>NW_024096618.1:1226147-2452294 GCF_016545835.1 Crotalus tigris | reverse complement strand
CATAACGTTCAGAAGCAATTTGTGCCCTTGGAAGTCATAAAGGGAGGAAATACTCAAAATATCCTCAATCTATTCTGGTGAAATTAAAATAGTGTTCTCCTGTACACTGTTCATCCTCAGTTGAGTCACGATGGTCAGTGATTCTGTAAGCAGCAATCAATGGTTTTTTTTTTTTTTTTAAAAAAAACCAACCCCAGTATCAGAGGTTGCCAATTTGCTCTTAGGTAGAGTTGGTGATTCTAAATTAAATAATTTGGAATATCATATTCTTATGAAGTGTCCAAAATCATACATGTTAACATATACTTCTGCTTTGGAAATGCAAAGGCTGTGAGCATTGTCCCTCAGCTGTTCACTTCTCTTGTGTTTCCTCTCTTTCGTTGCAACAAATAAAAATGGAATCTCCTTCAGCAGACTTTGGACCATATTGGCTAACCCTACATGGGAAATGATTGACACAACCTTTGGCATGCTTGCCATAAGAACTGCCTGCTATGGTGCTTCAATTGTTGACTTCTTTGGCATCATAGGAAGCTTCTATGTCTCATTAAAAATTGATAAGCACTCCAGAGCATGATATTAAATCACCTAGACCTATGACTGAGACAAAATGAAAGAACAAAAACATGTAAAAGTTTTTAGTAGGATAATACAAAGGCTAAAAATACAATTCTGAAATTCTTCATTGATCTAGCTATATGTCTGAAGTCTGAATAAAAAAAGTTGGAAAAAAAGAACTAGCAAATGGATTTCAAATCTTCCTTAATATGCATACCTACTAATTTGATAAGTTCACAATCTGTTTTTTGCTATGTGTGTTTCCATTGCTGGTACATGATGTTGCTTTCTGAAGGTAAATGTTAATAGTTCCATAGGTAACTGAATGTTCTTAACTATGTTTGCTGAAATTTAGATTTCTGCAAAATTTATGCTCCCATTCTTGCATTTCGTCTGTTTACATTTCATCATTCCATATGTCCTGAATGACTACTGATATTTCAAACTGGGATCCTATTACCTGACATCTTATAAGCAAAGTTCTTGTAATGTATGGCAAACATTTATCTCAATTGTACATTGTTTCATTGCTCAAACTTTGTGCTTTGTATAGGACTTGCACATTTAGAAGTCACATATTCAGAGTAGAGTGTTACTAGCTACACCAAAAGAAAATTACCGTATGCTGAATTTTTTGTACCAACTTTATTGAGCTTTACTTTAACACTTTTTGAGAGGTTATCTGCTGGAAAGACTTTATGTTGCCACATTTGTGATTTAAAGGGAAAAATGAAAAGTTAAAAAACTGCATTAATGTTAAATGTTAAAAAAAATAAGACAAAGGTAATATCAACTAGCAAGTTATAAGTATCAGTGTATTTACAGTTGGTAATAAAGAAGTATAAATGGTGGAATTGGACTTGAGAGTTTATAAAGAGGGATGTGTGCAAGTACAATAACAAAGGTAAACCTAGAGTGGAAGACAGTGAGAAAGGATTTTTCTTACTTACTACAGGACTTATGGCAGCTCAGGGAATGAACACTGATGATTTGATGTTTTTTCTACTCTCCTACTAATTAGCTGGAGGAAGTGCTGATTAGCTCATGATGCTTTCAGCCTTTTGAAGTCAAAGAGGGGACAATGATAGTAAGTCAGGTTCAAATTGTCTCATGAGGGATTAGAAATGAAAACAATGTGGTGTGAAGGTACTTGTGAGCTGGATAATCCTTCAAACAGAGTAGAGTCCTCTGCAACGTAGAATATGATCTTATGCATATAGAGTGTGTAAAAAATCTGACCATGTTGGCATCTTTTTAACTGACAAATTTTATTAAAAGATATAAAGTTTTGTGAGCTGCAGCTTACTATAAGACATGCACATCAAAGGGAGAATGTGTGGGCATTTTTATCAGCCACTGAAGACTATGGAGCATAAATTAATATATGCTGCTCAAAAAAAATAAAGGGAACACAAACGTATAGGATCCTATACATTTGTGTTCCCTTTATTTTTTTGAGCAGTATATTATGCTGTTCCAATACACATTACCGGATAGTCTTTTTTTTTTCTTACAACTTTCTAGTCTAGTGGTGAAACAAAGGCACTGGCCAAAAGTCTCAGCTGGCAAAATGAGGACCCAGATTGTTGGGGGCAATGTAAATATATATATACATTGCTTACTGGTATACACCGCTTAGAGAGTGCTTGCACTTAAAGCGTTATATAAGTCTCATAAATAAATAAATAAATAAATAAATTTGTGCCTGAGGACTAGAATTTGGTCTCTCTGTTCCTAGTGCAGGATATTAACTGCTCTACCTGCATTTCCCTTGTGTCTGTCTAACTAAAGATACAGGAGGAAGCATTCTAAAAAACCACGAGTAAAGAAATAGCTTAAGATTCCCTGTGCCTCCTTTCTTTCCTTTTTCTTTTAGTACTTCCTCCGAGCTTATTGCCTTTTGCTCTAGAGATGGAGAGGTCTGATCTAGATGAATGAATGTTGGACATGTGAATGAATCTGAGGCCAGCATCTGTGGGTGATATCACATATATTGTTTTTGTCTGAGGGGTGAAAGCAGAGTAAAGACATCCTAGTAAGGTAACCTCCTCCAGGACATAAATGCCAGCTGCTATTTGACCTCTGAGTCTTTTAGCTTCCAAAGGCACAATGTTTACAGTGACCTCTGACTTCTCCTAATGTTCAAATTCTTGTCTAAGTCCAGAGTAGGAGGAAATGTTAAAATAGAAACCAGTCACTCTCCACCTTCCTGGCTTATCTTACATTTCCCAAAGTCTGCACCATGAACAGCCTGTGGACGTTTCTGGGCTAATGAGGAACAATCAGCAACCTTAGACGTTTTGATCTTTTGAAAAGTAGCTACTTTTCAAAGTGGTCTTTTGAAGCAGTATAGCAGTATGCAAACAAGTAATATTGTTTAACATCTTTATTTTATGCTCTTTAGAACAGGCATAGTACATTATAGACTTCATTAAGCCATTTCATTTTCCAGATTCCCACATTTTTGCCTTAAAAAAATTAAGCTTATAATTTGGTAAAATAATGTCAAGTTCCATAATATCAAGAAGGGTGATAGAACATCTCAGGAAGCTTCTTTCCCCGCATGCACTGTCCACATAGCCTCTTGATTATGAACGCAATGGACACCTGAAGGACTTTTATGCCTACATTTCAGGGCTTCTTCCCTTGGACTCGGAAAGCACAACTTATGCTGAATATGTGGCTGGGCTCTGTGGAACCAATGGGGAGTGAGATGAGGTCCAATGCTGCAACAGCTTCACATGTTTATGCAAATGTGTAATGGGCTTCAAGCAAACATCCTTAAACTTTGAAAGAGAGCACGGGGTCTTTAAACGTGTCCCTTTTATTTTATTTTTATTAAAAGTTTTAAAAATTCCACACAATATATATCCCCAATCCCTCCCACCCCTCCCCCTCCTCCACTTCCCAGAGCTGATTACAGGATTACAAATAAATAAACATAATCTAAATAACATTACCCAACTATACTATTAACCAAATCCATAACATACTTTAACTCGTCTTCAAAATAAATATTAACAACTTGCAAACAAAAATAATGATATGTTTCTATAATTATATAATTAAACCATAATACTCAAACTTGGCCCTTTTATGATTTGTGGACTTCAACTCCCAGAATTCCTCAGCCAGCATGCCTGGCTGAGGAATTCTGTGAGTTGAAGTCCACAAGTCATAAAAGGACCAAGACTGAAGACCCCTGGATTAGAGCCATTCTGTCTTGAAGCTAAGCTGCTCGATTTCCCCAGGGCCCAGTTGGTTGCAGACAGACAGAAGAAGACAGGGAGGTGGACATATCTTTTATTCCTTTCCTTTTAAAAATATTTTTTCTCTCATTGTATTACTTTTAAACTATGGTAGTCTGATTTCGATTCAGTTTGGGGTGTAATAGAAGAGAGAAATTACATTTGGATCCTTCCCATCATGAACATTTCCTGCCCTGCTCCTACCTATACCTGCCATACCAACTTTCCAGAATTCTGGTGCTTAGGAATTTTAAATTCAGAAATTGTCAACCATGGAAGCAAGCTGGCTGAGGAATTCTGGGAGTTGAAGTCCACAAGTCATAAAAGGGCCTGTCTTAGATAGTATATGGATAAAGCTTTTCCAGAGATATGTAGGCTGTAAAGAGCAGACTACAATTATTTTGTTTAAGTTTTCATAAGGGAATTGAAAATATAATTTATAACATTTTGGAAAACAATATTCTCACATGTATCTTGGAACCAATTAGCATTTTGAAAGAATCCAAACAATGCCAAAGTAGGGCTCTGGAAGCTGAAGAAAAAGATCAGCTAAATCCATTCACTCCAACTTTTGCTTTTTCAGCCGTGCTTATCAGTAATCTGGCAATATTAACCAATTCACTCTTTACTATGTCACCATCTTGATTGTAGTGATTCTCTCCACTCCAAACTGTCTTCTTCCATGTCTCCTACCAGCTCCTATGTTGCTCTGAAGGAACCCTTGATTTGGGGAAAGATTTCCAAGACCACCACAGACAGCCTGGAGAATACAGAGATGGGATTATTTCTTTATTTATTTGTATCTCACCGTTAATGTTTTTACAAATAACTTAATCATTGGCAAACATACCTAACACACCTTTCTCCTCCTCTTTTTCCCACAACAATCCTGCGAGGTGGGTTGGGCTGAGAGAGTGACTTTTCTTAAATTAGCAAAAAGTTCCTCATAGATCCAAATCAATGCTAACTAAAGTCTCAACTTCTCAAACACGTATACTTAATTTTAAAACCAATGTCAGTTTAATTAAGCAGTGTCTTTCAAAACCTGTTGCTGAAGAAGATGACTGGAAAAATGTTATTCTGCTCCATGCCTATTTTGTGAAATTCTCATCAGTATCTGATTGGCCACTGTGGCATTGAAAGGCTGTGTTTGGTGGGCCATTTCTTGGCCTCAACAGAGTTTTTCTGTTGGGGGCTTAAAATGCTGATATTCAAAAATTAGATACGGAGATGAGACAGAGCTGAAGCACAGAGCTATCTCCACAGAAAGAAGCATAATCTGCTTTCAGAGGGCAATGTTTATTTTAACAACAAGAAAAATAAATTGTTAAAATATTAATATTGTCTTTGCTAACTCCTTCTCTGTGGGGTATTTTGGGGATATTTGTTTATAACTCTTTTCATATTGGCTTACTGGAGTCAACAAGAAGATGGAAGAAGATAAAATAAGATTTGCCTGGAATACTAATGAGGCCCAATGGTGAGTCAAGATCCACTGTTTGAGAAATGCTGTGCTATAAATTAACAGGGGAAGAATATTAAACAGATACATTATTAAATATCTCCATCTAGCAAAATTAAAAACAATCCCACAGGGGAAAGGAGACATAATAATTTCTACATCCCTTTCCTGCTTTCTTCCTATTTTCTACTCTAAAAGGAAATTATGGAAGGGAAAGGAACCAGCAATTTAATTAACCCACTCAATGAAAGCTGATGAAGTTTTCAGACTAGCTTCTGCAGATTTTGAGACTGAATTTCTGTGAGACAGCAGTACTATCTGTTGGATCCATCTAGTTCCTTTTGAGTTTGGTTATGATTATGGGGCTCTGCTGCAGAATAACAGGAAATGTGATTAGGAGAAAGGATCAGAGAAAATGTTTCTAATTCCTTCTCCAGATTGCATTTAGGCTTTTGTTTTTTCCCTTTCTTGTTACAGAAAGACTTTTCTTTCCTGTTGGCTCTTGGGATGCTCTGCAAGCAGGAAGACACACGTACTGTAAGGAAAAATCTGCATGATCCTTCTTGGCGTTGACTTCTTTGAACATCCTCTTGCTCACCAAAGCTACAAGGCCACAAGTATGTACAAAAACGTGCATGTATATACAGTATGTAGACAGAGTCTTCAGGTTGGATAGACAGATGCAGAGGCAGAGACACAAAACACTCCTGCATAGGTATAAATAGAAAAGAATTCCTCAGACCTTTTACCTGTATTACTTACTCTGTGAGGTGGATATTCAATTTTCTTTACAGATGCATGTCACGAGGTAAATGCACTAAGGCTTGCTTTTGGTATGCTGTGCTCATCACATGATCACTCACAGATGGCCATGTGAATCAATTCAGTCATAAAAAGCCTTTCTGAGCAGACCTAAAATAATGTGAATATTCTGTTTGTGACATTTGGTCCTTGATGCTGCATTCATGCATGAAAACCACTCATCTGCAGTTTCACTCAAGTCAAAATAAATAATTTGGTTGTCTTCAATAAAAAGATACAACTAAATATATGTAAAATGATTTTTTTTAAAAAAAGGGAAAAATAACTCTAACTCCCCTATTTGGTCTTATATCTACATTTTGCACCCAAAAAAGTGACATTAGCAAAACAACAACAACAAAAACCCAACTATATGGCATATTAACTGACAACTGTATCTTATTAAATGATTTTTTTATTCTTATGAAAAAATATTCACACAATTATAGGGAAGAACTACATTAATAATATCTGTGTATGCTTATATTCTTCTGTCCCATTTACTCCAACAGTGACTATAACACAAAAAGATCTTAAAAAACAGGACAATTCCACAGAACTACCCCCATCTAACTAGAATGTATTCAACAGAGGCTCATTTCTATATATTTACCTGCCAAGAGCTTTTAGACCAGATTTTTCCATGGTCACCTTGGAGAACAGGGACTGAGGTAAAATTCCTTCAACCATTATTAATAACTCTAGGAATCCTGTTGTTTAGTGAATCCATTGTCTGCGTTCTGAAGGCCTCTTTATTTTTCTTTTTAGATTTAATGAAGAAATATTGACCAAAAGCTACATTTGAAATATTCTGAAATCCTCATTTTAAAAATGTAGTTTTAATTTCATTTTCTAAAACTGAAATTTTATCTTTATTATGAAAATGTTTTTGCCTTCTTTTTCTCCTTGTCATAGGAAAGGAGGGACAAAAATAAATTTAAAATGGATAAGCTGTTTTAAAAGTGCAATTTAGTAGCTTTCTTTTTTATTTCCTAGTAACTAAGATTGTAAATTTATGCAGGCTTACTTGGAAGACCAATTACAGTTATTCCATAGACTTGCCTACATGCATCCTTTAAACTGTATAGAATTTATTTCTAAAAATAGACAAACTTTGCACATGTTCCATGGAATATACTTCCAGATTATTTGTACTGGATTGCACCTTGAAATTTTCTGTGAAAATGCCTTGTAGTCCTTTTTATATGTAATTTAAACTACAGTATATTCAAAACCTTCTTTATAATAATGGGAAAGGGATAATTTGATGATGTGGAGGACAGCTGGCTTGATGAAAAATTATTATATAACAAGCAGGAAAATTCATCAAGCAGAAATTTATTTGCTCAGCAAAAATAACAAATATAGTTATTTGAACATGCAGGAATATGATTTTTTTAAAAATTCCTTGGTTTTACCTTTTTTACTGCAAAAACAAAAGAATTATGTTTTTAAATTAAAAATAAACTTCTGGCTTAAAGCTCAAAGATTTTCTGATTTAATTTTTATTTGAATTATTGTAGGAATACTGTTTTAAATTAGTTACTTTGATTACAGCAGCTACAAAGAAAGAAAATAAACAGATTAATCCTATTTGCCTTTTTGGGCATTCATATGCCTAAGCAAATCAGGAACCCTGCTTGGTCTTTCAAGTCCCCCCCCCACACATTTGCATAATTCTAGGAGATGGAAAACAAACATCTAAACTGGACATTTTTTAGTCACAGAGTTTGCCTCCCTCAACTGGGAAGTTTGCATAAAGTAAGGCTTTAAATCATGGAAGGAGCCTCCAGGAGTAGAAAACACAATTTCTTCATCTTAGATGTTCGATCTTCAACTGCGGAAGACTGTAAAAAAAAAAAAAAAAAAAAGAAGTGGCTATGTAGGAAATACCCAAACTTTTCCATACGCATTTGATGTTCAACTGTGGATGAGTGCAAAGAAGGAGAAATGGCGAGGTAGGAAACACCCCAATTTTCCTGCACTTTCCTGTTTTTGTGTCAGAAACTAGACTTAAGAAAAACTACTAACACAAAATTATACTGAAAAGTCTACCCAACTATCCAAATAATAAAAGTTACTACCGTATTTGCCCTAGTATTAAGGGATGCGCAAGAATACAGACACACGTTGATCTGCAGGACAGTGAACCTGGCAGGATAATACTCACTAGTATTATCCCATAATCAGAGTTGGTCATGTGGGAAGTTCTAACACATTTGCGCAGGACTTATTTCAATGAGCATAAACAGTGTGCATAATACAATACAGACTATGCATTCAGGCCTCTTATTTACTTTTACAGGCTTAAATCTGTTTTGATGCTCTTCAGTTCTCACATGGCAAAATTTAAGGCCACTGGATATGATATGGATTTTTTGTTCCATAAATATACAATATGTATTCTATACTGTTGGAATTATTGCATGAGATTGAGGGAATACCTTTTGTATTTTCTAATACTGTAATATGGAGGAACTCTAGAGGAGACGTTAATTCACCATGGAGGATATTGGCATGTTTGAAAGGTGCTTGACACTATCTACCAAAAGCCATTGTGTAGTTGTTCCACATTTCCATCCCCAATGCTTTCTAATGCAGTAAGAGATGCAATGAAGGAAATAAAGGAACAATATGAAACATGGCAAGCCCTAGGCACCTCATATAATACTCTAAATAAAAAAAGTTTTCTGGAAGCATCCAAATTAATTTCTGTGAACTACAAGGGAAAATGGGAAAGGGAAACTTAAAAATGAGCACTGGTAGAAAATTGAGGAAACAGTGGGTAAGACAAAATGGCTGAAGATACTGAAATCCAAAGCATAACAAAACCCATTTTTGTATTTTGTTTTTGATAGAGTGATTATAAAAATTAAGTATACACCACATAAAAATTTAGCTGCAATATTATATGTATTCCTGGCAACTAAAAGTGCCAGGCAATAAGGTTTTATAATTTTATATTTAGCAATGTGTGTGTACATATGGGTGTGTGGTGTATATTCACACATATTCATATAACACATGGGTGTGATATATGTAAATATTTGCCTAGCCAAGGCAAATTGTAATTTTGGGTTCAAAAGTTAAAACAATAGTTTTCCCCCTCAAAATAATCCTTCAAACTTGGTATACTTATCTTTAAAAGTGTTTTAAGATGATCTATTTAAATCAGTCTACTCTGATATGGTCTTGTCATTTGAGAATGAAAGCAGTTGAATTCCAAGATATATGGAGGGCATCAATTGGGGAAGACTAGCAGAATCCCAATGAAACCAACTAATTTGGTTAAGGAAATTTTGCACAGTCCTTGTTTTGCTATTCTTGAAGGGGGTTCTAGCCTCTGCTGAATGTATGAGATACAGACCAATAACATTCATTTAAAAAAAAAACCTTTTAGAAATTTCAAAAAGTTTTTGGAAGTAGGCAAACATAAAGTTATCCATTACTCTTACCAGGTTGTTTGACTTGAAGTCTTTCTTTGCTGGGCAAAAAATTTGCATGCATCATCTCTTTTCCTCTTTAAATAATAGGAAAACTTATTATTGCTTTTTTTAAATAAGAGATTTTCCTTTTCTCTCCATCAGTCAAAGTCTGAATTATTTCTGATAGACTCTGTAATGTGGACTCTATTAATACTTTTGACTGGTAAAGTAGTTAGAAACTCTTAGACAGATAGATGGGAGAAATAGTTGATGAACCAGTATCCAACCAGAATTCATTGTCTCATTTTTTTTCTTACCTGGATTTATTTCTAAAACCAGTGTACCCCTCTCTAATACTAGCTGGATAAGATTTCTGAGGTTTCTGAGGATTTCTGAGGAAAGTATGTACTGTGTGTGTCTATATGTGTATCTATGTATTGTGGCTTGCTTGTGTTGATGGCAAGGTGGTTATATTTCCATGAATTAAAGCAGGCTGTATGATATATCCATGCTTATTTTATATGAATTTGGCTTGACTCACATTTTAATACAAGGGAGTTTGGTGATACCATATAACAGTGGTGGCGAACCTATGGCACGTGTGCTAGAGGCGGCACTCGGAGCCCTCTCTGTGGGCACGCGCGCCATGCCCGGAGAGGGCAACTGTCCCTCTTCAACCAGCCGCCCGCTAACTCACCAAGGTCCCACATGGCCGGATGCATCCCAGCACCCATGCGCTCACTGGCCTCTGTGTGCAGGGGCCAATGGTGTCAGGCAGCAGCCACCCCAGCCCCTGCGTCACCTTTCCCAGTGACAATGGCACCCCTGCCCTGCCTTGCCTCACCTCACCCCGCAGGACAAGTCTCCTGCCCACCGCCCCACCTGCCAGAGATCCCCTGGATCTCTCCCAACCCTGCCCGGCCCCCACAGACATCTCTCCCCAAAGCAACATCGAGGTGATCATGCCCACCTTGGCCACACCCACCCAATCTGCCATGACCACCACAGTCACACCCACCCAGTGGGCCACACCCACCTGGCACCCGGTGATAAATAAGTGAGTTTTGGGTTGCAGTTTGGGCACTTGGTCTCTAAAAGGTTCACCATCACTGCCATATAATATTCCACTTGACTTTTTAGACAAACATTTTTTATTAAATTAAAAATCTTTCCATTAAGCACCTTGTTTTGAAAAATCACAAATCTTCTTTGAACTTCTACGCTTTTTCTGCCATAGTCATAAAATGTGTCATGAAATAACAGATTGGCAAATAGTGGCTCAAGGGCTGCCTGTGGCTCTTGGCCTCAAAAACAGCATCCTGACAAAGCAAAGATGACCACCCGTTTTCCTTCCTGATCAGGTAGATTGTGTGAAAAAAAGAAATTGAGAGAGAAATAAATATCTCAGAAAATATTTTGCCCGTATATTTAATATTTCCCCATGCCCAATAATGTTATGCAAGTGCAAAATGTCAGACAATCCTAAATTCTACATCCAAAATGTAATTTGTATTTGTATTTTGTATTTAATTTTATTTATATGCTGCCCAATCCCAAAGGACTCAGGGCGGCGTACAGAGATTAAAACAATCATAAAACAATAAAATAATACAGTCATACCGCGAGTCCGATCATATCCCGCCCCCCCCGGGGACATCAGCCCCAGGCCTGCCGGAACAGGAGAGTTTTAACGGCTTTCTTAAAGGTTGGCAGGGTGGGAGTAGTTCGAACCTCGGGGGGAAGTTGATTCCACCAGGTCGGAGCCACCACAGAAAAGGCCCTTCCCCGAGGGCCCGCCAGCCGACATTGTCTGGCCGACGGGACCTGAAGGAGGCCCAATCTATGGGACCTCACTGGTCTCTGGAAGTTTCTGATTTGGTCATGCATTTAAGATTATTGATGACTAATCCTTAAAGTTGAGTTTCATAGCAACATTTTACTCTTAATCTTTAAAAAAAAGGCCTATGCACATTTTAATTTAGCTTTATAATATTATTTAAATGCTACAAAAGGCACTATGACTATTTATTCCATTTGCCTCCAACAAACAAACAGTCCACATCTCCTTACTATTTTTAAAACACATGCTTTTGGTTCATAAATCTATACATCTATGGCCAGATGTAGCTTTACCTGACTGAAGTGTTAGGGCTGGTAGCACTGAAAGAAGTGGGCAACTGCCACAAGTGTTGTGTGCTGGGAGGATGTGGCAAGTTCCCAATCATTCCTCCTGAAATACTTGGCCATTCCTTCCTCTGTGTATGGCACCCAGCCTGTCCTATAATCCCTCAGCTGTGACAGAAGAACTAATTGCCAGTCCATTTGGCTTCTGTTTAATGGGTGGAAAAGAACTATATCATTCTTTGAAAGCAAAATGCCTTACATTGGCTCTGTATGTTGGATAGAGTAAATTAGATACCACAAATAATATATATATCGCTTGGTGACATAATGGGATCTTTCTCCAAAAGCATAATGTAAAATTGGAATTGGAAAAAAGGGAATCTCTGTGTTAATGAGACACAAAGATATTTGCTCTGAAAATGTAGATTAGCTGAATTTTCTAAAGAATTACCAACAATTTTCTAAATAAAGCTTATGTAGCTATGCAAAAAGAAACTGAAGAGCACCCAAAAACTTTCCATTAACTGGAGCAAGGCTTCCTTTGTGACTCAGAATACAGTCATACCTTGTAATTTACTTGGTTGTATTAAATGGTGCTCTTAAGGACATCTTCCATTTAAGAGTTGAAAGTGAGTTGGCAGAAAATGATATTAGCATGCAATGTGACATTCCCATTGCTTCTGCCTATCCTATCTTCCATTGCCTGTTTCAAAATAATTCAGCCACTTGACTTTCCTCCAAGGTAAAGATGACAAAGCTTAATAGGTTTTGCATAATTTGAGACTGCCTTTGGTTAGCAGCAAAAGAAGCAGGGGGGGGGGGAAATACAAGTTTAACACTGATGCAGTTAAATTGGGGACAATATGAAGGTAAGGTCATAGGCAGGTGGCAGAAAAAAAAATGCATAGCCAAAGGATCTAATGAAGTTGAAATCAAGGCTAAGTTGAGAGAAATGCCATGTTCTTTCATACAGGCTAAGAGAACCACTAGTATCTGATCATCTATTATCAGTAGTCATGAGAAGCTGAAAGTGGTTCTCAGGGCAGAGTCGACATTCTGGTTGGGGGACCTTGACTACAGTTTACACTCAAATTATTCAGATTCAACAATATACTCTTGTGCTTGATAAACATGCACTGTATGTAGGCTCCATAACTTCATAAATAACATGGACTTACTTGAAAAAGAATTTTCACCTCTTAGTTTGCCAAGGGCACACAAGGTGAACTTTTTATGTGATATTCATCTACAAGATTCATGTTCAAATGTTGCTAAATGGACATTGGAAAAAGATATTGTTGTCTACCAACTCTTGAAAATACAGGTAATGTGTGATGAAAAAAGAACGGTGTGGGAAGGAATAGCATAATTTATTTTCTTCATGATTTTCTGTAAAAATCACTTTTTAATCCTCTTTTCAGAACCATAATGGTAATGTGAGAGAATATGGCTGCCTTTAAGAGACAGGTGTGTGAGAAACAGATCCCAATCACTGGGATTTGGTTATTAACTTATGTTCTTTCTAAAAGATTTTCAGAGCTATGGCTATTCCAACTGAAACAGCCCATAATCTATGCTAAGCTTCTACAAACTGGGTGCTCTTCAGAGGCATGGACTTCTGCTCCAAGAATTCCTTAAAAAGCAGAGCAAGTATGTATTCTTAGAGTTAAGGTCTGCCTCTATGAGAATGTCCAGGCTGACTGTAGAATTATCCCACAAGACACAATTGGAATTTGAGAAAATATCTGCAGAGTTCAGTGTGTGTTAACTTTCATATTCAATGTAAGTTCTGCATGAGAATTCAGAAGCCAGTTTTCATTTTACCTTATTCAGTTCACTTTTACCTGTTTTGCCAGCTACAGATGTGGAGAATTGCAGGTTAACATACCACAAAGAATCATATGACTTTCTCATCACCAGCTGGACTTCTAAAAATACTTGTTTAGATCATCCCCCCCACTAACTTCTATGAAGATGAAATTACAAACTGAAAGGCACCTTGATGCTTTCTATATGAACAATTTTAGATTAGCTTGGACAGAAATCAAGCAAGCTCAAGGAGTGGTGGAATCTACTCTTTTGACCACAGTTGTGTAAAACTGCAAGACATAAAATAATGTATTTCTCATTGGCCAGTAGATATGTACTGTGTTCAATACTGAGAATAGGAAACTGTTATTAGAAGTTCAATAATGATTTTTTTTTCTTCCATCTCTATTTGCTTGTTAATTAGAATAGAAAAGTTAACACCAGTACAGATTGCTCTGCAACTGGGATCCTTAAATATAACCTGAACATTTCTTTGTGCGATTCATGATAAGTCAACACAGGCAAGTTACACAGAATTTGAGAACAATTCACATGATATAATTGTACCTTACAAATGAACATCTACAGTATATAATTTTAGCCCTGTACAAACTGGTTTCCAGGTATTTCCAAAAGCCTCATAAAAACAAACATTTAGAGCTGTTTAACAATTAGTCTGTCTTCTGTCCAATCCTTCCATCACAGTGTTATATTGTTTCCCCAAGTTACTCGCGGTGAGATCAGTGTCAAGATGTGATTTTTGAACATCTTTGTTTGTACGTTTCCTGAATGGATGATCGTGTCAGAGACAATTTGGCATCTGGGGATGAAAACTGTAATGGTTCCTTAACAGCAATAGCAACAGCAACAAATCTAAATAATTAACCATTTTATTTTCTGCCAGATGCAAGCTGCTTCATTTCGACTAACGGCAGAGCTGGCTTTTTATGTGAGATCTCAGATCTTCATGGGTCTCACCTGGTAAATCTCCTCATGAAACGATCAGGATAAAAAACCTCAAGTACATAAAAGAAGAAGGAAAAGAACACTGATAAGGATACATTTTAAAATGATTTTGCCTTTGAATGACAACTTCACATGCCACCTTCTTGACTTTAGTAGAAGTAATTGAGAACAATGGGATTTTAATATCCCTTCTCTCCGCCAAGCCACTCTCCCCCAATAGCAGCATTCAGTATCTTGTTTGGTCCTATATCGATGCAAAAAATTAAAAAGTTGAAATATATTAACTATAATCAGAAGACATAAATTTCTACGAGATAGTTACAGGCTTTATAAGGTGCTTCCTGTGGCAGGAATATTAACTATAGTTTATGTTAACTATAGTTATAGTCTAATATGCCCACTTGGCATTTGAATCTTCATGTCCAGCATTGCACTGTAGATCTAGATGCAGAAATTATGTTGCCAATCAATGTTCTTGGTAGTGCTCATCTGATTTTTATTTCTAGAAACTGTGTTTGTAAAATGTGTAAATAGTAGCTGAAATAATAAAGCATTTGGTTCTATTCCCTTCCCTGATTTTGGCTTCCTCTGTTGCTTAAGAAAATTAATTTTCTCCATTTGTTCTAATTGTTCTATTATGGACGCTTCTCTAATAATTTCTTCCTGTATTTATAGCTTTGTTATGTCATGAAAATAAAGACAGTGTTTTTATGATGGATATTGAAAGATGCTGAAGTGTTGGAATAGCAAAGGAATGTAGCAATGAGACAGATGTCAACATCACCCTCATCTCTTAAGTGCAAGTTATTTTTCAGTCAGTTCAATGAGATCAGGAGAAATAATCTTTGTAATACTAAATGTGGCTTCTTTCAAATCTCCCACATGTCCCTTGCAATTCTGACTTTTAGCACCATCTAGTGCTAGTGATCTCAGTAAGACGATCTAAACAATCTTTCTCCCCCTTGCTACGATATAAATTTGCTACATTAGGCATTCAAATTTGAATCAATTCTTCATTACTAAGATTCTCTAAAGGAGAATATTTAGAACCCTCATTCTTTAGAGAAAACCAGCTAAGTGGATATAAAAACTAACTTTGAGGTGTAGATATGGTTTGAAAAATATTGAAAAACAAACAAAGCAGCCCGTATGTTGAAAAAAAAATTTGCTAGATAGGGTGATTCTCTACAATGTCTATGGGAGAAACATCTTATAGTTTTTAATCCTCCACAAACATTATTTCCAACAAGTAACTGCATTTTTTATTCCCCACCCCCTTTCCCACTTTTCAGGCTAGTCTAGTTCCACCCAATCCAAAACACGATCCTCCTTCAATGTTCACTTCAATGTTCATATCTATCAAAACTCTATAATGCTTTGGGAACTCACCTGGCTGCCATACACTACTTCTATTTTTTATGAGCAATACATTAAAGCCTTATTCTATAATGGTACTTATTTTAATTATTTAAGGTTTTACACTCCTGTAATGTAGTATAGTAATTCTCTTGCATATCTGCCATATTTGAAGTTCAGGTCAGTAACCCTCTTTGCAGGCCATTCCAGCTAAAATCTGTTTGGTTAGCATGAGGCTGGTCATAAACCAACAGACATTTGTGTAAATTGTAGCACCATCTATACTAAAATAATTAGCAAGTGGGATGAAAAGTAGACTATCTGCCCTTCTTTTTTTTTGTCTCCAAATATTTGTGGTTTTTTTTTGGGGGGGGGGGAGTTATTGATAAAACTGCAAACTCTGAATGTATAAATATGTCCAAAGGATGGCCACTGGAACTTGTGGAAGAAGCTCAAAGGACATTTCTTTCGTGCTTGAAAATGAACCTTCTTCAAACAACCTTCCTTGATGTAGTTATGAGATGGAATGATCTAGAGGGCAGAATTCTTCAGGCTTCCCAAAAGGGAAGTCTTGGGTTTTTTTTCTCATCGGTCAGTAGTCAGATGGATATGCATTGCAAGTGGATCTTTGAGTGAGTCTATGCTCCACTTATGAATTTA
This sequence comes from Crotalus tigris, assembly GCF_016545835.1. Classification (NCBI taxonomy): domain Eukaryota; kingdom Metazoa; phylum Chordata; class Lepidosauria; order Squamata; family Viperidae; genus Crotalus; species Crotalus tigris. The sequence goes on along the minus strand of NW_024096618.1, from coordinate 2,435,885 downwards.
AAGAATATGCAACAAGCGCAGAGGGGAAAAAAAAGATGTAAGTATATGTTAAGCGGGAGCAAAGAAGAGAAAGCAAAGGATGAAAGGTGGTCTGAGCATGTGTTTTTGTCATTTTTCAGGACTTGTCTGGCTGTTTCCAGCACAAACAGAATTGTACAAGGCACACTTCAGTCTCCCTATCCCTACAGGCCCTGTCTCCAAACAAGCAAATAGATGGATGGGTGGTAGTCTGATGCTACCTGCAGGTGAGGAGGAAGGCTCAGGAAAACAGCCTAGTGGGGGAAAGACAAGCTTCCTCGCCTTCCCTGAGCATGACAGTCCTTGCCCCCTCTCCCTTCCTTGGCTGTGAGCGATGCGGGAGCTGGAAGGATCAAGCCAGCTGACTATATCTCCTCATCCTCACTTGCCTTGCTCCAGCGGTGGCAGCAATTGGCAGTGATGCCCAGCAGGAAGTTGGTAGCAACAGAAGCAATGGAAACCACAAAGCCCACAAAGGCAATGAAGAGATAATCATCCAGGCTCAAGGTCAAGTGGCAAGCCTTGAAGCTCTCCTCTGTCAGCGAAAGCAAAGAAGCACCCTCCATTTCGGGAGGCTCCCGGCACTCTGCCAGTTGGGTATCTGAAACAAGAGGAATCTGATAAGTCAAACATGCCTAGCTCTGTCACAATACTTGAAACGGTGAGCGGTTTCCTCATCCCACCCCTTTTACTGTTCATTTCTCTCAGACCATATCAGAAATTCCTAACTTGACTAAGGGATGGGGGAAAATAGTACTTGTATTAGGATATCCTTAACTCTGATTTGATATTAGGTAAAAGTCAACAATGCATTTTGGAGGAGGGAGGAACATTTTCCAGACCTAAACCATTGAGTCTTCATTTTCCAGAGCAGATTTTGAAAGCAGCTGGGGTTGCAGAGGAAGGGGCACAAGGGAAAGTCTTGCTGCATGAGTGAATATCTATTCAAATATTGGATTATATCCAGTGCATAGAAGCCCACATACTGTCCTAAATAAGTGAGTGCTGGGCCATCATAACTCATGCTGGGATATCAGTTAATGAACTACATTTTTATACCTGCTCCTCTAAGAGCTGAATCGCTGAATAATTCCCCAAACAGAACTACCAACAGCAAAACATAAAGCATAATAACAAATAAAAATAAAACACAACTTTCCACAATATGTTCTAGTTTTTTGGGTTTTTTTTTAAACAGCCCTTTTGGAACTATTCCAGGCTGATCTTCACCATTCTTCCATTATTGCTCATAATTAATTTTCAATCACTGGCCTCACTCATCCACGTTGTTTTTTATTTTTGTAAAGCTAATGGCAAGAACTACTTTACACATGCAGTGGAATCACACTCCACAGCTGTTTTTGGATTAAACACTTTAGAGTGCAGAGTCCATGTGATTTCTGGATGCCTTCTCATGACCAATTTCTTTATTTATTTAAAAAAACATTAGTTTGTTAAAAAAATAGTGTGATAAGTAATTACATCCTAAGTTAGTTGTTTCTGCTGAGTTTAAAGATACTCTGAATGGATGGGTGGAGAGAGGTTGATATGAAGCCTTCATATTTTTCAAGCCCACTCTTAATGAAAATTAGGTGCTATTAAATTGGGTCTAATTCCTGGCAATTGTATGGATAAAAGTCACACTTGAACCTGTCCTTAATAATAACTTATAGACACACATGATTTCATTGTGCCCTTCTATGAACTGGTTCTAAGAATACTGGATTCTGTACAGATCTTGGACAGATACTACCATACCGTAAAGAGTAATCGAGTGATAAATAGCAGATGTACTAATGAAAATCCCCTAGAAAACCCACCCTTTCTGCTTGTAGACATTTCCCTAAAAAAAGACCTAAGCCTTGCTGATCCAAGTGATTAAGGAGACCAAATCAGTTTAACCTGCATTTCCTTGCTTCCAGATGCTGGATAACACCCTCTCCTTCATTATCTGGTCCACCATCACTTAGCTGTAGATGCAAATTTTAAAAAATACACCTAAACTCAATTGCATAAGGGCACTTAAGGCGATGAAGGTGCTGTTAAAGCAGGGCTGCCTTAGGCTGTCATTGCTTGAACAGGATTTCCTGTCCTCAGGCCCTCATGTTTGCGGCTTGAGAGATAAGCAAGAAGGTCAGAAAAAGAGTAGTGTCAGGAAAAAAGAAATCATAAAGATTGGGAGAGGGTGCTGATTTATGATTATGCAAGCTGGGGATCTTCCTCTAGAAGGACACAGAAAGGGCAGAGAGGCAATGTGATACGTCCCAGAGCCCTTTCTTATGCATTGTACTTCCCCTTCTCATCCAGTCCTGACAATGTTTTCACTTTTCTCTGAGTGCTTCCAAAAGAGTTTTTGATTCATAGTGTGATAGTATCTGAAATACTCCTCACATAGTGACCGCAATAAGCTCCTGCAATGTCACAATAAACATTGGCACTGTTGTCCGTGTTTTCATATTTTTTTTTTTAAAAAAATTGCCTTTCTGTTTCTCCCTTCTTCTCTCTTTCAAAACTTCCCTGCAGGGGCTCTTTTGCATAAGAGTGGAGGACAGTCGTCTGCAGCCTTCAGTTGTGTGATGTGGCCATTTAGGTCTTGGCAATTGACAGAAACGAAGAATTTGTGGGTAGTAAGTCTCTATTCATAACATCCTGGAGAGTAAGGGTGGACAACTCATGTGCCTGGGTTGTGCTCCCTCAAAAAAGAGAACAGTGTCTTTGTCATAACTGGAAGATTAAGGGAAGCAATGGTGAATTGCGGGAAGTACTTACTGACATTCCTATCCACCCTGTTCTTTGGAAGTGACCTTTGTGCTGTCCACTTTCCCTGTTGCTTTGTCCTGGCCTCAGTACAAATCATCAGGGTGTATGGGCATTTTCGAAAGCCATACACGGAATCAGTTCACTCTGGTGCTTATCCTAAGAACCAGACTGAACTAATGGATTCCCTGCACATCTGCTGGCCACCTGAGTGGACTTTCTTCACAGTCAGGCATTTGGGTGAGACACTGAGTGCAGAGACTCTCTGTGCTGCAGATGCAGATATTATATTAATAGCATTAGAACAATGCTTTGCTTTGAGGAAGGGTCACAGAACGGTGACAGAAGAAGCAAGAGGGATTACCATACTGGTTTTCAGCACAATACTCTTGATTTTTTTTCAAAGCACCTCTTGAACCTTCACACCCACATCTGGCATATAAACAAAACATAAATATGTGGATATTTATGCCCCCCCTTCCCAACTTTAGTAGCATTCACAAAAAGAGATGTGCAAACTATGGCCGATAGGGCAACTTGCTGAAACAGGAATCATTTTGCTAATATGACCCAAACTCAAGGGGATGCTATGTGTTACTTGCTTTGTTCCACCTAGCAACACCCCAATATTCAGGTTTTGAAAACAGCCTCCCTCAAACATCACCTACCCCAGGAATCTAGGCATGCAATACAAGCAAGGATAAGGGGTTCTTCTCCCCCCAGGATTCCAAAACATTAACATCCTCTTATTATGTCTGAGGGAGTTGCTTATAATCTTCCTTCCTTGCCTTGCTGATGTGATCAGCCAGTTCAGGACCACTCCTAAGCCGGTTCCCACAGAAAGGGTCGAAGCACAACTGGTGAATAAATTCACTTTTCTCAGTCAATTTGATCCACCAGTAAAACATTTCTCTTTAGTTTCATAACAGTGGATACTTTTCAACTGACTCTCATTTGGGTGGGACACTGGGTGCTAAGGCAAGCAAGGAAAAGTAAGGAGTGCCTTAGTTCTTTCTGGACTATCTCCCAATCCCAATGCAACTTTCACCTGCATGCACATGCACATATACACACAGAGATAAACTCTTTCTCATCTTGCTTCTGTCTAAGTGGCAATTCTTTACACAGTATATCCCATCAACGCTCTGGGGAGAGAGTTTCGGTCCTGCCATTTTCTGACTTCATTCTGTGATGTACTCTCCCCACATGAGCTCTCTTCTCTTCTCTTCTCTTCTCTCTTCTCCATTCTGTTATCTTACTCCAGTGGTGGGATTCAGCCAGTTTGCACCAGTTTGGCAGAACTGGTAGCTAATTTTTTATTGCCCAGGCCTAGAATGGACTTCCGGAAGCGGCATCCACACAGAGAACCGGTTGTTCACATATTTGACTCCCACCACTGTCTTACTCCCATGCATAATGCTATCATAATTTATCCAAAAGACCTTTCTTGGCTTTTGCTCCATTTCCAGAGTAATAATTGCTTCTGTCAATTTAAGCAAGCTATTTTAAAAGGGAGAAATTGACCATTAACTGTTTTGTTAACTGGGCATAATCTATATTTAATCTGATCTGAAGTATCTCTGCAGGAGAGACAGAGAGATAGACAGAGAGACAGACAGACACATACACGCATAGACCCATGCATACATACGCTCATACAACTGAGAGTGCCAGTGTATGTAATGGTTAAGATGCTGCGACAGAGGTGGGAAGAGCCAGCTGTAATCCGTCTAGTCTGACTTGAAGTTGGTCAGGTGACTTTTGAGCTAATTACTCTGAAAAATATATGGCAACCCACATTGTACCAGTATGGTACATGCTATAGTCATTCTGATGGACCTGGTTGGGTTTCAGTGGAAACTTGGAGTTTCTCTGAAGGCTTGGCACATGGTGAGACTGAAGCCTTGGTTGTCACTTGGAATAAAAGGCTGGCTGGGCTTTTGATCAGATTGTACCTGTGTAGCCTCTCTTCCTTTTTTTAATATGAATTTTATTAAGAATTATAATTACAATAAAATTAAGACAAGACAAATAAAAAAGGAAGTGACTTTCTATCTTTGTTACCTTATCTTAAAATACCACAAATGATCTCTTCTTTCCATATCTCATTTCTTATCTATAAACAAATCCTGATGTTGGCAAAAGTCTAATAAAAGTTAGCAAACAATATATCTACTTTAAGCTTGATTAAATAAACTGACTTTATATTCCTTCCATTTACTTCTTTAGTCTCTTCAAACAATATCCTAGAACTTGATTTCTTTTCATTTTTTTGTCCTCACAAAATACTTCAAACTTTAACGAAACTCTTTTGTAAAGTCAATGTGGGAAAACCATCCAACTCATCCTCTTAATCTATTATTTAATTGTTAAGAGATCAACTGATTTCTTTTATAGATTCAGTATAACATCTTTTTTTCCATGCCATTCTTATAGTCTGTCATTTTTAAATTCACTTTCAACTCAAATCTCAATCCTGTGAAATAGAATTTTTTCTTATTCCATGACATGCTTTAGATCCAGTCTATCTATTGAGGTAGACACTATTAAAATTAACTTCTGAGATCATTGTTCAAAAATATCCTTCAATGTACCCAGTATTAAAATATTTTGCTGCATTGTATAATTATAAGTCAAGTTAGAGTGTTCTTCTCCTTAAAGTGTAATCTTCAGTTCCTTTTAGTTCTCTCCAATGTCCAATTTTTAAAATCTTATCTTACTATTTATTTTTTAAAAAATCAAAACAAAAACATTTTCCCATTGAAATGATTTTTTTATAATTAATTCCAAAATTTTTATTTCAGATTTAGCTGGACTGTTAGTCTATTTCTAATTTTCTAAAATTTAAGCTATAATCACCCTTTTGTTGTTTATAAAAAAAATCAGTTCTTAAACTTGTAGTTAAAACTACTTTCACTAAGGATTGTAGGAAATTCACCCAGTGTTGTAAAACCTGTTGATCTAAAGATTGCTACTAGCTGAAAACCAGATAAACAGTTTCTGAAAGTGATTAGAAAAGCAGCAAGCAAATGTTGTGTCCTTTCAGATAGCAATAGCAGTTTGAGCAAGATAGCTGTTTCTTTGTGTCCCAAAATTCTAAAATCCTTGTGATCTGCAGGTTTTGCAGTTTCCTACTGAAGAACAACTGTCTGGATCACTTGTTGGTGATTTCAGTATCTGTTCTTGTCAGGAAAGAAATTATTGAAGAGCCAGTCTACTTGTCAACTCTTCATTCCATCAACTCCAAGACAGCTTTTTATGGAGCTGTCTTCAATTCTATGAAGTTCTGTCTTCAGTTCTGCACCTTTACTGATACAAGGTAAACCCTAATAGCAGGTCTAGAATAGAATAGAATAGAATAGAATAGAATAGAATAGAATAGAATAGAATAGAGCTGGAAGGGACCTTGGATGTCCAGCCCCCTGCTCAAGCAGGAGAACCAATACCATCTCAGACAAGTGGCTGTCCACTTTCTTCTTAAAAACCTCCAGTGATGGAGCGCCCACAATGTCTGAAGGCAAGCTGTTCCACTGGTGATCTCCAGAAGCTCTCTAGATATCTCATAGCTCATTTCAACTCCCTCTGCTTCATAGTAAACTAGGGAAAGCCTTGGGAGCCACAAGGGAAGAGAGGCTACATGATAGAGACTTCCAGGTAAGAAATGATTTCTTTAAAGTGCATGTACTTTTCTGCCCTTATTACATCTACAAAGTGTGGTCTGGCAGCCCTGTTTCAAGAGTTTCAACCTATAGTGGTGGTGAATGCATCTTTGAGAGAAGGGATGGATCCACTGAAGAAAGTAGTGGTCTGCTCCTTAAGACACCATTGCTAGATGTCCACTTGGGGGCAATTTTTAGTGAAGGTTGTGGAGAAGGAAGTCATGCTGCAGCTTCACAGAACCCTGAAGTAAGTAAACTATCTGGAGTTGTTTTAGTTGTATTTCATGTCTAGGCATGGAACCAAAACAGTACTGATTATACTTGTGGATGATCTCTGGTTGGAGTGGGATGGTATATCCAACTCTTTTTGATTGCTCAGCACCTTTCAGTACTATCCATCATGATATCCTTTTGCTTTGACTTTGGGGTCAGGAATTCGAGGCACAAACTTATGCTGGTTTTCCTCCTTCCTCTGGGGTCAGTTCTAGTCAGCACTGACAGTGGGGAAAGAGATTAAGCCCATATCACCAGTTCTATAGGGTTCCTCAAAGCTTGATGCTCATTCTACTCCTATTTAGCATCTATAAGAACTGCTGAGTGAGGTTAATAAACAACACAAGTGTCATCACTAAGCTGTGGTGGATGTGGTTTTTTTTTGATGAGTGAGTTATTGCTTATTCTTGGGTGTAAGATGGGCAGCCATATAAATCATATAAGTAAATTAATAAAAGACACCCAGTTGTATATTTCTGCTGTGGGCCAGCTGAATGATGCTAAGCATGATCTGTCTTTGTGTCTGAAGGCTGTGAGGTTTTGCACAGCAAAGAACAGACTTCAGTTTATCACAAACATGATCGAGGGTTTCAGGGCTCATTGACTTTCATCCCTAGTTCTGGATGGTATCACTGCAGAAAGAACTGGTAAACAATTTGGGGGTCCTCCTGGATTCATGGCCCCTATTCAAAGCGCAACCATGGGCAGGAGGGCTGTTGTTCAACTTGGTGTTTGTGTACTCTTTCCTCAATCAGATGGTAGTGCACATGGTCTCTCATGCTTTGGTTAACTTCCAAGGGGATTACTGCAATTGGCTACATGTGGGGCTTGAAAAATATTTGGAAGCTACAAGTGGTCCAGAATGTAGCATTATGAACAATTAAGGATATGGCTTGGTACACCCATGTTTCCAATAAGCTTCTGAGTGTAACCTAAGGGGCATGTTGTCACTTACATAATCTGAAATATTTGTTGTCTGTCTGTCTGTCTGTCTGTCTGTCTGTCTCATTACCTGCCTCATCAGATCTGGCAGAAGGTACATGCACCAGGTCCTGTCAATTAAAGAGTGTCACTAGGCAGACTCAGGAAACATGGCTTTTCTGTAGCGAAAAAACCCATTTCTTATGATTAGATTAACCCCAAAGCAGTTGGCCTTTTATGAGGCTTCTAAGTACTTGTTTTTTTTCCCTCAGAGATAGGAAGTGATTGAATCTGAATTTGTTACTGACAAATTAACTGACAAACTTAGTTTATCCTGCTTTTGTTTTCTTATGTATTTTGTCTCTTGCATTTTGTTATTACACTGATGTTTTAATTGTGTTAGAGACCCAGAGTTGCTTTATGTGAGAGGACCAGTTATATAAATGTAATGAAACAAATAGACAAATAAAATAATTCAGGCTAATAATAAAAATAAATGTCAATATGCTTATAATATGTGTATGTGTGTGTCATTTGACATTTATTTTATTATTAGCCTGAGTTTTATTCAGTACTTATGTTATGATAATCAGGTTATAATATAACATGTACATTAAATATATTAAATATTTCTTTGATGAATACCTGAAATATTTATTTTTTTCAGTACAGACATATACGCACATGTAATGTTGATTATTTAAAGGCAGTTTGAAGTTCCAAAAATACACACACACATACACACATACACATTTCTGAAACTCTTGACATTTCACCTGAATCAAAATCCCATTACCTGTTAATAAGCTTTATCCTTAACCTCACATTATCTTTGACACAAAATGAATTTTCTCTTATACTTGAGATGAAAGTTTAATACTCTGCCCAAAAGATCTTTCAGAGATGGCATGCTGTGGGTACAATCAGCTAGGATCTACATTTGATGGGTCCCAGGAGACACGTCTTCTCTTGCTTGGTGTCTGCTTTATGGAACATTCCCTCCCTCCCCCTCCTCCCAAATTAGATTATCTCTGTCTCTAAGACATGCTTAGATGGCTCCATTGCTGAGCTGCCTATTTAAATTCCCTAGGGTTTGTATGTCTGTCTTTAATCATATTTACTGTTTAGGTGATTTTTATATCTATGGGGTTTATATATGTGCTTTTATATGTGGTTTGTTGTGGGCTGCCCAGAGTTGCCTTCGATGAGATGGGTGACTATACAAATTTGAGTAACAAATGAATAAAGACTGCACAGCAAGATAAGGGATGAAATAAGAAATAAATCTGAGAATTGGACAATCACTTAATTTCACCTACCTGACATACATCTCTGGATCCTATTTGTCAACCACTTCAGCAGTGGCTCCATGGTACAACCGCATATCCAGGGATTGCCTCCAATTTGAAGAGTCACCAGGCCCGTGAGACCTTCTAAGGCTTCAAGGCTAAGGGAAGACAGAGCCCCATAGCTGAGATCAAGATCACGTAGTTGGACCAAGCCTCGGAAAGCTTGGGGGTCTACCTTCTTCAGCCAAGGGTTGTGGCTTAAGTCAACATGTACCAGACTGTAGGCTTCCTGAAACATATCAGCCACCACCTGAGTCAAGTTATTGTAGCTCAAGTCTAAGTGGGAAAGGTGCTTAGATGTCAAAAAGAGTCCAACTGGTAGTTCAACAAGGGAGTTGTTCCGCAAATCCAATACTCTCAATTCCAAATAGCAGGTAAGGTATCCAGGAGGGATGCTAGTGAGGTGGTTGTGAGCCAAGCTTAGGTTTCTGGTGTCCAATGGAAGATCTGGTGGGACTGAAAACAGTCGTAGTCCACTGCAATCCACAGCCTGGCTGCGGCATGTGCACAGAACTGGGCAACCAGTGACAGCACTGGCAAAGACTACTACCACTGCTACAAGAAAAGGGCTTAATATCATGGCAGGAGAGCAGTGGGGTACAAACTGCTCTCCTCCCAGCTGGACACAGTCTGCAGTCATTTTGGCAAGGTAGAAGCTACATGGCAAAGAGAGGCCAATCAGGAAAGAGCAGCAATGGGTGGAGACACAACCCAGCCAATGAGAATCACTGACAAAAAACTGCTACATTATCGCTGGAGAAACATAGGCCATCGAATCCAAGTTAGATCTTGAGGCACTTATAGGACCATAAAAGAGTTCTAATTAAGCAAGAAGCTGACAGGTTTTAGTAGCTTGTTTAGCTTCCTGAATAACCTTTTTCTATAGGAAGTAGAAGAGAGCAGACTACCTGCACACATGCATGTGTAATTTCTATGGAGAAGTTAAAAGATTATAATATAAAATGTAAACAAAACTGATAACTTTTACCCAGGATCTGTTGATCACTAGATTTTTTGATCTTGCATTAAGATAAAATGTGCTCCTTTTTTTTAGTGTATTTTATTTTGTGTTGATGTGCTGGAGACATAATTTGCTGACGCCTTGCAGAAGTTTCTCATTGCGCTAGAAAAATATAATCAGGTCATTGCTTTTTGCAGTCTCAGTAATTCTACCTGCAGTTCTACCAGACTGGAAAGAATTTATCCTGGAATCATTCAGGTATTATTAAAATAAATGAAATATCTTTCTTCGACTGTTCTGTTTTCTATTTCCCAGAAAGCTAATGATCCTCTTGATAAGCTGCTGCTAAATTGGATCAAGTGAGTCCCTCTTGGAAAGGTCAGGAGAAACTAAGACTGGAGATGTGGAGCCACTTAAAAGTCCAAAATTTTACTTGTCTGGGAAGTTGGCTAGCCATTATCTTTCACTTTACGAGCAAATTCCGCCCTCCAGAACTAGAGCCATTGAAATAGGTACATGAATCCATGTTGTGCCTAACTTGAAAAACTAAGCCGGAAACTGTATGCCAAGAACAATCATGTTTTCAGGGTCCAAATATAAGGGTCAGGAGAAGGAGTATAATGCTGTCCTTGAAGCTTTATCTTCTTTCCCAGACTAAAGTTCTTCCTGGAAAAACCTGTCAATGAAATATAATGAAGGTCAAAGTGGGGAGTGGGATCATATACCCCTTGTACATTTAACCTAATTCTCCTTTTGCCATCTGTTTTTATAGTAATGCACACCCCACTTTCTTCTCAAATTACTGCTGAAGCCCCTATTCTTTGTCCTCTGTTATAACATCATTCTGGGAATTCCACTCGATTTTCTCAATGTACAATTGTTATTGCATTTACTGTAGCAGTGGACTGAGATGTGTAGGAAGAAGAAAGAAGGCTGAGGCACTGCTTGCTTGGCCAAAGAGTGAATTTATCTTCAAGGAAGCAAATATATTCTGCTTTGGCTGAGAGGGAGGAAAAGCATGATAGTTCAGCATGAAGCCAGCTGAGTTAGATTCCACACCCATTACTTGCCCCATACATCTGGAAGGCATTAGGTTGAAGAAAACTGCCTTAAACTGCCTTAAACCCTTTATGACAGTACGAAGGCAGAAATCAACATGTATCAATAAATGATACATCATTCTAAAAAGGTGAGAAATCGGAAGGAGTCTAGGTGAGTAGGTGTTTGGAAATAACACCAAATTTCACTAGAAAAGGGAGTACACAGTTCTAAGACAAACTGTCTGGTAGTTAATCCCCCTTGAACATAGAGGATTTATTCAAAGGCAAAGTTTGTGAGAATGTACAGGAAGATAAAAGGAAAGCGGAATCACTAGGATGGCTGGAAGACTTCTAACCTGGGATGTTAGAACACACCACAAACACAGCACAAATCGGCATTTGATCAACCTGATTGAGAGATGGCAAGTGAATGACAGACTGAATGGCAATTAATTATTGAAACTCTTTAAATACACAAATTTATTTTATTCCCTTTCATATCTACTGTTTTACAAGAACCCGAATCTTTTGAACTTGATCCCCCAAGTGTGACTACCCCTATTTTAAAATAACAAATAAGGAAGCTCAAAAATTTTGTAACAGGTCCTGGGATTGCATTCAACCTTGTGCCTGCATCTCTGCCAAAATAACATCCAGTTACTTCCTACTCTTCCGGGCCCAGCTGAAGGGCACCACCCATCTACAAGGTCTACTGAGGCTTCTTCTTCTGCAGCTATGAAACAGTTTTGAGAGTTAACTCTCATGGAAAGAAAAAATCTGGTTTTTATTCCATTAAGGGGCTGGTGCTGTGCTTTGGCATCCCTGTATTTCTTTCTATCCTTTGTGTCCCCTTGGGGCAGGAATTTCTTGTATTTTCACTTTTCCTTTTTTTTTCTGATGCTATCTTCTTCCATGGACATCTTTTTTTTTTTGCATAGCCCCCTGTCCTCCTTTTCCCACTTTTTCTTATCTTTTGAAGATCAAGCAAGTCACAGAATTTACTCAAAAACTCTACTGAGTTGGCATTCCCACATGCTTTCTTGCAACTAGCCTTTATTTTCATATCCTTGTCCTTACTCTCCTCCCTGGACCCTCAGGAGATGCACATCTCCTCATCTTCTAAGACACACCCTGTTCACATTTCTGAACCCAGAGATCTTACTTTCCTTAACCAAATGTCGTATGGTAACAAGCATGCTTTCCTTCTCCCCATCACTTCAGTTTCATCTCACTAGCAAATATAATTACTTACTCTGAGCTGAAGATTTTTTTTTAAAACAATGTTGCCTTAATCCACTAGAGATGCCTCTGCTTCATGTCAGATCAGCTTTCTCATTCCATGGAGTCTTCCTTGCCTTCTTTCCTGTGTCCCTCTTGAAAATAAGGACACCGAGGAAATTTCAGTCTCTCCTTGAATTGCAGCTTCTGCTTTTGTGTGTGTGTGTGTGTGTGTGTGTGTGTGTGTGTGTGTGTGTGTGTGATTCCAACCAGGTCTTTCCCCACCTCCTTTCCCCTTCTTTCTTTCGCTCTCTCTTTCTTCCTTGAGGGCCAGGTACTGACGTTTTTCTGTCTCTTAGCAACTGCCTCCTCATCTCTGAGCAACAGGAGAGCGGAGGGGCTGCAGACCCCACTGAGCTGAGGCAGGGAGGCAGTGGCCAGGGAGTGTGAGGGATGGGGGCGGGCAGGAGGCAATGGAAGCATAAAAAATGTGCCCACAAGATCCTAGAGACAAGAGAGGGAGGACACGCATTCTGAGGTGGGGGAAGCAGAATCAGGCAGACAAGGGGGCGGCTGGAAAGCCGGGAGACAGACGTGGGCAGAAAAAGATCAGACAGGGACATGCCAGTGCATGCATGCACGCACAGAAGCACAAAAACGGGTGGGTGGGGAGGAAGCAGGAATAAAGAGGAGATGCCAGGGAAGCAGTTTCTCCTTGCTAGCTCTCAGGAGGCAATTGCTTGCATCTTCCCACCACAGAAGGGCTTGAGAAGAAATAGTCTTGCCTGGCACACAACTCTTGTCTTTGCCTGGAGGCAGATGTTTTGCCTCAATAGCTGCATTAGCCTTCTTCTTAACTGCCCCATCCCCCTTCCCACCAATGGGGTTAACCACTTCCTCACTCTGGTGCTTTGGATTACTGTAGTTATTTTTCACCACTCCCAGCCTGCTTACAGGGGTCTGTTTTCTTCTTTCTCTGTAGGGGAGTTTGGCACTTCTTTCTGGTGGTTTCATGTATGTTTTATAGTTGCTATCTTGCTGTCATCTGAGGGGTAGACAGCTGGTGCAAGCCTTCCAAAGGAAAGCTTAGTGTTCCTTTCTTGGGTGGCTGTTAATTGGTTTTTCTTTCAAGATCCCACTAGGTTGCAAAGGGACTTCCTGTGTGAAATGGACTTCAGAAGGCAGATAGGATGCTAGCCAGCTGAATCTTAGAGAAGCACAGCAGTCAGTAAATGCCTCCTTTCAGATGCACAATTTTAAGCCTCACCAGGTGCCACTCCGAAGGAAATTTGCTAAATGTCATGGACAGAGTGTCCTTGCTGGATCTATGAAACTTGTGACTTGAAAATTATAATCAGGGCTTCAGTTTATCCTGGCTTTACCTTTAGACTGAAGCCAGGGCTATAATTCTTTCTGTGCCATGGACCCTTCTGAGGGTCCAGTGAAATCTACAGATCTCTCCTCCGAGATATGTCTTTAAATACATAAAATATCATTTTACAAAGGAAAGCAGTGATGCTGACATACAGCTATTGAAATATTTAGTTTTAATTTAATAATTTAAATAATCAAACAATTTAATTTAAATAATAGATATGTACCACAGTAATATTCATGCTTCTTCATTCATCAATAACAAGACCAGCTAAATCTTAGAGGTGAGTGAAATTAAGGCTATATTTTTTTTCCTCATCCAAGGTCATGGACCCCCTGACATCTAGCCATTGACCCCAAATTAAAAATTCTTGCCTTACAGGAAGATTGCAAAATTCATGATCTCTCATGAGTCTCTGAACCCATAGGAAACATGAAAATGGACATCTTACAGGGACAAAACTTGTTTTCAGCTAATCTCCTTTGCCAAAGAAGGATTCAGGTTGCATGAGCAATGTTTGACATGCCTAGGGCTATGTGAACTTTTTTTGTTTTTAAATCTTATTTTGCAGCAAAACAGCCTATGTTCCATGGAGGAAAATAAAAATTCTGAATACATAGTGTAAATGTATTCAGGAGACAGATGATCTTGTGCAGTGCAATAGCAAAAAAATGGAAACAGCAGGAAAAATAATTAGGATATTATCCCCAATTTTGGTTCTTAAATCCTCTTCTACAGAAGGGTCCTGAGGCATGATGAGGCATAAGTATGGATATTTAGAATATCCTTATTATGGTGTTCGAGTTACAAACACATTTACAGCTACAAACTGGGAGACCATGAGTTCTAGTCCTGCCTTGGGCACAAAGCCAGCTGGCTGACCTTGGGCCAGCCACTCTCTCTCAGCTCAGGATGAATGGCAATCCAAAAACCTTGCTTAGAATGCTTAGAGTTCGTTGTGTTAATTTTCTCCATTTGCAACTAATGAATAAACATTTCTTTTAATAATACATTTATTTGCAACCATAGGTTATCAAAATTCATATAAAATTTCAAGAACCCACATATTCAATACCTCCCTTCTAACATTAACAGAATTATCTGACAACATCGGCCTCTCTTATCTTCCTTGCGGCCATTGCAAACAATGCAACTTGCTTTGCTACATGTTCATCTACATTAGTTGCTAGGAAAAAAAAGATTTTTTCTTCTATGCTAGGCTGATTCAATTGGATTAACAAAAGCAAGATGAATCTAGATCCAGGTTTCTGATATAATTCACGGTGTAGTAAGTAACAGATCAGATCTTCCTTGTGTGAATTATTACAAATGCATAAGCACTGTGCATTTGTTAATCCTTTATATCTTCCATTCAAATAGGCTGTTGGCATTGTCTGACAGTGAAGTTCTATGAAAGTGTGTCTAGTAGGGGAATGGGATGTATGTAATTGTAAATAGATGACATTGCTTGCCCATCTCTAGAAGGTCGATACCACTTGGCCAACTTAAGCTTGCACACCTACTTTTTATCTTCATCTTGTTCAAAATCTTTAAAGAATAAATGGTCCATCAATAGTAAAGGTAAAAAGGTTTCCCTGTCCAGTTGTGTCTGACTCTAGGGCACAGTGTTCATCTCCATTTCTTGGCCAAGGAAACCAATGTTGTCTGAAGACATTTTCTATGGTTATGTGGCCAGGATGGCTATACTCCAAAGGTGTATGGAATGCTTTTACCTTCCCACCAAATGGTACCTATTAAATTATTTGCATTTGCATGCTTTTGAATTGCTAGGCAGGCAGAAGCTGGGGCAAGTAATGGGAGCTTACCCTGTTGTGTACCATTTGGGTCTTGAACCCGGACTGTCAGCTTTCCAGTTGACAAGCTCAACAGCTATAACCGCTGAACCATCGCATTCCTCGGAACCATCAGTAGTGAATGATAATCTGTATTGTTCAATAGTTCTTGATCTAGTGAAAATTGTGAGAATGGTTTAACAGATATTCACCCATCCATTACTGTTAAGTTGTTCATGGAGGCATCGTTTTGCCAAAGAAGTGCCAGGCATGAAAATCTAGTCTTTTATAATATAAGATTATTTCTTTCTTTATTTAAGTTAATTAATGGAAGGACCACTTTTAATCTCAATATTGCTGCTGGTAAAGATAAGAGTAAGGTTAAAATTGATCTCATGGATTTATTTTGGACAATCTCTAATTCTTTTAGTTTATTTAAATCTCATATTGGGGCATCATATGTCAGCTGTGAGATTGTTTTCCCCTAGAAGATCGTGAGTCTGTACTAGCCAGTCTTCTTTTGAGTAGAAGAAGGAGCAAATGGCTCTAATTAATCTCATAGCCATTCTTCTTGCTGATGCTATGTGTGGAGTCCTTAGTGCTCTCTGAGCTTGGTGGTTTTATTGCAGATGTTTCATTACCAAACTAGGTAATATCATCAGTGCCTGATACTATCTATCTATGTTTCCCTGATAGTATTTCAGTAAAATGGATATCCAAATACTTGAATGACCTCACTTGTTCTATAGCCTTATCATCTAAGATCCAACGATATCTTTTGGTCTCTTAGCAAATACTAATATCTTGGTTTTGGAATAATTTGTAAGTATTGTAAATTCTGTCAGAATCCTTCTTATTCCAATTATTGTTGGCATCAGTACCATGTCATCTCTGTATAGCAATATTGGGACTTTCTATGTCTGATTGATGGAGCATAAAAATAAGGATAATTAAGCTCTTCTATAGTGTTGTTTATATAAAAGTTAAGAGGAAGGGAGCCAATGTGCAGCCACTGTAGGCACACTTTGTGGTTTTAAGCTGCTTTGTTAAGGAGCCATTGTGATTTATTTGTACGTGTATATAAGTGTCTTCATATAATTTGTATATTAGGCAATCTATTTGTACATTAGGTAATTTTATATTAGGTTATCTATATCAGTAACTAAAACTTCTCCCATAATTTCCCTCTATTTATTTATCATAGGCAGAAAATATATCAATAAATGCTGCATGAGGTCATTTTGAGGGACCATTAGTGAGTTGTGAATCAGATGTTCTAAAACGAAATACTGATGTATAGTATGATGTCCCTTTCTGAAGCTTGCCTGTCCTTCTCCTATTATCTGGCTATCATCACCTCAACCA
Organism: Crotalus tigris; assembly: GCF_016545835.1. Lineage (NCBI taxonomy): Eukaryota > Metazoa > Chordata > Lepidosauria > Squamata > Viperidae > Crotalus > Crotalus tigris. Next base: position 2,419,156 of record NW_024096618.1, on the reverse strand, counting down.
ATAAATCTGTTTAAAAGATACCTTGAATATAACTTACACTCTTATGGAGTGAAAGTTAGCAGGGTTGTGGAATCTCCTTTTTTAAATATTGGAATTGCTACACTATTTTATCAGCCTACAAGGATTTGCCCCATGATACTGATATAAGTAAACAAGGACATGAATGTAGGAGCCCATCAATCATGGAATGCCTTAAAAAATTTCTGGTGGTAACATATCTTCTCCCTGGCTTTGCCAGCTGCCTGCTGTGAAATTATTCTTTTAACTTCTGCAGCAGTGATTGGGGGTTATTTTAATTATGTTTTTAATATATCTGTACCCATTAACTGCTGACTTGATATTCTAATATCCTCAAATTTATTTTCAAAATAAACTATCCAAAAATTAGATTAAATTTGTGCTTCTCTTATTATTTTATTATTACTCTCTGGCCTTGGGAAACTAATTCCCAGAATTTTGCCTAGGTATTTTGTAAACATGACAGTCTTCGGTCTTGCCCTGGCTTTATAATACTCCTGTTTTCTTCTCCTTATCAATGTTTGATATTTTCAGCATTTATCCCTCACCGCTTTTATTCTGTCAAATGAGTTATCCTTTATAATTTGTTTCACTTACCTAATCAGTTCCTTTCTTTCAGATCTGTGGTTAAGCCATGGGACTCTGGTTACAGTCCTTTTTCCTTGCCATGATTTACACACACCACACTCTCAACCGGTTCCTCATATTTGGTATTTGCTTTTTCAGAGTTTTAAATAGCATTGTTGGGCTATACTATAGCACTGATCTTGCAACTTTGGCCAAGGGGATGCCCATTTTAATTGTTTCTGATTCTTTGTAGTAGCTTTTATATTGTGACTCTCTTGCGCTATATTATTTCCACATATCCACATTAAGTCCTAGTTAAATGGTAAGTGATCTCTTTGATCAATGTATAATATCAAAATACTCTGCTACTGGGATTATTGAGGGTGATATGAATATATAATGAAAAACAGTAGCCACCCTCAGTGGCTGACAGATGTATTAGAACCCCCAGACTCGATCCCATTGTGACCCATGTACACTGGCCGTTTGTAAATTATACATTAAGTAGTTCTAGTCCACACTTGTTCTGGATCTTGTCATGTGAAATAGGAACTAGAGGAAAACTAGCCTCTATTTTAAAAAAAACCGTTACCCTTTTAGTTCCCTATTTCCAAACCTGAGCCAATTCTAGCATTATAATCCCCACAAATAATTAAACCTGCACTTGTAGGATGATTAAATGTATCAACTAATGTCTCTTTCAAGTTATCCCAATTTACTTGTTGTCAGGTGACATTCTCCCTTGAGATTTCAGCCTCAGCATTTGAATTTCACGTGTTCCATAATTTCCAGGATTAATTTCTTCTTTTTAAAGATCAAGATGTACTGTGAGTAGACACTTTAAGCCCTCTTTAACATGTCCCATCTTTTGGTATTGCCTGACCCATTTATAAAAATACCTGTAGCCAAGGAATACTATCACACTATTTCCCATCAACCAAGTTTCTTGGAGAAAAATAATATCTTGTAGAGAAGAAAGGCCCCATCTATGCATTTACTATTTGGTCTACTCCCTCTTCAAAAAGAATATGACATAATGTATCTATAGGCCTCTAGTCCTTTCTTCCTTTAAAATAACTGAATCTTCCTCTGATTATTTCATTTGTTCCATTGAATTTGAAACTCCCCAAACATTTTTGTAAACATAATAATTTGTAAACCCAGGAATATTTGTTGTAAACTTCAGTAAGGCATTTGATAAAGTAGATCAAACCTACTACTTGATAAGATAGAAAAATGTGGATTAGACAGCATCACCACCAGTTGGATTCGTAGCTGGCTGACCGGCCGTACCCAGCATGTAGTCCTCAATGGAACTGCATCTACATGGAGGGAAGTGTGTAGTGGGCTGCCCCAGGGCTCTGTTCTGGGCCCAGTGTTCTTCAACATTTTCATCAATGATTTGGATGAGGGGATAGATGGGAAACTCATCAAATTTGCAGACTACACCAAGCTGGCAGGAATAGCCAACACTTCAGAAGACAGGCTTAAGATACAGGAGGATCTGGGCACTATCTAACAAAATGAAATTCAATGGTGAATTTCTTATTTAGGCAAGAAAAACCAAATACACAGGTACAGTGTAGGTGGTACCTTGCTCAATAGTAGTAACTGTGATAAGGTTCTCAGAGTCCTAGTGGACAATCATTTAAATATGAGCCAGCAGTGTGCTGCAGCTGCCAAAAAAGCCAACACAGTGCTAGGCTATATTAACAGAGGGATAGAATCAAGATCATGTGAAGTATTAGTACCATTTTACAATGCCTTGGTAAGGCCACACTTGCAATACTGCATTCAGTTTTGATCACCACAATGTAAAAAAAGATGTTGAGACTCTAGAAAGAGTGCAGAGAAGAGCAACAAAGATTATTAGGGGACTGGAGGCTAAAACATATAAGGAACAGTTGCTGAAATTGGGTATGTCTAGTTTAATGAAGAGAAGAATAAGGGGGGGACATGATAGCAGTGTTTCAAAATCTCAGGGGCTGCCACAAAGAAGAGGGAGTCAAGCTATTCTCCAAAGCACCTGAAGGCAGGACAAGAAGCAATGGATGGAAACTAACCAAAGAGAGAAGCAACCTAGAACTAAGGAGAAATTTCCTGACAGTTAGAACAATTAATCAGTAGAACAACCTGCCTCCAGAAGCTGTGAATGCTCCAACACTGGAAGTTTTTAAGAAGAGACTGGACAGCCATTTGTCTGAATATGGTATAGGGTTTCCTGCCTGAGCAGGGGGTTGGACTAGATGACCTCCAAGTTCCCTTCCAACATTATTATTATTATTATTATTATTATCATCATCATCATCATCATCATCACCACCACCACCACCACCACCACCATTACTACTACTACTACTACTACTACTACTACTACTACTACTACTACGTTGTGTCCTGGGCTTTCTTGAAAGGTCTCAAGTTCAATTCTAGTTCTAGTTGTTTTCTCCTGTACACTTCTGTAGTAATAAATTTCTGCACTATTCATCCTCATTGTCTTATCCATCTTGGTTGGTAACAGATTTCATGATATTCTGGGAATCACTGGTTGTCGGCTGTTCCAGATTATGTCCCTTTGTATAATTTCTTTCATGATCCTTAACAGTGTTTACTACATGTTGCTTTGCCAGAACATTTTCTTTCGATAATACGTGTATTATTAGAAGGTTTACTTCTGCACATCCTAGCTCCATTCTGTCAATCCATCCACAATTTTTACCTCGGTTAGTGTCCCAAAGGTGCTTTAGTTAAGAACTAAAAAAAGCTTCCTGGATGAGAAGTGAAACGTTTTCAAAACAAACCCCCCCAGGAAGTCCAGTTGCCCTTTCCGAAAAAGCACTTTTGAGACACCATGACCTTGATGATTGAGAATCTCCATAGACATTTAGCATAGCTCGGTTGTTAGGTTCAATATTCCCACTTGTGATGTATATAAAACCTCTGTTCTTTTGTTTTTCCACCGTTTATTGGTTCAAGCTGCTTGTAAAACTTGCAATCTACTTTTCCTCCAAGAGTTCAGCAGCGAGCATAGATCAGCTTTCTCCTACTTCTCTTCCCTCCCTGCCCAACAACTCCTGCACCACAATCTGTGAGGCATGCTGGGCTAATGCAGACTGGTTCAAAGCTGAACCCATGGATGAGGAAGGGCTAGAAGCTGGATCTACTCAGCCTTTGCCCAACATGTAGCCACTATTTCTCAAAGAGAGACATAAATGTGCATGCAAGAAAGAAAAAGTAAAAGAAAAATATTTTATTTTACTTTTTTCCTTCCTTACACAAATGCTCAATACTATACTCAAAAAGGCACTTTAAGAATAATTATAAGAAAACCTAGTTTTTAAGAACCATTATGATAGTTGGAATATATACTTTTACAAGGATGCCTAAGGTTGGATTTACATATACATTATATTAAGGTGACCAACTTTTTTACAAGGAAAAGGAGGACACAAATAAATTGAAGAAAAAAATATCGTAAATAAAAGAAACATTGTATTCATTGCAACAATAATACAGTATATACTATAATATGATAAATGCATGATAAAAAACATTTGTAACAATAAAATTTTATATTGTAACTATGCTTACATGCCTATTAATTATTATTTAAATGAGTACTTTTCCATTGAATGAATATTTTTTGTCAATGTATCATCTTCTAACAATATATTGGAAATATCTGAACAAGAAATATCCTTCATATTGAATTTTACGGCAAGTGCTGCAGCTAGAGTATCAACATTCAATCTCGATTTCTCACTTTTCCAAAAATCTTTAGCAATTGAAAAAACCCTTTCTACTGCTGCATTAGTTCCAGGGCAGCACAACGCAAATTGAACAAGAATAAATAAATTTTCACATGGAATATGTTCATTTTTGAAATGGCTGAATATTTCCACCCACCTTTTATCAATTTAAACGTGTTTATTTTCCCATTGTATTAATTTTTCAGAATTTAAAAATACATTCAGTCTTCTAATTTCTTCAAAGAGACAATTATCATCTATTTTAATGTCTGGCATTTCTTTAGATAAAAAATCAACACAAGATTCAATATCTATGAAGTCAAAAAACACCATTGAAAACTGTTATTTCCTGTGATGTTTGTTTCAGACCATTCTTCGATATATTGAAAACATGTTTGATAAAAATTCTGCATTTCTTTGATAAACTTTTCCATAATGCCCGGATTTGATTCCTCTAAGTCTGACAATTTTCTTTTTATAGCTAAAATTTATATCCCATTAGTATGATTATATCATAAAAGATATAATGCAGATTCTCCAACTTTATCTTCCTGATTCTTTGTCTCTCCAAAATCCATACCCCCCAGCTGCTTTTATGATGAACCTTTAGAGTGGCTGTAGCTTCTGTGTGCTGCTGGGTACAATATATTTCAAACGGCAGTATTATCAATTTATCTAGAGGATCCTGCTAAGGGAAAGTATGCACTATTAACTGGAGCAGCAAAAATCAATCTGGGGAGGTTTTCTAAATTGGCCTTAGGAAATTGTCTAATTTTGATTCTTGGATAAAATGGTAAAATCTATTAAGAGCCAGCAAGCATCAAGGGGTGATGGGAGAATAGAAACTGTAATCCAAAGGTAAGGGGAAAGGAAAGTTCTGGTTATTTTTTAAAAAAAGAAAATAATACAGTACCACATGTGCTGGAACAAAGGGATAATCCACATTTGCAGGCAGAATATTGATCTTAGAATTTCTGCAAACACAGCAGCATCTTTTCTTTTGTTATGAAAAAGATGCCTGGTGGTTACCTTCTGAACAGAATGAAATTTGCTCTGTGCTATTTGCCAAGAACCTATTAAGCAGCAATCCCATCTTAGAAAACTACCCCCACCATAGTGCCTTATATAATAGCTACTGCCTAAATGCCCTTGAGAACATATAATATACATTTTTGAGGATGTCTAAGGATCCTTGTATTACTGGAACAATCATTATGCATTCCGTATGGCTTTTAGAAATGCTCTTTTTTCTCATTTAACCTTATAGAAAGAAGCAAAAGTGTGGTTTTGATGTTACAATAATAGGATTCTGATCTAGTCAGATCCCTTATAACTTATGTCTAATACCACACCACAACTTGCTATTATGTTAGCATGGTTCACTTTTCCCCATTATATTCCTTACTTGTTCAGTTTCCTATTCCCCTCTCCTTTCTTGAAGATTGTACCCGTTGCTCTCCTTCATGGACCAGCAGTTTTATGACAAGCCTGGAGACACATGTCTGCTGGCATCAGCTAAAAGCCTTGAAAGCTTCAAGGTCTTCAGTGCAGGGACTTGTGGGGCCAAGGAGAAACAAGATTAAAAAAAAGAGCAAGAGCAATTATAGAAGCATAATGATAGGGGATAAGAGAGGGCAGAGCATGTGAGAGGTGGCATGAGATAAAGCAGCCTGAGAACCAACTCATGCTTACACAAATAAGAGAAGTCTGAAGAAATCATCTGGTCTAGTTACCCTGTAGGACAGAAGTAGATAGTGAATCTGCATTAAAAACTACTGGACTGTTTTGCAAGAGGCAAAATATTGGGCATACAGTAGTATGTTTATCTTTAACCCTTCCCCATCTTTGGGTACAGGATTCAGGGTTTCCCTATACTTTCCCCTTCTCTGGTGCTGTAAACATGATCAATGTTTAAGGAGGAATAACTACAAAACACCCCTTGTCATTTTGTGACAGTGAAGCTACATTGTCCTTGAAACTTCAGTTTTATTCGAAGAGTTAAATTAAAGTAATTACCCCTGACATACTCAAAAAAGCCTTTGTGATGTTGATGTTGATGACTTTGGGCATGTCTGCAAACTTCAGCTTTTTCTTCTCTTTGGCCTTTCTGACACAGGTCCTACTGTTTCTGATAACTGGCTGTCTTGTATCCCCTTTAAGCCATACATTTCTCCTTATATCTTCTCTACATGTTCCATTCTCTTTTTAGTATTTTAGAAAGCTCTGTGTAGCCACCCTGTTCTCTTTCACTGCCTCCCACTTTCCCTTCTGGCAGGAATGGTCTCGGCTGAGACATTAGTATGTTGCTTTGCAGGAGTCCCCATTTTCTGTAGACCTTTTACTCTTTCAGGATTTCAAGCCATTGGATATGGCTAACTTTCCTTTAAAGGTCTCCAAAACAGCTCTTCTAAAGTTGACAGGTCAGATAAGCCTTTCTTTAATTTCTCCTTTTCCTTGATATTATGAACTCAAGTATTATGGTCAGTTCCCCCCCCCACCAAGGTTCCAGGTACTTTGCTTTTTCTTCACCCAACCAACTCCCACCCCCCTCTTAATAACAATTTGGTCCAAGATTGTAGACTGCCTTATTCCCATTTCTATCTTATGACAACTGAAACTGTAAGAAAGAGAGGAGAAAAAAATGGTTACATCTTGGACTCTTGTCAGAATTAGATTTCCAGCAGATGTCAGGGTCATGGAAATTTCCTTTTATTACTATTGTGTAGCTCTTTGAAAGTTTGGTCATCTGGCGCAGGAAGGACTCATCCATACCTTCTGCTTATCCTGGCAACTCCTCTTTTGTTTCTCTCTCCTCTTATTACTACCCAAATACAAACAATGGAAATTGGTCTGATTCAGGACTTTCTGTGTAGGTATATTCTATGGTTTTTTTTTGTCTTTTTTTTAGGTACACCCTTCCCTTTTAGTTGAGTCTGTTCCATTGGAGTGTAGCCTTCCAAAGCAACATTCCAATCATGTGTCATCTCACCAAGTTTCAATGATGCATGTGTTGTCATATTTGTTTTTGTACAATATGTTAGGATTTCAAGTTTTCTGTGTTTTCTATGTTCCATGCATTACTGAAGAAATATTTGAGATTGTGCATGGTGTCCCCTAATGGTTTGCTGTTGCAGTTGTATGCCAATCTGTCTTCCACCCTTGTGCTTATTGCTTTGTTTCTAGTCCTTGATATTGTACTTAGTTCTGGACTTTTGCCAATGTCCTTTTTGTTTTTTTCTAGTTTAACCCTTTTCTGATCAGTGAGTGGTGGGGCACCTGATGAACATGTTCATCTCAGTCTTTGTCAGATGTAGCTTATCTCTTGCTAGGGTTTTTTATGCAGGTCAAGGAACTCTAAGCTGTTCTTGACCACTCTATTTAGTCACGTCTTCACTTTGAAGTGAACATTCTCATTTTCTCTCTCCCTATGCTACAATGCTCAACTGGAAGGACTGATAAAAATACTACTTGAGCTCCCCATTCTTTCACCTAGTCTCTGGAAATCTGTTCAAGGTCTGACCGTTTTTCATCTCTACATGAGTCAATAGGAAGGGATAGATATTGGTGGTTTTCAAGAATCTTGGCAGCCTGCCATCAGAAGACTATGGCTACCAGAAAGAGCAGTGAGCTTATGTACAATTAGATCTTCTGTACAAATGTTAACTGCCCCTAAATTCAATCATCATAAACATTCACAGGTATGGCAAGGGGAGGGGGGCAAATTGAGGTACATTGTGACATTATGACACCACCCTCCTGGCTTGCCTCTTGCCTCCAATAATAGATGGAAACATGAAAGAATGGAGATGGGATATCTCCATACATGTCTTCATTACCTCATGGTTGCCTGTCAATGCCTATATCAGCCCCATTTTACAGCATGCTCTGCTTTCCACAAATTGATCCAGAGATGGATCACTTCTGATTCCTGATGCCATACCTGTGAATGTTTATGGGGATTGAATTTAGGGGCAGTTAACTTACTTGAGCAGAAGATCTAATTGTACATAAGCTCACTGCTCTTTCTGGTAGCCATGTAGCCAGGCCAGCAGTGAGCATATTTAAGAAAGCGAACTGTGCTCAATCTCATTTTGGTGTCTTGAGTGGAGAGTTAGTACACTTAAAAAATAAAAAAACATCTTGTAAGTGTCTCAAAAGCCACAAGATTCTGATACAGCTTTCCTGACGCCATTGGAGGGCTCAGAGTCTGAAAGCCCCTTTCCTCTCCCCCATCCTGCTGCACATCTGACCTTGCCATTTTCACTGAATTAAGTTGGAGGAAGTCAGAGCACTTAGAGGGATAGAAAATTCAATCAGCTGTAAATGTGAATATATCAGACTTCTCTATCTCTTTTGGCAGTTTAATTTGCGTACTACAGCCGCCTATTTGTTTGCTTGCCTTGGTATAAGGTTGGTCAGGTTTACTAAGATACAATGAATTTACAATAAAATATTAAGAAAAAGACGGCAAGTTATTAAATATCGGACTCATCCAGCAGGTCCTTTTCAGGTGTGCAGTGACAGCTGTGGGCAGCAGATTCTGATGTCACAAAGGGAGAACAAAACAAATGAATAGTTATTTGATTCTGTATTAAATATTATTTATTGCCAAGGATGACAAGAGTAGAGCAGAAGAAATATCTGAGAGATTTTCTGAATTCTGTGTGGAACTTGATTGGCTTTGCATACTCCACATTTGGAGGAATAGTGGAGCTCCATTCGCTGCTCTGCCTCTGATTGCCTTGGTAAGGCCACACTTGGAATACTGCATCCAGTTTTGGTCACCACAATGTAAAAAAGATGTTGAGACTCTAGAAAATGCACAGAGAAGAGCAACAAAGATGATCAGGGGACTGGAGGCTAATACATATAAGGAAAGGTTGCTGGAATTAGGTATGTCTAGTTTAATGAAGAGAAGGACGAGGGGAGACATGATAGCAGTGTTCCAATATCTCAGGGGCTACACAAAGAAGAGGGAGTCAAGCTATTCTCCAAAGCGCCTGAAGGCAGGAGAAGAAGCAACGGATGGAAACTAATCAAGGAGAGAAGCAACCTAGAACTAAGGAGAAAGTTCCTGACAGTTAGAAAAAATTAACCAGTGGAACAACCTGCCTCCAGAAGTGGTGGATGTTCCAACACTGGAACTATTTAAGAAGAGACTGGACAGCCATTTGTCTGTATAGAATTTCCTGCCTGAGCAGGGGGCTTGACTAGAAGACCTCCAAGGTCCCTTCTGTTATTCTAGTTCTGCCCCTTACCTATCAAGCCAGGTAGAAGGAAACTGTGCCTCATCCAAGAGAATGAGAAAATGCTGGAGATGGATATGTGGAAGAAAGATCTTTGAAGGTGCAGTATATCCACAAGTGTTACAGCAAGAGAATGTGATGGGAAGGAGACTTAGGCTGCGGATGTTATTTCCTGAGAAAAATAACTTGCTATATTGAGATTATGGCTGTACAACATTAAGTGTGGATTATTAATGGTATAGTAATTATTCATGCCCCAACTTTGTGGATAGCAATCTTATCTAAATGACTTACAAGCAAGATAAAAAAGTGTAGGAAAAGCACAATGAATATTATTTATAAACAATCAAACCAAAATCTCCGCAACTGATCAGATTGTTGCCTGGAGAGAGGATCAGCTTCCTGAATGAGGGTTGTGTAACTTCTTGCCTCACTTTGTGTGTTTGTGTGTGTGTGTGTGTGTGTGTGTGTGTGTGTGTACATGTATGCATATGCATGCATGGCGGTGAGTGAGATGTGTATGGGGAGGTATGAGGGGAAGCATTGCACTGACATAATTGCACATGTACAATATCAACTTGTAATGAACTAGTGGTTATGAACTAGTTATTTGCCAGCTGCTCCTTCCTCCAAGATACATTTATGAAAGCTATAAGATGGACTGCAAGAATCCAGATGACTGCTAGATAACAATGCAACAGAGGCATACCAAAATTAACTCTTATCATCTTCTGAGTATTTGTGGCCTATATCTGGTAAATCTCCTATAAATGGAATAAAACTTAATACAAGGGTGGCACTTGAGAATTTATATTACAAATTATATGTTAAATCTTTCCTCATTTCTGTTCAAGGATAATATCCCAAGCATGAAATGGCTGTTGCCGAAACCAGTGTGGGCATTCACATTTCCTGTCTGTTGTGGATTAAGTTGGCCCAAAGAGATGAAACAGCTAACTGAATACACTGTTCCACCATGCTACAGATCAGAAAGGAAGCTACAAATCATTGAGAGAATGTGGTGAATTCCGAGAAGTTTTAAAAGTTTTAGAAATGTGACTACAATTATTCAGTCTGAATTGTTAAAACTATTTTTAGTATTAAATATAACAACAAAGAAAAGTAATACGACATCACTGAGAATATATTGTGGTAATAAGCTACCTACCTGGCAGTGATTAAAATAAATTAACAAAAAAAAGTAAAGAAAAAAATAAAATCCACATAATACTAATATACAAATAATTCAGTCCTTAACTAATTAAAGCTAGACTAGCATCTCAGTTTTATCCCAAAGGTGCTTTTTCAAGAGGCAGTTGGATTTTTTTGTTTTTCTTTGAAGATATTTCACTTCTCATCCAAGAAGCTTCTTCAGCTCTTCTCCAGCTTCTTGGATGAGAAGGGAAACATCTTCAGAGAAAAACAAGAAAATCCAGTTGCCTCTTGAAAAAGCAGCTTTGGGACAACCATGACCTGGATGACTGAGAATCTCCATAGACATCTCAGTTTTAGAATATAAACACATTTTTAAAAATGGGCATAGGACATATCTCTTGAATCCATACCTTAATATCAGGAATATGCATTTCTTTCTATTTACATAAGATCATTTTTTTGCCAAGTTCAATAAAACCAGAATTGTACATGAAAGGTCAAATACCATACCTTAGATATATAGACATCACTTTTACATCTTTAACTGCTATGCCTTCTCCCCCAAGATTATGTTCAAATAGTTTGGAATTTGAAACCAAAGGGCAGCTGTAATTGGACATGACATTCGGTCTGATTAGTACAGCTATTCACGTAAAGTCAGAAAACAAGCAGAAGGTCAATGGAGAAGGGCATAAGACGTTCCTCTGCTAATTTGTATAGTGGATGAATTTGTATGGAGTAAAGTTTGGTTGCACATAGCACTAATTTCCATAATTGAAACTGAAAGGCACAGCTTCTTAATATTGACCTGAAGGACAGCTTTGTGATGGCTCAGTCCATTGTAAAAGTATTCCTCATTGGTTGGAAACATTAGTGCCCCCTGCTTGATCTTTCTTATTGTATGTGAATACTCAAATGGGACTAGTTTGTTTTGAGGCTGGTAAAAGACTCGAGCAGGAGAAGGACTGATTCCTGAAATCTGGCTTTGGATTGCAAAGTTTCACAAAAAATAAAGCTTGAAAAATACAAAGTTGATAGTTTGCTAACTTAATCCTCATATTTATAATACTACATTTTATCTCCTATAGCTTTATGGATTCAGCTAATGAATATATTTTACTTGTATACTGCTTTATACCAGCCTTATACTATATTTCATCTCCTAATATTCCTGATTTATTTTTCTTTCATTTCTGAGTCTTGCCAGCAAGCCAGGCCTATATGTGCAGCTTGTTATTTTGTCATCTGATGCCTGGTCCTGCTATCTTCTCTGTTCTCTGTCTTCACTTCCCCACTCAGCTCTGCTGTCTCACACAATCTCCAGCTCTTCTCTTCTCTTCTCTTCTCTTCTCTTCTCTTCTCTTCTCTTCTCTTCTCTTCTCTTCTCTTCTCTTCTCTTCTCTTCTCTTCTTTTCTCTTCTCTTCCCTTCCCTTCCCTTCCCTTCTCCTCTCCTCTCCTCTCCTCTCCTCTCCCTCCCCTCCCCTCCCCTTTCCTTGGAAGGAATAGATCAGTGGTGGCGAACCTATGGCACGGGTGCCAGAGGCGGCACTCAGAACCCTCTCCTAACCCTTTTGCTTTAGGCCTCCGCCGCCGTGTAAAAAAAAAAAGGTTCAATCAATCAATCAATTTCAACTTCTCGAGGGAAAAAAAAAGATCTTGCAAAGTTGGAATTGATTGATTGATTGAACTTTTTAGTCCCACCCAGTCTGCTGTTACCACTGTAGCCACACCCACCCAATGGGCCATGCCCACCCAATGAGTCACACCCACCCAATGGGCCACACCCACCAGGCACCTGATGATGCATAAGTGGGTTTTGGGTTGCAGTTTGGGCACTCGGTCTCTAAAAGGTTCGCCATCACCGGAATAGATCCTCTAATGTTCAAAGCCATGATAAACATTAAAAGCACGTTGGGAAGGAGGGGTGCAATATTTCTATCTCTACATGTTTCTTTACACATGTTTCTTTTGACATGTTTCTTTTTTAGCTAACGGTTTGAGTTTAAGATTCAGGCCTCAGCCTCTTACAGTTCCAAGTTTCTCCTTTTGTGATATCTTTACAAAGTACAATCTCTATCTTTGCGTTCCTTGAGAGAAAATCTGCAACTAGATTTTGCTTGCTGCACAAATGTATAAAGGAAATTCAGAAAGACTGCAGGGTAAAATATGAGTTGGTACAAATATCAACATCATATATGTCCTTGTCTTACTACTTGCTCAATAATTAACCATATGTGGTGTGATGTTACCTGGTTTGGTAATGAAACATCTGCAAGTGAAACTCAGAGAGTACCGAAGACTCCACAACAACTATATGGTAAGCATTCCATTTTTTCTCATACATGCTTTACTTTTATCACATTTCATTCTTAACACATTTGGAAGCCCATCTTCATCTTCATATTTACCCAAACATTTCTATAACCGAAGCCTACTTACTTTATCATACACTTTCCTCTAAATGCACAAATATACAACATTTTTTTTCTGACACCCATACTCTTTGAAAAGCAAAAAGTTATTCAACCTGTCCTCTGCTGGTATAAAGCCTCACTACACTTCTCTAAGTTTTTCATGGTCACTTCTTATACCCTTCAATCAGAATTTTGCTAAAATCTTTCAGGCAATTTAACAAACGAACCCTCTATAATTTTTCCTCATTCTATTTTTTATTTTCTGTAAAGGAACAGTAACATTTTTCTGAATCTCCAGCACAGATGAAGTGCTCACACAGTGTTAAGCAAACTATACAGATGCTGTAAGGAATTCACATTTTTATTTTAATACTTCATTCACAATACTCTTTAATATTTTGATGTTCTTAAAGCAGTTATCATTCTTTTTCATTAACTAACTTTTAGAAACTAAAATGTACATTATTTGTTTTCATTTTTGACATATCATTCTCACTTTTATACATGTCCCTAAAACATTGCTTCCAGTATTCCTTCAGTTTCTTCTCAATTCATATTTCCACTTTAATTTTCAGTTCAACTCAATCTGCCGAAGGATCCTTGTTTAGCCCACTTCACCTACTTTCAAACTTATTAGTTATTTCCCTAAAATGTATCTGTACTTTCTCTGCCTTTTAAAATCTGAACAAAGAAAGAAGGAATCTTGGATCTGCTTTTGATGTATTTCTACTCAATTAGCAGGATTTTTATTTTAACACTAATTTTTGGAAAAGGGAGAGCTGACTCCAAAGCTTCAACTCCCTGTCTATTTGAATCACCATGAAAAAAAAATTGCTGAAGCAAACAATGCAAACAATTCAAATGAAAACATTGTTTGAATTTCCTTGGTACTTTTGTTTTCTCCCCCATGGTAACATTTGGAGACAGTGTAGCATCTGGAGAAGCTTCCTTTTGTCACATTGAAACAAATGTTCTGTGGCTTAATTGCCAACCCACTTTCACCTCTGGAGCACATTTTTAACAGAGCTTAGTGAAGGGTTGCTCCAGCAAATGACAGCATATTTGACCAGGGTTGATCTCCAAAAGAAGGCAGGGTTGGATTGTATCTTTTAATACTCCAATGGGAGACTGCTAGGGAATCCCAGAGTTGTAAACTAGACTTGGAAGTCAGAAAAGCATTCCAGAAGTCAACAGCAAGCAACTGTTATATTTTTCTTAAAACTTCAGGGCATGACCATAAAATCATCTCTAGTCAAACTTGAGTTGTGTTAGAAGTTGATGGAGCGGCACTGGAGATATCAGTAAGCATGTGGAACGGGGTGGGGGAACTTCAGAAACAAATAAGTGATAATACAGTTTGCTTGAAAATGTCAGGTTCTTCAAAGGGCTTATTGGAAACCATTTGTATATATTTGAGGTAGCTGGTTATTTATTTTAATTCTCAGTATGCCATGACATGCCTGGGCCTGCACAGAGGCACCCAGATATATTCACACATTCTTTCAGGTCCAGAATGATTTAGATCAGTTTGCCCTTTGATAAGCAAGTTGGCAAGCTGATAGCAATCATGCAGTCACACAATTGAAAGAATGGATGGAGACAACCAGTGATCAGTTCTCAGAGATTTCAAGAGAGTAGTGCACTGCTGCCATCTGCTGGAGTTGTCCATGAACGAATAGTGCGGGAATATGAACTGATCTCCAGAGAACACTGCAGACTACAGAAACCATTTGTGCTTCAGTTTGAGACTCAGACAACACAGATTTATCTCCAACAGCCTGTGCCTGTCTTCAACAGTGGAAGGACACAGGGCAGAAAACATCCTGCAGCCAAGAAGGCTCTATACACATTTGCACTACTCAGGTGACCCTGAGAACTCGGGTAAATCTCCAAATGGCCCCAACAACTCTCTAAAACAGGCATGTCAAACTTGCAACGTCATGTGACATTGTGTAATGTATCGTGACTTTCCCCTCATTGCTGGCAATGGGGTGGGTGCGGTTTTGGTGTGACACATCTGGCCTGTGGGCTAGCAGTTTGATATGCCTGCTCTAAAAGAATGCAAATGCCCAGCTGTCTGCAAGGAATATAAATCCTTCCATTCCCCACCATCTAGTCAGAGCTGAAGAAGCTTCTTTGATGAGAAGTGAAATATCTTCAAAGAAAAACAAGAAAGTCCAGTTGCCTCCTGAAAAAACACCTTCGGGAGTTATCCATGAATTAAAAGCAAAGGTAGCATTTGTCAGATTCAGGAAAAAGCCATGGTGACCTGATACTTCTTAGATGGTTTGAATTTTGCTGTCAGCAACGCCAATTGCTTTCAGCCATCTTCGGGAATGGCAAAATTATGGGAGCTGGAATTGAAAATACTCGTAAGGTATGAGATGGCCCATCCTTTCCATGATATGCAGTGTTGAAAGAAAAATCTTCAGATCAGTCCAAGCCAGGAGTAAACAAAATGGAGGCTAAGACACTGGAAATAAAATGGAGGCTGCTTGGGAAAGAAGGTTCTTGTTTATTTAGTTGCCAGAAACTTCAGTGACAGTAGCATGTTTTTGGGGTGGCTGACAAAATGGAGTTGGGAGTAGTGGGTTTTTATACTTCTTGGGATTTTGTGTCTGGAGTTGTTCCTGTTCCTGTGGCTTTGTATTTGAGGTTCTGTTGACCCGGAATTAGGAGACAACATAGGAAGTATCAATTGTGAATATGTGCAGATGGCCCTGCTGTCTTTGGGCACTTGCAGAGTCATGGATGCAGGGTCATGAAAGGACAGCAAGGAAAACACCCAATGTCCTGACCCACCCGGGAACGTACAATGTCTTTAGGGAAACACCCAAAAGGGAACATTTTTAGCTACTTCTGCTTTCTCCCTTCTTATCTACAGTGTGCCAGACTTACTGGGTGAAATCTTTATCTTATGTGTGTCAGCTTTTCTGGATGGATTGCTTATGTAATCAGAAAGAATAAATATAAGGATTTCTTGTCACTCGGGGCTTCTCTCTTTTAGAGGAGCCCGTCTTTGTTCAGCGGAATAAAAACATAAAGTTTAAAGGCAACTTCTGGTTTCCTGTATTTTTTTTATCAAGCAAAACCTCAGAATCTGCACAGCATTTTTTCCTGTTCCTGTGGCATGCATTTTGATATGAGCTTGAGTGTGCCCTTTTGGTATTCCAATGGTGGTGGATTAATCCAACTGTGGCCTAAAGGTCATGTCTTTAGATTTTGGGTGAGGGATGTAGATTTTAGGGGTCTTTGTCTTTCTAATCCCATCAGCTCCAAGCTTCCCGGCACCAGTCTTCCTGAATGAATCACCAAATCTGCATTTCTAAAAGCTGGTTTCTGCTTGGGCAGAGAGACTGGGGGGGGGGGATGGTTTCTGGGGGATGGTTTCTGTCTAAGATTTTTCTATTATTACTTTGGGGAAACATAATATTCTGCCTTTTTAATATCCCCCCAAAATATTTCCTTCTCTGGTTTTTTTTTTGCTGATTTCCTACAACAGCAAGCCAGTACTATTTATTTATCTTATCTATTAGAGAAATAAAGAAAGCAAAAATCATGATTCCAGTCATGTAAATGTTGAGTTTTTTGGTTATTTGAAGTTGTTACTATCGGTTGTTCAAACATTATGTGTACAATATTATTCCAGTGTAATTTAGGATTTTGTCTGATAGGTAAATGTTTTCTTTCAAAATATATGCCTAAAAATGAAATTCTTAGTGATATGATTTTTTTGCATGGGCAAGATAAGATTCCTATATTATGTATCTTTGAGTTGAGATGCTGCATTTTTTACCAAATGAAGCTCGTGGACACCTTTTAAGAGTAGCTCCCTGCAAAGTGCATTGCAATATGACGACATTGATATATTTGCATGGAAAAGAGTAGATGGACATTTTTTGTTGTCAGAAGGCAAAGTTTAGTATTTATTAAAAAGGAGGAGTACGCTGTGACTATGGAGAAACAAAATGAGATCTTTGATTTAGATTCATGATATTTCCAATATATTTCCATGCATGCTTACTTCAAATGCTTCGGATCTTTCTGTTCCTATTGAAAGCTAATCTCTATTGAATGGTGAAAGTATCTCAGGCTAACCAAGTAATGAACTTATTTTCAAGGTTCACCAGTTTCAGCTAATTATGGGTAACTTTCACATCCTGACTTCTGTATATCGCAAAAATTTCACAGAAATTGAATGAGACTGCAATTGGTACTTGCCAGTGTAATTTCAAGTATGCTATTACATGTTGTTAATATTAAACAGATTTATCATTTGCATATGTTTTTTATAATCTCCCTCTGGACAAGAGTCAAGATTCATATTTTTCCTGTCTACCTCTACTTCTTAATTCTATCTTAGATTAATTTAGATTAAATTAATTTAACTTGTCTTTCACTCAGACACATTAAATCATTTCTCCTTTAACAGATTTTCGTATCATATCTTCAAATATAACAACACTGAAATTGTCTACAAGCTTACCAAGTTTAAACTTTATAACCCTAATTAAGACTTCTTTTCATGGTAGCTGTTTCAGGCACTGCAGTCATCACAAAAATTAAAGAACTGTGCTGGCCACATCCATTGATACTGTAACTCCAAAAAGCATGTTAGAAAAACGATGTAGGAAGTTATCTTAAACTATGTTACATCCTGGCTATGTAGCTCAGTAGTGGCTTTTCAAATACTGCTGAACTGAGTCTGTTGGGACTTGTAGTTTTGCCTTATCTGGAGGGCCATAGATATTCTACTTCTACTCTACAGACTGATTGGTAATGATTCTCTAGAATATCAGATATAAGCCTTGTTGTTGTTAGTTGCCAAGTTGTGTCCGACCCATCGCAACCCTATGGACAACATTCCTTCAGGCCTTCCTGTCCTCTACCATCTTCTGGAGTCCATTTAAGCTCACGCCTACTGCCTCAGTGACTCCATCCAGCCACCTCAGTCAGTTCCTAAATGGAGACGGACCTGGATTCTTTTACATTCAAATCATTACAGCTAGTCTGTATACCAAGAGGATGTACCACATTTCCTTATAGAAGTCAGCTATGGCTAGAGCATTATTCAGATGCCTTTGAGATCAGTGCAGTTTGCTTCTTTCTGAGTAGGTCCCCTTAGAATTGTATTGTGAGCTCATTGGGACACAATGGGAGCAACATTAATAAAGTTGAATATGAATCATGTGAGGAAAATAATATGTTTTGAGCCTTTCTAAGGAAAGTAATGGAGAAGGTGGTAGAGAACCTGCTAGGGGACTATATAGAAAATGGATTGCCAAAATCCTTTTAAATCAGGATTTAGTTCTAATCATGATACACAAACAACTTTGGTCAATCAGATAGATGGTCTTCATCAAAACTTGAATGGTCCCAGTAAGATTTGTGGTTCAGCACTATCCCCACAGCTCCATCTTGAGTTTGGAATACATAATCAAGCTATCTCAAGGGTAAATGAGTTCATGTCAAGCACACACAGCAACCAGAATATATAAAATAGCATTAAGATCTGCATCAAAAATGGGACTATATATGGCAGACTGCACTTATTGGGGCAACCTCCTTAAATATGATAAAAACCCCATATGCCATAAGAGGAGTGTGACCCTCCTGGTCCTGTTCTTTGTGGCATTCACTATCAAAAATCATGTTATTCTTCTGTACTGCCAACAAGAATTAAGGATTTGAGATTCCATTTTATAGTGATGGGCAGATTCAGTGCTGTGAGAGAAACACTTGAGCATTTTGAATTCTACTAGGGTTCTCCTCTATGCTATTTAATATTTACATGAAACTATGGGGAGACCTCCTTATATATCTCCTATGGGGAGATCTCTTTTTCAGATGTATGTGTAGCTTGTACCCTCCTTATAATTCAATTGCAGGTGAAAATATATCCTTTTCCCATGAGACACCATGTCAATTTAAAAATGATTTCAAATGACACCATTTATAGTATTTAGTCATATTGTTTATATAGATTTGCTGCTGTTTGTTTTCTGGATTGGGTTTGAAATGCTAATAGATAGCCACATTCATCTAATTCAGTCTTGTGAGGAAAGAAGCTGGAAGCAGCACCATCCAACCTTAGTAAAAGAGAACCAGTGCACAGACAATAAGCAAAGAATGTTGAATTGATTGATGCACAAATCCTGACACAGTCCATATTTCAATTTTGCATTTTTTTATGCCAAGTGGGGTGGTTTAAAAATGGCCAGGTGGAGTATTTTAATAGAATAGAAGAATAGAATAGAATCTGGACACGTACTTAAAAAAAAACCCACTCCTTTCATGTCTGTGGAGATTCTCAGTCATCCAGGTCATGGTTTATCTTGAAGACATTTCCTTTCTCATCCAAGAGTTCTGAAGAACTGAACTGGATGAGAAGCAAAACATCTTCAAGGAAAAACAAAGGAAGTCTAGTTACTTCCTGAAAAAGAACTTTTGGGACACCTCTTTCATCACTGCTTTTCCTCACCTTAAATTGTTTATTTAACACTTACACAGAATACTGAATCTTCCAACCAGCAGTTGGCCTATTGTCTAAAATATGAGAAAACAAACACCCCTGCCAAATTGTTTGGAAGAGCTGTAACTTGGAATAAAATATGGTCTTGGCATAAGGTAATCTTGTATGGAATAAGTAGCTGGGCACACAGTGATGCTTCTTCCTTAAGGCTGAGTTAACATGTTTTTTATTAATCCTTGAGGCTGCCTATACAGGCATAAAAGTGACTCCCTCCATTGGAAATTCCTATCCTGCCACTGGAATAATACCAGCAAAACTGGCTGTCCTTATTTATTGTATACAGGTCATGTTATATACAGGGATTGTGGACTCCTCCAGATTTGTTTTCCTTTCCCCCCTACCCAGATATCATTAGTTGGAAGAAACATCCATCCATCATTCTGATTAGTGTGGGGAAAAGAATAGGTGCATCAGCCTGAACATTGTCTTAGGGGAAGGGCTGGGTATGAGATGGAGACTGTTTCATGAGGACATAGTGAAGAAAGAATTTAATAAAGTATTTTTTGGGAAACAGATATAATGTTAATTCAAATATGTGGCTGCTTTTCCCCCAGCCTGTAGTCTTAAGTGACCAATGACCATATGCACCCTACACAGATTCTACAAATGTCTTTTAACCATAGATCTATAAAACAAAATTTGGGAGGGCTGAATGCTGGCCTTTGAGCACTGTGCCAGGGGATATGCAGATATTGAGAAAATATCTGCATATCTATGCAGGGTTTTTTGGCAACCTCACATAAATGGTTCCCTATGGCCTACTTCTAGCAGGCATTTTTTTGACTGGGATTCCTTGGTGTCTCCCATCTAAAAATAATGATGACTAACCTTGCTTAACTTCTGAACCCAGACAAGCTAAGCCAGATGATGCCACTTGCTGAGACTCTAATTTTAACATAAAGTAAATGAAATCCAATAAATGAAATATGGCCAGCATTGTTACTTGCCATTTTTCTATCAAATTTCCCTTTCTGTAGGAATTTCAATTCAATGGAACCTTTAGAAGGATTCTGGGGGCTGCACTTATGGTTCTACATTGTTGTATGAGACCCTGTGACTTTAGCCCTTAAAAAAAAACAAGCCTTCTGCTTGAAGGTGGAAAATATTTTACAAGGCTAGTGGTCCCTAGCCATGTGAAGATTGTAAGTCCCAGAATCTCCCAGTCAGGATGAGCTCCACATTCTGTATGGAAAGTTATGGAAAACTGTATGTCCCCACTCCTTAGGCAGAATGTATATAAAGATTAAAACAGGGCACTGTTTTTTGTGTGTGGGTGTGTGTGTGCCTGTGCATAGAAAAAGTCACCAAAACAGAATTAATTAAGATTCAGACAAGCTTCTATTGTTACTATGATTATTACAGAATCAGATTATTACAGAATCAGACTTTATTCCATAAAAAGCAAAATATTAAAATCATTCCTTAAAATCACTCTTAATTTAGTTTATAAAAGTCACTTCCTTCTGATCATCCTGCCTACAGCAGTTTGTACTTCCTTGTTCCTTATGCTATAAATTAGTGGGTTTAACATGGGGATCACCACTGTATAAAATACAGAAAACATCTTGCCTCGGTCTGCTACAAAGGTACGGCTGGGCCGCACATATATAAAGAAGAGGGTGACAAACAAGATGGAAACAGCAGTGAGGTGGGTGGAACAGGTGGAGAAAGCTTTCCGCTGGCCCTCCACAGACTGGATCCTTAGGATGGCACAAACAATATAGATGTAAGAGATAATAATAAAAATGCCGCTGAGCCCGCCAAAAGTGAAGGACATGATAAATAGCACCATCTTGTTGATTTGTGTCTCAGAGCAGGAGAGGGATATCACAGCAGGGATATCACAGAAGAAATGATTGATCTTGGATTTGCAGAAAGCTAATTGGAAGGTCATAACTGTATGTGTCATGGCATTTAATAATCCAGCAAAACAAGGTGGAACTAAGAGTAATAGACAGGTTTTCCTAGACATAATAACCATATAAAGCAATGGATTAGAAATAGCTACATACCGATCATATGCCATGGAAGTTAGGAGATAACATTCAGCAGCCACGAAGAAGGCAAAAAACCACATTTGTGCTGCACAGTCCCTTAAGGAAATGGTTTTGCTTTCTATTACAAAATTGATCAACATTTTTGGGGTGACCACAGAAGAATAGCAAAGGTCCAGTAATGACAGGTTACTAAGGAAGAAGTACATGGGGGTGTGAAGCTGAGAGTTGATCTGGATTAAGAGAAACATCCCCAAATTTCCCAGCAAGGTAATGAAATAAACTGTCAGGAAGAAAATGAAGAGTAAAATCTGTAATTCTGGAGACCCAGCAAATCCAACCAGGATGAATTCATACACCAGTGTGTGATTTGCTTTTGCCATGTGTGCTTTTTCTGCAAAGAAGAGTGGAAACTAAGTTTAACTGCAAAATGTCACAAAACATTGACATTGAATGGAAGAAGATCAAAAAAAAGGAGAGGCTGAATTTCCACATGCAATATCCCCAATTTCAGCTCTTACCTAAAAAAAAAAATAAAAATAGAAAGTTTGGGTAGCAAGTGAAAGTTGATTTTTTTTTAAAGAAACCATATTACACACATCATGTGCAATTTCAACAAAAATATTACTAACTATGCCTCTTAACCTTTCCAAATTTTAGTAGTTCTATTGCATGTTAATCTTTCCCTTGTCCTGAAATCATACCCCATAAATGCCCTAAACTCTTTACTGCTGAAATACTGCATTTTCCCCTCTGTCCACCTCAACTATGAAATGATGCAATATTTAGATTTATTTTCTTCTTGTTCCTGACTGTAAGCCTAGTCACTCTTACCTGCGACTAAATTGTATTTTTGCCGAGGGAGGATCCTTTTAAGCAGTCAGATCTGACAAAGACATGCATGGGGTCCAGGGAAGGACTCCTTGGGATGGGTTTCTGGTCTTGCAGCACAGAAAGGCATCTTTATATTTGTCCTTCAGCCTTCCTCCTGGAGTTTGGGGAGTATACTGCCACCATCAGGTAGTAACCAATATATATTTTTTATTCCAGTGGGTACAAAGATTACTTGCACTGAAAAAAATATATATTTAATCTGAAGGTGCTTCACTTTCTGCCTGCTAGTGCACATTTCTCATTGGCTGTCTTTGCAAAATAAACCTATGCCTTGGAATCTGCGGAAAAGGTCAGATCTCCAAGAGTCAGGACAGCTGTCATTATGTGTTTGAGTGATTGACATATAGAAGGTGGGTTATAGTAAGAGATCCTGTACTGTTAGGAATCACCTACTTGGGTAGTACGCTCTCCTTTGCTGGAGGGGAACTCTAAGATGATCTCCAGGATTCCCTCCAGCCCTTCTATTCTAAAATTTTGTAAGTAGTTCTATACACACCTTTCACACAGATTTCCTTAAACATTTTTTAAATAATTGTTTCCCATAAAATATTGAACAGACTTTTATTTTACAAAAGCATCTTGAAATGGAAATGGCGCACTCCTGCCTTCTTTCTTAAAGCAGATGCCCTGCAATTTGACCAACAGCTAAAGTGGCTCCTCTGCTACTTTGTTCAGCATTGTGCCAGTTTTTCTCCTTTAAAGCACGGGATGTGGTTAGTTATGGAGGTGAGATTGAGATGTAATTGATGAAACCATGTGAGAGACATCTTTGTCTACATGTTTCATCAATCTTATTCTGGCTTTAGTAAAGGGACTCTTACTTTGCCATTTGGAAAAAAAAGTCTAGTCAAGTCTTTCTTTGTAGCCAAAGCATTTCCCCCTGCATTTAGATTGGTTAGAGTGGAGAGTCATGTAGGGCACCAGAAAAGTAGATAAGGATCAGTCAAGGAGAATTTAGGTTTAGCTACTGGTTGTGCAATAGAAAATCTTGTTTGGGATGGTCCATGCCTCCAAGCTGGGTACCCACTGGACCTGCAGTTCTTGAAGGTCAGGAGGAAAGAGGTAGACCTGCACCAACCTGAAGTTTTTAATCAGTGTTATGCTAATCCCACTCCCTGAATGGGATTCATTGAGAACACCACTGGCAGAACAGTTAGCCAAGTCTCTCTGATTGTTTCTAGGGCAAAAAATGTTCTATTATGGAAAAAAAACCCCAGTTGAACACCAGGACAGCTAAGGAAAACTTAAGGTTACCTTAGTATGGAGATCAACTATGTACATGGGGTCACAGCAGAAGAGTTTCACAAAACAAGGATGGGCAACAGGTAGATACAAGCTTCTTAACTAAAATTTGTGGGTACTTTCCCCCCCTGCCTCTGTTCTCAAGTGAAAATCAAAAAGCGAATGAATGAATCTCCAGGAACTTTCTCCCATCTTGACCAACTTAACCATATGCATATGCATCTTACATATATCTTCTAATAGGGATTTATATATCTAAATAACAATTTGAGGCAGGCGGTAGCTGAGGACTACACTTGACCTTTGAACACCATGATAAAGGATACATTGAGTAAAAATCCATATATCCATGCAGTTTTCTTGGCAATTACACAACACTGGTTTCCCATTGCCTTCTTCCAGGAAGCATTTTTTGACATTCCAGGCTAGCCAAGAGCCCTGAAATTCCTTGATGTATCCCACCCAAAACGTAACCATGGCTGACTTTGCTTAACTTCTGTGCCCAGACAGGATAAACCAGATGCTGCCCCTTGCTGAACCTGTTACATTTCCTTTACTTTATGTTAAAATGAAACAAAATATGGCCAACATTTTTTCTTGCCGTTTATCTGTCAGCTTTCCATCGCATTCAATGGAAACTTTGGGAAGATTCTGGGGCCCATAAGGTCTCCAACTTTGCAAGAGACTCTGTCACCTTTGAACATCTAAAAGGGAAATAACCCTTTTTTAAACCTCTGCTTGAAGGCAGACATTTCTTTCCCCTGGACCCATGGCTCCTAGGTGTGTGAAGGCTGTGATTCCCTGCTAGGATGAGTTCAACATTCTGTACAGAACATTATGTAAAACTGTATGTGTTCATCCCTCAGGAGTGAAAAGAGTACAGTTAATTAATACAGGGGTGGTGGAATAAGAAAAGTGAAAAAAAGGATCTACAACAGAAATAATTAGCAATCATAGAAGGTCAGGATTAATTTTATTGATTCCACAGTACCGTTTTGTAACTACTACAAAATAAAATTTTATTCCGCATGATCATTGTTATTAAAACCTTACCTGTTGTATTTTAAAAGCAAAAGATCTAAGTTTTATTTATTTTATTTTATTATTAAACTTCTATGCCACCTATCTCATTGAGGCAATTCTAGACAGCTTACAAGTTAAAGGCAATCATACAATTTAAATCATTATTTTTCTTTTTGGACAAAGATGGAACTCATCACTTAGGAGACTAGCTCAATGTTCATGACAGTCTTTTTCTTCTGATCATTCTCCCTATGGAATCTTGTACTTCCTTGTTCCTTACGCTATAGATCAGTGGGTTTAACATGGGGATCACCACTGCATAAAACACAGAAAACACCTTGCCTCGGTCTGGTAGAAAACTATGGCTGGGCCGCACATATATAATGAAGAGGGTGACATAGAAGATGGAAACAGCAGTGAAATGGGTGGAACAGGTGGAGAAAGCCTTCCGCTGGCCCTCCACAGACCGGATCTTTAGGATGGCACAAAGAATATAGATGTAGGAGATAATAATAAAAACACTGCTGAGAGTGCCATGAGTACAGGACATGATAAAAAGCACCATCTTGTTGATTTGTGTCTCAGAGCAGGAGAGGGATATCACAGCAGGGATATCACAGAAGAAATGATTGATCTTGGATTTGCAGAAAGTTAATTGGAAAGTCATAACTGTATGTGTCATGGCATTTAATAGTCCAGCAAAGCAAGGTGGAACTAAGAGTAATAGACAGGTTTTCCTAGACATAATAACCATATAAAGCAATGGATTAGAAATAGCTACATACCGATCATATGCCATGGAAGCTAAGAGATAACCTTCAGCAGCCACGAAGAAGGCAAAAAACCACATTTGTGCTGCACAGTCCCTTAAGGAAATGGTTTTGCTTTCTATTACAAAATTGATCAACATTTTTGGGGTGACCACAGAAGAATAGCAAAGGTCCAGTAATGACAGGTTACTAAGGAAGAAGTACATGGGGGTGTGAAGCTGAGAGTTGATCTGGATTAAGAGAAACATCCCCAAATTTCCCAGCAAGGTAATGAAATAAACTGTCAGGAAGAAAATGAAGAGTAAAATCTGTAATTCTGGAGACCCAGCAAATCCAACCAGGATGAATTCATACACCAGTGTGTGATTTGCTTTTGCCATGTGTGCTTTTTCTGCAAAGAAGAGTGGAAACTAAGTTTAACTGCAAAATGTCACAAAACATTGACATTGAATGGAAGAAGATCAAAAAAAAGGAGAGGCTGAATTTCCACATGCAATATCCCCAATTTCAGCTCTTACCTAAAAAAAAAAATAAAAATAGAAAGTTTGGGTAGCAAGTGAAAGTTGATTTTTTTTTAAAGAAACCATATTACACACATCATGTGCAATTTCAACAAAAATATTACTAACTATGCCTCTTAACCTTTCCAAATTTTAGTAGTTCTATTGCATGTTAATCTTTCCCTTGTCCTGAAATCATACCCCATAAATGTCCTAAACTCTTTACTGCTGAAATACTGCATTTTCCCCTCTGTCCACCTCAACTATGAAATGATGCAATATTTAGATTTATTTTCTTCTTGTTCCTGACTGTAAGCCTAGTCACTCTTACTTGCGACTAAATTGTATTTTTGCCGAGGGAGGATCCTTTTAAGCAGTCAGATCTGACAAAGACATGCATGGGGTCCAGGGAAGGACTCCTTGGGATGGGTTTCTGGTCTTGCAGCACAGAAAGGCATCTTTATATTTGTCCTTCAGCCTTCCTCCTGGAGTTTGGGGAGTATACTGCCACCATCAGGTAGTAACCAAT
Source organism: Crotalus tigris (assembly GCF_016545835.1). Lineage (NCBI taxonomy): Eukaryota > Metazoa > Chordata > Lepidosauria > Squamata > Viperidae > Crotalus > Crotalus tigris. The sequence continues at coordinate 2,392,522 of NW_024096618.1, read as the reverse complement.
ATATATTTTTTATTCCAGTGGGTACAAAGATTACTTGCACTGAAAAAAATATATATTTAATCTGAAGGTGCTTCACTTTCTGCCTGCTAGTGCACATTTCTCATTGGCTGTCTTTGCAAAATAAACCTATGCCTTGGAATCTGCGGAAAAGGTCAGATCTCCAAGAGTCAGGACAGCTGTCATTATGTGTTTGAGTGATTGACATATAGAAGGTGGGTTATAGTAAGAGATCCTGTACTGTTAGGAATCACCTACTTGGGTAGTACGTTCTCCTTTGCTGGAGGGGAACTCTAAGATGATCTCCAGGATTCCCTCCAGCCCTTCTATTCTAAAATTTTGTAAGTAGTTCTATACACACCTTTCACACAGATTTCCTTAAACATTTTTTAAATAATTGTTTCCCATAAAATATTGAACAGACTTTTATTTTACAAAAGCATCTTGAAATGGAAATGGCGCACTCCTGCCTTCTTTCTTAAAGCAGATGCCCTGCAATTTGACCAACAGCTAAAGTGGCTCCTCTGCTACTTTGTTCAGCATTGTGCCAGTTTTTCTCCTTTAAAGCACGGGATGTGGTTAGTTATGGAGGTGAGATTGAGATGTAATTGATGAAACCATGTGAGAGACATCTTTGTCTACATGTTTCATCAATCTTATTCTGGCTTTAGTAAAGGGACTCTTACTTTGCCATTTGGAAAAAAAAGTCTAGTCAAGTCTTTCTTTGTAGCCAAAGCATTTCCCCCTGCATTTAGATTGGTTAGAGTGGAGAGTCATGTAGGGCACCAGAAAAGTAGATAAGGATCAGTCAAGGAGAATTTAGGTTTAGCTACTGGTTGTGCAATAGAAAATCTTGTTTGGGATGGTCCATGCCTCCAAGCTGGGTACCTACTGGAGCTGCAGTTCTTGAAGGTCAGGAGGAAAGAGGTAGACCTGCACCAACCTGAAGTTTTTAATCAGTGTTATGCTAATCCCACTCCCTGAATGGGATTCATTGAGAACACCACTGGCAGAACAGTTAGCCAAGTCTCTCTGATTGTTTCTAGGGCAAAAAATGTTCTATTATGGAAAAAAACCCTAGTTGAACACCAGGACAGCTAAGGAAAATTTAAGGTTACTTTAGTATGGAGATCAACTATATACATGGGGTCACAGCAGAAGAGTTTCACAAAACAAGGATGGGCAACAGGTAGATACAAGCTTCTTAATTAAAATTTGTGGGTACTTTCCCCCCCTGCCTCTGTTCTCAAGTGAAAATCAAAAAGCGAATGAATGAATGAATCTCCAGGAACTTTCTCCCATCTTGACCAACTTGACCATATGCATATACATCTTACATATATCTTCTAATAGGGATTTATATATCTAAATAACAATTTGGGGTGGGCGGTAGCTGAGGACTACACTTGACCTTTGAACACCATGATAAAGGATACATTGAGTAAAAATCCATATATCCATGCAGTTTTCTTGGCAATTACACAAAACTGGTTTCCCATTGCCTTCTTCCAGGAAGCATTTTTTGACATTCCAGGCTAGCCAAGAGCCCTGAAATTCCTTGATGTATCCCACCCAAAACGTAACCATGGCTGACTTTGCTTAACTTCTGTGCCCAGACAGGATAAACCAGATGCTGCCCCTTGCTGAACCTGTTACATTTCCTTTACTTTATGTTAAAATGAAACAAAATATGGCCAGCATTTTTACTTGCCGTTTATCTGTCAGCTTTCCATCGCATTCAATGGAAACTTTGGGAAGATTCTGGGGCCCATAAGGTCTCCAACTTTGCAAGAGACTCTGTCACCTTTGAACATCTAAAAGGGAAATAACCCTTTTTTAAACCTCTGCTTGAAGGCAGACATTTCTTTCCCCTGGACCCATGGCTCCTAGGTGTGTGAAGGCTGTGATTCCCTGCTAGGATGAGTTCAACATTCTGTACAGAACATTATGTAAAACTGTATGTGTTCATCCCTCAGGAGTGAAAAGAGTACAGTTAATTAATACAGGGGTGGTGGAATAAGAAAAGTGAAAAAAAAAATGATCTACAACAGAAATAATTAGCAATCATAGAAGGTCAGGATTAATTTTATTGATTCCACAATACCGTTTTGTAACTACTACAAAATAAAATTTTATTCCGCATGATCATTGTTATTAAAACCTTACCTGTTGTATTTTAAAAACAAAAGATCTAAATTTTATTTATTTTATCTTATTATTAAACTTCTATGCCACCTATCTCACTGAGGCAATTCTAGACAGCTTACAAGTTAAAGGCAATCATACAATTTAAATCATTATTTTTCTTTTTGGACAAAGATGGAACTCATCACTTAGGAGACTAGCTCAATGTTCATGACAGTCTTTTTCTTCTGATCATTCTCCCTATGGAATCTTGTACTTCCTTGTTCCTTACGCTATAGATCAGTGGGTTTAACATGGGGATCACCACTGCATAAAACACAGAAAACACCTTGCCTCGGTCTTGTAGAAAACTATGGCTGGGCCGCACATATATAATGAAGAGGGTGACATAGAAGATGGAAACAGCAGTGAAATGGGTGGAACAGGTGGAGAAAGCCTTCCGCTGGCCCTCCACAGACCGGATCCTTAGGATGGCACAAAGAATATAGATGTAGGAGATAATAATAAAAACACTGCTGAGAGTGCCATGAGTACAGGACATGATAAAAAGCACCATCTTGTTGATTTGTGTCTCAGAGCAGGAGAGGGATATCACAGCAGGGATATCACAGAAGAAATGATTGATCTTGGATTTGCAGAAAGTTAATTGGAAAGTCATAACTGTATGTGTCATGGCATTTAATAGTCCAGCAAAACAAGGTGGAACTAAGAGTAATAGACAGGTTTTCCTAGACATAATAACCATATAAAGCAATGGATTAGAAATAGCTACATACCGATCATATGCCATGGAAGCTAAGAGATAACATTCAGCAGCCACGAAGAAGGCAAAAAACCACATTTGTGCTGCACAGTCCCTTAAGGAAATAGTTTTGCTTTCTATTACAAAATCAATCAACATTTTTGGGGTGACCACAGAAGAATAGCAAAGGTCCAGTAATGACAGGTTACTAAGGAAGAAGTACATGGGGGTGTGAAGCTGAGAGTCTATCTGGATTAACAGAAACATCCCAAAATTTCCCAGCAAGGTAATGACATAGACTATCAGGAAGAAAATGAAGAGCAGATTCTGTAATTCTGGAGGCCCAGCAAATCCAACCAGGATGAATTCATACACCAGTGTGTGATTTGCTTTTGCCATGTGTGCTTTTTTCTACAAATAAAAGAAGAAAGTAAGTTGAGCTACAAATGTTTGTCACAAAAAGACAATGAAGACAAGATAGGCTTCATTCTCCCATAGAGCATACAGTGCTTTTCTCATACAAAAAATTCCCAATTTCAACCCTTACGTAAGAATTGAAAGTTGCTTTAAAAAACAAAACAAAAACAAAAAACAAATAGACTATACACATCATGTGCAATTTCTACAACAATACAACTAAACATGCCAGTTAAACTTTCCAGATTTTGGTAGTTCTTTCGCATGCTTATCTTCCCATTGTTTTGATATTATACCTAATAATCACTTTAGCGCTATAATACTGCATCATTCCCTCTGTCCACCTCAATTATGAAATGATGCATTATTTAGATTTCTTTCTTTCTCATTCCTGACTGTTATTCTAGACCCTCTTACCTGGGACTAAACTGTATTTTTCTGAGAGAGAAATCCTTAAGCAGTCAGATAGGGGCTCCAGAAAATGACTCCTTAGGATGGATATCTGGTCCTGCAGCACAGAAAGATGTCTTTATATTTGCTTGGGTCTTTCAGCTTGCTTGCTGGAGTTTTTGGGGAGTGTACTGCCACCCTCAGGTGGTAACCAGCATTTTTTTTTGTTTTGTTTTGTTATAATGAGTATAAAAATTAGCTGCACTGGAAAAATGTATTTAATCTGAAGATACTTCAGTTTCTACCTGTTAGTGCACAGTTTTTATTGGCTGTCTTTGCAATATAAACCTATGCCTTGGAATCTGCAGAACAAGTCAGATCTCCAAGAGTGAGGACAGCTGTCCTTATGTATTTGAGTGGTTGACGTATAGAAAATGGGTTATAGTCAAGATATTCTGTTCTATTAGGAATTGCCTACTTGGGTGGTGCACTCTCCTTTGCTGGAGGGAAACTCTAAGATGATCTCCAGGATCCCCTCTAGCTCCTATATATTATATAGTTCTATAAGTAGTTTTGCATATATCTTTTGCAATGATTTCATTGGATATTTTCTTAGATTTTTTAAAATAAAATTTAGATTATATGCATGAAATTTTGATTATGTACCATTAAATCATTGCCAACTCCTTGTCATCATGTAAATAGGTTTTTCTCACTGATGATCTGCCCATAATCTGATCTTTCAAGTGCTCCAACGGTGTACTCTTTGCCCTGCATAACTGAATCCTTTGACATTGCTGCTGGCTGTCCTCTTCTGTGATTTCCTTTCACCTTTCCCAGTGTTACACCTTCCTCCAGAAAGCTACATCTCCACATTATGTATATGAAGTGGAATAATTTGAGCCTGGTCATTTTTGCCTTGAGTGAGAACTTTGGGTTGATTTGTTTCATGAACTACTGATTTGTTTGTTTGTTTTTGCTCTCCTCATTATTCTTCTCCAGCACCAAATTTGAAATGTGTCAACATTCCTTCTATGCTGCCTCTTCAGAGTCCAGTTTTCTCTTCCATAGAATGTCACAGGGAATACCATAGCTTGATGATTCTGAACTTTGGAAGTATAGACGAATCACAGTATTTGAATATGCTTTCGAAGGCCTCCATGGCTGCTCTACTGAGTGCTAAGCTGTGCCGTATTTCTTGGTTGTGTGTTCCTTTACTGTTGATGGTTAATCCTAAAACAGAGAAGCTGTTTGCCACTTGGATATCTTCATTGTTAATTCTAAGGCTGTTTTTATTACCCGTTCTCATTGGTTTGATTTTCTTTCTGTTTGCTTTTAGTCGGAAGGGATTATAATTAATTGGGACATGAAAAGATACAGATTGGACATTGCACTCAAGGAGATGGAATTTTATGAGAAATACAAAGCATTTTTGAAAGGGGAAAGTCCGGAATTTTGTGCAGAGAGAGAAACAAAGAAACAGGAAGAGGCAGCAATAGAAGGAGCAGACAAACCAAGGGAAGAGGAAGAAACAGGAAACACAAACATAGAAGGAGGGGCAAAAGCAAGAGAACAGCGACAGATAAGAACAACTAGGAGAACAAAACCTAAATATAACTGAAGGAGATGGAAAAGGAAAATGGGATTTTTTTTCAATGAACATAAATGGATTGAACTCTCCTACAAAAAGAATTTTTTTTTACACTACAAAAACTAAAAATGGATATAATTTGTCTCTAAGAAACACATATTAAGAAACAACACTATAAACTGTTGGAACAACCGAAAATTGGGAAATTCCACTTCACATTAGCACAACAACAATAACAACAAAAGAGGAATAGCTTTATATATGAAAGAAATAATGAATCCCAAACAAATCTATGCAGATGAAGGGAGAAGAAGATTAACGGTGGAAATAATGATAAATCAAAAACAGATACTGATGGTAATAATATATGCACCCAATAACAAACAAGAAGAATTCTATCAAAAATTACATAAAAATAGTGGAATTGGAATATCAAAATGTTTGCTTAATAGGAGATTTTAATGCAATTGTAGATGGGAAGCTGGATTACAGAAGCAGTAAAATAGGGAAAAAAGGAAGGAACATACTATCTAAAACAGTGATGGCGAACCTTTTAGAGACTGAGTGCCCAAACTGCAACCCAAAACCCACTTATGCATCATCAAGTACTGGGTGGGTATGGCCCATTGGCTGGGTGTGGCCCATTGGCTGGGCATGGCTGTGGTGGTAACGGCTGGGACTAAAAAGTTCAATCAATCAATTCCAACTTTGCAAGATCTTTTTTTTTCTGTGAGAAGTTGAAATTAACTGATTGAACCTTTTTTTTTTGCAGACGGTGGTGGAGGCCTAAAGCAAAAAGTTTTATAAAACCCAGCTGAAGGCCTAGGACTGGGGCGACAGCGCGCGTGCCCACAGAGAGGGCTCTGAGTGCCGCCTCTGGCACCCATGCCATAGGTTTGCTACCACTGATCTAAAACTTTCTTTAAAATGGCAGAAGAAATCTGTATACAGGATATATGGAGAGAAAAGAATTCAAAAACCCCACAATATACATTTTACTCAAACAGCCATAAATTGATATGATATGGATTGATATGTAATGGATATCTCCTGAACTGATATGATATCTGAATTGATATGATATGATATGATATGGATATCTCCTGAATTAAGCACGATTATACAAGGGATTGAGATAGAAACCAATATATGGGCAGACCACAATCCGATAAAGATGACCTGGAGAGGAGCTAAGAAAAAATTAAGATGGTCTCTGAACCAATCTTTATTGAAAGAGAAAGAATTTATACAAATGGCAACAAAGGAAATAGAATTTTTCTTTAAAATAAACAAAAAAGAAGAGACATCTCTTCAAAATATGTGGGATATGGCTAAAGCATACTTTAGAGGGCTGGCTCTAACCTACAAAGAAAAAAGCAACAACACATGAAGTTAAAGGAGGAATTTATGAAATTAGAATTAGAATTACAAAGAGATCCGCAAAAGAAAACACTTAAAAAAACAAATGGAAATAATAAAACATAAATTAAACTTAGCTGAGGCTGAAAAATTAAAATTTCTTTGAAAATGCTAACAAACCAGATAGGTGGCTAGCATATAAACTGAAAAAAGAAAGAGGGAAGATATCATGTTGCATCTGTATTGTGGCTTCCTGATCTTTATGTAAGTTTCTCATGAAGACAAATAGATGTTCTAGGATTCCCATTTTTCTGAGCACATTGAAAGCCAGAGATGAATGACAGAATCAAATTATTCTCCCCCCCCCACAGGTTCTCAGACTGTAAAAGAGACAGCAGGTGATTTGTACTTTCAGATAGGAAAATTATGTTAATGTAATTTACAAAAAAGTGGAATTTACTTGTTTGGAATGATGTGTTTGGAAATCAACTGGCTCAGCTTATCTCAAGAGCTTTAAATGAAAACTGAAGAGGAGGAAGCCAATTTTTAGGAGCTAATCCCAAGCATAATAGCAATAGCACTTAACTTATGTACCGCTCCATAGTACTTTTCAGCACTCTGAGTGGTTTACAAATGTCAACATATCGCCCCCAACAATCTGGGCCCTCATTTTACTGATCTCAGAAGTATAGTAAGTTGAGTCTATCTTGAGTAAGTCAGGATCAAACTCCTGGCTGTGGGTCGAGTTAGCCTGCAATACTGCATTCTAATCATTGCACCACCATGGTTCCAGAAACCTCAAGACAACCAATCAAATGCTGAGATAAGGAATAGTGAGAAGGAAGGGAAACTCAGATATAAAACAAGAGATGTAGGAAGCAATAAAAAAAAACCAGTGCAGTTCAAGGCTGTATCAACAGAGGGATAATATCAACATGAAGTAATAGTACTGCTTTATACTGCACTGGGAGGGCCACTCTTGGAATACAGTATTTAGTTTTGGTCACCATAATACAAAAAAGATGCTGAGATTCTAGAAGGAGTGTAGAGAAGAGCAGCACAATGATAAACAGTTTGGAGGCTAAGCCATTTGATGTACTGTTGTGGGAACTAGTCTAAGAAGAAGAAGGACTAGGGTGATATGATAGCAGTCTTCCAGTATTTGAGGAGCTATCACAGAGAAAGGGTGTGTATGTCAATCTATTCTCCAAAGCACCTCAGGGCAGGACAAGAATGGGTGGAAGCTCATTAAAGAGAGATTCAAACTAGAATTAAGGAGAAATTTCCTGATAGTGTGAACAATTAATCAGTGGAATGACTTATCTCTAGAAGTTATGAGTGCTCATTCATTGGAGGTTTACAGGAAGAAGAAATTGAGCATGGGATTGGATGAGAAGACCCCCCCAAGGTCCCTTCCAACCCTATTATTCTATGTTATTCCATGACTGGTCTTTCCAGGAATGTTAACAGTTCTTAAGCACTATTTTACTACATGTGAAATTAAGGATGTAGTATGATAGTTTGCATATTCTGCTAATTCTTCCTATTTTGGTATTGGAATGTAGATTGATTCTTTTAATGAGTTGACCACTGTATTGTTCTCTAGATTTGTTGGCAAAGTATGGTTAAACCTTCAGTGATTCTTCTTCACTTCCTTGCCATATTTCTATTTGTATTCCATCAGGTGCCTGCTGACTAAGCAATGACAAAAGGGCTGATCTAACTTTATCTTCTAGTTCTTGAGATTTTTGTAAGTAAGGAATATCTTTTAAGGTATCTCAGATGTTGGCATGTCTCCTATACAGTATTTCAATGTACTCCTTTGAATCAGTTATTGTCTGTTCATTGGTATCCTTTAACATAACAGTTTGAAGGTAAAGGTTTGTTCTCCAAGCTTGTGCCTTAGTTTCTGAAACTTTCTAACTAAGGTTAGGTAACATCTTCAATGGAGTTTAGGGATGTCAGTGTCAGTGTTCTTCTGTTTATAAGGGCTTTGTGTGGTCAGTGGTCTTGTTATGGGGAGGTTACATCAGGTCAGGGTCATTGGGAGGAGAACTGCTGGTGGGGGGGGCTTGCATGGGTTGGTTGAGGGTTGGTGCTGTCTCTCGTTGGCTGTGTGATTGATTTGTATTTTGAGGGGTTCGTAGGATAGTTGTAAATCAATGTGTCCATTAATGGAGTTGCTTGTGGCGCGCCAGGCTTCGATGAAGTCATGAGTGTGGTGGGTGGTAGCATGGCCAATGATTTTTTAGTTGCTCCAATCGAACTGGTGTTGTTTGGTGTCTGTGTGGATAACGATTAAGGATTTGGGATCATGGTATTTGACTGCCAGCCGGTGTTCATAGATTCTGGTTTTTAATTGACATGATATTTGTCCCATGTAGAATTGGTTGCAATTGTTACAGTTGATTTTGTAATCTATCCACAAGCTCAAAGAACGAACCTTCATCTTCATCCTACACCTGGGTTACAGATATTCGCCACTATTGCAAACATAACAATTTGGTATTAATCTTCCTTTTGAGTTCAGAGATGTTTTTCCATTTTCCATATCTTCATAGAAGTTGCTGTTATACTTGGCAATTTATTTGCTTTCTTCTTCTTCTTCTTCTTCTTCTTCTTCTTCTTCTTCTTCTTCTTCTTCTTCTTCTTCTTCTTCTTCTTCTTCTTCTTCTTCTTCTTCTTCTTCTTCTTCTTCTTCTTCTTCTTCTTCTTCTTCTTTTCATTTTTGGCCTTCATTTTTTACAACTTCTTTAAGCTGTAATTTCTCTGATTCTACTGATTCTATTCTCCTTGAAAATGGTGATTTTACACTGTAGGTGACAATCTCGAATGATACCTGGAAAGAAAGTGTAAGGCAGTGGATCTCACATAGCAATGACATAATGTGGAAAAACTCTGCGGTGCCAAGAATTTTATGTTCTGCTGCATTCTGGACCAGTTGTAATTTCCAAATGAAAGGAAGGCTACTATCTATAAGCCAAATTTCTCTCTTTTCTTAGGCAGAACTCATGAGTTCCAGATTAGATAAAGAGCAGAAATAAAAGCAATATTAATATTTCTATTAATAAAAATGGAAATTAACTTTAAGTAGCACAATAAGCAAACATAATGTACCATGGGGAATTAATGAATGAAACCATTGGCAACCTTTTAAAATCCTAGATGTCTATTTGTGGCTTCATCCAGCCCCCTCCAAATTCATCAAAATCTTATGATATTTCCATAAGATTAATGGTATTTTCAGAGATTTATATGGAGAATACATATATTTTGCAATCCTTTGAAATCTCACCAATGCACAATTTATTTGCTTATATTTAGGTTAGTTTACAATCTCTATAATAGGAAAAAACACTAAACATAATAATGACACTTCTAAAACAAAATTAATACATGAGAGGCTACAATAAGCCACTGTAACTCAGGACCAGATCACATGAACTGGGATATTTTGAGCAGCACTTCTACAATATTTCAAATTCCTCCTAAAAAAGATGCCTAAATGTGCAATATTCATGAAATAATGTTGTTAAATTAACCATAATTTCAAATCTACAGAAAGATTATTTAAATATGTCAATAAGTTTCTATGAGTGTACATGCATCAGATAATATACTTTATTTATGCCATCATAAATTCCTCAATATCTAACCAAATATTCCCTTAACTTCAGCTTGAGAAGGAAACAATTTGACGATCTTCATTTCTTTCCCAGGTCATAGCTGAGACTACTTAAGTTAATTTTTTTTTATCCAAAGTTGAAGCTGAGTTCAATTTTGACTACAAACTCTAACATAAATGTTATTATTATTGCAGGAAATGTGGTCCTTCAGCAGTGATGTTGCTGAGAATGTATCAGGCAGTGAGATCTTCCCAGCTTCTCATACTTTGAACCATTTTATCTGGATGTATCCTAATATAATATTGTTTAAGAATAACAGCTATAAATGTCTGATATTGTACAGTTGACTACATCCTCTATAAATAAAATGGGTTTGAAGATAGGGCTGTAAGTCCATATTTAGATATAAAAGGTGGTGTAACTGGAGATATTGCCATTTAGTGTTCTTGTTTTTTGATTAATGAGATCTACGTTGTCTATGGAGATTCTCAATCAGCCAGATCATGGTTGTTCCGAAGATTTTTTTCCAAAAGGCAACTGGAGTTTCCAGGTTTTTTTTTTTAAAATATGTTTCACTTCTCATCCAAGAAACTTCTTCAGAACCCTTTGGGAGATCTACTGAGGTCCTCAAATGCAAAAATCTGTCATCTGATCTAGACCGAATACAATAAATACTATGTTCATAATTAAAATACCTTCTATTTTCAGATTCTGATCTTCACAAATGTTCTTTTAATATAATGATAAGAATTAAATTAGACTTGTTTCCCCCTGAATATTACATTTCTCTGTATATGTGAGAAGAAATTTTCCTATTTGGACTCTGGCTTGTTAGCTGACATTGAGTCAGACTTGACTTCTATTGACTTCATGGAAAAAATACCATCTCGACCTGCTTCTAGAAATATTTTTTAATTCTTCTATGTCTATAAAGATTTTCAGTCATCCAGGTCATAATTGTCCTAAAGATGCTTTTTCACAAGGCAACTGGACTTTCTTGTTTTTCCTTTGAAGGTGTTTCACTTCTCATCCAAGAAGTTCTTCAGTTCTGACTGTATCTCCAGTCTACAACACAGTCCTTTCAACAGTTCCAAGAAAGCTCCACACCCATTTGTACTACTCAGGTGACCCTGACGACACAGATAAACCTCCAGGTGGCCTCAATGACTCTCTAAAAGAATGCAAATGACCAGCTGCCTGCAAGGAGTATAAATCCTTCCATTCCCCACCATTCAGTCAAAGCTGAAGAAGTTTCTTGGATGAGAAGCAAAACATCTTCAAAGGAAAAACAAGAAAGTCCTGTAATTCTTCTAATTGACAAACATATACTTTCTTTGATTCCACCAGATTTTACTGTTTTTGCTTTTTTACTTCTGATAACTTTGCCAAGCATAGTAGTTTTTCTGTTTCATCATCCATTTTCATCACACTCCCAAAATATGAGGGCTACTCTTGTTGATCAAGGAAGTAGGCAATTTAAAGGAATGCATTTCTTTGGTTGAGTAAGAATACTTACAAGCTACTTGAACAAATCCATTCAGAGCTCTCCAGATGCACAATGATGCAAATTATCTTTCTTCAGCTACATTGTTTAGAGATATAGCTTTCTACAGAAACCTCCAAGATGGGAAAGATGAAAAGAAAGACAAGGAACGTATGACCAGCAGCAAGATAGGTGGACAATGATGAATGCATTGTTGGAAAACATGAAAGAGCAGATTAGAGACAGATCGTCAGGGAGAAAATTGATCTATGCGATGCTAAGAGTCAACAATTACTTGATGGTACATAGTTAATCAATCAAGAACAGAATCCATTATATGACTCGCCTTTTTATTTTGTGGGGAACTTTTTACCCATAGTCAATTTCCTCATGGCTTCTTTTACCTCCTGGTTCCTCAAGCTATAGATCAAAGCGTTCAACATGGGGATGACTACAGTGTAGAACATGGAGATAATTTTGTCCTCATTTACTGTTGAGAAGGAGCTGGGTCTCACATAGGTGAAGAAGAGGGTTCCATAAAAGATAGATACTGTTGTGAGATGGGTTGAACAGGTCGAAAAAGCTTTACGTCTGCCTTCATTGGAGCGGATTCTTAGGATGGCTAGGACAATGTAGGTATAAGAGACAAAAATAATAGAAGTGCTTATAATACCAAAGGTGCAAGATAGACCAAAAAGCACTCCCTTGTTGAGTTGAGTATCTGAACAGGACAAGGATATGACTGCAGGGATATCACAGAAGAAATGGTTAATTATATTGCCATGACAGAAGGTCAGCTGAAGAGATAAAGTTGTATGTGTGATAGCATTCAGCATTCCTACTAGATAGGGAATGATTGCCAACCTGGTGCACACTCTCTGTGACATGATGACTGTATACAAAAGTGGATTGGAAATAGCCTTATATCGATCATATGCCATCACAGCCAAGAGGAAACATTCAGTGGCTAAAAAGAGACAGAAAAACCACATTTGTAGAGCACATCCAGTCAATGAAATATTTCTTTTCTTCACAATCATGTCTAGCAGGATTTTGGGTGTGACAACAGAAGAGTAACAGAGATCTACAAAAGACAAATTGCTTAGGAAGAAATACATGGGGGTATGAAGTTGTGAGCACATCCTGATTAATAGGATCATCCCAACATTTCCAGTCACTGTGATAATATATACAATTAGGAAAAAAGCAAAGAGTGGGATCTGTAGGTTTGGCAAGTCACTAAATCCCACAAAAATGAATTCGTGCACTGTGGTGTAATTCTTCATGGCCATGGCTTCCTATATTTTGTAGGAAAAAGAAGAAAATATTTATGTTATCAGTATAACTTCCTTCCAAAACCCTGGATATTGCAAACTAGTAAAGGTCATTTTGTAGATTTTCTCAATTAGGGAAAAACAAACAATAGACTCTAGATTCCTGGACTTTAGGGATGTTGCTTGAATATTGTAGAAAAAGCTGAAGAAAATGGCTCCCGTTTTTCTGTACACATGGTTTAAAACAATGGTTTTCAGACTTTATATTTTAAATTCTACTAAGCACATTAACAAAGAACCTGTGTCTCACCAAGAGAGAAAAAGAAAACTGGACCAAACAAAAATCTAAGCCTAAGGTAAAATTGGGTTTAGTTTCTAATTGGATTTCATAGTCATTTCTACCTCATTCTAGAAAGAATACCTGGATTTGGTCCTTCCTTAGGCATGGAAATCAGCTGATGACTTTGGGCTAGTTAGACTTTTTCATAGCCTTAGGAAGGAGGCAATGGCGAACCATTTCCATTGCCAAGAAAACTACATGGACCTGTCCTTGTAGCGGCCAAGAATCATGAACGACATGAAGAACTTACAGCGGCATATACGGGTATTCTTGCTAGTATGACATTCCTTAGATTTATTTCAGGTCCAAATTACGTATGATGCTAAATGAATCACTGGAGATTCTGGGATTTTTACAGTGTATGAGAAGGCTAAGTCAAATCTGTAAGTGATGGCATTTAACTCTTTATTCACCCATAGTTTTCTGAAAACTGCTATTAATTCAATAATTCCTAAAGGTGCTTATTGGTAGAATAAGCCACAATATAGAACACATTAGAAAAAACCCTGATGTTGGAAAGATTGAAGGCAAAAGGAGAAGAGAAGAGCAGAGGAAGAGATGGTTAGATAGTGTTATTGATGCAATGAACATGAATTTCAGCAAACTCCGGGAGATAGTGGAGGACAGGGGGGCCTAGTGTATTATGGTCCATGGGGTCACAAAGAGTCAGACACAACCTAGCAACTAAACAACAACTGGAATAATTGCAACACTGAGGAAGATGTTTGTAAAAAGCAAAGCAGAAAGGATGAGAATCTCACTTTCACAATGTGGAGCACTAAATACAGCTTAGATGTACCTAGGCCATAAATAGCTGGAAGCATCTAGTAAATGCTTTATTTGCAATATTGAAGGTAGCTGATGCATCCAAAATGAACACCTGGGGTTGCTGGCAATACCATTTCATTTCTCAGACTCTAAACTAGAATTTAAATGGTAGGAAAAAAAAAATAGAAAGGCATCAAGAGAAAAGGCAAATTATGTTGCTGCAATTCTATGTGCCTCTGGGGAAAAAAAGGACACATTTTCAAAACTTGGTTTTGAACCGAGATAGAAAGGAAGGTAGAAAACAAAGATATTTCACCCTTCTTTGCCAGTTCATCTCATCTAATGGCAGAGGGCACTGATGGGATCATTAAGGTAGAATCTTGGGATAGTTAGATAAATGTTGTTTTTAACCTACCCGTTCCTTGTGCTCTGCTAGTACTTTTTCCTCCTCCAGTTACTTTGAAATTCTTGTTTCACATTGCCGAGAAGGACGCATTTGCTTATTTATTGTCAAGGATGCCATTTCTGATTATATAAATTCAGGAAATGCCTGAAAGAGAGCATCATGAAGGTGACCTGGATTGATTCTTGAACTCTTTCTCTGCAATGGCTATATTGGAAGAGATTTTATATACTGAGGGACTGAACATGGGGATTTTGACCTCCCAATGGGATTGATCTCTAGTGGCAATTACAATTACATTAATAGCTTTAATGGTAGAAATTATTTCCATTGCAATGTCACAAGAATATTGTGTAAAATGTTGGTGCATGAACAGTGATCATGACATATTGGTCCAAGTCATGGGCTTTCAGAGTTCTTCAGGATGAAGATCCTTTTAGCTTAAAAAATCCTAGATTCCCTGATCAAGAGGAAAAGGTCCACCTAGAAAATAAACAAATGTTCCCCCTAAGGCTTAGAAAAATTTCCATCAATGCTCCCTGCTGTGTTTAAGTGAACTTCCCCCTACATCCAGCTCTATCAAGGAACTCATCCAGTTCTTGTGGAATCTTAGGGTTTTACAGAACACCATTTGGAAAACCCCAACCTTATTAATTAATCTAGGGTATTTAAACTCTGTTTTCCTATAACAACTCATAAGCTATAATGGGTGGGGTAATATAAAACACTAAAGTGATTTTCTCCACTAGTGATTTATAACACCCTCATAAAAAGTCATTATTAAAATGATATAAATTATTTCTGAATTACTGTTACCGGTATTTTGGTACCAATCAAAGATGTTTTATGTCAGTAGTGCATAAGAAACAGTAAGTCACACTAAGGAAAACAAACTTAAGACTTGGCATGCTTTGTAAATCAGTTTTAACCTTTATGGGTTCTGAAGTCTGGCTTAATGAATTATGTGGCAGCCATGGCTAGGGGATCCTTTGCATAGATTTAGGTTATATGTCAGTTGCTCCTGTTCCTGGACTGGGGGACCCTGCTCCCAGTCATTCATGTCCTTGTGACCTCCACAAGGCTATTGCATGGACTATTTACTCTATGTGGGGCTGTCCTTGAAGAGTATTCAGAAGTTTCAATTGATGCAGAATATGGCACATGGGCAGTTTCTGGTGCCATACTTGGTACATATGATGTCCCTGCTCTGCAAGCTGCATTGGCTGCATCTGTTTCATAGTGCAATTCAAGATTTAAAGTTTTCATGGCTTAGGATTGGTTTATTTACAGAACTGTCTCTCTCCAATTGTTTCTACACATCCTATGTCAGTTTGGTCTAGTGGTGAGGGCACCAAGCTGGAAACTGGTAAATCATATTGAGACTTGTTTTAGGCATAAAAATCTGGCTGGGTGACTTTGGGCCAGTCACTCTCGCTTAGCCCAACTCACCTCACAAGGTTGTTGTGGGGGAAAATAGGAGGAGAGAGTAGAGTAGTAGTAAGTACTGATTACCTTGAGGTTTTTTTTATATAAAATTAATAAAGATGGGATTAAACCATAACTTTAAAAAAGAGCATCCTCGTGTTCAGAGTGATGACAGAGCAGGATGGAGATGCAACTGCAGGGATGTCACAGAAAAAGTATGTTCCAGTTTAACTGGAAAGATAATATTGTTTATATTGTGGCATTTAGGACCTCAAGAAATAGGAAATAATTACCAAGAGAGTGAAAACTTTTTCTGACCCTCAATTTTCACCTGTTTACATTTACTTAAACTCTGCCCCATTTGTCATTAGATTGACCACTTGCTCAATTTAAATTGATCCTTCTGGAGCTCTTCACAACTTGGAGATTTTGAATAATGTAGTATGATTGAGAAACTTGGCTAGCTCTGAAAACTTTTATTACATGCATCAGAGAGGGCAGAAAGACTCTGAATTAATTACATGGTGGTATTTTCTGTGCCAGAAGGAGATGTTCGTTCTTTCAGTAGGAGAAGTGGATGTTGCTGTGATACAGAAAGAGCATAGCGGAAGAGGAAGATTTTGTTACCTGGTCTCTTTCAAACTCTGCTCAGTCAACACTCAGCAGTTGTCATAATCCATGATTCAGAGTCTGACTCTGACCTGAAATCTGACAATATTGCTCCAGCTGAGACTGTGCTTCAGGATAGTCAGCCTCAGGAATCAGGAAGAGCAGTCAGATGACAAGGCAAAACTCCTAAGACCCAGGTCTAGGCAAAACCAGAGGTGAGCAGAGCAACATTCCTCCATAAGGTTTCTCACTAAGCGTAGGGCAAGACATATGTAAATACAGCCAACTGGCTACAGAAATTTAAATAGCTCCTTTGTTTTCAGTCTTTGTTGGAGATAACATTTTGATAACATTGTGATTTTGATCACAAAAAAGATGTTGAGAGTTTGGAAAAAATTCAGAGAAGAGCAACTAAGATGATCAAAGGCCTGGAGACTAAAACATACGAAGAACGGCTATGGGACTTGGGTTTGGCTAGTCTAAAGAAAAGAAGAAATAGGGGAGACATGATAGCAGTGTTCCAGTATCTGAGGGGCTGCCACAAGGCAGAGGGGGCTAGGTTGTTCACTAAAGCATCAGAGGGAAGGATGAGAAACAATGGTGGAAACTTATCAAAAAGAGAAACAACCTGGAATTAAGGAGAAACTTCCTGACAGTGAGGACAATCAACCAGTGGAACAACTTACTCCCAGAAATCGTGGGCACTCTATCACTGGAGATTTTTAAGAAGAGACTGGTCATTCACCTGTCTGAGACGGTATTCTCCTGCTTGAGCAGGGGGCTGGACTAGAAGACCTCCAAGGTCCCTTCCAGTTCTATTCTATTCTATTCTATTCTATTCTATTCTATTCTATATCCTAGCTTTTGCATCTTATTCATGATTCTTGATCATTGGACTGGCTGACTACCCAATTTGGCATTCTGTGACTCTTGGGATATATTTGGACTATGCTATTATTTCTTGGAGTGTATTTGGCTCTCTTCAGGCAAACTCTCTCATTAGGCTTTTGATTCACATTGCTGTCTGACTATTTTACAACATGGCGATTATAGCAGTGATGGATGCTTACCAAGGCAACTGAAATGACTCATAAGATAGCCGAGATGAGGAACATTAGATAATCAGTCTAGTGATTTTGTCTTTTAATGGAGGCAGAGTAGCATATTCTTAGGTCTTTTTTCATCTGAATAATAATGCTTTCCCTTTATGCCAATGTGGGCAATCTGCAGACTACCTTCAGTCAACTGGGTTTCATTTGTGGCATTCTAGCATGCTGAGATCACCTCACTAAGATTTGATTGATTTTCAGTGGTATTATTTTTGGTAGGCAAATCTTACCATATACTCAAATTCCCCCTGCAATGACTTAAAATCATGCTGCCAAATTTCCCTGGTGCACTTTTGTACCTTTTTAAATGATTAAACACTCAGGGGCCCATCATCTGGCATTATATTATCAGTCATTTTATATTGTCAACCTGTGTAGTTTTCTTATTAAACTGCAGGAGTGGTTTTACCATTGCTTTCTCCTGTGTAGCATGAAATGATGTATTTGCTGTTATCGCTAAAGGGTCATTTGCCTCCAGTTTCTTCTTGTTTTCCTATTGCCTGGTACAGGTTCCTGCTTGCTTTGGCTTGGCAGCTGGGATGACTTTCATTTCCTGGGTGACCCTTCTGGGAGTATATATGCCTGGCATAAAGTCCTGGAATTGTCTGCTCTTCCCTCCTAGGAACATTCCTCCTCCTCTCTCACACACAATGAAGCAGCATATTAGTTATGTAGGGGGAATCATTCTAATATAGAACTCTAAAACACTTCTTCTAGTATTTCCTTCCTTCAGTTCAATATAATTTCATAATTTTAAATTTGAATTCCTAGACACTTCTTGTATTCCCTCACTACCCACTAGCTCATTGTCCCCTCTCTCCCTCCTCTCTCTCTCCATCCAAATCAGTGCACTTTTGCCTTTCTTCATGATAATTATTCTATTTTATTTCATTTCATGTTTTTCCATATTATTCTCTTTATGCACACTGTACCAGTGTATCTTTAATTACTGTTTTTTTTCAGCAATGGTTCTCTTGTATAGATGTTTTCCTTAGCTTCTGTTTCTTTTACTTTCTTATTCTACACAGAGTCTTTTTTTATATCTTCCAGAAGCATAATTCCACATCATCTTTCATTAAGCAGATATTTAAAAGTTAACAGTCCTCCCTTCTCAACTTTATTATTTCAAAATAATAAGTATTTCTTGCATATACAATCCTCTATGCATATGCTTTCTTGGAAGAAAGTCACCCAGTGCAATTTGTAATTCTCAGTATAAGGAAGTGTTATGCCTGACCAGAAACCCATCTCTTCCTCACTATCCTTTTCAGGGCTTCCTTCACCTCTTTATTCCTTAGGCTATAGATTATAGGATTTACCATAGGAATCACTACTGTATAAAAGACAGCAGCAACTTGGTCTTGTGCTTCAATGTCGCTTGAGGAAGGCTTCAGGTAGATGAAAAGAATTGTGGTGTAGAACAAGGTAACAGCCATCAAATGGGAGCCACAGGTAGAGAAGGTCTTCTTCCTTCCCCTGCTTGAGTTGATTCTTTGGATAGCAGTGATAATGTAGATATAAGAGATAAGGATGGTGAAGAATGAACATAGTCCTATCAGTGAAGAGATCACAAAAAGCAGGATTTGGTTGAGTTGAGTGTTTGAACAGGCAAGCTTCAGAATTAAAGGTACATCACAAAAAAAATGGTTTATGACATTGGAACTGCAAAAGGGAAGGCGAAACGTAGTGTTTGTGTGCACCATGCCATTGGCACAACCCACAAGGTAGGAAGCCAGCACCAGGAAAATACAAACCTTCTTGGACATGACAGTAGGATACAATAGTGGATTACAGATGGCCACATAACGGTCATAGGCCATAGCAGCTAGCAGGAGACATTCTACACTTGCAAACACAGCATAGAAGTAGAACTGAGCAGCGCAGCCAATGAAAGAAATGGATTTCTTTTCAGCCAAGAAATTCACCAGGGTTTGAGGGACAATGACAGTAGAGTAACAGATGTCTGAGAAGGACAGGTTGCTAAGGAAAAAGTACATAGGCGTTTGGAGATTGGAGTCAAGACGAATCAGTGCAATCATCCCTAGATTTCCGAGAAGAGTGATCACATAGATGGCTAGAAACACTACAAAAAGAGAGGTGCAGACCACTGGATTATCTGTGAATCCAACAAGGATGAATTCAGACACTGTGGTTTGATTCCATTGGGCCATGGCATTAGTTCAGTAAGCCTGTAAGACAAAGAAAATTGTCAGGTTCAAGTCCAGAGGATATAGCAAAATCCAGTTGGGCCCAGTCCTTTATTTGCTTAATCCTAAATGGCAGAAGGTTGCTAAACTAGCTATAATCTTCTAACCTAATAGATATACCCTGAAATATTCTAGGATGAAGCTACCCCAAACCTCTTCACCCCTCCCCTTAGGACTGCATAGTCTCTTAATTTGGGCTTCTCTCTGATACCCTTGTCCTTAGGAAAGCTTTGTGATGCCAGAGCTCCACTATTTATTCAGGTGCACATTCCACCACAAAGATGGATTGACACATACTCCTGTAAATCTAAAAATGTTAAGAGTAGCTTAAAATATATAGCTGTTATTGCTCATTCTCTTTTATGACTCCTTTTTGTTGCAATTTATTACATATATTAAAACAACCTAGGGACACATATAATAATTAAAGATGTAAATGTGATGCTGAATTATACTCCATATAAAGGAAATCTAACATTTTATGAAGAATTTAGCAAAATTGTTCTATAGAGGTTAAAAAAACAGAAGTATGTTCCTGGTATTAAACCATAGAATCAAGAAATGGATTCTTTTGTCAGTTTTGAACATGTCTTTATATTGCACAGATAAGAAGATGGAATAGCATGTTTCCATATGGTCTAGATTTAAATAATATGTTAATGAATTCATTTACTGCAGTATTAATATTATATGGCTCATTTTTTCTCTTCAGTTTTAGTTCATGTAATCACTATTTTGTATATGTTTTTCTGATTATATCACCAGTGTTGCATTATTATTAGGATATACATATTAGAATATAAATAAGTATTCTCTCTGCAATATGAAATAAATCTTTGCAGACCTGTATAGATCATAGTAAACATCAAGACCAAAAAGCATATATATATATAAATCAAAGGGCTCACACCCAGGATAATGCTGATAGATATCCACAAGCACATAGAGGGAAGTAAATAGACTATAAACAAACTTCAATCAATTTGATTTTGCAAAATTTTAGAATATAGTTGCCACTTGTGAATTTTTAACATTTTAAATGTTTGCTCTTGAAATGAAGAATGTTGTTAGAAACATATTATTAAGGGAAGCCTTAACATGTTTAGGCTATGCTTCATGCACTCTTATTAGAAACGTTTAACATTTTATTTTAAAAATTTAGTAAATAGGGTAGAATATAATGCATTCTTTTTTCTTAAAAACAAGACTACCTTATTCCAACAGGTACTATTATAGCCTATCTGCTGCCTAAAAGAAAAAGGCATCAAAAAGCATTCTCTTCAGTTGATGTGTGTGTTATCAAATTCAGGTCCAAATACACCTGCAAACTGCAGAAAACATGAAATTTCAGTGTGGAAAAAGAAGACTGAAGGGAAACACAATAGATATGCTCAAATACACAAAAGAAAATGCAGAGAAAATGGGGGAGAACTGTTTCTCATGCAGAAACGAGGAGCGGAAGTAACAGTGAAAGTTGCAGTGATCTGGATCAGTCAAATCATAAAGCTAAATGTCTATGGAGATTCTCAATGATCCAGGTCATGGCTATGCCAAAGAGCTTCTCATTCAGGTCTGAAGAAACTTCTTGGATGAGAAGCGAAATGTCTTCAAAGAAAAACAAGAAAGTCCAGTTGCCACTTGAACAAGCTTCTTTGAGTCGAACTATGAAGGTTGTGGGTTATCCATTTCTGGAGGTTTTTATGAAGGGATTAGACAGCCACTTCTCAGTGGCTGAATTGGTATTCCTGCACATTGCAGAAGGTTGGATTAAATGATCTGTATGCCCCCTTGCAACTTTACAGTTCTGTTACTCTATGAAAATTGCCCATACTTAACTTCATCTGAAGGATACACACGGGCAAACCATTTCTTGTAGGTAGTGGGTGGACTCCACCCCTGATTTTTGCACCCCCCTATGATCATTCCTGTTGATCTGTGATGTGGCACCTGCTTTATTAATATTCCCTCCCTAACAGGTACAACATAGGTATGTTAAATCTTGCAGCTTATTCTTTCCCAATCAATGACAAAGGAGAAAGGAGAAAAAAATCCATTTTAAAAGGAAAATGCAGCTCTTGACTGAGAAATATTTCTTACTATTATGGAATCAGCCGCAGATGCCACAGCCAGAACACAATAGCTTGCTCTCTAAGAAAGGGCATGGGTATTTACCTTCCTCTGAGAAAGATGTTGTGGGGTGACATCTGAGATGGCTGCAACTTATTCATGGCCATGGAAGCCATTCATAAACATTCTTGTGACTGACTGTAATATCTCAGTGTAGTCTTATTTTGATTGTATCTGTGGAGAGAGTCATTTGCCCCAGTTCTGAACTAATGATGTACAAAGCCAAAGCTGCTCTATCACATGATTTTAACTTAATATGAAATATGTTTGGAAGGATTTTAGATCCAGCCTTGTGCTTATCTCATTATAAATCAGTGGAACTACTTTGGAACATGGTTCAAAGAGGTTGTCATTTTAATCCGTTCTAGCCAAAACAACAGACAGGGCAAGTAAGAGCTGAGGAGCGATGTGAGTTCTGAACTATTGACAAACTGTTACTTATTGTTGCTTGCTCTCTGCAGGTTTCTGTTCATTTTTTTTTAAGCATTGCATATTTTTTTCATCTGAGAGATCTCATAGGATTAATTCTCCTGAAGCCTCTGAAAAGTCTGGTGGCATGGAATAACTAGAACAAACTATTATGCTCTGTAACATAATTATTCCATAGGTTTAAGGAATTACAACATTTATGACACTGCTCAAAGTAAAGTAATATTTTGCAAAGACTTACTTATTCTGACTCACAGAAAAGTGAGACTTGTAAGGGATCAAAACCTCCATCTACACTTGTTTAAAATTAATGTTGAGATAGATTTTTTTTTAAATGGGCATGTTGTAGTTGCTACTGAAAATATCCTAGAGCAAATCTTTGGACCTTACTCTCTGTCTTCCCATCTCATATTTCTTCAGGCTACCTTTGATTGATTTCAAGAAAAGAATTAAAGCTGAAATTTGGAATAGATAGTTCTGGGATTGTGAAGGAATTTTTCTCCAATAATGCCATGAACTCAGAGTTGACCCAAAATATTTTATCTCTGGAGACAAGAAAACAATGTCTCCTCTTCCATTCCTTCTACAAGACTGAACTCAGCTGACAATAGATAATTTAACATTGACATGAGGGCAATATCTCCATTACTCTTGCAGGCACTAATTTAGAAGCCCTGGTCAGATTTTAGGGCATAACATTCTCTCCTCCAATATCTTGCTAATGCTTTCCTGAAGAAATTACAGAACTTTGTCCAATGATAGGACTAGTTTTATATTAATTTAGCAAAAAATCTTATGAGGTAAATTTTTAGTTCAAAAAAGAAGCCCCTCCAATAATAAAGATGCTACCAATTATTTAGTGGGAGAGCCCAAAACCTGAAGCTGTACCTCTTTCCATATGTTTTAGCTTGGTACTCTGCATAATCCTGAAAGTGACTTTATAAATTGCCATTTTTGAAAGCCAGTACCATTGCTCGTGTTTTAAACATTAAAACAGTCATTAACTATCTTCTATAAACATTAAAACATTATAGAAAAGAAAACATTCAAATAGAACTTTGATCAAAGAAAATTGGGTCAATTTCATGAAAATAATACTTGTTCCTTAAGAGTGCACTACTTCAGTTACTCTCTATTAAAAGGACAGTGCTAATGTCTAATGATATTATTTCTCTCAATGCTTTTGGAAAAGGAAGGGTAAGAGTCATTTTCTCTTCACTATTTGAATTAAAACGATCAATTTATCCCAATAAGGCAATAAAAGCAAATGTTATCACTGTTCTTTTTGTATGCACAGCAGTTGGAATTTCAGTAGGTGTTGCTTTTCTCACCACTGTAGAAGAAACAGCACCTGCCAATATTCTGCACCTCTTCAGTTTTTGCATCATGACATCCTAAATTCCACTTTTCTCTCAAATTCTTTTATCAAAGACCCTGGCCAAATGACACAAATGAAGATAGAATTTTGCAATACTCCTGTGCTGCAAATTAATTCTGAATCAATTTTAATTGGGGAAGAAATAATACTTCCCAAGCACAATATAAAACATCTAAAAGTCTCATGGCGAATCTGCCTTCAATTTATGCTGTAAGTTCTCCTATCTTTCATTCCAGCCTAGAGGTGGGGAAAAGGAGATTGTTTGATTAGGTTGTTCTTTTAGAGTCAATTATCATCATTTTACACTTACCATTTATGTCACAGCTTGCCTCCTTTTTTGGGGGGGGGGGCCCTCTGTTAAAGCTAGAGAGTGTCATAAATATTTACAATAATTCTGGGCATACACTCTTTTTTTAATATTAATTCTATGGAAAGACACATTTCTTTCCCTCCATATCCTCCCATCTGCTTTAGCTCTGCCACTACATCTCACTAAGCACAGCTTTGAAGCTCTTCCCTCTTTATGGGTTTTTATCATTAGAGACAAATCTTTATATGGTGGATTTGTTAATTTGGATCCTCCTCCCTGAGGATCTCCTATTCCCAGCAGCATAGATAAAGAAAAGATAGTTATTCCTTCACTTATTTCAGAATGAAATAAATACAAAACGAATGCTGCATCTATATTCAGGCCACAGAGGAAGATAGACTGCTAATTCCCAAACTGAATTAATTTAGTTGTGACCAGGATCAGTTTAAGGAATTTGGAGACCCAATGCCTTTGCCAACCCTGCAAGGTAGAGCAGATCTGAAAATGAAATTCACAGGAAGACTAAAATAATATTTTATTGATAGTGTATAAAAACAGAATCTTACAAGTTTGACTGTGATTTTCCTCCTTTCCCTCTTTCACCCAAGGGAGTCTTCTTAATACTGTTTCTGTTCCCAGCACTTAAGGAATGCTTTTGTCAATTTTTCTTGCATAACAGTTTCGGTATATTTGCTTCAAAATGACTTCCCTGGCTTTCTATACGACCCACAACCCTAGCGTGATACTGCAGTTAGGTTCTTCCAAATGAGATGGAGGCGGAAACAATAGTAGGCTTGTTTGCATTGACAAACCAATCTGGGAACACACATCATGTAATAAAATCCTCTTTTAGAAGAATTGTGGCATTGGTCTGATCTACCCATTGTCTACAACTGAGGACTTGGCTTGCTTCAAGCCTCTTTTGGTCTGATTTGTGTGTAGCTAACATGCGTCCCCATTAGCTCTATACTTGAACTTTACCCCTTGAAAATCTTTTTAGCTTAGTTGACTTTTCATTTGGCTTGTGATAAATATGAAGCACTCTCTCAGGAGTAGAGTGACAAGGATAGGCAGTCTTTTTTTTCACTTTTGCAAATTCTGATGCACGCCCATAACTCACATCTTTCTGTTGTTCTGCTACAAGCTTGTCTTTTCTGGGCTACAATGTAGCTATATGTTATGACTCCTAAAACAGGTACTAGTTGTGATTCAGGAGAATCAATGTGTTCACTTCAAATGTGTGTTATGATTAAATTCCATTTATATCATATGATCTTCATGGACTTCACGGTAAAAGATCTGTCTCAATTCAAGTCCTTAATGATGTTGGACTAAATATCTTATGGATCTGTAGTTGGGAAAAGATTCCAAAGCATCTTGTATAGATTTTGTGGGTGATTCTAATTCTGAAATGTTTTTAAATATTTATAAACGTTTCTAGTTCTCAAACCTTATTTATAAAAATTGGAAGTTTAGCTTCCCATTTTTTTAGCATGGGAAAAAGAAATAAGTTACTATAGTTCTAGTTTGATGGAATAAAAAAAATTGAACAAATTAAAACATTATGTCATGGTTCCGACAGATGAAACTCTTCAAAGAACTTTGAGGCATTGTTTACCTTAAAGAATCTTTATTCGAGCAGCATAGCATCAGCACATATATAAGCAAAGCCAAAATCTGAATCCCCCTCCCCTTAGCACATAGTATCAAACACAATTCCCTCCTCTAATTAACAGTCATAAATCACATTCTCCAATTAGTTTGAAATGCAGGCTTTCCCTCCAGTCCTCCAACCCACCATTTCTTATCATCTCTTATTTCAAAAGCCCTGAGTTCACACACTATTACAATATTGTTATGTCTAACTAACTCCCATCACATTCCTCCTCCTCCCTCCCCAGTATCATCTAATTCTAAGAGTAAAGCATAAGAAAGAAAAAGGCTGCATCTCCATATGTTGTCAAAGCATGAACATCCAATGTTAGCAGTGTTGACACATTATATGTGGAAGATATATACTAAATTTCATAGACATTGACAAAAAATGAATGAATTACATGTCTTTAAAATACATTTAAGCAGCCTTCATTTTTGGTTATGATAAAATTCCTATATAATATAGGAAAGCTGTATTCTAAAGAATGTAGTATGGGTGTCAGGGTTCCAACTGATGATCGCAATGAAATAAGCACAGCTGAGACATTCCAATATCTAATGCAAAACTTTATTGAACACACCATTTCGGCACTGATGAATAGAAAACCAGCTCTGGCAAAATTGGTGCCAAATCAGTAAATTAAAAGTATAGAAACTCCCTTCCCCACTGACAGTGCAAGTCACATTACCCAATTAATCTTCAGACAATTATTATGAGAGAAAGTCTTCCTCTCTTAATAAACAATCTTGAATGACCTTGGTTCTCAGGCTTCACAGCTCTGCACCTGCAAATGCACATTACATTCTTCCCCCTTCCCTCCTGGGTCTGTAGGCAAACAGAGAAACAGAAATGGCCAAAGCAGCATGAAGTTTCTTCAAGCTTGACAGTGGGAAGAGTAATAGAACTCAGTACAATAATTGATACTTTTAATAAAAGTAAGTCCAGACATTCTAAACTATGATTTCTAAAATACTGATTTTATTAACAAGTTGTCCATACTTCTAATAAAATTTGCTTTATAAAAAGATTGGTGAGTAACATCCATGTCAAATTACATGCAAGTTACCCATAGTTTATTCAGTGATAAGGAAGTGGTGACAAAGAATGTTCTTTTTCATTACATTGGATTGGTAATGCATAAGAGATTATTTTACTTATTTTTATCTATCTATCTATCTATCTATCTATCTATCTATCTATCTATCTATCTATTTATCTTATCATCATCATCATCATCATCATCATCATCATCATCATCATCATCATCTATTGCTATCAATCATCTGTTGGTCACGTTGATAATACAGTCCTAAAACCTCTTATAATGTAATGGTAGTGGGAGTGACCTTAGAGACAGGTAGAAGAATTGCAGATAACGGTCAAATAAGAAGCATCTGAGAAGTCATATGGATATGGCAAATGTCTCAGAAGTTTCTTGGATTGTAAAGATGAAGAAATATGTATTTTAAGATTTGAAAGATTATGTTGCAGGTAATTCTCGACTTACAGCTGTTTGACAACAACAACAACAACTAATAATAATAATAATAATAATAATATGTGGATGTTTGATGGTATTAAACTGCAGGATGGAAGCAGTTCCTAGTAAGGCCGCCTTTTGCAATTGACTAATAGTGAATTTGTCAATGCCAATGGTGTTCAAGTGGTGCTCCAGTTGTTTTGGGATTGCACCCAAGGTGCCTATTACTATTGGTACTACCTTTGCTTGCTTTTGCCACAGT
This sequence comes from Crotalus tigris, assembly GCF_016545835.1. Lineage (NCBI taxonomy): Eukaryota > Metazoa > Chordata > Lepidosauria > Squamata > Viperidae > Crotalus > Crotalus tigris. Next base: position 2,364,994 of record NW_024096618.1, on the reverse strand, counting down.
CTTTCTATTTCTATTCGTAGGTCTTTGTATTTTGTTATCTTCTCCAGTTCTTTCTTGTCTATTCTGTTGTCTCCAGGCACTGCCACGTCCACTATCCAGACATTTTTGTCTTTCTTATCGACAATTGTTAAGTCCGGGGTGTTGTGTTGCAGGTGCTTGTCTGTTTGAATTCTGAAGTCCCAGAGCAGTTTAATTTTATCATTTTCTATGACTTTCTCTATTTTATGATCCCACCAGTTTTTGCTTACAGGCAAATGATATTTCTTGCAGATCATCCAATGCACCATTGTTGCTAATTTGTCATGCCGCTGCTTGTAGTCAGTCTGTGCAATCTTCTTGCAGCAGCTTACCAGGTGGTCCACTGTTTCTTCAGCACCACTTGAATACCATTGGCATTGTCAAATTCGCTATTAGTCAATTGCAAAAGGCGGCCTTACTAGGAACTGCTTCCATCCTGCGATGATATCTGTAATACCATCAAACATCCATATCTGCCTATCCCAGGTCCTGGGTAAGGACTTGATAGGTAGACAAAATGCCAAATCCAGTCTGAACATCTGGTTGACTGTGTAATAATAATAATAATAAAAGTTGGAAGGGACCTTGGAGGTCATCTAGTTCAACCCCCTGCTCAGGCAGGAAATCCTATACCATTTTGGACAAATGGCTGTCCAGTCTCTTCTTAAAAACTTCCAGTGTTGGAGCATTCACTGCTTCTAGAGGCAGGGTGTTCCATTGGTTGATTGTTTTAACTATCAGGAAGTTTCTCCTTAGTTCTAGGTTGCTTCTCTCCTTGATTAGTTTCCATCCGTTGCTTCTTGTCCTGCCTTCAGGTGCTTTGGAAAAAAGCTTGACTCCCTCTTCTTTGTGGCAGCCCCTGAGATATTGGAACACTGCTATCATGTCCCCCCTCGTCCTTCTCTTCATTAAACTGTTCAAAATTACAATGGTGCTGAACAAAGGGACATGATTCCTACCCAAAGTATCAGCCACTTCAGCACCCCTATGGTCATGTGAACAAAAATCAGCTGATTTGTAATCTCCTGGCCTTATGACGGACTGCAAGGAAACTGCAGTGGCCCTCACCTACCTCCTTCCGATCCCACCCCACTGGGTCCTGCAGATTTTGGGCCTCTCTTCTATCCTGCTGGGTCCCATACCATCCTCCCTAACTCCCATCAGGAATTGGTCATTTACCTTTTTGACAGATCTTCAGGAAGTAGTTGTTCCGTCACCCTGCCTTCCTATAGAGTGGAGCCCAGGTGGCGCTGTCCTGGAAGCAGGTGCCATTTTGGGAGTGGCTGAAATGAATTTATGATTGCTTCAAAATGGTGCTCACTTCCAGAAAAGTGCCACCTGGTCTCCCCTCTATAGGGAGGCTGAGGGTTAGATCAGCTGACTCCTTTCCAAACACAATCTCCAGAGCCCCAGAGAGTACAGACCACTGTCTTTCTAAGTGCAGGTCCAACTAACCCCTCTCTTGAAGAAGAATTCACCACTGCTTAGATTCAGCCTTCAACCAACTGTCACATCTGGGAAGGACTTCACTGACCAGGAGGGGCATAGATCTAAAATAAAAGTGTATACACCCACAGTATAAAGTTTAAAAGGTTCAGTTTTTTTCCTAGATAATCACAAAAGACAATGCCACAACCAATTCCACAGGAACCATATAACCAGATTTCAACTCACCAAAATGATCACACCATTATTTAATAATCTTTAAAATCACTGTTCTACAACTCTGCATAGATTTTTTAAATATTTTCTCTGAAAGATTCAGAGAAAGGAACATAGGCAATGTGTGATGAATACTTTTTTCAAGTTGCCAAAAAGACGCCACTACACTTGGAGATCACCAGCAGATACACAAAATAATGTAGTAAAGAACCAAATTGACTATCTTACAATAAACAAAAGATTTAGAAACTCAGTAAAATCAGGTGCAGATGTACCATCCGATCATAATCTACTACTTGCTGGAGTCCAGCTGAAACTAAAAAGGATGAAAAACCCGAACCCTGCTAAACCAAGAATCGATAGAGACTTCATCATTAAATATGGAGGTAAGATTAAAGAAGAACTAGAAAATCATTTAAGGGAAACCAACAACCTGAATGATGATGATGATGTAGAAGCGAACTGCAATAAATTTAAAAATGCAATAGTAGAGGTAACAAATTCAAAACAGAGAGAGGGGTACCACAAGAAACAACAGTGGATGGCGGAGGAAATTCTTGATCTCATGGATGAAAGAAGAACTTATAAAAATAAAAACAAAGAAAAATACAATGAATTGCAGAAAACAATTAGAAAAAAAATTCGACTGGCAAAATAAAAGTGGTTTGCAAAGAGATGCAAGGAAATAGAAGAGGTAGAACGTATACATGATAATTTCAATTTACACAAAAAAGTGAAAGAAGCAGCAGGCATCTACAAAAAGAAAATCAACAATTTAGTTGACGAAGAGGGGAAAATTATCTTAGATGAGGATGAAAAACTAAAAAGATGCAAGGAATATATTGAAGAACGTTTTGAGGACACTAGGAATGATATAGGTATGGGAAGTATAACAATTGGACCAAATATCACTATGGAAGAGGTTGAACATACAATAAAAATAGCAAAAACAAGAAAAGCCACAGGACCTGATGATATCCCAGTAGAAATTTTAAAATTGTTGAAAGACAATGGGAATAATTTTTTACTGCAGCTCTTCAATCAGATATATGAAACAGGAAAGATACCAAATGATTGGCTAAAAATCAACCTTTGTGACAATCCCCCAAAAAATAAATGCAAAGAAGTGTACCAAATACAGAACAATAAGCTTAATGAGTCATGCCCTGAAAATATTCCTGAGAATAATTCACACAAGAATATACAACAAAATTGAAGAGCGTCTAGGTAACACACCATTTGGTTTCAGAAAAAATCTTGGTACACGAGGTGCGCTGTTCAGCATTCAGGTTCTTGTACAGCGTTGTAGAGATGTCAATCACAGTGTTTACATGTGCTTCATTGATTTTGAAAAAGCTTTTGATAAAATAAGGCACAGCAAACTATTAGAAATCCTGAAACAAGGGGGACTAGATGACAAAGACATCCAAATAATAAAGAATCTGTATTGGCATCAGGTAGCAAATGTGAGACTAGGCCAAAAATACTCAGCTGATGCAGAAATAAGATGAGGGGTGAGACAGGGATGCATTCTGTTTCCACTGTTGTTCAATATTTACTCTAAATCAATTTTCAACGAGGCGCTGGAGAACATCGATGCTGGCATCAAAGTAAACAGTGTTTAGATCAACAACTTAAGATATGCTGACAATACAGTTCTGCTTGCCAGTAAGCATGAAGATCTTCAGCTCCTCATCAACAGAGTCACAGAAATATCTGAAAAATATGGCTTGAAGCTTAACACCTCAAAAACCAAGATCATGGTTGTCAGCAAACAACCCGTTAATTTACCACCAATAAATTCAGAAGGAATACCACTAGAAAAAGTTGAAAGGATCACACACCTTGGTTCCAATTTACATGAAAGCTGGGACATGACCATTGAAGTAAAGACAAGGATAGAAAAAGCTCGAACAACATTCTTCTAAATGAAAAAGGTCTTCTGCAGTCACGACATAAGCCTAAGACTGAAAATCAGGCTTGTCAGATGCTATATTTTTTCTGTCCTGCTCTATGGAGTAGAGAATTGGTCTCTGACAGAAGGCCACCTGAAGACACTAGAAGCATTTGAAATGTGGATTTACAGGTGGCTGTTATGTAAAAGCTGGGTTGACAAGATCAGAAATGAGGAGGTGATAAGCCGCCTGGGAAAGCCAAGGGAAATCATCAAAACAATTAAAAAATGAAAATTAGAATATTTCGGACATGTGATGCGATACCCAGAAAAATACGGCATACTCTATTTAATCCTCCAGGGTTTGCCTCCATTGAAGGCAAACAAGGTCCAGGCAGAAGAAGAACATCATGGCTTCAAAATCTAAGGGACTGGTTTGGACAAAACTCAACAGCACTTTTTCGTGCGGTTGCTGATAAAAACAGGATTGCAACGTGGTCACCAATGTCCGATAACGGATATGGCACAAGAAGAAGAAGAATGATTCTATTACCATTTTGAACAGCTTTGTTAATATATTTTTCTATTTTAGTAATAATAAAAGCCACATTTTTGAAAGGCATTCTAGGTCTACATGAAGTAAATTATTGTGTGGAAAAAAATCTATGATAAAATATTATTAATATATAACGAAGAGGATAGAATGTGATCTTTACTGAATACTGCATTTTCCATTGGTAAATATTTCAAGCAATTGTGATTGGTTTACTGAATCTTCATTGTATAATCAACAGAAATCAGTAGATGGAGCAGTTTGAAGCACTTCAGGGAGACATTCCCAAACCAATGTTTTTCTCAGTAGAGTTCTTTTCTCCATCATTCCAAAGAGATTTGAAGGAAATATTATTGTCTGCAGAATTGTATAAAGCTGATGAGTTGCTGAAGATTGAAGAAAAATATCTGAACTTCTTCAAAGCAGCAAAAGGATGTTAGTACAAGTTTCAAAATTTTGCAATCAGAAGCTTGAAAAAAAAATAGATATTGTAAAATGTGAAAGATGCTGTTGAGCTGGAAGAAAACAAGCGAGTCTGATAATCAAAAAGGCAACTATATAACTACTGTATTTTATTGCTTATGCAAGTTTGCTTTAGGAGTTCATGGGATGACAAGTTACTGTTACTTCAAAGAGCATTGACTGAACTGTCAGAGAAAGACAAGATTATTCTTGCATGGTAAGTGTACAAACTGATTCCTCAGTTTTAAAAAAATACCCATCCTAATGTATCAGGAAATTTAAAAGTTCAGTGATAAGGTATTTTGAGATGGAACAAAATAAATGTTTTGTTTATAAAGCAATATAAGTTTTGTTGTTATTATTTCAAGGTGCATGGACAGCATGGTCAGAGAAGGGCCAGCTGAAGCTTGCATGGTAAGCATACAAATGGATTCCCCAAGCCATCTGAAGACCTGCAGTTTTTTAAAAAAACCACCCATAATATATTAGGTCATTTAAAAATTCAGTGAGAAATAAATCTACTCATTGGGTATAGAATATAAGGTATTTTGAGATAAAACAAAAAAGTGTTAAGTTTATAAAATATAAAAGTTTTATTTTAAAATACGAGATTTTAGTAATGAGTGGTATAAAAAAGCAAGTAAGACTAACAAACAAAAATGCCATTACAAAAATGATCTTGAAAAGGGAACTATATTTATTTACAAGTAAATCTTCAACCAATTTTTTTTATAGAAACAGTTTTTAGAATATACCCAACAGAACAAAACAAATATTTTATGGAATGAAAAACAGCTTCTCTGTGCAGCTGATTATGTTAATGGACAATGTGAAAGGTACATAACTATATGATTGACAGTGGTGAGTCAGTGTGGCTTTGCTATTCAAAATTCATTGAATCACCTCAAGAAATGAGGAGTCCTTGTAGTCCAAAGATCAGCTTCTACAAGAATAGAGCATGTAGATGAGAGTTCCTCAGCTTGAAGATTTCAGTAGCATGCTTGTGATTATTAATTGTCTTTAATTGTCCAGTGGAGAAATTCATTCATGGGTTTGAACTATTTTGAAAACAAATAGTAGATTATATTCAATGTGTCCTTCACAGATGATTACCTTTCCCTGATCCTTATTAAGATGCCTTGTGAACTCCACAAACTCATAGAAAATACACACTATTTCATTGCATAGAAACTAGCAATAGCAATAGCACTTAGACTTATATACTGCTACATAGTGCTTTACAGCCCTCTCTAAGCGGTTTATAGGATGACCATATTGCCCCCCAACAATCTGGGTCCTAATTTTACCAACTTAGAAAGAATGGAAGGCTGAATCTACCATGAGCCAGTCAGTAATATTAGTTTATACTTTGAACTAATATTTAAAGTATGATAACCTAGTTGTAATTAAGAAGAAAATATTATTTAAGCATCTTGGATATTGCTCACTATGAACTGAACATTATTTTACTACTTGAGCTCTTTATTAAAATATTTCCAATTTCTCATTCTTTTGCTAGAAAGTTAAAAATTGATTCTGATCGCAGACTACATTACAAATATTTGAAAAACAATGGAAAATTAACTGAAGTATTGTTCAGCAGTGTCATTGTGATTACATGGGAAACAGCACACCGGTGACAGAATTCATACTGATGGGGTTAACAGAGGACTCACAGTTGCAGCTGATCCTCTTTGGGATATTTTCAGCTGTTTATGCCATCACCCTGGTAGGAAACCTAAGCATAATTATCTTGATCAGGATCAGTCCTTCTCTCAACACACCAATGTACTTTTTCCTTACCAGTTTATCTTTTCTGGATATTTGTTACACCTCATCTGTCACCCCAAACTTTCTATCCAATCTTTTAAAAGAGAAAAAAAGTATTTCTTATGGAGGCTGCTTTACTCAGCTTTACTTTTATGGCACATTTGGAACCACAGAGTGCTACCTGCTAGCAGTGATGGCCTATGATCGCTATGTGGCAATCTGCAATCCACTACTCTACTTGATGATAATGTCCCAAAGAAAGTGTGTTCAGCTGGTAACAATTTCCTGCATTGCTGGAATCATTAATGCTTTCATTCATACAATGGCTGCAACTAGACTATCCTTTTGTGGCCCAAACGTCATTAACAGTTTTTATTGTGAGGGTCCTCCTCTTGTGGCTCTTTCCTGCTCAGATATCAGTCTTAATTACTTGCTGATGTTTGTATTTATTGGCTTCAATTTAATAACAACAAATCTGACTATTCTCACCTCCTACACTTATATCTTGGTTACTATTTTAAAGATGCACTCTGCCATGAGCCGTAGGAAAGCCTTCTCCACTTGTACCTCTCATCTCATGGTCATCATAATTTTCTATGGATGTTTTAGCTTTATGTATGCACGGCCAAGCTCTAGACCAAATTATAACCTAGACCAAATAGCCTCAGTGTTCTATGTAATGGTGACCCCCATGCTCAACCCATTAATTTACAGCATGAGGAACCAGGAGGTAAGAGGTGCTTTCAGAAATATCCTAAGAGGAAAATTTCATATTCAAAATATGTGATAGTGTGTGTGTGTGTGTGTGTATGTGTGTGTTACCAAACTTTAGCTTTATATAAAATTTGTTCTAGAAGCAAATTGTGTCTCATTAAAAAAACGTTTATGTTTATTTTTTGAGTAAAATTCTGTCTCAGTTTTATTAATTTTATCATGGCTGCCTGCAAATTGGTCATGTGTATATCTTCTTCATCCTGATGTTTCAACAATGCTGCTTCCAGATACTCGGAGGATAGCAGATCAGATACTATACCTGAAATTCCTTTTTTTGAAAGAGAGTATATGATTTGCAAAATTGATGTCAGAGTTCCCAAGTAGAGCAGACTGGAAGCACGACCAGAGGAGCTAATCTGACATCATTGTAAGGCTACATTACCAGAATCTTGCATGTCTGACAGTACAGATTTCCCATTGTCTTTTTAATACCCTATTAGCAGGTTTCCTTTCTGAGTTTCTTTCTTTCCCCATCTGAGGGCTATGTCCTCTCTTATCTGATCATTCTTTAGGCAGCATCTCTCTCCTCCTCTCCATATTCCGTTGACATTCCCACATAGTGTTACAGTGATGTTTCAGTTACAGATTTAAAATTTTACTTATTTAATTTATACATTCACTCAAATGAGTGCACAACTCAGGGAGCATGCATCTTCAATAAAAAAAGGGAGATTATGTTAGAAAGGATGGGAGTAGGAACTGTGAAGAAATGATTCCAGGTAATATCAACTCTGACAACCTCACTTGGAGGTCAAAGGTTGAAATATAAAATTGAGTATCATCAGCATCCTGATGATATCTTTTCCCGTGCCAATACATGACCTCATGCACTGGTTTAAGTGGATGTCGATCAGGAGTGGGAAAGAACTGAATTCTGAGGCACCTCACAAAATAAGTCCCTTAGATCTGTCTTTCTCTCTCCCTTTCTCTCATTCTCATTCTTGACTGAAAAGGCCATGAGGACCATTGCAACACCAATATTCATCACTGACATCCTTGAGCTGCCATGACTTACCATGTTGGTGGAATTCAAGTTTGACAAGAGATCACAGAGGGTGAAGAACGTGTACTACCTCCATCATAGTCCCATCACAGGTTATGAACAAGCATAACTAATGATGTTGTCAGAATCCAATTATATTTCATCTTTAATTATCAAATATAGAAACTCCCAATTCTGCCTTCTCTGGATTCTGCCATAAGAGGGAGAGAAGGGGGAGAACAAAGGGGCTTTATGGCCCTCACTTCCTTCAGTAGACTTCTAAGGAGCTGAATGTGTTTATTGCAACATCAAACAGAGACTTTGAATGTAAATAGCATCAAAGAACCTTACCTCGACAAAAGAGAGCTAATTACCTTTCATGTAGTTATCTGAAGTCTCCATACAGACGAAAGAAAGGAGCAAGGGGGTGGAATTGTGATGCCTGAAACTATCACTGGAAGGGGGGGTGATTGGGTGGGACTGCTGGGGAACCCCTTAAAACCTTGAATGGGAGAGCTTGGACCCCAAGTCCTGTCTAGCATGCCTGCAACCACTTCTTCTTAATAAAGGATTCCTGTTGGAAGAATTATTCCAAGAGTTCTGTCTTCTTAAGATGCAAAGTGGGGTGGGTCCTTACAGATGTTCTATATAGTGCCCAGGTGTTAAACTTGATTGAAAGGAATTTTGATAATCTGCTTCACCCAAGCACCTTGCAGGTGCTAGAAATTATCCAACACAATTGCATCTAATGTTGATTTACTGAGAATGGTAAAGACCCCAGTCTCCAAAAGGGCAGGTGCAACCAAACTACAGTCAAGGAAAAATTCTAGGAGAGTTTTATCAACTAATAACAGCATGGATCTAAAATTTCAGTGGACACACCCACAACTTGCAAGATCCCAGTCACTTTCTCAGGGCCAAAACTCTTGATTCTTACAAAATAATCACAAAAAATATGCCTTAGCCAACTCTACAGGATCTGCACTTATCAGAGTTCAACTTCTAGTAAAATCACATCAACAAGGTCATACCATCATTAAATAGTCTTTAAAATTACTGTTCTCCAACTCTGTATAGGTTTTTAAATATTTTCTCTGAATGATTCTACTACTATTTTGAACATGTTAATATATTTTTTCCATTTTAAATAATAATAAAAACCACATTTTTGAAAGGCGTTGTCTGTCTACATGAGGTACATCATGTGTAGGAAAAGGATTTGATAAAATACAATTAATAAATAAAGCAAAAGAAAGAATGTGATCTCTACTGAATACTATATTTTCCACTTGTAAATATTTCAAACATTTGCAATATGATTTATTTAATCCTCACTGTGTAATTAACACAAATCAGTAGATTGAGAGTTTGTAGCACTTCAGGGAGATGTTCCCCATACCAATATTTTTCTCAGTAGAATTCTCTTCTCCATCATTCCAAAGAGAGTTGAAGGAAACATTAGTGTCTGCAGAACTGTATAAAACTGTGGAGTTACTGAAAATGGAAGGAAACTATTTGAATTGTTTTTAGAGCAGCAGAATGATATTAATATGTTTAGAAAAATCTGCAATCCAAACCTTGAAAAACACACAGATATTTTAATATGTGAAATAAGTTTTTGAACTGCAAGAAAACAAGTGAGTTTGATAATCAAAAAGGCAACTATGCAACTGTTGTATTTTATTGCTTGTGAGAGTTTGCTTTAGGAGTTCATGGGATGATAAATTGTTATTACTTCAAAGAGAATTGTCTGGATATTCAGGTTCAGATCACGCCTGTATGTCATGCATATAACCTGCCCAAGGCCATTAAAATTTTTTAAATAGGATGTTTTATATAGCTCATATTGCATCAGAAAGCATGGGAAGCTTGAAAATCTAAGAAAACCTCAAAAATTTGCATCTTTTTTTAAAAAATATCCCTTTATATATTAAAAATTTAAAAGTTCAGGGACGAATTATCATAGTTATTGGGCACAGAAGACATGAGAGTCAGTATGGTTTGCTATTCAGAATTCATTTGATCAACTTAAGAAATGTGGAGCCCTAGTAGTCCAAAAATCAGCTTTTACAAGTCATAGAATATGTAGATCCACCAATATATTCCATTGAAAGCACTAAGAGCCTTTCTTCAGTTACTTTGCTAATTCTTTGCTGCAGCTTCTGAAAATATCTTGTGGAAAAAAGTCAATACAAATTGTATTTGCTCTGATCCCTTTTTGATGTCTTCCCAGGTTTAAAAGAGAATTCCTCAGCTCGAAGATTTCAGTAGCACTCCCATGGTTATTAATTGTCTTTAATAGTCTGGTGGAGAAATTTATTCATGGGCAGAAATTGCTTTAATCACAAGTAGTTGTTTATATCCAATCTGCCCTTTTATGTAGATAGATATTGCGATTACATGGGAAACAGCACACCAGTGACAGAATTCATACTGATGGGGTTAACAGGGGACTCACAATTGCAGCTGATCCTCTTTGGGACATTTTCTGCTGTTTATGCCTTCACCCTGGTGGGAAATCTAAGCATGATTATCTTGATCAGGATCAGTCCTTCTCTCCACACACCAATGTATGTTTTCCTTACCAGTTTATCTTTTCTGGATATTTGTTACACCTCATCTGTCACCCCAAACTTTCTATCCAATCTTTTAAAAGAGAAAAAAAGTATTTCTTATGGAGGCTGCTTTACTCAGCTTTACTTTTATGCCACATTTGGAACCACAGAGTGCTACCTCCTAGCAGTGATGGCCTATGATCGCTATGTGGCAATCTGCAATCCACTACTCTACTTGATGATAATGTCCCAAAGAAAGTGTGTTCAGCTGATAGCAATTTCCTACATTGCTGGGATCATTAATGCTTCTGTGCACACAATGACTGCAACTAGACTGTCCTTCTGTGGTCCAAACATCATTAAGAGTTTTTATTGTGAGGGTCCACCCCTTTTTTCTCTTTCCTGCTCAGATATCACTCTTAATTATCTTCTGGTATTTGTATTTGTTGGCTTCAATTTAATAACAACAAGCCTGACTGTTCTCACCTCCTACACATATATCCTGATTACCATTTTAAAGATCAACTCTGCCGCAAGCCGTAGGAAAGCCTTCTCCACTTGTACCTCTCACCTCATAGTCATCACCATTTTCTATGGATGTCTTAGCTTTATGTATGCACGGCCAAGCTCTAGACCAAATTATAACCTAGACCAAATGGCTTCAGTGTTCTATGTAGTGGTGACCCCCATGCTCAACCCATTAATCTACAGCATGAGGAACCAGGAGGTAAGGGGTGCTTTCAGAAATATCCTACAACAGAAAGTTCGTGCTCAACAGATACGATTATTGTTGTTACCAAAATTTAAGTTTAGATAAATTTGTTCTAGTAGCAAATGATTTATATCACTGTGTTATTGAATAAAAGTCATTACGCTATATACATTTCTTTGGGCTCCAGTACTAACTATATATATTTACCTCTGAGTTTTAAAAAGTGAAATTTGAACTCTAAAGAAGAATTATCCTGATTTTTTTTTGGATAGCTAGATGTTTACAAACCAAAGGGCAGAACACATAAGGGAGGAAGCAGAACAGAGACATCAATTCTTCAGAGGTAGAATGAAGCAAGCATTTATATTTGGCTTAATCCAGGCTGACCTTCTTGAAATATAATTACAAAAACAATGACCTATTGACATTTTAACTACCTTCCAAGAACCTTAATAAGATTGTTTAACCAATAAGGGATTATCAAGAATGTGAGCAAAGCATATGTACCTTTGCATGTATTACATCTCCAATGAAAAAACAACAACCAAAAATATCCAGAGTCCAATAAATTTAAAAAAGTTTTTTAATATGTTGATCTTGTTTTAAATACATTTAACATTTCTTAAAAATTTCAATCAATGATTTTATAATACAGGAAAATCCAGTTCTCTGTTCCAAATTTCTGTTATATCGTCGGTATTTACTTTTCTCCTTGAGGATTAGTAGTATTGTTAGTTTAATCTCTAAAAATATCTTCATCTGGGGCATTCAGATCCATTGAAGTTTCCAAGGCAGTTAATATTAAATTAAACAGCATGAATGTAACAAATATTATAATTGTATATATTGCTATTTAGTTATAGTTTTTTATATCTTTCAAATATCTTGCAAGTGTGATGGAAAGTCATTTTATAAGACCTTCCAGAAAATTAACATACTGTTCAGAAAGTTTTTTCCTATATCTAATGAAGCCACTACATATTTTTCAGAATGTACTGTTTAGCCTACTTACCAATTATTTGATATTTCCAAAAGTTCCACAAAGTCAGCATTTATAGGACTAATTACTGACAGTAATGCTTTCAGCAATTTTTGTACCAAGGTTGCAATTACAATGTTTTTATCTTTATTTAACAAAGATTCTGGGAAATCCATTCCTGTTTTTAGATCATGAAATGAATCAGTCCCAACACAAAATAGCCATATATTCATTACTTGCAGATTCACAATTTCAGTTCAGATCCCAGTTCAATAATTTGCAGGACATCCCTACATAACTTCTTACTCACTTGAAGACCCCTTCTTTAATTTGACTAAGACCTAAATCCCAAATCTCATTCTCTCTCACCAAAGGTGAAGAAAATGCCATACCATTTTGATGGTATTCCATTCTATAAAAAACATTTTATACCATTCATCTAACTGAATAAAATTTGCAGGAACAGACCTTCATTAGGAGATTAAACAAAATTACTGTTAAATAAATAGGAACAAGATTTATTGTTATGTCTATTTTTAAGTTTTATTGCATTCTGATTCAGTCTGCTTTGGAAAGATTCCTGCTTCCCAATGAGTCTGATAAACTGGTCAGGTTTCAAACCTCAGCTGAAGTTTATGATTAACTGTGACCTAAGTAAGCGTGATTATTTTAGCGACCAATTAAAATTAGAATTCTTATCATAGTGCAGTTTTATAGAAACAACTCAGGGCAAAACAAGGTGAATTCCTCTTCCTCTGTAATCTGAGTCCTTTAACATTTCTGGGAGCAAGAAATACAGAAAAAAGTAACAGTACTTGTAATCTTTTTTGGTAGTGACAAATGTTAATAGCTCAGTGACTGGCTCTGTCTGATTGGAAGAATGATTTTGTTAAGGTATTTATGATGGAGAGTGAGTTGGACTGCAGTTCATTTCTGATCATGGTTAGATATGCTGGCAGAAGAAATTGTATCTTCTGAATCATCTTGGATCATACAAAGGATGGCTTAGATGCAGCCCGCGGGCTGGTTACATCATATGGAGGCAGTGCTCACTCCAGCTCCGGCAATGCAAAAAAAGTCATGATACATCACGACATATCATGTGACGTGGTGAGTTTGACACCCATGGCTTAGAGCCCCAGCCTCCCCCAAAGCATTTGTCTCTTATTCCGCTATATTCTGCTTTTTCATTGTCTATTGCTAGGGATAAATCATTTAGCTGCATTGATGAATAGTAACTTTAATGTAATTCCAGAAGTGTCTGTATTCACAACAATGGTATATGGCAGTGGTTCTCAACCTGTGGGTCAGGACCCCATTTGGGGTCGAACGACCATTTCATGGGGGTCGCCAAACAAGGCTGTCCGCCATTTCCCCCCCCTTTTCTTTGGCCACGTCCCTGGCACCCGGTGATGTATAAGTGGTTGGGGGTCACCACAACATGGGGAACTGTATTATGGGGTCGCAGCATTAGAAAGGTTGAGAACCACTGGTATATGGCATACCTTACATTCTTCAAGTACAGGGTCTATTACATTTAAAAACAGCAGAGAAGAAAATTAATGATGTTTTGTGTCATTCTGAAAAAATCATGCACTACAAGATGTATAGTCTATAGGGAGAGATGTGATAAAGCTTTCTTGCATTTTACACAATTTTATTTTTAGGTACACAGAAGTTTTAAATGGTAATGGTCAATTAAAGAAAAGAATGAAATGAACAAGACAATGTCAGAACTGAGCAGAATAGTGTTGCTGTTTCAGATTGTATTGTGTGCTATCAACAGTTAGGAGATCAGAATCTACACTATTGCAAGAATGCATCAGAATTTAGAGTCACTGGGAGTTGGGAGCATATAAATTATTATAATTATTATATCATTTTCTATTGAATTTCTTCAAGTATGAAACCATTGCATAGGATAGCAACATCCTAGTATTCAGAGGGTATTTTCACAACACCATCTCATCTCTCTAGTGTTTTCAAATAAAATAAAATAAAATAAAATAAAATACAGATGTTACAGGGAAATGGGAGAGTATATCATGGAGTGCCATATAATTCCATATAATATTTTATTAGTAAAATATATAAAAGCCTTGTTTGGATTAACTGAAGAATTTATGGGTCAATTAACTCAGCTATCTGCTGGAAAGGTACTGTGTTTTAAAAGATATGGAAGTAATTAATTTGTCATTGTTAATTATTATAAAGTATATAGTAACTATAACTGCAATTCAAATACTTTTTTGCTTGTTTATTGCATTAATCAATTTGATTCCAAAAAACCCTCAATACTGGCATGGAATTTAAAAACCTTGCAAAAATACTTTATATCCAAGAATATCTTTCTGGACCTGATTCTGCATTCTGTCTCACCTTCCTCATAGCACATCAGTATACTTTTTCCTTGTTTATTTGGACAACAATTACTCTGCTGACACAGTAGTGTTTTCAAATGGTCATTTGAAAGAATAAATAATTTGTTTTGTTAGCTGTCTTACTCAGAGTTATTTTTTTATGGTCCATTGACAACAACAAAGGCTATTTCCTCCTTAAGAATCAAATCGAATAATAACTTTATTCTCACTTTGAATGTACACTAATTGGCATACATTAAAATGAAATTTTATTGCATACAGCTCTCAGAGGGTCACCACCTCCGATATACACTACATCAGGGTTTCCCAAGCTTGGCAACTTTAAGACTTGTGGACTCCTAGAATTCCACAGCCAGCCATGCTGAATTCCACAGGTCTTAAATTTGCCAAAGTTGGGAAACCCTGCACTACATAAATATGACAAAAATAAATAAATAAATATAGAATTATGTATATACCCACATATATTATATGACATAGAGAAACAACAGTCTAGTTCGGGTTAAGTATACATGTGCATGCTGAGAGAAACAAACTTTGCGAGTTTACCAAATACATGGCATAGGGAACAAAGCTATTGCAGAATTGGGTAGTCCTGCTAGAAATACTTCGAAACTTCCTCTCAGAGGGGAGCAACAGAAACAGACCGTGAAGTGGGTGTGTGGAGTCTCTAACAATGCTTCGAGCTCTAAGCATGTAGCGGTTATAAGTAGCATTCTGAATACCAGGAAGTGAGCTTCCTATGATCTTCTCGGCTGTCCTTACCATTCTCTGTATGGACCTTCCATCTGAGAAACTGATGCCACCAAACCAGACAGTGATTCAGTTTGTTAAAATGCTTTCAATTGTGCCTCTATAAAAAGTGGCCAGGACAGAAGGAGAAAGATGTGGTCTCCTCATGCGACACAGGAATGCAGATGCTGGTTTGCATCCTTCACTAAGGATGATGTGTGGAGAGACCAATTCAGATTGTTAATTATCTGCACCCCCAAATACTTAACACTGTTGACCACCTCTACAACCGCATCCTTGATACTGAGTGGAGTATGACTATGCCAGCTGTTTCTGAAATCTACAATGATCTCCTTTGTTTTATCAACATTTAGAACCAGGTTATTTTTATTGCACCAGTCCACCAGAGCCTTCACCTCTTCCCTATAAGCATCTTCATTGTCATTCCAGATAAGACCCACCACTGCCGTGTCATCTGCATACTTCAAAATATGATTCATAGCAGATTTGACACAGCAGTTGTGGGTCATCAAGGTGAACAGTAGCAGACTCAGGACACAGCTCTGTGAAGAACCTGTACTCAAGGAGGTGGAATTGAATGGTCAATGACTGATGGTCATGGTGATGGGTATTCCAGTACTCTATTTAGGCTAGGAGTCATGAAAAAAATGGAGCTTATCTTTCATGTGAAAGATTTCACCAGTAGACTGTTGTTGGGATATTTTTCAATACTTTTAAAATGACCATCTGGCAAAATGTTGCAACATTTCAAAGACAGAATTATTGAAGAGGATGAAAGTCCATGTCAACTAGATGGGCAATGGCATTTTGATGGAAGAGGAGTAGGGACTGGACATACCATTAACATAATCATGAGGCCAAAGGCACCCTGCAACATTCTGTTTTTTTGATTATGTGCCATCAAATCAGCACCGACCTTTTCAGCCACAAAGAAAGAACTTCTCTGGGTTGATTTGTCCCCAATGATCCAGTCATCACCATTGTAATTGTGTCCATCGATTTACTTTTCTTCCTTTCCATCTTTCCCAATGTTATTTCTCAGAGTTCTCAAGAACGTTAGCTCTTCACATTATATGCTGTAAATATAATAAAAATGATCATTTGAGCCATGTCTTTAGTTAAGGTAATGTTACTTGGTATCACATTATGCAAGGAACATTCTTTATTTTATTAATTATCTTACCCTTTTTAATAACCATACTTTTATTATAAAATGTTTCATAAATCACGGAAAGGAGATATAAACAACTAAATTTCCTGGCATATTTCTACACTGTTGTTATGTCCTCAATCTTGGGGATAGCATAGACAACAAGAGACAATTCGAAGAAAGATACAGCTATTCTAACCTGCCACAGGCTGCTGTTTCCGGTTCAAGGATGTTGTCCAACTGGTGCTACAATTGTGTTGCTTTGGGTCTGTGAAACGCAATTTTGTTTTAGTTTGCTCATCAGTAACATTTTTATCCAGATATTATGAACAGCAACAGTTAAAATGATGTCATATCTGAATCATTTTACATAAATATATCTTCTATTTGTCTGTGGATATTCTCAGTCATCCAGGTCATGGTTGTCCCAAAGGTGCTTTTTCAGGAGGCAACTGGACTTTCCTGTTTTTCTTTGAAGATGTTTTGCTTCTCACCCAAGAAAATTCTTCAGCTCTGACTGGATGGTAGGGAATGGAAGGGTTTATATTCCTTGTAGACAGCTAGTCATTTGCACTCTCTTAGAGGGTTGTTGGGGTCATCTGGAGGTAATGGTGCAGGAATATGAACAGATTTTCAGAAAACATTGTAGACTACAGGAACAGGGCAAAACATCCTGCAGCCAAAAGGTTCACACACATTTGCACTAGTCAGGTGACCTTGAGGACACAGATAATCCTCCAGATGATCCCAACAACTCTCTAAAAGAATTGCAAATGACCATCTGTCTGCAAGGAATATAAATCCTTCCATTCCCCACCATCTAGTCAGAGCTGAAGAAGCTTCTTGGGTGAGAAGCGAAATGTCTTCAAAGAAAAACAAGAAAGTCCAGTTGCCACCTGAAAAACCATCTTTGGAATATTTTCTATTTATTGCCAAATATAACATTCTGATAAGGCAATCCTTTAAATCACGGGTGTCAAACTCACCATGTCATGTGATGTGTCGCAACGTATCGCAACTTTTTTCGCATTGCCAGAGCTGGGGTGGGCACAGCCTCTGTATGATGCAACCGGCCCGCGGGCCAGCAGTTTAATAGCCCTGCTTTAGATCATCTTCCCCAGTATGTGACAAAGAACTCTGATATCCAGGAGACCATTTTTTTTCACCTGAGCTTGCTTCTCACCTCCCCCACAATTACTTTTCCAGCAACTTCAGAAAGCTCTGTGAGAAAAATGGCAAGGAATCCTGCTATTGTAGAAACCAGTTTATCTAGCTTTTGTAAGCTATTGGATCAGGCTATCCTGAAATAATTGCAAGATTTTCAGCTAAAATGTTGGAGACAGAACAATGAATGAAGAAGGGAAATATTTCTTATTTTAATTCCATTTCATCCTTTAAATGGAAACATATTAAACTGATTGCTAGAAATATTGTAAATACTGTTCCTAAACAAGTAAGGAGTAATTATTTTAATCTTAAAGAGAAAGAGATGTTGGGTAATATTTTGATGGACTTTTTAATTTGTAATAATATAAAGGATAATGATGATATTTGAATGGGAGAATACTAGGAAATCTCAAATAGAAATTAGTCTAGGAAGGTGAAAAGCATCTCAGAAAAAAAATCAGAGCAAACAAACAATTTCTATATCACAGATGATGGTGGACGACTTTACCTGAATCTTCTATGTTATTAAAATTATTGGCTTAATATAATTTATTGAGACAATGAAATGTGGTACCAAAGGACTGTTTTTCAGATAGCTCTCTGGAATTAATTATATTTTTATTATGAAGAATATAGCAAGCTATGGAATATCCTAGATGGCACATCACATCCTTTAAATCCATTGTCGCAGCATTTGGTAATGATACTAACAAAAAAAAGAACACATAATTTTGAAACTTATGGAACCATAAGGTAAAATTATAGCTCTCTGCTACCTAAACTTGAAGAAATAAAACTATGGACATATAATAGAAAAGAAGTAATAAACAGAAAATAGTTAATTAATTCATATGCATTGCTTTTGAAAACTAACTTGTCAATATAATTTTAATGTGTAAATATTTCCAACTGGAATGAATTCAAGTTAGAATTCTATATGCACATAACCGAGAATAAGTCAAAATGAACTCATGGAAGTTTTTTCTCAGTAGACATGCAGACTATTGTATTATAAGAAAATATACACCTATATAAATGTATTCTTTTCCTGTATGTAGTTCTTGAAAGACAACAATATTTCATGTAAATGTTCTTTGTTAATAATCTCATTTAAAAATAAAGGGACACAGCTTTTCTTTGCAGGGCTTTTCTGATGGCAGTTCGGACCTCCTGGTTCCTCAGGCTGTAAATCAAGGGGTTTAGCATGGGGGTCACCACTACATAAAATAAGGAAGCTATTTGGTCTATATGGTGAGACTGTCTAGAGCTTGGTCGTGCATACATAAAGCTAAGACATCCATAGAAAATGGTGATGACCATGAGATGAGATGTACAAGTGGAGAGGGCTTTCCGATGACTCTTGGCAGAGCGGTCCTTTAAAATGATGAATAGGATGTAAGTGTAAGAGGTAAGAATGGTCAGGATAGTTGTTATTACATTGAACCCAACAAGTATAAACATCAATAGTTCATTAAGGCTAATGTTTGAACAGGCAAATTCTAATATAGAGCGAACTTCACAATAAAAATTCTTAATGATGTTTGAGCCACAATAGGGTAATAAGGATGCAGCAGTTGTGTGTACTAAAGCATTGATAATCCCAGCAATATAAGAAAAGGCTGTAAGTTGGACACGTTTTTTGAGGGACATGTTGATGAAGTAGAATAGAAGATTGCAGATGGCTACATAGCGATCATAGGCCATCACTGCTAGGAGGTAGCATTCCGTGGTGCCAAATAGACCATAAAAGTAAAGCTGAATAAAGCAACCTGCAAAAGAAATAACTTTATTCTCTTTTAAAAGATTGGATAGGAACTTTGGGGTGACAGATGATGAATAGCAGATATCCAAGAATGATAGGTTAATGAGGAAAAAGTACATTGGTGTGTGGAGTGGAGGACTAGTCCAGATTAAAACAATCATGCCCATATTTCCCACCAGGGTGATGGCATAAATGGCAAAAAATATCACAAAGAGGATGAGCTGCAACTGTGGATCATCAGTCAACCCAGTGAGTATGAATTCTGTCACCCGTGTGTTGTTCCCCATCACAATAACACTGTGGAAATTGAAAGAATGCAATAATTAATATTACATGTTGTCTTAAACATTTTGAGTACACATCAAGTGACAACACTTAAAAAAAAGCACTGAATCCTACGTACACAATGCCATGGTCCTGTGTCTGAATATTGGATTATTGGAATTGGAATATTCTTTATTGGCTAAGTGTGATTGGACACACAAGGAATTTGTCTCCGGTGCATAAACTCTCAATATACATACAAACAACAAAATGATCCAAATTAAGGGACCCAGAGGGAAGTCTTAACTCATATCATGAAATATCAATATTCTTCCAATCTATTATCATTCCTTCATTATTATTAGTGGAAGACACAGCAAGATATAAAGTACTACATGGTAGGCAGTGAAAGGGATGAATCCATGTGATCTAAATTAAGGGACCCAAAGAAAACAGCATCCCATTTATTGCAGAACACAAGATCTGGCATAATTGTTTGTCCACAGCTATTATTAGAATAATATGCATAAATACAGAATTTACTTACCAAACTACGGTATACTAAGCTCATCTACATCTTCCACAGTTTTAAAGCATATTCTTCCTGCAGTTTACTTTTGGGGGTGGATGAATAACTTCCATGTGAAACCAACTGCCACATTCTTTGAGCATCAGGAAGCAATTCAGATATATTTCAACTTCAGCTAATATTATATGTTCTTATTAATATGGTAAGCAATTTTCCCCCTTTGGGACTATGCAGGAGGACTTAATTCTACAGAAGAAATCCTTGGTATTCCCTAAGTAGTTCAGATCCCAGGCACAATACTGTACATAACATTTATTCTAATAATTGCCAAGGGAAGTGCAACAAAGCTAAATTATAATGTTTTGACGATATGACAGAACAAAGCACTTACTGTCCATTTCAAAGCACAGATTTCTCTGCAAAATGTCACCTTGAACTGACAGGCTGTTTGTCCCACTTAGTTCTGAAATTCCCTGCTGATTGTGTCTTCATGCCTTATGAACCCATGAATACCCCAGAAATGCCCAAAATATTCTTGCAGCAATAAATTTAAACTGACAAACTCCAACTTTCAGTATTCTTCCCCCCCCCCCCAGCTCATCCAGTCCCAATGGAGTGAAATCTAAGCAAAACTGAATATATGGCATAAGGCCAAGTTATCTATGGGGCCTCCTTTCCTTGAGGACATCTAGCTGTCCTTCCAACTTACATAGTTCCTCATCCCTTTTCTTAAACATTGCCACCTTAAGGGAGCTCAGAAGAGTGCCTTTCTGTGGCAGCCCTTGCCCTATACCACACTGTTCCCCCCAGCCTTCTGAAAGCACTGAAGACCTGATTTCCCCCCCCCCCCATGTGTTGAGATAACAATGAGGTGACCACCTGTCAGAATTTTTAACTTTGTCTCAGATTTTTGTTTCTAATGTTTAAGGTTTTAATAGTTTTAATGTGATTTTTATGTTATTTTATTATTACATTGTTTTAATTCTTGATTGGGAGCTGCCCAGAGTTTGGTATGAGATGGGTGACCATATAATGCTTTTAATACATGCATTTATAATATTATTTTCACACTGGAAGAGTTATTTTGCAATATTACCAAGGAAATATCTATAAATAAGTATAATTATTTTTTTCTCATCAGCTTTTTGCTTTGCCTGTCATCTATTTATTTCATTCTTCTTGGAAACCAAATGATTATAGCAAAGCCATTATATACATCTTTTATGATTTCTTCTTTATCTCTAGGATAATAATCTATTATTGAGAACACCTATTTTAAATACCTATTAAATATTCATAAACATTCAACATAAAACCCAAGTTTTGGTAAACATCTGATTTCATCTTTGTGGGTACTTAAATTGTTTCCCATGATACACTGCTATTTAAATTACATAAAGTTCCTTGTGCCATTTTCATCTATATTTTGAAAAGTCTGTGGTTTGGGGACTACACGAAGACAAAGAGCAGTCTATTTTTCAACAGAATGAGAAGTAGTTGTTACTGCAAAGTTGACATCAAGCAGTCTCTTAGTCATTTTAGTTCAAACATTCAGTAGTAGATGAACTTTCATCTTGTCTTTCAAATGTTGCAACATTATGTTTCAAAGGTATGGAAAAAATATCCCAAGAGTAGTCTGTTGGTGAAACCAGGGGTAGGCAACCTTGGCTCTTTTATGATTTGTGGACTTCAACTCCCTGAAGTCCTTGAGTCACAAAAGAAGGAAGGACTCACTGGAGAAGGGCCTAATGCTGGGAAAGATTGAGGGCAATAGAAGAAGGGGACGACAGAGAATGAGATGGCTGGATGGAGTCACTGAAGCAGTAGGTGTGAACTTAAATGGACTCCAGAAGATGGTAGAGGACAGGAAGACCTGGAGGAACATTGTCCATGGGGTCGCGATGGGTCGGACACGACTTCGCAATTAACAACAACAACAACAACCCCTGGGTGAAACCATTAACATAAATGATAAACTCCATTTTTCATTTAGATTCCTGGAAGAGTTGAATAATTGTTGAAAACAAACAAAAAAAACAAAGAAAACCCAAGGAAAAAGTAATGGGCAATTAAAAAGCAGAATGGGGAAGTATATTGGAGGAGATGGGGATTCTAAGCCATCCTTCATATGATTACACTTTCTTCTGCCAGCATACCGAATCTTAATCACTTAAAATTGCAGTTCATCCCACTCTCTATCATAAATATGTTAGGAAAACCTGGTCATTCTTCCAGTCAGACTGAGGCTATCACCAAGATATTAACATTTGTTACTATACTGTTCTTTGGACTAAATATATTAACTGCCTTAGAAACTTTTATAGATTTGAATGCCCCAGATAACAGTTTTTCAGTGACTGAACAATTCTATTTTATCCACAATTAAAAAAAAAAAGAAATTTGGAAGAGAGAACTGAATTTTCCTATACTATAAAATCATTGGTCTCAACTTTTAAAAAACATTAATTACATTTATTAAGGATAGTATTCACAAAAATAAAACAAGAGCAGCAGGTAAAAGAATATCTTCCTTGGGTTTATTGGACTCTGGAAATTTTAAAATTTTGCCTTGCTGATCTTACATTGGGGATGAAATACATGCATATGTAAATCAGTAAACATCCTTTGCTCTTATTCTTGATAACTCCTTATTGGTTAAACAGTCTTCTTATGGTTCTAAAACGAGGAAATTAAAATGTAAATGTCTCATTGTTCTTGTAATTATACTCCAAAAAGATCAGCCTGGATTAACCACCAGACTCCCCCCCCCTCAAAAAAATTGCTGGCTTGGTTCTAACTCTGTAGAATGTATTCTTTCTGTTCTTTTTCCTCCCATATGTCCTCTGCCTATTGGTTTGTAAATAGCTTAAAGCAGAGCCTTTTAATTGATGGCAATCATTACGGCATGACAGCTATAAAAAAAATGGGACAACTCTTCTTTAAAGATCAAATTTCATTTTTTGAACTCAAAAGTAAATGTATAGTTACTAAGAAAATTCTATAGCATAGTGGTTTCATATTTAATGATGCACAATCATAAGAAACATTTTCTACTAAAGCAGCTCTTGTCTAAACCTGAATTTTGGTAAAGATAAATGGTTCTTAAAATATCATGTCTGTTAAACATGAAATTGTTTTCCTAGGATATTTCTGAAGGCACCTCTTACCTCCTGGTTCCTCATGCTATAGATAAATGGGTTGAGCATGGGGGTCACCACTACATAGAACACTGAGGCCATTTGGTCTAGGTGATCATTCTGCCTAGAGCTTGGTCGAGTGTACATAAAACTAAGACATCCATAGAAAATGGTGATGACCATGAGGTGAGAGGTACAAGTGGAGAAAGCTTTCCTACGGCTTGCGGCAGAATGGAGCTTTAAAACGGTGACTAGGATGTAAGTGTAGGAGGTAAGAACAGTCAGGCTTGTTGTTAATAAATTGAAACCAACAAATATAAATATCAACAGATAATTGAGACTGGTATCTGAGCAGGAAAGGGCATAAAGGGGAGGACCCTCACAATAAAAGGTCTTAATGATATTTGGACCACAGAAGGACAGTCTAGATGCAGCCATTGTGTGAATGAAAGAATTAATGCTTCCAGCAATGCAGGAAATTGTTATCAGCTGAACACACTTTCTTTGGGACATTATCATCAAGTAGAGTAGAGGACTGCAGATTGCCACGTAGCGATCATAGGCCATCACAGCTAGGAGGTAGCTCTCTGTGGTGGCAAATAGAGCATAAAAGTAAAGCTGAGCGAGACAACCTCCATAGGAAATGGACTTCTTTTCTTTTAAAAGATTGGATAGAAACTTGGGGGTGACAGATGAGGTGTAACAAATATCCAAGAAAGATAAGCCAGTAAGAAAAAAGTACATTGGTGTATGGAGAGAAGGGCTGATCCTGATTAAGATAATCATGCTTAGATTTCCTACCAGGGTGATGGCATAAACAGCCGAAAATGTCCCAAAGAGGATCAGCTGCAATTGTGAGTCTTCTGTTAACCCCATCAGTATGAATTCTGTCACCGGTGTGCTGTTTCCCATGTAATCACAATGACACTGCTGAACAATACTTCAGTTAATTTTCCTTTGTTTTTCAAATATTTGTAATCTGGTCTGTGATCAGAGTCAATCTTTAACTTCCTAGAAAAAGAAACAAAAGTCGGAAGAGGTCAGTAATAAAAAGGTCAGTAATAAAATAATATTCAGTTTAGAAGAAGCAATATTCAGTCCGCATAGGTATCTGAATTTTGAGTCATGGCACTAGGACTTATTTTCTGTTGGTTTGAGATATTTTGCTGCTCATCCAAGCAGTTTCATCAGTCAGAGCAAATTAGTTAGGCAGAGAGTCATTGGAATGTAGCAATATGTCACTTGGGTGACTGAGAATCTTCACTAACATATTGCCAGGCCCTTTGGGGGGAGGGGGAACCCTGAGGTTTGTGCGGGAGGAGTTGCTTCATTCCGAGGATTTTCTGCCTAACTAACTTGCTCCAACTGAAGAAGCTGCTTGGATGATCAGCAAAATGCACTTTCAGATAACTTTACCTGGATGACTGAGAACCTTCACTTCTTTCAAATTAAAATTACATTGTCATACTTTGAGAATTAGGTGTTATGCAATGAAATAGCGAGAGTTATTCGGATGCAATGGTATAACTTACTACATTTGATTAAAGTAGTTCCAGCCCATGAATAAATTTCTCCACAGGACTATTAATGGAAATTAACATCCACGAGAGTGCTACTGAAACCTTTGAGGAGAGCAACTCTTCTTTAAAACTTGGAAGACCTCAAAGAAGTATCAGAGCAAATATGATTTGCATTTCCTTTCAAAGGCTATCTTTAGAAGCTGTTGCATATTGATTGTTCTGTTGGTTCATTGCTGGATCTACATTACTAAAACCTCATATTTTACAACAAAACCTATTCTGCTTTATAAAGAAAACATTGATTTTGTTCCATCTCAAAATACCTTATTTTCTATAGATTTATTCTTCATTGAACTTTTAAATTTCCTGATATAGGATAGTTATTTTTTTTAAAGCTGGGAAATCAGTTTGTACACTTACCATGCAAGATTAATCTTGCCTTTCTCTGACAATTCAGTCAATGCTCTTTGAAATAACAATAACTTGTCATCCCATGAACTCCTAAAGCAAACTCACATAAGCAGTAAAATACAGTATGGTTATATGGTTGCCTTTTTGATTATCAGACTCACTTGTTTTCTTCCAACTCAACAGCATCTTTCACATTTTATAATATCTATTTTTTTCAAGCTTCTGATTACAGGTTTTTAGAACTTGTACTAAAAATCCTTTTGCTGCTTTGAAGAAATTCAGATATTTTTCTTCAATCTTCAGCAACTCAACAGCTTTATACAATTCTGCAGACAATAATATTTCCTTCAATCCTCTTTGGAATGATGGAGAAAAGAACTCTACTGAGAAAAACATTGGTTTGGGAATGTCTCCCTGAAGTACTTCAAACTGCTCCATCTACTGACTTGTCTTAATTACACAAGATTCAGTAAACCGAATTGCAATTATTTGAAATATTTACCAGTGGAAAATGCAATATTAAATAGAGCATATTCTGTCCAATTACTACTAATATTTTTTCATACTTTTTTCCACATAGTGATCTTCCTCATGTAGACAAAGAGTGTCTTTCAAAAATATGGGTTTTAGTATTTAAATAGAAAAAAGATTAACAAAACTGTGTTCAAAATAGTAAGAGAATCATTCAAAGAAAATATTAAAAACCTAAACAAACTTGCGAAGCAATGAAGCGATTTTAAAGACTATTAAATGATTATATGACCTTGTTGGTGTGAGAAAGTGGATGGGATCCTTGAAGCTGTGTGTGCGCTCACTTATGTTAGATCCTTGTCCCTCCTGGTTGGTGAAGGCCTCCCCAGAGGTCTCATGTGTCTGAGCCCAAGCGGTGGTGAATTCCTCCTTTGCAGAGAGACTAGGTACATCTACATTTAAGGAGACAGTGGTCTTTACTCTCTTCAAGAAGGCATCATTGGATTTAACTATGTTGGATAGTTCCTAGCAGCTCCAAAGGGTCCTGGATGAAGCAGAGTATCAGGATCCCTTTCAATTAGATTTCACACCTGGGCACAGTTAGAAACAGCATTAGTCATGCTTGTTGATAACTTGTGGTGGGACCATGATGAAGGTGGTGTACCCTTCCTCACCCTCCTTGATCTCTTGTCAACCTTCAGTACTATCAACCATGGTAACTCATGACAACTCAGAGATGTCAATGTTGGATATGGAGTGATGCAGTAGTATTCCTTCTTCCTCCACACCACTTCAGTCATGATTGGGGGTGAGGAGGGAGAGAAAGAGACAGGTCATCACATTGTAATGTGATTCAAGGTTCAGTTCTTTCCCACTTCTGATTGACATCTACATGAGAGCACTGGGTGAAGTCATGCATTGGCAAGGAGTAAGATATCATCAGGATGCTGATGATACTCAATTCTACATCTCAACCCAGGCCCACTAAGTGTTATTATGAAAGCTTTGTCTTGGTGTCTAGAGGCTGCAGGTAAGAGAAACGAGGTTCAAACTAGACCATTGTAAGGCCAAGTGCCTGTGGATTGTGGGATCTTCCACATCTAGCGATTTCTGAAGGGGGTTATGCTTAGGCAATGTGACCTGGTATTCTCTGGAACCATATCTTCTGATGTCCCTTTGGAACAGCATCTCCTTGAGATTTGCTTAGCTAGCCCTGATTCTGCCTCCCTTTCTGAAGGCATTGACAACATGCTTCTTTTCTTAGGTGTTGGTTGTAAAAGCTGTCTGACACTTTCAATGGTCTTTTCTGGTGATGTACATCTTTGTAGGTTGTTGTTTAATATTTTTAAAATATTTTATTATTTTTAATTTTCATTGCTGTTATTGAATTATTGTTATTAAAGATGCACATGGCCTGAATTGTACACTTTTTTTGAATGGCTGTATAAATTAGCTAAATAAATAAAATCTGAAATCTGTAACTCACTTAACTGTAATAATATGTGGGAATGTCAATGGGAGATGGTGGGGAGAGAAATGCTGCCTAGGGAATGATCAGATAAGAGAGGACATAGCCCTCAGATGCATAATGGGCAAAAAAAAAAAAGAAATTCAGAAGGAACCTTGCTTACTTTGCAGCCTATAAAAAAGACAGTGAGAGATTTATACTGCCAGACTTAAAAGATTCTGTTAATGTAGCCTTATAATGAAGTAGAATTAGCTCATGAGGTCAAACTTCCTGGCTGGTCTAACTGGGAAGGCTGACATCAGTTCTGCAAATTTCATACCAAAGAAGTAAATTCAAGAATAGTCTCTGATGGACGTTTATATGTGCTTCTTCTCCTAGTGGAGGAAGTACTATAGCTGTGCCATGACAACCAATAGCAGGTTATGGTGGATATTTAGAACCCAACATAGAGCCCTATGTGAGTTTAGGTGGCTCTGCATCTGCATTAAGAATTATGTTTCCTCTTGTCATCTCTGTCATAGATCAAAATCAATTCCTGGTAATCCAACTGGGTTATTGTAACCATTGAAGACCCTGTTGCAACCCTGGGATACTCTTTCTCTACATTTCATTACAGATGTTCCTCCAGTGAGGGGGTATATTACACATTGATAGTAGTGGATTTATAAAATTGGTTCATTTTATTTTCCAACAGCCCAAGAAACAATTCATCTTTTTTCTGGATCATGCCTTAAGATATAGTGGATTGGTCAACTATGTGATCACAAAATTGAGGAAGTCAGTTTATTTCCAAATTTCCAAACTTCCTCTTGTACTTATTAAATATTAAAATTCATTTCCCTTTGCACCATCCAGAAATGAATAAAGAAATTGGGAAGTTATCCAACTATTGCAGCAAGATTTAAGGTGCTATATTTCTTACCAGGAAGACAACTGGACTTATATCATATCTCTTTGCTGAATTTGCTTATGACAATATGCTATATTCCTGTATTGATATGTCCCTCTTTCATGCAAATTTTGTAATCCAGCCATGGATTCATCAAAAACCAGACAAAAAAATGCAATGTTCCTCATGCCACAGATTTTCTGCATGAGAGGCAAGGAAGCCAAAGGAACAGCTTAAACTAGCAAAGGCCACATGCAAGAAAGCAGCAGAAGCCAGTAGACAAGGGAGAACAGATGACTATTTGGTGTGTCTTTCTATAAGATTTCTCACTTCTTCAAGGAGCTAAACTAAATTTACGGGCCCTTTCCCAGGGAGTAAGCAAATTTATTTATTTATTTATGAGACTTATATATCGCTTTAAGTGCAAGCACTCTCTAAGCGGTGTATACCAGTAAGCAATGTATATATATTTACATTGTGCCCAACAATCTGGGTCCTCATTTTACCTACCCCGGAAGGATGGAAGGCTTAGTCAACCTTGAGCCGGTGAGATTTGAACCGCTGACCTGCTGAACACAGTCAGCTAAAGTGGCCTGCAGTACTGCACTCTAACTGCTGCGCCACCTCGGCTCACCTCAGATGAAAATGATTGGTTTCTTCAAAAAGTCTTAATTTTATAAGGTTTCTTCTTTTTAATATACTGTACATACAGTATGTACTGTTAGTTATGCATGTACTATATTAACATGGTCTGTATTTTTAAAATTCTGTGATTTGTTCTTAGATGGTAAATAAGCAACTCAATTAAATAACCAAATATATAAATAGAAGCAAGTGCAGATTTAAAACTTCAGTTGTTCATTTAGTGATCTAAAGGTCCTGCTCATTTACATACCCCTGTATATCTGCCCACTCAAAGCCAGGCTTCAGTTGTATTCCAGAAATACTGAGGTGGGGTGCCCACACAGGTTTTTTTTTTTTTTTATTGTGATGACTCCAGGGTGTTACTATACATTTTACACTTTCTAACAAGATTTGACTATTCTGATATTGGTGCTTTTCTTACAACCCTGTTTTTTTTCTTCTATTTTCCATTTTATGTGCCATATTGACTGGCAGATAATCAAAAAAATAGTATGGTGCAGAATGTCATTGGCCTCATTGTATGATGATATCAATGGTTTGGCCAGTTCCTAATTTTCTTCCATCAGAATGCCATTGCCCTCCAGCTGACATGGAGTTTTATCTTCTGCACTCAGTTGCAACTTTATATCAGATGGTCATTTTTACAAGTATTGAGAAAATATCCAATGGTGGGATTCAAATATGTGAACAACTGGTTCTCTATGTGAATGCCACTTCTGAAAGTCCATTCTGGGCCTGAGCAACAAAAAAATAGCTACCAGTTCTGCCGAAGTGGCATGAACAGGCTGAATCTCACCACTGAAAATATCCCAAAAACAGTCTACTGGTGAAACCATTAACATGAATGATAAGCTCCATTTTTTCATGAGTCATGACATTAGGAGCTATGGTGGCGCAATGGTGAGAATGCAGTATTGCAGGCTAATTCTGCCAACTACCAGCAGTCAGATCCTGACCAACTCAAGGTTGACTCAGTCTTCCATTCTTCTGAGGTCAGTAAATTAGAAAGGAGTGGCATATAAGATTAAATGTTATTGCTATTGCTATGATTCCTAGCCTAAATAGAGTACTGGATTACCCATCACTATGACCATCAGTCACTGGCCATCCTAAGGAGCGGACAGCCTTTGTTGTAATCAATGGACCATAAAAAAATAACTCTGAATAAGACTGCTAACGAAAGGAATTACTTATTCTTTCAAATGACAATTTGGGAACACTACTGTGTCAGCAGAGTAATTGTTCAAGAAAATAAGGAAAAAGTATGCTGATGTGCTATGAGGAAGGTAAGACACAATTAATGCAGAATCAGGTCCAGAAAGATATTCTTGGATAAAAAGTATTTTTGTAAGGTTTTTAAATCCCATGCAATCAAACTGAATAATGCAAATAAACAAACAATGAAATATTTGAGCTGAGTTATAGTTACTATATATTTTATAATAATGAACCATGACAAATTAGTTACTTCCACATCTTTTAAATCACAGTACCTTTCCAGCAGATTGCTGAATTAATTGACCCATAAATTCTTGAGTTAGTACAAATTAGGCTTTTATTATACAATCACACTTACTAATAAAATATTATTTTGAATGATAGGTACTCCATGAGTTACTCTCCCATTTTATTGTTACTTCTGTATTTTATTTTATGTTATATTTTTCAAAACAAAACAACAGGAAGAGATAATGTTGGGGATCATGAATTAGGAAGTACCCTTTGAATGCTAGGATGTTACTGTCACATGCAATGGTTTTATACCCAAGGAAATTCAATGCAAAATGATGTAATGATAATAATAATTATTATATATCATTAATAATAGTAATTACTACTACTTCTACTACTACTACTACTACTACTACTACTACTACTACTACTACTACTACTACTGTAAATTATATGTGCCCGACTCCCACTGGACTCTGATGCATTCTTACACTAGTGTAGATTCTGATCTCCTGAGTGTTGACAGAGTATAATAAAACCTGAAACAGTAATACTATTCTTCTCCATTCTGATATTAATCTATTTTATTCTTTTTTAATGGACCACTGCCATTTGAAACTTCTGAGTGTAAGAACAGAATTTTGCAAAATACAAAAAAATATGAACGCATCTGTTCCTACAGATCCTTGTATCTTGTAGTTCGTGATATTTTTATAGAGTAACTCAAAACATTCCACTGAATTGGAATCTGAACTGAAATTTGCAACCTCTGTAATTAATAAATGTATGGCTACTTTTTATTGGGACTGATTTATTACATAAGGTTTGTGTTATAGCTAGTTTGACAACAGAAATGGATTGCCCAGGATCATAGATAAAATAATTTTGATTGCAACTATGACACAAATATTGTTGAAGGTATTACTACCAATAATTTATCCTTTAAATGCTGGCTTTCTGAAGCTTCTGATAATATCAAATAATTGGTAGATCGATTAAATAGTACATTCTGAAAAATATATAATGGACATTGTGGCCTTATTAGATATAGGAAAAGCCCTTGATACAATACAAATTAGATTTGTGGAACATATTATAAAAATGGATTCTCATCAAACTTTCAAGACTTTTGAAAGATTCCAAAAAACTATATCTAAATAGCAATATATACCACCAAAGTATTTGTCCTACTCATATGATGTGAAGTTTAGGATGAACTGCTTGGAAACTTCTATGGATTTGAATGCCACAGATTAAGATTTTTTTAGAAGCTAAAACAGCAATTCCATTTCACCCACAATAAAAAAATAAATATTAACAATATAAAAATAATTGGAACAGAGAACTAGATTTTCCTATATTATAAAATAATTGATCTCAACTTTTAAGAAATATCAACTGTACTTATTAAGAATAGTATTTATGAATTTAAAACAAGGTCAATACATTAAAATTCTTCTTTGGGTTCATTGTACTCAACAGATATTTAAGAAAACCTTTGTTGATCTTACATTGGAAATATAATGTAAATGTATTACATGGTCTAAGTTTTGTATTGGTTAAACAGTGTTAACTAGATTCTTGGAAGTACCAGATTCTTGGAAGAAAATTAAAATGTATTGATTTTGTAATTATACTTGAAAAAAAATTGAACTTGCCTATTCATGAAAGATTCTGAATTTATATTAAAGTTGGACTGCTACTCAAAGAGCATTATGTGTTCCTGGAAATTACTTCTGTGAAAGAGACTACAGTTTGGCTTGATTAAATGTGTCAACTCTCAATCTTTGAACTGGCTGTCTATTGACATAAAGCCTAAAAAATACAATTCTGAGTCAGGTTCAACTTGTTTAAAAATTATATTATAGCAATTTATTATAGATATCACAAGTGCTGAATAATATTGGCTTGTATTCAGTGATGGATTCAAATATGTGAACAATCGGTTCTCTGTGTGGATGCCACTTCCGGAAGTCCATTCTGAGTCTGGGCAACAAAAAATTAGCTACTGGTTCTGCCGAACTGGTGCGAACTGGCTGAATCCCACCACTGTTTATATTTAACTTACTTTTGGAGGATGCCTTTTTATTTTTTGTTGTTTTAAAAGATTCTTTTATATTGGTTTAATTATATTTGAATCAACATATATACAGTATATTTCCTTTTCTAGTACTATATCAAAATTATAAAAAAACCCAAAAACCTACACATCCTTCCTTCTAGAAGAGTATATTCTACTGTGAACAGGCAGGATAAGAGACAGTCTTTCTCTTCCCTCCCCTTGTCCACAAGGATTTGCTAAATGCCTTCATCAGTTTGGAATCCCTAATTTTTGTCATACTTAACTTAATGAAATGGGACTCCTTTGTGTTGTCTTGCTTTGTTGCTGCTGATCTTAATTCAACACAGGTTCTTTTGGAAGCAGATGTTGCCTACACAAAAGGCATAAAGATTTGATTTCCCTTCTAATTTTCACATCTTCCCATGGTCAGTGACTTATAAACATATTCATAAATTCCCAGTGCCACAGTTTATCACAGCATATTTTGATCTGAGTTTACAGATTATTTCCCCTTGGAATGGATAACTTCTCCTTTAAAAGTAGATTTCAGGAAGCTTGTTAAAACAAGCTGAAATAACATATGTACCATCTAATATTTGTCCTTACCAAATAGGAGTACATTTGGCTCCAACTGGCTTTTGCTGTGGTACTGAGGTACAAAGAGCAATAGGTGTGTCTGATATGCTTGAATGACCGCTATCCAGCTATGAACACTGAAAAGGGAAGATCAGCCTGGATTAAGCCAGATATAAATGGCAGCTTTGTTCTAACTTGAAGAACTTATTATCTCTGTTCTTTTTCCTCCTGTCTGTGCTCTGTTTCTTGCCTTGTAAACAGCAAAGAGCAGAGTCTGTTATTTCTTTCTAATTGATAATAATAAATCAGACATGATAGCCAATCCGAAGTAGGATACGTTTTCTTTAGATTTCAAATTTCATTTTTTGAACTCAAAAGTAAATATATAGTTACTATCAGAGCCCTAAGGAAGCTGAATGGCATAGTGGAATATTATTTAATGAAAAAACCATTTGCTAATAGAACAGCTTTATGTAAAACTAAATTTTGCCCCAAAACAATGACTCTTAAAAGTGTTTAATATGAAATTTCTTTTCTAGGATATTTCTGAAAGCACGCCTTACCTCCTGGTTCCTCATGCTGTAGATTAATGGGTTGAGCATGGGAGTCACCACTACATAGAACACTGAGGCCATTTGGTCTAGATTATAATTCTGTCTAGAACTTGGCCGTACATACATAAAGCTGAGACATCCGTAGAAAATGGTGATGACCATGAGGTGAGATGTACAAGTAGAGAAGGCTTTCTTACGGCTTGTGGCAGAGTGGATCTTTAAAATGGTGACTAGGATATAAGTGTAGGAGGTGAGAACAGTCAAGCTTGTTATTATTAAATTGAAGCCAACGAGTATAAAAACCAACAGATAATTAAGACTGATATCTGAGCAGGAAAGAGCAAAAAGGGGAGGACCCTCACAATAAAAATTCTTAATGAAGTTAGGGCCACAGAATGATAGTTTAGACATAGCGATTATGTGTATAGAAGCATTAATGATCCCAGCAATATAGGCAACTGCTATCAGCTGAACACACTTTCTTTGGGACATTATCATCAAATAGAGTAGTGGACTGCAGATTGCCACATAGCGATCATAGGCCATCACAGCTAGGAGGTAGCTCTCTGTGGTGGCAAATATGGCATAAAAGTAAAGCTGAGTAAAACAACTTGCAAAGGAAATTGACTTCTTCTCTTTTAAAAGATTGGATAGGAACTTTGGGGTGACCGTTGTTGAATAGCAGGTATCCAGGAAAGATAAGCTGGTAAGGAAAAAGTACATTGGTGTGTGGAGTTGAGGACTGGTTCTGATTAAGACAATCATGCCCACATTTCCCATCAAGGTAATGGCATAAATAGCAAAAAATATCACAAAAAGGATCAGCTGCAGGTGTGGGTCCTCTGTCAACCCAGTGAGTATGAATTCTGTCACCCATGTGCTATTTCCCATTAACACTGTGAAAATAAAAGAAATACAGGACTCAATATTACACGTTCTCTAAATATTTCACCTACATAAGGATCCATTCTTGCGATCTGAAATAAGATCTTGGAAAGAGGATTAAAAATTAGATTCTAAGAAGATAAAACTGGGTATGTCAGTATTCTGATGATATATTAAAATATGGTTTATTCATGATTATTATTGAAGAACAATCAAATTGAATGCCATAAGCGATAGAAAGCTAGCATTTGTGATCCAAAATAAGTCCTTAGAAGAAAGACTTGGAATTATATATATAAAGAATAACTACTCCATCTTTAATACAGAACAATTTTGAGATTCTTACACTATCCTGATAAGCCTAAAAGAGCCCAAACATCCTCAACTTACCAAGTCACTCTGAACTCAACCACATCTACAATAGTTTAACACATTCCTTCTTTTCTG
Source organism: Crotalus tigris (assembly GCF_016545835.1). NCBI lineage: Eukaryota > Metazoa > Chordata > Lepidosauria > Squamata > Viperidae > Crotalus > Crotalus tigris. The sequence continues at coordinate 2,330,110 of NW_024096618.1, read as the reverse complement.
GTTGTGGGTGGATTGCTTCTATGTGAAATGAGTTAGGAAATTCTTTGTCTGTGGGTAGAAATCCAGATATATTCCAGCTCCAGCTGTCTCTGAAAGAGAATATTTTCCACTGGGAAACCTTGGTATTCCCTAAGTAGTTCTAATCTTAGACAAATGCTTTCTAGAAATGGTGGCTGCATGTTAACTTTTAGTTTCTCACCTGGAAGCTCCAATTATTAGATGCTGAATTAATACGTTTCCTTGAAACTTTTATTCTACATTTGAGAAGTTGAAATGCAGCTGAAGTAATTATTTTTTAAAAATATATTTTATTAATTTTTTACAATAATAATCTTTAGTGCTTCGTGAACAGTGTGTTGTCTGGATTCATATATTTAAAACAATCAATGATAATTTCTACAATTAATCAATATGTTGGTCGGTAATATATTTCTTGATCCTCTCTTCTTCCAGTAACATTCTCCTTTTGTCTACATTAGACAAATATAATTCTTAATATTTTCAGCATATACCAAGTTGAATATAAACATATTTAGTATTTATGCATATAATAATAACATCATCATATAACATGTTTTTTAATCAGCTTGTGTTTCCATTGTATTTATAAAAGTCATCTTATTAAGTCATTATATGTCCTGTTTTCAAGATTCTTATTGAAGCTTAGTTTCCCCTTGGTATTCAGACAATTCTTATCAGTCATAACTTTGTCAAAATTCATTACCTTTAAATATCCAACCTTTTCATTTAAACAGACCCTCTCAATGTTTTAGCATTTCATATATTCTAAAAGCACTATGCTACTAATATATCTTATTCTTACTATAGGGCCCCTTTACAGGCTTTATCTATTCTTTTGGCCATATTCCAACAATATTTAATCCTATAATACACCATCTAATAATCTATATGTAAACCGTATTCAAACAAGTGTTTAGCCATATAATATTCCATCTGATAAGTTGAATCACATCTCTTAACTCCAACTCTAATCTTCTTCTTTTGCCCGGTTGCTTTTCAAATCAGTAAGTTTGGCTTGCCAGATTGTATTTTTGTCAGTGTTGTTGGGGACAAAAAAGACAAATCAAGTAAAGTATCAGTTTTTTGTCTCCCACGGTTTAATGATTCTTCTGACAGTTCTTTAATCCATTTTATTAGTTGTTCTTTTTTATCCTCAAGTTTGTTTTAAAGTCCTGGATGATAAAGCATCTTTTTTGTCTTCTTTATTATAGTGAGACTTTGCAGATAGCAATATTTGAGTACCGCCAGTTGCCTAGCAGATGGGCATGGCCTGCTCGATGGAACACAGCTGTGTCACTGGACACAGCTGACTCGAGACATCTGGGTCCGAACAGAACAAGTTGCACTGGCTAACTCAATGTGGGTACAACTCGGTGCCCCACAAACTCCTTGCCTTCCCAAATTGCTAACAGCCAAGTGCATGTGCATGTACAAACACATGTGCATACACACCACATTCCAGGTTTGCGGACTTTTATCCACAGAGGAAGGAGAGGGCCTTCTCCCAAAGCCCAGGCATGATTGGCAATTTGCTAACTCAGGTATGGATATAAGTCTCCAAGCATGGAATGTGTGTGTGTGTGTGTGTGTGTGTGTGTGTGTAGCATACTAAAGAGATGTTCTTTTCCCAATCCCAGATATCATCTGGTGTCCCCTCCCGGCAAAGCAAGAGGTGGAGGACATTTACAGGAAGCAGTTTCCTCCGAGTCCAACTTCTGTCTTGACAGATCTCTGGAGAGCAAGAGGAGACAGCAGGGGAGCAGCGCTCCTGGGTCCTGCACAAGGGAGGCTGTCCCTTCTCGAAAGGAAATTCTCATTTCCAATCGTGTGTGGTAAGGATGCTGGCTTGTTTCATTGGGGCAGCCTTCCTTCACACAGTTCCCCTGCCACCCTCTCCGCCTCTCCAGAGATCTGCAGGAGAGATAGAGATCTGGAAGGCAAGGTTCAGCCTCCATATTGGCCATTTCTACCTCTCCAAGCCCTCCTTGACTAAACATACATTATATATAAATTAAAACACAGCCAAAAAGAAAACATAGTTAAATCATCAATTACAGCTCTTCACATATTTTCTGGAAAAACCACCTTTATTAATGTTAGGAAGAAAGAGCAAACCTTATTAAGGAACTCTTAACAGGAAGGGAATTGAAGACCCCAAAAGGTCTCGTTCTTTCTAATCTGCCTTCCCTTTGAGCCTTTAGTTCTCATTATTTTATTATTATGTATTTAAGAAGATCAAAGGCCTGCATGGCTTGGGATACTCACCTTAAAATCAGAACTCAGAAAAATTTAGTTAATCCACAATACCGTCCTGGGAAAAATGAAAACAATCTTTGGGCCTTGAGAGCATGCAGGTGTCCAGTCAGAATATTAGTGGCACAAAACTGGAAATGCATAAGTCCATGTACTTAACTTCCCTGTCTCACAACTCAATCCATACATCTTTTAATTTTCAGACACATCTTTTTCTCATAAGCTCCTTAAAAAACTCACAAAGTGTACTGTAATTAGTAGGAAAAATAAATCTAGCACTCCTGAATTCTTTCCCCAAGTGGGAAAGGAAAGTTCACAGCCTGCAGGTTGCTAGCAAAGTTGTCAAGGAATGTAGTTATTGTTGCTAAAGGCGAAAATAAATAATGAATCAGTTTTGCAGCTCTCTCCTGTTACTACATCCTCTGACCTCCAGAATGTGGCCTGGGACTGCACAAAGGGCTAGGCTAAAATCTGGTTGAGTAGTTTGCAGCCAAGTGTTCAGTACAGACCTTGCCAATGTGATTTTAATAGCCCAGGAAGGGATAAGAAAACCCGAGGAAAACTTTGCAATCAAAAACTATGGTGGACGATGCTTGTTTTGCCCTATTTTGATTCTCCTCCCTAGCAGCAGCCCATTGATTTTAGAATTGCATGGCCACAAAGACAGAGGCTTTCAGCCTCCCAATCTCTGCTTAGAGAGGGATTTGCATTTCGGCGAGAGTCAGGCCATACGCCCCCAATCAAAGGAAAAACCTGAATCCAGTGGGCCAGAAGGCAGCCCAGTCCCTCCGTTTCCTTCTCCCTGCTCTCTGGGCACAGACACAGTTGCTGCTCCTCGCCATAGCTGGGGCAGGACTTAGAAGTACCTCTGTCTGCTTCATCCTGCCGGCAACCCTGACTAAAGGCTGAACGCTCCAGCCTCATGGGACATGGGACATCAGCCGACACTACAGCAGATTTACAACTTGTCCGGGGTGCTCAAAGGCTGCCCAACTTTACTCCAGAATTTTGGGGTTGGAAAGCAGAGGGGCAGTGCTGCATTTGCAGGCCTGGCAGCACCTGCTGAAAGACCTTCTGCTTCCCCCCCCCCAGCTACCTCCTTCGGAGCCTTCCCGATGCCAAAGGATCTGCCAGCATACGTCCACCCACTTCATCCTGTGAAGTGCACTCACCTGGCGCTTCCCATTCCCATACAAACATCCCTCCAATATCCTCTCCATTCACACACACATGTTCCTCCAAATTCTTCCCATTCTCACAGACACATTCCTCCAAAATCCTTTTCTCTCTCTGTCTCTCTGTCTCTGTCTCTCTCTCTCTCTCATCACTTCTGTGAGAAAAGCCTTTTCTCTTCTGCCTCTTTCTCTGGAGTCTTTTTTTTTCTCCCTCTCTGCCAAAACTGCCTCCTTTTATATTCCCTTCTGTCTTCGTCCCCCTTCTTCCTTTCTCTTCTGGGTGTGCCAGAAGTGCTGATCCCGGGGCTTTTGTCTCATCCAGCAGCCCTGCAGCTCCCGAGGACTCTCTCAGGGCAAGTCCTGTTCTGCACCGCTTTGGCTCATTCCCTCCCCCACTACACTTGGCTGGACTGGGCAGGGCCAAGTATCACCTGCCATGTGCCAATGTTGAAAAGCCCTGTTCTAGAGATTCTAATGATTGGTCACCCTTCCCCCTCAATTTTAGTTTAAAGCCCTTCCAATGAGTTGGGCCAGTCTTTTTCCGAGTACATTTTCCCCTGTTTACGTGAGGTGCAGCCCATCTCTTGCCAAGAGTTCTTTGCATAGGAAATGCAGTCCATGGTCCAGGAAACCAAAGTTTTCTTGGCAACACCAACCCTTTAGCCAGTGGTTTATTTCAAAATTCTTTTTTCCCTCAATGGGTGCTGCCTTTTGTTGGAAATACTGATGAGAACACTACTTGTGCTCCTAGCTCCTTAACTTTATTGCCTAGTTGCTTATAGTCTCTCAGTATTGGGCTCAGGTTCTTTGTTGTGTCATTCGTCCTAATGTGAAGGAGTAGGAGAGGGTAGTAATCTATGGGCCTAATTATTTTGGTTAGGTTCTCAGCCACATCTTTGATTATAGAACAGTACTACCACCTTTTTATTAATTGATCATTGAAACTTGATCTATGATCATTGATCATTTATTAAGAATAGTAATTACAAACATAAAACAAGAGCAACAGGTAAAATTGTACATCACCCAGAACCACTCTCTGAAAGATGGTTAAGAAGTATGTAAAATGAATGAATGAGTATATAAACAAATAAGCAAGCAAGCAAACAAACAAATAAATATTCTTCTTTGGGTTTATTGGACTCAGTGGAAAAGTTGATCTTACACTGGAGATGTAATATATGCAAAGCTAAATCAGTGAACATGCTTTTCTTTTATTCTTGATACTGTATCTCCTTATTGGTTAAACAATCTTATAAGGTTTCTAATAGCAATAGCATTTTATTAGGGTTCTAATATAAGAAAATTAAAATGTAAATATGTCATTGTTTTTGTAATTATACTCCCAAAAGATTGGCCTTTTAAACTGAAGAAATGCTGACTTTGTTCTAACTCTGAAGAACTGTTTTTTCCTCCCTTCTGCGCTCTGTCCTTTAGCTGTTTATGAACAACTGAAAAGCATCGAAATAGGACCATTCACTACAGCCAACTTGCCAGGGGACAATTCACCATGGGACAATTCAACAAATACAAAAATTAAATAAATTTAGACGGAACTGTGGCCAATAATACTAAAATAAAGAAAGTCAATCCAGAAATACAAGAGTTACAATAATTTTGATGAAAATGCTGTCACTAATAATAAAAATAACAGAATGAAATGATTAATACAGGGTTGAACTGTCCTGCAGCAAGTTGTCCTGTAGCAAGTTGGCCATGGCAACGTGTCCCATGGTAAGTTGACTGTGGTGAGTTGGCTGCAGCAAGTTGGCATTGGCGATTTGCCCTAGACCTGAAAAGCAAAGCCTGTCATTCCTTTCTAATTGATGGAAATCGCTAGGGCATGACAGCTACACCCAAAAAGGGACAATTCTTCTTTAGAGTTCAAATTTCATTTTTTGAATGAAAAGCAAATATATAATTAATACCATAGCCCTAGGAAAATTACATAACATAATGGTTTATGATGATGATGATGATGATGATGATGATAGTAATACCATTTGCCACTAGAACAGTGTTTATCTAAAGCTGAATTTTGGCAAAAAGAAATGGCTCTGAAAGGTATTATCATATCTGTTGAAGATGCAATTTTCTTCCTATGATATTTCTGAAGGCATCCCTTACCTCCTGGCTCCTCATGCTGTAAATTAATGGGTTGAGCATGGGAGTCACCACTACATAGAACACAGAGGCCATTTGATCTAGTTTATAATTTGACCCAGAGCTTGGTTGTGCATACATAAAGCTAAGACATCCATGGAAAATGGTGATGACTATAAGGTGAGATGTACAAGTAGAGAAGGCTTTCCTATGGCTTGCGGCAGAATGGATCTTTAAAATGGTGACTAGGATATAAGTGTAGGAAGTGAGAACAGTCAAGCTTGTTGTTATTAAATTGAAGCCAACAAGTATAAAAACCAACAGATAATTAAGACTGATATCTGAGCAGGAAAGAGCAAAAAGAGGAGGATCCTCACAATAAAAACAGTCTAGATGCAGCTACTGTGTGAATGGAAGCATTAATGATCCCAGCAATGTAGGCAACTGCTATCAGCTGAACACACTTTCTTTGGGACATTGTGATCAAGTAGAGTAGTGAATTGCAGATCGCCACGTAGCGATCATAGGCCATCACTACTAGGAGATAGCACTCTGTGGTGGCCAATAGAATATAAAAGTAAAACTGAGTAAAGCAACCTCCATAGGAAATAATCTTCTTCTCTTTTAAAATATTGGTAGGAATTTTGGAATAACACAAGATGAATAACAAATATCCAAAAAAGATAAACTGGTAAGAAAAAAGTACATTGGTGTGTGGAGGGAAGGACTGATTCTGATCAAGATAATCATGCTTAGGTTTCCAAACAGGGTGATGGTATAAACAGCAAAAAATGTCCCAAAGAGGATCAGCTGCAACTGTGAGCCTCTGTCAACCCAGTGAGTATGAATTCTGTCACCGGTGTGTTGTTTCCCATGTAATCACAGTAACACTTAGTCAATTTTCCTTTGTTTTTCAAATATTTGTAATGTAGTCTGTGATCAGAATCAATTTTTAAGTTCCTAGCAAAGGAAATAAAGTTGGAAATTTTTTGATGAAGAACTCAAGTAATAAAATAACATTCAGTTTAAAGCGAACAATATTCAGTCTGCATAGATATTTCCTTTCAAACTGCAACCTGATCATCATACTTTGAGAATTAGATGCTTTGCAATGAAATAGCCATGGTTATTAGGAAGGATTAAGTATATCCTACTATATGTGATTAAAATAGTTCCAGCCCATGAATAACTTCTCCACAGGACTATTAAAAACAATTAATGATATGAAATCTTTGACTGGATGAACTCTCCTTTAAAAATGAGAAGACATTAAACAAATATCAGGGGAAATATGAATTACATTTACATTTCTGTTTACAGGATATTTTGACAAGCTGAAGTAAAGAATTAGCAAGCTAACTGAAGAAAGGTTCTTGCTGCTTTCAACTGTGTATATTGTTGGTTCATTGCTGGATTTACATATTGTATAACTCGTAGAAGCTGATCTTTGGATTACAAGAGCTTCTCATTTCTTGTAGTGATTAAATGAACTATGAATAGCAAACCCACATTGAGTCTCATGTCACAAATGATTGAGCACTGTCGACATATTCTTGTATATCTTTCAAGTTGGCTTTTAATATAATCAACTCTACAAAGAAGTTGTTTTCTCATTCTACAATGTTGGCTACATTCTAAGAACTATTTCTATGAAAATATTTGAAGATTTACTTGTAAGTACACATCTCTTTTTAATCTTGATTTTGTCCTACCAGTGCCAGGTATATATCTTACTTATGCCTTTTTTATACCACCCATTATTAAAATCATAGTTAAAAAAACACAGTTTTTTTAAATAAACAAAACAAAACAAAAACAGAAAACCTGCAAATCTTGAGGTCTTTTTAGATTCCCAAGTACCCCTTGGGAATGCAATCTGAGCTCTGCAAAAAAACAGTTAAAAAATTACTTGGCCTTATTGCACCAATTTGCATGCTTGCCATGCAGGTTTGATCTGGCCCTTCTCTGAAATATCCCATCAATTGTCTTTGAAGTAAGTTGTCATCCCATGAACTCCTCAATCAAACTCTCAAAATCAATAAAATACAATAGTTGTATAGTTGTCTTTTTAATTATCAAACTCACTTGTTTTCTTCCAGATCAATAGCATCTTTCACATTTTAAAATATCTGCATTTTTTTCAAGAGTCCAAGTGCACGTTTTTGAAACTTATAATAACATCCTTTTGCTGCCCTGAAAAAATTCAGATATTTTCCTTCAGTCTTCAGTAACTTAACAGCTTTATACAATTCTGCAGACAATACTATTTCCCTCAGGAGAAAAGAGCTCTACTGAGAAAAACATTGGTTTGGGGAATGTGTCCCCAAAGTGCTTCAAATTGGCCCATCTATTGATTTGTGTTATTTATGCAGTGAAGATTCAGTAAACCGAATTGCAATTGTTTGAAGTATTTACCAATAAAACATGTAGTATTCAATAGAGATCACATTCTGTCTTCTTTATTTATTAATAGTATTTTATCATACCCCTTTCTCGCACAATAATGTTCCATTAACAACATCTTCATGAGTTTTGACTAGCTCCAATTCTTTTTTCCTTAGGCATTGGGTTCATAAGTGGTTTGATGTTTTTTTTCTGGTGGCTTATATCTTTGTAGGTTTTTTTTAAATATTTCCTTTATTATTTTTAATTTATTCATTGTTGTTATTGAATTATTATTAAAGAAGCACGCTGCCTGAGTTGGGCACTTATTTGAATGGCTGTATAAATTAGTTACTTAAATTAAATCTGAAATCTGTAACTGTAATACCATAGTATGTGGGAATGATCCTGGGAAATGTGTGTGTATGCGTTTGTGTGTGGTGCCTAGGGAATACGATTAAAGAGGACACAACCTGCAGATGTATAACAGGCAAAGAAAGGAACTCAGAAGAGAAAATCTCTAATTTTCAAGCTGTAAAAAAAGACATTGGTAGATTTTTACTATTTAATCACTCTTACAAGATTCTGTTAATGTAGCCTTACTATAAAGTAGAACTAGCTTATCTGGTCATGCTTCCTGTCTGGTTTTCCTGGCAAGGCTGAGTTAAGTTTTGCAAATTTCATAGTCTTTTCCAAAGGAAGGAAGGAATTTCAGGAATGGCCTCTGATCCTCAAATAACCCCACTATCCATTGAGTATCTGGCAGCAGCCTTGTTGAAACACCAGCAGCAAGTAGATGCACAGATGATCCATTTGCAGAATGCCATGATAATACTAACACAACAACTGGAACAGAGTTTGCCTCAACCTGCAGCAACACAATAGATGGCAGCCTAGCCAATGCCCCTGCTTCCCATAACACTTGCCAGGGAAGTTCAGAGGCCAGCAACATCACTTACAAACAGTGAGAGCTTATACCCCCCCCCACACACATTCACACTAATGTGTACCATTCATGACTACAAACACCTAAACAGGGTAATAATTTAAGACCATTATTCACTCCCAAGCAGGGCTTTTTTTTTGTCATAGAACGCCAAGAACGGAGTTCCGGCACCTTTTTTGGATGGAATTTTGTAGGGTAGGCAAGGCAGGTTGTATGACGTGTGTGAGTTCCGGCACCTTTTTTCTTTACAAAAAAAGCACTACTCCCACTTATCTCAGATCTAGAGTGGCTATAAAAGGTGCACATCTTTTCAAAGCTAGACTTGAGCAATGTTTACAACCTAATCAGAATGAAAGAAAGATATGAGTATTTAACAGCCTTCTATACAAGATACAATTTGAATATACACATATGTCTTTTGACCTAGGTAGCCATGGAGCTTTTTTTTATAGGGGTATGAATGACACATTTTCAGAAAATCCAGATAAGTATGTTATAATGAATTTGGATGACATTAGTTTTACTCCAAAGTTCTCTTCTTGCATGTCACTCATGCCAGAAATGTATTGCAAAAATTGTGGGACAACAACCTTTTTGCCAAACTAGAAAAATGTACATTTGATCTGCATGGATCCAGCAAAGGTACAGGTTATTTTATTGTGGAATACTCTGTCCTATCCAGTAATGTGAAAGAAGTGTAGCATCTTCTGGGTTTTGCTAACTTATACACAAAATTCATCCTGAATTTTGCTGAACTTGTAAAATCACTCTCCCAGGTCCTAAGAAGGACTCAACAACTCTCCTAGTCAATTGGTGTTTCAAGAATTAAAACAGCTCTTTGCCTCTCATCTGCCATCCTGACCCCTCCCACCCTGTGTTGTACAGATACCTCAGATGAAAAGATATGAGCAATTTTACTCCAGGCAGAGGAGGCATATATACACACTGCTGTATATATGCCTTTTCTTTAGAGCACTCTCCTAGCAGAAAGGAGCTATGACATTTTCAATAAAGAGTTGTTTGCAGTAAAAATGCCTTTCAGCAATGGGGACCAGCTATCAGAAGAAGCACCCATTCTAGTTCTTATAGACCAGGGATCTTCAAACTTGGCCCTGGCTGAGGAATTCTGGGAATTGGAAGTCCACAAGTCATAAAAGGACCAAGTTTGAAGACCCCTGGTACAGACCATAAGAATTTAGAGATTCTGCAAATAATTAATCTTTCATCTTTTGGCAAATCAGGTAGGCACAATGACAGATTAGTCAGTTCCACATATTTTAAATCATAGTACCTTTCACAGCAGATTGCTGAATTAATTGACCATAAATTCTTGAGTTAGTCCAAACAGGACTTGTAATATACAACCCAATTCTAATAAAATATTATATTGAATTATATGGCACTTCCATTTCCCTGTTACTTCTGTGTTTTATTTTATTTTATTCTTTTATTTTTGAAAACAAAAAAATAGAAGGAGATAGTGTTGGGGATCATCCATTAGCAAGTACCTTCTGAATACTTGGATGCTGCTGTCACATGAAATGGTTTTATACCTGATGCAATTCAGTACAAAATATGATAATATATAATATACAATCATAATTATAATAAATTAAATGTGCCTGACTGCCAGCGATTCTGGGCTCTGATGTGTTCTTACATTAGGGTAGATTCTGATCTCTTAAGTCTTAATAGAGTATAATACAACCTGAAACAGCAATGCTATTCTGCTCAGTTCTGATATTTTCCTGTTCATGTTATTCTTTTTTGCCATTGGAAACCTCTGAGTGTGTAAAAAAAGAACTGTGTAAAATAATAAAAAAAGTATGAACACAGCTGTTCCTACAGATTCTTGTATCTTGTAGTTTGTGGTTTTTTGTTCATAGACTGATACAAAACACTTAATTTTCTTCTCTTCTCCTAAACATAACAGACCTTGTACGTGGAGAAGGTAGGACATGCTATATACCATATTGTAGTTACAAGGAGGTTATGGTTGTGACATGGACTCTTCTGGAATTACATTAAAGTTACTATTGACCAACATAGCTGTTGTGTCCTGAGCCTGCAAAGGCAGGCTCGGGATGTTGCAACGGTCCCGGGCGGTTGCAAGCTGCCCGGGACCAGACTGGCTGGCACTGGGGCTCGCGCACATGCGCGAGGCGCGCCGTGCGCCTAAATGTTGCTGTTTGGTCCGGGGATTGTCTTTAAGAGAGTCTGAGAGGCTTGCATGCCTCTGAGTTGTAACGGGGCTACAGAACAACAAATAAAGAGGCTCCTGAAACTACGAGATGCTTCGTGAAGTTATTGCCATTAACCAAGGACTCAACACTGGTGACGAGGGTAGGATGCCTTACAATTAATTGAAGAAATTGTAAGCTTACCCTGGAGTCCTGAAGCAGCAAGGAAATGGCGTTAAATTCAGCAACTGCCTGCCAATACAGCGTCGTTGGGAGTAAGTTGGCTGATAGACCCTTCCTGTACTACTGCAAAGATGGCAAAGATAGGAAGACTTTCTGAGTTTAATGTTACGCATCCAGAAAGATGGGAGTCTTATGTGGCCAGAGTAGAAAATTATTTCAGAGTAAATCAAGTGAGAGAAGATGGCTTAAAGGGCGCCACCCTGCTGTGTGTTTGTGGTCAAGATGCATTTGAAATTGCTGAAACTTTAGCAGCCCCTGCACCTCTTGAATCTGTTACCTACACAGATTTAAAGAAATTACTAAAAGAACACTTTCAGCCCAACTTGTCTGTTATTGCATGGAGACATACTTTTGAACAGAGGGATCAACGGGCTGGTGAATCAGCTAAAGAGTACATTGCTGCATTGAGAAGAGCAGCTAAGCCTTGTGAGTTTAAAGATTTAGAAGAAAGACTGAGAGACAGATTTGTATGTGGGCTGAGAACCAGAGACTTGCAGCAGAGACTTTTTGCTAAAGAAGACTTATCGTTCCAAGATGCCTTGAGAGAGGTTACTGCAGAAGAGGCAGCAGGTGGGGCAATCAAGAATATGAGGCCTATCAGAAGTACTCCAGAAGCTGTTTCCGTGCACCCTGAGGGAGTCCAAGGGAGCTCGGAAGAGGACCCTGATGAAGAAGTAGATCATCTCTACCCAACCAAAGAAGGGAAGCAGAAGGAAATCAAAGAAAGGTCTTCAGCTGTTCCCAAGTGCTTTGGGTGTGGAGGTCGCCACAAGAGGACCGACTGCAGGTTTTGTTCTGCAATCTGTAGAGCATGTGGAAAGCAAGGCCATATTGCAGCTGTGTGCCTGGGCCGTCAGAAGGTACAATCCCGAGAAGAATGCGCCTGAAAGGTACCAGGGTCCCCAGCCAAAACAGGGTGGGTTTCTGTGCTTCACGAAGAAGCAGGCACACACAAGCCACTCAAGAAGAAACTGTCACTTAAAGTGAAGTTGCAAGGAGTTCCATTGGTCATGGAACTAGACACTGGGTCTGCATTTTCAATCATTTCCATTCACACATTCAGAAAGATTTGTTCTGGTAGTGGGTTCCAGGCCACGCTTAGGCCTTCTAATATAGTGCTAACAGACTTCCAAAACTCCAAAGTGTGTGTTAAGGGGAGGCCACCCTTAATGTACAGTATAAGGATTTTGAAGGTCCATTAGATGTATTGATAGTGGGGGGTGAGCGCACGAGTCTCATAGGACTCGATTGGTTTGAGGCCTTGGGAATACAAGTTACAGGACTTAATAGTTTGCAAACAGTAGGTCTACAAGAAGTCTGCAAAGAATTTGCAGATGTCTTCAGCCCACAGCTGGGTACATACAAAGGGCCCCCAGTTTCCTTAAAATTGGACCCCACTGTCACTCCTATCAGAGTAAAAGCAAGGAGAGTACCTTTTGCTTTAAAAGGGAAAATTGATGCTGAATTGGACAAATTGATTCAGCAAGGAGTCTTAGAACCTGTTGACTCCAGTCCGTGGGAAACTCCCATAGTCACGCCTCTTAAGGCTAATGGGGACATTCACATCTGTGCAGATTACAAATGCACTCTAAATATGCCTATCCTGTACCTGTAGTCAGCCATATTCTGGCTTCCCTCAAAGGGGGACGTGTTTTTGCAAAGCTTGACTTAGCACAAGCTTACCAACAGTTGCCTGTTGATGAAGCTGCTGCTGTAGCACAAACCATTGTAACACACAGGGGGGCATTCAAAGTCAAAAGGCTACAGTTTGGAGTAAATGTGGCTCCTGGAATTTTCCAAAGCGTAATGGAAAATACATTAAGGGGTATACCAGGGGTTTGCCCCTATTTTGATGATGTCTTAATTGCTGGAGATTCCACTCAAAATTTAGCTGAGAGATTGAGGGCTATCTTGCTGCGGTTCCGGAAAACGGGCCTCAAACTCAAAAAGGACAAATGTAAAATTGGGGTGCCTTCTACAGATTTTCTGGGGTTCAAAATTGATGCCAATGGGATTCATCCTGCTGAGTCCAAATTAAAAGCCATCATGCAAGCTCTTAGGCCTAAGTCCAAAGCTGAACTACAAGCTTTTCTGGGCCTCTTGAATTTCTATAATTCATTCATTCCTAACAAGGCTAATGTAGCTGAACCACTTCATAGGCTTCTGGACAAACAGGCAGTGTGGCAGTGGTCACAAGCACATGAAGCAAGCTTCAATGAGGTTAAGGCCTTACTCACATCCAACAATGTGCTTGCACACTTTAATGAAACTCTCCCTGTGTGCATCGCTTGTGATGCTTCCCCTTATGGGGTGGGAGCAGTACTCAGCCACCTTAGACCAGATGGAACTCAGGTTCCTGTTGCGTATTACTCCAGAACCTTGTCTTCTTCTGAACGAAACTACGCCCAGATAGACAGGGAGGCCTTAGCTGTTGTTGCTGGAATTAAAAAATTCCATGATTTTTTATATGGCAGACATTTCATGGTCTACACTGATCATAAGCCTCTGTTGGGTTGTTTACCACAAACAAACAAACTCCCCATATCATCTCCCCCAGGATGCTGAGATGGTCAATCTTTCTGTCAGCCTATGATTTTTCTTTAATTCACATACCTGGCAAAGAAATGGGCCATGCTGATGGCCTCAGTAGATTACCCTTGCAAGTAGTAGAGGCTGATCCTGCCCCTGCCATCAACATCCTTTCTATTCAGGCACTGCCTGAGTCACCTTTAAATGCCAGGGATGTGGCTGCTGAATCAGCCACAGATCTTAAACTCTCTCGTGTCTTATCCTGGGTTTTGTCTGGATGGCCAGAGAGTTGTCCAGGCACTGAGTTTCAGAGTTTCTGGCTTAAGAGACATGAATTATCCACTTTTCAGTGTTGTCTGCTGTGGGGCAGCAGAGTTGTCATTCCTACCTCAATGAGGTCTAGAGTCTTAGGTTCCCTTCACGAGGGTCATCCTGGCATTGTACGAATGAAGGCGCTTGCGCACAGCCATTTGTGGTGGCCTTGGTTAGACAGGGAAATTGAGGCTAAGGTGCACGCATGCCACCTTTGTCAGCGCTCACGCCTGGAAATGCCCCAGGCTCCTGTACATAGATGGGAGGAAACGCAGTCACCATGGTCTAGAGTGCACATTGATTATGCTGGGCCCTTTCAGGGTCAATTCTTCTTGGTCCTGGTTGATAGCCATTCAAAATGGCTTGAGGTTGTACCTGTCTCTTCCACCACCACTGCAAAGACCATTCAAGTACTGAGGGGGATTTTTGCTGCACATGGGCTTCCGGATGTTTTGGTGTCTGACAATGGCCCTCAATTCACTTCTTCCGAATTCCAAGCTTTCTTACAGGCCAACATGATTCGTCATGCCACCTCTGCGCCTTTCCACCCTTCCACCAACGGTATGGCTGAATGGATGGTCCGCATCAGCAAGAATGCTTTAAAGAAACTGACCTATGGGGACTGGCACCACAGGTTGGCAGATTTTCTCCTTGCTTACCGCACCACACCTTCAACTTCTATTGGGAGAAGCCCGGCTGAACTTCGATGGGGGCGCAAACTGACTACTAAACTTGACCAGTTACACCCGGACAGACTGCCTCCTAGGGGTACACAACCCAGGGCACCAAGGCAATTGCAAGTGGGTGCCCCAGTATGGACCCGTAACTACGGGCCAGGTCACTTGTGGGTTCCTGCTCTAGTTTGCAAGGTGTCCTACGAGGTTTCCTCGACCAGCTGAGTACAAGACTAGACTTACCTTCAGAGACTCCTGGTTCTGTTCCGGGGGGGGGGAGGGGGACCTCTACAGGCAAAGGGAGGGGTGTTGGCAGCAGCCAGGCACCAACAGAGAGGCCACAGACAGCCTATCACAAGATTCCGCGAGTGTTCCAAACAGGAATTCGTGGGAACCAGCTAGCACACGGGCACTAGTACCTACTCCAGCCAGGGAGTCACCCCGGGGGCATAATCATTATTCACTAACACCATTCAGCACTCCAGTCAGGGAGAATAACCGGGAGCATCCTAATAACTCACACCTTGCAAGAGACCTGGCACACAATCAGTCTAGTTGGCCCAGCACTGCTACTGTTTCCAGAAGGAGGCATTCACATGGGGAGGTGGTCAGAAGGACAAACCCAAATTCTGACATCTCCGGCGTAATTGAGGGGGTAACTGAGTTTTGGGACAGTACTGGAACCCCCAGACTAGAACTGGGGAGTGGAGGAAGGCAGCCTCATGAGAGGTCCAGTATGGGCCAGGGAGGCTTTACAGAGTTGCCCACCAGTGGCAGTCTTCTAGAGGGGCGAGAGAGCCTGCAACTAGGCAAGTCAACCAGGTTATGGAGAGAACAAAGTCCTGGTCTGACGAGCCTGGTGGGCAAGCAAGCAGACTAGGCGACAGGGCACGGTCCATGGGGACCACCAGGGTTCAAGAAAGGGGGCGAATCCATGTCATCCCCGGGGCAAAATGTAAGTGGAGATTGTCAGGGCTTAAGGAGATCACAGAGAGCTAAAAGATCTCCTAAGTATCTTGAAGATTTTGTAACTCTGCTGGCAAAGCAGAAACAGTAAGAGGAAGTTTCTGTGGAAAAACTAGAAATATGGGCACTGGGGGAGTTAATCTCCAGAACAATAGCCCGGCACCATTGGAGCAAGGGTGGCACACCACGCTCGTGTTGAGGTCGCGTGTAACTATTCATGTAGTTGTAGTCTTAGCCGGGGGGGAAGGGGTGTTGTGTCCTGAGCCTGTAAAGGCTGGCTCGGGATGTTGCAATGGTCCCGGGCAGTTGCAAGCTGCCCGGGACCAGACTGGCTGGCGCTGGCACTCGCGCACATGCGTGAGGCGCGCAGTGCGCCTAAATGTTGCCGTTTGGCCCGGGGATTGTCTTTAAGAGAGTCTGAGAGGCTTGTGTGCCTCTGAGTTGTAACGGGGCTACAGAACAACAAATAAAGAGGCTCCTGAAACTACGAGATGCTTCATGAAGTTATTGCCATTAACCAAGGACTCAACAATAGCTAACTGACTTATCTCTTGAAAAAGCAGAATACAGGAGAGTAACAGACAAATGCTTTGGGGGAGATAGGGATGCTAAGCCATCCTTTGCATGATCATGATTCAGAAGACACATTTTTTCCTACCTAATCGTGATCACAGAAAACTGAAATCCTTTTCAATTCCATCCTAAATATCCTAGCAAAATCTACAGATAGGTAGTCCTTGACTTGCAACCACAACTGAGACCGGAATTTTGGTCACTAAGCAATGTGGTTGTTACATGAGTCATCCCATGACTGAACCCAATTTCAGAAACATTTTTACCACGGTTATTAAGTGAAATTAATTGTTGTTGTTAAGTGAATAACACAATCGTTAAGTGAGTCCAGTTTCCCCATTGAATTTACTTGTCAGAAGCTGGCTGAGAACATCACAAATTGTGATCTCGTAACCACAAGATGCCACAAACCTTGTAAGTGTGAGCCAATTGCCAGGTGCTGGAATGGCAGTCACATAGAGTTGGGGGGTGGTTTGATGGTCGTTAACTTCGAGCACAAGTTGTAAGTCACTTTTTTCAGCATAATCATAACTTTGTGCCATAATTAAATGAAAATTGTAGTCTACAGTACCCATACTCATTCTTTCACTTAGACTGAGCCAATCACCAACATTTGTCACTACCTGCAAACATCACAAGTGCTGTTATTTTATTTCTTGCTCCCAGAAAAACTCTGATTACAGAGCAAGAGAAATTCACCTTGTTCTGCCCTGAGTTGTTTCCATAAAACGCACTATGGTAAGGATTCTAATTTTAATTGGTCTCTAAAACAATCTAGCCTACTTAGGCCATAGTTAACTGTAAACTTCAGATGAGGTTTGAAATATGAATTAACTCCACCAGATCAGACTCATTGGGAAGCAGGAATCTTCCAAAGCAGACTGGATCAGAATGTTATTCCAGTAAAAGTTAAGAATAGACATAACAATAAATCTTGACAGTAATTTTATTTTATTTCCTAGTGAAGTTCTGTTCCTGCAAATTTTATTCAGTTAAGTGAAACATAAAAATAGTATAGCATTTTCTTCACTTCTGGTGTTGGAGAATGGGGAGATTTGGGATTTAAATCTTAGTCAAATTAAGGAAGGGCTCAACAAATGAATAAGAGATTATGTAGGGTTGTCCCACAAGTCATTGAACTTGATCTGAACTGAAATTTGTGCTTTTTGTACTTAATGATTATATGGCTATTTTTATTTGGGAATGATTTATTTCATAAGGTTTGTATTATAGCTATTCTAAAAACAGAAATGGATTGCCCAGGATCATAGATGAAATCATTTTGATGGCAACTGTGACACAAAATTGCTGAAGGTATTACAATAATTTGTCCTTTAAATGCTGGCTTTGTGAAGCTTCTGATAATACCAAATAACTGGTAGATAGATTAAATAATACATTCTGAAAAATATATAATGGGCATTGGGGCCTCATTACATATAGGAAAAGTCAATATACTACAAATTAAATTTCTGGAACATATTATAAAAATGGATTCTCATCAAACCTAGAATTTTGAAGGATTCAAAAAACTATGTCTAAATAGCAATATATACAGCTAAAGTATTTGTCACAGTCATGCTCTGTGAAATGTAATATCAACTGCCTTGGAAACTTCTATGGATTTGAATGTGCCAGATCAAGACTTTTTTACAGAATAAACCAACAATGCCATTTCATACGCAATGAAGAAAAAATATTAGCAAGATAAAAGAAATTTGGAAGAGAGAACTAGATTTTTCTACATTCTAAAATCATTGTGTCTTAACATTTAAGACACAATGATTGCATAATTTTTAAAGAAATTTTAAATGTATTTATTACATTACTTTAAAAGCAAATATATAATTAATACTAGAGCTCTAGGAAAACTATACAGCCTAGTGATTTATTGTTTAATAAGACACAATGCTAAAAAACATTTACTACTGGAACAACTTTATGTAACACTAAATTTTGGCAAAAAGCAATGATTCTTAAAAGTATTGAAAATGACATTTTCTTCCTAGGATATTTCTGAAGGCACCCCTTACCTCCTGGTTCCTCATGCTGTAGATTAATGGGTTGAGCATGGGGGTCACCACTACATAGAACACTGAGGCCATTTGATCTAGGTTATAATTCTCCCTAGAGCTTGGCCGTGCATACATAAAGCCACCGCAGCCATAGAAAATGGTGATAACTATAAGATGAGATGTACAAGTGGAGAAAGCTTTTCTACGGCTCGTGGCAGAACGGATCTTTAAAATGGTGATCAGGATATAAGTGTATGAAGTGAGAATAGTCAGGCTTGTTATTGTTATATTGAGTCCTACAAATACAAATAACAGCAGATCGTTAAGACTGATATCTGAGCAGGAAAGAGCAAGAAGGGGAGGACTCTCACAATAAAAATTCTTAATGAAGTTAGGGCCACAGAATGATAGTTTAGACATAGCGATTATGTGTATAGAAGCATTAATGATCCCAGCAATATAGGAAATTGCTATCAGCCGAATGCATTTTCTTTGCGACATTGTGATTAAGTAGAGTAGTGGATTGCAGATTGCCACATAGCGATCATAGGCCATCATAGCTAAGAGGTAGCACTCTGTGGTGGCAAATATGGCATAAAAGTAAAGCTGAGTAAAGCAACTTGCAAAGGAAATTGACTTCTTCTCTTTTAAAAAATTGGATAACAACTTTGGGGTGACGGTTGTTGAATAACAGGTATCCAGAAAAGATAAGCTGGTAAGGAAAAAATACATTGGTGTGTGGAGTTGAGGACTGGTTCTGATTAAGATAATCATGCCCACATTTCCCATCAAGGTGATGGCATAAATAGCAAAAAATATCACAAAAAGGATCAGCTGCAAGTGTGGGTCCTCTGTCAACCCAGTGAGTATGAATTCTGTCACCCATGTGCTATTTCCCATTAACACTGTGAAAATAAAAGAAATACAGGACTCAATATTACATGTTCTCTAAATATTTCACCTACATAAGGATCCATTTTTGTGATCTGAAATAAGATCTTGGAAGGAGGATTAAAAATTAGATTCTAAGAAGATAAAACTAGGTATGTCAGTATTCTGATGATATATTAAAATATGATTTATTCATGATTATTATTGAAGAACAATCAAATTGAATGCCATAAGCGATAGGAAGCTAGCATTTGTGATCCAAAATAAGTCCTTAGAAGGAAGGCTTGGAATTATATGTATAAAGAATAGCTACTCCATCATTAATACAGAACAATTTTGAGATTCTTATACTATCCTGATAAATCCAAAAGCCCCCAAACATCCTCAACTTACCGAATTACTCTGAACTCAACCACATCTACAATAGTTTAACACATTCCTTCTTTTCTGGTTGTGGGTGGATTGCTTCTATGTGAAGTGAGTTAGGAAATTCTTGTGTGTGGGTAGAAATCCAGATATATTCCAGCTCCATCTGGCTCTAGGTCTTCTTATTAATTTGGTCAGAGCACTTTCTTGGCTGTCTCTGAAAGAGAATATTTTCCACTGGGAAACCTTGGTATTCCCTAAGTAGTTCTAATCTTAGACAAATGCTTTTTAGAAATGGCGGCTGCATGGTAACTTTTAGTTCCTCACCTGGAAGCTCCAATTATTAGATGTGTAATTAATATGTTTCCTTGAAACTTTTATTCTACATTTGAGAAGTTGAAATGCAGCTGAAGTAATTAATATGATGAGGTTGGTGTGCAAACAGACATACTACTAAAACTTTTATTGTTTATCTGTTTGTACCCTCAAATGCATTATAGCACAATTGTGCATTATAGCACAATTTTACAAACAAGGTACCTAAAATTCATTCCTGAAAGAATGTAAACAGTCTGGGATCCATTACATCAGGATGTTCAGACATGTTTTATTCACAATGGCTGCTGCAGCATCCCTGCGGTCCTGTAAACACGTTTTCCATGTTCCTTGCCAGCTTCCCGCAAGCAAAGTCAATGGGGAAATCAGCTGAAACTTGGAAATTATTCCTGCTTTTTGCCTACACATAGGCATTCTATTTGTTTGTTTAGGTAATAAATTATTGACTTATTATTAAAGTTCATTTGCCACTACAATTATTTTTCTATTTATGATATTTAGTCATTTTAGATGACCATCTGGCAGTGGGATATAAAAATTATGGTCAACCTAATTTTGCCTTGTGGAAAGAAAGGGGGCATCTTGTTCAAGAGATGATACCAAATGTCATTGAGGACCCAGAAGATCACAGGTTACCTAGTATATTCTATACTTTCCACAATATAACATAGGTATTTCATCTATGGATTTGTTCCCTGTTCACAGTATTACAGGTAGTCCTTGACGTATGATGACAATTGAGCCCAAAAGTTATGTTGTTAAGTGAGACAGTTGTTAAATGAATTTTGCCCCTTTTTACAATCTTTTCTGCCACAGTTGTTAAGTGAATCACTGCAGTTGTTAAATTAGTAATGTGGTTGTTAAGTGAATCTGACTTTGCTTGTCAGAAGGTCATAATAGGTCAGTGATGGTGAACCTTTTAGAGAGCGAGTGCCCAAACTGCAACCCAAAACCCACTTATACATCATCAAGTGCTGTGTGGGTGTGGCCCATTGGCTGGGTGTGACCAATTATGTGGGCATGGCCAATTGGGTGGGCGTGGCTGCAGTGGTAACAGCAGACTGGATGGGACTAAAAAATTCAATCGATCAATTCCAACTTTGCAAAATCTTTTTTTCCCCGTAGCAGTTGAAATTGACTGATTGAACTTTTTTTTTTTTTTTTTTTTGCACACGGAGGCGGAGGCCTAAAGCGAAAAGGTTTTATAAAACCCAGCTGAAGTCCTAGGACTGGGGCGACAGTGCATGTGCCCACAGAGAGGGCTCTGAGTGCCTCCTCTGGCACCCATGCCATAGGTTCGCCACCACTGTAATAAGTGATCACATGACCCTGGGACACTGCAACTGTCATAAATATGAGCCAGTTACCAAGCATCTGAATTTTGATCACATGACCATGGGGATGATGTAACAGTCATAAGTGTTAAATACAGTCATAGATCACTTTTTTCAGTGCCAGTGTAATTTTGAACAGTCATAGTTGTAAGTTGAGGACTACCTTTATTTATGAGTGATTGCATATATATTGATTTGTATTTAGAATCATAAGGCTGGAAGGGACATTGGAGGTCTTCTAGTCCAACTTCCCAGCCAAAGCAGGAGACTTTATTGCATCCCAGACAAATGGTTGTTCGATCTTTTCTTGAAGACTTCAACAATGGAGCACCCACAACTCCAGGAAGTGAGCTGTTCCATTGATTATTGTCAGGAATTTCTCCTTAGTTCCAGGTTGGATCTGTCTTTAATGAGGTTCCACCAGTGTTTCTTGTATTGACTCAGTATGGCCTCACTAGTGCAGTATAGAGCAGTATTATCACTTCTTGTGATCTTGGTGCTGTCCCTTTATTCATGCAGCCTAGAACTGCATTGACTTTTTTTGTCAGCTGCAGCACACTGCTGGCTCATATTTAAGTCACTGTCCATTTGGACATCAAGATCCCTTTCACAGTTGCTACAATTGAGCCATGGATCACCTATTCTATAGCTGTGCATTTGTTTTTTTCTGCCTAAGTGCAGGGCTTTGCTTTTCTCACCAATTAACTACATCTTACTGGATAGATCCCAATGCTCAAGTCTATCAAGATTCTTCTGAACAATGAGTCTATCTTCCAAGGTGTTGGCAGTTTCCCTGATGAGTTCCCATTCTATACCATGACCTGGATCATTTATGAATAGAAGAGCACTAGGCCCAAAATTGAACCTTGAAGTACCCCACTGCATGCTTCCCTCCATATAGATGTAGTTCCATTAAGGACTTTATGCTGAGTGTGGTTATTCAGCCCACTGCAAATCCATCTCTGGTGGTACCACATTGTTCTATTGTAGCAAGAAGTAGGCTGTGATCTACTTTGTCAAATACCTTACTTACATACTTGTCTAAAGTGGATATATTTTTTAAACATATTTTGATCTGCATTCCTGTTCTGTCTCTCACTGTACTGCTTTTTATGAGTTGGGCTATTTTTTTCCTTTTGTGTAAAGACAGATGCAAAGAAGAAATTAAGCAGCTCCACTTTCTCCCTGTTGCCTGTCACCTTCTTGCCATCATCTCCCATTAGTGAACTAATAATTTTATTGAATTTTTTTGTTCCTTATATATTTTTTTTTCAATGGGAAGAATAAAAATTTTATGAGGTGTACAGTTTCACCATCAATCAGAATATAACTTACATGCTACAGACACAGTTGCAGGCCTGCTGATTATTGCACCAATACTGTTATTAGCAACACACTGGTAGGTTCCCGAATTTGAAGGACTAAGAGAGAAAATGGTAAGGGATCCTGGCTGTGGGTCTACTTGCTCTATTTTCTTTCTTTTTTTTTTTTTTTAATTGAAAATTTTTACATTTTACAAAAACAAATCCCCTTCCCATACCCCCCCCTACCTCACCCCCCCCCTTCCCAACCTCCCAACCCCTCCCCTGGACTTCCCAGAGCTGAGTACAGGCTTAATTAAAAAAAAAAAAAAAACTTAAGACACTTTTAAAACCTAAACAAATTTAAATACAATCATCATTCTATATAAGCTCCCTCCAAAAACACAAATTTAAACATTACTTTCTTTGAATATCTATATCTATAGTATAAAATCTAATTTCTCCCTCTTTCTTTATCCTAAAACGAAAAAATAAACATACAAATCTTTGTTATACCATTAAAGCTAAATACTCTTAAAGAACTTAAAGTAAGTCCATATTTCCTTCAATCTTCATAATCTTCTCTCCTATCCAAAAAGAAAAAAAAAAAAACAAAAACTTAAAAAACCTATAAGTCCTAAACAAATCTAAGCACATTTAATTAAACAAATTATTTTGTCTTAAAAATATTAATAATAATATTTAAAAACTAAAAACACTTTTAAATCCTAAACCAATCTAAATACAATCATCACTCTATATAAACTCCCTCCAAAACCACAAATTTTTAAAATTTAAAACATTAGAATCCACTCACTAAAATAAGCAAATTATAATCCCTTCAAAACACAATTTTAAACAATATTATCATTAAAGGTTCAAAACTTAAAACAACAAAGTTAATAAACACATTAAACATTTCAATCTTCACCAATAACTAATTCCATCCGTAAAATACTACATCCTTATCAATCTCAATTATATTAGTATTATTAATTATTCACATTCCAGTTTTTTCCATTCTCCATTCTTCCATTCTTCCATTTCCCTTCTCCATTATTGTATCAAACTCGTAAGAAATGCTGCAAGTTCTGCCTTAGGAGACTGCTCCAAAATTCCTGAATCTCCCATCGACTCCGAAGCCAATAAGGGTTCCTTAAAGTCCTCCTTGTATTGATCTTTACAATTGTAAGTTGTACAAGTTATCCTCTGCCCGTTCCTCTCTTGTTGATGCCCCTCAGACTGAGATTTCTCAATTTCCATTTCAGGCAACAATTCCACCCTTAAAGATTGCTCCAAAGACTTTGTAGGTCTAACATCTCCCAGAGAGTCAGAAACCACTAAATATGAAACTTCCTTAACCTTCTTCTGTTGCTGCTTTTCTTTGGGATTATATACTGCACAAGTTGTCTTCTGCTCCTCAACCTGGACTTGTTGAGGCCTCTCACACAAAGATTCTCCAGTTTTCATAAATATAGGCTCTTCAAACTGTGATTCTACATTCTTTTCTTCCAAAGCTTTAAACTTAATTGATGGCGATGCACATACCCCCAGGACCGAAGTATAAAAATCTTTTGCTTGAGAAACAGGATTAAGTCTATAACATGTCCCCAGGTAATTCACCACCATTCCAATCGGAACATCCCATCTGAATGAAATTTTTCTCTTTTTAAGTTCATTTGCTAAAACAGCAAACTCCTTTCTTCTTCTTAAAATTTTAGATGGGATCTCTTTAAAAATTATAACATCTTGTGAAGCAATTTGAAATCTCTTCTTATAATAGGCTTGCACAATTTCATTGCGTAAAGATCTTTTACCAAAGTAAATTACCACATCTCGTGGCAGATTCTTCTGTGCTGCCACCACAGAGTTAACCCTAAATAATTTTTCAATTTCACTAAGTATTCCCTCTTTTTCTTTATTCAGAATCAATGCAAAGTCCTTTGCAACCATCTCCTTCAGATCTCCTTGCAAAGACTCTCCCAGGCCTCTAATTCTTAAGGCATATTCCATTTGTCCATATTGAAGCATAAGAATCTCATTTTCCATTTCTTTTTCAATACTTTCAATTTTCCCCTCCATTATGTCCACTTTTTCAGCTACCTCTTCCACATGGGAGTTCACCTTTTCAAGAACAGAAGCAACACCTTCTAAAGCCAAAACAAAATCTTGTCTCAAGATCTTATTGTTTTCCTCTAAAATCTTTTTCATTTCTGCCCTAATTTGAATTATAACATCTCCCATCATGTCTTGCAAGTCCTTCATAGTTATTAGCTGACCCCCAGAAGAGGGTGAAACTGTTGATTTAGAAACTGTAGAAATCCCTGGACGCTTTGGAGCCATCTTAAAGAAAAACCTTTAGTCCTTCTTAAGAAATTATAAAAATTCCTTCAAAAATCATAACTCCCTCCAAAGAAGGTCATTATAATAAAAAGAAAAAAGGGAAAAAAAGGAAGAGAAAAAGAATTAAAAAAAAGTTTTACTCCTTCTTAAAAATTACAAAAAATTAAACAGAAAAAAAGTCCTTCAAAAAAGGGTCATTACAATAAAAAAAAAGGGAGTTCAAAGGAAAAAAAAAGGGAGAAGAAAAAAAAAATAATTAAATAAAAAAAGTCCGTTCCAAAAAAAATACTTAGAGATACCAAAAACAACCATTCCAATCATAAGGAAATAAAAAGAGAAAGGGAAAGGAAAGAAAGAAAAACACCAAAAAGCCTGCCGGTCAGCATTCTAACTTCCAGAAAAAAAAAACACCGAGGAGTTTGCCGATCGCCATTTTACTTTCCCTTTCAACAAAGAAAAAAAATAAAAAGAGAGAATAAAAATAGAAACAAATCTTAAAACTTAAAATCCAAATAAGTCAAAGAAAGCAAAAACTAAATCCTCTACTCAGCTCTGTCCATTTAAAAAAAAAAAAAACTCACCAGTTCTCTTTAAGCACGGAGGTGTTTGCGGCGGCTCGTTTTGTCCCTGAGGACAAAAACAGCTGGGAAGCGGAGACAAGTCTGAACTCCGTGGGAGCACTCCTTTCACCCCCCCCCAAAAAAAACTTGGGGGGTGCGAAAGAGGCTCTACCACTATTCAGACACTCTCTACCCCCCCCCTTTGCCCGGGAGGGGGATTTTGAACCGCTGAACAGCTGATATCTGCTGTTCATAGCGGTTCTTACACTTACCCAGGAGGACGGCTACAAAGTAGCCGCCATCACGCACGCAAAATCCACCGGAAGTCCATGTTCCTTATATATTGAAAGAAACTTTTTTTGTTATTTTTTGGTATTTGATGCGAGTCTTTGGTCTTTCCTAATCTGAACTATCCTGACTTCAACCATGCAAATTTGGGCTATTTGCTGGCATTCCTTTTAGTTATATATCCCTCTTCCCACATTTGTGCTTGTCCTTTTTGTCCTGCCATTTGTCAGAGAGCTATCAGTTCAACCATTCTGGTCTTGTCTGGTGTCCTTTGTTTTTCTTTCTCTGTGATATTGTTTTTGTTTGGGCCTTTAATATTTCATTTTTTCAGAGTTTACCATGCATCCTGAACAATTTTTTTCCTTCTGAAGAGGGAAGACAGCATCTGAATCAGCGCCCCAGCCTGCCAGTATAGTGTCGCTGGAGGGTGAGCTCGGCTAAAGGACCCTTTCCCCAAACTGAAGTTTGTAGAGGAGTGAGTGGTGAAGGTAGTAATAGTATGATGGCGAAGATTGGTCATTTGTCTGATTTTGATGTCTCACACCCAGAGAGATGGAATTCTTACATTGCAAGGGTGGAGAATTACTTCAGAGTAAATCAAATCAGAGAAGATTGCTTGAAGGCTGCAACTCTTTTGTGCGTCTGTGGACAGGAAGCTTTTGAAATTGCAGAGAATCTGGTGGCCCCTGCACCTCTGGAGTCAGTAACATATACTGATTTGAAGAAAATGTTAAAGGAACATTTCCAGCCAAAGTTATCTGTTATTGCTTGGAGGCACGCATTCGAGCAGAGAGACCAGAGGCTGGGTGAATCTGCTATTGATTTTATTGCGGCCTTAAGGCGAGCAGCCAGACCTTGTGAGTTCAAGGATCTGGAAGAGAGGTTGTGAGATCGCTTCGTATGTAGTTTAAGGAACAGAGACTTACAGCAGAAGATTTTTGCTAAAGAAGATGTCTCTTTCCAAGATGCGCTATGAGAGGTGACAGCTGAGGAAGCAGCAGGCGGGGCTGTGAAGATCCTACGGCTCAACAGGAGCCCTCCAGAGACAGCTACCGCCATCAAGAGGATGCTCGAGAAGGATCGGAAGCAGATCCTGAAGAAGAGGTGGATAGACTTCACCATCCAGCTGAAAGGAGGCAGAGGAAATGTCCAGACAAAGCCCCAGAATCTCGTCAATGCTTCGGGTGCGGAGGACGCCACAAGCAAGCTGACTGCAGGTTCCGCTCCGCCATTTGCAGAGTGTGTGGCAGGCAAGGCCACATCACATCCATCTGTTTGGGTCGCCAGAAGGTCCAACCTCATGAAGAATTGTGTCTGAAAGGTACCAGGGTCCCCAGCCAACATAGGGTGGGTTTCTGCGCATCGTGCAGGAGTATTTTAAGGACAGGAACACACAAGCCCCTTAAGAAGAAGCTTTCCATTAACTTAAGGCTGCAAGGGGTTCCCTTATCAATGGAGTTGGACACTGGGTCCACTCTCTCCATTATTTCTATTAACACATTCAAAAGGATATGTAGCTGCAGTGGCCTTTGAGTTAAACTCAGGCCATCCAATCTAATACTTACAGATTTTCAGAATTCTACAGTGTGTGTTAAGGGGGAGGCCACCCTTAGAGTACAGCATAAGGATTTTGAAGGTCCCCTAGATGTGGTGGTTGTTGGGGGTGAACGTACGAGTCTTATTGGACTTGATTGGTTCGAGGCTCTGGGAATCCAGGTAACTGGGCTGCACCATTTGCAAATGTTGAGCCTTGCAGAAGTCTGCAAGGAGTTTGCAGATGTGTTTAGTTCAGAGCTAGGATCCTACAAGGGGCCTCCAATTTCACTACAGTTAGACCCAACCATCACGCCCATCAGGGTTAAGCCTAGGAGTGTATCTTTTGCCCTCAAAGGCAAGATTGATGCTGAGCTGGACAAATTGCTCCAGCAGGGCATTCTAGAACCTGTGGATTCAAGTCCATGGGAAACCCCCATAGTAACACCTCTAAAGGCTAATGGGGAAATATGTATATGTGCAGACTACAAGTGGACACTGAATAAGGCGCTGCAACAGCACGCTTATCCAGTGCCTGTAGTAAGTCACACTCTGGCCTCCCTCAAGGGGCGTGCGCATTTTTGCGAAGCTTGACCTGGCACAGGCCTATCAACATCTACCTGTTGATGAGGCAGCTGCAGAGGCCCAGATTATTGTAACTCACAGGGGGGCCTTCAAGGTCAAGAGACTGCAATTTGGGATAAATGTAGTCCCTGGCATATTCCAAAGTGTCATGGAGAGCACACTTCGATGTATTCCTGGGGGTCTGTCCCTACTTTGATGATGTCCTCATGGCTGGGGAGCCATCTCAAAATTTAGCAGAGAGATTAAGGGCTGTCTTGCTTCGTTTTCATAAAGCAGGCCTTAAACTAAAGAAGGATAAATGTAAGATAGGAGTCACTTCTACTAACTTCTTAGGATTCAGGATAGATGCTCAAGGCATTCACCCTGCTGAAACTAAATTGCAAGCTATCCAGCAGGCCCCAAGCCCTAAGTCTAAGAGTGAGCTGCAAGCCTTCTTGGGGCTATTAAATTTTTACCATGCATTCCTTCCACATAAAGCTGCAGTTGCAGAGCCATTACATAGGCTCTTAGACAAGCAGGCTCCTTGGCAGGGACTAAAGTCCATGACAAGAGTTTCAATGAGGTTAAGGCCTTGCTCATGTCTAATGCTGTTTTAGCACATTTCAATGAGCAACTGCCTGTTTGCATCACATGCGATGCATCTCCTTATGGGGTGGGAGCTGTACTCAGCCATCTGAAGGCTGATGGGACACAAGTCCCTGTGGCCTATTATTCAAGAACTCTGTCTTCTGCAGAGCGAAATTATGGTCAAATTGATAGAGAAGCCTTGGCCATAGTGGCTGGCATAAAGAAATTTCATGATTTCTTATATGGCTGCCATTTCACGGTCTATACTGATCATAAGCCTCTGCTGGCTTTGTTTACCACTAACAAACAGACCTCACATATCATTTCTCCCCGTATGCTGAGATGGCCCATTTTCCTGTCAGCATATGACTATACATTAGTTCACAAACCATGAAAAGAAATGGGTCATGTCGATGGCCTGAGCAGATTAGCCCTGAATCAACTGGAGCCAGATCCTGCTCCAGCCATTAATATTCTGTCCATTCAGGAGTTGCCTGAGTCTCCCCTCAATGCTAGGGATGTGGCTACAGAAACTGCCACTGATCACACGCTTACATGCATGCTGACATGGATGTTGTCAGGATGGCCTGACAAGTGCCCAGATACTGAGTTCCAGAGCTTCTGGCTCAAGAAGCATGAGTTTTCCACTTTCAAGGGTTGCCTGTTATGGGGTAGCACGGTAGTGATCCCAGCCTCATTGAGGTCTAGAATTTTGATCTCTCTGCATGAGGGACATCCTGGTATAGTCAGGATGAAAGCGCTTGCGCGCAGCCATCTTTGGTAGCCTGGCCTCGATAAAGCCATCGAGGCTCAGGTGCACGGGTGCCAAGTGTGCCAACAGTCTCAGCCTGAAATGCCTCAGGCACCAGTACATAGGTGGGAGGAAACTCAAACCCCATGGTCTAGGGTGCATATAGATTACACTGGGCCCTTTCAGGGGCAATTCTTCCTGCTTGTTGTTGATAGCTATTCCAAGTGGCTAGAGGTTTTTCCTGTTTCCTCCACCACTACTGCCAGGATCATCCAGGTGTTGAGAGGAATTTTTGCCTCACACAGTCTTCCAGATGTTCTGGTTTCAGACAATAGCCCTCAATTTATCTCTTCTGAGTTCCAGGCTTTTTTTTTCAGGCCAATCTGATCCGGCATGCAACATCGGCTCCCTTCCACCCATCCTCCAACGGACTGGCAGAGAGAATGGTGCGCACTACCAAAGATGCCCTCAAGAAACTGACTTACAGTAACTGGCATCATAGGTTAGCAGATTTCCTTCTTGCACACCGAACCACACCATGTACTGCCACAGGGAAGAGCCCTGCTGAACTCCACTGGGGTCACTGCCTCATCACTAAACTGGACAGATTGCACCCTGACCGGGTGGCTTCACAGTGTCACAACCGCTGGCACCTAGGAGACTCCAAGTGGATGATCCAGTCTGGGCACGAAACTATGGGTCTGGTCATCTCTGGGTCACAGCTGTGGTCTGCAAGGTCTCTGGGCCACTGTCATACGAAGTTGCCTTGGGAGACGGCCACGTTCTTTGCAGACACATAGACCAACTGTGTTGGAGACTGGACTCTCACCCTTCCGCTCCTGGCTCTGCTCTGGGGGGGAGGGGAGGAGGACCATAACATGCATTCTGAGGCTCAGTTTCACAGACCTAACAGGCCATCACTAGCCACTACTGAGGCTAATTGGGATTCATCCCAAGGTTCCGCAAGTGCTTCTAACAGGAATTCACAGGATAGGGGGTCATCCCACACATCCATAATCACTCCAGACAGGGAGTCACACCGGGGGTATCCACAGTGTTCATATATGTCAGATAGTGCTCCAGATAGGGAGACTGACCGAGGGTATCCACACAAATCACAAGCAGCAAGAGAAAAAGAATTTAAGCAGGGGCACTTGACAAATTCTGCAATTGCTCCCAAAAGGAGGTCACCAGCAAAGGGTGTTGCCATGGAGGCAATTCCTGACTCTGGCACCTTGGGCACGTGCTTGGGAGCCATAGAGTACTGGGGCACTTCTGCTACTCAGCACTCTCCATCTGCTGGCCTTGGGTTCGAGGAAAAGTGTTCCCAAGAAGGGTCTATTGTGGACCCGGGGACTTCCACCCTTCCAAGGTATGCTGGCTTGGACTTAGAGGGTCCAGCCAGCCAACAGATGAGCGGGTCAACCGAATATTTTGGGCAGCAAAGTCCTGGCCTGCCTAGCCTGGTAGGCTAGCAGGTGGGCCAGGCAATCTCTCCTGGCCTTAGAAGGTCGCAGCAGGCCAAGTGCCCACCCAAACATCTTAGAGAATTTGTGAAGTTGCTGTCAAGTCACAAGGGTTCTGTTCATGAGGCCCCTGAATAACGGTAGATTATTTTGTATTATTTTTTGATTTCGGATACATTTATTGCATGAACAAAGTTGAAGGGGTTTTGCCTGAGGGCAGACTCGAGTATTCCACATTCCTTGCATTGATTAATGAAACTATATAACATCCTTTCAATGTATGACATACATGTGTGTGCGCAGGTAAGTTCCATCTAGGGGGGAGGGGTGTTGTGTCCTGAGCCTGCAAAAGCAGGCTCGGGACATTGCATTGGTCCCGGGCATTCCAAAAGCTGCCCGGGACCAGACTGAGTGGCGCCGGCCTTGTGCGCATGCGCAAGGTGTGAAAATACTCTGTTATTTTGTTTGCCATTGTCTGGGTCTCTGGACACATAAAGAGGCCTGCGCGCCTTTTGCCGTTGTTCGGTTGTTGTTGTAAGAGGAATAAAGAGCTGTTTAACTTCTCCATGTGTATTCATCATTCGCACACGAACGAAGTACTTAACAGTAATCGTTATAATTTATCAAACTTGATAAATTGAGGTTTTGCCTGATGCCATCATGAAATTCCATTGTCTTCATAGAACCAACACCAGACAAAGTAGCAGTTTACCCCAAATTGGTAAGCAGGATTTTAAAGGTGTGTTTTCCTAGAATAATAGCTATAGATTCCTTCCTTTTTACAACAAAATCTCCCGGGGTAGAATTTTGTTCTGAATCTGCCTGTTATGCAACATCATTTTGCTAAAGAATTTTAAAAAAGGACATCATCTTTCTTATCATTGTTGCTTCTTTAAAGTGATACTTCATTACTGGTTATTAAAAATTATATAGGTGTCATTGAATTTATATCCCTACCCTGTTGCAACAATCCATTAGCTGAAATAAAAGCAATTAATTGTATAGGTAAAATTCTTGAAGAATAATTAATTTCTGTTTTACTAACCAAAATGAACAAAACATAATCCTTCAGCATATTAAAAAACCCTATGGTTATTGCCAAAACATTCATATATCAAATGGGTAAGAAATAATTTGCAATTCTGTCTTGATGGTCCATAGCCATATGGTGACCCTTGTGTACCAATCTGAGTGATCAGCATGGGGAACTTCAATCCAGAGACACAGAGCACAATGATAGTTTCCACACTGCCATGTTTGTTTTCATTTAGTGTTCTTTTTAAATGCATACCTGTTACACAAACATCTGTGAGAAGATTGCAATTTAGGGTTTTGCATGAAGCAGCCACTGAGTGATCCTTGAAAGAAAATCCAGAACTAGACACAAGACGTAATCTAGACCACCTGTGGATATATTTTATTACAAAAAGCAACAAAATGTTTATGGCACATAAAATGAAGCAGCAATAATTGAGTCAAAATGTCACAGAAGACAGACCAGACCAAATCTTGGTTGAAATGATTTGTTTTTAACATGAAGATTTAAAATCACAGTCTTGCTCTTTATGAGCATATTAGAATTCCAGTTTGGAATTTATGTCTCATCATTCTTATTATATCTGAGATTTTTAAAATAGCACACACAGAAACACAAACTATTAATATACATATATATTCCTCTATATTTCTATATGTTAATGTAGCTCAGTGTTTGGTATAAAAAAGGAATGCAATTGTTTTTCCAGAAGTTTTTTGAAGGCAACCTTTACATCCTGGGTCCTCAGACTGTAGATCAAGGGATTGATCATCGGAGTCACTACTACATACAACACAGAAGCTATTTGATTAGTGTAATGAGACTTGCCAGGTTGTGCATAAACAAACGCAAGACCCCCGTAGAAAATGGTGATGACCATGAGGTGCGATGTACATGTGGAGAAGGCTTTCCTCCGAGCCTTGGCAGAGTGCATCTTTAAAATGGTGATCAGGACATAAGTGTAGGATGTGAGAATAGCCAGGATTGTTGCCATTAAAGTGAAGCCAATAAATACTAATTTCAACAGATTATTTAAACTGATATCTGAACAGGCGAGTTGTAATAGTGCAGGACCCTCACAGTAAAAATTCTTAATGATGTTTGGTCCACAGAAAAACAACAGAGATGCAGGAATGATATGCACTAAGGAATGTAGGAGCCCAGTAATGTAGGAAATGATTACTAGTTGAACACATTTTATTTGGGACATGGTGACCAGATAAAGTAGAGGGTGACAAATGGCTACATAGCGGTCATACGCCATGATAGCTAGGAGGAAACACTCTGCAGTGGAAACTACACCATAAAAGTAAATTTGAGTAAAACAACCAGCATAAGAAATACTTTTCTTCTCTTTTAAAAGATCGCATAGGAATTTTGGAGTGATAGCTGATGAACAGCAGATATCCACAAATGATAAGTGAGTGAGGAAAAAGTACATTGGTGTGTGGAGTTGAGGACTGATCCTGATTAAAACAATCATGCCCACATTCCCCAACAAGGTGATAGCATAAAGAATAAAAAGTATCACAAAGAGGATGAGTTGCAACTGTGGATCATCAGTCAGTCCTCTGAGTATGAATCCTGTCACATGTGAGCCGTTTCCCATTGAATCATAGAAACACTGTGGAAACTGAAAGAATGCAGTAATCAGAATCATATAATATCTGACCAATGGAAAGACGCAAACAAGAACTAGATATTCAGGATGATAAATGAGTTATGATTTCAATCAAAATAAAATTGAACCTGATTAAAATTAATATTAAGAATCAACACCCAGTGTGGATGCAGGAGAGAGTTGAATAAAACATCCACATGGGGTATTCTTCATTCTATAAGTGTCCAAAGATACAAATAATCGAAACTGACATGGTGAAAGAACACATGGATCCAGAATGAAAAGTCACCTTCATATGGTGTGAAAATAATATTATTATTTTTTCTTCCTTATTATTATTAAAGGACAAAAAACCTTAGGTACTAAAAGATGGGAAACTAGTTTGTGATCTTAAATTATATTAGTGAAGAAAAACTAAAGATTTGGTCCTGGGAAAAGAAAATCAAATGGTTAAAGTTTGGAAAGAGAAATCTTCATGTAATTATATTTCTATGCCTTAGATAGCTGAAAAATAATGAAAAAAAAATCCACTTCCTAATCATCCCTGAATGTAGAATATAGCACAATGGTTTATCAGTAATTTATATTAGAATTATGTTTATAAAGAAACTTTCTCCATCTTTAATACAGAATTGTTTTAAAATTCTCACCCTATTTTGATAAAACCCCAAAGACTCCAGACAGCCTGAACTTACCTATTTATTCTGATCTGAAAGGTATTACAATACAGTAAAACAGTCCTTCTTTTCTGGTTATAAGTGGGTTTCTTCTATATGAAATGAGTTAGGAAATTCTTTGCATCTGGGAAGAAATGCAGCCATCTTCCAGATCCAGGCTCCAGGTCTGCTTAATTTAGTCACAGCCTTTCATCAGCTGCCTTTTGGTCTGTGCAAGAGATCTTATTTCTATTGGGAAAAATTTGCTATTCTCTAAGTAGTTCTGATTTTAAATAAATGGTTTCTATTAATTTCCATTAAAAGAAATGGGAACTGCATTACAACTTTACAGTGTTTAATTACTAAGTCTCCTTTAAAATTTTAACTTAACTTTTGAGAAGTTGAAATTATTAAGTCCTTGAATCAATGGCGAAAGGAGAGCACACATTCTGATGGTAACAACAGCTTTATTCTCCTTCAGCTCACTCCGACACAACTCAGAGGCTTTCAAGTTATCCACAAAGCGGATAACTCATGCTTTTTGAGCCAGAAACTTTGGAACTCAGTACCTGGACAACTCTCAGGCCATCCAGATAAAACTCATGAAAGCACACGAGCAAGCGTTAGATCTGTGGCTGATTCTGCAGCCACATCCCTGGCATTTAGGGGAGACTCAGGCAATGCCTGAATGGAGAGAATATTGATGGCAGGAGCAGGGTCAGCTTCTACCAGCTGCAGAGGTAATCTACTTAGGCCATCAACGTGGCCCATTTCCTTACCCGTTTTGTGAATCAATGAAAAATCATAGGCTGACAAAAAAAAAATAGACCATCTCGGCATTCTGGGAGAGATAATATGGGGAGTTTGTTTGTTAGTGGTAAACAACCCCAGCAGAGGCTTATGGTCAGTGAAGACCGTGAAATGTCTGCCATATAAAAAATCATGGAATTTTTTAATTCCAGCTACAATGGCCAAGGCTTCTCTGTTTATCTGAGCGTAATTTCGCTCAGCAGAGGATAAAGTTCTGGAGTAATATGCAACAGGAACCTGAGTTCCATCAGCTCTCAAATGGCTAAGTACAACCCCCACTCCATAAGGGGAAGCATCACAAGCAATGCAGACAGGTAAGTTTTCATTGAAATGTGCAAGCACATCATTGGATATAAGCAAGACCTTGACCTCATTGAAGCTTTTTTCGTGTACCTGGGACCATTGCCAAACTGCCTGCTTGTCTAAAAGCCTATGAAGTGGTTCTGCTACATCAGCCTTGTTAGGTAGGAAAGCGTTGTAAAAATTCCAGAGAACTAGGACGGCTTGTAGCTCAGCTTTAGACTTAGGCCTAGGGGCCTGCTGTATGGCTTTTAATTTAGAATCAGCAGGGTGAATGCCCCTGGCATCTATTCTGAATCCCAGAAAATCTGTAGAAGTGACTCCTATCTTACATTTATCTTTTTTGAGTTTTAGGCCTGTTCTCCTGAAACGAAGCAAAACAGCCCTCAACCTCTCAGCTAAATTCTGAGTAGATTCTCCAGCAATAAGGACATCATCAAAATAGGGGCAAACTCCAGGAATATCCCTCAGTGTGTTCTCCATAACACTTTGGAATATTCCATGAGCTACATTTACTCCAAATTGTAGTCTCTTGACTTTGAATGCCCCTCTATGAGTCACAATAGTCTGTGCTTCAGCAGCAGCTTCATCAACAGGTAATTGTTATGCCTGTGCCAGATCTAACTTTGCAAAAACACGCCCCCCTTTGAGGGAAGCCAAAATATGGCTGACTACAGGTACAGGATACGCATGCTGTTGCAATGTCTTGTTTAATGTGCATTTGTAGTCTACACAGATGCGAATGTCCCCATTAGCCTTGAGAGGCGTAACTATGGGGGTTTCCCATGGACTTGAATCAACAGGTTCTAAAATACCTTGCTGGATCAATTTATCCAGTTCAGCATCAATTTTCCCCTTAAGTGCAAAGGGTACTCTCCTTGCTTTAACTCTAATGGGTGTGACAGTAGGGTCAAGTTTCAAGGAAACTGGAGGCCCTTTGTAAGACCCAAGTTGTGGACTAAATACATCTGCAAACTCTTTGCAGACCTCTGCTAGGCCTAACATTTGCAAATTGTGTAGCCCTGTAACTTGGATTCCCAAGGCCTCAAACCAATCGAATCCAATAAAACTCGTTCGTTCACCCCCAACAACCAATACATCTAATGGACCTTCAAAATCCTTGTGCTGTACTGTAAGGGTGGCCTCCCCCTTTACACACACCTTGGAATTTTGAAAGTCTGTTAAGATTATATTGGATGGCCTAAGTTTTGCTTGTTACAGATCTTCTTTTGCTTGTTACAGATCTTCCTAAATGTGTGAATGGAAATGATTGAAAGAGCAGACCCAGTGTCCAGTTCCATAACCAATAGAACTCCTTGCAACCTCACCTTAAGTGACAGTTTCTTTTTAAGTGGTTTGTGTGTGCCTGTTCTACAAATACTTCTGTGAGATTCACAGAAACCCACCCTGTTTTGGCTGGGGACCCTGGTACCTTTGAGACGCAATTCTTCTCGAGGTTGTGCCTTCTGGTGGCCCAGACAAACAGATGCTATGTTGCTTTGCCTGCCACACACTCTACAGATTGCAGAACGGAACCTGCAGTTGACCCTCTTATGGTGACCTCCGCACCC
Source organism: Crotalus tigris (assembly GCF_016545835.1). Lineage (NCBI taxonomy): Eukaryota > Metazoa > Chordata > Lepidosauria > Squamata > Viperidae > Crotalus > Crotalus tigris. Next base: position 2,293,423 of record NW_024096618.1, on the reverse strand, counting down.
GAAGCATTTGGACGCAGCTGAGCTTTTTCTTTGCCTTCCTTCTGTTTTCCTTCCTTGAATAGGTAGAGATGATCCACCTCATCTTCAGGATCTTCCTCCGAGCCTTCTTGGACTCCCTCATGATGCATGGATGCTGCTTCTGGATTGTTCCTGATGGGCTGCATGTTCTTGACCGCCCCACCTGCTGCCTCCTCCACTGTGACCTCTCTCAAGGCATCTTGGAATGAAATATCTTCCTTTGCAAAGAGTCTCTGTTTCAAGTCTCTGTTTCTCAAACCGCATATAAAACGGTCTCTCAGCCTTTCTTCTAAATCTTTAAAGTCACAGGGCTTGGCTGCTCTTCGCAAAGCTGCAATGAACTCTTTGGCTGATTCACCTGCTCTCTGATCCCTCTGTTCAAATGTGTGCCTCCACGCAATGACAGATAACTTTGGTTGAAAATGTTCCTTCAATAACTTCTTTAAGTCTGTATACGTGACAGACTCTAGAGGAGCAGGGGCTGCCAAATTTTCTGCAATTTCAAATGCATATTGGCCACAGACACACAGCAAAGACACGGCCTTCAAGCCATCTTCTCTAACTTGATTCACTCTAAAGTAATTTTCTACTCTAGCGACATAAGGCTCCCATCTTTCTGGGTGAGTAACATTGAATTCGGACAACTGGCCTATCTTCGCCATCCTTACTTCTAGGAAGGGGTCTATCAGCCAGCTTACCTCCAGTGATGCTGTACTGGCAGGCCAGATGCTGAGTTTAACGCCGTCTTCCTTTCTTCAAGGACTCCTTGGGTAAGTTTTACAAGTCTTCTTTTTTCAGCTTGCAAGTAATCCCACCTTCGTCGCCAGTATTAAGTTCTTGACTCAATGGTGAAAGAAGAGCACACATTCTGATGGTAACAACAGCTTTATTCTCCTTCAGCTCACTCCGATACATTTCAGAGGCTCGCAGGCCTCTCTGCCTCTAAATAGAATCCACGGGCAAAAAGGTAACAAAGAATGGCGCACTTTCGCGCCTTGTGCATGCACGCAGGCTGGCACCACTCAGTCTGGTCCCAGGCAGCTTGCAACAGCCTGGGACCATTGCAAAGTCCCGAGCCTGCTTTTGCAGCCTCAGGACACAACAGAAATACATTTGAAATAATAAATATGACTTTCAAGGGTGTGCGAATGATGAGCTACAATTTTCCTTATATGACATAACTATTTCATCCAAGGTGTTATTAATAATTATATATTCAGTATTTATTTGTATTTGTGTCTTGAATATACCATGTATTAATTGTGAACTGTTATATGAAAGTATGAATGGTCATATATTAATGATGTAGTAACCTGAGACTGACTCAAGGCAGTCCATTGATGAAGAGGTTTTTGGGGAGAACTGGGGTGTTGACAGATATCATTTCCTACAGCATGTGGAATTAGTTGCCTCTAACCAAAGCCACAAAATATGGAAACTTCACTGATCTGGGAAGTTCACTGCACTCTCATTGCCCCGAGTAGAGTCTGGTCTACTAGGCTCACAGAGATGCTGGGCAGGCCGGCCTACCGGACCTCTGTCAGCCAGATAGGACAAGTTAACCTGGTGTCTGATAGACTGAGCAGGGACCAGTCTACCGGACCTCTGATGCCTCGCTTGGAGAGACTGGTCTACCATTTCTCAGTCACCTTACTGACCTACTGGACTTCGAACAGCTTTGACTGGAGCCGGGCTTCTGCACTTCCAGTGTCCAGAGCTGAGACTGCTCTGCCCAACCTGAAGCATGTTGCCAGTCTTCTGGGCTCCCCAAGGTGTTGAGTAACTAATGCCAGAACAGCCTGCTCTTGGAATGATTTCCTGTGATGCAGCAGCCAAATCAAGGCAAAGATGCTCCTGGCCATGGCCTCCATTTTGGAGCAGGATCCTTGAAAACCCAAGAGTAGAACCTGCTCCTTTTTCAGTAGTATAATCCAATTCAGAAGTCTTTTGAACCCTCTTGGAAGACTTCATCTCCCTGCTCTTGGAGCGCCAGATTCTGCAACACTCAAAATGCACCCAAGATGCTGCCTGGTCTCATAATGAAGCAGCTGCAAGCAAGAACCAAGCTGACAGTGCACAGAGCATTCCACAATCCAAAACACAGCCCACTAGATTTCTGACACAGGAACCTCACCCCCCCATTTTTTTTATCTGATTAGGTTTTGATAACAGAGGCCAATCACTGCTGCCCTTTCTCCAATTAACCATGGTGGTGTATGATCTTATTGTGGGTTCATAAATTTAATTCCACTGACAAGAACCTTCCTAGGTAGAATTTTGTTCTGAATCCTCCTGCTGGGTGTAGGGAGGGGAGGCAGGAGGGAGGGAGGAAGGAAAGAGGAGAAAAAGAAAGCTACGAAACATTGTTTTGTTCAAGAAAGAAAAGAGCAAAGCCTTTGTTTTAATTTTTATCGTTTTATTATCGTTTTAGCCTCTGTATTAAAAAGTACATAGGCATCATTGAATTTATATTCCTATCCTGTTGCAAAAGTATATTAGCTGAAATAAAAGACAAGTATGGATACATTTCTATAATAATAATTAAATTTTACTCTGGTAACCAGAGTTATAAGCAAAAATATGAAATGGGTAAGAAATACTTTGTGATTGGTCCATGACTTTGCTACTAACCCTCATGTGCAAATCTGAGTGACCAGAGTGGAATTTCAATGAAGAGACACAGAGCACACAGACCCAAAGTGAGGATTGACAGAGCTTGCCTATTTATGGCTCGAAATATCAGCTCCACTTTTCACATAGCTGACATCAATTCACCAGCTTTTTAACTAAATCTATTCAAAATTATTTAATGTAGGCTTCATTTATAAATCATTTAACCGTCTTGTGTTTTTCTGGTCCCCAAAACTGAATTAAAAGATCAGTGAACTATACAACTGCAGAAGGGAAAAGGATTATAATAATGTGTGTGTATGTCCTGAGTTTGAAAATGGAGTGATGGTCAGGAAATTAGATACTCTCTCTAAGAGCTTCTGAGTCTGTTGATTCCCTACTCAGAAAATAATAAAAAGAGGCAAGCTGGGAATGGGGAAGAGAATTGACGCAGGAGAAGATATAAATCCAATGTGTTCCTGCCCCCTTAATCTACTGTTGAAGTACCATGTTGTGTTAACACTGGTGCTGAAAAAGAGTTGGGGTTGTAATTAGATGGAAACAATTCTTTTGCCATACTTGGACTATGCAGTAAGACATTAGATAAGTCAGAGCTCTCTGAATAATGTTAAGATTATCCAGGCTAGCTAAAGGATATTTAATGTATAGGATTGTTCTATGCAAGAACAGCTTATTTGAAAAAGAAAAGAAAAACAGAAAAATGAAAAGAAAAAAAGAAAATAAAAGAAAAGGCAATTAATGTAGAAGGAATAAATCCTACAGGAAAATGTTGTAATTTTTTTTCCTGAGTATAAATCTATACGTTAATGCAGCATAAACTATACTAATATTTTCAGGGCAATAAAGTACAAGCATATGTTTTTCATTCATATTTACTTAAGATATCTTCCACTTCATTGCTTTCTTTTTCAGAGCTTTCTTTACTTCCTCATTCCTGAGACTATAGATGAGAGGATTTATCATTGGGATCACAACCGTATAGAAGACAGATACAACTTTGTCTCTCTTCAAAGCATAGCTGGAACTTGGGCGTGAGTAGATGAAGAGGATGGAGCCATAATACAAAGTGACAGCTGTTAAGTGAGAGGCACAAGTTGAGAAGGCCTTCAGTCTCCCTTCAGTAGAACGTATCTTCAAGATGGCTGCCAGGATGAGGACATATGAGGCAAGAATAAGTGCCAGGGGTATAATTACATTAGAGACAAGAATGAAGAACAGCACTGATTGGTAGCTCTCAGGCACATTACAAGAAAGTTTGACTAATGGAGGTAGATCACAGAAGAAGTCATCAATTATGTTTCCATTACAAAAGCTCAAAGTGAAGGTTTTGATAGTTATTATTGTAGCATTGATGAAACCACTGAGATATGAGAGTGTCACCAGTCCTGTGCATAACTTTCTGGACATATGAGTGGCATACAGCAGTGGGTTTGTAATGGCCATGTATCGGTCATAGGCCATGGCTGCAAGAAGATAGCATTCACTGTAGGCAAGACCAGCAGAGAAGAAGAACTGAGTAGCACAACCTCCAAACGAAATGCGCTTGTCTTCAGAGATGCTATTTCCCAGGATCTTAGGGGAATAGACAGAGGAATACCAGAGATCCAGGAAAGATAAGTTTCCAATGAAAAAATACATAGGTGAATGGAGATTGGGGCTGCTACAGATAAGTGCCATTAGTGTGATGTTCCCTGTGAGGCTAGCTATATATATTAATATAAATATTACAAACAGAATCAGTTGCAGGTTTGGATTGGCTGTGAATCCCAAAAGGATAAAATTCATCACTGTAGTGTGATTTTCTTTCTCCATGAAATATTAGGATTAACTGTTAAGAAAAAATGCTGCCATTATTTCATCAGGTTAGGTTAAATTCTCGATATTTTAACATGCAGATTGCAAAAAATAAAAATTTCCCTTAAAAACTCACACAACAATTTTAGAAACAAATACACCTATGTTTGATTATGTCCTAACAATAAAATGAATATTTGGATAAGGAAACGGAAACCATCAGTTTCTTCTCTTTCTGCTTAGTGGAACTTAATGTCTTCACCACAACTAGTACATTTTTTTCTTTTCAGGATTTGGACATTTCAGTAGTAAGAACTTTGGGGGTGAGTGAACATGTCATACTAGAATTCACCATAATGCAGAGAATTCACCATAATGCAGGCACAGGCAACTGAACAAAGTCAAATGACTGTTTTAGACTTTAGGAGAACTGACTTCCACAAACAAAAACAATACATCAGAGAGAAAGGGAGGGGAGGAGGGAGAGAGAGACTCCAGATGAGATCAGCATGGTTACACAAAATGCTCTCTCACAAACTGAGGGACAAAAAGGATGAGTATAAAAATGAGAAGAGGGGCATTAGCCCAGATCTGCAAGATTGGAGTCAGGAAAGCTAAGGCATAGAAGTAAGGCAACAAATGCCAAAAATAACAAAATATGTAAAGAAAAAGAAGAAAATCAAGAAAATGTTCAATCCATTAAGGAAAGAAGATAGCAAGAAGGTAACGGGCAGTAGGGAGAAAGCAGAATTGCTTAATTCCTTCTTTGCACCTGTCTTTATACAAAAATAGTCCAACCTATCAAAAGCAGCACTGTGGAAGACAGAACAGAAATGCAGGTCAACTGCCTCAACTTCTGCAAGTCCAGTATATCAGAAGTCAATTACCACAATGCTACAGCAGGAAAAAATGGATGTCCAGCAAAAAGATACCCAAGCAATTTTGCAAGCAATCGCAACCCAGACGGCAACCTCGACGAAAAATCATGAAAAGTTGAAAAATGATCTTGACAAAATGAATCAAAAAATTACTAATATAGATTCCCAAATTGAAAAGTTTAACCAGATGATTACAGACAATCAGCAAAGAATTCAAAAAATGGAAGAGAAATCAGTTGAAGTTTATCAGAAATTAGAAACCTTAAAAGATGAAAATGAAAAATTGGCCCAAATAAATGGAGAATTGGAAGATTTGTCGGCAGTCATAGAAATGGAGCAGGCCTCATATTTTTTAAGATTCCAAAATATAATAGAAGACAAGTAAGAGGATCTTTTGGATCTGATAATGGAGTTACTTGCAGATGTTTTAGGAATGGGGAAGACCCAAATGGAAGAAGAATTGGATCAGATCTATAGAGTCAATTCAAACTATGCTAGAAGAAATAAAGTGCCCAGGGAAGTCCATGTTAGATTTCTTAAAAGATCCATAAGAGATGAGATTCTGAGAAAAGTAAGAGATCAACCATTAAAATACAAAGAGAAAGAAGTAGTAGTTCTCAAACAAATTTCTAGATGAATAAGAGAGACCCGAAGAGATTATCAGTTCTTAACCAGGAAATTGGCTAAAAAAGGAGTGAATTTTAGATAGTTGATTCCAGAAGGGATCTTAATCTACTGGGACACGAAAAGATACAGATTGGACACACCACTTAAAGCAATGGAATTCTTTGACAAGCACAGAGCATTCTTGGGAAAAGGTGATCCTGAACCTAAGAAGCAAGAAAAAACAGTAGCTGAAGGAGCAGCTAAACAAACAGAGAATAAAGTGTTTCAGTCCCATTCTTTAGTATATTATTATCTTTCCTATATAAATGTCTAAAGTACTCCTTCCAGTCTTCACTCACTTCTATTTCACCAAAATCATTGTATAATTTTGTATGAAAATTGTATGACTGTATGAAAATTGCATGACTGTATGAAAATTGTATGACTATATGAAAATCATTGTATTTTATATTCTTTTGATTGTAGGTAGAATCATTTAATCTTCTTTAACCCCTCCTCCATTTAAATGTCATGAAATTAATTCTGCATTTTCTCTGTCTTTTTGATCTTAGCCATTACTTGCTCACTTTAAATACATTCTTTGCAATTATCTTTTTGAAAACAAAAGAATACTTTTCTTTTATGCCCATTTCTTGTGGCAAGCATTCTGATTTGTTCCTAGGTCTCGGATGGTCCACTTTTTCTTTATTCTCTTCATTCCCTGCTATACATCCATTCATGTCACCCAGCAGAATAATTTTTCCCTGGACTGCATTTATTAAGAAGATTGTACAACTTCCACAAATCTCACTTTTGGTTTTCCAATTACTACCATTTATTGGAGCAAAATATGTAACTGGTGTCAACCTGTGGATTTCCATAGTCTTACACACTAGATGACACAAATTCATATATTCTGACATAAATTTTAGTTCTTTCATTTATACTTAAATGCATAATTCCACTTCTATCCATGTGAATTTCAATTCTATTGCACAATATAAGTCTACTCTCCCTCACATACATCATATCCTTTTTCTTTCTCTTAATTTCATAGACTTATAAAATATCTATTTTCTTTTTTTAATTTTATTTGTTAAATCATAGCATTTAACATTCACTCCTCTTACAAACCTGTAGTCATATAAGGAAGTGTAAAGATAGATTGTTTCTCCTTCTTTCTTCTCTGTTTAGACTCAAGCTGGATCTATTTGGAGACTAGTCTCTTCATCAAGACCAGTTTTGACTTTTGATGGTACTTCTGATATGTTACAACAATTTGCTTGTAAGTTCTGGAATTATATACATTCAGAACAACAAATTCTCTTGCTTCCTGAACCCAGAACTAATTTATCAAATGAAGTTCAGGAAAAAAATTCTACATGGACCCAATTATATTAAAAATGCTGTTTGGAAAATGCTGAGTGATATTTATTTAGAAGTTCATATTGTCTCACAAGAATACCATCTAAGGGACCTCTTTAATTGGAGATAACTTCAAAGCTATGCTGTGATTAAAGTTAACTATTATATGAACAGACAAATAAATAACAAATAACTTTTTTATTGATGTGAAAATAGACTTGAGTATCCATTCCCTAAACCCATTCTCTACTAGATATTTCTTTTTGTACTTTTATATTTTTTTTCCATTTGTAATTTTATCTGTTCTCTTTATAAATTTCATTAAATGATCTAATTTCTTGCCATTTTTTCCTGTAAACTCTTACTCATTTGATGTAAGACCTTTAAACATTCCTAAGTATAGTAACATTTTCTCTAATGTTTCTAAATTTTAATGTGATGGTCTCCTTTAGAATGTCTATTGGCTAACAGAGCTTTATTTTTGGTAGACTTTGATTCATCAACACACATACTCACACAATTTATGTATGTTTTATAAATTTATCTTGGTAAAATAATCTAAAAAGAAAATCAGAATAACTAGGGTAAATCTTAATGATGATGATGATGACGATGATGATAAAGTTGGAAGGGACCTTGGAGGTCATCTAGTCCAACCCCCTGCTCAGGCAGGAAACCCTATATCATTTCGGACAAATGGCTGTCCAGTTTCTTCTTAAAAACTTCCAGTGTTGGAGCATTCACCGCTTCTGGAGGCAGGTTCTTCCACTGGTTAATTGTTCTAACTGTCAGGAAGTTTCTCCTTAGTTCTAGGTTGATTCTCTCCTTGCTTAGTTTCCTCCCGTTGCTTCTTGTCCTGCTTTCAGGCTTGACTCCCTCTTCTTTGTGGCAGCCCCTGAGATATTGGAACACTGCTATCATGTCCCCCCTCGTTCTTCTCTTCGTTAAACTAGAGATACCCAATTCCAGCAACGTTCCTTATATGTTTTAGCCTCCAGTCCCCTAATCATCTTTGTTGCTCTTCTCTGTACTCTTCCTAGAGTCTTAACATCTTTTTTACATCGTGGTGACCAAAACTGGATGCAGTATTCCAAGTGTGGCCTTACCAAGGCATTGTAAAGTGGTATTAATACTTCACGTGATCTTGATTCTATCTCTCTGGTAATGCAGCCTTGCACTGTGTTGGCTCTTTTGACAGCTGCAGCACACTGGTGGCTCATATTTAAATGACTGTCCACTAGGACTCAGAGATCCCTCTTACAGTTACTACTATTGAGGAAGGTACCTCCTATACTATCCTGTACATTTAGTTTTTCTTGCCTAAATGTAGAACCTTACTTTTTTCACCATTGAATTTCATTTTGTTAGATAGCGCCCAGTGTTCAAGTCTGTCCAGATGCTCCTGTATCCTAAGCCTGTCTTCTGGAGTGTTGACTATTCCTGCCAGCTTGGTGTCGTATGCAAATTTGATGAGTTCCCCATCTATCCCCTCATCCAGATCATTGATGAAGATGTTGAAGAGCACTGGGCCCAGAACAGAGCCCTGGGGCACCCCACTACACACTTCCCTCCATGTAGATGCAGTTCCATTGAGGACCACATGCTGAGTACAGCCGGTCAACCAGCTACGGATCCATTTGGTGGTGATGCTGTCTAACCCGCATTTTTCTATCTTATCAAGTAGTAGGTTGTGATCTACTTTATCAAATACCTTACTGAAGTCCAAGTAAATTATATCCACAGCATTCCTCTGGTCCACTAATTTTGTCTCTTGGTCAAAGAATGCAATAAGATTTATCAGGCATGATCTGTTTTTGACAAACCCATGTTGGCTTTTAGTAATGACTTTGTTTGCTGTAGGTATTTGCTGATTCGTTGTTTGATTATCTTTTCCAGGTATTGAGGTCAGGCTGATAGGTCTGTTAATTTCCAGGGTCCTTTTTTCCTCTTTTTTGAAGATGGGAACTACATCAGCTCTTTTCCAGTCCTCTGGTAATTCCCCAGTGCTCCAGGATCTTTGAAAAATATAGTTCAGTGGTTCTGAGATCACATCTGCCAGTTCCTTGAGAACCTTGGGGTGTAATCCATCTTGTCCTGGTGATTTGAACTGTCTAGGCTGGACAGGTGTTCACTTACCATTTTCTTGCCTATCTTAACTTGTATTTCTATTTTGTTTTTATGGGACTATTTTTGATAGGTTGGTCTGTTTTTTCCCTTTGTGTAAAGACAAATGCAAAAAACGAGTTAAATAGTTCTGCTTTCTCCCTGTTGCTTGTCACCTTCTTGCCACTTTCACCCACTAATGGACCAATCATTTCCTTCACTTTTTTCTTGTCTTTTACATGTTGAAAGAAGCTTTTTTTGTTATTTTTGACTTTGGTTGCAAACCTTAGTTCATTTTGAGCCTTAGCTTTCCTCACTTCATCTTTGCAGGCTCGGGCTATTTGCTGATATTCTGACTTAGTTATGTGTCCCTCTTTCCACTTTCTATACTTGTCCTTTTTATCTTTCAATTGATCAGAGAGTTTTTTATGCAGCCACACTGGTTTCTTTTGAGAGCTGTTATTTTTCCTCTTTGTTGGTATTGTGCTAGACTGGGCCTTTATTATCTCACTTTTCAAAATTTCCCAAGCCTCTTGAGTTGTTTTCCCTGGAGGATTCTCATCCATGGAATCCTTCCCAAACTCTCTCTAAGTTTATTGAAATTAGCTCTCTTGAAGTCCAAGACTCTAGTTTGACTGTGTTCTATTGCTTGTGCTTCCATAATGTTGAATTCCAATATTGCATGATCACTTCCTCCCAAGGTTCCTATGGCTTCAACACCTTCTATCATTTCATCTCTGTTAGTGAGAACTAGGTCCAAAATGGCTAATCCCCTAGTTCTCTTCTCTACTTTTTTATAGCTATGGCATCCTTTTCATGTCCACAAACTTGTATGTAATGCAGTGATTGATTATTGCATAAGATTTCATATTTATAAAATATACATTCAAAAATGTAATGCTATTCCTCAGACATCAATTTTATTTATTTATTATTTATTTGATTTTTATTCCACCTTTACTATTGTTTACAAATAACTCAAAGCAGTGAACATATCTAATAACCTGTGATCATTAATTGCTTTGGTGAGGTTCCCATGAAAAGAGTAATTAGAGATGTGTGAATCTGAGCCAAATTTCTAAATGGATTTTAAAAATTGAATGGATCCAATCTGGACTTTCTGTTCAGAAAAAGTATGTAGGTGCAAAAGCTTTAAAATCTAAAACATGTGTTACTGTACAATGAGATGCAGAACAGCTTGTAATGACATGTCCTGTAAAAATGGCTAGTGGGGTGTCCTCATGCCACAGCAAATAGAACATGAAGATTAACCTCAATACATGATCTTCCTTCATTCTGAGAGTCAACTGAACACCAGGATAACACATTTTATGAGATAGGATATGCCTGGAGTTGAACCTAGATCAACCATTGATTAGTAACTTCTATTTCCTTACTATCAACATCTTGTTGTCAAGGGCTGATGATGTTCTGTTATCAGTAAGAGTACTGCCCTAGTTTGAAAGCAGATGTAGGCTTGTGTCTCCGCAGTATAAGCAGGGTTGGAAAGCTGATCTGATCTGTTTCATACTCAGCTGTGGTTTAGTTGAAGCCATGGCAAAGTTAAGCCATGGATAAGGCTTTGCTTCTTTGTGTGGACCGGTTGTGGTACCGGTCCACGGACCAGGGGTTGGGGACCCCTGCTGTATATAATTGTAATTAACTATATATTAATTTCAGTGGGAGGTAAGCATAACTAACTTTTCCTTAATATTGTACTTGGGTGCCAAGTGACAATGTAAATCACTATTTACTAGCCTTGAAACAATTGTTTTCATACGCCCCCCTCCCCATTTAACATTAAAATGAAAGTAGAATAAATTTGTTGTTTTTCAAAGGTAAAGCATTTGGAAATCAGTTGCTATTAATTCTTATTTGGAGTTTGTTGTTTTGACTGGAGTGAAATAAACATATTTACCAGCAAAAATGACAGGATATAGGTTTATTGTTTTAAGTCTAATATTATTCTTAGAAACCACAGTATGAAGCCAAATTTTCTTACATCAAAATCTTGATTATCATGGTGAAAACCTCCCTATCATTTGCTTTTCAACTATAAAACTGTAGATTCCTAATATGGAACCTTACATGCAACAAGCACCATGACATTTTTAATTTAGCATGTTATAACTGAGAGATAGTTATTTATGGGATAAAACTTTCTTGCTGATAACTCTTCTAAATGCTTCCTTCACATCTCTGTTTCTTAGGCTATAAATCAAGGGATTCAGCATAGGGATGACAACAGTGTAGAACACAGAGGCCCACTTATCCTGATCTAATGAGTAGCTGGATGGTGGCCGCAGATACATAAACATCACTGTCCCATAAAAGAGGGTGACCCCAGTGAGGTGAGAAGCACAGGTAGAGAAGGCTTTGAGCCTGCCTTCAGCTGAGCGGATTCTCAAGATGGCAGCAAAGATGAAGATGTAAGAAATGAGGATGATGAGGATGGTGCTAAATTCGATGAATCCACAAAGGCTGAAGAGGAGGATCTCACTGACATAAGTGTCAGAGCAAGACAATGCCAGGAGTGGAGGAATCTCACAGAAGAAATGATTGATGACATTGGAACCACAGTAATCTAAGCTGAAAGTCAGACTAGTGTGGGATGCCAAGCTTATAAGACCTATTATGTAGGAACCAACCACCAACACCAAACAGACTTGTTTTGACATGATTGTGCTATAATGGAGAGGACGACAAATGGCCACATAGCGGTCATAAGCCATGGCTGCCAAGACATAACACTCAGCATCCACAAAGCCCACAAAAAAGGCAAATTGTGTTGCACAGCTGGAGAAGGAGATGACTTTATGTTGTCGCAAGAAGTCAGCCAGCATACGTGGGGCAATGGCTGTTGAATAACCAAGGTCCACCAAAGAAAGGTGGCAAAGGAAAAAATACATGGGGCTGTGGAGCTGTTCATCAAGCAGAATCACGAGAATCATGCCTACATTTCCTATCACATTTGCCAGATAAATGGTCAGGAACACCACAAAGAGGACAATTTCTAGGTAAGGATTATCTGTGAACCCCAAGAAAATGAACTCTGTCACCTGTGTGTGGTTGTCTCCAGCCATCTTCATGGAGGGAGAGGAAGAGGTGATGAGATGAGATTCTGAGGTGAAATAAAAAACCCAGCTCAGGAAAAGAAAAAAATTATTATAGACTCAAGAAAATAAAAATAGAGCAAGAAGCTTTTGCGATGCTAAGCAGAGATGCCAATAACCTTCATCTCAGTCCCCTTCACTTCTTTCTGTTGATGGCATCTTCAGAAGCAGCACAACTTGACTCATTCTATGGTACTGTATCAAGAAAAGAAAGCAGTTCTTTATTCCATAAAAATGGCAGAATTATTTAAAATTAAAAAAGAATTTAACAATTAAGCATTTGCAAGATTTAGCTTTCTTGTTATGGAAGTGAAACTTTCAGTGAAAGCAAATATAAATAGTTATTTTGTACAGTTTAAACTAGACTTTTCCAATTTAGAGCCTCTATACATATGGGAGTACAATTATTAGCCTTCTCAGGCCGTGTGATCAAACAGAAAGCATATATCCTATGTAGCAATACCAATAGAACTTAAGACTTATATTCCGCTTCACAGTGCCTATAATGCATGGAGATTCTGTATGCACAGAAATTCCTCTAATGTATATAGCTGCTAAATTACTAATTTGCTCTTAGTTTAGCTTAACTTATCTTACAAGTCTTTTCTGCAATGTCCCAAATTCCATGGTTTTCTTTTGCTTTTGAAAAACCTAAGCAGAATTTATCAGCAGAGTTGTAAATTTTTTGAAGGCTGACAGCTGGGGTAAGGTTGGACTTACTTTTTAAAATGGAGTGAAGGGCAGTACATTTCTTGGCTTTCTCTTCTTTTAGCAGCAAAATTGCCTTAGGGCTCGCAACATCATGAATCTCTCTCCTTTGCAGCACTTTCTAGGGGTGACCAAGTAGTATTTTTGGCAGTGTGCAAGTTATGTTTCCTGTTTAAAGAAAGCTAAAGCCAAACAATCCTTGGTCACTTGTGTATATATATCCAGAGGTAACTCTTCAAACTATCAAGGATAACATCTGTCTTTCAAAGAAGGCAGTAAAATTATTTGATTTCTATCCGCTAGTTCTGAACTAGCCAAAGGAAAGGACTGAAGGAAATTCAATAGCAATTTCATCTAGCCCTCAGTGACAGAATGTAGTACCAAAAAGAAGTTTTGACCTAGAGCAGGGATGTCAAACTGCTAGTCCACAGGCTGGCTGCATCATGTAACCCCCATCCCAGCTCCGACATGTCATGTGACACAGCGAGTTTGACACCTGTGACTTAGAGCAGTGGTTCTTAACCTTTTTGAACAAATTGCCCTCTTGAGCCAATGAGGAAGTTGTCATCCCCCCCTCCCCCAATATAACCTCTCAATCACAATATAGGAAATAATTCTTCAATTTATGCAAACACCTTTTTTGTTTTCTTTAAAATTATCATCAGGACATATCGATGCAAATAATTATTTCTATCTTTTTCCCATACCTTAACTGTGTGGAAAACTTTGGTGGCACCCATCACTTTATTCCCAAACTTTGTGATACATGTATTTCATTATCTTATTTATTCAAGACACTTAAATGTAATGACCACTGAAAACAAAATTCAATTGCAAGAAAGTGAAATGCCCAAAAAGAAAAACAGTAACATTTAATGATTGAATTACAAGTGAAATTTAAGACGCAAAAAGAAATATAAAAAGGCCATAAGAACAAACAGCAATGCAGGAACTAAGAATTTCAAGACGAAAACTCTGAAACTAAATTAAGATTCGAGGAAAGTATATATAGTCACACACACTCTAAAAAGGATTAAAAAGACACAAAGAAAATATGATATCGAACTGGAGTGCACACTAAAAAAGTACAATACAAAGAGACACACAAAATGTTTTACAAAGCACAACAAAAATTTGAAAACGAAGCCAAAAACTCAAAATGGAATGTGAAATCCAATGCAAGCAAATACAATGATAAAAGTTCAGACAGTTATTAATGAAAAAAAATGTATGTACACAAAAAGCAAAAAAAAAAAAAAGAACATCAATGGCTGCATTGTGCTTGGTGAGCTGATGCCAATTTCTTGAACCATTTTTGTTAATCACAATCTTAAATCACCATGCTCAGAGATCTTCAACATGTTCTTTGACTTAGAAAGGATCTGTTGGGTGGCGCTGAAGCCCCTCTCCACTAAGTAAGTGGAAGGAAAGGCTAAAAGAAGCAACTTAACTTCCTCCCACAATATTGGGTAAGTGTTCCTCATTTTCACCCAAAAAGCTTCATAGCTGTAACTCTGAAAATGTGACTGGGTTTCAAAGTCATATTTTAGACCTGTCAGTGGCTCTTGCAGTTTGGAATGAAGTTGTGCAAAGTCTGCTGTGAAAGGATTTAGCACCCAACTGGGCACTTCCAGATTTATCAGATCATAGAATCTGGTTTCCATATCTTCTTTTAGTTGCTTCAGGTGGCAGCAAAAAATGTCCAAATCTTCTCCTTGGAGTTCACGTTCATTACCAAGGTTTGGGAACTGATACAGCTCTTGGTGACTCATATTGCTTGCAAGGAGGTCCAATTTGGAAATAAATGAGCAGATTACTCCCTTGGCCTTAAGAAAATTGATTTTATCTCCTTTCAGCTTTACGTTCACTTCATTCAGCTTGTCAAAAACATCAGCGAGATTAGCTACACCCAGACATCGAAGTTTAAGAGAACTGCTTAGACTTGAGTCAATGGATTCAAGGAATTCGACAACTGTGTCAAAAAGTTCGTGGAATCGCCGCAAACACTTTCCTTTTGAAAGCCACTTTACTTTGGTGTGCAAAAGGAGACATTCAAACTCCTCATCATTTTCTTCACAAAGCTTGTGAAAAAGTCGGTTGTTCAAGGCATTCAACTTACTTTTATTCAGAGCATTAATGACATAATGTAGAGACTCGTGCAAACGGCCACTCAAATTTTTTGAGACAAGGTGCTGTCTATGAACGACACAATGGATAGTCATAACTCCAGGTACAACCAATTTTAGATGAGCTTGAAATCCGCGATATCATCCAACCATGGATGCAGCTCCATCGGTTGCACATGCCACGACGTTTGTCAAAGGGATGTTTTTCTCATTAAAAAACTCTTCAACCTTTCTAAATATCGAAGAACCTTTTGTGTCGTTGGCTAAATTTCTAACAAATAACAGTTCTTTACCGATCTCTTCATTTCTGTTCATGAAATGGACATAAGCCAATAACAAGGCTTCATTTTCACGAATTGTTGACTCGTCAATCTGCATCATGAATTCTGTATTTTTCAAGGTGTCAGTAAGCCTTTCTTCCACATCAGCAGCCATTTCATCAATTATTTTTGATACGATGTCATTGCTCAAAGGAATCGATTGCGTGATAGTGCTTCCGCCGGGCCTCAACATGGTGGCAACAATCTGTTTCACTGCTGGTAAAAATCAGCGTTTCTCCAATAATGTGAGGTTTGCCACATTTTGCTATCAACAAAGATACATCATAGAAACAAATGGGCCCCTTGTTGGCGTTGAGTGACGATTTTCCAAATAACTTCCCAACAGTGCTGCGACCCTCAAACTTGGCCTTTAAGGATTGGAAAAACGATGCTGGTTTGTTGGCTTTATCTGAATGAATTCTTATCAAATGGTCTTTCAGTCGGGAAGGCTTCATCGATTCATTTGTGAGAAAATGTTTTCTCACAAAGAAGACAAAATGGAAGCTGTACGTTGGAAGGAGATGGAATGAATCCCAATTTTAGGTATTCCATCGAATATTAGTGACACTTCCTCTTCTCGGCCATGTTGAGAGGTCTTTGAAATGAAAGGCACTACCTGCAAATTAAATTTTCGACTGCATTGGAACACTAGAAAAACACACATGGATGTCGATAAACCTAGTTTCAACAGTTATGTTGACATTACAGCTGACGTCACAGGGGACAGTCACTCAGTATGCAATGTTTCAAAAGAAGCGCTCCCCCCTCCATCACTGCCCATTCTGGCCAACGGCGCACCACTGTATGGGTAGAGGCTCCTGCAGAACATGCATGAAGTTAAGCGATGCGTATTTACATATGTACGGCATTCTGTACTGAAGCTAGCTGGAGGAACATTTGAAAACACAATTCAATCCACTAATAGCGAGTGATCTGACGTTTTTGTATGACAGATATACAGCGATTCACTGTACCAAAAAATCTCAAAAGTGTTTCCAAAACTTCTCACTCCATCGTCCCCATATCGCCCCCCTTTCGTTCCTTTGCCCCTGCATTGCCCCTTTTTGTTCCATCACCCCCCTGAAAAATGAAATCGTCCCCTGGGGGGCAGTATCGCCCAGGTTAAGAACCACTGACATAGAGTATTGTGGCCACAGAATTTAAGATTGAGGAAGTAGATTCAAAAATTACTTTCTGCATTAGGCACAATTGATTGGGAATATACAGGGTAGGTAGTCCCTTTTTGCTCATAATATATGAGATGAATCATGGCAGTGGGCTTCTAACTAAATAACTGTGAATGACATTTCCTTCTCCTTTCTTTTCCTAAACTAGAAGTTTTCTGTGTTGTGAATGTGTCACTTAAAGGTCTACAAATATAATCAGGGTTGGGGAAGGGAGAGAGCAAGAGAGAACTCTCTATCAACACTTTTCTATTGGTTGCCTTCCCAATGTGCTGGGTTCACAGTTCTCATCAAAATCTGAGAGATGCAGGTCTGACTCCAATATTTTTGGAAGATATCAGACAGGAACATCTGGTCCATATTGTCCAAGTGGCATTCATTTCTTCCTGACATTTCTTCCTCTTCTGAGCTAATCTTATTTTGGAGAATCTTTTTATCTTCCTTGTGAGATCTACAAGAATGGAACAGACCATTGGATTTTTTTCCCTGTTATAACCTGGACCATTGTAATCATTCAAATATTCTAGTACTACTTCCAGCCTGGCATTTCTGCTGATGCAAATATTCTGTGTTAAAACAAAACACTGAAATATTAGCTTTGCATGGAAAAAAGGATGCAAGGACTGTGTGAATGCCCTAATGACAAGCATATGAAACACTGAGGCATTTCAATTACACTACTTTTGCTACTTTGTAGCATTTTAGAAGTTGTTCATATAGCTGCTGCTTACCCTTCTTAGCAACAGTTATTATTCAGGAGATGTTTGATTATCATTCAAGACTAGTTTGACATCTCAGCATATCTATCTATCTATCTATCTATCTATCTATCTATCTATCTATCTATCTATCTATCTATCTATCTATCTATCTATCTAATTTCTTGGCTTTCATCAAGAAGAGCCTTCTCATTGCATCATTTCTTATATTGTCTCAAAATTTAGATTTCCCGAGCCTCACTTTCTCTAAAAACTATATCCTACCTGGAAATTATGGTAGGAATCTTCATGCTTTACTGTGGATTAGTCAGAGGATGCTCAGAGAAGACGGTCAAAGAGGATGCTTAGAAGATGTTAGCCCATCCTTTGTTGTTTTCATGTGCTTCAATTATTCAGACACATAAATTGGAGGTATTTATTTTCCTGTCTCAGAGCCCCAGACATCTGACACAAGTATTGCTCACAGGAAGCCATTAAAAACTAATTACTCAAAGGACTTCTACTTTTGCCAAGTTAATTAAAGAGATTCACTTTCTCTTGAAATTTTGTCCCAGTAAAAATATTGCTAGATGGACATAAAAAAGTCATTTGCAACTGACAATATTCCACCAAATTATCCAAATCAATACCCAATACAATGCACAATCTTTCTTAGAAGATGCTGTCAGGACTATTCATATGTCTACATATATAATACATCTATATAACAACTTATATCAATTTGTTATGGAGACAATTAAATTTAACCAAACAAGAATAAATGTTTTTATCAATACCATATGAATGGTATTTTATTAATGACATTCACGTTTAGATTATTTTCTTGATGTCTTGATCCAGGACTGATTTATTTGAAAAATAGTATATTGACTTCACCATAATTCCTGATCATGTTCCAATAATAATATCATTGCTTTGAGACATGGACATTAATTTTAGAAAGAAATGGTTTTTGTAGACATAATTGTTAATGATGCTTGATTATCAATCAAGGAAAATGGTATTGATTTTTTAAAAACAAACAGAGAACTGACCAATTGTAAGAGCAAAGACACTACTGTAAGATAGAACTCTTCAAGGAAACTGGGAATCTCAAGCAAGGTCACTGGGAAAGATGGAAGCTTATCTCTTCTCACCCTGAACCTGCTCAAGAGCAGCATTTCTCCACTGTGTTTTGCTGCAAAGGAGCATTCCTTTGTTTTCTACTATCCACTGAAAAACTGATCAGTTAGCACACGGGAAAAAAATGGGTGAGTTTTCTGTTGAGTTCCTCAGAATTCACCAATTTTCAAACCTCTGTTTAAGTTGTGAAGCTTTTTATTGCTATCTATTATTTAAAGCCAAGGCTAGAATACTGGGCAGAAGTTCACTTCAAAGAAAGAATTATCTTTATCTGGAGAAGATCAAGAATTTGGATTATTTTGTGATGGTTCACTTGTTATAGCATGAAATACCTACATTCAGAAGGTTGTAGGAACCTTCCCTTTTTAAAATGCTCTGTTTCAAAGATGTTTAAAGAGAGAGAAACCCATCCATGTTTTTCTAATCTATCCTCTAGGGAAGGTTTGAAGCCAAAGTACAAACATATTTTGGTTTACACAAAGGTTTTACATGACTGATAATCCTAACTGTGTCTGAAAATATAATTCCAGAAAAGTCTTTATACATACATTTGTACTTCTTTTAGGTATATATGGGTATTCTTTACTTAAGAGGTAGTGTAGTAGGATAGACATGCTGTTATATTTCTTGAATGAATAACTATAATTTTTACCAACTGGTGGTGATTTTGTGTTCCTTTTCAGAGATGATGAACTCATGAAAGAGCTTTTGTAAACAAGCAGGTTAGACCTGGCCTAAAGCACTGACTGCTTTTAGCTAATGTGTGGTCTAAGGTCACCTATGATTATGTAAATAGACACTATTAATACTTAGTCTGGTTCTGAGTTTTTGCCAAATGGCATATGACCTAGTAATAGTAATAGTAGTAAAGTTGGAAGGGACCTTGGAGGTCATCTAGTCCAACCCCCTGCTCAGTCAGGAAACCCTACACCATTTCGGACAAATGGCTGTCCAGTCTCTTCTTAAAAACTTCCAGTGTTGGAGCATTTACTGCTTCTGGAGGCAGGCTGTTCCACTGATTAATTGTTCTCACTGTCAGGAAGTTTCTCCTTAGTTCTAGGTTGCTTCTCTCATTGATTAGTTTCCACCCGTTGCTTCTTGTCCTGCCTTCAGGTGCTTTGGAGAATAGCTTAATTCCCTCTTCTTTATGGCAGCCCCTGAGATATTGGAACACTGCTATCATGTCCCCCCTTGTCCTTCTCTTCGTTAAACTAGACATACCCAATTCTAGCAACCGTTCCTTATATGTTTTAGCCTCCAGTCCACTAATCATCTTTGTTGCTCTTCTCTGTACTCTTTCTAGAGTTTCAACATCTTTTTTACATCGTGATGACCAAAACTGGATGCAGTATTCCAAGTGTGGCCTTACCAAGGCATTGAAGAGTGGTATTAATACTTCACGTGATCTTGATTCTATCCCTCTGTTAATGCAGTGCTAGGCTGCATTAACAGAGGGATAGAATCAAGATCACGTGAAGTATTAATACCACTCTTCAATGCCTTGGTAAGGCCACACTTGGAATACTGCATCCAGTTTTGGTCACCACGATGTAAAAAAGATGTTGAGACTCTAGATGTTGAGACTGGATTAGGGGACCTCTGAGACTATTTCCTACTTCCTTTATTTGGTGTTTCATTCTAGGCCTGAATTTGACACTCATCAAATCAATTATAATTTCCTCTCAGATAAGCTAATCCATTTTGTACTCTATCATAATCCATCAGCATTTAGCCACAAAACATCATAAGCAACCACATTGGGGGGAGGGGGATTATAAATAGTATTGTATGGATTTTTATCAAGTGTCTCTTCCCTTTTAAAGGGAAGGTGGTTAGAATTAATTAAAATGTTTAGATAACTAATATCAACACCAGTGAAAGAAATTTATTGGTAGCAATTGGGAAGGAGAAAAGGCCTTTCATGCTGGGGGCCTTCCCATTGACAGCTGGTTGCCATCCTGAATTTTGTATTGATAAAAGTAGGGCTTTTCTACTGTTCTTAAAGTAATTGAGGACATAATCAATATGAGTATGTTGACTCACTCCCAATGTCATGGACTGCCTGTTGCGAATGTATTGGTTTGCTTAATTCTCATAGTGGTGTATATATTTAGAGATAGCTGAAAGCCCTTTATGAAGCAGCCACATGATCCCAGAAAAAGCAATAGCTGCATTAACAATTCAAAAAGAGGTACTTAATATAATACTTTCAGATATTGTGAAGCCGTTGTTTGAAGGATTTGCCCTATGGTCATGGTGAGTATTCATTCATGGCTAAAAAGAGGCTATCTGAGCAGAACCGTATTCTTGATTATTTCCTTTCCCTAAGTATGGTAGGTCTGATGCAATGTTCTCTACTATTCAAAAAAATCCCTTGAGGAGGAAAGGGGTAGAATATTCTTTATACCAACTTCCTTCTGTAAGCATTCACCCACCCTTTTATTCCCGTACTTCATTTCTGCACCATTAGCTCCAACTGTCAGGGACAAGCAAATACATTATATGAAGAGATTGATTTAGATGTTCATGGGAAGAAAGAAAAACAATATCTTCTCTAACATCCAGTTCTTCTCAGCAATTGGGTACATATAGCCATAATGCAGTTTAGTTGGTTTGTACTTAATAAATTAGAAAAATCAACATTTATTTATTTAGCAAATTTATATAGCCACCCAACTCGGGGCAGTATACAACATTAAAAATCCAAGGTTAAAAACCCACAATTTATCCTCACCCCCGCCCTCACACCACATGATGGTGCCAACAAAAACAAGCTACTTGATTGGCTTTGAATGGGATCTCCAGACCCATTGATAAAACCATGGCTTCAAGGCCTTGTGAAAAAGCTTTATGACCTAGTGTAATAGTTGAACTTAGTTAATATGTTGAAAGCTTATTAATTTAATAATGCAGTGATGAAAAATTGTATAAAGGATATTTGCCTTCTTAATAATATCTTGATAGTATTTTACTTCTATTTTAGCCACCGTCTTATTGCTTCTCTTGCATTAAAAGTTGAAACATTGTTTGGAATATGCCAGAGAGGAGAGTCATATTTGATCCAAGCTCTTATGAGAAGCTAACATTATGGGACAATTTAACCCTGAAGATTGTTGGCAAATCATTTTTGTAGAGTTTATGGGAAACAATGTATTACAGGTAGTCCTCGACTTATAATAGTTCATTTAATGACCGAAGTTACAACAGCACTGAAAAAAGTGACTTATGAACATTTTTCACACTTATGTCTGCTACAGCATCCCAATGGTCACATGATTTACATTCAGATGCTTGACAACTGGTTCATATTTGGTTGCAATGTCCCAGGGTCATGTGGTCACCTTTTGCGACCGTCTGATCAGTAGCAAAGTCAATGGGGAAGCCAGATTCACTTAACAACCGTGTTACTAATTTAACAACTGCAGTCATTCACTTAAAAAATGTGACAAGAAAAATCATAAAATGGGGCAAAACTCACTTAATAAATGTCTCACTTAGAAACATAAATTTTGGGCTCAGTTGTGGTTGTAAATCGAGGACTACCTGTACTGGAATAAATTGTAAATTTTGTTTCTTTAGATATTCATCTATTTCCTCTAGTCCCACCCTTTCTCTGCTCCTTCAGGGAGATCTAGTTTTCCATGAATTCTTTTCCTTGAGTTTATCCTCAGAAGATGTAAAGCAATGATTATGATTCAATTTTCGTATACTGGAGATCATTAGATGGGAAGGGGCTGTAATTCGTAAGCTATGGACCTGTTTTGTGTTCGCTTAATAAGGTAGCCAATTGGATAGGGAAATGACATAAAAATCAAGTATGTGAATGACTTGTTAAATTATATTTTGAAAATTTGGAGTTGATGAAAGCATGAAGAACTTTGGATATATAGGCATAAGTAGCAGCTAAGAAGGTTGCTTTACTCCAGTAGAAAGTCCACACTGTACCTGAGCTAAAATCTTGGATGGAAAACATGTCTATAAATTTTACATATTTTGACTTTATAATAATATTATGGGCTGTCTGATCAATATGATTCCAAGACTTAACTTGGTATTATAGATATTATCAAATTGTTATTATTAAAGAATTCTATAATATTTAATGATTATTTGAAAATCATTCCCTTTAATGCTTCTTTATTATTTTCAAGTTTATTTTGTTTTGCCTTTTACCTTAACATTATTACTAAGTGTGATAGTTGCTTTTTATCATTATCCATTAATGAGCAATTTTACAAAAGAGTCAAAATGAAACCAATGACACTTAATTATATAAGTTTAAAAGGAACTTTGGATGTCAATTGGGCAAGTCAATGTATCTGGGTGATAATGATTTACTTTTATATAAAGATATTTATCTGTATATATTCATTAGTGCAAAGTTTACAGCATTCATCCAAGCTCTTTAAACACGTTTTACATAATTTCTTTTCTAAGTGTGGAGTATACACTAAGGACTATTTTGCTACAGGAAAAAAAAATAAAGTTCACAGGGAATAATTAAGAAGTATGCCACAGAGTTTTCTATGTTGCAATTAAAAATAATAAGATTGTATAAACAACAAAAAACTCAATCCTTATAACATATAACAAAATTATATGTTCACCTGTTTGCCTTCTCTGGAGTAAACACATATTTTCATGCTGTCATAAGCTTATCTTAATGAAGTCTCATAGGGCTGCCACAAGCAACTGTACAAGTTGCTAGTTACAAACAGGGCTGTTCCTGAACATCATCCTTTCTTATTAGCAAAGAAAGGCCATAACTATAACTATCCTGCCTACAGAAAATACTGCAAATTCCTTCCTAACATCCTTATCCAGCACCATCTAATTTGCCAGCTCTCTAATATTATTTAGAGATGAAGTCTCCACAGATGATTAGTACTCTGCCCACGGATAGATGGAACAATCACTGGTTCAACTTCTTTTCCAGTTCACTAATTTACAAACATTTAACTGCAAATTTACCATTTCCACAGAATTGTCACATTTGTCTCATCTAGGTCCTATAATGACCTGGATATATCAGTTGTCCCAAAGTTATTTAAAGAAAATCTGTGCAGAAGAATGAATATCTAACTCCAATTAAATATTTTTGTTCTGGAAAACCAGAAAGAAAATCAGGTTTCCCACAGTTCCAATGCAAGTTTTTCATAATTTGCTTTTAAAAATGCTCTGATAGAATTATAAAATGGATGGCCTATAGTAGAGCTTAAATCTCTTCTCTGTACTTTTTGTATTCATGAATAGCAAGCTGATTTGAGCATTCACTACTTTAAACACAGGAAACATGGTAGCTACAAATATGCAATACAGTTGAGGAATGGCAAAAAGTACAGTAGATACAAACTTGGGGGGGGTCGCATTTTTCAGAATTCTTCAGCTATCAAAAGTAGTTTTCTCTTAAAAGCCCCACCTATAATAAGGTGCAATATCTGCTCTTCTAGAACTACTATTAAAGTGCGTTTCTCCCAATATATAATTGAATGATTTTGGCCCATTTTTAACATGCTGATGTTAGTTAGAAACTTCTTTTCTAATAAAATTAATCTGGATAGTACCCAGCCTACAGTTTGTATGCTAACCTTTTAAAAGGTAAAATTGACATAGAAATGAGAGGTTATAATTGCATTCCTGCACACATGGAAGGAGGCCCAACTGAAAGAAGGTTTTAGTTCTAGCTAAGGGCATTTATATGTATAGCTGAATACGTGGTGGTTGAAGATAATCATACAGTTTGAAGCAAAGGAATGAAGATCTTGAGGAGCTGTGATACATTACATGTACAGATTGGGAAGGGAAGACACCAAATTAGGGGCATCAGTGTGTGGAAGAAAAGTCAAGATGGCAGCCATGATTGTCTGATCTAAATTTGGTCCCTTGATTCCATATGTCGCAATGAAAGTAAAACGAGTCACATAGCTGTTCATCTCTCTACTGTGGATGCCCTTTTAGGTTATGGAACCAAATCTCTTCTTCTACAAGTTGACAAGTTCTGTTACCTTTACCCAGCATAACTGATGGAGGATTTATAGAAGGTGGAGATAAAAGGATCGTGGAAGATTTGAGTTTTCTGGTCCTAGAATCTGAAGCCCCACCTGCTAGTTGTTTGATATGAATGTTATGCTAATAATAGTCATGACTGCAACTTTATATTAATGAATGAATTTATTAAAACTAAGATATGCAGCAATACTTACTTTGGACTAAGAAATTAAAGGATGGAAGAAAGTCAAAAGGATACTACTAGAAGAACTATGTCTAACGTATCAATTTCATAATTAGTTGGTCCATGAATAGGCACAGTTATTAGTTTTGTGAAAATATGGGTTGGGAGAATAGACCATGGAAAAACATGAAACAAAACGCCATGTTTACACTTTGTAAAAACCATCTTTTTATATTGTTGAAATGTAGCAGGGATAAGTACATGGAAATGCTTTGCCATCAATGTGAAATCATAAGAGTGAAAATAATCAGCCTTGTTTTTTTAATTTCTTCCCAATTCACCATCTTCAGGGATCTCTTATTTTTTCTTTCTGGTTTTGAATGTCTTCCATTATTGACATTCTGTGTTGTAATCCCATGTTGCTGCTAACAAAAGTTAGCTCGGAGGAGAAGAATGCAGGAATCTAGAAGTTGCATCTCTCAATTCACATATTCCCAGATCTCCTAGATCACTTTTAAAGTGAAGATCCCTTTGTTCTTGCTCTTTCTACTTGGTAAGATTGTGTTTATCCAACAGATTCCTTTTTGTAATTTACAATGATTTTTTTTTTCTCCAGAACTTTGGCATTAACTTATATTTCCTGCTCTTTCCTCATCACTCCCAACATGCTATATAGCTTCCTTTACAGAGTGAGCAGCAGTTTAAGAAAGCTTACAATAAGGATATACCGTACCTCCACACACTCAGGTCCTCCAGTATCTAGAAAAAAATAATCTGTATTCCTTATTATATTTTTGAATAAAACACAGTATTCAATTTAGAACCTGATTGAATGGTATGCAGGAGCTGCTGCAAATGAGAGTCTGCTGAGATCTTGTCTTTAAGATTTTTTTTATATATTTAACTTACACCTATGATAATAAGTTTACAATACAGGGACAGAGTTTATAGAATAAAGCCATATGATAGATAGATAGATAGATAGATAGATAGATAGATAGATAGATAGATAGATAGATAGATAGATAGATAGATAGACGGACAGACAGACACAGAAACAGAGAGATCAATAAAAGTCAATTTTTGCAACAGAAACATTGCTAAAAGCATCATCAATACCAGACTGGGAATCTATTTTCCCAGACCACACCTTTTAGACCAGGAATTGAACTACCTTATCTGCTGATTCATAAACCTTCTGTCTTGCCAAAGGAACACTTAATTTGCTAATCCCCATGCAGGACATCTGTGCACTTATCCAGCAATTCAGAGCTTCCACAACCTTCTTGGCATTAGTTGAAATAGAAAGACAAAATTGACTATCAACATATTGAAAAGAGCATTTTTCAATATCAAATTGTTACAAATAGAGAAGCTCCCAGTTGCTTTATGTCTGGATGGATGATTTACCTGCTAATATAATGACAGATGATCAGACCAAAACAAAGCTGATTCCAATTTCAATTTTATCACTAATAATAGGTTGACATTGTTAAGAAACATGGCCATCTCAGTGTTTATACCTAGTTGTTAATCATTTACAAACATCTTCAAAGCATTTGGTCCAACACCAAACTCTGGAGCATCCATCTTGCTAGTATGAAAATTATTTTTTTATTTTTTTTTATTTTTATTTATTAAAATTTATAAACCGCCCCACTCCCGCAGGACTCCGGGCGGCTAACAATAAAAACACAATATAACTTAACAAGACAAACAATACAGTAACATTCATCCAGGGGTCAGATTTTATAAACCCCAGGCCTGCCAGAAAAGCCAGGTCTTAAGCAGCTTGCGGAAAACCAACAGGGTGGAAGCGGTCCTAATCTCCGGGGGGAGCTGGTTCCAAGACATGGGCGCCATCACAGAGAAATCCCTCCCCCACGGCCCCACCAAATGGCACTGCTTGGCCGACGGGACCTGAAGGAGGCCCAGTCTGTGGGATCTAACCGGACGAAGGGAACTATGAGGTAGTAGGTAGTCTCGCAAATAGCCTGGCCCTGAGCCATATAGAGCTTTAAAGGTAATATCCAACACCTTGAATTGGACCCAGAGACCAATAGGCAACCAGTGCAGCTCGCAGAGGATAGGTGTAACGTGGGTGTACCGAGGAACACCCGCTATCACTCGCTATCATTCTGGACCAACTGTAGTTTCCAAATACTTTTCAAGGGTAGCCCCATGTAGAGCGTGTTGCAGTAGTCCAAGCGTGAGGTGACAAGGGTATGAGTGACTGTAAGGAGAGCCTCCCGGTCCAGGTAGGGTCGCAACTGGTGCAACAGACGAACTTGTGCAAAGGTCCTCCCAGCCACAGCCGTCAAATGATGTTCCAACTTCAGCTATGGATCAAGGAGGACACCCAAGTTGCGAACCTGCTCTAAAGGGGGTATATTTTGCCCTGCTAGAGTCAACACTGGACAGTTAACATGATCCTTGGGAGGCAACATCCAAAGCCACTCGGTCTTGTCAGGATTGAGCCTGAGTCTGTTACCCCCCATCCAGACCCTCACGACTTCAAGGCAACGGCCCATCACATCAGCCGCTTCACTGAGAGAGCTCGGGGAAGAGATATATAGCTGGGTATCATCAGCATACTGATGAAACCTCATCCCATGCTGTCTGATGATCTCACCCAGCGGCTTCATGTAAATATTAAATAGGAGGGGGGAGAGGACCGACCCTGCAGCACCCCACATTCAAGGGGCCTCGGGGTTGACCTCTGCCCCCCCACCAGTACCGATTGCAACCGGCCAGAGAGGTAGGAGGAGAACCACCATAAAACGGTGCCTCCCACATCATCCGTGTATTCCTCCTATATGGTTTTCATAAATTCCTCCTATATGATTATTATAAATTCATCTCTCACTTGACAGTTTGTCTGTCCTATTCCTCAACCATGAAGATAGAAGCAAAGAATGCATTCAGTTCCTCTGCTATTTTCTTAACCTCTTTTAGCACACCTTGAATACCTCAATCATAACCATTTAGGGCAGTGATGGTGAACCTTTTAGAGACTGAGTGCCCAAACTGTAACCCAAAACCCATTTATGCATCATTGGGTGCTGGGTGGGTGTGACCCATTGGGTGAGTGTGGCCCATTGGGTAGGCATGGCTGCAGTGGTAATGCAGACTGGGTGGGACTAAAAAGTTCAATCAATCAATTCCAACTTTGCAAGATCCTTTTTTTTCCCATGAGAAGTTGAAATTAACTGATTGATTGAACCTTTTTTTTTTTGTACACGGCGGTGGAGGCCTAAAGTGAAAAGGTTTTATAAAACCCAGCTGAAGGCTTAGGATTGGTGTGCATGCCCACAGAGAGGGCTCTGAGTGCTGCCTCTGGCACCCGTGCCATAGGTTCGCCACCACTGATATAGGGTATCTAGATACAAATAATTTACTTCTATAAATTATAAATGTTTATAACTGAACTCTTTACTTTGCAAAATTCCTTTTTCTTCACCAGTCTTCATCAACCTTCTCCAGGAAAACCACAACACCACTCTATTATATAAAATTATGCTAATTTAATGGTTAAATTGTGTGCTGTTATTAGTGACCTGGCAACTGTGAGGTATGATCATTTTGGCAATTTATTTTTATGGTAATGCAGAATACAGATAAATTTATGTGCTCAGGTTGAAACTTGGAATGAAGAGGCAAGAACTGACCAGTTTAATATCCTATCTAAGAACCTACAT
Organism: Crotalus tigris; assembly: GCF_016545835.1. NCBI lineage: Eukaryota > Metazoa > Chordata > Lepidosauria > Squamata > Viperidae > Crotalus > Crotalus tigris. The sequence continues at coordinate 2,264,866 of NW_024096618.1, read as the reverse complement.
ACAGAGCTAATTGTACAGGCTATTCAAGTCACCCTGGAAGCTTAAACCAAAGTGGTGTGATTACAGACAGGTGACTCTAATGAGAGAAACTGAGGCAGAAATATGGAGTGAAGAGGTCTTAAAACAGTAGGTAGTATGAGAAACATATCAAATGCAGAAATATGGAGTGAAGAGGTCTTAAAACAGTAGGTAGTATGAGAAACATATCAAATGGATGACAGCAGCTTTTGCCTTTGTAACATAATCATATAGGTGATTTTTTTTGAAAGCTAAAACCCAGTTGGAAGACCTTTATTATGTACCATATAGTTAGGTGTGGGTATTTGCATATTCCTAGCTGAAGAATGGATAGAGACAGAATAACATTCAAAGGAAAAGGATGAGGGAATTAATAAAATGGATTGACATGAACATCTCAGCTAGCATTTGATTCCCTGGTATGCTCTCTTTGAAATCGTCTGTCTTCCTAAAATCAGAGCCTGGGCAATGGGCTGCTGCAAATCAGCAAGTAATGTTTATTCCATACTTAGAATGGAACGGATGGGGGCAGTGGTAGGATTCAAATATGTGAACAACTGGTTCTCTGTGTGGATGCCACTTCTGGAAGTCCATTCTGGGCCTTGGCAACAAAATATTAGCTACCAGTTCTGCCGAAGTGGTGAGAACTGGCTGAATCCCACTACTAACAGGGAGGTAACCATTCTTTAACAAAGAACCAGAATTCTCTCTCTTCTTCTCTTCAGGGCTTCTTTCACTTCCTTGTTTCTCAGGCTGTAGATCATAGGATTCAACATGGGAATCACAAGTGTGTAGAAAACTGAAGCTATTTTATCGGTACCGAGGGAGTGATTTGTGCTTGGCTGCAAATACATAAAGATCAAAGTTCCATAGAAGATGGTGACAGTTGTCAAGTGAGAAACACAGGTAGAGAAAGCTTTGTGTCGTCCTTGAGCAGAGCTGATTCTTAGGATGGCAGACAGAATAAACACATAAGAGATAAGAACAATAAGAAGGGAAAATATCATATCAAAGCCAGCAAAAGCATAGATCAGTATTTGTTTGGTGCTGGTATCAGAACAGGAGAGGGCCAAGAGTGGGAGATCATCACAATAGAAATGGTTAATCACATTTGAAGAACAGAATGACAGTCGGAATGTAACTATGGTGTGGAACAGGGCAACCGAAAAGCTATATATGTAAGGTGCAGCTACTAACTGGACACAGACTCTCTGGGACATGATGGATCGATAAAGCAATGGATTACAGATGGCAACATAGCGGTCATATGCCATCACTGCCAGCAGGAAGCACTCTGTGATCATGAAAGTCAAGAAAGAGCCCAGCTGGGCTGCACAAGCATGGAATGAAATGGTTTTCTTAACTGCTAACAGGTTTGCCAGCATTTTGGGGGCAATAACAGAGGAATAGCAGAGATCAACAAATGCCAAGTGGGTGAGGAAGAAATACATAGGAGTATGTAGCTGTCTGTCAGTCTGAATCAAAATGATTATGCCCAGATTTCCCATTAAAGTGATGCTGTAATTCAAAAGGAAGATGGCGAAGAGGGGCATCTGCAGCTCAGGACGATCAGTGATTCCAAATAAAACAAATTCCTTCACTGTACTCACAGTTGAATTGATATCTGCCATTTATTCCATCACTTCAATTAAGTTCTGCTCAGGAAATGGGTGCAGAAGGAACACACTTTCTTCTTTAATGTTCAGTCAGTTCAGTCAGTTCAGAGATGATAATTTTTTTTTGGTTCTACCTCATTTATTCTACTGATACAGATATCCTAATATCATTTTATCTGCACCATCTGAAATGATTTTAGAGCCATACCATGAATATTTGTTCCCATTATAAAAGCGCATTATATTTCATAAAGCACTTGGATGCCACAGCAATATCAGGAAAATAGCTTATGTGCAATAAGCTTTGTGTCCTGTTTGAATAGCTGGAAAAATGTTAGGTTCCATCTATCAATCCATGATGAATATTGGCACTTTATCTTAGCAAGCAAACATCAACACATACACAATAAGATGGACCAGGAAAGCTAAACCACGCTTATATCAGATGTACTAAAAAGTCCAGAATTGGGCTCAAGACTCAACTGTCTGATAAAGTTTTACATACACATTATAGAATCTTGATCGTTTCTCTCAGGTTGCTTGTTTCTGTACAGAAAAAAAGGCACATATTTAGAAAAATTATAAGCCACATGCAAAATTTTTATTTCATCATATGGCTTTTCAGAAGATCTTCTAAGAAAGCAAGGCCACACAAACAATTGATACCTATGAGATTTTCACCTTCAATTTGAACCTCATCCACTTAACATCTCATTGAAAGTTGCTTAGTCAGCAGAATTTGATATAGAACTTAGCTATATGTAATGAAGGCTACTCAGGGTATTTCATCTTGATATTATGAACTGACTCACTTAGCACTATCTGAAACTCACTGCTGTTAGAAAGACGTATTGGCAATTATCTCATTGAAACAGATCACTCTCAAGGGGGAGGAGCCAAGATGGTGGACAGGCAGCAAAGGCTGTAAAGAGCTCCTCCAAAAGTAAAAGCTTTATTTTATTTCATTTTAACTTTTTAATCCTTTTTAACACTGCATTTAATCTATTTTAACCCATTTTTAACCTATTTTAACCTATTTTTAACCTATTTTTAAATCAGTTTTAACCCTTGTTTGACTTTTTATAATAGTCAAAGACTTTTTATAAAGGATATATACTGATATTATGAACTGTCCTGGCTTGTGTTTTGAAAATGAGATATCATACCTTTTTTGAAATTTTGATGGAGCAAAAGAGATTTAGAAAATTGTATTTTAAGAAAAAGGACATTGAGAAATGGATTCTTTTCTAAGGAAAAATAAATGTTCAGAAATGCATGTTTAAAAAGTTTCAGTACTATTTTTTTTTTAAAAAATCCATTTCAATACATAGTGAACATTTTATTATTTTTTTTTTAAAAAAATCTGAAAAAACTTTGTTTTCCAGAAGGCAAGTCTTGGAGAATTTGTGAGCTATTCCAGTTTGAGACTGATGTCTAAAAAACCCCAAACCAATGAATTACTAGGTTATTCCCAGACAAATGCACATTATTTACTCTGAGATTCTCCCCATCTAAATGTGATTGCAGAGGACCAAGAGGCACTTTTTAGCTTGGTGTTTTTCCCAGCCTACCTGCGTCTGCACATTCTCTTCCATCTATTGTTTGCAGATGCTTGTCCTCATCAGGTATCTGCCTAGGTATGAGTGCCTTTGCCTCTCTAATAATCTGCTTTCAGAGATTTCTCAAGGTCTTCTGCTCCTCAGATATTTTCCTTGTGAGACTTAACTCCTCAGGGAGAGGAGCTGAGCTTGTAAATAATAGATCTATAATGATGGTGAGATGAAGAAAATATAAATTCAAAATGCACATTCTAGATTTTCAAGTGTCAGCGAATTTCTGAAAGCAATTTCTCAACTATTCAAGTGATTATCTACCATATTATTCTAGGTTGATGGTACAAGTATTGATGCCTTAATGTCCCATGAAAAGCTGAGACGAAGACAAACAAAAAGCAAAGCAATTGAGCTTCATGAGCTATCACTGGTCTGTTATACTATAAATCTTTCAACAAATGCCAAGGAAGAGCAAGTGTAGGGTATGAAATAGGAATCAGCAAAATCTTGAAACAATAAAAGAGAGAGTTTTTGCCATACAAATTATTCCAGTGGTGCAAGGCTACTTACTCAGAGAATGTTTCTCAACCTTGACTACTTTACAATGTGTAGACTTCAACTCTCAGAATTCCCCAAGCTAACTGGTCTAAGATACTGAAAACTAATTACTATTTTACTACTAAAATTATGCATGTTTGCTTCCTATATTAATAAAAAGGCCACAATTATGAATTTTCAGCCAAAACTCTGAGTGACAATCAAGACCAAGCAGGGCCTTTTAGAAGTAGTAGCTAGCCAACTCTCTGTCAGATATTTTACAATGGACAGAGAGGTGGAATTCTTGGTGGGAGATTGTGGCACAGTGCAAGTGCAACTGGGGCTGTACAACACAGAAGCATAGAATGATGCTATCATCTGGCAGCAGTAGATGGGGAGAAGTTATCCTGGAACACTAGACAGTATTACGTGACCTCTTCAATATTGAACGTAAATGTCATAACTTGATAAGCAATTTGAGGTAAAATAAATAACATCTCTTATTTTAAAATGAGGTTGATAACACAAAACAACATTGCTTCATGCCCTTTAGATGCTTCAAAAGAGTTCAGTAAGGATTGGTTGCAATTGCCTTGGTGGGGGAGATGTAATTTCAGAGTCGAAACATAAACTCATGTCCAGATTTGTCCTATTAATGGCCACATTTTGGACTAACTCACAAAGCTGTTAATACAACTTGTAGACTGTATATTAAAAATGCACAGGTTCTTCACGTCTAAATCTTGTCTACATCAATGAAGACCTCAAGAACTGTAGAGTTTTTGAGAATGTACTGTAGTCAAACTAAAAATTATTATGCAACACTAGAAAAAGAAAACAGCATTGGATTTGTTGATTTCTGTTGTGATTTGAACTATTTTTTTATTTTTGACAAAGGGACAAAAAAGGTGACTTTCAAACAGTATCAACAATGTTTCACAGTTGTCCTACTTTGTAATATATAAACCTTTAGGACAAAAGTGTCTCTAATTGGGTTCAACAGACAGACATAAATTACTCACAGACACCCCCCCACCCATTTTCATTATTCTGCTCTGCATCAACAAACATAAAAACAAATGTCACAAGAGAATGAGAACCTTCAGGGAAATTTAAATCAGAGTTTAAATAAATGGAGCCCTTATCCACTCAGCAATCTCTGCAATGCTGTCACTATTTCATTCCCAGGTAAGCTGTATATTCTGAGAACAGTGTTAACAGAAAGAGGTCTTGGAAATTTTGGCTAGAAGCTCTAGCTTACAGCAGTCCCACAAGATTACCTGTGTGGGTCCCTCAGAACACAGAAATGGATGCATTGAGATTATAATTATTTCTTCTCCCACTGGAAGCAATAGAAGAAATTCAGGGGGAAAAATCCTATTAAAGATAAGTATTGGAAAAAGTAACTTCCTATTCTTTCTGTAAGATTCAGGAAGTCTTGGTTCCTATCAAAGAGTCAATATATTTGGAAAAACCATCATACCCAAAGTTCTGGTGTTCTTTCGAAAATAGGGGGTAAGTACATATTTGTCTCCTTCTGTTTATTTACAGAGAATAGATTCTGCTCTGTCATTGGCTACCCTTAGAATAAATGAAGATAAAAGGTTTTTCCAACTATCCGCTGATTATTAACCATGGTGTCCCTGTCCTGATAAACAGCTTGTCTGAATTAACTTGCCAGAGCACCAAGACGATGTTATCAACCAATGGTAATTGTGTACTTAAACTGATCCCCGGCAAGTCACCTTCCAAATGGCAACTAAATGTGATAGAATGCTTTCAGGGACAAATGCAATGTGAGACTCAAGAAGGAGACAGAAAACCGTGTTTTCCTGGCCATCTGCTGGGGCATAGCGAAGTGTTACACAGCAAAGATTATGAAAATCTGTATTTACAGTGAGCAGGAAAAGGTAGAAAATGGAAGTAAATCATAGTAGAATAGTAAGGAAGACCATACTCTAGCATGTAGTATCTCATCCTGATGAAATTTATGAGATCTCAAGCTGTATATTGTGCTCTAATTTAGTGTTATTAAAAGGAACAATGAGTCTTCTTGATTTGAAAAGAGGGCATAGCCTTAGAGATTGAGTTAAACTCATCTCTTATACATTTTTTCTCTGTCTTAACACATTTTTACACCACCACATGTTTAAGGGATGGCACTGAATCCAAGGCTAGAAGATATATAAACTTGCATTAGGTTACATTGAAATTTGAAGGAAAAAAAATCACATACCCTACAGATTTCAAAGTAATGTAGTCTCATTTAAATAATGCACACTCTATGGGAAAGGCAGAAATTTTATCAGTCCCAGTGTTTTAGTTACAAGTAGTAAATTCCAGTCTTTGTCTAATTGCATTTTTTTCTCCCAACAATTAATGTACAAAGAAGAAATTTCTATGTGGAATCACACACGGGTCTCCAGCTTCATTCTCCTGGGCATCACAGATCAAAAGGAGCTACAATTGCCTCTCTTTGTGTTGTTTCTACTGATATATATTATTACCCTGATGGGGAATCTAGGAATGATCTTGCTAATCAAGACAGATTCTCGACTCCACATTCCCATGTATTTTTTTCTCGGTAATTTGGCATTTGTAGATGTCAACTATTCTTCAAGCATTATACCCAATATGTTGGTGTTTCTCTTAACAGAAAGGAAAAATATTGGATTCTTTGCATGCGCCACTCAAATGTTTATATTTGTTATATGTGGAAGCACTGAATGTCTTCTTCTGGCTGTGATGGCCTTTGATCGGTATGTGGCTATTTGTCACCCTCTGCATTATTCAGTGATCATGTCAGGAAAAATCTGTGTCTGGTTGGCAGCTATTTCATATTTTCTTGGCATTTTCTATGCAGTTTTACACACCACACTCAGTTTTTCTTTATCCTTTTGTGGATTAAACATGATCAATCATTACTACTGTGATATCCCCCCACTCTTAAAGCTTTCTTGCTCTGATACTCACATCAATGAGACTATAATATTTGCACAAGTGAGTATAAACTGTGTAGGCACTACAGTAACTATTTTGTTCTCCTATGCCTCTATCTTAATCACCATTTTAAAGATCCGTTCTACACAGAGCAGACGCAAGGCCTTTTCTACCTGTTCTTCTCACCTGATTGTTGTCAGCTTATTCTATGGGACGATCTTCTTTATGTATTTACGGCCCAGCTCCACATATTCCTTGGAACAAGACAAAGTGGCATCTTTGTTCTACACAGTGGTAATTCCCATGCTGAATCCTCTCATCTACAGCCTGAGGAACAAAGAAGTGAAGGAGGCATTTTGGAGAATGTTTAGAAAGACAGTCTAATGGTGGAGAACAGTTGTGGACAGCCATTTGTCCGAAATGGTATAGGGTTTCCTGCCTGAGCAGGGGGTTGGACTTGATGACCTCCAAGGTCTCTTCTAACTTTACTACTACTACTACTACTACTACTACTACTACTACTACTACTACTACTATTATTATCCCTATATATTCATATATAGTAATTTATATATGTATTCATATATAGTACCTCCATGTATTCATGTATGGTACCTCCAAGTACCATTTTTAACTCAAGATTATTATAGTTGTATTTGTTTATGATTGTTTCATGGGGGGGGAATTATGTCACTGTATTTCAGAAACATAATATAGATTTTTGCACACCTAAAAGGCATGTATGATAACAAAATATTTGTGGACCTTATTTTTCTCCATTAAAGATTGTCTACAAAATCTTATTTATTTTCAAAGGTAAGACATCTATACATCACATGTTTCCAGCCAGGGAGCCTGTTTTGTTCTAAATTCAGCAAATAGCAATAACCTCAAATATAGTAAATATCATAAATATTATTATTAGGTCCTTTTAAAGATGAGTGCCTGGATAAAGTCTTACAGCTGTCTTGGCAACATTTTCAGAAAGTGGCTTGACGTTGCCTCATTCCTAGGGTTGAGAGAGAGTGACCCGCCTCGAAGTAACTCAGATGGCTTCATGCCTAAAACAGGACTAGGATTCATGATCTCAGTTTCTAGTTTTGTGTCTTTAACCATTATACCAAACTGTCCATAAAATAGCAAATAGTTACAAAATGCTTTTGGATGTGATTGAAGATAATGTTGTTACTTACGAAGCCCTACATGGCATAAGACCTGATCACTTGAGGGAATGCTTATTTCCCATCAATCTTATGGGATAGGTATCCTCTGGATTCCTTCAATTAAAAAGAAGATCTGCAAATCAGGATCCCCCCCCCCCTCTCTCTCTGTGTACAGCACCTGCCCACTAGAATAAGTGCTCCAGGTGGGTATCCTCTTATTGGTGTTTTGGAGGACCTGGCTGTTTGCACAAGGCCTTGGGCTGGACAGTTCAAGATTCTCTGGGCTAGCATGGGTATGTTTCTTATAGTTGTCCAACTTTTGCCATCTTTAGTCTCTGTCTTATTGTTGTATTGCTTTCTTGCTATTTTTTCCTGTGATTGTACTTTGTGAACCACCCAGAGTTGCTAGGAGTCAAGTAGTATTTAATAAATAAAATAAATAAAAAATGAATCAAATAAAACAGCATTTAGAAGCGTAAAAAACAGCACAAAAACATGGGATTAACACAGAAAATAGCAGACAGCAGAATAAATGGAGGCTCTATGGAACAAAGGTGACTGCATAAATGTAAATTTTATTTTATTTTCTTAAAGCATGGCATGGAAAGAAAGCTGGTAAGCTGAGTTCTTGAAGTTAGTTTCCAAAATTCTTCATGTTCTTTTGGTGACAGATGATACTGCTATGTTAAAAAAAAACATTAAATATGTATTTGATTGAGGTACATAACTACTGTCCTCCTTTCTTGGACTATTTGAGGGCCAATTGTAATTACAATAGTCAAGATGGGTTATAACCAAGATCTGAATAATCATTGTCATGTCCAAATGTATGCCCCTTTAGAACAAACTCTGTAAATCTCATGGCCAAAGAACGTTTTTCTTTCTTTCTTTCTTTCTTTCTTTCTTTCTTTCTTTCTTTCTTTCTTTCTTTCTTTCTTTCTTTCTTTCTTTCTTTCTTTCTCATGGACACTATTTAAATATAGTACATGTTTCTCTTTAGTTCAGCGATTCTCAACCTGTGGGTCGAGACCTTTTTGGGGGTCGAACAACCGTTTCACAGGGGTCGCCAAAGACCAGTGTTTTTTTTCGTATAGAACGCTCAGAACGGCGTTCCGGCATCTTTTTTGATGGATGTTTTCAACTTTTCCATGAGCTGTGCTACTCCCTCTATTCTATTGGCTTTCGAATGCCAATAGAATAGACTCTATTTGAATAGACTCTTAATCTATTGGCTTTCGAACGCCAATAGGAATTGTCCAGACCTGGCCGTTAAAGGCTGTTTCTGGAGTGCTGAGCGCATCAAAAGTCCCAGCCGGCAAACATTGCTGCAAGTTGTCTGTCTGCAGCAAAGGTGAGTTTGCAGGAACTTTCCACCCATCATTGCTGAGCAACTATGGAACACCATCTTCTACTCTACTACTTGTAAGTAAAAGAGGACCAGGGGTGGGAGGTGGGTAGCAGCACTTAACTCTGCCCTGCCAAAAAAGTGTGCTCACCTCGTGTGCCATCGATGTGGTGTGCGGGTGGTGCCATGGGAGCCACGGGACCCGCTTCACACAACGGGGCTGCGCGGGACAGGTGTCGGCGGAGGTGGTCCTGGTGGGGCAGTGGTGACTGCAGCATTGGGGCCGCAGTCCTGGTGAGCTGACAGCACAAGGCGGGTGCCCGGGAATCCCCGAGGGAGGAAGGCAGGCAGGCAAGTGCCGGGCCGAGGCAAGTTGGGCGTCCCAGGGCGCGAACAATAACCGGCCTCTCTTGGGCATCTCTAAGTACAGTCTGGGGCAAGTGGCACCGCTGACCCTGGAGAGAGACCCCCTTGCTGAAGCCTCCAGGCTTTAAGGGTTCTGCCCAGACACCTGAAGGGAGTGAGGGGAGGCTGGCCTGGCCAGTGCTGGACCTGCGCCATCGCTGCCTCATCCTGAGCCTACATGGCTGCCCGGGAGCGCCTGGCCCACAACGCCTGCTGCCGCCTGGGCCTGCCTGCCATCCGCACCCTCCCGCCGCCCCCCACTGGTGTCCGGCTCGGGCAGTGAATTCAAGTGCTGCACCATCAGTGTGGTGTGCGGGTGGTGCTGTGGGACCTGCTTCACACAGCGGGGCTGCACAGGACAGGCGGCGGCGGAGGTGGTTCTGGTGGGGCAGCGGCTGGCGCTGTGTGTGAAAGTAGCAGCCGGCCAGGCTCTGTGTCATCCACACCTGCAGCATTGGGGCTGCGGTCCTGGTGAGCTGACGGCACAGGGCGGGTGCCCAGGAGTCCCCGAGGGAGGGAGGAAGATATGCAAGCAGGCAGGCAAGTGCCGGTCCGCGGTCCATGCCCTACGGGAGGAAAGGCTCTGCCGAAGAGCAGTGGCAGCGGCAGCGCTGCTGCTGAGCAAAGAGTGGCCATAGCTGGGGGGTGTTGGGGGGACCCCATGTGCACCCCTCCTGGGCTGATGAAGTCAGACGGGAGTCCCCTCTCAGGAGCCCGCCCAAAGCAAACTGGGCGTCCCGGGATGCAAACAATAACCAGCTAATAATAATAACAATAACCCCCTTGCTAAAGCCTCCGGGCTTTAAGGGCTCCGCCCAGACCCCTGAAGGGAGTGAGGGGAGGCTGAAGACCCCTACGGGGCCAAGCCAAGCTTCCCGCAGGTGGCTGGGTGCTTCTCTGCTCCAGTGAGGTCCGAGGGGCTTCCGAGTCAGGCCCAGAGCAGACATTGGCTTTCCTCAGTACAAGTTAAGGTCAGGTTTCCTTGCAAGCAGAAGGGGAGGATATTTTAATTATGTTCAATTTGTAACAATAAAAATACATCCTGCATATCAGTTATTTACATTGCGATTCATAACAGTAGCAAAATTACAGTTATGAAATAGCAACAAAAGTAATTTTATGGTTGGGGGTCACCACAACATGAGGAACTGTATTAAGGGATCGCGGCATTAGAAAGGTTGAGAACCACTGCTTTAGTGTTTGTATGTGTGCATGTATTTATTTGTTTGTTTGTTTATATCCTGCTTTTATTATTATTTTTACAAATAACTCGAAGTGGCAACCCTATTCAACATACCTTCCTCCTCTTGTTTTCCCCACCACAATAATCCTAGCTGAAAGAAAGTGACTGGTCCAAATTCAGCCATCTGGCTTTCAAGGTTAAAGTGGGATTTGAACACACTGTCTCCTGCTTTCTAGCCTAGTGCGTTAACCACTGACTAAACCAAACTATTAATCATTGTAATCACTCTAGGAATAAGAGAGTAGAATAGGTTTTGGCAGGGCTTTTTTTTTCATAGAACGCCCAGAACGGAGTTCCGGCACCTTTTTTAGATGGAACCTTGTAGGATAGGCAAGGCAGGTTATATGATGTGTGTGAGTTCCGGCACTTTTTTTTTTTTTTTTTTTTAGAAAAAAAGCACTGGGTTTTGGGCAGTGGTGGGATTCAAATATGTGAACAACTGGTTCTCTGTGTGGATGCCGCTTCTGGAAGTCCGTTCTGGGCTGGGCAACAAAAAATTAGCTACTGGTTCTGCCAAAGTGGTATGAACCAGCTGAATCCCACCACTGGTTTTGGGCTAATCCAACAATAATTTAGACTGCACGTTTACTAAGTTTAATAGTTTTGATTTATCATAGGGAATCATTAAATATTGCTTGAATATAGCTATACTTACACAATTGCAGTTGGATCAATATTCATTAATTATGACAAAATGATGTGTGTTCCCTGTTGAGTTTGTTTTGAACAAACAGCATAACATTGAATTAAAACTTCAGCATTCAGAGGGTCTTACTTCTGAAAGAAAGTACAAACTCAAGAAGTAGAGATATTATGAAGGAAAATGTATATGCCACGATCACAGAAGGCTTATACTGTAAGTAAGCTTTGGGTAAGCAGATGTTAAGAGTCATGCTGTCTTTTTTAATGTTAAAGGAGTTTTCCCCCTATTGCTAAATGCATAGATTAATTAGAAGATCAGAATAAAGGCATATTCCACTGAATTTTCTTAACAAAATTTAGCCAGAAAATTGGAGTGTCCACTTTTTACAAAGCAACATAGTTTACATGATATGATTGTTGGTATGTTGATCCAAAAATTATAATTTGACCAAGCAGAAGTAGTTAATATATAGTTTGTGAAGAAAGATGAGATCTCATTCACCTGGCATGTTATGTCTGTATCCCACCATATATGTTAACCAAATATGTTTTGCTCTGATGGTTCCGTTCCTTGTGATTAGTCTTCTGAGAAATGCACATCAAACATTTTCCCAAATGAAGGGGGCAAAAGTTAAAAGTGGACAATTCCACATCCAAACACTTCTACTTTCTCTATTTACACCTATAAATGAATCCTCCTGAGCCACAATAAATCTCATTTATTCCCAGAGTAAGAAATTTCCCAATGCAGCAATTAAACTTGCAAAGAATCCTCTCTCTACTTTGGATGGATCTTCTGGGATGCTTTCTTCAAGGGCAATTGCCATGCAGGGGAGGATCACACGGGGATCACAGTTGGTAGATAGGGCAAATATTTCCCTCTGCAGCTTCATCACTTGCATAATTATAAAGAACTCCTTGCTTTTATGCTGCAATTAGATTTGATAAGCAAATAAACTTCTGATACCAAAAGAATCTGATTGCTATTTGAGGGCCACAGTTAGGATAAAATGCTGCACATCACTCAGGGAGACTCTATGGCTACATTGAACCTTAGACTGCAGGTTTCTTGATCTGATCTAAATGTACACCCATGAGATGTGTCAAGATTTCCTTCCTGGTTTTAATTTCCCCAACACATAACATCTAAGAACACTAAAGGTCCCAAAAGAGGTAAAATTATAAATAAAGTATGTTTAGTGCACATGCAGTGTATCAATATCCTATTGATAGCTTAATTTTCTGTTTTACTTATGCAATGGTCTGAATTGAGTCAGTATAGTACTACTGAAGAATAGGAGTATATATTTCTGCGGCTCAGATCAGTATATTAATAAATCTGTTTATTTTTTTTAATCCTCAACAGGAAATTCAGATAGATGGAGAAGTCTTTGTTCAATCACTCAAGAGTCACTCAATTTATTTTTCTGGGTATTACAAGTAAGCCTGAACTCAAACTCCCTTTATTCATTTTGTTTTTTATTGTGTATGTTATTACTGTAGTAGCAAATTTGGGGATTATTTTTATAATCAAATTTGATGCCCGGCTTCACACCCCTATGTATTTCTTCCTTAGTAATCTGGCTTTTGCTGATGCAAGTTATTCATCAGCCATTACTCCTAAAATGTTGGTGGATTTTTTAATGGAGAAGAAAATTATTGGAATATTTGGCTGTGCAGTTCAAATGTTTTTTTGTGTTCTCTGCGGGAGCAGTGAATGTCTCCTGCTGGCTGTGATGGCCTTTGATCGGTATGTGGCCATCTGTAACCCACTGAATTATTCAGCCATCATGTCAGGAAAATGGTGTTTCTGGCTAGTAGCTGTTTCTTATGTTCTAAGCATTTGTTATTCAGTTTTATATATTGTGTGTGTCTTTAGTCTACCCTTTTGTGGACCAAATGTGATCAATCATTTTTACTGTGATATTCCTCCACTGCTAAAACTTTCATGCTCTGATACTCGCATTAATCAGATAGTAATATTTGTACAAGTAAGTATAAATTATATAAGTACAACAGTGGTTATTCTGATTTCATATGCCTGTATTCTGTCTACCATTCTGAAGATCCACTCCAAAGCAAGCAAATCCAAAGCTTTTTCTACCTGTTCTTCTCACCTGATTGTTGTCAGCTTATTCTACGGGACAATCTTTTTTATGTATTTACGGCCCAGTTCTACATATGCACTAGAGGAAGACAAAGTGGCATCTTTGTTTTATACAGTGGTGATTCCCATGTTGAACCCTCTCATCTACAGTCTGAGGAACAAAGATATGAAGGAGGCATTTCAGAAAATTTTGGAAAAATTGCTGTAACTTGAAAGAACAATATTAGATTAGCAAAAGTGTAGATACTTATACATTATCCATGCAACTTTACTTGTCTGAAATAGTGTTCTCTAAGAGCTGAGCACATAGCCAGGAGACTGAATGAATTCTGACCCAGGTCATAAAATCACTATTTAAATTAGACCTGCAAGAATAACTCTTCTTTCAAATTCTGCCTTTCCATGGATATATATTTGTTTTCACAGGAAGCATTAAACTTGGATTTGCTGGTACTTGTAACAACATAATGCCACAAAAAGACACAATGTGATCTTGTCAATAACACATATCGAAATAGTGGGGTGCCCCAGGGCTCTGTTCTGGGTCCAGTGCTCTTCAACATCTTCATCAATTATTTGGATGAAGGGATAGATGGGGAACTCATCAAATTTGCAGACACCAAGCTGGCAGGAATAGCCAACAATCCAGAAGATAGGCTTGAGATACAGGAGGATCTGGACAGACTTGAACACTGGGTGCTATCTAACAAAATGAAATTCAGTGGTGAAAAAGTAAGGTTCTACATTTAGGCAAGAAAAACCAAATGTACAGGTATAGTATAGGGGGTACCTTGCTCAATAGTAGTAACTGTGAGAGGGATCTTGGAGTCCTAGTGGACAATCACTTAAATATGAGCCAGCAGTGTGCTGCAGCTGCCAAAAAAAGCCAACACAGTGCTAGACTTCATTAACAGAGGGATAGAATCAAGATCATGTGAAGTGTTAATACCACTTTACAATGCCTTGGTAAGACCACACTTAGAATATTGCATCCAGTTTTGGTCACCACAATGTAAAAAAGATGTTGAGACTTTAGAAAGAGTACAGAGAAGAGCAACAAAGATGATTAGGGGACTAATCATATAAGGAACGGCTGCTGGAATTGGGTATGTCTAGTCTAATGAAGAGAAGGACGAGGGGGGACATGATAGCAGTGTTCCAATATCTCAGGGGCTGCCACAAAGAAGAGGGAGTCAAGCTATTTTCCAAGGTGCCTGAAGGCAGTACAAGAAGCAATGGATGGAAACTAACCAAAGAGAGAAGCAACCTAGAAGTAAGGAGAAATTTCCTGACAGTTAGAACAATTAACCAGTGGAACAACCTGCCTCCAGAAGCTGTGAATGCTCCAATGCTCTGGAAATCTTTAAGAAGAGACTGGACAGCCATTTGTCTGAAATGGTATAGGGTTTCCTGCCTGAGCATGAGGTTGGACTAAATGATCTCCAAGGTCCCTTCCAACTTTATTATTATTATTATTATTAAACCTAAATATTTGTATGGCTATTTAGGTTATCATTCTCTAAATATTTACTTAAGTATCTGAGTGAGTAATGGGAGAATAAAATAAAATCTTACATTGCCTTCAACAATCCAATGAATGCATACATTTTTGAGAATATGATTTCAGGATATAACATTAGGGGAGAAGCTATTTTTTTCCTCTGTACAAATGTTATGCAGTTTAATTTGTTGAAGAAAAATATCAGTTTGCCTTCTGGTGGATGCAGGTTTGAATCACTGAGGAACAGGTGAAAACCAGCTTGCCCATAGTTTCCTTCACATTGTGCAGTCTAGGGAATGGTTATTAAGTTCTGGTATGCATATGCAATGATCTCATTATCCAGCATGCACTTAAAATGAATATATAGATCAGAGCATTTGAATGAACTAGGAGCCACAAATGCATTTCTTACCAATAGGGTTTGCAACATTCCTAAAAAATTGAAACCACCCTTTCTAACTCAGTACAAAAAAAGTTTCTGCCTGTCAGAATTTAGAATTCTCTTTAAATATTTTATGCTCCCCTATCCACATTTTGCATTTCTCAATGATAGGGAGTAAAAGTAGAAATCCAAAATCCCACTTTTATATTACCTGTCACTTTTTGGAGTGAAACCAGTCAATAAAATCACATTCAATGTGACCCAACCATATTCAAACATAACACACCTTTCTGAACATCCAGAAGTTTTTGAACCAAATGCCCATTAATATGATTGCCAAGGGTCTTGCCAAGAAGTTATCATTTTGGACTGCTTTAAAAACAGATACCAATGTCACTAATTAGTAGATACATGGCCCTTTTATGCTCACGAATAAATTTCATCCCTGAGGCTGCACACATCTATTTTTTTCCCCTAAAATTGAAACAAGCCATCATCTCTTTTTCTATGTATCATTAAATTATGATCTTTCTAGTTGATTTTTTGAAACTATGCTCAATAAAGAAATTTGTGATTTCATTTCAAACTTAAATTTAAAAAAAAAATCTGCATTGTACTATGCATATCTTTCCACTGCTTCAGGGTTTTTTTAACAGGTCCACTGTCATGGCATTTGCAACATTTATTGCTATATGATTTATCTATCTTAGCTATTATGGATGGAGTTGTATAACATTTATACAATATTTTGTAGCCATTTTTTAAAGTTACAGGTTGGTGTAAATTTTAAAGATTTTTAGTCCATCATTCTTCCCATTGTCGTGTTGTAACTGATTCTTTAAAATTCCGTATCCATTTTATCATACAGTTTTTAATTGGTTCTGTCTCTGTATCATATCTTTTTTCTATTATTTTTATTGAAGAGTTTTAAAAAGGAAGTTGAAAACTTAGGCAAACTAATATAAGTTAGAAAAAAGAAGAAATCAAAGAGGAAGGTAAAAGTGCAAAAAAGTAAAAAAAGTAAAAAAAAGAAGAAAACAAAAAGGGCAAAAAAATGTAGCTTCCAATTTTCTTTACAGCAGCTATAAGTACAAATATAAATTTACCCCTTATTCTATGGTTACAACTTATTCTCTTGTTTCTATAAGGTGACCAACTTTTTTACAATGAAAAGGACACAAATAAATTCAAGAAAAAATTTCGTAAATAAAAGAAACATTTTATTCATTGCAACAATAATACAGAATACACTATAATATGATAAATGCATAATAAAAAACATTTGTAACAATAACATTTTATATTGTAATTATGCTTACATGCCGCGTCCCCACCCACAGCCGCCCCGCCAGCACTTCTGCTCCGCTGTTTAGAGTAGGCCCCGCGGCTCCCAAAGCACCAGCTGCCCTGGCTCCTGCCCCAGGGGGCAGCCCATTGTCGACACACCCCACCTGCAGCTGCCCCACCAGCACCACCACCCACCCTGAGCAACCCCATGTAGAGCAGGCCCCCACAGCACGGAGGGCAGCTGGCCACAGCACGGAGGGCAGCAGGCTCCCACAGCACGGAGGGCAGCTGGCCACAGCACGGAGGGCAGCAGGCTCCCACAGCACGGAGGGCAGCTGGCCACCGCCACCCCTCACACCCTCGCCTGTAGCAGCCCCGCCGCTCCTGCCTCTTGTGCCCACAGCCATTATTGCCCTAGCAGGGCCGAAGATTAAGAGAAAGTTACTGTGGCATCGCTGCTCCAGTCTCCTCCAGGTATCTTCTGGATTAACTAGGAGATGATGTAGTTGGGTAGCAGGGTGGGGTGCAAAGTTCCTGCCAATTCGCCTTCGCTGCAGACAACTTACATGAGCAAAGTTTGCTGGCCGGGTGTTTTGGTGTGCTCAGCAGCAATTCCTATTGGCTTTCAAAAGCCAATAGGAGTAGCACAGTTCATGCAAAAATTGAAAAAAAAACATCAAAAAAAGGTGCCGGAAAGCCATTCTGAGCGTTCTATGAGAAAAAAAAAGCCTTGCAGATTAGTCTTCAAATATCGAAAAGGA
Source organism: Crotalus tigris (assembly GCF_016545835.1). Taxonomy (NCBI): domain Eukaryota; kingdom Metazoa; phylum Chordata; class Lepidosauria; order Squamata; family Viperidae; genus Crotalus; species Crotalus tigris. The sequence goes on along the minus strand of NW_024096618.1, from coordinate 2,247,366 downwards.
GGACAGGTAGGAGGACACTTTTTGAGGGAGGACAGAACTCACAAAAAGAGGACTGTCCTCCCTTAATCTATAAAATCTTCTAAATCAATGTATGTAACTGAATCCATTTTTAAGCATCCAATAAGTATGGTAGAAACTCCCTCTTGTTGTTTACATTTCCAGCCTAAATTTGAAATACCTTTATACATTTTACAATACATTTTTTTTATAAAAAATATCTTTAAGGTTGTAACAAAACTTGAAAATTTCTTCACATTACATCCACAACAATCTCCCATTATTTCCTTTGTATATTGTAACCAATTTCAGCCCATTTTATCAAATATACTTACCCTTGTTTTTTGTCTGTTCCTTGTTTATTTGCACTGTTATTTCAGTAAAAATCACAATAACATGTTCATCATTTGTATACAGTTCTGTTTCAGATTCAGTCTTTCAATATTCAAAACTAAAAATTCTTTTATCTTCATTAAATTTCTCTAGTACATAGGAAAACCACTAACAAGTATGTTCTTCTAGGCCAAATCTTCTTTTCACATCATTTTGCATTCTCCTTGAGAAAATTCTAATATGTCACCAAAAATTAACCATTTGTGTTTAGTTATCAATTATCTTCTGTAATATGCCTCTTGTGCTGAAGCTTCAAATGTATTTTCCATCTTAGCCTAAATTTACATCTATTTCATATACTCATGTTTGCTTTATCATACCATAAATAACTAATATTGATATAAGCTATTATTTGCAATAAAACATTAAATAATACCATTTCATTTCATTTTTTATTTTACTAAAACCTAGGTTTGGTTTACATTTTGAGGTTTTTCAGCCAAATATGGATTGCCTCTGTGGGAAGTCAGCCTCCCCAGAGAAGGAAATGTTAAAAGGACAGAATATTATATTTCCTCAAAGGATGTTAAAGAGGCAGAAAAGCATGCCCAATTTTTCTTAATAGCCTCAAGTCTCCCTCCCTCAAGCAGAAACCAGCTCTGTAGAAATGCAGATGTAAATAATTCATTCAAGAAGGTTGGAGCCCTCCAGCTAGAAGCTTAGGAAGACAAAGACACCTAAAATCTACATACCCCACCCAAACTCTAAGACAGGACATAATAGGATTAACCCACAAATGCCAAAGGGGCACACTCAGACTCAGTTCAAAGTATATGACACAGGAAATACAAAGCCTCAAACAGGAACAGGAAACAACTTCAAGAGCCCCAGAGGGTATAAAACCCACTCCCTACATGTGCTCTCCCTTTTTTATTCCAGAGCCATCTTTCTGTCTGGCTCTTCTCTTCAATAAACTGCAACCTTCCTTCGAAAGCAGTCACCATGTTGTTTATTCCTGGCTTGGACTGAACCTTGATGAAGACTTTTCCTTCAACATCTCAAATCTGAGATGAAGCTGCTGGGATTCCCTTTTTTCTCAATCACTCAGTCTTTGGTGGGAGGGGCTAAAGGTTGTTGCAATTGGCATGGCCAGCAAACTCTGCTGCCTCTGCTCCACTTTTTCCTGCCTTCAATCACCCATTGCATTTTGCACCCTGGCTCCAATCATCTCACCAAGTTACCTTTGTCCTGCTGTTACTTCCCTTTTCTCATGCTGCAGCCTTCATTTTTCTTGCTCTCCAACACACAAATACAGTTTCTTCTCTTGATACACATACACCCACCAGAAGGTATTATCCCTTTGTAGCTGAAATGCTGGTGTGGTTCAGCTAATCCAACTATTGGAAATCTCAGAGGGGGAAAAAATCTAAAAGGAGAGGAACAGGAACCTTATACTGACCGCTGGAAGACTTTCCTTCTCAAAAAAACCTAGGTGCAAATCTTCCATGAGGTACAGAAGCTCAGTATGTGACTTCAGAGCAGACAGGGTCTTTCAGCCCAACCTACCTCACAGAAAGGTATTGAGAACATTTATTTCTGTATTTGGGGGAAAATTGCTTATAGTTTAATTACAACAGAATGCCCCCGCTCCCCAAAAAATCAGGAAAAACAGCCAGTTTGGTGTAGTGGTTAGGATGCTGGCCTAGAAATCAGGAGACTCTGAGTGCCAGTCCCGCCTTAGGCCTGAAAGCCCGCTGGTTGACTTTTGGGCACTTATTGTCCCTCATAAGATAGTTGTGGGCAAAAGAGGAGGGATGTATATTCACCACCTTGAGTTACTTATAAAGTAATAAAGTGGGATAAAAATCTGATGAATGAATAAATAAAGCTGTTTGTTTTTTTAAAAAAAGATATGTATTTATTGTGTCCATGCTCTTGTCCAAGAGCATCTGAAGGCATCCTTCACCTCCTTGTTTCTCAGACTGTAAATCAAAGGGTTCAGCAAGGGAATGATAATAGTGTAGAAGATGGCAAGAATTTTGTCACTCACATCGTGGATGGGAGATCCACTACTTGATTTTGGTCGGAAATGTAAAATAAGGATTGCTCCGTGGAAGATGGTAACTGCAATTAGGTGCGAAGTGCAAGTGGAGAAGGCTTTCAACCTGCCTGAAGCTGAGCTGATCCTCACAATGTTGGCAAGAATATACATATATGAAAGAAAAACACTTAGCACGGTAGTTGCTTCTACAAGTCCAGCCACGTAAAAAATCAGAAGTTCATTTAGGCGAGTGTCAGTACAGGAGAGCAATAGAAGGGCTGTGATGTCACAATATACATGGTTGATCTCAGATTGACAGAAGGATAATCTGAAAGTGAAAACAGTATGGAGAAGGGAATGCAAAAAGCCCAGGAGATAGGAACTTGCCATCAGAAGAATGCAGACTCTGGGTGACATGAGGAGTGGGTACAACAAGGGTTTGCAGATAGCCACGTATCGGTCATAGGCCATTGCAGCAAGGAGAAAGCACTCTGCACTTCCCAGGCCTATGACAAAGTACATCTGCATAGCACACCCAATAAAGGAAATGGATTTTTTATCTTCCAGAAGATTTGCCAAAGACTTACAGGCAACCACAGAGGAGAATAATGAATCTATAAAGGACAGGTTGCTGAGAAAGAAGTACATTGGAGTGTGAAGTTGGGGGCTGGCCCTTATTAAAGCAATCATTCCTATATTGCCCACCAATGTAGCCATATAAAAGATCAGGAACACTAAAAATAGAGTGATCTTCAAGACAGGCTTGTTGGTGAAACTTATAAAGACAAAATCATTGATTTTTGTGGTGCTGTTTTCCTCTGTCATTTTCCTTCCAGACCTGCAAGGTAAAAAAAAAAAATGTGGAAGATGAAGAAAAGCAAACGTTTTTGAATAATTCATATGAGTGATTCAGGGAATTTGTGGATTCCAAATCTAGGGATGACCACGAGTTTGAGTTATATAGAAGTGCAAGGAAATTTATGAAGAATGTAGAATGAATTTTACTCAAAATGTAACTTGCATTCTTCTTAAGAGTCTATTTAGAAAATTAGATGGAAAAAGTCACAAGAAATTGAGATCTCTTTTTGAGTTCACCAAAAACATTCTTCCAAACAGCAAGTGAAACGTAAAGTTTTCTGCCTCACTTTCTTGCTGCCCAATATGCTGGGCTATATTTTCTACCTTTCCACCAGTTACATTGGTATGATGGTTGTGAGTAGTGGGAGCAATAGTCAAAACATGCAAAAGGCATCAGGCTTTGCATCAAAACATGCAAAGATTGGAGTAGATAGAGAGTTTATGTAAGCTTAGTTGGAAGACGTAGTTTGATCAGATACATGTTTAAACTAAATATATGTTTGGAAGCAGATTTTTAAATATACTGGGGACAGTGAAAAAAAATAGCCATAGTGGGAAATTCATTGTTACTTTTCATATATCATTAATTATTCAACTGTATGAATATCATTGTGTTTTTTAAATTGGAAGGAAGGAAGGAAGGAAGGAAGGAAGGAAGGAAGGAAGGAAGGAAGGAAGGAAGGAAGGAAGGAATTTAGCCCTTCCAATTATTTGTTTCTGAATTCAAGTTCAAAACTTTCTCCACATTTTTACAATTCAATCTACATGATCAAGCTATTTAGTTTATTTAATGAACACCTAATGAACATTTAAATGCTACTGTTGGGGCTATTAAAAATTCATTCATAAATATTACCTTTGTAATGTTCTCTTTTCTCTCCACTTCCTAAAATTAATAGAGATGAGACTTTCGGTAATGCAAGGGATTAAATGAAGTATTGATTTAATCTGAGAAACAGTATAATACATATTCCAGAAAATTAAATACCTGATCATTTTAATGAGAATGGAGACTCCTGGGGATCCTGGTCTGATTTGGGCCACTGTTAGCTTTTTGTAGAATAAACAGAAAAGAAGCCCCTGCACAGTCCATATGAAATCCAAGTTTAGTTTAGCTCTAGCTCCTGGCAGGCTCTTTTTTATAGACAGAATTCCTACTCTGCCATTTTGAATTCACTATACAGAACCCTGCTTGTTAGATGACTGAGCCACTGGGAAGCATCATCTCTTCTCCTTTCAAAGCTCTTCAGAACAAAGTCTTTTCTTAGAAATATCCTAAGCCTCAACAATAGGGATGCTGTATCACTATACAAAATGTGTATAAAATCAATGGACACAGGGATGAGCAGACTGCCAAGAACCTCAGAGGGTCAAAACAATTCCAGAATTCAAGGTCCATAGAAGAGTTAAGGCCAGTGAGGGAGACAGCCATCACACCATTACATCATTTCCCAACGCAAAAACATTCTTACCCTGAAGCTCCCTATCAAATATATGAACTGGTGTCATAAAAGGACTGGTTTATATGCATATCCAAGCAGAAGTGTCTTTTCCCAGAGGACAAACCTCATCTCTCCAGGTTCTGGGTGCTTGGAGAACATCTTAGCATCCTTCACAGTCTCTAGAGAGGCTGTGATATTCTTCAGACTCAAAAGTGTCTTAGACTACTTAAGCTAAACTAGAGTTTAGTTAAGCAATCAGTTCTATGTGAGGAAAGAAAAAACACAGAATATATATATATATGATAATTTTATTTATTTTATCCCACCTTTATATATATATATATATGTGTGTGTGTGTGTGTGTGTGTGTGTGTGATAATTTTATTTATTTTATCCCACCTTTATTATTTTTATAAATAATTCTAGGCAGAAAACATATATAATAATCTTTCCTTCTCTTATTTTCCCCAAGAACCCTGCTATCTTTTAATAATTTATCATTTTTTTCTTATTTTTTTATTTTTGTTGTATAACACTCAGAGTTAATAGAATGAACGGAGTGGCCTTATAAATTATTGAAACAAAGAAATGTTTACAATGAAGTTTTTGGTGTCCATGCAGTTCAAGCCTGGTAAGAAGGTCAATGTAGATAATAATAATAATAGTAATAATAATAATAGTAATAATAATAATAATAATAACCCCCAGTGAGGCACTACCTTGACGTGGTTGTGGGGCTTGTGTACTCTGAGGAAGATGAGAGCTATGCCAGAGGTTCAACCATACTGTACAGGTCTCATCAGAGGAGTCAAACGGCTGTCCAGTTTCTTCTTAAAAACTTCCAGTGTTGGAGCATTCACAGCTTCTGGAGACAGGTTGTTCCACTGATTAATTGTTCTAACTGTCAGGAAATTTCTCCTTAGTTCTAGGTTGCTTCTCTCTTTGGTTAGTTTCCACCCATTGCTTCTTGTCCTGCCTTCAGGTCCTTTGGAGAATAGCTTGATTCCCTCTTCTTTCTGGCAGCCCCTGAGATATTGGAACACTGCTATCATGTCCCCCCTCGCCCTTCTCTTTGTTAAACTAGACATACCCAATTCCAGCAACCATTCCTTATATGTTTTAGCCTCCAGTCCCCTAATCATCTTTGATGCTCTTCTCTGTACTCTTTCTAGAGTCTCAACATCTTTTTTACATCGCGGTGAGTAAAACTGGATGCAGTATTCCAAGTGTGGCCTTACCAAGGCATTGTAAAGTGGTATTAATACTTCACATGATCTTGATTCTATCCCTCTGCTAATGCAGCCTAGCATTGTGTTGGCTTTTTTGGCAGCTGCAGCACACTGCTGGCTCATATTTAAATGATTGTCCTGTAAGACTCCGAGATCTTTCTCACAGTTTCTACTATTGAGCAAGGTACCCCCTATACTATACCTGTACATTTGGTTTTTCTTGCCTAAATGTAGAACCTTACTTTTTTCACCATTGAATTTCATTTTGTTAGATAGCACCCAGTGTTCAAGTCTGTCCAGATCCTCCTGTATCCTAAGCCTGTCTTCTGGAGTGTTGGCTATTCCTGCCAGCTTGGTATCATCTGCAAATTTGATGAATTCCCCATCTATCCTCTTGTCCAGATCGTTGATGAAGATGTTGAAGAGCACTGGGCCTAGAACAGAGCCCTGGGACACCCCACTACACACTTCTATCATAACTTGTTCATTTCTGGGCTGATTGTGGTACCATCTATGGATAATTCAATATACACCTGGCAGAATGCCCATCAGACTATGAGAACACAGGGGAGAGAGCAAGATAGTTAAGGGGGAAAACAGACAATGGAAAAATGGGATAGGAAAGACTATAGAGGGAATAAAGGGGGGGGGGAATAAAAAGAAACAAAAAGCAATTATTTCTGACTGTTATATTAAGAAAAAACTTTAATATATATTGTGTATATTATTATATTTAATTTTAATATATATTATGTATTCTATATATGTAATATTAAATATGATGCAATATAATTATTATATTTAATATTAATATTAAACACTTATATATTAAACATTTATGTCTCTGTGTGTTTGTGTTTCACATATATATAATACAGGTAGTCTTCAACATACAACCATTCGTTATAATTTGTGACTTATGATGGTTTCTCACACTTATCATCATTGCAGCATCCCCATCGTCCCGGGATCAAAATTCAGACCTTCACAAGCGACTCATGTTTATGACAGTTGCAGTATACCTGGGGTCATGTAATCATCTTTTACGACCTTCTGACAAGCAAAGTCAATGAGAAAGCCAGATTCACTTAACAACCATATTACTAACTTAACAACTGTAGTGATTCACTTAACAATTGTGATAAGAAAGGTTGTAAAATAGGACAAAACTCACTTAACAAATGTCTCCCTTAGCAACAGAAATTTTGGGCTCAGTTGTGGTCGTATGTCGAGGACTATATATAATGTATATATAATGGGAAACAGGTCTGCTACAAAAGGATTCTTGAGTCCACTGGGGAAACAACAGAAAGAGATTCTGAGTAACTACATTTAATTTACCCCAGTTGTGAGTTGAGCTGGAGAATTGCTTTGCTCGATTTCTAAGAGTCTGTTACACTACCTTAGAGCGATGATGATCTTCCCAGGAATACAAATGGTTCACACTTTCTGCCTTTTCCAGCTTTGCAGCACATCACAGCAGGTGTTCAGCTCCTTCACATATACCTACCAGAATGTGTTCTTCCTTTGTAGCTGGAATGCTGGTGTCGTCCAGCTAATCCAGCTACTGGAAAGCCCATAGGGGAAACCAAGTAAAAGGAGAGGAAGGAGAGCCTTATACTGACACCTAGAAGATTCTCTTTTGCATAAGACACAGGTACTTAATCTGCCATGAGCTATTCCTAGGAAAAATCTACAAGGAGCACACGTGCCAAAGCTGACTTGCTTTCTTCATTGCCTGCATCAACTTCCAGCTTGCAGTTTGTCAAACAGAAATGGGCGGGGGGGGGGGGGAGGTGTTGGTAAATTCCTAGGGTGGGGGGAGGCTAAGGAATGCATGAGAGCCTTCTGCTGCCAGAGAGGAGATACCCACCAAGGCCAAGTTCTCAGAGCTACCACCTAGAGTAGAATGTTTTCCCAAAATAAAAGCATTGAGTGTAATTGGTGGACATTGAACTGTGGGCAGCTCAGAGGTGAAAAGGGGGTTTTACCCATGTGGGTTTTCACAGAAAAACCTCAGAGATGACTTTGCTTAAGCTGTGCCTAAATGGATTTTTCCATAAAGCTTTACTCTTGGTAGTTCCTAGGTGTCAGGAGTTTCTTTTCTTGGATGTGCCAAATGGGACAGTTGACAACATGTGTCACGTAGAATGGAAATGCATGGAGAATGTTAGAGGATCCACCAATTGATTTTACAGCTCAGAGTGAAGATATACATAGATTGATTTTTAAGGCTCCCTCCTAATCAAATGACTTTGCATAGGACTAAAAATATCAAAATAACAAATCCATAAAAATCATTTTTATTTTAAATTAGCAATTAGACAATTAACTATAAAACACTCATAAACTTGGTGGCACAGTGGTTAGAACGTAATATTGCAGGTTGACTTTTCCCACTGCCAGGAGTTTGATCCTGACTGGCTCAAGGTTGACACAGCCTTCCATCCTTTGGAGGTCAGTAAAATGAGGGGCCCAGATAGTTGGGAGCAATATGCTGACTCTATAAACCACACAGAGAAGGCTGTAAAGCACTGTGAAGTGGTATATAAGTCTACATGCTATTGCTAAACACGAACCCATGATCTCTTGACCTTGTGCCTAGAGAAAAAAGAGATCTTCAGAGGAGAGCCTAACACTTTGTCATCAAGTACACAGAAAGAAGAATAGTTGAGAATACAGTGAATCATTTATAGCAAAGAACATTCCACTTTTATATTTCAGAAAAAAAAATTACAGATTAACTACAAAACCATGGCTCTTCTAAATTAGGAAAGCTGTTGCTTTTTTTAAACAAAAAAAAATCTAGTTATTTTGACCCAGGTTCTTCTCCAAGAACTTCTTAAGGCATCCTTGACCTCTTTGTTTCTAAGGCTATAAATCAAAGGGTTCAGTAAGGGGATAACAATTGTGTAGAAAACAGCAAGAATTTTGTCACTCATATCTTGATGAGGTGATCTGTTGCTAGATTTTGGTTGGAAGTGTAAAATAAGGATTGCCCCATGGAAGATGGTGACTACAGTGAGGTGTGAAGTGCAAGTGGAGAAAGCTTTGATCCTGCCTGCGGCAGAGTGAATTCCTATTACAATGTTGGTGAGAATGTATACATAAGAAATTGCTACACTCAGGATGGTGATTACTTCTACAAGCCCAGCTACATAAAAGATCAGAAGTTCATTGATGTAAGTATCAGAACACGAAAGTGATAGCAGTGCAGTGATGTCACAAAAAAAGTGATCGATAACTGAACCACAAAATGAGAGTTGGAAAGTAAAAATAGTATGTATAAGAGAATGAAAAAGACCAAGAACATAGGAACTTGCCACCAGAAGAATACAGACCTTGGGAGACATGAGGACAGGATACAGCAAGGGTTTGCAGATAGCTACATACCGGTCATAAGCCATTGCAGCAAGGAGAAAACACTCTGCACTCCCTAGACCTATAAAAAAGTACATCTGTATTGCACATTCAGTATAGGAAATTGAGTTTTTATCTGCCAAAAAGTTCACTAACATCTTTGGAGCAAACACAGAAGAGAAGCATGCATCCAGAATGGATAAGCTGCTGAGAAAGAAATACATAGGGGTATGGAGACAGGCACTGGTTCCTATTAAAGCAACTATTCCTAGATTTTCAATCAAAGTAGTTACATAAATGAGAAAGAATATTAAAAAGAGGATGATCTGCATTTTAGGACTGCTTGTTAAACCTACAAATATGAAGTCCTTGACGACTGTGGTGGTGTTTTCTTCAAACATCATGTCCAGATTTTTTCCCCTATATCTGCAAAAATCCAAAGCATAGATAAGGAAAAGCAACTTTTTTTTTTGTACAACACAAAATGAATGTATAGAGTTTATTGCCATCAGTGAGTAAAGATAATTGAATAAGGTGATAGAAATCTTTTGGCAATAAATCTTCCCAAATGAATAACTATGTTAGTTTACTGCTTGCAGGCAGCAAAACCAATAAGTAATTTTGAACTAGCTTAAGAATTTAACAATTGTAACCTTCTCGGTATATACTGCTATAAATATTTATACAACCTCCAGTTATTCAATACTGTGTCACCTGGGTCTCCCTCCTTATCTGCTCCTTCTTCCATCTAAATTGATGTTAACTATCTTTTAACCGTATTCTCTTTTCAGCCAATCATAAAAAGTTCCCCAGATTTCATAGTAGTCTGACTCTGTTTTATCTTTAATTGTCATTGTTAGTCTATTCATTTCTGCACATTCCAGTATTTTCCCAATCATCTCTCCCTCGGAGGGGGGGGGGCTTTCAGTGCTTTCCAATTTTGTGCAAACACAATCCTGGCTGCCGTAATTATATGAATAATTAAATATGTTTTCTCTTTATTGTATTTCCCTGGTAGAATACCCAACAGGAATATTTCTGGTCTTAGTTCTATACGTTGTTGTATCATCTTTTCTATCCATGTTCTAATTATATTCCAATATGTTTAGCTTCTACACACGTCCACCACATATGGTAGAAGGAACCTGGTATCTGGTGATATTTCCAACATTTCATAGATCTGTCCTTAAACATTTTAGCTAATCTTTCTGGAGACATGTGCCATCTGTAAAACATTTTATACATATTTTCTTTATATGCAGTCACCATTGTCAATTTATAGTTTCTTTTCCGTAGTTGCTGCCATCTATTTAATTCAATTGTGTATCCAAAATTCCTTGTCTATTTTATCATTGTCTCTTTCACTTGTTCCTCCTCTAACTCCATATGTAATAGATAACTGTATATTTGTTAATCCATTTTTCTTCCGCTCCTGTGAGTATTTCATCTAACTCTGTTGTCCCCAAATTAACACCATCCATTTTAACATCTTTTTCATATCTAGATTGTATTTGCGTTCTCATGTACCAATCCATCTTTATTCTTTGTTCTTCTAATTGTTGTTTGGTTTTCAACTCCCCCATATCTGCTAGTAAGTCTTTATATCTTATAATGTTTCCCATGTTAAACATATTGGGGTGTATTAGCGCCTCCATAGTTGAGAGCCAATTTGGAATCTTCAAATAATGCTTTCTCTTTACTTTCTCCCAGACCACAAATAACGAATTCCTTATATGGTATCTCTGGAAATAGCTATGTATTCTGTTTTTTCCATACGATATGGAAGCATGCCATCCCAACTGTAAATCATGTCCCTCTAATGTCAGTAATCTTGTATTCCTCAGTAAGATCCATTCTCTCATTCATGATAATGCTGCAGCCTGATAAATAGAAGTATTAATGTAAGAGAAAATTAATCTTATTGTATATAATACAGATAGGGAAATTTGGAGAGAGGAGTTGCTCGGACATTACCCCTGAATTGTATCTGAAGAGGGATGAGAGGGAAGAAAGGAGAGGAGAGAGAAAAGAGTAAAGGAGGGGAGAAGGAAGTAGGAAGGTTGGAGGAGAAGAGGAGAAGTGGGGAGAAAGGGGAGGAGAGTGGTGAAGGAAAGAAAGGGAGAAAGAAGGTAGAGAAGAAGGAGTGTGGATACAGTGAAAGGGGAAATGGGCGAGCAACACCAAAAGCCATGTGTATGTATTTATTTCATTTTATTAAAAGTATCTTATATATGAATGTTAAAAGAATGTATGTTAACATCTGATAAATATCACGGTATATGTATGGGGGAGAGTTTGGAAAAATAAAAAAAATTATTTAAAAAAAAAAAAATTAACAATTGTATTTAATGTACAACCTGATCTGCCTCAGAATTAAATACTCCTGGAGCAAATTTATATTATATGATTGAATAAATATACAGGACTGTTGGTTAATGCTTAAAAATAATCTTGGACTATTATTGGCATGATGCTATCCCTTAAGTTTATGGCGCTGTATTCATCCTGCTATTTAATACAAAACCAACCCTAACCCTAATACAACACTATCTATAGTTTTAGAAAGAGAAGCAAAATTAAGAGATGTTTAGTTTAACACACAGTCATCAAATTAATAGATATTTGCATCCACGTTTTTTCATCTATTTTCATAATTTTCTGAATAAGCAACTCAATGTGTTCAGATTTATTTCTGAGCAAAACTGAAAGGTAATAGTCGGTAATTAGAAAAGCCAAGAATAAGCCTGAAACACATGATCATTTATATATGTACGCACAAACATTTTTAAAGTTACTGGAATTTCTTTAAATTTCTAAAATGTAAGCAAAATATCACCATTAAATAAAGACATCCCGGTAGAGATGATCTTCTATCATTGAACAATTACAATTTCCTTAGTTTCAAAAAATGGCAGATTTTAATGACAAAATAAAATCTGTTGCAGGTGAACTACAACCTGATAACACCTTTTGTTTGCAGAATGAATACGTTCTGGGGACCAGAAATCCAGCTACATGCAATACTTATATTTGATTTCTGCATTTCCCCCCACTACCATCTCCAAATATTTTCTGGGTTTTTAAAAAAAAATTAGTTATACTATTGCACTGCTTTTGTTTTTAGAACTGAATAAGAAGAATAAGAAAAACAAGACTTTGTATAAAATTCAGAACTTTTCTTGCGCCCATCCATCTCCATGCTTGACAGCTATTCAGAACACGTGCTGGATTGAAAACAGAATGAAAAACAAGGGCAAAGGGGAAGACCCTGACTGGAAATGGAAAGGGAAGAAAATGGATATTTTAAATGAAGTAGTTCTGGGAAAAATCAATGGAACTGGATTGTACATAGCCTAACTAATCATTTTAACCCCCCATATCATACTGTTGTAAAACAAGATGACTTGTTGTATAATAGTTATTTAAAGTTGTTCTACCCCTTTAAGTAATTTATTTCAGGTTAACAGCTAAAATAACCAAAACTAACATAGTATAAAGCAAATATTTACTTACCTTGGAAACAATCCTTGTAGAAATTTAATATAATTCACAGTTGGAGTAAGAAGAAAGAGACACTCAATTCTCTTATGCTTTAAAAACCAAATTGTATTGACAGGTTTTCTAGGCAGCAGCCTTTTTTCCCCAGCTGTATAATGGTTTGTTTAATAATAATAATAATGGCAGTAAAAATCATAAGTTTTGGTCAATTTTATTTGCAGAATCTAATGCGAGCAATAACTGTATTTTAATAATCAATCCCATGATTAATTATATTATTTAAATACCAAAACGACTGCTTTATTTTCTTCATTAATCTGCCTGACCACATGTGGTTCCTAACGCTTATGCTCAACTGTTTTAAGTTCACAGCTGGTTTCTAATTTTCAATCCCTGCTTTTTTGCAGTTTTTAGCATAAACAGAAAAAGTTTGCTGATCTGAATTAGTATGATATGTCCTTGCATAAGTCTCTGAAGCAACTTAGAGAAGTTAAAAGGAATTTAATTTATTCCCTTCTGAATTTTTAAACCATTCTGAGGTCCCCTACAAAGTTTGTATTTCAGCAGAATATTGATTTAGTTACTTGATTTCTTACCTACATTTCCTCCAAAAGCTGAAGGCAGCATACTTTTCATAAAATCATACATTTTGGATTACTATGATTTATGCACCTGCTAAATCAGAAGTGCTTGGTCTGCCTTTTTTCATAAATGTATGTCAAAATGCACATAAGTGGTATGTCAAAATGCACATAAGTGGTATCTTTTTTCTATTTCTTTTTTATTTTTATTTTATTCCTTACCACCCACTCTTCCACCCACCCACCCCCAACCCCCCTCCCCTCACTTCCCAGAGCAGAATACAGGGTTATTAATGACAAAGTTGACAATAAAAAAGAAAAAGAAAAAGAAAAAAGAGAAAAAAATATCATACTTAACCTTTAACTCCAATAACATCATAAACAAATCTCTATAACATTTACTATAAAATTCACTCATAAAGTAAATGAAACTTTATAGTTCCATACTTTTTCTGAATATAATCTATCCATCTTCTCCATACAATAATATATCTTTCTTGTGTATAATCCTTCAAATAAGCAGAAATTTTTGCCATTTCTGCAAAACTAGAAACTTTAAATATCCATTCTTCTAAGGTAGGCAAGGAATCTTTCTTCCAATATGAACCTACTATTAACCTTGCTGCAGTTAATAAATTCAACATTAAAGTAGTTTCTTTGTCATTTAGACCCACAAAAATACCCAATAAAAATAGTTGAGGAGTAAACTTTATCTTCTTTCTAAAAATCTTTTGAATGTTCCACCAAATCATAATCCAAAAAGCCTTTACCTTTTTGCAATTCCACCAAATGTGAAAATATGTCGCATTCTTATTGCCACATCTCCAACATTTGGGCTGTATGTTAGGATACATACAAGATAATTTTTTAGGATCTAAGTGCCATCTGTAAAACATTTTATAAAAATTTTCTCTCAAATTTTGAGCTTGTGTAAATTTAACATTTCTAGTCCAAATTGTCTCCCATAAATCCAATGAAATCGGTTCCTGTATATTTTGAGCCCATTTAATCATACAGTCTTTAACCAATTCTGTTTCCGAGTCTAACTCTAATAAAACATTGTAAATTCTTTTTATATGGGCCTGACTCTGATTTTTAATCTGAATAACCAATTGTTTATCTTCTAATGTTATTCCCTCTTTCTTATCTACAGTCCACCTGTCCACCATTTGTAAATATTGAAACCATGACTGTAGAATATTTTCTTGCCTTAATACATCTAGCGATTTTAAATGCCAATCCAAACCTGACCAAATTAATAATTTTTATATGAAATTCTATCAAAGTTCATCCCCTTGGAGGTTCCCTCAATTGCATATCTGGGAATCCCCCAGATAGGTATTTTATAATTTAACCTATAATAATACTTTTTCCAAACATGAAGTAAGGCATTCCTCAGAATATGTGACTTAAAAATTCGGTCGACTTTCTTATTAAAAATTAAGTATGCATGCCAACCGTACATTAAATCCCAGCCTTCCAGAAAAAGAATATCCTTATTTGTTAAATTAAGCCAATCACTTATCTAAGTTAAAGCAGCTGCATCATAATATAATTTCAAATTAGGTGCCTTAAGTCCTCCTCTTTCTCGGGCGTCTTGCAAAATCTTAAACTTAACCCTTGGTTTTTTTCCAAGCCCAAATAAAATTGTTAATACTCTTCTGCCATTCCTCCAAGTTTCCCTCTTTTTTTAAAAATAGGTATCATCTGGAACAAGAAAAGAAACTTTGATAGAACATTCATTTTTACAGCTGAAATTCTCCCCAACAATGACAATTGCAATTTTTTCCAATCCTTTAAATCCTTTTGTACTTTTGCCCATAATGGTTCATAATTGTTCTTATACAATTTCCCATTTGAAGCAGTTAAATATACTCCCAAGTATTTAACCTTTTTTACCATCTGAAAACCTGTAGCTTTAATCAGACTTTCCCTATCCTTAACTGACATATTCTTAGGTAATATCTTAGTCTTGTAATTGTTAACTTTAAAACTAGAAACATTCCCATACTGTGTTATAAGTTCTAATAAGCAATCAATTGTTTGATTCGGTTGTTCCAAAATTAAAACCAAATCATCCGCAAAAGCCCGCAGTTTATATTCATTCTTCCTTATCTTTATACCCTTGACTACCGTTGATTCTCGAATCTGGATCAACAAAATTTCCAACATTAAAACAAATAACAATGGAGATAATGGGCATCCTTGTCTTGTCCCTTTTTCAATATTAAAAGTCTCAGTCAGTCCCCCATTTACAACAATTTGTTCAGATTGTTGCTGATATATAGCTTTAAGTGCATATAAAAACTTATCCCCAAAATTCATTTTCTCTACCAATGAAAATAAAAATTGCCAATCTAGTTGATCAAAGGCTTTTTAAGCATCCAAAAATATAAAAGCCACAGGAATCTGATTATTCTTATCCAAATACTCAATTAAGTTTATGATTTGTCTTACATTATATTTCATATATTGCCCTGTTATAAATCCTGATTGATCACTATGAATCAAATCCTTCATAACCTGCATTAATCTATTTGCCAAAATTTTAGTGAAAATCTTATAATCAACATTTAACAATGATATTGGCCTATAATTCTTGGGCTCTGTGAGATCTTGATCCTCCTTTGGAATCAGTGATATAAAAGCTCTTTTCCAAGAAGGAGGAACTTGTGCTCCCAACAAAATACTATTAAAAAGCTCCTTTAATGGCTCCATCATTTCTTCAGATAAAATCTTATAGTATGTCAATCCATCTGTTCCTGGAGACTTTCCCACCTTTAACTGCTTAATAGCTAAACCAATTTCCTCCACAGTAATTAAACAATTCATCCCATTTTGTTGTTCCTCAGAAAGTTTAGGAAAATGTGCTGATTGTAAATATTTATCTATATCCAATCCCTTTATATTGTCACTTGAATATAATTTTGTATAAAAATCTAAAAAACTCTTTTTAATCAAATTTTGCTGAAAAACCTCAGTACCTTTATATTTTACTTTCTCTATAATCCTAGCTTTCTGTTTCTTTCGTAACTGATAAGCCAACCACCTCCCAGGCTTATTTGCATTACAAAAAGTATTATGTCTCATATAAGACAGATTGGTAGCCACCTGATCTGCCAACAACATATTAAATTGTTCCCTAAGCATCTTTATTGAAGCCTTTAAGTTATTATCAGTTGGATTAAGAATAAGCGCTTCTTCTTTTAATTTAATCTCTTCTTCTATTTCTCTACGTCTTTGTAACCTTTTGTCCCTAGAAACTTTATTTAAATGAATCAAGATTCCCCTCATATACGCCTTACTGGCATCCCAAACCATGGGCATCGATGTACCCTTGTTCATGTTTAAAGCAAAAAACTCCTTTAAATGCTCTTTACATTTTTGTACAAACTCTTCCCGAGTAAACAAATTTTCGTTCAGTCTCCAGGGTCTTCTATTCCCATCTTCCAAATGTAACTCCATCCACACCGGACTATGATCTGACAAGGTCCTGGGGAAGATTTTTACCTTCCTCACCCTAGAAAAGAAATCACTAGTAATCAAAAAAAAGTCAATCCTTGAAAATGACTGATGTCTATCCGAATAAAAAGTGAAGTCTCTATCACTTATGTTCCTTTCTCGCCAAATGTCAATAGGCTCCAACTCTTCTTTCAAATCAAAGAAAGTTTTGGGTAATTTAGTTTGAGTAAAAGTTTTAGAAGAACTCTTTTTATCTATAGTTGAGTCTAAAACTCCATTCCAATCACCCATCAAAATTACAGATTTGTAATCCAACTGAGATATCTTCCTATGCAAAAACTTATAAAATTGATTCTGTTGTTGATTAGGAGCATATAGTCCAACAATAAGAACTTTCTTGCCTTGTATTGGTAATTCCACAAAGACATATCTTCCTTCACGGTCAGCCTCAATTAGTTTAGGTGAAAAAATTTTCTTCACATAAATTACAACACCCTCTTTTTTCCCTGGAGCTGGAGCCATAAAATGTGATCCCAAACGAGAGTTTATCAAAAATTTTGAGTCCTTTGAAGTTATATGAGTCTCTTGCAAACATATCAAATCATTATTATGTTGTTTCAAATAATGAAAAATCTTTCTCCGTTTCTGTGATGAATTTAAGCCATTAACATTCCAGGTCAAGAACTTGGCCATCTCCACCGGCCTGGAGCCTCTGGAGCATGGCCTGTAGATCAACTGTCAACGATCTTTTAGGTCTTGCCCCTCCCACAGGCTCTGTAGTAACCATTCCTTCTACCTTATCACCACTCTTCTGCTGCTGCTCTTTTTCTTTACATTTGTGGGCAGTTCGTGTCATCCTTTGATCTTTTATCTCAAGGTTCTGTACAGCTTATTCCATAACCATCATTGAAGAGGCTCCTGCCATAACAGGCTCTTCAATTATCCTTGTTTGTGAAGGTGAAGACGATCTTGCCTTTAAAATAGAATGATAAAAATCTCTTGCCTTTGAGACTGTAGTTAATCTATGACGTGTCCCATCATAATTCACTACTATTCCTCTTGGAATCTCCCATCTGAACTGAATTTGACGATGTTTTAACTCATCAGACAGAAAAGTAAAGTCTTTTCTGCCTCTTAGAATCTTGGGAGGTATTTCTTTTAAAATTATCACGTCTTGATCTGCAATTTGAAACTTCTGTTTATAAAAAGCCTGTATAATTTCATTACGAATAAATCTTCTAGAAAAATAAATAACCACATCTCTTGGTAGGTTTCTCTGTCTAGCAACCCATGAGTTGACTCTAAAAAATTTTTCTATCTCATTCCCAATTATTTCAGGTCTCCATTCAAGATTAATAGCAATATCTTTCACAATAAGCTTCTTTAAGTCCTTCTGAAAATTTTCTCTCAATCCTCTGATACGCAATGCAAACTCCATCTCTCTGTATTGTGAAATAATTTGTTCATCCTGTGTAATTTCTATCTTATTCTCCACCTCCTCCATTCTAGATTCCAATCTTGTTGCATTTTTGGTAATCTCCTCCATTTTGTCATCAATTCTTTCAATATGCAGAGCAAGACCTTGAAATGCAAATAGGATGTCCTCCCTGACTTGCTTGTTTTTTTTTCTCCAGTAGTTCTTCTGTAATAGCCCTCTCTGCAATTATAAGATCTTTTACTTCCTCTTTAATATCCAAAGCATTCTTTTTTAGAGCTTCTTGTAAGTCTTTAAGAGAAATTGCAGGAGGAGGGGAGGGTGGGGGTGATTTTGGTTTCTGAGAAACAGGCTGAGACATTGGAGAGGAGATGGAAGCTTTAGGAGCAGGGAGCAAACGTTTTGAAGCCATTCTCTTAAATACAAAAGAACAAAATTCTTGCCTATAAAATCACAGTTCTTTAAATAGTAACAAAAAAAAGAAAGAAAGAAAAAGAGAAAGAGAAAAAAGAAACCAAGTTCTTGCCTCTATATTTAAAACATTGATCTATGTCCAACTTTTAACTTTGTTGCTAAATCAAACAAGAAAGACGGTCACCATTTTGCCTTTCACTTTCCCTTTCTTCAAAAGGGAAAGTAAACAATAAAAAGAGGAGAAGATACTTGCTGGAGTTAAAGTCACAATCAATCTTAAACGCAGTTTCTCCTTGTCTGCTCCATCTGCATTTAAGTACTCACAAGCCTCCCAAAAAAGCAGATGTGGGAGCGGCGCCTTGCTTCATCCTAAAGCTTCGGGACAAAGACGTCCTGGAGTGCGGAGATGGCTCAGACTCTGAGGGAGCTCTACCCTCCAATCCCTGAAATTATGGGGATCCAGGGGAGCTCTTACCTCTACCTGAGCAGCATTTCTCCTCTCTTTCTCCCAGAGAGGAGATTCAAACCGCAGGACAGCTGATTGTAAAAATCCTGCGGCTTTTACACAACCCAGGATCAAGCAGCCATCGTAGCTGCTTGATCCACAGGAAGTCCTCTTTTTTCTATTTCTTTTTAAATTTGGTTTTAGAAATTAGTTTTTCTTTTTTATTTGACTTCCCTGCATAGTTAGACATTTTGCAATAATAATTATAACAGGGCTGCAAGCGTAAGTGTTGTATATATATATATATATATATATATATATATATATATATATATATATATACGTAGGTCTTTGGTTGTTCGGGTTTTCTCCTGCGTAAAATTGGAAGTGTCTTGGCGACGTTTCGATGAAGTCCCATTCGTCATCTTCAGGCTGGTGTTTTCAGCTTCGTGCTTCGAGCAGCAATGTGTGGTCTTAGCTGTTTCTTCCTTTTAACTGCCAGTGGGGGTATGAACTGATTGGGTGGGAGCTTGGCTGTGTTCTGATTGGGTGGAGGTGTGTTCTGATTGGTTAGGGGGTTGGCTGTGCTCTGATTGGCTGGGGGGTTGGCTGTGCTCTGATTGGCTGGGGGGTTGGCTGTGCTCTGATTGGCTGGGGGAGTGTTCTGTTTGGTTGTGCTCAGGTTAGTCTGAGTTGCAGAGGGGTTTGAGATTTTGGGCTGCCTGGCTATTTTTTGGCTTCGCGTTCGTGGTCGTGCTTCCTCTTCATGGAGGGTGTCAGTTTGCTTCATGTATGGATTGGGGGGGTTTAAAGTGGCTAATGATGCAGCTGTGGTCTGGCTTCTGGGTTGTGGTCGTGCCTCATCATCAGTGTGGCTTTGGGTTTGTTTTTTGCGTGGATGTGTGGTGGTGACATCCTGTGTGGTTTTTGTGAGTGTGGGTCTGGTATCATTTTTTGTGTTAGGGAGTCGTTTGTCAATAAGGGCGGGTTTCCAAATGGCTGGTAGGCGGGAGGTATCATCTCGCTTGTTCATGCTGTGTGGGTGTTTTTCTATCTCGATGGCTTCTCTGATTATTCTGTTATTAAAATGTTCACTTTTGGCAATGGTTCTGGTATTTTTAAAGTCAATTTCATGTCCTGTGGCTTTAAGGTGTTGGACCAGGGAAGATGTTGGTTCCTCTTTTTTGACTGAGTTCTTATGTTCTTCAATGCGTGCACTTATTCTTCTGTTGGTTTGTCCGATGTATGTGTTGGAACAAGCAGTGCATGGGATTTCATATACTCCTTGATTTTCTAACTCAATTTTATCCGGGGTTTCTTAGGATGGTGGATATTTTTCTGTTTGTACAGAATGCTGTTTGATGTTGTGTTTATGGAGGATCTTGCAGATTATGTCTGTGGTGCCTTTTATGTATGGGAGGAGGGCTTTGCCGTTTTCTTGTTCTCTGTCTTGGATTTTAGTGGGGGTTTCTTTTTGGATTAGGTTTGTAATCTTATTTCTTTGGAATCCATTGGATGTTAGTATATTGGTGAGAGTGTGTAGTTCGTTTTTTAGGTGTTGTTCGTCAGCTAAGCGTTTTGTTCTGGAGATGAGTGTCTTGGCTACGGAGTTGATCTGTGCTGGGTGGTGGTGTGAGAGAGCGTGCAGATAGCGATTTGTGTATGTTTTCTTCTGGTAGATGGTGTGTCCTAGGCAGCCATTGGATTTCTTGTAGACTAAGACATCCAGGAAGGGAAGTTGGTTATTAGCTTCTGTTTCCATGGTGAACTGTATTTTGGGGTGTAGGCTATTGAGGTGTATGAGGAAGTTGTCCAGTTTTTCTTTCCCATGTGGCCAGATTATGAAGGTGTCCTCTACGTATCTGAGCCAGAGTTTGGGTTTGTGATCCGATTTTTCTAGAGCTTGGGTTTCAAAGTGTTCCATGTAGAGGTTTGCAATGACAGGTGAGAGGGGTAATCCCATGGGTGCTCCTTCTGTTTGTTTGTATTTTTGTCCGTTATAGATGAAGTATATGTTGGATAGGCAGTGGTTGGTCAGTTCTAAGATGTGTTTGGGGGGGTTATATTTGTTTTGGATAGCTGTCAAGGCTTCTTTGATAGGCACTTGGGTGAAGAGGGATATGACATCGAAGCTCACGAGTAGGTCGCTGGGCTGTAAGTTTTGTTTCTTTATGATCTCTATAAACTGGAATGAGTTTTTTATGTGTGAGGTGATGGATTCTGCATAGGGCTGTAGTTGTTTGGTGAGAAATTTGGCTAGGTTTTGTAGAGGTGAGCCTATGGAGCTGACTATGGGTCTGAGTGGGGTTCCTTCTTTGTGTATCTTGGGGAGACCATAAAGTTTGCGGCATCTGGATGATTTCTCTCTGGGAATGTTTCTTTGCTGGATCTCTTCGCTAATGGGGGAGGCTTTTATTTTGGATCTGGTGGTTTTTTCCATGTAGGTGGTGGGATCTGTGTTTAGGGGTTTGTATATGGAGTCTTGGAGTAGATTGGTTAATTTGGTTTGGTAGTCAGATGTGTTCATAATCACCGGGGCATTGCCCTTGTCTGCTGGTAGGATTATTATGCTGGTGTCTTCTT
Source organism: Crotalus tigris (assembly GCF_016545835.1). Classification (NCBI taxonomy): domain Eukaryota; kingdom Metazoa; phylum Chordata; class Lepidosauria; order Squamata; family Viperidae; genus Crotalus; species Crotalus tigris. The sequence continues at coordinate 2,225,688 of NW_024096618.1, read as the reverse complement.
TCAGGTTACGTAGAGGAACAGACAGCACTACGTAACCTGAAATAGTTGAGAAATTGCTTACAGAAATTCGCTGACACTTCAGAATCTAGAATGTGCATTTTGAATTTATATTTTCTTCATCTCACCATATATATATATATATATATATATATATATATATATATATATACCAATGATATTTTATGATGCTTTACATATATATCAGAAATCTCTCTTCTTAGGATTCCACCTGCTTACTGGAAACATTGGAGTAAATTAGATTTTATGATAGAAAAGGGCCAGAAAAGTATAAGGACTTTGAGGTTATTATCTGACTCCTTTTTTTTTCAAACTTGGCATAAGGATTTCAAGAACTTTCTCAACTAGTAAATTTGAACTTGCCTCCTGTTTTGATGCAGATATTAGATGATCCAGTTAGGTGGCCCAGAGCACCTTTCAATATTTGGGATGAGGTAAATATGAAGTATCTAAAGATATAAATGATGCCAAGGCTGATTATATTTTGAAATGTCTTCCCATGTTCATTTCCTCAGCTTCTTGTCAAGACTAAAAAAGTAAGACAGGCAACAACAATGAAATATCTGCCTATCTTACCTCCCTGCACTTTTCTACCTATTAGGAGGTCTCTAGTTATTTTTGCGATTCTTGACTCTGGGTTATCCAGCATCTTGCAGTTTAGAAACTAATAAAGGCCCATACCCCTGTTGAAAATGTGAAGTCCACAGTAGTCCTTGTTAGAGAATATACTCCTAATCATAAACAGAGGGCTGAAAGAACACTGAACAATCCCATTAACAGAATAGAAGATGCTTATTGCACGACAGTCTTGGATGTGAAGTTTGAGTTTAGTCCATGTATCAATTAATGCCAAGTCATTAATTATCTTTGCCATAAAAGATAGACTTAAGAAATGGGTGGGAATAGAATATCAGAGCTTACAGCTTAAAGAAATGGCCTGTTTGGGATAATTAACTAGTTAAGACTGGCTAGAAATCGAGAGACTGTTCTAGTCCCATCTTATGCACAAAACCAAGGAGGTGACTTTGGGTCAGTCACCTCTTTCAAATCTAAGAAGGAATTGTCAAACCTTTCTGGAAACTGCTGTCCAAAAAACTGCAAGGTTCAGTTGGCTGGTATTTTTGTTTTATTTACTTTACATCTGGAAGAAAGTGAAGACTTGATGTGGAGGAAGAGTTGGAAAAGTTCCTTCACCTCTTAAACTCAAGATACCCATTGAGTTAACAATAGGCCAGATGAAAAGTATGTGAAAACCCATCCCCATATTTCTCTCTCACCATTTGCCCTAGTTGTCAAACAGGCTTCTACTATAAGTGTGGGTGCCAGATATCTGAAGAGGCAAAGGAGGACACAGACAATTGGGTAGGAGGAAAAATAAAGAGGAAAAGGAAGACATAATATTTATTTAATTTTCTTGACATTTGTGACAAGAATTATGTACAAAACTGCAAAAAGATATACCTAAGCCTATGTGTATATGAAATTATGTTTTCCACCATCAGAAAGTCTTGGTTTTTTTCAATTACAGGAATGTGCTAGAGTTTAGATACCTAATGCAGAAGTTTGTGTTGCTAATTATGATATTGTGATCATGCTTTAACTGAGATGTTGTTTATGTATTCTATAATTTTATTGTATATGTTTTGTAAGCCACTTACAATCATTTCACTGAACTGGCATAAAAGCATTTAAAATAAGTGAGATAAACAAACAAACAAACAAATATTTTATTGATCTATCATAGAAGTAACAATTTCTTTTTTCAAATAAATCCTTATATTCTGCAAATTGTCAACACTGCATTATCCTTTATAATATTGAGAAACACTCTGGACTATAATACTAGCACAATTTTGACATGGAACTGGCATGTTGTTAGTGTATTTCATTCTGAGCAATTCCTGTATAGCATAGAAACAGGTAAGACTGGAGATTTCATTTCTATAGGTTACAGAGACCAGTGGGGTATAATAATATTAACATTCAGATAATGTTGAACTATGAAAACCTGGAGACAAAGGAATATCAGAGGCAATGCTAGAATCTGCACTTCATTATCAGCTGTAGTTGTTTCTCTATCACCAATATAGAATGCTATTCTGGCAGGATGTAAATTTTTAAAAATTGCATCAGACTTTGTGATTGTCCTTTATATACACAAAAAGAGATTGCTACAAAGGTTAACTGTTGTTGCTGTACTTGAACATACTTTTGAGAGGGACTATAATGACTAGTTCTACTTTCCCAGATATCACTAATATGAACTTAATGTTGTCTGGTGACCACAGCTTCAGCCTCTGTGGAAACAGATAATAATAATAATAATGATGATAATAATAATAATAATAATAGTAGTAGTAGTAGTAGTAGTAGTAGTAGTAGTAGTAGTAGCAGCAGCAGCAGTAAAGTTAGAAGGGACCTTGGAGGTCATCTAGTCCAACCCCCTGCTCAGGCAGGAAACCCTAAACCATTTTGGACAAATGGCTGTCCACAACTGTTCTCCACCATTAGACTGTCTTCCTAAACATTCTCCAAAATGCCTCCTTCACTTCTTTGTTCCTCAGGCTGTAAATGAGAGGATTCAGCATGGGAATTACCACTGTGTAGAACAAAGATGCCACTTTGTCTTGTTCCAAGAAATATGTGGAGCTGGGCCGTAAATACATAAAGAAGATCGTCCCATAGAATAAGCTGACAACAATCAGGTGAGAAGAACAGGTAGAAAAGGCCTTGCGTCTGCTCTGTGTAGAACGGATCTTTAAAATGGTGATTAAGATAGAGGCATAGGAGAACAAAATAGTTACTGTAGTGCTTACACCGTTTATACTCACTTGTGCAAATATTACAGTCTCATTGATGTGAGTATCAGAGCAAGAAAGCTTCAAGAGTGGGGGGATATCACAATAGTAATGATTGATCACGTTTGATCCACAAAAGGATAAAGAAAAACTGAGTGTGGTGTGTAAAACTGCATAGAAAATGCCAAGGAAATATGAAATAACTGCCAACCAGACACAGATTTTTCCTGACATGATCACTGAATAACGCAGAGGGTGACAAATAGCCACATACCGATCAAAGGCCATCACAGCCAGAAGAAGACATTCAGTGCTTCCACATATAACAAACACAAACATTTGAGTGGCGCATGCAAAGAATCCAATATTTTTCCTTTCTGTTAAGAGAAACACCAACATATTGGGTATAATGCTTGAAGAATAGTTGACATCTACAAATGCCAAATTACCGAGAAAAAAATACATGGGAATGTGGAGTCGAGAATCTGTTTTGATTAGGAAGATCATTCCTAGATTCCCCATCAGGGTAATAATATATATCAGTAGAAACAACACAAAGAGAGGCAATTGTAGCTCCTTTTGATCTGTGATGCCCAGGAGAATGAAGTTGGAGACCCGTGTGTGATTCCACATAGAAATGTCTTCTTTGTACATTAATTGTTGGGAGAAAAAAATGCAATTAGACAAAGATTGGAATTTACTACTTGTAACTAAAACATTGGGACTGATAAAATTTCTGCCTTTCCCATAGAGTGTGTGCATTATTTAAATGAGACTACATTATTTTGAAATCTGTAGGGTATGTGATTTTTTTCCTTCAAATTTCAATGTAACCTAATGCAAGTTTATATATCTTCTAGCCTTGGATACAGTGCCATCACTTAAACATGTGGTGGTGTAAAGATGTGTTAAGACAGAGAAAAAATGTATAAGAGACGAGTTTAACTCAATCTCTAAGGCTATGCCCTCCTTTCAAATCAAGAAGACTCATTGTTCCTTTTAATAACACTAAATTAGAGCACAATATCCAGCTTGAGATCTCATAAATATCATCAGGATGAGATACTACATGCTAGAGTATGGTCTTCCTTACTATTCTACTATGATTTACTTCTATTCTCTACCTTTTCCTGCTCACTATAAATACAGATTTTCATAATCTTTGCTGTGTAACACTTCGCTATGCCCCAGCAGATGGCCAGGAAAACATAGTTTTCTGTCTCCTTCTTGAGTCTCACATTGCATTTGTCCCTGAAAGCATTCTATCACATTTAGTTGCCATTTGGAAGGTGACTTGCGAGGGATCAGTTTAAGTACACAATTACCATTGGTTGATAACATTGTCTTGGTGCTCTGGCAAGTTAATTCAGACAAGCTGTTTATCAGGACAGGGACACCATGGTTAATAATCAGCGGATAGTTGGAAAAACCTTTTATCTTCATTTATTCTGAGGGTAGCCAATGACAGAGCAGAATCTATTCTCTGTAAATAAACAGAAGGAGACATGTACTTACCCCCTATTTTCGAAAGAATACCAGAACTTTGGGTATGATGGTTTTTCCAAATATATTGACTGTTTGATAGGAACCAAGACTTCCTAAATTATTATCAGAAAGAATAGGAAGTTACTTTTTCCAATACTTATCTTTAATAGGATTTTCCCCCCTGAATTTCTTCTATTGCTTCCAGTGGGAGAAGAAATAATTATAATTTCAATGCATCCATTTCTGTGTTCTGAGGGACCCACACAGGTAATCTGTAAGCTAGAGCTTCTAGCCAAAATTTCCAAGACCTCTTTCTGTTAACACTGTTCTCAGAATATACAGCTTACTTGGGAATGAAATAGTGACAGCATTGCAGAGATTGCTGAGTGGATAAGGGCTCCATTTATTTAAACTCTGATTTAAAATTTCCCTGAAGGTTCTCATTCTCTTGTGACATTTGTTTTTATGCTTGTTGATGCAGAGCGGAATAATGAAAATGGGTGGGGGGGTGTCTGTGAGTAATTTATGTCTGTCTGTTGAACCCAATTAGAGACACTTTTGTCCTAAAGGTTTATATATTACAAAGTAGGACAACTGTGAAACATTGTTGATTCTATTTGAAAGTCACCTTTTTTGTCCCTTTGTCAAAAATAAAAAAATAGTTCAAATCACAACAGAAATCAACAAATCCAATGCTGTTTTCTTTTTCTAGTGTTGCATAATAATTTTTAGTTTGTCTACAGTACATTCTCAAAATGTACTTGAGGTCTTCATTGATGTAGACAAGATTTAGAGTTCTTGAGGTCTTCATTGACGTAGACAAGATTTAGACATGAAGAACCTGTGCATTTTTAATATACAGTCTACAAGTTATATTAACAGCTCTGTGAGTTAGTCCAAAATGTGGCCATTAATAGGACAAATCTGGACATGAGTTTATGTTTCGACTCTGAAATTACATCTCCCCCACCAAGGCAATTGCAACCAATCCTTACTGAACTCTTTTGAAGCATCTAAAGGGCATGAAGCAATGTCATTTTGTGTTATCAACCTCATTTTAAAATAAGAGATGTAGTTTATTTTACCTCAAACTGCTTATCAAGTTATGACATTTACGTTCAATATTGAAGAGGTCACGTAATACTGCCTAGTGTTCCAGGACAACTTCTCCCCATCTACTGCTGCCAAATAATAGCATCATTCTATGCTTCTGTGTTGTACAGCCCCAGTTGCACTTGCACTGTGCCACAATCTCCCACCAAGAATGCCACCTCTCTGTCCATTGTAAAATATCTGATGGGGAGTTGGCTAGCTACTACTTCTAAAAGGTCCTGCTTGGTCTTGATTGTCACTCGGAGTTTTGGCTGAAGTCATAATTGTGGCCTTTTTCTTAATGTAGGAGGAAAACATGCATAATTTCAGTAGTAAAATAGTAATAGTTTTCAGTATCTTAGACCAGTTAGCTTGGGGAATTCTGAGAGTTGAAGTCTACACATTGTAAAGTAGTCAAGGTTGAGAAACACTCTCTGAGTAAGTAGCCTTGCACCACTGGAATAATTTGCATGGCAAAAACTCTCTCTTTTATTGTTTCAAGACTTTGCTGATTCCTATTTCATACCCTACATTTGCTCTTCCTTGGCATTTGTTGAAAGATTTATAGTATAACAGACCGGTGATAGCTCATGAAGCTCAATTGCTTTGCTTTCTGTTTGTCTTCATCTCAGCTTTTCATGGGACATTAAGGCATCAATACTTGTACCATCAACCTAGAATAATATGGTAGATAATCACTTGAATAGTTGAGAAATTGCTTACAGAAATTCACTGACACTTGAGAATCTAGAATGTGCATTTTGAATTTATATTTTCTTCATCTCACCATCATTATAGATCTATTATTTACAAGCTCAGCTCCTCTCCCTGAGGAGTCAAGTCTCAGAAGGAAAATCTCTGAGGAGCAGAAGATCTTGAGAAACCTCTGAAAGCAGATTATTAGAGAGGCAAAGGCACTCATACCTAGGCAGATACCTGATGAGGACAAGCATCTGCAAACAATAGATGGAAGAGAATGTGCAGACACAGGTAGGCTGGGAAAAACACCAAGCTAAAAAGTGCCTCTTAGTCCTTTGCAATCACATTTAGATGGGGAGAATCTCAGCGTAAATAATGTGCATTTGTCTGGGAATAACCTAGTAATTCATTGGTTTGTTTGTTTGTTTGTTTTTTAGACATCAGTCTCAAACTGGAATAGCTCACAAATTCTCCAAGACTTGCCTTCTGGAAAACAAAGTTTTTTCAAGTTTTTTTTTTTTTTTAAAAAAAATAATAATCAAGAAAATGTTCACTATGTATTGAAATGGATTTTTTTAAAAAAAAAAATAGTACTGAAACTTTTTTAACATGCATTTCTGAACATTTATTTTTCCTCAGAAAAAAATCCATTTCTCAATGCCCTTTTTCTTAAAATACAATTTTCTAAATCTCTTTTGCTCCATCAAAATTTCAAAAAAGGTATAATGCAAAATGTGGAGAAATCAACATCCAAAATCAGTTACATCCCAATGTGTATCTCATTTTCAAAACACAAGCCAGGACAGTTCATAATATCAGTATATATCCTTTATAAAAAGTCTTTGACTATTATAAAAAGTCAAACAAGGGTTAAAACTGATTTAAAAATAGGTTAAAATGGGTTAAAAGTAGGTTAAATGCAATGTTAAAAAGGGTTAAAAAGTTAAAATAAAAATAAAATAAAGCTTTTACTTTTGGAGGAGCTCTTTACAGCCTTTGCTGCCTGTCCACCATCTTGGCTCCTCCCCCTTGAGAGTGATCTGTTTCAATGAGATAATTGCCAATACTTCTTTCTAACAGCAGTGAGTTTCAGATAGTGCTAAGTGAGTCAGTTCATAATATCAAGATGAAATACCCTGAGTAGCCTTCATTACATATAGCTAAGTTCTATATCAAATTCTGCTGACTAAGCAACTTTCAATGAGATGTTAAATGGATGAGGTTCAAATTGAAGGTGAAAATCTCATAGGTATCAATTGTTTGTGTGGCCTTGCTTTCTTAGAAGATCTTCTGAAAAGCCATATGATGAAATAAAAATCTTGCATGTGGCTTATAATTTTTCTAAATATGTGCCTTTTTTCTGTACAGAAACAAGCAACCTGAGAGAAACGATCAAGATTCTATAATGTGTATGTAAAACTTTATCAGACAGCTAGTTGAGTCTTGAGCCCAATTCTGGACTTTTTAGTACATCTGATATAAGCGTGGTTTAGCTTTCCTGGTCCATCTTATTGTGTATGTGTTGATGTTTGCTTGCTAAGATAAAGTGCCAATGTTCATCATGGATTGATAGATGGAACCTAACATTTTTCCAGCTATTCAAACAGGAAACATAGCTTATTGCACATAAGCTATTTTCCTGATATTGCTGTGGCATCCAAGTGCTTTATGAAATATAATGCGCTTTTATAATGGGAACAAATATTCATGGTATGGCTCTAAAATCATTTCAGATGGTGCAGATAAAATGATATTAGGATATCTGTATCAGTAGAATAAATGAGGTAGAACAAAAAAAAATTATCATCTCTGAGTATGAGAGTCATCTGAACTGACTGAACATTAAAGAAGAAAGTGTGTTCCTTCTGAACCCATTTCCTGAGCAGAACTTAATTGAAGTGATGGAATAAATGGCAGATATCAATTCAACTGTGAGTACAGTGAAGGAATTTGTTTTATTTGGAATCACCGATCATCCTGAGCTGCAGATGCCCCTCTTCGCCATCTTCCTTTTGAATTACAGCATCACTCTAATGGGAAATCTGGGCATAATCATTTTGATTCAGACTGACAGACAGCTACATACCCCTATGTATTTCTTCCTCACCCACTTGGCATTTGTTGATCTCTGCTATTCCTCTGTTATTGCCCCCAAAATGCTGGCAAACCTGTTAGCAGTTAAGAAAACCATTTCATTCCATGCTTGTGCAGCCCAGCTGGGCTCTTTCTTGACTTTCATGATCACAGAGTGCTTCCTGCTGGCAGTGATGGCATATGACCGCTACGTTGCCATCTGTAATCCGCTGCTTTATCGATCCATCATGTCCCAGAGAGTCTGCGTCCAGTTAGTAGCTGCACCTTACATATATAGCTTTTTCGTTGCCCTGTTCCACACCATAGTTACATTCCAACTGTCATTCTGTTCTTCAAATGTGATTAACCATTTCTATTGTGATGATCTCCCACTCTTGGCCCTCTCCTGTTCTGATACCAGCACCAAACAAATACTGATCTATGTTTTTGCTGGCTTTAATATGATATTTTCCCTTCTTATTGTTCTTATCTCTTATGTGTTTATTCTGTCTGCCATCCTAAGAATCAGCTCTGCTCAAGGACGACACAAAGCTTTCTCTACCTGTGTTTCTCACTTGACAACTGTCACCATCTTCTATGGAACTTTGATCTTTATGTATTTGCAGCCAAGCACAAATCATTCCCTAGGTACCGATAAAATAGCTTCAGTTTTCTACACACTTGTGATTCCCGTGTTGAATCCTATGATCTACAGCCTGAGAAACAAGGAAGTGAAAGAGGCCCTGAAGAGAAGAAGAGAGAGAATTCTGGTTCTTTGTTAAAGAATGGTTACCTCCCCATTAGTAGTGGGATTCAGCTAGTTCACACCACTTCAGTAGAACCGGTAGCTAATATTTTGTTGCCAAGGCCCAGAATGGACTTCCAGAAGCAGCATCCACACAGAGAACCAGTTGTTCACATATTTGAATCCCACCACTACCCCCATCCATTCCATTCTAAGTATGGAATAAACGTTAGTTGTTGATTTGCAGCAGCCCATAGCCCAGGCTCTGATGTTAGGAAGACAGACGATTTCAAAGAGAGCATACCAGGGAATCAAATGCTAGCTGAGATGTTCATGTCAATCCATATTATTAATTCCCTCATCCTTTTCCTTTGAATGTTATTCTGTCTTTACCCATTCTTCAGCTAGGAATATGCAAATACCCACACATAACTATATGGTACATGATAAAGGTCTTCCAACTGGGTTTTAGCTTTCAAAAAAAATCACCTATATGATTATGTTACAAAGGCAAAAGCTGCTGTCATCTATTTGATATGTTTCTCATACTACCTACTGTTTTAAGACCTCTTCACTCCATATTTCTGCCTCAGTTTCTTTCATTAGAGTCACCTGTCTGTAATCACACCACTTTGGATTAAGCTTCCAGGGTGACTTGAATAGCCTGTACAATTAGCTCTGTATGTAGGTTCTTAGATAGGATATTAAACTGGTCAGTTCTTGGCGCTTCATTCCAAGCTTCAACCTGAGCACATAAATTTATCTGTATTCTGCATTACCATAAAAATAAATTGCCAAAATGGTCATACCTCACAGTTGCCAGGTCACTAACAACAGCACTCAATTTGACCATTAAATTAGCATAATTTTATATAATAGTGTGGTGTTGTGGTTTTCCTGGAGAGGATTGATGAAGACTGGTGAAGAAAAAGGAATTTTGCAAAGTAAAGAGTTCAGTTATAAACATTTATAATTTATAGAAGTAAATTATTTGTATCTAGATACCCTAAATCAGTGGTGGCGAACCTATGGCACGGGTGCCAGAGGCGGCACTCAGATCCCTCTCTATGGGCACGCACACCGTCGCCCCAGTCCTAGGCCTTCAGCTGGGTTTTATAAAACCTTTTCACTTTAGGCCTCTGCCGCCGTGTACAAAAAAAAAGGTTCAATCAATCAGTCAATTTCAACTTCTCACGGGGAAAAAAAGGATCTTGCAAAGTTGGAATTGATTGATTGAACTTTTTAGTCCCACCCAGTCTGCCATTACCACTGCAGCCATGTCTACCCAATGGGCCACACCCACCCAGCACTTGATGATGCATAATTGGGTTTTGGGTTGCAATTTGGGCACTCGGTCTCTAAAAGGTTCGCCATCACTGCCCTAAATGGTTATGATTGAGGTATTCAAGGTGTGCTAAAAGAGGTTAAGAAAATAGCAGAGGAACTGAATGCATTCTTTGCTTCTATCTTCATGGTTGAGGAATAGGACAGACATCATGGACAAACTGTCAAGTGAGAGATGAATTTATAATAATCATATAGGAGGAATTTATGAAAACCATATAGGAGGAATACATGGATCATTTTCATACTAGCAAGATGGATGCTCCAGAGTTTGGTGTTGGACTAAATGCTTTGAAGATGTTTGTAAATGATTAACAACTAGGTATAAACACCGAGATGGCCATGTTTCTTAACAATGTCAACCTATTTTTAGTGATAAAATTGAAATTGGAGTCAGCTTTGTTTTGGTCTGATCATCTGTCATTATATTAGCAGGTAAATCATCCATCCAGACATAAAGCAACTGGGAGCTTCTCTGTTTGTACAATTTGATATTGAAAAATGCTCTCTTCAATATGTTGATAGTCAATTTTGTCTTTCTATTTCAACTAATACCAAGAAGGTTGTGGAAGCTCTGAATTGTTGGATAAGTGCACAGATGTCCTGCATGGGGATTAGCAAATTAAGTGTTCCTCTGGCAAGATGGTTTATGAATCAGTAGATAAGGTAGTTCAATTCCTGGTCTAAAAGGTGTGGTCTGGGAAAACAGATTTGCAGTCTGGTATTGATGATGCTTTTAGCAATGTTTCTGTTGCAAAAATTGACTTTTATTCAGATTAAAATAGTGCCTTGATCTCTGTTTCTGTGTCCGTCCGTCCATCCATCCATCCATCCATCCATCCATCCATCCATCCATCCATCCATCCATCTATCTATCTATCTATCTATCTATCTATCTATCTATCTATCTATCTATCTATCTATCTATCTATCTATCTATCATCTGGCTTCATTCTATAAACTCTGTCCCCGTACTTTAAACATATTATCATAGGTGTAAGTTAAATATAAAAAAAAAATCTTAAAGACAAGATCTCAGCAGACTCTCATTTGCAGCAGCTCCTGCATACTACCATTCAATCAGTGCAAGGTTCTAAATTGAATACTGTGTTTTATTCAAAAATATAATAAGGAATACAGATTATTTTTTTCCAGGTACTGGAGGACCTGAGTGTGTAGAGGTATATCCTTATTGTAAGCTTTCTTAAACTGCTGCTCACTCTGTAAAGAAAGCTATATAGCATGTTGGGAGTGATGAGGAAAGAGCAAGAAATATAAGTTAATGCCAGAGTTCTGGAGAAAAAAAAATCATTGGAAATTACAAAAGGGAATCTGTTGGATCAACACAATCTTACCAAGTAGAAAGAGCAAGAACGAAGGGATCTTCACTTTAAAAGTGATCTAGGACAGTGATTCTTAACCTTTTTGAACGAATCGCCTCCTTGAGCCAATGAGGAAGTTGGAAAGGACACTGATCAGAGGATTTTAAAGATTAATATATAATTGAGACCAGAAGTTTTTCTTTTGGGATTGATGGACATACAGTTGGAAAAAAAGTAATGGAGCTTTGTTTTTATATATGATAACTGCAGCGAGATTATTGTGTGCACAAAGATGGAATCATTTAGCAATACCCACAATGGAGGATTGGTTGATAAAGATAATGGAGCTTGCTGAGATGGCTAAATTCTTTGATCGGAGAAAAGACAATATCTATGTTTATTGCTGATTAAAAACCATTTATGGATTTTTAGCATAAAACAAAAAAAAATTGAATTTATGATTTATGGCCTTGATGATTAGATAGGATAGATTATAGAAACTAAGAATCAACCGTCCTCCTTTAGGGAGGACAGTCCTCTTTTTGTGAGTTCTGTCCTCCCTCAAAAAGTGTCCTCCTACATATTCTCCTTTTCGATATTTAAAGACTAATCTGCAGGGCTTTTTTTTCTTCTCATAGAACGCTCAGAACGGCGTTACAGCACCTTTTTTGATGGTTTTTTTTTCAACTTTTGCATGAGCCGTGCTACTCCCCCTATTGGTTTTCAAAAGCCAATAGGAATTGCTGCTGAGCGTGCCAAAACACCCGACCGGCAAACTTTGCACATGTAAGTTGTCTGCAGCGAAGGCGAATTGGCAGGAACTTTGCACCCCTCCCTGCTACCCAACTACACCATCTCCTAGTTTGTCCTGAAGATACCTGGAGGAGACTGGAGTGGCGACACCACGGTAACTTTCTCTTGATCTTTGGCCCTGCTAGGGCAATAATGGCTGCAGGCGCAAGAGGCAGGGGCAGTGGGGCTGCTGCGGGCAGGGGTGTGAGGGGCGGCAGTGGCCGGCTGCCCCCCATGCTGTGGGAGCTACAGGGCTGCTCTACACGGGGCTGTGCAGGGTGGGTGATGATGCTGGCAGGGCAGCTGCAGGCGGGGTGACTGCAGGCGGGATGTGTTGACGGCGGGCTGCCCCCCGGGGCTGGAGCTGGCACAGCTGGTGATTTAGAAGCCATGGGACCCGCTCTACACGGCGGGGCAGCAGTGCTGGCGGGGAGGCTGCAGGTGGGGGTGCAGCATGTAAGCATAATTACAATATAAAATCTTATTGTTAGAAATGTTTTTTATTATGCATTTATCATATTATAGTGTATTCTGTATTATTGTTGCAATAAATAAAATGTTTCTTTTATTTACAATATTTTTTTCTTCAATTTATTTGTGTCCGCCTTTTCACTGTAAAAAAGTTGGTCACCTTATTTATACTATGTTAGTTTTGGTTATTTTAGCTGTTAACCTGAAAGAAATTACTTAAAGGGGTAGAACAACTTTAAATAACTATTATACAGCAAGTCATCTTGTTTTACAACAGTATGATATGGGGAGGTTAAAATGATTAGTTAGACTATGTACAATCCAGTTCCATTGATTTTTCCCAGAACTACTTCATTTAAAATATCCATTTTCTTCCCTTTCCATTTCCAGTCAGGGTCTTCCCCTTTGCCCTTGTTTTTCATTCTGTTTTCAATCCAGCACGTGTTCTGAATAGCTGTCAAGCATGGAGATTTTGCTTCTCTTTCCAAAACTATAGATAGTGTTGTATTAGGGTTAGGGTTGGTTTTGTATTAAATAGCAGGATGAATACAGCGCCATAAACTTAAGGGATAGCATCATGCCAATAATAGTCCAGAATTGTTTTTAAGCATTAACGAACAATCCTGTATATTTATTCAATTATATAATATAAATTTGCTCCAGGAGTATTTAATTCTGAGGCAGATCAGGTTGTACATTAAATACAATTGTTAAATTCTTTTTTTTAAAATATTTTTTTTATTTTTCCAAACTCTCCCCCATACATATATCATGATATTTATCAGATGTTAACATACATTCTTTTTACATTCGCATATAAGATACTTTTAATAAAATGAAATAAATACATACACATGACTTTTGGTGTTGCTCGACCATTTCCCCTTTCACTGTATCTACACTCCTTCTTCTCTACCTTCTTTCTCCCTTTCTTCTCTTCCCTACTTCCCTCTTCTTCCTCTCCTCTTCTCTTTCCTTCATCACTCTCCTCCCCTTTCTCCCCACTTCTCCTCTTCTCCTCCAACCTTCCTACTTCCTTCTCCCCTCCTTTACTCTTTTCTCTCTCCTCTCCTTTCTTCCCTCTCATCCCTCTTCAGATAAAATTCAGGGGTAATGTCCGAGCAATTCCTCTCTCCAAAATTCCCTATCTGTATTATATACAATAAGATTAATTTTCTCTTACATTAATACTTCTATTTATCAGGCTGCAGCATTATCATGGATGAGAGAATGGATCTTACTGAGGAATACAAGATTACTGACATTAGAGGGACATGATTTACAGTTGGGATGGCATGCTTTCATATCGTATGGAAAAAACAGAATACATAACTATTTCCAGAGACACCTTATAAGGAATTCTTTATTTGTGGTCTGGGAGAAAGTAAAGAGAAAGCATTATTTGAAGATTCCAAATTGGCTCTCAACTATGGAGGCGCTAATACACCCCAATATGTTTAACATGGGAAACATTATAAGATATAAAGACTTACTAGCAGATATGGGGGAGTTGAAAACCAAACAACAATTAGAAGAACAAGGAATAAAGATGGATTGGTACATGAGAACGCAAATACAATCTAGATATGAAAAAGATGTTAAAGTAGATGGTGTTAATTTGAGGACAACAGAGTTAGGTGAAATACTCACAGGAACGGAAGAAAAATGGATTAACAAATGTACAGTTATCTATTACATATGGAGTTAGAGGAGGAACAAGTGAAAGAGACAATGATAAAATAGACAAGGAATTTTGGATACACAATTGAATTAGATAGATGGCAGCAACTATGGGAAAGAAACTATAAATTGACAATGGTGACTGCGTATAAAGAAAATATGTATAAAATGTTTTACAGATGGCACATGTCTCTAGAAAGATTAGCTAAAATGTTTAAGGACAGGTCTATGAAATGTTGGAAATGTCACCAGATACCAGGTTCCTTCTACCATATGTGGTGGACGTGTGTAGAAGCTAAAACATATTGGAATATAATTAGAACATGGATAGAAACGATGATACAACAACGTATAGAACTAAGACCAGAAACATTCCTGTTGGGTATTCTACCAGGGAAATACAATAAAGAGAAAACATATTTAATTATTCATATAATTACGGCAGCCAGGATTGTGTTTGCACAAAATTGGAAAGCACTGAAAGCCCCCCCCCCCCTCCGAGGGAGAGGTGATTGGGAAAATACTGGAATGTGCAGAAATGAATAGACTAACAATGACAATTAAAGATAAGACAGAGTCAGACTACTATGAAATCTGGAGAACTTTTTATGATTGGCTGAAAAGAGAATACGGTTAAAAGATAGTTAGATGGAAGAAGAAGGAGCAGATAAGGAGGGAGACCCAGGTGACACAGTATTGAATAACTGGAGGTTGTACAAATATTTATAGCAGTATATACCAAGAAGGTTACAATTGTTAAATTCTTAAGCTAGTTCAAAATTACTTATTGGTTTTGCTGCCTGCAAGCAGTAAACTAACATAGTTATTCATTTGGGAAGATTTATTGCCAAAAGATTTCTATCATGTTATTCAATTATCTTTACTCACTGATGGCAATAAACTCTGTACATTCATTTTGTGTTGTACAAAAACAAAAGTTGCTTTTCCTTATCTATGCTTTGGATTTTTGCAGATATGGGGAAAAAAATCTGGACATGATGTTTGAAGAAAACACCACCACAGTCGTCAAGAACTTCATATTTGTAGGTTTAACAAGAATTCCTAAAATGCAGATCATCCTCTTTTTAATATTCTTTCTCATTTATGTAACTACTTTGATTGAAAATCTAGGAATAGTTGCTTTAATAGGAACCAGTGCCTGTCTCCATACCCCTATGTATTTCTTTCTCAGCAGCTTATCCATTCTGGATGCATGCTTCTCTTCTGTGTTTGCTCCAAAGATGTTAGTGAACTTTTTGGCAGATAAAAACTCAATTTCCTATACTGAATGTGCAATACAGATGTACTTTTTTATAGGTCTAGGGAGTGCAGAGTGCTTTCTCCTTGCTGCAATGGCTTATGACCGGTATGTAGCTATCTGCAAACCCTTGCTGTATCCTGTCCTCATGTCTCCCAAGGTCTGTATTCTTCTGGTGGCAAGTTCCTATGTTTTTGGTCTTTTTCATTCTCTTATACATACTATTTTTACTTTCCAACTCTCATTTTATGGTTCAGTTATCAATCACTTTTTTTGTGACATCACTGCACTGCTATCACTTTCGTGTTCTGATACTTACATCAATGAACTTCTGATCTTTTATGTAGCTGGGCTTGTAGAAATAACCACCATCCTGAGTGTAGCAATTTCTTATGTATACATTCTCACCAACATTGTAATAGGAATTCACTCTGCCACAGGCAGGATCAAAGCTTTCTCCACTTGCACTTCACACCTCACTGTAGTCACCATCTTCCATGGGGCAGTCCTTATTTTACACTTCCAACCAAAATCTAGCAACAGATCACCTCATCAAGATATGAGTGACAAAATTCTTGCTGTTTTCTGCACAATTGTTATCCCCTTACTGAACCCTTTGATTTATAGCCTTAGAAACAAAGAGGTCAAGGATGCCTTAAGAAGTTCTTGGAGAAGAACCTGGGTCAAAATAACTAGATTTTTTTTGTTTAAAAAAAGCAACAGCTTTCCTAATTTAGAAGAGCCATGGTTTTGTAGTTAATCTGTAATTTTTTTTCTGAAATATAAAAGTGGAATGTTCTTTGCTATAAATGATTCACTGTATTCTCAACTATTCTTCTTTCCGTGTACTTGATGACAAAGTGTTAGGCTCTCCTCTGAAGATCTCTTTTCTCTCTAGGCACAAGGCCAAGAGATCATGGGTTCATGTTTAGCAATAGCATGTAGACTTATATACCACTTCACAGTGCTTTACAGCCTTCTCTGTGTGGTTTATAGAGTCAGCATATTGCTCCCAACTATCTGGGCCCCTCATTTTACTGACCTCCAAAGGATGGAAGGCTGTGTCAACCTTGAGCCAGTCAGGATCAAACTCCTGGCAGTGGGAAAAGTCAACCTACAATATTGCATTCTAACCACTGTGCCACCAAGTTTATGAGTGTTTTATAGTTAATTGTCTAATTGCTAATATAAAATAAAAATGATTTTTATGGATTTGTTATTTTGATATTTTTAGTCCTATGCAGAGTCATTTGATTAGGAGGGAGCCTTAAAAATCAATCTATGTATATCTTCACTCTGAGCTGTGAAATCAATTGGTGGATCCTCTAACATTCTTCATGCATTTCCATTCTACGTGACACATGTTGTCAACTGTCCCATTTGGCACATCCAAGAAAAGAAACTCCTGACACCTAGGAATTACCAAGAGTAAAGCTTTATGGAAAAGTCCATTTAGGCACAGCTTAAGCAAAGTCAACTCTGAGGTTTTTCTGTGAAAACCCACATGGGTAAAACCCCCTTTTCACCTCTGAGCTGCCCACAGTTCAATGTCCACCAATTACACTCAATGCTTTTATTTTGGGAAAACATTCTACTCTAGGTGGTAGCTCTGAGAACTTGGCCTTGGTGGGTATCTCCTCTCTGGCAGCAGAAGGCTCTCATGCATTCCTTAGCCTCCCCCCACCCTAG
This sequence comes from Crotalus tigris, assembly GCF_016545835.1. Classification (NCBI taxonomy): domain Eukaryota; kingdom Metazoa; phylum Chordata; class Lepidosauria; order Squamata; family Viperidae; genus Crotalus; species Crotalus tigris. The sequence goes on along the minus strand of NW_024096618.1, from coordinate 2,208,222 downwards.
GAATTTACCAACACCTCCCCCTCCCCCCCCCGCCCATTTCTGTTTGACAAACTGCAAGCTGGAAGTTGATGCAGGCAATGAAGAAAGCAAGTCAGCTTTGGCAGGTGTGCTCCTTGTAGATTTTTCCTAGGAATACATTTTTGGAAAGGGGGAAATAAAAATATCTTTTCTTCTTGGGCTTTAAAACCACCTAATTCTAAATGGGGTGATAAAGATATCCTTGTTAGTGTTCTGTGATGTGAGAATTTTGTTGTTTTGTCATGATGGGGCTGGATAAACTATGAAACATGTAAATAGAAGATAATTGAGGGCTTGTTTCTCATTTATCATCCAATGAATGAGCAGAAAATTTGATCTAGTTTCTTACCTTCTCCCTACTGCTCAAATTGTAACTCTTTGGGTTTGTATAACCGTAATACTAAGTTCAGCTATCAAGCCATTTCTGAAGTTGAATTTGCAGTATAGCCCCATTAGATTACTGAACTCGAGGAACTGAACACAACCTCGTCTTGCTTTATTAGGCTCTGGAAGCAGCATCCCCCTAGGTCACAGGTCAGCAACCCACAGCTCTGGAGCAGCATCTGGCTCTTTGAGCCTTCTCCTGCGGCTCCTAGCTTCCTCTGCCATTTGCAGAAAGAGATAGAGACAGAGAGAGGCACTTGCACTCTCTCTCTCTCTCTCTCTCTCTCTCTCTCTCTCTCTCTCTCTCTCTCTCTCTGCTCCCCGCTGTCAAGGAAAGTATTTTTCTCAATACTTTTCTGTGAGATAGGTTAGGCTAAAAAATATGGACTGCTCTAAAGTCAAGTTTCCACAGCTCATGGCAGATTAGTACCTGTGTCTTATGCAAAAGAGAATCTTCTAGGTGTCAGTACAAGGCTCTCCTTCCTCTCCTTTTACTTGGTTTCCCCTATGGGCTTTCCAGTAGCTGGATTAGCTGGAGGACACCAGCATTCCAGCTACAAAGGAAGAACACATTCTGGTAGGTATATGTGAAGGAGCTGAACACCTGCTGTGATGTGCTGCAAAGCTGGAAAAGGCAGAAAGTGTGAACCATTTGTATTCCTGGGAAGATCATCATCGCTCTAAGGTAGTGTAACAGACTCTTAGAAATCGAGCAAAGCAATTCTCCAGCTCAACTCACAACTGGGGTAAATTAAATGTAGTTACTCAGAATCTCTTTCTGTTGTTTCCCCAGTGGACTCAAGAATCCTTTTGTAGCAGACCTGTTTCCCATTACATATACATTATATATAGTCCTCGACGTACGACCACAACTGAGCCCAAAATTTCTGTTGCTAAGGGAGACATTTGTTAAGTGAGTTTTGCCCCATTTTACAACCTTTCTTGTCACAATTGTTAAGTGAATCACTACAGTTGTTAAGTTAGTAATATGGTTGTTAAGTGAATCTGGCTTTCTCATTGACTTTGCTTGTCAGAAGGTCGTAAAAGATGATTACATGACCCCAGGTATACTGCAACTGTCATAAACATGAGTCGCTTGTGAAGGTCTGAATTTTGATCCCGGGACGATGGGGATGCTGCAATGATGATAAGTGTGAGAAACCATCATAAGTCACAAATTATAACGAATGGTTGTATGTTGAAGACTACCTGTATTATATATATGTGAAACACAAACACACAGAGACATAAATATTTAATATATAAATGTTTAATATTAATATTAAATATAATAATTATATTGCATCATATTTAATATTACATATATAGCATACATAATATATATTAAAATTAAATATAATAATATACACAATATATATTAAAGTTTTTTCTTAATATAACAGTCAGAAATAATTGCTTTTTGTTTCTTTTTATTCCCCCCCCCCTTTATTCCCTCTATACTCTTTCCTATCCCATTTTTCCATTGTCTGTTTTCCCCCTTAACTATCTTGCTCTCTCCCCTGTGTTCTCATAGTCTGATGGGCATTCTGCCAGGTGTATATTGAATTATCCATAGATGGTACCACAATCAGCCCAGAAATGAACAAGTTATGATAGAAGTGTGTAGTGGGGTGTCCCAGGGCTCTGTTCTAGGCCCAGTGCTCTTCAACATCTTCATCAACGATCTGGACAAGGGGATAGATGGGGAACTCATCAAATTTGCAGACAACACCAAGCTGGCAGGAATAGCCAACACTCCAGAAGACAGGCTTAGGATACAGGAGGATCTGGACAGACTTGAACACTGGGCGCTATCTAACAAAATGAAATTCAATGGTGAAAAAAGTAAGGTTCTACATTTAGGCAAGAAAAAACAAATGTACAGGTATAGTATAGGGAGTACCTTGCTCAATAGTAGAAACTGTGAGAGGGATCTCGGAGTCCTAGTGGACAATCATTTAAATGTGAGCCAGCAGTGTGCTGCAGCTGCCAAAAAAGCCAACCCAATGCTAGGCTGCATTAACAGAGGGATAGAATCAAGATCACATGAAGTATTAATACCACTTTACAATGCCTTGGTAAGGCCACACTTGGAATACTGCATCCAGTTTTACTCACTATGATGTAAAAAAGATGTTGAGACTCTAGAAAGAGTACAGAGAAGAGCATCAAAGATGATTAGGGGACTGGAGGCTAAAACATATAAGGAATGGTTGCTGGAATTGGGTATGTCTAGTTTAACTAAGAGAAGGACGAGGGGGGACATGATAGCAGTGTTCCAATATCTCAGGGGCTGCCAGAAAGAAGAGGGAATCAAGCTATTTTCCAAAGCACCTGAAGGCAGGACAAGAAGCAATGGGTGGAAACTAACCAAAAAGAGAAGCAACCTAGAACTAAGGAGAAATTTCCTGACAGTTAGAACAATTAATCAGTGGAACAACCTGTCTCCAGAAGCGGTGAATGCTCCAACGCTGGAAGTTTTTAAGAAGAAACTGGACAGCCGTTTGTCCGAAATGGTATAGGGTTTCCTGCCTGAGCAGGGGGTTGGACTAGATGACCTCCAAGGTCCCTTCCAACTTTATCATTATCATTATTATTATTATTATTATCTACATTGACCTTCTTACCAGGCTTGAACTGCATGGACACCAAAAACTTCATTGTAAACATTTCTTTGTTTCAATAATTTATAAGGCCACTCCGTTCATTCTATTAACTCTGAGTGTTATACAACAAAAATAAAAAAATAAGAAAAAAATGATAAATTATTAAAAGATAGCAGGGTTCTTGGGGGAAATAAGAGAAGGAAAGATTATTATATATGTTTTCTACCTTGAATTATTTATAAAAATAATAAAGGTGGGATAAAATAAATAAAATTATCACACACACACACACACACACACACATATATATATATAAAGGTGGGATAAAATAAATAAAATTATCATATATATATATTCTGTGTTTTTTCTTTCCTCACATAGAACTGATTGCTTAACTAAACTCTAGTTTAGCTTAAGTAGTCTAAGACACTTTTAAGTCTGAAGAATATCACAGCCTCTCTAGAGACTGTGAAGGATGCTAAGATGTTCTCCAAGCACCCAGAACCTGGAGAGATGAGGTTTGTCCTGTGGGGAAAGACACTTCTGCTTGGATATGCATATAAACCAGACCTTTTATGACACCAGTTCATATATTTGATAGGGAGCTTCAGGGTAAGAATGTTTTTGCGTTGGGAAATGATGTAATGGTGTGATGGCTGTCTCCCTCACTGGCCTTAACTCTTCTATGGACCTTGAATTCTGGAATTGTTTTGACCCTCTGAGGTTCTTGGCAGTCTGCTCATCCCTGTGTCCATTGATTTTATACACATTTTGTATAGTGATACAGCATCCCTATTGTTGAGGCTTAGGGTATTTCTAAGAAAAGCCTTTGTTCTGAAGAGCTTTGAAAGGAGAAGAGATGATGCTTCCCAGTGGCTCAGTCATCTAACAAGCAGGGTTCTGTATAGTGAATTCAAAATGGCAGAGTAGGAATTCTGTCTATAAAAAAGAGCCTGCCAGGAGCTAGAGCTAAACTAAACTTGGATTTCATATGGACTGTGCAGGGGCTTCTTTTCTGTTTATTCTACAAAAAGCTAACAGTGGCCCAAATCAGACCGGGATCCCCAGGAGTCTCCATTCTCATTAAAATGATCAGGTATTTAATTTTCTGGAATATGTATTACACTGTTTCTCAGATTAAATCAATACTTCATTTAATCCCTTGCATTACCGAAAGTCTCATCTCTATTAATTTTAGGAAGTGGAGAGAAAAGAGAACATTACAAAGGTAATATTTATGAATGAATTTTTAATAGCCCCAACAGTAGCATTTAAATGCCTATTACGACACGTGTTTATTAAATAAACTAAATAGCTTGATCATGTAGATTGAATTGTAAAAATGTGGAGAAAGTTTTGAACTTGAATTCAGAGACAAATAATTGGAAGGGCTAAATTAATTCCTTCCTTCCTTCCTTCCTTCCTTCCTTCCTTCCTTCCTTCCTTCCTTCCTTCCTTCCTTCCTTCCTTCTTTCCTGTTTAAAAACACAATTATATTCATACAGTTGAATAATTAATGATATATGAAAAGTAACAATGAATTTCCCACTATGGGTATTTTTTTTTCACTGTCCCCAGTATATTTAAAAATCTGCTTCCAAACATATATTTAGTTTAAACATGTATCTGGTCAAACTACGTCTTCCAACTAAGCTTACATAAACTCTCCATCTACTCCAATCTTTGCATGTTTTGATGCAAAGCCTTATGCCTTTTGCATGTTTTGACTATTGTTCCCACTACCCACAACCATCCTACCAATGTAAGTGGTGGAAAGGTAGAAAATATATCCCAGCATATTGGGCAGCAAGAAAATGAGGCAGAAAAGTTTAAGTTTCACTTGCTGTTTGGAAGAATGTTTTTGGTGAACTCAAAAAGAGATCTCAATTTGTTGTGACTTTTTCCATCTAATTTTCTAAATAGACTCTTAAGAAGAATGCAAGTTACATTTTGAGTAAAATTCATTCTATATTCTTCATAAATTTCCTTGCACTTCTATATAACTCAAACTCGTGGTCATCCATAGATTTGGAATCCACAAATTCTCTGAATCACTCATATGAATTATTCAAAAATGTTTGCTTTTCTTCATCTTCCACATTTTTTTTTTTTTTTTTACCTTGCAGGTCTGGAAGGAAAATGACAGAGGAAAACAGCACCACAAAAATCAATGATTTTGTCTTTATAAATTTCACAAACAAGCCTGTCTTGAAGATCACTCTATTTTTAGTGTTCCTGATCTTTTATATGGCTACATTGGTGGGCAATATAGGAATGATTGCTTTAATAAGGGCCAGCCCCCAACTTCACACTCCAATGTACTTCTTTCTCAGCAACCTGTCCTTTATAGATTCATTATTCTCCTCTGTGGTTGCCTGTAAGTCTTTGGCAAATCTTCTGGAAGATAAAAAATCCATTTCCTTTATTGGGTGTGCTATGCAGATGTACTTTGTCATAGGCCTGGGAAGTGCAGAGTGCTTTCTCCTTGCTGCAATGGCCTATGACCGATACGTGGCTATCTGCAAACCCTTGTTGTACCCACTCCTCATGTCACCCAGAGTCTGCATTCTTCTGATGGCAAGTTCCTATCTCCTGGGCTTTTTGCATTCCCTTCTCCATACTGTTTTCACTTTCACATTGTCCTTCTGTCAATCTGAGATCAACCATGTATATTGTGACATCACAGCCCTTCTATTGCTCTCCTGTACTGACACTCGCCTAAATGAACTTCTGATTTTTTATGTGGCTGGACTTGTAGAAGCAACTACCGTGCTAAGTGTTTTTGTTTCATATATGTATATTCTTGCCAACATTGTGAGGATCAGCTCAGCTTCAGGCAGGTTGAAAGCCTTCTCCACTTGCACTTCGCACCTAATTGCAGTTACCATCTTCCACGGAGCAATCCTTATTTTACATTTCCGACCAAAATCAAGTAGTAGATCTCCCATCCAAGATGTGAGTGACAAAATTCTTGCCATCTTCTACACTATTATCATTCCGTTGCTGAACCCTTTGATTTACAGTCTGAGAAACAAGGAGGTGAAGGATGCCTTCAGATGCTCTTGGAAAAGAGCATGGACACAATAAATACATATCTTTTTTTAAAAAAACCAACAGCTTTATTTATTCATCAGATTTTTATCCCACTTTTATTATTTTATAAGTAATTCAAGGTGGTGAATATACATCCCTCCTCTTTTGCCCACAACTATCTTATGAGGGACAATAAGTGGCCAAAAGTCAACCAGTGGGCTTTCAGGCCTAAGGTGGGACTGGCACTCAGAGTCTCCTGATTTCTAGGCCAGCATCCTAACCACTACACCAAACTGGCTTTTTCCTGATTTTTTGGGGAGGGGGAAGGCATTCTGTTGTAATTAAACTATAAGCAATTTCCCCCCAAATAAAGAAATAAATGTTCTCAATACCTTTCTGTGAGGTAGGTTGGGCTGAAAGACCCTGTCTGCTCTGAAGTCACATACTGAGCTTCTGTACCTCATGGAAGATTTGCACCTAGGTTTTTTTGAGAAAGAAAGTCTTCCAGGGGTCAGTACAAGGTTCCTGTTCCTCTCCTTTTAGATTCCCCCCCCCTCTTAGATTTCCAATAATTAGATTAGCTGAACCACAGCAGCATTTCAGCTACAAAGGGATAATACCTTCTGGTGGGTGTATGTGTATCAAGAGAAGAAACTGTATTTGTGTGTTGGAGAGCAAGAAAAATGAAGGCTGCAAGCATGAGAAAAGGAAAGTAACAGCAAGACAAAGGTAACTTGGTGAGATGATTGGAGCCAGGGTGCAAAATGCAATGGGTGATTGAAGGCAGGAAAAAGTGGAGCAGAGGCAGCAGAGTTTGCTGGCCATGCCAATCACAACAACCTTTGGCCCCTCCCACCAAAGACTGAGTGATTGAGAAAAAAGGGAATCCCAGCAGCTTCATCTCAGATTTGAGATGTTGAAGGAAAAGTCTTCATTAAGGTTCAGTCCAAGCCAGGAATAAACAACATGGTGACTGCTTTCAAAGGAAGGTTGCAGTTTATTGAAGAGAAGAGCCAGACAGAAAGATGGCTCTGGAAGAAAAGAGAGAGAGCACATGTAGGAAGTGGTTTTTTATACCCTCTGGGGCTCTTGAAGTTGTTTCCTGTTCCTGTTTGAGGCTTTGTATTTCCTGTGTCATGTACTTTGAACTGAGTCTGAGTGTGCCCCTTTGGCATTTGTGGGTTAATCCTATTATGTCCTGTCTTAGAGTTTGGGTGGGGTATGTAGATTTTAGGTGTCTTTGTCTTCCTAAGCTTCTAGCTGGAGGGCTCCAACCTTCTTGAATGAATTATTTACATCTGCATTTCTACAGAGCTGGTTTCTGCTTGGGGGAGGGAGACTTGGGGCTATTAAGAAAAATTGGGCATGCTTTTCTGCCTCTTTAACATCCTTTGAGGAAATATAATATTCTGTCCTTTTAACATTTCCTTCTCTGGGGGGGCTGACTTCCCACAGAGGCAATCCATATTTGGCTGAAAAACCTCAAAATGTCAACCAAACCTAGGTTTTAGTAAAATAAAATGAAATGAAATGGTATTATTTAATGTTTTATTGCAAATAATAGCTTATATCAATATCAGTTATTTATGGTATGATAAAGCAAACATGAGTATATGAAATAGATGTAAATTTAGGCTAAGTTGGAAAATACATTTGAAGCTTCAGCACAAGAAGCATATTACAGAAGATAATTGATAACTAAACACAAATGGTTAATTTTTGGTGACATATTAGAATTTTCTCAAGGAGAATGCAAAATGATGTGAAAAGAAGATTTGGCCTAGAAGAACATACTTGTTAGTGGTTTTCCTATGTACTAGAGAAATTTAATGAAGATAAAAGAATTTTTAGTTTTGAATATTGAAAGATTGAATATGAAACAGAACTGTGCACAAATGATGAACATGTTATTGTGATTTTTACTGAAATAACAGTGCAAATAAACAAGGAACAGACAACAAACAAGGGTCAGTATGTTTGATAAAATGGGCTGAAATTGGTTACAATATACAAAGGGAATAATGGGAGATTGTTCTGGATGTAATGTGAAGAAATTTCCAAGTTTTGTTACAACCTTAAAGATAATTTTTATAAAAAGATGTATTGTAAAATTTATAAAGGTATTTCAAATTTAGACTGGAAATGTAAACAACAAGAGGGAGTTTCTACCATACTTATTAGATGCTTAAAAATGGATTCAGTTACATACATTGATTTAGAAAATTTTACAGATTCATATACAATTGAAGCCAGAAGTAGTTCTTTTGGATAGTGAGAAAAAGCAATGGAATTTTGTTTTCATATATGATAACTGCAGTGAGAATATTTATTAAATGTTTTCTAGTTCTTTTTTACTTTTATTATATCATAAGCTACCCAGAGCAGCTGCATCAGTGAGATGCATGGCATAGAGAAAGAAAGAAAGAAAGAAAGAAAGAAAGAAAGGAAGGAAGGAAGGAAGGAAGGAAGGAAGGAAGGAAGGAAGGAAGGAAGGAAGGAAGGAAGGAAGGAAGGAGAGTTGCACAATGGTGGAAAGATTTGACATTACTCACAATGGAGGAATAGAGGGTGAAGATTATGGAACTAGCTGACATGGCTAAATTGAAAGCTGTGATTAAAGGAAATATGCTAACTAGGTTTATGCTGACTGGAACTGCTGTGTCCTGAGCCTGCAAGAGCTGAAAGCAGGCTCAGAATTGTTGCAAATGGTCCCGGGCAATCCAAAAGCTGCCCATGACCAGACAGGATGACGCCAACCTTGTGCGCATGCGCAAGGCATGAAAATGGTCAATTCCTATTGGTTCACACTGTCTGGGTTTCAGGCCCTATAAAAGGCCTGCATGCCTTTTGCTGTTTGCTTGGTTGTAGGAGAAGAGTAATAAAGAGCTTGTTGTTTTCACCATGTGTCTTTGTCAATTGCCAACTAACGGAAAACACAACACTGGCGACGAAGGTGGGATCCCTGCAAGCAAGAAAAAGAACTAGGACTCACCCAGAAGTCCAGATGATTGGGAAGACAGCATCCTGCATTCGTGACTCATCCTGCCAGTACAGCGTCACTGGAGGTGAACTCGGCAAAGGGACCCTTTCCCAACTATTAGCTTGCAGAGGAGGCAATTAGCGAAGGCCGTAAAGCTTATGATGTCGAAGATTGGCCGCTTGACTGATTTTGATGTCTCCCACCCAGAGAGATGGAATTCATACATAGCAAGGGTGGAGAACTACTTTAGAGTAAATCAAATCAGAGAAGACGGCCTGAAGGCAGCAACTCTTCTGTGTGCCTGTGGACAGGAAGCTTTTGACATCACGGAAAATCTGGTGGCCCCTGCACTTGTAGAGTCAGTAACGTACGCTGACTTGAAGAAGATGCTGAAGGAACATTTTCAGCCTAAATTATCTGTCATCACTAGGAGGCACACGTTCGAGCAGAGAGACCATAGGCCGGGTGAATCTGCTGCGGACTTTATTGCTGCTTTAAGACAAGCGGCCAGGCCTTGTGAGTTCAAGGATCTGGAAGAGAGGCTGCGCGATCACTTTGTGTGTGGCTTAAGAAGTAGAGACCTACAACAGAAGATCTTTGTGAAAGAAAAGGTCTCATTCCAAGACGTGTTAAGAGAGGTGGCAGCTGAGGAAGCAGCAGGCAGTGCTGTGAAGGCTTTGCAGCTCACCCGGAACCCTCTAGCTGCTGCTACCATCTATCAAGAGGATGCTCAAGAAGAATCAGAAGCGGATCCTGAAGAGGAGGTGGACAGACTTCACCAGCCAGCTGAAAGAAGGCCAAAGGGACGTCCGGGCAAGGCCCCAGCATCTCTTCAGTGCTTCGGGTGCGGAGGACGCTACAAGTGAGCAGATTTCGCTCCGCCATTTGCCGGGCATGTGGCAGGCAAGGCCACATTGCCTCTGTCTGTCTGAGTCACCAGAAGGTCCACCCTAGGGAAGAATTGCTTCAGAAAGGTACCAGGGTCCCCAGCCAACACAGGGTGGGTTTCTGCGCATCGCGCAGGAGTATTCTGAGGACAGGGACACACAAGTCCCTTAAGAAAAAACTTTGCATTAATGTGAAGTTGCAAGGGGTTCCCTTATTGATGGAGCTGGACACAGTGTCCGCTCTATCAATCATTTCACTTGACACCTTCGAAAGGATTTGCAGCAGTAGTGGCCTTCGAGTTAAACTCAGGCCATTGAATCTAATACTCACTGATTTTCAAAATTCCAAGGTCAGTGTAAAGAGGGAGGCCATGCTCAAAGTGCAGCGTAAGGATTTTGAGGGTTTCCTAGATGTGGTGGTTGTTGGGGGTGAATGCACGAGTCTTATTGGACACGATTGGTTCGAGGCCCTGGGAATCTAAGTGACTGGGCTGCACAACTTGCAAACATTGGGCCTTGCAGAAGTCTGCAAGGAGTTTGCTGATGTGTTTAGTTCAGAGCTAGGATCCTACAAGGGACCTCCCATTGCATTACGTTTAGACCCAACTATCACGCCCATCAGGGTCAAGCCTAGAAGGGTGCCTTTTGCCCTCAAAAGCAAGATAGGTGCAGAGTTGGACAAATTGCTCTAGCAGGCCATCTTAGAACCCGTGGACTCTAGTCCATGGGAAACCCCCATAGTAACACCTCTAAAGGCTAATGGGGAAGTCTGCATATGTGCAGACTATAAGTGCACACTGAATAAAGTGTTGCAACAGCATGCATATCCAGTGCCTGTTGTAAGCCACATTCTGGCTTCCCTCAAAGGAGGGTGCATTTTTGCGAAACTTGATCTGGCACAGGCCTATCAACAACTACCTGTTGATGAGGCATCTGCAGAGGTCCAGATGATTGTAACACACAGGGGGTGGTTTAAGTTCAAGAGACTGCAATTTGGGGTAAATGTAGCCCCTGGCATATTCCAAAGTGTCATGGAACGCATACTTCATGGTATTCCTGGGATCTGTCCCTACTTCGATGATGGGGAGTCATCTCAAAATTTAGCAGAAAGATTAAGGGCTGTCTTGCTGCATTTCTGCAAAGCAGGCCTTAAATTGAAGCAGGATAAATGCAAGATAGGAGTCATTTTCACTGACTTCTTAGGGTTCAGGCATTCACCTTGCTGAATCCAAGCTGCAAGCTATTCAGCAGGCCCCAAGGCCCAGATCCAAAAGTGAGCTGCAAGCCTTCTTGGGGCTCTTAAATTTCTATCACGCATTCCTTCCACATAAGGCTGCAGTGGCTGAGCCATTACACCTGCTCTTAAACAAGCAGGCTCCATGGCAGTGGACTAAAGTCCATGTCAGGAGTTTCAATGAGGTTAAGGCCTTGCTCTCTTTAAATCTGTGTTAGCACATTTCAATGAGCAACTGCCTTTATGCATCCCATGCAATGCATCTCCTTATGGGGTGGGAGCAGTACTTAGCCATCTGAAGGCTGATGGGACACAAGTCCCCGTGGCCTACTACTCAAGGACTCTGTCATCTGCAGAGCGGAATTACGCTCAGATTGACAGAGAAGCCTTGGCTGCACCCTTGGCCATAGTGGCTGGCATAAAGAAATTCCATGATTTCTTATATGGCCACCACTTCACGGTCTACACAGACCATAAGCCTCTGCTTGGTTTATTTATCACTAACAAACAGACACCACATATTATTTCTCCACGTATGCTGAGATAGTCCATTTTCCTGTCAGAATATGACTACATTCTAATTCACAAACCTGGAAAAGAGATGGGCCATGCAGATGGCCTCAGCAGATTACCTCTTAAACAGATAGAGGCTGCTCCTGCTCCTGCTATTAATGTTCTTTCCATTCAGGAGTTGCCTGAATCTCCCCTAAATGCTAGGGATGTGGCTGCAGAAACTGCCACTGATCAAATGCTCACGTGCATGCTGACCTGGGTGTTGTCAGGATGGCCTGACATGTGTCCAGATACAGAGTTTCAAAGCTTCTGGCGAAGGAAGCATGAACTTTCCACTTTCAAGGGGTGCCTGTTATGGGGTAGTAGGGTAGTGATCCCAGCCTCATTGAGGTCTAGAATCTTGTTCTCTCTGCATGAGGGACATCCAGGTATAGTAAGGATGAAAGCGCTTGCGCACAGCCATCTTTGGTGGCCTGGGCTCAATAAAGCCATCGAGGCTCAGGTGTATGGGTGCCAAGCGTTCCAACAGTAATGGCCTGAAATGCCTCAGGCCCCAGTGCATAGGTGGGAGGAAATTCAAACCCCATGGTCATGGGTGCATATAGATTATGCTGTGCCCTTTCAGGGGCAATTCTTCCTTCTTCTCGCTGACAAATATTCCAAGTGGCTAGAGGTTGTTCCTGTTTCCTCCACTACTACTGCCAGGACCATCAAGGTGTTGAGAGAAATTTTTCTCTCACATGGGCTTCCAGATATCCTGGTTTCAGATAATGGCCCTCAATTTACCTCTTTTGAGTTCCAGGCTTTTCTTCAGGCCAACGTGATCCAGCCTGCGACTTCTGCTCCCTTCCACCATCATCCAACGGCCAAGCAGAGAGAATGGTGTGCACTACCAAAGATGCTCTCAAGAAACTGACTTACGGTAACTGGCATCACAGGTTAGCAGATTTCCTTCTTGCACACGGCATCACACTTTGCACAGCCACAGGGAAGAGCCCTGCAGAACTCCGCTGGGGTCACCACCTCATCACCAAACTGGACAGGTTGCACCCAGACCAGGTAGTTTCACACGTGTCACAACTGTGGGCACCTAGGAGACGTCAAGTGGGAGATCCAGTCTGGCAAGGAACTATGGGCCTGGACATCTCTAGGTCACAGCAGTGGTATGCAAGGTCTCTGGGCAGCTGTCAAACAAAGTAGCCTTGGATGATGGCCGTATTCTTCACAGACACATAGACCAATTGCATTGGAGGCTAGACAGACACATTTCTGTTCCTGGTTCTGCTCTGGGGGGGGGGGAGGACCATAATATGCATTCTGGATTACAGGTTCCCAGGCCTAACAGGGCCTCACAAGTTGCTGAGGCTGTTTGGGGGTCATCCCAAGTTTCCGCAAGTGCACCCAACAGGAATTCCCAGGAAGGGAGGGTCCCGCCACACATCTGTTATTGCTCCAGACAGGGAATTACACCAGGGGTATCCAAACAATTCAAACACAACCAGAGACAAGGAATTCCATCAGGGGCACTCTCTCAATTCATCAATTGCTCCAAAAAGCAAGTCTGCAGAAAAGGAGGTTGCCATGGAGGCAGCTCCTGACTCTGGCACCTCCAGCATGTGCACGGGGGCTACAGAGTACTGGGGCACTTCCGCCACTCAGGCCTCTCCATCTCCTGGCCTTGGGCTCGAGGAACAGTGTTCCCAAGAGGAGTCCATTGTGGACTCGGGGACTTCCACCCCTCCAGGGTACACTGGCTTGGACTCAGAGGGTCCAGCCAGTCAGCAGCTGGGTGGGTCACCTGGGTATTTGGGGCATCAAAGCCCTGGCCTGCCTAGCCTGGTAGGTGAGCAGGTAGGCCAGGCAACCTCACCAGCCCTTAGAAGGTCGCAGCAGGCCAAGTGCCCACCTAAACATCTAGGAGATTATGTGAGGTTTCTGTCAACACATGAGGAACCTTGCTACTAGGTCGCTGAATGAGGAAATTAACATTCAGTAACAAGTCTCATATACTATTATGATTTTGGATAAATTTTATTTAAGTTAATAATTATTTTGTAAGATGTTTGCCTGCAAGAGCATTTCCACTCTCCCTGCATTTGAACAATGCACCTGTGCGTAAGCTAGGTGTGTTTTATCTAGGGGGGAGGGATGTTGTTTCCTGAACCTGCAAGAACTGAAAGCAGGCTCAGAATTGTTGTAAATGGTCCTGGGCAATCCAAAAGCTGCCCAGGACCAGACAGGGTGGCACCAGCCTTGTGCGCATGCACAAGGCGTGAAAATGGTCAATTCCTATTGGTTCACACTGTCTGGGTTTCAGGCCCTATAAAAGGCCTGCGTGCCTTTTGCTGTTTGCTTGGTTGTAGGAGAAGAGTAATAAAGAGCTTGTTGTTTTCAGCATGTGTCTTCATCAATTGCCAACGAACGGAAAACACAACAGGAACCCCCTTTTGGACTTTTTGTGTGAAGCAAAAAAATGAACTTATAATATTGCATATGGTTTTTATAATTAGAAAAAAGTAGAAGGTTATATTAAAAAAATAAAAGTTGTAGCCATAAAGCAAGAGGTTAAGTTACAGTTATAACTATTGTTAAAGAAAATAGGAAGTTACTTTATCCTTTTCCCCTTTTTTCTTGCATTTTTGCTTTGTCCTTTCCCCTTCTTTATTTTCTGTTCTAAATATTATTTTTTGTTAGTTTTTTCTTTCTTCTTTAGAATTCTAGTAAAGTTATTATTAATAAAGAAACAAAATTTAAAAATAGAGACATACATATATCAAATTAGTCATGGATATTTAGATTTGGGCTTTTAGAATTCTGGTGTAAAAATAATATATGCACAAAGTGCTGCCATCTCCTGCTTTTCACAATTGATGTGAAAATAAGCAAAAGAAAGATGGGACAAAAAAGTATCTGAGATAGTAGAAGCAACTGTTGTGCTGTCCTGTGAAGCTGGCAAGGTTAGGAAGTTTGAACCATTTGTATTCCTGGGGAGATCATTGCTCTAGGACACGGGTGTCAAACTCGCCGCATCTCATGACGTGTCGCGACGTACTGCGATTTTTTTTTGCATTGCCGGAGCTAGAGTGGGCATGGCCTCCATATGATGCAACTGGCCCCCGCGCCAGCAGTCTGACACCCCTGCTCTAGGATAATGCAACAGAGTCTTGAACACCTGGCAGAGCAATTCTCCCTAAGGAAAGCATCTCTGTGATGGCTAGTTCTCACATAATCAAAAGTAAGAACTTGATGCTACATCAGGTCATTACAAAAAAAAAAAAAAATCTTGTATTTCCCATCCAGATTAAAATTACTTCTAGTTTATTTTTGGAGAAGGTAGAAGTAAGAGGCTGTAAGCAGAAGAAATGATTTGTTATAAATAAAGCTTCCATTTGATGTGTAATACTTGCTGAAATTCTTTTTAAGCCTTTTTAAGCTTTTTGTGGGAAATTTAATGCCACAAAATGATGGTCTACAATGTTGTCCATCAAAAAACCAAGATGGGCATTTTCTTCTTATTTTGCCTACAAATTTCTGGCTTATGAGACTGCTGATCAATAAAATGAGGAAGAATACTGTAGATTTAACTTAGTAAAGTCAGAAGTCAATTAGGAGAATTCCCAGAGGTTTAAAAACAAACAAACGCAAAGCTTTCCTGATATAATCATCATTTGGGAATCCTTCATTTTAAGAGGCTAAGAGAAGATGTCTGTCTCCAGCCTGCAAAACAAAATAATTTGTATTTTTTTGCACCTAAACAAAGTGAGTATGGATTTGCTGTTCTGCCTGTTGGCATACAGAAATCAGTTTTAGCAAACTGATGAGGGGGGGGGGTTTATGTACAAAGGGAAGTTATGAGCAATATATATTTCAATCCAATTTTTTCCTTTTAAATAGGAGAAAATGTCATTCTCATATGAAAGCCAAATTTCCAGCTTCTTGCAGTGCATTGCTGCATTTTAAATCTGAGTTTGGATGCTGCCTTTTACATTTGGGAAAATTGTTTATTGAATCTTTTCAGGTTGCTTTTATATATTGTTTATGAATGTTTATTGGACTTTAATCACTTTATTTTATTTTTTATTATTATGTCTGTTAGCTTCCTTGAGTATGCTGGGAATGGAATTGTGGGGTAGAAATTATAATAAATACATTTTAAGATAGCTATTTAACATCAGTTTTTTTAAACTGCTCTAGTCATGTCCCTTCTGAGTTTTAAATCAGAAAGATTTAACAAGAAAGTTCAGCATGTTTTCTCTTTCTCATTGCAATTTGTATTATTTGCAGAAGTGAAAGGTAGGAACTGTGATCAACTGAATCAAATGTATTTCAGAATTTTGGCAGCTATTTAAACTTCCTCTAATTTAAGCAGGAAATTCAGCAAGTTATAGCCAAAATATACCATGAGGAACAATTTGTGGTTTTTCTTTTTGTTTCTTTTTTTTTTTTTGAGGTAGACTAGAATATTGAGTCATTTTATTTAATGTTGTGAATGACCAAGTATTGTTAAAATATGTATATCGCCTTTAATCAAAAACAACTTTCTGTGTCTAATTGTAGAGTAGTACACATAGGATGTTGACTGATTTGGAGATACACCAAACATTCTTGCTTCTAAATTATTATTTCTTAAACACTACATTTAGCAAGCCTGGTTTTCACTAAGCTCATAGTACAGATGTCAGAATAATCAAAGTATAACATCAATTATGTTTCTTTCAAAAATAAAAATGAAGCCTAATTACTATCTATTCCCTGGACTTATAGCAATCAATCCATCTGTTCAGTAATACTGATCTTTCTTTAGCAAAGCTGCAAGATTGTAGGATGATCGCCAAAACAAAAATAATGTTATATGAATTAAATCCCGAATACAGTAATTTTGTACTTATTACTAAACATTTTAAACAATGAAAGTCAATTCTTTAAATGATTCAATGATTATGTTCCATTCCTGTAGAACTGGTGTTTTAATATTTTTAACTGCTGCTATGATTTCAATTCTTTGCATTCTGTCGGATATCTTAATTTTATAATGCTCAAGATAAAACCAGATTGTTTTGACACTGTAGGAATAAAACTATTAAAAAAGTGAATTTCTCATCACAGGCTATAAAATTCAATACTAATACATTAGTAATATAACTATTCAGTGCTTTTTATGACACAAATAAAATTTGCTTTGTAAGGCCATTTCCCCAAACTGTCTAATAATAAGAGTAAGAACATTAAGTATTATTCCGTATTTATAGTGTAATAATTTATTGCTATATAGTTAGAATCTTGAAGCTGATAGAATACTGCTTTATAAGAGTTACAAATAAATAAAAAGATGCCAATAATCTAACCTTCCCATCCCTTCCCTTCCCTTTCCTTTCTTTTCCTTTCCTTTCCTTTCCCTTTCTTGCAAAAGACAGGATATTTATAAGATTTTTCCCAGTACTTATATATCTATATGTTGTTATTTTGGATTGTGTTGTTTATAATAATTATTGTTATTGATGTATGCTGCCCTGGCTCAGATGCTGAATAGAACAGTCATATAAACATTAATAAATAATATTAGTTCTGGGTAAAAGGCAACAAAGGTAAATCTGGTCTGGTTTCTTATTAGATTACACAGACAAAAGGTGCATAGAATTTTGTGCTTCAACATTCTGTCATCCTATATATCCAAATCTTTTTCTGATTTTTATAAGCTATCTCCCTAACCATTAATAAAGCCAAGGAACAGTATATAATGTTGTTGTTGAAAAGCAGAGGCAAATGATTCCCAAGACATGACAGGATACAATTTTATTACCCATTAAAAAATGCCTTGCAATATTAAAAACAGCCTTTCTCATATTGATGAATCCCAGATTTATTGGCATAGAATTGTCATAAAGTGCAGACAGTATGAGAAATGTCATGCTGGTTAGGATGATTTGATAAATTGATAAAACATTAGGTTGCAGAAGACTACTTTAAAGTATTATTCCATACCATAGTCTCATCAGTTACTATAATGTTCCTCTTTTAGAAACGAGGAAAATAAGCAGAGAGGTTCACTTTGTCCAGTCTCTTACAGTGACATTTTAAGGGATTCTCAGACAAACACAAGTCCCCTTTTCTCACTCTGTTTCCCTCTCAGACATAAGAACATATTTCTTCAGATGAATAATTATGCCATAACATCATTTTTCTTTTTTAGACTTCACTATTTCATAACACACATCAAATAGATGGCTGGAGAAAATTGTACTCTGATGGAAAACTTCATTCTTTTGGGATTCACAGACCATCTTGTCCTGAAAAACCTTCTCTTTGTGATCTTTTTGCTGATCTATATTATCACTGTTGTGGGAAATACTGTTATTATTTGGGTTGTGAAAATCAATTCTCACCTTCAAACCCCCATGTATTTCTTTCTCAGCAATTTGTCTTTCTTAGACTTCTGTTATTCTTTGGTTGTCACTCCCAAAATGCTTGTAAACTTCCTATCACACACAAAAAAAGCATTTCATATACCGGGTACATCTTGCAACTTTACTTTTATGCTGGTTTAGCAACTACAGAGTGTTACCTTTTGGCTGTGATGGCTTATGACCGATACTTGGCTATCTGTAACCCATTCATGTATACATACATCATGTCTCAACGGATCTGTATCTCTTTGGTCGACTTGTCATATCTGGCTGGATTCCTGAATGCTATAATCCAGACAGGATTCAGTTTACAAGTAACGTGTTGCAAAACCAATGTCATCGACCATTTCTTCTGTGATGGCCCCCCTCTGAGTTACCTTTACTGTTCTGATGAACTTTTGCAATTTATAATTGTTGCTTTAATGTGGTCACTACCACATCATTGGTGTTTGTATCCTATTGCTGCATTCTCTTTACTATCCTTAGAATGGACTCCATAGAGGGCAAGTACAAGGCTTTTTCTACTTGTACATCTCACTTGACGGTTGTCACCCTTTTCTATGGAACTCTCCTCTTCATGTACTTGCGTCCTACAACTAGCTATTCAATGGACACTGACAAAGTAGTGTCAGGCTTCTATGCAGTGATAATCCCAATGCTCAACCCAATAATATATAGCTTGAAAAACAAGGAGGTTATAAATTGTATGAAGAAAATATTTAAAAGAATGGCCTTTTCTAAATGAATTTTGTTTATATTAAACAAAACACAGACAAGATAGGGCAGTACAATACATACATGTTAACGAGCTATATTTCCATTTTTTAAAAAAAATACATTGCTTCTTAAATACAAATATGAATGGTTTGTGAATCATATATTTTTCAAGTAGATTGTACCTTTGAAAGCATTTATTACTATTATTATTTCTTTAGCATCAATAAGCAAAACAGATTCTTCATCTATTTATTAGGAAGCATTTGTTAGTGAAGGCTGAATTTCCACAAACCAAAGATTTTGAAAAAGCTTCTGACATCTTGAAATAATTATTAAGCATTCCCAGTTTTAGAAAATCAATGGGATCAAAATTTTCAGAAATAGAAATAATTACAATTTAAGAATGAAGTTAATTAATCACAATTGTTTTATGTTTACTGGACCATCAAATAATGTTTAAAAAAAGGCTGGATATCAGATTTTTTGTTTCTATTGGCACTGTATGAGACTTGAGGGGCAATGGTAGGTTGTTTTGTTTTTACTCATACAATTTGATTCTATCATAATTCCCTTTTGGTTTCAAGTTACAAATTATGTTTACACAGTCCTGTAGTTAAGGCATAAATGTGATTTTGAATTCTATATCTAAAATATAGGATTTGACATTTTATGAAGAGTTTTGGCTTTACTAAGCCTTGGGTTCAAGAGAATAATTTTACACAGATGGAAAGAAACTTATTTTCTTGAAGTTAAAGAATGGATTCAAGATATATGTTTGCTGTCAGGTTTTGAAATGCCTTTATATATTAGAAATGAAAGGATGGGGAATGTGTTCTATATGGTCTAGATTTAATGATCAGTTTAGGGATTGAATTTTGGCTGTATAGAATTTAATGCAAGAGTTACAAATGCACATATGCGTATTTGTACACTTGTAGCAGGAAATGCATATTTTTATCTCAGAATGTTTCAGGTCATAGTATAAAAATATCTGGAGCAATTGTCAACATTTTAACAAGTAAGTGTTAACTTCCTCAGAGTTAATCTAACAACAGTACTAACCAGAAATTCTCCAGCCTTCTCCAGAATTCTCTGCACTAAATCCAGATAATTGTTTCATCCAATGTTCTCCCGATAAAAAAAATATTTCCCCTGCAGTTTTTTAAAGGGCCATCTTACCATGAACTGTATTGACAACAATAGTAACAGTAGCACAGTATTTCCCCTTTTTTCAACAACAACAACAAGGATAATTTTGCATGTGCCAGCAGATGCAACTATGTTAGTAGCTTGGTCATTTTCTACAGCAGGGGTGTCAAACTTCTGGCCCATGGGCAGGTTTCATCATACTGAAGCCGCGCCCATCCCTTTGCTGGCAATGGCAAAATCGGCCCGATACATTGTGCGATGTTACATGACGTTGCGAGTTTGACACCCCTGTTCTACAATATCTAAAATAATAGCAATAGCAAAAGCACGTAGACTTATATACCGCTTCATAGTGCTTTACATCCCTCTCTGAGTGGTTTACAGAGTCAGCATATTGCCCCCAACAATCTGGGTCCTCATTTTACCAACCTCAGAATGATGGAAGGCTGAGTCAACCTTGAGTTGGTGAGAACTGAACTGCCAAACTGCTGGCAGCTGGCAGTCAGCAAAATTAGCTTGCAATACTAACCGCTGCACCACCACAGCAAGATTCTAGGGAATTGTACAGAAATGCCAGCTCCCTGAAAGAACATGGTAGAAAAATAGTTTCTCTTTGGTGAAACCATATTTGGTACTATATCTTTAAAAAATCCTAGCGCACTGGAGAACTACCAGAGTATTGGAAAAGAACTGATGTTGGGCTGCCCTTCTCACTCGCATACACAGTTTATTAATATTCCCCAGCAATTCCCTTCACCAAAACCCAGAACTGTCCCAATTAATTCCAGCCACAAGCAAACTAATGTTAGTTCACAGAGCAATGGCCAAAGAGTTCACAAAGCACTTGAAAGTTTCTCAAACAAAATAAATCCTCCAGACAAATTTAAATCCACCAGGCAAACTTAAATCCATGCACAAGAGAGTTCAGAAGGCAAGAAAGGGCTAAAGTTTCCAAGGCATGATTCAATTCTAAACACTGTGTCAATCCAAAGTGAGGTAGGGATGACGATGATCAGAACACATACAGCTAGAAAAGAAACACATTGTTCCCAGCAATGCCTTTCTCTGTCTGACATGCTAAGTAGCCAGCTTCTGGCACAACCCATCAAGAAGGGCAAGGCTTTCTCCTCTCGAGTAGTCTGGCTGAACTCTTCTTCTCCTGCCTTTTCTTTGCCCTATGTGTCCTTGGATCAGGTATAGAAGGCGGTTCCTCCTCCTCTTCACTGACCATCTGCAACTGCATGCTTTCCCCAGCTGGAGCCATCAATCAACCCAACTTCTGACATGCCAGGAACCAGTTCATCCTCCCCCGAGCTGACATCTACAGAGGTATCTGGGGAATTGTCTGGGGGAGTCATCACAGATGTGGTTCCCTTCTTCAAAAAAGGGGAAAAAATCAGACCCAGAAAACTACAGATCAATCAGCCTAATATCAATACTTGGGAAAATACTGGAAAAAATAATTTAAAAAAACCCCTGTTTAACTTATTCTTTGCATCAGTCTTCACACAAAAAGAAACTATAGCCCAACAAACCAAAAATATAACTGTAAAAGACAGACTAGAAATAAAAATTAAAATAAGCAAGAAAATGGTAAGAGAATACCTGTCTGACTTTGACCTTGAGACCTGATGGATTATATCCCAGAGTTCTGTAGGAGCTGGCAGATGTAATCTCAGAATCATTGTATCATATCTTTAAAAAATCTTGGAGCACTGGGGAACTACCAGAGGATTGGAAAAGAGCTGATGTGGTTCCCATCTTCAAAAAAAGAAAAAAAAAACAGAAACTATAGACCAGGAAACTATAGACCAGTGATGGCAAACCTTTTAGAGACCGAGTGCCCAAAAACCACCCCCCACCTTCGCTCCGCCTCCCGCCCTGCCTGCTCCACCTCGCCTGCCCCTGCCCCGCCGAAAGGGCCACACACTGCCTCCATGGCCCGCCGCAGCAGATTGCCCAGGCAGCCCTGCAGCACCATGGCAGCCATGCCCTTCGCCCACACCCCACAGCATCATCTGCATGCTATGGGGCGCAAGAGTGAAGTCTTGTCCCTGCTGCCCAGCTATGTCCTTGGCTGCACTGCTCCATGTGGGCCATGCCCGGGGGTGACTCTCCTCCAGGGAGGGCTGCTGATGAACAGGGGACCATCGGGGAGACGGCGCACATGCCCGCAGAGAGGGCTTCGAGTGCTGCCTCTGGCACGCGTGCCATAGGTTTACCACCACTGCTATAGACCAATCAGCCTAACATCAATACCTAGGAAGATACTGGAAAAAAATAATTTAAAAACTGATCTGTGAACATCTAGAAACAAATAAATTTATAACTAGAAGCCAGCATGGGTTTGTTAAAAACAGATCATGCCAAACTAATCTTATTTCATTCTTTGACAAGGTGACTAACTTAGTAGTAGATCAACAAAATGCTGTGGACATAGCATACTTAGACTTCAACAAGGCATTTGACAAAGTAGACCACAACCTACTTATTGTTAAACTAGAAAAATGTGGGATAGACAGTATCACCATCAGATGGATTTATTATTGGCTGACAAACCATACTCAATGAGTAGTCCTTAATGATATTACATCTACATGGAGGGAAGCATGTACTGAGATACCCCAAAGTTCTGTCTTAGGCCCAGTACTCTTCATAAATGACTTAGATGACGTAATAGAAGGGGAACTCATCAAATTTGCAGACGATACTAAACTAGCAAGAATAGCCAACACCCCAGATCTTGACAAACTTGAACAATGAGCCCTATCCAACAAAATGAATTTTAATGTGGAGAAAAGCAAAGTTTAGGCAGGAAAAATTAAAGGTATAAATATAGATTAGGTGAGATCTGGCTCAAAAACAGTAACTGTAAGAGGGACCTTGCAGTCCTAATGGATGATTACTTGAATATGAGCCAGCAGTGTGCAGCAGCAGCCAAAAAAGCTAATACAATCCTGGGTTGTATAAACAGAGGCATAGAGTCAAGATCACATGAAGTATTAGGACTGCTTTAGTAAGACCACACCTGGAATTCTGCAACCAAAAAAGATACTACAAAAAAGATGTTGAGACTTTGGAAAAAGTTTGGAGAAGAACACTAAAATGATCAAAGGCCTGGAGGCTAAAACATATGAAGAAGGGTTGCAGGAATGGCTAGAGAAAAGAAGGACTAGGAGTGACATTATAGCAGTACTCCAGTATTTGAGGGGCTGCCACAAAGAAGAGGGGGTCAACTTATTTTCCAAACTACCAGAGGGCAGGACAAGAAACAATGGTTGGAAACTGATCAAAGAGAAACAACCTGGAATTAAGGAGAAAGTTCCTAACAGTGAGGACAATTAACTAGTGGAATAGCTTGACTTCAGAAATTGTAGGAGTTTCATCACTGGACATTTTAAAGAAAAGACTGAACAGCCACCAGGGTCTCCTGCTTGAGCAGGGAGTTGGACAAGAACACCTCCAAGGTCCCTTCCAGCTCTATTCTGATTGACTGATTTGATTGGTGCTGGTATGAGAAGAGAAAATCCCCAGACATTTCTTAGAAAATTCTTTTACCTAAAGGAAATTTATTCTTCTGTGAACATGTAGCATTGGGGCAGGGAAATTACTCCTCTTTTATGCCAAGAGTAAATAGGAAAGTTAACTTTGTATCACAGCCTATCAGGAATATGGATCCCAGTGGTTTAAATACAAATAGGTAACTAATGCCATCCTTCCTGGTAGACATAGCCACTTCTTCAGATGGGAGTCCTCATTTTAAGCCAACTTAACTCATTCTGAAAAGAATCAAAGAAGTACATTTTGTTTCCCCTGAAGTGTTTGTAGGATACCATGGTAAGTGCACATTTATTTCTTCATCCATTCAATGTCTACTTAGACACATACAACAATAAATCAAAATAAGGAACATAATAACAAAGGTAGACCTCTACTGAAATCTTATATAGTGTTAGTGAAATAAAATTGTATTCATCAATAGAAAATATTTTCAAGGTGATGGTAATATTTTTTTTTACTCTGGATCTTTTATTAAAGAACCAGTGATTACATTTCAGAAAATGTTTGTTTGCAATGCTTCTTCGGGATTTCACTCCCACTGTTCAAAACATGTCAATTCCTCTAAAAATATTGCAGCTGATTTGATCATCAGCAATGGAACCAAAATCACACTAATTTAAAGATCTTCAGTCTCAAGTAAGACCAGTAAGGTAGAATATGATATTTCAAGAACTTTGGTTTCTAGTTCATATAGAACATAAACAGCACCTTGAATTATGCCAGATCAGAAATGAACTGGTAAGTATTTTGACAACAGAGTATATGCTTCTTAAAATTGGTCCTAGTTAGTAGTTTGATCAGCATTATGTAATACCTGAAGTTTCAGATCAAATTACAAGGGCAGTTTCTCATGCAGTATATTCCAATGGTACAAAGGGATGCAACTGGATTTGTACATTATGACTGAATCTAACATGTCCAGGAAAAAAACATGCCAATCATAATAAAGCAAAGAAACTTCTAAGCACCATCAAACATTGAGCATCCAAATACAGAAACACAAATAATGAAGCAGAGGTTTCAGGAGAAGTACAATTTGATCTAGCACAGATAGAATTATTTTTTCCTGAATTTCTTTTTGGAATAAGGAATAAATTCTGTCTTATCTATATTAGATGCAGTTTCTTTTGCTTCACCAAGTCCATTATTAATTTCAGCTATTCCAGCAGAACTTGAAACTTCACTGGATTTCAGTAGAAAAATATGGACATGGGTGTCACCTTCATACAGGGAGTAGCAGATCAGAAATGGTTTCCATGATCTCAATCAAATCTCCACTGTCATCTCTCAATCTTTAGAGTTTTATTTTCTAAGAATACTTAATAGAACTACAGACAAATGTCTACACCAAACCTGACAATATATAACTACTGTTTTGTGTGCAGATATTCTCCTCAAAAACAGGGAGCATTAGAACTCATAATCCATAGGACTGTCTTCCTTAAGAGCTTCTTTGACTAATCTGCAAATAAACCTCTTGCTAAACTCTTTCATTACTATCACAATAAATGGACCTGCTCCAAAAAATAGGAAATTACAGAAATTACTGAAGAACTTGATCAACAATATTTGTTTTTCAAATGGATAGAAGCAAAAGACAAGTTTCTGTTACTGTTAGTTCTATGATAACTGTCACTGTCCTTCCCAACCTAGAAAAATGAAAACAGATTTTCAAAGGAAAAAAGAAAACAAGAAAATATTTTCTTTTTTAAAAAAAAATAATGATCAAATTTTCTTAACATCAACATTCATGAAACTGAACTCCATGAAGGAAACTAATAGGCAAAATATCAGTTTGCTGAGTTCTTTAAAAATAATGTTCAAATGATTTTATAGTTAAATTTCCTTTAAAAGGAAGATAAAATATATTCAATGCAAAAATTTCTAATCTGACATGGATTTCCAGGAATCTAAACCTAATGTTCGATTTCAAAGAGAAAGTTCCCTTCAATTTTGAGATCTAATTGTGCATAAGTTTCTCTTTCAGTGATGAATACACTAGACCAGTGAGATGGCTGGAGGAAACTGCACTGAGGTGGAAGAGTTTATTCTTCTAGGATTCACAGATCATGTAACCCTACAGCGTGTGCTCTTTGTGATATTTTTACTGATTTATATTATCACTATTGTGGGGAATGTTGGGATCATTGTGACTGTAAAAAATGATTCTCACCTTCAAACCCCCATGTATTTCTTTCTGAGCAACTTATCCTTTTTAGACCTTTGCTACTCATCTGTTGTCACCCCCAAAATGCTGGTGAATTTCCTGCTAGAGAGGAAAGTCATCTTGTACATTGGCTGTGTCTTACAACTCTTTTTTTATGCAGGTTTAGCAACTACTGAATGCTACCTTCTGGCTGTGATGGCATATGACCGATATGTGGCCATCTGCAACCCATTGAAATATACCACCATCATGTCCAAAACTGTCTGCATTTCATTAGTGGTACTGTGCTATATAGCTGGATTTCTGAATACATCCATACATGTGGGATTTCGTTAAGATTAACCTGCTGTCATTCCAACCTCATCAACCATTTCTTCTGTGATGGACCCCCTCTGACTCATCTTTATTGTTCTGACATCCAGCTCGTTCAGATTCTGCTCTTTGCTTTTGCAGGATTTAATGAGGTTGCCACCACATCCATAGTGGTAATCTCCTATTGCTATATCCTTGCCACAATCCTCCAAATGCGCTCACTTGGAAGTATTTACAAAGCATTCTCTACCTGCTCTTCTCACCTGATTGTTGTCTGCACTTTCTATGGGACTCTTCTTTTCATGTACCTGCGGCCTAGCTCCAGCTATTCCTTGGAGCAAGACAAGATCGTATCTGTCTTTTATGTTGTTATCATTCCTATGCTCAACCCCATCATATATAGTTTCAGGAACAAAGAAGTTAGAAATGCCATGAAAAAAACATTTCAAAGAATACCATTTCCAATTAGTTGCACATAAATTTAGAAGTACATATTCATGCTATTCATTTGCCACAAATGCATTACATTACACTTACAAAAAACCTTTGTGATGTGTACAATTGTAGTAGAGTTATTCTTTACCTGACCTTTCAAAGCTTTTGTATTTGTGAAATAAATTTTGTGAGAAAGAAGGAAGGAAGGAAGGAAGGAAGGAAGGAAGGAAGGAAGGAAGGAAGGAAGGAAGGAAGGAAGGCTAGAAAAGTCAGAAAGGGAAAAACATCTTAATAAAGGATTGATTGTTTTGCTTTAATAGAGAACAATCTGTTAAAAAAATGTATGTAACCTTTCCATTTTAGCCAGCTAACAACTGTTGCATAGACCTATTCTTTGGCCATTTCTCCTAGTGGCCACCACATACAAAGACTTGTAGTGTGGCTTCAAAGTATGGTGCAGTTTGCAGCAGGTGACAATGCCCACTTGATTTTGCATTTTTATTTTTTTTTGAAAGATGGGATGGATTTGGATAGTGGTTTTATGATATCCTGAAATGGTAACCAGGTTAGACTGGAAAGTTGAAAAAACATCCTAGAAGAAAACAACGGCAAACACATCCATATTTTTGCTAGACATACTGCACAGACACCAACAATCAAATCTGATTGAAGGAATCTATGTTGCAATAATCCAGTTTTATGAATGTATTTTATGAATATTCATGTTTTATTGAGAAGCAGGGAAGAAAAGAAGGAAGCAAGGAAAGAAGCAAGGAAGGAGATGGAAATGAGAAGGAGGGTGGCCGTGAAGGAGGGAAAGAGGAAGGAAGGAGATGGGAATGAGATGCAAGGAAGGAAGGAAGGAAGGAAGGAAGGAAGGAAGGAAGGAAGGAAGGAAGGAAGGAAGGAAGGAAGGAAGGAGATGAAAATGAGAAGGAGGAAGTAGTGAAGGAGGGAAAGAGGAAGGAAGAAGATGGGAATGAGATGCAAGGAAGGAAAGAAGAAAGGAAGGAAGAAGATGGAAATGAGATGCAAGGAAGGAAGGAAAGAAGGAAAGAAGGAGATGGAAATGAGAAGGAGGGAGGCAGTGAATGAGGGAGGGAGGGAAAGAGAAAGGAAGGAAGGAGAGGTAACTTGGTTGGAGATGCCCCAGTTCACACAGTTCTGCTTCAATCCTGGATCCATTGAGACTTGGGTTCAAAGGAGAAAGCAATTTGTATTCTGTTTTGTCACAGATAGGACTTTGTTGGCAATCCAAGTTAACACTGGCATTCTTGAACTGACAACTCTTAGGAAAGTATCCCCTCCTTGTGTGTTGCAAACAGCCATTTCTAGTGGGGAAAACAGGACAAAGCAGAGTGGGGGAAAATATTTTTCTTTGCTATATTTCCAGTCGGAATTAGACCATGGCAGAGTCTCTACACAAGACCCATTTTAAGAATTATGTATTAATAGAAAAGCAACTAACTTACCTCTGTTCCTAAATGCTAACTCTGTTGCACATAAAAAACAGAGGAGCTCTGTTCAACTATCACAGCCACCATTTTGACAGTTTTGCTGTACTGTTGTCTGTGGATGCCCCCACTAAATGCAAGCATGGGATAAACTGAGTCTGGTTTGTTCTATCTTTTGAGTGGCCACAGACTACTAGCAAAAGTGGCATTTGATCACAAGGCAAGGAAGCATCGAGAAATGTTTCCCCTTTTGCATTTGAGCATCCAAGAAGGGACAGGAAAGGAGGAAGGGAAGGAGGAAAGACAAATGAAAAGAAGGAAAGAGGGGAAGGAAGAAAAAGGAAAGGAGAATGAAGAGGGAAGAAAAAAGAAGAAAGGGGGGGAAGGAAGGAAGGAAGGAAGGAAGGAAGGAAGGAAGGAAGGAAGGAAGGAAGGAAGGAAGGAAGGAGATTATAATGAAAAGGAGGGAGGGTCTGAGGGAAGTCCTGACTTAGCACTTGGCCACAAGCAGCCCTGATGCCCTTTTGCCATCCCCTTGTCCCCTCCTCCTGACCTTTCCTGGTGGTCTCCCATCCTATTACTGAGAATGCTTTGGTTACAAAGCCAGGTCACCTCATGGGGAGAGGGAGTGGGCTTCCCTCTGACCCACACATTTTGCCCTCCCACACACCATGAGCAACTTGGCCAAGGAGAGCAAGTCAATCAGCAGCATCCTTGAGAAGGAGGTAAGCGCAGCTGGGTGCCCCCTTGAGAAAGGCTGGACTGGGCCTTTGCCCTCCATTGCCCAGGGCTCCAGGCAGCCTGCATCACTGGGGGTTCTCTGCATGGCCTGAGAGGGACAGCAAGGCTCCTCTGGTGGACAAGGGTATGGTGTTTGCCCTGGTTTCACCTTTCTCAGCTGGAGATAATGGATTCCCCCAGCCCCACCAGGGCTACCACAGTCACCCCCCAACACAAGCGACGTTAAGCTGGCCACACCTACCCTAGCCACACCCACCCCTGCTATGCCCACCCTGGCCCCCCAAGGTCAGCCACAACCCTGATGCAGCCCTCAATGAAATCGAGTCTGATACCCCTGTTTTAGTGTATCTGAAGCCAGAGAGGATTTTTTAGATATGCTTCTGCCAAAATAGATCGGGGAGAAAATGATTGATTTCTTAGATATATTTTGCCTGAGGGAACTGCCCCTTAACAAGATCATCAAGAAGGGAATAAGATAGAACTACATAAATGAAAACATTTCAATACATGCACATGTCTCAGATACACATAATAACATCCGAGAACTATTAAGAGAATATTAAAACTTTAGAAATCTTTTCTATCATGCAGATGATCATTCAAACCCAAACAATCATTGGCATCTAATTAAAATCTGATGTGATCTTGCAAAGGTTAATAACTTCAATTTTTGGAGGCAAATTTGTCAAAATCTGTGGTACTCAAACCGTACTTGTTAAAAGCAACATCTCACACACACACGAAATCAGTCTGATCATTCTCAATCTGAAGAATCTCCCCTTAATCAACCTGATGCAAAGAGAACAGAGTTCTTTCATCATTAACAGTCATAAGAATAAAAGAGTTCAAGTGGGATAGTTTAAAATCTCCAACACATCTTCCATCTTTTCTGGTAGTGTGGACAGATAATGGTGCATTGTTGCTCTATTGAAATTAATACTGAGTAAGTACATCAGGCAGCCATATCTATATGTGATATTCTAATAACAATATCAAAACAACTATTATAAACTTTTTCAGAAAATTTAATAAATACTATCTATACTAAATACTATCTATACTATACATGGGAGAGATATGTAAAAAATTCAAGATGGCAGCTGCAACCACACATTCAAAGTCTTGCATGCAGTGCATCTAAACAGAGGTTTTGATTTCAGGGTTGTGGCTGAATTTTGACTCTTTTGACCTTAGTTCCTAACTAAGAACTTTTCAGTGATGGACATGACTGCCTCAGAAAATGGTGGAACCTCTCGCTCTAAAGATGTTTAAAGGCATCCTGAATGGTCATCTGTTGATTCCTGCACTGAGCACAGACCTCTGCTAGGTGATCCACTAGGTGTCCATTATTGGCACAAGTTTCTAGCCAATGGTGGAGACCATGTAAAGAAGTGAACC
The DNA here is from genome assembly GCF_016545835.1 of Crotalus tigris. NCBI lineage: Eukaryota > Metazoa > Chordata > Lepidosauria > Squamata > Viperidae > Crotalus > Crotalus tigris. The sequence continues at coordinate 2,178,229 of NW_024096618.1, read as the reverse complement.
CAAAATGTTAAAATGTCAAAATTTCAAAAATTTCAAAAACACTAAAATTTTTTTTCAAAAAGTTTAAAAATTCCAAAAAATTCAATTCTTAATAGTCTATTGTGGCTAGTATTGAAGCAGAACTTAAATGCAACTGAGGTTGCCCTCTAGATATAGTTCGTAATCCAAAGACGTATAAAGAATGACTGATGAATAAATATTTGAAATAATAAAATCTAAGCTGAGAGAGGGGAAAAATGAAACCTCAGCTCACAGTTTGGGTCTTTCTTTGGCACCTAACAAGACTATTACAGGTAATTCTCAACATATGACAAAAATTGAGACCAGAATTTCTGTTGTTAAGCAGGACAGTTGGTAAATGAATCATGCCCAATTTTATGACCTTTATTGCCAGAGTCGTTAAATGAATCACTGTAGCTCTCAAGTGAATCAGAGAGTTCGTTAAGCGAATCCAGCTTTCCCCATTGACTTTGCTTGTCAGAGGACAGCTGAGAAGGTCACAGGTGGCAATCAGATGACCATGGAGTGCTGCAACCGTCATAAATATGAGCTTGTTGCTAAGTGCCTAAATTTTGATCAAATAACTTTGAGAACTGGTTGTAAGTCTCTTTTTTGAATGATGTAAGTTTAAATGGTAATTAAACTAATGGTAGTTCAGAAATTCTCCAGTCTTCTCCAGAATTCTCTAAATCCAGGTGACTGTTTCATCCAATGTTTTCCAGAGATAAAAATATTTTGTCTGCAGCTTTCTTAAGGCCATCTTACTATGAATTGCATTGACAACAATAGTAACTAGCACAAAAATTTCCTTTTTTCCCAACAACAATAATGTTACATGTGCCAGAAGATGCAACTGTGTTAGCAGTTTGGTCACTTTCTGCAGTACCTAAAATGCTGAAAAATTCTGGAAAATTAGAGAGAAATGCCAGCTGCCTGAAAGGAGATGGTAGAAAAATGGTTCTTGTTGGTGCTGGTCTGAGAAAAGAAAATCCCCAGATATTGCTTAGAAAACTCTTTTTCCCAAAGCAAATCTATTCCTCCTTGAAAATGTAGCACCGGTGCAGGGAAATTACACCTTTTTCATGCCAAGAGTAAATAGGAAAGTTAACTTTGTATCACAGCCTATCAGGAATATGGATCCCAGTGGTTTAAATACAAATAGATAATTAATGCCATCCTTCCTGGTAGACATAGCCACTTCTTCAGATGGGAGTCTTCATTCTAAGCCAACTTAACTCATTCTGAAAAGAATAAAAGAAGTACATTTTGTTTCTCCTGAAGTGTTTGTAAGATACCATGGTAAGTGCATATTTATTTCTTCATCCAATGGGGCATTCAGTGTCCACTTAGACAAATACAATGATCAGTCAAAATTTGGAACATAATAACAAAAGTAAACCTCTACTGAAATGTTACAGTGTTAATGAAATAAAATGTATTCAATATATTTGATGAATGTATTGATGAAATATTTTTCAAGGTGGTGGTAATATTTTTTGACTCTAGATCATTTGTAAAAGAACCAGTAATTACATTTCAGAAAAGGTTTGTTTGCAATGCTTCTTCAGGATTCCTTATCCCCACTGCTGTTCAAAACATGTCAATGTTCTTATCAAATTGGCTTTTGCCAGCAATAGAACCATATATATTTAATCTGATTTCCACCTCATATAAAGCACTAACAGCATCTTGAATTATGCCAGATCAGAAACAAATTAGTGATTATTTGACAACCGAGTATATGCTTCTTATATGGCCCCAGTTAGTAGTTTGGTCTGCAATATGTATAATCTGAAGTTTCAGAACAGTTTTCAAGGGCTGTCTGTCATGCAGTATATTCTAATGGTACAAATGGGATGTAAGTGAGATTTGTACATCATGACTGAATCTGACAGATGCAGGAAAAAGACATGCTAGTCTTAATGAAATAAAGAAACTTCTGAGCACCATCAAAAATTGAGCATCCAAACTCAGACTCCCAAATAATGAATAAGAGGTTTCAAGAGAAGCATTACTTTGTCTGACACAGATAGAATCACTGTTTCCTGAACTTCTTTTTGTCTGGCTAGGAACAAATTCTGTCTTATCTATATTAGATGTAGTTTCTTTGCCTTTTTAAAAGTCCATTATTAACCTCAGCCATTGCAGCCCAGTTTGTACCAGCTTCATTGGATTTCATTGGAAAAACATGGAAAGGATTGTCAGCTTCATATAGGGAGTAGCAGATTCAAAACTGGTTTTTCATGTCCACAATCACTTCTCTACTCTGTTATCTCACACTCTTTAGAGCAAAGATGTCAAACTCACAATGTTATGTGACATGTCATGACATGTCGTGACTTTTTTTCCATTGCCGGCAATGGGGTGGGTGCATTTTCAGCGTGACACATCTGGCCCGCAGGCCGGCAGTTTGACACCCCTGTTTTAGAGTTTTTTTTCCTAGGTATACATAATAGTACTAGAATCAACGGTCTTCACCCAATCTGATTATATAACTACTATTTTGTGCATAGTCCTTTTTTTATATTCTCTTGCGCATAGTGGTGTTTTGATATTTTCTTCAGAACTTCAGAAACAGGGAGTATTAGAACTTATCATTTTCTAGAGATTCTTACGAATGTCTTTGATTAACCTGCTAATAAACCTCATGCTAAACTCTATCACTGTAGCCACAATATGTGAACTTGCTCCAATAGAAAAAAAAATAGGAAAAAGAAATTGCAGAAGACCTTGATCAATCATGTTTGTTTTTCAAATGGATAGCAGCAAAAGACAAGTCTCTGTTACTGTTAGTTCTATGATAACTGTCATTCTCCTTCCCAAGAAAAATGAAAATGGATTTTCAAAGAGGAAAAGAAAACAAGAAAATGTTTTTTTAAAAAAACCATAGTGATCTAATTTTCTTAACATCAACATTCATGAAACTGAATTCCACTAATAAATTATTAGGCAAAATGCAAGTTTGCCAAACTGTTTAAAGATAATGTTTAATTGATATATAATTACATTTCCTTTAACAGAAAGATGAAATATATTGAGTGCAAAAATCTTTGGAGCTGACATCAATTTCCTGGAATCTAAACTTAATTTTTGATCCCCATGAGAAAGTTCCCTTCAATTTTGAGATCTAATTGTGCATGATTTTCTCTTTCAGTGAAGAATCAACTAAACCAGTGAGATGACTGGAGGAAACTGCACTGAGGTGGAAGAGTTTATTCTTCTAGGATTCACAGATCATGTAACCCTACAGCGTGTGCTCTTTGTGATATTTTTACTGATTTATGTTCTCACTATTTTGGGGAATATTGGGATCATTGTGGTTGTGAAAAATGATTCTCACCTTGAAACCCCCATGTATTTCCTTCTGAGCAACTTATCCTTCTTAGACCTTTGCTATTCATCTGCTATCACCCCAAAGATGCTGATAAATTTCCTGGTACAGAAGAAAGTTATTTCATACACTGGATGTTTCTTACAGCAATATTTTTATTGCTGTTTTGCAACTACTGAATGCTACCTTGTGGCTGTGATGGCATATGATCGATATGTGGCCATCTGCAAACCATTGAAGTATACCACCATCATGTCCAGAACGGTCTGTATTCCATTAGTGGTGTTCTGCTATATAGCTGGACTTCTGAATTCATCCATACAAGTGGGATTTCGTTTAAGATTAACTTGCTGTAATTCCAACATTATCAACCATTTCTTCTGTGATGGACCCCCTCTGACTCATCTTTATTGTTATGACATCCAGCTTGTTCAGATTCTGCTCTTTGCTTTTGTAGGATTTAATGAGATTGCAACTACATCCCTAGTGGTAATCTCCTATTGCTGTATCATTGTCACAGTCCTCCAAATGCGTTCACTTGAAAGTATTTACAAAGCATTCTCTACCTGCTCTTCCCACCTGATTGTTGTCTCCACTTTCTATGGGACTGTTCTTTTCATGTACTTGCGGCCTAGCTCCAGCTATTCCTTGGAGCAAGACAAGATCGTATCTGTCTTTTATGCTGTGATCATTCCTATGCTCAACCCAATGATATATAGTTTAAGGAATAAAGAAGTTAGAAAAGCCATGAAAAAAACATTTCAAAGAATAGCCACTTCCAAGTGAGTTGCACACAAAATTTAGGAAAACATATTCACGCTATTCATTTGCCACAAATGCATTATATCACACTTACAGAAAAATCTTCATGGTATCTATAATCGTTTTAGAGTAATTTTTTAGCTATCCTTCCAAAGCTTTTGTGCTGGATTTCTTTTATTCGTGCAATGAATGTTTTGTGACATGTCACTGAGCAGAATAAATTCCCTTCATGAAATCCACATTCCAATAACCCTGCACATTGTTTACCCTTTTCATGTTTCTAGATTGCATGTCGGAACTGGCTTCATAAGGAAAGTTGCTCCATCTCTTCAAGCTTCTGTTGTAATGTTGTGGTCAAAATGACTGTTCAGTCCTCCATATTTTATCATTTCCCCCCTTCTGAAAGATGCCTTGTTTCTGAAAGGAAACACATGTTTGGGAAACACATGTTTGGGAGTTACAGAGTCAAAGACAGAACACAATTGTTCTACTTTTCTTTATTGGCAGCCAGTTTTAATGATACTACAATCCTACATATGTACATAAATGATTTCAGTGTGAGTTATTTAGAGAAACAAATGTAAAATTCTAATGCAGGCTCTAGACAACTAAGGATTACCATTTGTAAAAATCCTGTAGCATTCTGATGCCTGGGTGAAAACAAATATTGACAACAACTGTCCCTTAACCCAGACTCCCTGTGCCTCAAGTTCTAACTTGAAATCCCATGATTTTGACTCTGGACCTAGACTATCTGACAAACCTTCTACAACAATATTTGGACCATTGGACTTCATTTGGATGCTCTTGCACTCTCTGTTTCAGATTGGAAGTCCTTTAAGGCAAGCTTACTGAACATTGGGGAATTCCCTCCACCCCCCATTCTCTCTGTGTGCATTTGTATTCATATTTCCTTTTTTATTTACTTCATAAAACTTATCAGTGAAATTTGCAACTACCTCTCTACAGTCACCTCTACTTGTGTGTGCTTGGTCTGGCACAGGACAATACCAAGTTTATGAAAATTATCTAGACCCAGTCCAGAGTCCAGTTGCTTAATTCAGAGTCAAATTGCATCAGCATGTAAGGTTTACATCCCTGTCTTGTGAAAGCTCCTCACAAACTGATTTCTCAGAGCAAAATATTGTTCTATTGGTTATACTCTGACTTTAAGAAAATGTCCCTTTATGGCATGATCAAAAAATATGAGATTAAACTTCTTAATACATAACATCAAAAGATGCTGGATGAATTCCAGGCCAGAAAATCAACACACAATCTAACATTGTCACAATGTAGAAGAGGAGAAGCCTGGGTAGATCAGTCATTTGGAAAATCTAGCTTAACCACTGGAAGCCAGTGCCTTGCCTAAAAATTCAGGCTACTTTCACATGTTTCTTTGGGGCTGCTTCTATATCTGTTCTGGGTCTGTCTCATCCCATCCCATCATCCTTCTTGGGAAGTTAAGCTAATTTACTTTTGGCATGGAAGTGGATCTCAACAAAAGATGAACTTATTTTTGTTGATTTATAATTGGGAAGGAAGGAAGGAAGGAAGGAAGGAAGGAAGGAAGGAAGGAAGGAAGGAAGGAAGGAAGGAAAGAAGGAAGGAAGGAAGACTAGAAAAGTCAGAAAAGGAAACAATGATAAAATGTTTGTACAGTAACAGTTAAAAAATAACAGTGATTCTCCTAATACCGTGAGATACATTTTTATACTCAAAGTTCTACTCTGTTTCTAATATTAAAGGCTGCATGTTTTGAAGAGGATAACATGCAAATTGAATTTGATCGTTCTTCACATAACATACTTAAATTGTGGGATAATCTCACTTGAAAGGGGAAGTAATTTATCGTTCCTCTTTAGGAAAGATTCCTTTTCATTGACTAATAGAGGTACAAACAAGTGAAAACATATATTTTTAAGATTTTTTTTTTAAAAATTGTGTGTTACACCAAGTGTTGCAAATTACATATTTTTATATGGATTGTCCTTTTTAAAAAGATGATGATGATGATGATGATGATTTCTTTAGTCTCAGGAGTTAGTAATAAAGCTTTGACATACAATAAGTTCTTAAAGGTTCATTTGTTTTGCTTTTATTATGTATAATAAAATGTGTGAGTGAGTTAACTGAGAACAGTATGTCAAAATGCTGTATGTAACTTTTTCATTTTAACTAGCTAACAGCTAGTGCATAGATCTATTCTTTGGACATTTCTCGTGATGGCCACCATATACAGACAGCAGTGGTGTGGCTTCAAAGTATGAGGCAGTATCCAGCAGATGACAGCACCCAGTTGGCCTTGCTTTATTTGTAAAGCTGGGATGGATTTGGTTAGTGATTTATGATATTCTGAAATGGTAACTATGACTGTTAGACTGAGAAGTTGAAAAGCATCCTACAAGAAAGCAATGGCAAACACGTCCATATTTTTGCTGGAACTAATGCACAGACACCAACAATCTAATCTGACTGAAGGAATCTGTATACTGTAATAATCCTATATTTATGAGTATGTTTTCATGAATATTCATATTTTATGCATACCACTATATAAATAAACCTTAAGAAATAAAATATTGCAAATTCTATTTTATATTTTGTTTGTTGTGGGATGTTTTAAATTCCAAGGTAAATTCATTCAAGAAATACTGTGTTGTTATTTATGTAGAGTATTTATTATTCCCATTTCTTCAGCAGCTCAAGATAATGAAACATGGAGATTTCTCTTCACCATCTTTATTCCCATTTCTCTTTTGGTAATTCAGAGTAACTTAACATGGACATTTCTCTTCATTTTATCCCCACAATATCAACCTTGAGAGGAAGAGTAGGCTAAAAAACTGAGAATGATCTAACTTTACCCAGTGAGTTTTTATAACAACCACTTCAATTACCATCGCTATCATCTTCACAGATATGCAAAATATTCAGAAGAAATATGTCACAAAACATATACATACTTCTTCTTGAAATATCCAAGCAGCCACATCCTTTGGAGGAGTCATACTATATTGGATGCACAGCAACTTTCCTTTGCTATGGCATATGATCATTTGTAATCCCTTGCTGTATATTGTCATGTGTTTGGCTTGTTGGGGTCCTATGCATGTGGGTTTCTAAATGCAACTATACAGATAGGTTTTACCTTAAAAATGTCATTTGAGGACTTCAATGTCATCAACAATTTCTTCTGTGATTGGCCACCTTTAATCAAGCTGGCCTGCTCTGATATCTGTCTCAATCAAATCAATCAAAAATCAAAATCAAATGTTTTTGTTTTTGTTGGATTTAATGAAGTTACCACCACATTCATAATCCTCCTCTCTTACTGTTGCATCTTCTCTACCATGCAGACCACAGAGAGAAAATGTAAGGCTTTCTCCACTTGCACTGCACATCTGACCACTGTTAGCTTGTTCTATGAAACCCTTCTTTTTATGTATTTGCCACCCAGCTCTAGTTTCTCCCTGGAACAGGATAAAATTGTCTCAATGATTTTATCACTGTGGCAATCCCCTTTCTCATCCCTTTGATATATAGCCTCAGGAACCAAAAAGTGAAGGTCGCCCTAGTGAAAGCAAGGAAAAGACTCAGAATATCAAAATTAAGGTGTCATCCATAGAGAAGAATGTAGCTTAGAGAAGTCTTTCAACTGACATGAGAAACAAGGAGAAGAGAACACTTTAAAGGATAATTAAAGCAAACAAAACATTGAATAAAATAATGCTGAAATTTTACCAAGAAAATAGCAAGGACTTGTTAAGACCGTCTCCAAGAATTGGACATGACTGAACAGATATCCAGAATATCCTCTGGAGCAGATAATTCTTACCTGTCCCACACTAACTATATTCCATCTTTATTAGAAAAGTGGTAACTTGTGGTGGTAAAAAGATGGAAATAGTATTTATTTTATTATTTAATTAATTTATATGCTGCCCAACTCTCACTGACTCTGAGCCTTGGAAACTTTGACCATATTATATATGGTGATATATTTGTATATTGTATGTCTCTTTAGTGTATTTATAAACTGGTGTTTGTAAATATTGTAATTTGCAGAATCTACACTAGAAGGTATTGTCTATACAAAGTTTTGCATGCGTATTGATATATCCATATTGAATTGTACATTTGTTTGTTTGCATATTCACATTATACTTTATATTTTCTCCCTGCAATTCCAGGCATGTTTATGACTTTCAAAATACACTTAGAATATATCATCTAGTTTGGAAAATATTGAGGACTTGGGAATGTGTCCTGCTAGTCCCTTATCTCTATGGAGGCAATTTGCAAGCTTGCTACAATACAAAAACAGCACTGATTTGTATCAAGGATGCTATGTTAGCTTTCAAAGCATTTCTTTCACACCTGGAGGACATCCCAGCCTTATCTCCAATTCCTGGATTAATTATAATTACTTTCCTTCTTTCTTGTTTTTATGCTCATGCCTTGTATTTTGATCAAACCACTACAGTATCTTAGTTTGTGTATTGCTGACATGCTTGCTCTTGGCTACCCCAGTATTCTTCTGGAACTCTAATCCTTGGTAAAGACACCATTTTTCCTGTTAAGCCTCCCCAAACCAGCTACATCTTTAATAATAGTAGACAATTTTTGTTCTGAACATTGTCCCTGGATGTCTGGCTCTGCCTATTTGTCAATTATTTTCTTGCCTTTATATTCAAAACTGAGGAGTGTCCTCAGGCAATTAGAAACAATTTGTACCTCTTTAAATTTCAGATACAATTAATTCAGCATTCAAGAATAGGAATTTGTAGTGGACAATCTATGTCTCTAAATTATGGACACTGGCAAAATTTGAACTGAGTTGGTCTTATATCAAACTTAATTAAAGTACTCAATATCTAAACTTGTATGAAGCCTAACTGCATGTTTAGGTTCTAGCAGAAGAGTTTAGTGGAAAAGGAAGAACAATTAAGAGTTGAAGACTGAGTTTTTCCAGAGGATCTTTGGGAATGATGCTGTATGTTGTGTTTCAGCTTTATCTGACTTATTTTATTTTATTAAGCATTGGAATCACTGAGAGTCCTGAATTGTAGCAACATATAGTTTGTTAAGTAAGTAAGTAAATATATACATACATGCATACATGCACACATATGAGACACGACATCTTTTCAGAATAAAGGTGTAGCTTAGATTCATCTCCCCTGCCCTGGTCAAACTGAGACATCATCATCCCATACTGTGTGTGACAATTATTCCTTATTTGACTTTTTCTGTGAATAATTGTCAGCCACAGATCAAAAGAAGGCAATGTCAAGATTTGGCCAGACCTGAAATATCAATGTACATTGACAATTGTTTAATGCCATGGAATATGGAAGGTGCTTTTTTTAAAAAATATATGTAATTTTTATTCTCTTGAGCAGTAATTAAAATACAAAAATAATCACCAGAGGAAAATGGCATGTTTTGATGTTCAAGACACTGAATATTTTTCAGTGATCATTTAAGTCTCTATTTAGAACAGCTTTATAAAATTATCCTCCACATACACACACTTTTCCTTTATTACTTTATGGTTATAACTTTACTGATTATGTACTTTTAAAAGGTGGCTAAAAGTGGTTCATAACTCTCCCTACTAATACCCAGGACACTCATGATGTCTAATACCCTGGATGATGCCTTATTCCCAACTAACACCCAGGATGATTAAAAGTGGTTCACAAGTCTCTGTACTCTTTAAATCCAGAGGTAATGCATGCAACAACAGCATTTCTGGGTTGTAAATTGGTTGCCAAGAGTGCTATTAACTCAGCTACTGTTCTTTAAAGACTTATTTACTAATCTGAGTAAAATATTTATTTGATCAGTATTCTACATTCAGCAAAAAGTAAATGGTTTTAATGTATCTGAAGCCAGAGAGCATTTTTTTTTAAAATATGCCTCTGCCAAAATAAATCAGAGAGAAAATGACTGATTACTTGGATATGTTGTATCTGAGGGAAGTGGCCTTAACAAGATCATCAAAGTAGGAAATAAGGTAGAACTACTGCATATAAGTAAAAGGTTTTAAATGCATGCACGTCTCAGAAACACAAAATAGTATGTGAGAATTCTCAAGAGAATACTAAAACTTTAGAAATCCTTTCTATCAAGAAGATTGTCATCTCAAGTCAACTGATCACAAAAGCAAAGACTTCTAATTAAAATCCATGATCTGATCGTTCAGAAGCTAATATGATCAATCTTTTGAGGCAAAATTTGTCAAACTCCCTGATACTCAATACATACTTATTAAAAGTTGATACTATCAGATACACACAATCAGCCTGGTCATTCTCAGACTGAAAAATCTCCCCTTTATCAGCCAGATGCAAAGAGAACAAAGCTCCTACCTACTTCATTATCAAGCAGAAGTATAAAGAAGTTCAACTGATGAAGTTTGTTACTCTTCATATCTTCATCAAATCTTCCATCTATTCTGGTAGTGTGAAAGCATAATTATAGTACTGATGTCTTATTACAATTAACTGAGTAATAAGTACATCAGTCAGCCATATCACTATATAATAATTACAACATCAAAACAACCATTACAAATGTTTTCAAAAAAATTAGTTGGACTCAGTAAATACTATCTATAGCAGGCATGTGAAACCTGCGGCATCACATGACATCGCACGACATATCACGACTTTTTCCCCATTGCCAGCAATGGGGTAGGCGCGGCTTTGGCATGATGCATCCAGCCTGCAGGCCGGCAGTTTGACATGCCTGACCTATAGTATTCAGAGGCAATCACATGGGAAAGATACGTAAAAAAAAAATTCAAGATGGCAGCTGCAACCACAGATTCAAAGCCCTGCATGCAACGCATCTAAAAAGGTTCAGAGTTTTGATTTCAGGGTTATGGCCAAATCATGACTATTTTGACCTCAGCTGACCTTCTTCCATGGCTGTCTGATACTAATCTATCCTTATAGTCCCTTTCAGGAAAACATTCAGATTATCTCGAAACACCTTTTGTTCTTCTGAAAATGTTAACCAAAGACTGCTTGGTTCAGCAATACAGCCTATAGGTAAGGCTGCAGATTATGGATATTGTAGCATCTAAATACTGCATGTTACCCCTATTGACCAAGAGAGGACAATCATTTGTGGCTTAGAAACACATTTATTTTCTGGCATGCTTCCTCTTCATCACCTCCCACCACCTCTTTGGCCATGAAAATTGCATGGATATATCAGATTACTGGATTGGCCTATCCTGCAGAAGTGTACAACATTTTATATCCTCCCTCTGCTTCTTAAACTTAGTAATGTGTTATATTAATATTTAAGCATACTCCAATCCTTACAAATTCAAATGACATAAAGCTAAGGAAGGGAAAGTGATTCCTAACAGTTGTTGAACACACTGGCCAAAATCCAGGCACAGTTGTGTGTAGGGCTGCCTCAAAAATTGCTTTTCTACTCCAGCTAAAAAAGGGTTCAAATATTTCTTAAGACAGAGGATATTTTTCTGGCCTCTGCAGCTCCAAGATATCAGCAGAACAAACATCTTCTTAGGATGCAGAGAAAACAAGAAGCAGATGCTGATCCTTGGCACTCAGTTAAAATTGGTCCCTACTCAAATCCATCCTGTTTGCAGATTAGAATTAAGGAGGGGAATTGTGGAGGTAGAGAAGAGGAGGTGGCAGAACAAGCAGGGACAAACTCCACTTATTATTAAAGGTGTTTCATTTGCCTCCTGGTGTTACTCAGAAGGAACTCATCAATACTTATTAACAAGTAGATGTCAGAGTGTATGCAGGAAACATTTCCCCTGCCTGCCTTATCAATGATTTCTCTTCAGGAAGAACTCGTGTGCCATTTCAAGCTTTCTTAGGGATATGAACCTTATGTACCCATAGTTTTATAATAAAGGAGACCATCATGGGGGGGGGGACATTCTGATTTTTATTCTTTAAGTAATACTATCTCTACCAATAGTCTTCAAGAAATACATTACAAAGTTACACAACCACAAATATAGGAATGCTGGAATTGCCTTTAGGTTTCCTTCTGAGAAATCCATTTTCTCTGTCAACGCGAAGGATGGACTTTTTATGAGCACTTGGTTGATAAAGGGTCTGTCTTTATTTTGGTATATCACTTGCTTACCCTGGCAGTACATGAGAAAATCTATTCAGCAAGTTGATGGAGAAATGTTTTTTCCTCACCAGCTTTTGAAAAGCTCCTTTCACTTCCTTGTTCCTCAGACTATAAATCAGAGGGTTCAGCATGGGGATCACCATTGTGTAGAATACAGAGGTAATTCTGTTTGAATTCTTCCCATGGCTTACATTAGGCTGGCAATATATTAGGAGAATTGTCACATGGAAGATTGAGATCGCTGTGAAGTGAGAGGCACAAGTGGAGAAAGCCTTGTATTTTCCCTTGCTGGAGTGAATCCTTGAAACACACACAATAATTAAAATGTAGGACATGAGAATAATGATGATGGTGCTACTTTCCACAAAGGTGGCAAAAATGAAAAGCAGTGTCTTATTGAGCTGGGTGTCTGAACAAGAAAGAATTAACACTGGTACAACATCACAAAAGAAGTGGTTGATGACATTTCCACAAAATGTTAGCCGAAAAGCAGAGATTGTATGAACTAGAGCACAAATAATGCCCCATAGATAAGAACTAAGCACTAGAAAGATGCACACATTTCTGGACATAATCACAGTGTACAACAAAGGATTACAAATGGCCACATACCGGTCATATGCCATTGCAGCCAAGAGAAAAGATTCAGTAACAACAAACATGATGAACAGGTACATCTGAACAGCACAGGCAAACAAAGAAATGCTTTTTATTGCAGAGGCAGTACCCATCAACAATTTGGGTGTTATAGATGAAGAATAACAAATGTCAATAAAAGATAGATGGCTGAGGAAGAAGTACATTGGGGTATGGAGATGAGATTCAACCTTGATTAACAGGATGATTCCAAGATTTCCCACTACAGTCATAATGTAGATCACAAGAAATATCAGAAAGAGAATGACCTGCAGATCTTCTGGGTGGTCTGAGAAACCCAAAAGAAAAAATTGGGTCACCAGTGTGTAATTTCCTTTCTCCATTCTTTTAGGATCATGAACTGGAAAGTACCACATTTGATACAATATGAAGAGACATTTGACCTAGAAACTAGCTAAAGAACATGACGATTTATTCTGCATTATATTTTGTTCTTCAAAGAGTAATTTCTTTTTTCACCTGTAAATGTTATTCCTTTGGGGGAGGGGAGAGGAGAGAGAAAAAGGAAAATAAATAAAACAGCAATAAAGGAGTGTTTATCAACATTTTTTTAAAAAAATAATCAGCTGCCAACCGATCACTTACTAAAATCAATCAAAGCATTTGAAAAGAGATTTCAAGTAAAATCCTTCATAATATTGCAGTCCCAGTTGCAGTTATTTCTCTATAGCCTATTAGATCCATGTATGTATGTATGTATGTATGTATGTATGTATGTATGTATGTATGTATATTGGTATGTTGGTATCAACAGTCTGCTTAGGTTTTTTTTTTCTGCTCACTTTATAGAAGCATCTCTCATCAGCTGTAAAATCAAGACATCAGTCAAACAGCATTCCATTGCTATTTGGATGGTGGACTGTCTAAGAAAGATCCACCAGCACCAGCCATTATGAAGTAGTCTCACATTAGTCAACATTTCTATGAAGGTTGGAAATGCTTGAATTTCACAGGCAGTGAGAACAGTTGAAATCTTAAACAAACTTCCCAACTTAGAGCTGTTAGAAAATTACTGTGAATAATTTCCAGCTTAGTTTGCACCCAGCACACTCCCAATCAATCTCTACATTCAGATGAGAGAAAGCACACAAATCTCTCAGTACAACTAACAAAAATATAGCTTGATGTTTGTTATGAAACATCATCAGACATCAAAAATATTTAACTGGCAAAGTGGATAACAAGGAGGCAAAAGCAGGGGGAAAAAAGACACAAACAGGTATAAATTTATATTATTTGTATCTATCAAAAGGGCCAGAATTTTCCACAGCTATGGTACTACTGGAAATTATATTGTAAGTAATTAGCATGGATAGTCCAAAAAGGAGCTTTTTCTTTGGTTATTCAGCTTTAATCCCGTATGTCCATAGTACTAACAGAATACTGATGGTAAGTAGGACACTAATGATCACTCCTCTATTCTGCACCACGAAAGAAACAATTTGGTAGATGGAGAAGGCCTCCAAAACAGGCATTTTTCCCCACATATTTTACTAAGTCTCTTTCTGTTGCAGCTCATGTACCTTCCATATCTTGATCACAGTATAAATGGATAAATATAAACACTCTCAGATTGCAACCTGTAGCAGTCATCTTCAAATTACCACAAATTGTGAAACAAGGTTGAAAGCCCCTACTCAAGTTATTAGAATCAACACTTAACTATATGGATAGCTTTCTGGTTTTCATGGAGTTCAGACTAAAGGGCACCTTTTGAATTAGAAAATGAACAGGTTCCAATTTGTCAAGAGGGTCCTAAGCATTGCTCTGCACAGCTTCTAGGGGTCAAGTCAATTCGATAAGTTTTGATCAAATTACCTCTTTGAAGCAGTTTCTCAGCTGAAGCAAGGTTCAGTTCAAAAGGACCTGTTTCCCCGTTATAGCCTATGCACAAATCTTTTTTTTCTCCAAGAAAATAGATTGATTCTTGAATAGAATAAATTTGGCTTGCATGCTGATTTGCAAATAACTGAATCATGCTTTCTTCAAATTTCAGATCTCCTGTTTGATTTTCAAACTTTAAGTTAGATTGGGCTAAATTTAATTTTATTCCAGATCTTACCAGGTGCTATCTGACAATGGAAAGCAACAGAGCAACACTAGACACCTGCAGTTGCCCAGCCAATGGCAACAAACTCCTCTTCCTTGACCCCAAAGACAAATGCCACTGGAATGGATGAGGGCCTTCTTTTCTATCATCTCTGTGCCCTTTGGGATATGATCTCTGGAGTACTTTAAATTTGTTGCCTCAAGAGAAGGGATTCCTCAAGAAATATCAGCAGCAGTGAAAGATTTCTGTAAAAGATATATGTTTTTGCTTTTACATAGCTTTGTCCCCTGGTGTCCAGCCAGCACCAGCTTTCTTTTCCAAGCTTCAACATTCAGGGGTCAGAGACAAGCTATTCTCTTATCTGTAAAAGAGAGATCACAGCAACCCTATACATATCCCTTTGAAGTCTGAAGGTTGAGTCATGGCAGCTGGACTTATTTTCTTGTTGGTTTGAGACATTTTGCTGCTTATCAGAGCAGCTTCATCAGCCAGAGCAAATTAGTTAGGCCAGGAGTCATTGGAATGTACCAACTCCTTCTTTAGGGAGGAAACCCCTGAGGTTGATGCTGGAGGAGTTGGTACATTCCAACGACTCTGTCTAACTAAATGTCTATGGAGATTCTCAGTCATCCAGATCATGGTTGCCCAAAGGTGCTTTTTCAAAAAGCAACTGGACTTTCTTGTTGTTTTTTTCCTTGAAAACATTTCTCTTCAAGGAAAAAACAAGACCATCCAGTTGCCTTTTGAAATAGCACCTTTGGGTCTGTCTAACTAACTTGCTCTGATTGAGGAAGCTGCTTGGATGAGCAGTAAAATGTCTCTAATAAGAAAATAAGTTCAGTTGCTATGATTCAACTTTTAGACAGCTTTACCTGGATGGCTGAGAATCTTCATCAACTTCCCTCTGAAGTGTTCTAGCTTAATTGCTAAGTGATCCTTATATGATGTGTACTTATCAATAGATTGTGAACTGGAGAGGACAAACAAATTGTTCAGATCACTTTTTAGACACACCCTATACTAGTTATATTTATATGGAATCTCTTCCTCAAAACTGGGGAATAAGGAGACTGAACTGAAAAGGTTTCTGTAGCACAGGAATACTTGCATATGTTTGTCTAAAAAAATTACCAATGCCTATCTCATCAATCAATTTTAAAAGCCCTTGAAACTTCTTACATCTGTATCTGTAGCCACATTAGATTAATATCCCACATTTTCTCCAGTTCTCAGAAGGTAGCAGCAGTAGCACTTAGCTGCCCTGGGCTAAGACTGAAAAAAATTAAACAGGGTCAGATCCTTGAATAGGAGACCACTGACAAGACTGCAAAATTCCACGTTGGATAACTAGATTGGGAAGTTGAAAAACATCTTGAAAGAAGGCAATAGCAAACAAGTTTCATAGTGTTGACATTCTTCAAGAAAATCCCACCACACTCCACAAAGACTGTCTATGAAAACATCAGGAATCAAGCTTGATTTGAAGAAATCATTACCTTTGCTTCTTTCTCTAGGAGAATAAGGCAGTGTACAGAGTACTCATTAATTTTTCCCAAAACTGTATGTGTTAGTGTTGGCTGAATGATAGTGATTGGCCCCAAACCAATAAACTATAGTAATCCATGTCTGAGGATTACTACTTGGGTCTTCCCAGTCCAAATCCAACACTTTGACCCTTATACCTAAAGTTCTCTCAATATCTTGCTTTATTTCTTTGTTTGATTGCATGGCTGACATCACTCAACGATCTTCTCTTTATGGTTTGACACAACCTTTTTAAAATATATTTTCTGAAATTGGTCTGTTTGAAAGAGATAGGTCACCTGTAGTGCACAAACACTTCCAAGCTTAATATATTCCAATTTATTATCAAAGCCAAAGAATGTGAGTTTATGTAAATGGCCTGCCCCATTCTGAAAATCCCATTAACTAATGGGATAACAGTTAAGTGATTCAGAAGAAAATAGCCATACCATGTCAAAGAGATTCTCTTGATAAACAAGTGAGGTTTTTAAAGGTTTTTTAAAAAATAGAAAGAATGATCCTATAGGGTAAGGATAAAATTAATGGCAGAGGAGACATCATTTCCTAAATTTGCTAGTTCAAGGCTGGCTAAAACAATTATTGGTTTTGTCTGTCACTTAAAGCACCTTCAGCTGCAGGACCATAGTGTTCAGCTTTGAGTTCTGATCCTAACTTCACCATCTCAGACTGGCACCATGTTTACTTCTGTTTTGCTATTCAACCATATCCTATCATCTGCTGAAGATCATCTGAAAGGCCACAGAGGTCCTTAACAGCTTTTTCATCATACTGCTGACAATGCTAACTGTATTAGCAAATGTTGGACTTTATTGACTAATTTAAAGGGTGGTTTCTCCTTTTTTCACATTTGCCAATTGGACCTGTCCACAATGATTTTATTGCCTGGCACACAGTACAACTCTTGACACACCACAAAAAATATGGCTAGTTTGGCACTTGGGTACTTAAGCTTGTCCACTCCGTAACGGTAAAAGATATGCAAGATATAATGGGAAATGCTATATCTCAAATTAGAGGGGAAGTGAAAGAGCTTTTAGTGGAGAATAATATTATTTTGAGGCAAGATATAGTTGTGGCTCTAAAAGGACTTGCTTCTGTGGTTGAGAAGCTGGATTCTCGAGTGGAAGAAGTGGAAGATAAGGTGGAGGTTCTGGAGGATAAATTTGAAGGCATGGAAAAAAAAGATGGAAATTTCACAAGATGATATTGTTATGTCTCAATATAGAGAAATGGAATTCACTTTAAGAATCAGGGGGCTGAGAAAAGACATGCAGAGAGATTGTAGCAAATGATTTCGCTGTGGTTCTGGATAGAGAAAAAGAGGCAATATCTAGGGAAATTGAAAAAATATTTAGAGTTAACTCCTGGGTTGCAAAGCAAAGAAATTTGCCAAGAGATGTGGTAATTTATTTTGGGAAAAGATCTCTGCGTAATGAAATTATACAAGCTTTTTACAATAAGAGGTTTCAGATTGCTGCACAAGATGTTATAATTCTAAAGGAGATTCCATCTAAAATTTTAAGAAGAAGAAAAGAGTTTGCCTTCTTAGCTGATGAACTTAAAAAAAGGTTGATGCCATTCAGATGGGAGATCCCGATTGGCATAGTGGTGAGTCATGCGGGGATGCGTTACAGACTTAATACTGTTTCTAAAGCAAAGGAGTTTTATATGTCGGTCCTGGGAGCACGCTCATCACCACCTATGATGATGAAAGTTTTGGATGGCAAGGAGGCAGAACAGCAGTCTGAAGTAGTATTGATGGAAGCTGGAAAATTACAGGCTGACTGGTTGCAACAAGCAGGGATGAAAGAGCAAAGGATGACCCAGGCAGCCACAGACGTAAGGAAAAGGAACAACAGAAGAAAGATGTTAAAGAAGCTTTACAAGAATCTGTTTCTGAGCCTGTGGGAGGAGCAAGACCCAAGAGTTCTGCGGTACATTCTTCAATGGCAGATCTTCAAGCAGTCTTCTCCAGGCTTATGGCCAAGGGAGATGGTCAAGCTCCTGACATGGAATGCTAATGGCCTCAATTCCCCTCAGAAAGAAAATATTTCACTATTTAAAGCAACATAACAATGATATTATTTGTTTGCAGGAAACACATATTATTTCTAAGGATCAAAAATATTTAGTTAACACCCGACTGGGATCTCATTTTGTATCTTTTGCTCTTGGGAAAAAAGGGGGTATAGTTATTTATGTTAAGCAAAATTTATCAGCTTCTTTAGTAGATTCTGATCCTCAAGAGAGATATGTTATGATTGAAGTGGGACTGTATGGTAAGAAAGTACTTATAGTAGGTTTGTATGCACCAAATCAACAACAGGAACAATTTTACAGACTGCTACATCAAAAGTTGACTTTGCTGGACTATAGATCTGTTATATTAATGGGAGACTGAATGGTGTTTTAGATACACAAAGAGACAAAAAAGGATCTTCTACTTCTTTTAAACAGGCTAAATTACCTAAGGCTTTTTTTGATTTGAAAGAGGACTGGGAGTTGAGAGACTATTGGCGTGAACACAATTTGGAGGAGAGAGACTTCACCTTTTTCTCGGATAGACACCAATCTTTTTCAAGAATTGATTTTTTTTTATTACAACGGACTTATATTTTAGGGTAAAGAATGCTAAGATTTTTCCTAGAACATTGACGGATCATAGTCCAGTTTGGATGGAATTGGTTAATGAAAAAGAGGAGAGGAGATCTTGGAGGATGAATGAAAATTTATTTAGACAAGAAAAGAATGTTCAGAAATTAAAGGAGCAATTAAAGGAATATTTTGCTTTAAATATGTATAAGGGAACTTCAATGCCAATGGTTTGGGATGCAGGTAAAGCTTACATGCGGGGGGTCTTGATACAAATGAATAAGGTTTATAGACAGAACCAGGTGCAGAAATGTAAGGACTTGGAAGAGGAGATTAAATTAAAAGAAAAAGCCTTAATTGTGAATCCTACAGATGAGAAGATTAAAGAATCTATAAAATTGATTAAAACACAATTTAACATGTTGATGGCTGATCAAACTGCAACCAACTTACTATATATGAAACATAATACATTTTGCAATGCTAACAAACCAGGGAGATGGTTGGCTTATCAATTGCGAAAGAAGCAGAGGTTGAGGACTATAGATAAAATAAATTATAATGGTAAAGTGGTATATCAGAAGGAGCTGATTAAGAAATCCTTTTTAGACTATTATAAAAAATTATATAGGGGAATGAAAGTACAGGCTTTAGATATAGATAAATATATACAAGATGCTCAC
The DNA here is from genome assembly GCF_016545835.1 of Crotalus tigris. Taxonomy (NCBI): domain Eukaryota; kingdom Metazoa; phylum Chordata; class Lepidosauria; order Squamata; family Viperidae; genus Crotalus; species Crotalus tigris. The sequence goes on along the minus strand of NW_024096618.1, from coordinate 2,158,473 downwards.
TTCCCTAAATTAACAGAAGATCAGAAACAAGAAATTAACGGTTTGATTACCAGTGAGGAAGTTGAAATAGTAATTAAAGAACTAAAATTAGGTAAAGCACCGGGTACTGATAGACTGACATCTATTTATTACAAAACCTTGGTAGAAGAGTTGAAACAACCTTTAAGAGAACTTTTTAATAATATATTACAGGGTTCAGAGACCCCTTTGTCATGGGGCAGAGCTTTCATATCTTTGATTCCAAAAGAAGACCAGGATCTCACATTACCAAAGAATTATAGACCCATATCTCTTTTGAATGTAGATTATAAGATTTTTTTGAAAATTTTAGCTAATAGACTTATGAGGGTGTTAAAACAATTAATACATATGGATCAAACGGGTTTTATAACTGGAAGGTATATGAAGAATAATGTTAGACAAATTATTAACTTAATAGAATACTTGGATAAAAACAACCAAGTTTCTGCAGAATTGATATTTTTAGATGCTGAAAAAGCTTTTGATCAGTTAAACTGGCAATTTATGTTAAGATTAATTGAGGAAATGAATTTTGGAGAAAAAATTTTACAAGCTCTTTGTGTTATTTATCAAAAACAAACGGCACAACTTATAGTTAATGGAGGTTTGTCAGAGGTGTTCTCAATTGAGAAGGGGACCAGACAGGGTTGTCCATTGTCACCATTGCTGTTTGTTTTAACTTTGGAAATTTTGCTGATTAAAATTCAGGAATCACAGAAAATAAAAGGAACAGAAGTCAATAAAAAAGAATATAAATTAAGGGCTTTTGCAGATGACCTGGTTGTTACTTTATCTCAACCAACTTATTCTGTAATTGAATTGTTACAACTGATACATCAGTATGGACAAGTTTCGGGTTTTAAAATTAATAACAATAAGACTAAAATATTGCTTAAAAATACGACTAATTTGGATAAGGAGACTCTAGTTAGGTTGACAGATTTTGAGGTTGTCAATAAGGTAAAATATCTGGGGGTTATCTTATCTGCATCTAATGCAAAACTGTATAAAAATAATTATGAAAGGCTGTGGGTTAAAATACAAAAGGATTTGGGAAATTGGAAGAAGCTGCAATTGTCCCTATTGGGGAGAATTGCAGCGATTAAAATGAATGTTTTGCCAAAGTTTCTCTTTTTATTTCAAATGATACCTATTCTAAAGAATGAGGTTAATTTAAATGAATGGCAGAAAGGTATCAACAAATTTATTTGGGCAGGGAAAAAACCAAGAGTAAAACTTAAAATTATAAAAGATATTCGTGAGAGAGGTGGACTCAAGGTACCAAATCTAAAATTGTATTATGATGCTGTGGTGTTAACATTAATTAGTGATTGGGTTAACTTAACAAATGTAGATGTACTCCTCCTGGAGGGATGGGATTTACTATTTGGATGGCATGCCTATTTAATTTTTAATAAGAAGGTTGACAGGGTTTTTAAGTCTCATATTTTAAGAACTTCTTTACTTTGGGTTTGGAAGAAATATTATAGGAGTGATTCAAGAATTCCATTATGGGCTATTCCATGGCATGCGATAGAAGGGATAAGGAGAGGAGTTAAGATGGATAGCATTTCTTATATACAATTACTTAGATGGGATGGTAAAAATTGGCAATCAAAATCCATGGAAGATTTAACACAAGAAAATATTATTTTTTCATGGTTTCAGTATAGACAATTATTGGAAAGGTGGAAGATAGATTGTAAGGTGGGTTTGCTTAGAGAGGATGAGAATTTGTTAAAACAAATAAAAGATCAAAGACGAACCCATATCAAAAGAATTTATGGGGTGTTAGTGGAACTGGATTCAGAAGCAGAACTAGTTAAAGATTGTATGGTTAAATGGGCACAAAACTTTAATGAATCGGTTCCATTAGATACTTGGGAGATTATTTGGGTGAGGAATGTTAAATTTACACAAGCCCAAAACTTACGGGAAAACTTTTATAAAATGTTTTACAGATGGCACCTTGATCCACAAAAAATGTCTCGTATGTATTCAAACTTGCAGCCTAAATGTTGGAGATGTGGTTGTTTGGATGCTACTTATTATCATATTTGGTGGTTATGCAAAAATATAAAAGCTTTTTGGATTAAGATATGGTGGAATATTCAAAGAATTTTTAAAAGAAGGATAAAATTTACTCCACAATTGTTTTTGTTGGGTATTGTTTCCGACTGTGACAGTAAAGAAACTATATTAATGTTAAATCTAATTACAGCAGCTAGGTTGTTAGTAGGGCAATGCTGGAAGAAGGAATCTTTGCCTACTTTGCAAGAATGGTTTCTTAAAGTTTCCTATTTAGCGGAAATGGCAAAGATTTCGGCTTTTTTGAAAGATCAATCGCAAGAGAAGTACCTTTTGGTATGGAAAAGATGGATAAATTTTATACAATACAAGTATGATATAAAAATATTATTTAGCTTTTGAATAATTTATATTTAAAGTTTAAGATATTTTTTAGATATTTTTTTTCTTCATAATTTCTTTTTTTCTTTTCTTTTTCTTCTTCTTCTTGTTTCTTTTCTTTTTCTCTTTCTGTTTTTTAAGTATTGGTGATAAAGTATTTTATGATTTGTTTAATTATTGTAATCAAATTTGTATATGGTTCATTTGTGTTAAAAAAAATTTCTTTTAAATTTTAATTAAGCCTGTATTCAGCTCTGGGAAGGTTGGGGGAGGGTTGGGGTGGGTTGGGAGGGTTTGGGGAAGGGAACCTCTTTTTTTGTAAAATTTTAAAAATTTTCAATAAAAAAAAGATGTATAAATGAAGGTGTAATGTATAAATTAATGAACCTCTAAATAATTTCAAAGTGATTTTCCTAAAGGAATCCTCCAAGGCTCCCTTCAGCAAATAGTTAATCACAAGTAGAAACCATTGGAAGCAAGACATAAGCAAGTTCAAAATTAACCATTATTCTTGTGTCCCAAGAGTACTGTTTCTTATGTGAGAGAAGGCATCTAATAGTCAATCTTCCCCCTGCCTCCTATATACAGTAATTTTGCACCATATTCCATGCTGGAGCAACTTTCCAAAAGGAGAAGGACACCAATGTTGAGACTCTAGATAGAGTACAGAGTACAGAGAAGAGCAACAAAGATGATTAGGGGACTGGAGGCTAAAGCATATAAGGAATGGTTGCTGGAATTGGGTATGTCTAGTTTAATGAAGAGAAGGACGAGGGGGGACATGATAGCAGTGTTCCAATATCTTAGGGGCTACCACAAAGAAGAGGGAGTCAAGCTATTCTCCAAAGCGCCTGAAGGCAGGACAAGAAGCAACGGATGGAAACTAATCAAGGAGAGAAGCGACCTAGAACGAAGGAGAAACTTCCTGACAGTTAGAACAATTAATCAGTGGAACAACCTGCCTCCAGAAGCTGTAAATGCTCCAACACTGGAAGGTTTTTAAGAAGAAACTGCACCGCCATTTGTCCGAAATGGTATAGGGTTTCCTGCCTGAGCAGGGGGTTGGACTAGATGACCTCCAAGGTCCCTTCCAACTTTATCATTATTATTATTAATGAAGAGGAGAAATAACTAAAAACTGGAGAGTGCATTTTGTATGAATGAAAGAGCTTTCTTTTATTTCAGTATCAATACTAGATATAAATAGTTATAATGATGTGTGCATCTTATGAAACATACAACTAAAAAAAATCCCTGGCTTTAAATAGCAGGGCAGAGATTTAAATTAATGCTTAGGAAACAAACATCTGAAATTCTGACCTTGAATATATAACTAGATGTGGCAGTAGGTAAGCTACATGAGAAGGAGGGAAATATTGAATTTGATTCTAAAATTTCATGTTAGAATGACAATGCAAGTGACCGATAAAATAGCCTATAGCCTGTTATTTTTAAATATTTGCTATTTTAAAGAATGTGCTTCTCTCTAGTTTCAGTGGTGTCCATCTGAAGACTGGCATGCAAACCTTTCATCAAAGAAATGTCTGAAGGAAATGGCTCTATGGGAAGTGATTTTATTCTTGTGGGCTTTACAGATCAGTATACATTTCAAATGTTGTCTTTTTTGTTTTTCTCAGCTGTTTATATTTTTACCATTGTTGGAAATCTTGGCATGATTGTATTAATCAGGATTGACACACGACTCCATACACCTATATACTTCTTCCTGAGTCATCTTTCTCTTTTAGACATTTGCTATTCATCTACAATTGTTCCCAAAACTCTGGTGAATTTCTTAGCAGGCAGAAAGACAATTTCATTTGCTGGATGCACCACTCAGTTATTCTTCTTTGCAGCTTGTGCTACCACTGAGAGCTACCTGCTGGCTGCCATGGCCTATGACCGTTATGTTGCAGTTTGCAAGCTTCTGCTTTACACAGTTGTCATGTGTCAGAACGTTTGTGAGAGGTTACTGGCTGGGGCATATGTCATAGGTGTGATGAGCTCAGCTATACATACCGTCTCTATATTTCATCTCCCATTCTGTCATTCTCATAAGATCAACCACTTTTTCTGCGATGGGCCCCCACTCCTAACCCTAGCCTGCTCAGACACTAATTTCAATGAGAGACTTCTTTTTGCTGTGGTTGGGTTCAACATCTTGATCACCACCGCAGTCATTCTAGCATCCTATTTGTCTGTCCTCACCACTGTACTGAGTATCCATACTACTGGAGGCAGGTGCAAAGCGTTCTCCACTTATGCTTCCCACTTGGCCACTGTTACATTGTTCTATAGAAGTTCCCTTTTCATGTATTCATGTCCAAGCTCAAGCCATTCCCTAGATCAGGACAAGGTGGTTTCTGTGTTGTACTCAGTTACAATCCCCATGCTTAACCCACTAATTTACAGCATGAGGAACAAGGAAGTGAAGGACGCTCTTAGAAGAACAAGAAGCAGACTCCATTCTTCATGGTGCCAATGGAACCAAGTAGTGCAATCTCAGCAAATACAGTACAGATAAATCTTTTTCTCTGCACAATAACTGGACAGGAGAGTTAACCAAAGGTTTTGAGGGGTTGGCAAGAATATGGGGGAGATGTCCTTGAAGGTTGACTTTAATGCATTTGAAATGCCACCCTTTCAAACAGCCATGTTTCTATTCTGATCTACTTTTGACTTAGTTCAGCAATATTGGCACAATTCTTGTTGACCTCTGATGTATAGGATCCTCTAAACTTATAGAACAGTGTATACTCAGTCTGTATGAAAAAAGCCCCTGCAGAATTTAATGTTTCTTTACATTAACTGAAATTTTGCTGGAGTTTTGTAGAATATAAATGTAGACTGTGAAGACTCTTTTTGCAAGATGGAATAAAGTAAAAGAGAATTTGTATCAGACTTAAATGTATTCCCTAGAGAATTGAAAAAATAAATAAAACTTCTAATCTATAATCTGGAACTTCACCATCAAGGAAGCAATGAAATAAACTGTGCTTCTCAGCTATTCAGTCATTTAAACATGTTTTTATTAAAAATCATAATCATTATAATAATAATTAAAAATACAAATGTCAAAGTTCACATATTTCAAATGTTATGAAATTATATGGCTTAAACTAGACAGGAAACAGGGTGATAATTAGAAACACAACCTGTCGTATGTAATTAAAAAGAGAGGGAGAAGGAGGAGGAAAGGAGGGAGAAAAAAAAAAACTTCACAACTTACTTCTATTTTGCTTTATTTTTAAATATTAAATCTCCCAAGTTAGTAAGTTAAATTAGTAATTTAAATTGTGTGCTCCCATAAGAATACTGACTGAAAATATTTAAAGTGCTTGTTAATAGCAGATTGGTCTCAGAAAGTGAATGGGACCTAGACATCAATAAGCTTACCCAAACCTTTTGGGAACACTGGACGCTGGGTATTACCAAGAGGGATTAACCGGGCATCACAATGTCACCGAAACAATGGATTTATGAGCTACCTAACAGGTAACTCATTGTCCAGGTGGGAAGTGCTATTATCATAGGTTAGATAAATTTCTGTTTTTTCCATTTGCTCATTCATATGTTCAGAATATGAAAGGAAGCTAAGACAGGAATGCTGATGCACAGTGTGTAAACTAGATCACAATATCTAAATATGGAGGAAGAAAAACTACCAGCAGCTGTTTGACTGGGATATGTGAGTAGTGACTTAGATATATGTATAAAAAACATAACTTTTTGTCATCATGCAAAAGGGAGCTCTTTACAATTCTGTTCTATATTCTCAAGATTCCATAACCCATTGCAGAACTGTTCCATTTATAGAAATTAATGGACAATTCCATACATACAAAAAAAGCTCCTTCGGGCATGTTGTGAGATTAGAATAGGATCAAAATGGACAGAAACAGAGAGACAGAGAAACAGAGAAACAAAGACAGATGGTTTCTACTGTTATTCTTTTTGTGGCATAAATAATGCTGTCTAATCCTATCCAATGCCGTTATCCTGTGCAATTAGATTTTGCAAATAGCTTACAGGGAAAAAAATTATCTTTCTACTAATCCAAAATTCACATAGAAGAAAACATATACTGTAGTAATACATATATGCTAAAATGCAGAAATGTACTATTCCTCTTTATTCAGGAGAAATCAGTGACTGGTGTGCATTACTATAATATGTATATTCTCTTCTCATGTATGCATAAGTGATGCATCTACACTGCCATCGAATACATATAATGCAGTAGGCAGATGGAAAGAAGTTTCTGGATCCAACCTTTTCCTTTTATAGTCTAGGATCTTTTCCAAGGCTATGAGCAAGGGACAGACTTTCCTATTCCCACTAGTTTAAAATATTATCTGTGGTATTGGATGTTTATGAAATGAGTTTTACAAAATGAAAATAAATGTGACCACATCTGAAAATATTTACCAGCAATAATTAGAACTGACAGTTCTACAGTCAGTGTAAATGCTAATCATCTTTTCTAAGGAAAAAGGGAATATGATAGCTGATTGTTTCATGAAAGACTGCTTAAGTGATTTCTACTAGTATATCATATAATATGGACCCTTGAGTACATTTTCCAGAAGGAGATAAAGTGATCATGTGTGCCCAATCTTTCATTGAATATGGTGAGAATTGTGCTAGAATCTCCTTATGAAATAGATATTGCTTAAAACTTATTTGTCTGTGTTATTAATAACTACATTTTAAACTGCCTGGAATAAAAATTGAAAAAAACAAATTCATAAAATAACATATTGCTGCATATTACAAACAAAAATACCTAAAGCTCATGATTATTAAACCTTAATAATATTTTACAAATATGCAAACTATTAAAATACACCTGACTTTGCAATGACATTGATTTTATATTTGCAGATTGAGAAAGACTCATGGAACATTATTTGTTACTCTAAAGTGACAAATTAGGATCTATTGGCAGAAAATCCCCTTAATAGTGTCATATTTAAGAATCTGTTGATGATGCAGGATTTGGGATGGAGTGTTGTTCTTATTTAGTTTTCATTATTATTATTATTTTAAATAAATGTTTAATTATAACTTTGGAAGGTACACGAAGATCCATCTCTATTCTCCATGAACATCACAAGAGTAATTCAGAAACAGAGATGTCTATTAAAAATCACACTGCAGTGTCTGAATTCATCCTCCTGGGTTTTGCAGAAAACCCTAAACTGAAAGTTCCAATTTTTATATTTTTCTTACTAATCTATTCTATCACAGTGGTAACTAATTTGGGCATGATTTTTCTGATTGGAATGGACACTCAGCTTCATACGCCCATGTACTTTTTCCTCAGTAACTTGGCTTTTATAGATTTTTGTTATTCCTCCAATATTATCCCCAAAGCCTTGGGAAATTTTCTGGCAGAGAAGAAAACTATTTCCTTCACAGGATGCATTATCCAGATTTATTTCTTTGTTGCTCTTGCAAGTACAGAGATCATTCTTTTTGGGTTGATGGCATTTGACCGTTACGTGGCCATCTGCAATCCTTTGCTGTATCCTTCCCTCATGTCCCATGCCCAATGTCTCAAAATGGCAGGAGGAGCCTTCACAGCTGGCTTCCTGAACTCTATTATTCATACTAGTCTGGTAGGTACTTTATCTTTCTGCCAATCTAATGAAATAAACCATTTTTTCTGTGAAATCCCCCAACTCCTCAAACTCTCATGTTCCAAAACCTTTTTAACTGAAATACTTATTTTTGTTTGTGCTGGAATTAATATGCTGGGCTCTCTCCTGATAATACTGAGCTCATACATACATATCCTTTGTACAATATTTAAGATGAATTCAGTGGTTGGCCGCCAAAAAGCTTTCTCTACTTGTATTTCTCATTTGACTGCTGTAATCATATTTTATGGAACAGGCCTCTTTATATACTTGCAACCCAGTTCAAACTATTCAGAGGATCAGAATAAAACTGTTTCTTTGTTTTATGCCTTTATCATCCCAATGCTTAACCCCTTGATCTACAGCCTGAGAAACAAGGAGGTGAAGGATTCATTGAAGAGAACAATGGATAGAAATCTATTTCCACTTTTGAAATAATTAAGTTGAGAATGTTACAACCCACCTAGATATGCTCCTCAATTTGTATTTTACTGTGTAACCATTGTATTATACTTTGAAACTGTAAAATACTGTAAATATTGTCCATATTTCTAAAACATGGCAATTTATTACTAAAATGGTAAATAAATTTAATGGCCTTGTATAATAGAAAGTATCATGAAAGGAAAAAGTGATAGATAATGGTTGAAGGTATTGTGTTTGAAAATCCCAATGAAGAAAATATACTACTTTCTGTCATCTCAAGGATTATCATATTGAAAATGCTGCAGGATTGTTCAGAGCTATCCATGATGACGGGACAAGAAACAATGTTTTTAAATGGCAAGGAAGCAGATTTCAGATGGACATCAAGAAAAAATTCCTAAGAACTGTTCAGTAATGGGGTTACCTATTACTACCTCAGAAAATGGTGGAACCCCCCTCACTAAAGATCTTTAAAGGCATCCTGAATTGCCATCTGTTGGGAATGCAATACTACTTGATTCTTGCACTGGGCACAGACCTCCGCTAAGTGATTTATTAGGTATCCATCATTGGCAGACCTATGTAGCTACTGGTGGTGATCATGTAAAGACATAAACACAAATAACAAAACCATTCATTTCAAGGATTATTTTCTTGCTTCATTTTTAAAAATATCCCCCTTTAAAGTTATGGAGATAAAAGTATGACTTTTCATTTAACCTTCAACTGCAATTTGGAAGAAAACAACACTTAATTTATTGAATGGTGATAATCAATCTAAAATTAGAGCAGATAGTTAGCCACTCATCACAATTCTTTGAATAACCAATTAAGAAACTAAGGAAGGAACTTTTGAATATCATATAAGTCAGCTGATGAATTTGAACTGTCCCCTCTGGGAGGCCTGTAGAAATAGCCTCTTTCTGGCCATTAAAAATCTGAACTTTTTGCAAACCATTTTCAAGCTGTTTAATAATACTAAATTCTGCAGGGGTATGGGATATTGATTCACGTTATCCCCAGACACCATAAATTTTGAACTCCCATGCAGATTTTTTTCTGAAAGGTATTTAAGGGAACCAAGGAAGAAAGCAACAGCACTTTTGTTAACTTGCCTCTTCAGCATAATAACATCAGCTGTGCACTGGAAGGGGCACTTTGATAAGTTCATATGATAGGTTAAGTGTGAAAATACAATCTTTGAGACACAGTAAGAAAGGGCTTCTGGGAATATTATGAGACATTTCTATTATCACATGAGTTACCTCCTACTCATACAGGTAGATTGTCTATGAGCACATTTGGTCAAGCTCATACAGGTAGGTTGTCTATGAGCACAATTGGTCAAGTGAGTAAATCAAGTGTTACATTCCTGAGAATGAGAGAATGGGAGAGAAAATAGGGAGATACAGGAAATGATCTCTGTGATACAGCCTGATTGTTTTACCAGTATATCAGTTGAATATATGCAAGTGATGCAGAGAGGTATTAACACAATTTTGAGATGAGGTTGATGAATTTGATGACAGATACATATGTATATTTGAGTAGGAGGTGTCTGCATGAAAGTGTAGTATATTTGTGAATTGGGAATTATCAGTATCATTATTATCATTATTACTATCTCTTCTTCTTCTTCTTCTTCTTCTTCTTCTTCTTCTTCTTCTTCTTCTTCTTCTTCTTCTTCTTCTTCTTCTTCTTCTTCTTCTTCTTCTTCTTCTTCTTCTTCTTCTTCTTCTTCTTCTTCTTTACACAGTGGTACCTGTGTATGGAACAATTCTGCATTACAGTGATTCTCAACAGAATAGTGGAATTGTTGGAATATCTCTATCTTTCAGTGTTCTTGTATCCTTCTCATAATCCAGGCATAACCAAAAGTAAAAAGATTGTTTCTGAGACTTAAACAGTGACATATACTACCATCCATTATGTCTTTACATGTCCTCATGCAACAATTATAGAAAGAGACTGTTCTACTCTTTTGCAAAACTGCCCCAAATATCTAAACTAATGGCAATTCTTACTTAGCAAAATGCAGAACTGCCATTAGCTTCTCAGGGCTCCTTCTCTATTTAAGCTGCTTTTTGGGGAGGAAAGGTAGAATGTAATAAAATAAACAAATATATGAACTCCAGGCATTTGGTGAAATGGAATTTGATCCAAAAAAGTTATAGTAATAAACCTTTAAGGTATTAGATGACTCTTCAATATTCCTTGAAACTTCTCTGAACCACAAAGAAACAGTGGTTCTTCTACAAACCAACAGAGGAGGACTTTTCTCCCATCCCATAATTCCGTGGGGCATCAATGTCCTTTTGAGAAGAACAGCGGATGCAGTCTGCCTATCAAGACTGCCCTGCCTTTTCAGAACTTCGCTTTCTCCTAGCTGGGCCCTTAGAAATCATGTTTGCCAGTCTTTATTTTTTCCCTGATTTAAATAGGGGAAGGGAGGAAGAATGTTTGCAGAAACCTGGATTCTTTATGAATCTTTAAAAGAAAATCCTTTTCCTCAGCAAACTGTTACTTTTAGAATGCTTCTGGAGTTCAGCAACAATAGGAGGAAAAATGGCCTGAAATTTTTCTATTTTTTCCATAGGTGCCTGGGTAGATTCAGGCATAAACTAAACAAGCTACAGATTAGGACTTCACAGCCTGAGGTGTGTGTGTGCATGGGAGGTGTGAGGGCCATTTGTTACAGTCTCACATATGAAAATAAATTAAGCCCCCCTCTACTGTATGGTGCTCACATGGCTCTCATTAGTTTATTCAAGTATGCTTTGCTTCTCCATGCATTTATAACTTTCATTCAAAGAGGGTCCTTCCCCACCCCAGTATGGTCTTTTGAAGCTTGGCCGCAGTCTTGCTATTTTATGTTGAGCCTTCAAAGCAATTTTGACTCTTGGTGGACTAGTCTCTGCAATTTTCTGGCTAAAATTTCAGAAGTGGTTTGTCCCTGCCTCCTTCCTAGAGCTGAGGGAGAGTGACTGGCTCTAAGTCACCCAGCTGAGTTTGTGCCTAAGGCAAGACTAGAATCATTATCTCCCCTTTTGTAGCCTCATGCCTTAACCACTGCACCAAACTGTCCCTCTTATCTTCTATTAGCACTTGCAGTCTACATCCAGCAGTAAACCTATCAATACTGCTGCTCTGAGGCTGTACTGTTCTGAAGCAGAGGACTACTTGAGGGATGCTTATTTATTTTGGATGAATGAAAAGTAACTGAAAATAAGCAAACAAACAAACAAAAACCACTAGCAAATTTAACTCCTCTTTTGTTCTCTTTTGGTGCATTTCAGCTGTTCTTCATAAATGATCAAATATCAGTTCTATTGATCAATAAACTCAGATGTTTAAAAGATGCATCTCAGCATCACAAATATCCTTGCTTCACTGAGAACTAAACCAACGTAGTCATTTAGTAACAGGAATTTCATATCCCTTGGCGCTAAGAGAAACAGTATGTTCTTCCTGCAAAAAAATAATTTCCATAACTCAATATTAATTTTCAACCTGTTCTAACCAAACTTTTTTCCTAGATTTTTCTGTCATGTAATCAGACAATTGGACTAAGCTATTGCTATTGCTGATTTATTAAAACACATCAATGAACTTGTACTGCTACTTGAGATGCTTCTTTAATTCTTGCAGTCTCACTGGAATTAGTTTTTCTGAATGTTTCGGCAGGAAAAGAAAAACATACTTTTGGCTCTTGTGTCCTTTGTTGGACAGACATCACAATTATACAACTCACTGAATAGCTTTGCTGCATCAGATATCAGATTGTTTTGACATTCTGTGGTGTTATCAAACCACAACACTGAAAATAAAACAACCACATTCTTAGAATACAAGCTAAAGTTATATTTGTTCATATTAAAGTGCATTATAGTGACATTCATGGAGGTGTATCATGAAATGAGTATCAAGATGTTGCAATACAAGCCTTGTCCCTTGTATGTGTAGTAGCATGATATGGCATGGGCACAACTTGGATTGTGATGATGTTGGGTCGTTTTATCATTCACATGAAATTGTCAAATTCTACAGTCACAGTGTACTGTATGTAGATTTTTCTTTATAATCTCTTTACACCACATGATGTGATTTATTTTACATTATGTTTTTTTAGGAAATAAAAGAATAAAAGTATTTGTTCTACAAAATGAAAGAAACAGTTGAGTTATTCCACAGCTAAGTTTTTAACATGATTGCCTCTGACATCTAATGTGCATGGAGATCCATAATCATAAACAAGACAGGATAAATTCAGCCACAGAGAAGTCTGGAGAAAATCAGACAGCAGTATCTGAATTCATCTTTCTTGAATTTGCAGAACAACCAGAAATGAAAGTTCTTCTTTTCGTGTTTTTCCTCCTGATCTATGTTATCACAATATTAGGTATGATTATGCTGATCAGAATGGACCCTCAGCTTCATACCTCCATGTACCTCAGCAACTTAGCTTTCATAAATTTTTGCTATTCTTCTACCACCCTCCCCAAGATTTTGGCAATTTTCCTGTCAAGAAGGAAAACCATTTCCTTCACAGGATGCTTCATCCAAATGTATTTCTTTCTTGCTCTTGCCAGTACTGAGTGCATTCTTTTGGGGCTGATGGCATATGACCGTTACGTGGCCATCTGCAATCCTTTGCTGTACCCATCCCTCATGTCACATGCCCAATGTCTCAGAATGGTAGGAGGAGCCTTCATAGCCAGCTTCCTGAACTCCATTATTCATACCACCTTGATAGGGACTTTGTCCTTCTGCCAGGCTAATGAAATCAATCATTTTTTCTGTGATCTCCCACCACTCCTTAAGCACTCATGCTCAGACATCCTTGTGCCTAAAATATATGGTTTCACTGGTGCTGGAACTATTATTTTGGTAAATTTTCTAATTATCTTCATCTCCTACATGTGCATCTTTTCAACGGTGCTCAAGGTTAACTCACTGGGAGGTCAGCAAAAGGCCATCTCTACCTGCCTCTCCCATCTGGTTGTTGTGATCATGTTTTATGGAACAGGTTTGTTTGTTTATTTGCAACCCAGTTCAAACTATTCTGAACATCAGCATAAAATTATGGCTGGACTATATGCCTTCCTCATCACTATGCTAAATCCCTTGGTCTACAGTTTGAAGAACAAGGAGGTAAAGGATGCTCTGATGAGAGCAATGAATAAGAATGTTTCACATATATTATAAGGTAACATTTTCATCTGCAGAGTGCAGTGAATGTGAATTCAGTTCAATAAAGTGGCAAGAATTCTGTCCTGATTCTGTGGAATATTTAAACTGATGTTTTGTGTTAAATGAGACCTTTGAATGTTCACTCAGCTGTTTATTATCTTCAAGAACCTGAACTAAGCTGGATTAAAACAAAGTTCTTTTTTATTTAAATTGGGGATAAATAACATTCCTGAGGCCAGAGGCCATCCTTTAAAATACTTTTTCATCTCAATGAGTGTAATAGAATGACGCACTAGTATTTTAGCCTTTCTTGTTGTTTTATTTTGGGTATCATGAAGCTCTAACATGGAACTGGGAAATCTAATAGTAACCCACCTCCAGTCACATGTCACAATGCCAGTTTTTCACCCCAACTGCAGAAGAAATTTCAGTATTAGATGAGTAGGCAGGAAGATAGAGAGAGAGAGAGAAAAAAAATAGGCAGAATAAGAAAAAGGATTTCGAGTCCTGTTGCTTGATGTGCTGAATTTGTATTACTGGGATTTTTTAAACATCAGGGTCATTTAAAATGAAGTCTTCCACTTGCTATCTGAAATTGTTTTTGAATGTGGTCACGTTTTAACTGTGAAAGCTTCATATATTTTTTTAAAAAAAAACCTCAAGAAACTTTAGTATATATGGGGCCATTTTAAAAAGGATGTAAAAGTATTCTTCTCACAGATTTCTATGGATACCAGTTTGCAAAATCTAGTTGCAGGTGAAAACTACTAGTGGGTGGGGTTGGAGGTAAAAAAAAAACCCTTTAATTCTAGAAAAAATATATCTTAAAAACTTATCTCAAGAATAACATCACAGAAGTCTTTATTAAAAAATGTCCTTCAGGAATTTATATTAACAGCTATGCCAATTAGGGAAAGCTGTGTACAGAAGCTTTGTGTGCTAGAAAAATTACATATAAAAGAAAATGCATGTTCTTAAAATGGATTTTTTAAAAAATTGTTAAAAGACCAATGAGTCAAATATCTATTTTATATTATTGTAATATAAAAAAAAATAAAATGTTGGAGATAGGAATCCAATGACATTGATTCATAACTGAATGACCACAAGGTACGGAGTGTTAAATATTCACTGTTTGTACTCTCTTGGCACAACACTTTGCCTGCTTTTTGTCTATGAGATTGGGAGGTCACTTCCTTCTCCCTTTCTTCCTAGGCCCCGGTACAGAGAGTACATGCTCCATGACTCTTCTTCTGACAGGACATAGTGGGCTTTGTCTACACTTGTATTGCATTTCTTGTAAATATTCTCCACCTTTCTGCATAGTTCTACAACCTACAATACTTCACTAATCATTGCCTAGGTCTGATTCCACTCACACGTACCCCCATATCTTCCAACAACGATCCTGTCTTTTTTTATGGCTACTTGAGGTTTGCATGGGAAGTCAAGCCCAAAAAGGAAAACAAGACAGGTGTATTGGAGAAGATATCATTTTAAGGCTACATCTGCTCAGTCAAAAGATGGAAAAGGGATGTATTCAGGATCTGGAGGAACAAGTTGAATCGTGCTTGCTGCAAAGCCAAGGGAATGGGATTGTGCTGTGAATTCATCCTGTGAGGATGAGGCAACGCTGATTTCCAAACACAGAACAATAAATTAACCCCAACCCCTGATGACTCCTCATCAGGGCCTCCCAATAAATTTAAAAGCAATTTTAATAAGGCCAGATTTTTACTGATCTGCAGGCTCTTGTTTACAAAACATTCAAATTAGTTGCTGAATCTCAGAAATGTATAAATGAGGAACCTTCTCTTGGGCATAATTATTCCATACCAAGAATGTTTAAGGTTGTTTTGCAGCATAATTGGCATCAACCAAAAAACAATTTCCAAATTGTCTTCTACTACGGAACTTTTTATATTTCTAAAATCTAATTTGTTCCAGCTCCGTTCTAAATCTCCTGATCCTAAGAAATTGCCAGGCTGAACTTATTTATTATAAAAAAATGTTTTCAAGATGTTCTTTATTGAAGGCATTAGGCAAGGAGACTCCTAAGACATACTGCATATGTGTTAAGTGGAACTTGTACCTGCTAAGCTTGAGATCTCTCTTTTTTTTCCTTTTTCAGAGAATTCTTTCTAGATGGGATGTGGCCACTTCCTTTTAACCCATTTCAAGCACTATAAATGATTTGATAATTATTTTTTATTTTTTTTATCATCCAATCATGAGTTATGTCCTTAGAGCTGACGTATTGTAATGCATCACTCCAAAGATTTCATAGAAACCACCAGCTGTTCATGTTCGGTTTCTTCATGAGCAAGCACTTGTCCTTTCTTCATTCAACAGAGAATGAAGAATGCCATCTATTTCATATTCACCAGAATGGCCAGCGGGCAATAGGCCAGGTCACCTGGGACCCTTCAGATTCATAGGAGTTTAACTCCCATGATTACCAGCCAACACTGGTATTCAACCCCTTTATTAGAATTCTGTTCTGATTGAGAGTGAACCCCAAATTCAGGCAAGGAAAGACAATTTGGGATAGTTGTATTCAAATGGGACTGGACAAACAGCTCCAATCCAGTCTTCCTGTCTTAAAAATCCCTTATTAGAACTCTGCCCTAAATTTGTCTGTTACTATTGTAAAACATTTGTTTCCACAAATGGCTGGGAGTGAAAAAGAAGGAGGGGGAAATTCTGGATACCATGGTTGACAAATAATTCTTAAATCACACTTAATTGTTGGAATGATAGAACTGTAGAGTTGGAAGGAGTCCATAAAGATCACCTAGCCAACCCTCTGCAATGTGCCAAAAACCAGTTAAGTTAACCATGATAGGACAGCCAAAAGACAGCCAAGAAAACAAACAAATGGCTCATTGAGAAAATCAACCCAGTGATTCTCAATTGCTGATCAGATGATCAGACTCAGATTATCCTACTTTTGGAACTTTATGCAAAGAACTAGCTCTCTGGAAAAGGTAGAAAGAAAAAACAGAAGAGGATAACCAGTGCAAGATAGATGGAGTCAGTTGCAGTGGTAATCGGTGTGCTATTTGAAGACCTGAAGAACCTGGCTAGGGACAGATCATCCTGCAGAAAATCTATTTAAGTGGTTAAGTGAGTGGACATCAACCTGATGATGCATAATCACTTGATCAATCAATATTAGTTTCCTGAGAGCAGCAATTCCTTAGCATCTTAACTGCTGAAGGAGGAAGCATTGTATTCTTATCAGGTACATTCTGTTTTTTGACTGTGATTCTCTTACATCTGTCTGTCTGAGAGATGTACATAAATCACCTTTTGAATATATGATATTTTAATTAAGAAAGATACAACTAATCTTATGTCTTTCCAAGTAAATAAAACTGCCTTCACCTGTAGCTATGTTCAAATATTATTATTATTTTCTTCAACAAATCTCTCCAAAGAGACTTGGAGGTACCTAATTAGAATTGACTAGCAGTCTTGATAAGCAGTCTGGAAGCTTTCTGCTACAAGTACGTTTATGTATTTTCCAACATTCAACACATTTATTTATTAAAGTTCTATAGCTCTCCAATAGTTGCAGTTTTCTAGCCAGTTTACAAGAAAACTTGCTAAAAAGGCAATTTAAAACAAATAAAATCAATAAAATACAAAACAAAGAAGCCATACAAATTAGGTAGCAGCAAGACAGCCATTGGAATTTGAAATTATATGAATTAGAAGGCAATTAAAATATGACTGAAGAGCTGGAAAAATGAAGAGGTTGCAGAAAGTCAGCACCCACCCACCCTCCTAGAGAAGGGAATATTTTGGGGGGATATTTTAAAAAAGGCAGAATATTATATTACCCCAAAGGAATAATGGAGATAAATCTTAAAGGCGGCCCCTGCCCCAAGCAGAAACTCAAGAGGACAGCTTTTAGAAATGCAGATTTGGGGCACACCATTCATAAGCAAAACACCTTCAGCCTCCACAGCTGATGGGATTAAGAATTTACATTCCCCCCACCCAAAATCTAAGAACAGCACATGACCTTTAGGACATACCAGGATTAACCCAACATCCTCTTCAGACTGCAAAAGACACAAAAGCCCACCTCATTACACAGAAACCCAGAAACATTTCCGCTTCAAAGTCTCAGAGCCCTATAAAGATCCATCCACTCTCAACTCCATTGGTCAGCTGTCCGAGAACCACATGCTGCTGGTAGTTCTGCTCATCAATAAACTGGAACTTTCTTTCTAAGCAGCCTCCATTTTTATTTCCAGTGTCTTAGCCTCCATTTTGTTTACTCCCAGCTTGGAACTGGACCTGGTTTTTCTTCCCATAGAGTCTTTATAGTCTAATATGGCTACAGCCAAGTCTCTCTGGGAAGGGCATTCTTTCAATGGGGAGGCACCAAAGGCAAAGCTCTCTCCCTTGCAGAGACTCAGAGAAAGGGGGTGAGGCCTGCATTACAATATTGCAGTTATGCTTGTGTCAATGTTATCCCACTTGCCCTCCCGTGGATGTTGCAGAACTTGAAAGTTAAAATAATTCAAAGATTGAATTTGATCATTTAATTCAGGGATGTGTACATTTCAAGTGAATCCTCTTCCAACTGAGCCAACCTTCTGAAATTTTGCAAAGCCTGCAGCCTGATGTGTCGGAGCATAGGCCAGCATTCTCTCCATATATTTGTGAATGGTTTTTTTTCGACAATATTGTTTTTAACAGTAGCCAAAATCAAGCAACAATTTATGCCGTTCTACATTGTTATGAGAATGTAGGTACACACACTGCCTCTGGAAAAATAAAACTGCAAGTTTTTACAAACTAGATAATCCATATCTTTTGCCCCAAAACATAGTTTAATTGAATGTTCTGCACATTTAAGAATCATTCCTTGCTTAACCATTTTAAGCTGCTCCAGGGATCTTGGTCTCTGGTGTCAGAATGATGAATTCAAAACCTTTAAAAGCAGCAGTTTTTGTAACAAAGCATCCAATATTTCCACCCTGCCTCCGTGGTAAGTCAAAACCATTAGAGCAGAAACTGAACCTGAAGATGGTGCTCTGAATGTAATATGGCAGTGATATAGCAGGAATTGGTGATGATGTTGGTGACTCAGACTGGCATTTGACTGGATTTTTATGATTAGATGACTTGTACACTCTGGACAGAAAAGCAGGATACAAATTGATAATAATTTAGAGGCAAATGTTTTGAGCCCTGGGGAAAATAGAAACAGTATTTATCACTGCAAGGAAAACAATCATTAGGGGATAATATTATCTGTATAATTTCCTTTACTTTTTAATGCTGGAATTAAAATTCTGGAAGGTAAGCAATAATAGGTTTAGGCATTGAAGAAGAGGAGGTTGACTGGACATACATTTAAAATGTACTTAGTTAAACATTGTGAACTAATTCCCACACCAAAATGGCATTGAATTTCAAATTTTTCACCTTTTTTACTTTTGCAACACCATTTTCCAAGCAAAAGGCAGCAAAAATAGAAGGAAAAATAGCACAGTGCATATAAATGTATACATTTGTGAAAATATGTGCCAGAAAATATTATATTAGGGTACTATATATATATATATTTAAAGGAAGGCTTTAAATAGGAGATCTGTTTTAGATTTGCTGAGAAATTTGAATGGAAAGAAATCGCCTTCCTTCCTTCTTTCCTTCCTTCCTTCTTTCCTTCCTTCCTTCCTTCTTTCTTTCCTTCCTTCCTTCTTTCCTTCCTTCCTACCTTCCCCCCTCTATACATGAATTTAAGATGAAAGGTCTGTCCCAAATCAGATACAGTAATTATGAATAGCTGTAAATTCCTTTTCTATCATATCCATCCTTTCAAGCAAAGCTAAACAATACTAATACTAATATTAATAAACAGTATTTTAGCATTAAATTATATGCTATATCTCTTCTGGGTTATCTCTTGTATTTTTAAATTTAATTTATTTCTTTGTTTATTAACATTTATGTCCCATTCTAATGCAGAGATTTTCAAAGAAGACTGCAAACATAATTGCCCTTGATACTCACTCATATTTTGGTTCAAAGCAGGTCTATGATGTTTTTCTCTCTTTTAAATTGTAAACCATTCAATTTTTTAAAGACATTAGATGGTCACTATCTAGCTTTGGTCTTTCTTGCTAGTTAGATATAAAGAAGATAGAGGAGACATTTGTTTCCTTTTACCACTGTGTCATGATGTTCTTGTTCTTTGCTTTTCCTTTTGTATGCCACCCAAAACTGTCGAGAAATTGGGCAGTTTTAGAAATGGGAGTTATACATATATAAATCTACCAACCTATCAATAAATAAATATGAAAATCAATCCAACAATGCATAGATCAGCCTGGCTACAAACAAAATTTGTGTGAAATTGGCCTCATTGGCCTTTTTTTAGAGCAGAGATGGGGAACTATGGCTGGCTCAGGAATTCTGGGAGTTCAAGTCCACAAATCATAAAACGGCCATAGTTCCCCACCCCTATTCTAGAGAATGTGCACCAGCCAACATACTGTATGTGAAAAAAAATGTTTGAATAGATATGAAGTATATCTATTGAATATATCCCCTCAAAGAGAATGCAAACTCAACCAAACCAAGCAAACCAATGTCAGGTTTCCTTGGTCATTGGTTTGCCTATTTATCATTTCTCAGCATTTTATTTATAAAATATCAAAGAAGGCCAATGAAAATATTTTTTTCTTCTAGTTTCAGTGGGAGAGAGGAAGCATCTTTTGTAAACCATGTGTTTGTCATTTTCCCCACGGTTCATATCTCTCCTTGATTTCAGATCCTAAGTCAAGGAACCAAAGACTGAAGAAAATGGCCAAGTGGAACCACACAACAGTGCATGAGTTCCTTCTCCTTGGCTTCACTGATCGTCAAGAAATCAATGCAGGCCTCTTTGTCCTCTTCATAGCCATCTATGTGATCACTCTGGTGGGGAACATTGGTATTATCTTATTAACCTTGATCTGCCCCACTTTACACAGTCCAATGTACTTTTTCCTCAGCAATTTGGCTTTCCTAGATATTAGTTATTCTTCCACCATTACTCCCAGGATGCTGGCCAATTTCTTAAGAGAGAAGAAGGCCATTTCATTTGCAGGATGCATTGTTCAAATGTACCTATTTGCTTCCTTTGCAGATGCTGAGTGCCTTCTTCTGGCTGCCATGGCATATGACCGTTACATGGCCATTTGCAACCCGCTACTCTACCCTGTCCTTATGTCTCACAAAGTGTGCATCTCTTTGATAGCAGGTTCTTATCTGATTAGTAGCGTGACCTCATTGGTGCACACTTGTTTTACTTTTCACATCTCCTTCTGTGGATCGAATGTCGTCAATCACTTCTTCTGTGACATCCCTCCACTCTTGGCCCTCTCCTGTTCTAATACCTACATAAATGAGATGATCCTCTTCGCTCTGTGTGGTTTTATACAGATGAGCACTTTCTTGTTCATCCTCATCTCCTATTCCTCTATCCTTTGCACTGTTTTGACAATTCCTGCCAACAAAGGCTGCCAGAAAGCTTTTTCAACTTGCAGCTCCCATTTAATTGCTGTTGCCCTTTTCTATGGTGCCCTCCTTTTCACTTAACTGCTTCCAGTTATGCCCCAGACACTGATAAAATAATCTCTGTTTTTTATACTGTGGTGTTTCCCATGATAAACCCCTTGGTCTACAGCCTGAGGAACAAAGAAGTGAAGGATGCCTGGAAGAAAACATTGGCAAGAAAAGTTTCCTGACATTCATGATGGCATGCAAAGAGAAAAGGAGGATTGGAAAGCAGACATCCGAACATTAAACTGCCAAATCAAAATACTAATGTGAATTCAAACTTTTTGGCAGATTATACTAAAAAGCCACCATTCTTTATGATATTGCTATGCACAGTAGTAGTGTTTCATATTTTTCAAAGAATGACATATTCTCAGTGATAATGTTTTTCTTCTTGGCTGCTAGTTAAAAAGGCATTTTTAAAAGAATGATAAAGTCTGTCTCTTCCTTATATGTCCCTGGTCATGGGCCTTGACAATGAAGAGCCCTCAAGAGATGAAATGTAGGCTCAGCTCCAAGTTCATATTAACTCAATTTAAGCTCAATTTAAATTGTGAGACTTGTGGCTGAAAACACAAAACATTTTAGAGCAGAAAGCTGAGAAATAGGATACTCAATTAGTTTTGATTTTTAAATGTATTTAAATGTACTACTGTCAAGCTTAAATCAGTTCATACAACACAAGAAAAAGAAAATGCAAAATATTAAAACAGCACACATAACAAGGAAATTTCCTTGGGAATATAGCACATTACTTAAAATTAAATCCTTACTTGTAAATCCACCTGATTAGTTAATCTATGATGAACATCAGGTCACATTGGAAGACAACTCTGGAGAATGAAGCAGAAATAACTAAAACTGAGAGAAAAGTCATGTTGATCTTTGCTGCTGGGTTTGGATTACTTGCTTCCAGCTCACTGACTTGACTTGCTCAATCACATTTCTTGAATACAGCCTGTTAGCATCTGCTTCTAGTTCTTGTGTTCTTTGAAATCGTCATACTAATTTGATCCATATCTGCTTATGCTCTATAATGGGACAATGGTAATGTTTCTAAAGAAAATACAATATGCTATCACCAGCTATCTTAAAACAGTAGTTAATCAAGTGAAGTATAGATAGAGGAACAAAGATAGCTTCACTATTTTTGACCTAAATGTTGTCCAAAGTGGTATGGAAGAAAATGTGGTCACCACATAGTTTTTGTATCTTTGACCTAAGCAAAAATAAATCAAAGGAAAAATAGGCTTCTGTAAATTATTTTAACCTGAGCTTTATGCTACAGACATAATGTAATCCACCTGGTCAAGGTGGAACATGTCAGCTCTTCAAACTAATACAAACAAGAAGCACAAATCTTGTGTACTAATATTATCTTTATTGTGAGGTTACAGTAACGGAATTTTGCAAGTCCGAAAGCCTCTTTATTTTCACTTTCCAGAAAACTAGAGAGGATCCCTTCTCTTTTCCTTCTATGGCTTGAGATACCTTTTGCATGGCCGTTGCCTTGTCTGAGCTCTTCCTCCTGTCTCCCAGATCATCCTCATATACCACTATAGAAGAAGTGATAGAATTAGCTTGTTCGAGGTTTTTCACTTCGCTGAGGACTCATCCACCAGTTCCAGTAGCCAAAATTAATGACAAAATGCACAGAAGCCTCTCCTAATTACTGGAAGTACCAAATGAGGGCAGAAAGTGAAACACAGTCGATCAGGCATTGGTGAGGCCTCACATACCACTTTAACACTTCAACAATATAAAACTCAATCACTTGTACGCCCTCAGACCTCTGACTTGGACAAGTTCTGAGATTTATTTTTGCTGTCCAGTTGCCTCATTACCAACAGTGGGGTTATTTTTGGAAGACAGGAATGAACAATGTCACTCTGAATGTAACTTCTCTGTGTAGCATGGTTTCAAGGTAATGTTTACCTGTTTCTGTCCATTCAAGCACTACTGTTCAGTTGCCTGCAGTATTTTGCTTTCTTCTAGAAGAGAAGCAGGAATCTTCTTTTACACACTTTCCCTGTTTTTCGTGAATAATATCTCTGAAGATTCTCTTAGAGAGTCTTTTTTACTAGTATAATAACTATAAGGCTTGTCTTACATACAGAATGTCCCCAGTTCCACATCTAGAGATCCCTCCCATTATTATTTTTCTTTCCTTGAGTTATCTATTTTTTTATTGTACTGGATTTTCTTTGGTTATATGTATGTTTGAAATAGTCTACTGTTATACTATTTGATCACTAAACTTTTATTTAACTTATTTATCTGACCCATTTTTTCCCCTATCACTTAGAAGGTAGAGAGTGTAATCCTTTGAAAAAAAGTGATTACAAGAGAGTAAGGAGACACACAATGGGAAATATACTGGATGTTTGTGTAATGGTTCTGAGTCCATGCCACAGCATTACTTTCAATATGTATTTCCTACATATTGTGTGCTGCTTATTCTCTATAATCACTTCCTCTCCAATCTCTCTGCTCTGTGTAAAAAGAAAAAGAAAAACAACAAATCAGGCACAGGGCCATACATACTGATTGTAATGGTGATCACATGACCACAGGACATGATTGTAAATGTGTATCTTGATCAAAAAAATGGTTTTTTTCAACATCATTATAACTTTGGATGGTCACTGCATGGGCAGTTGATAAGCAAGATCTATCTGTGCTACCATTATAGCTGGAAGAGGCTGCAGTGCACATGCAGAAGCTTCTTCCAGCAGCCAGAACTGCTGGACAAGACCTTGGAATAATACAAAATGAAACAATCCAATCACTTTGCTTTTGTTTTTGCAAAACTTGTATTGTTGTGCAAAGCAGCCTTGAAAGGATGTTTTACCAATAGAAGAATTTATAAAAGTGCAGTGCCCTGTTAAATCTTTGCACTCTTCCAATATGAATTTTATAATACTATTATACCTCTTTTTTGTAATGAGAAGAGAACTAGAAATGTATATAATAATAATAACATTATGTAGTACATTATTGAAATCTATATATTTAAAGATGCTTATTTGGGATCAGATAACATATCAATCATTTATAGTTTACACTGTCTTCTTTCTCATATATATTTATCTTATGAAACCTTGATTTATCAGACTATAATATAATGGATTTCTTATGTAGAGGACCAAATTCCCTTGATAATTTTCATCACTTGGGCCACATTGCTTGGGTTGAATGCCAAGATAGCACTTTCTCTAATTCCTGAAGTTAAATGTTAAGCGTTCAAAAGTTAATGCAGTTGCCTACCCCAGACCACAGAGTGATAGAGAACTACCATATTTGGGAATCTTCAACATATAGAGACTTGTGAAGATCATATTCCATTTTATGGAGGAACAAATTTCAAGGTTACTTTCCTGCATGGAGGACAATTTGTTAATTTGTCTTTGATGAAAAAAAGTAGCTAAGAAATAGTTTATAACACAACAAATATCTTTATGAGATTTTTTTTTTACCAAGTAGAATTTATCTACACAAGATGAAGCTTCATGGCAGTGATCCATAACTCTTTCACTCATGCATCTATTTGAAATTTCAAAATAAAAGTTCTCCATCTTAAGTGATTTATGAATCCCCATATAAAAGTACTTTATTGCATACACCCACTAAATATTTGAAGAGCACTAGTTGAACAAAAGGTTTTATATGAAGTAAAATGAATACAGTTGAAATTTAGTCAATGAAGTGTAATCACAGAGGTTTGTGTATATGTGTATTCCCAGCTTCAAGTCTACAAGTGGCATTTTGCTAGTGCAAACACTGAAAAAAATCTCCTAATCCTTCTGAGTGCAATCAGTTTTCTTTGCAATAATTTATTGAAGGTATCCTTTACTTCTTCATTTCTCAAAGTATAGATCAAGGGGTTTAGCATGGGAAAAAGCACAGTATAAAAAACAGAGATTACTTTGTCTGTATTCAGGATATAGCTGGAGCTTGGTCGCAAATAAGTAAACAGAAGGGTTCCATAATACAAAGCAACAGCTGTCAAGTGGGAGGTACAAGTTGAAAAGGCCTTCTGGCGGCCTTCAACTGAATGGATCCGCATGATAGTGTAAATGATATAAGTATAGGAGATAACAATCAACAAAAAAGTGCTCATTTGGATGAAACCACACAAGGCAAAAAGAAGAATTTCATTAATGTGAGTATTGGAGCAGGAGAGAGCTAACAGTGGAGGGATATCACAGAAGAAATGATTGATGACATTGGATCCACAAAATGACAAGTGAAATGTATAATAAGTGTGAATTAGTGAAGTTATACTACCAATAAGATAAGAGCCAGCTACTAACCCGAAACAAACTCGATGGGACATAAGAGTGGGATAAATTAGCGGGTTACAAATAGCCATGTAACGGTCATATGCCATGGCAGCCAGAAGAAGGCATTCAGCATCTGCAAAAGAAGCAAATAGATACATTTGTGTAATGCATCCTGCCAGTGAGATTGTCTTCTTTCCAGTTATGAAATTGAGAAGCATTTTGGGTGTAATGGCAGAAGAATAACAGAAGTCTAAGAAGGCCAAGTTGCTGAGGAAAAAATACATTGGACTGTGGAGGCATGAGCTGATCCAGATTAATATGATGATACCAATATTTCCTACCAAAGTGAGTAGATAGATGGCTAAGAAGAGAACAAAGAAGACAGCCTTGATCTTTTCATGGTCAGTGAAACCAAGAAGAACAAACTCAGTCACTGTTGTTTGGTTCCATTTGCCCATTTTTTCTGTTTCTTTATTCATTTATTCTGAAGCTTCCACTAGTGGAGGCTGAGATAACTGATCAGTTGCTGTAAAAACTTGCTTCCTTCAGACTTCAGGAACTTTCTGAAAGAGATAATTAATACTGTAATCAATCACCTGCTTTAAATTCTCAATTAAATTGCTTCAATCTATCAATTTAAGAATTTTCTTTAATGTTCCCATAGTAGCATTAATGGTCCTACGTGTAACATATTAATTAGGTATATCGAAAAGAAGATAATAGATGTAATAATGTGATAAATGATTATATCCATATTGGCTGACTATATTACTGAACATTTACAAAGTAAAAGAGAATTAAAAAAAAGAGGAGGAGGAAGAGGAGGAAGGAGGAGGAGGAGAAGAAGAAGAAGAAGAAGAAGAAGAAGGAGGAGGAGGAGGAGGAGGAGGAGGAGGAGCCCTGACTTACAAAAATCATGAATGGTGATTTTGTTGTAATTGTTTAAGGTGTTAAATGATGCTTAACTGCATTTACATTACAATATGAACATCTATGTTGTTGTTTTGAACATGTTTAATGTGCTATTTTAACATGTTTTAATATGTTCCTATAAAGGAAGATACATTCTTTTTTTTTTAAAGAAAAATCTGAAATTGTTTAATCCTTGGGACTATTCTGTCCATTCTGGCCTATTTTTCTTTCAAGATGATTTGGAAACTTATTAAAATTCATAGCAGCTGCTTTGAGACCAAACTAGAAAGATTTCAGTCCTTGAAAGGATTTTTTACTGATGAATCTTTGGGATATGAGGAACCCTATTTGAGTACCAAACAGATCTTTTCATCCCTAGAGAGCAACTACTGCTAAAAGAAAGCCATCACTTCCAGGACAGCAATGACAGACTGAAAATAACTTAACTTTTAACAGAGCCAATGACGACGGCATAAATTGGGGCCAGTGAATGACTCACTAATATTCCAATATATGTGTCATAACTTCACAATGAACGTCCCATCCATTCATGTCATACTGATATAAGAGGCATGGGATTTTCATCTCATGACATCACAACATTGCATTACTTCTCCCAAAGTAATGATGATGATTGTGTAAGGCACCGCCCAATACAAGGTTTATTCAAGAGCAACTCTGCCCAGAGCCTCCTTGTGAGGGAGACTGGCAGTTAATAAGTTGAATATATAAATAAATAAAATAAGTAAATTCCTTTCTTTGCAAGTTGTACCCTTCAGAGACACTGCAGACCATCTACAATTGGACATTGGCCATAGCTTTAAAATCTGGACATTTTTACATCTTTAAATTGAGGGTTGCTAATGATTAAACCCACCATCTGTCTGTAACTACTAATTTCTGGTCTTGGTACTGTAGATCATGGGTGTCAAACTCG
This sequence comes from Crotalus tigris, assembly GCF_016545835.1. Taxonomy (NCBI): domain Eukaryota; kingdom Metazoa; phylum Chordata; class Lepidosauria; order Squamata; family Viperidae; genus Crotalus; species Crotalus tigris. The sequence goes on along the minus strand of NW_024096618.1, from coordinate 2,131,090 downwards.
TCACGTCACATGATGTGTCGTGACATATCATGACTCTTTTTGCATTGCCGGCAAATGGTATGATGAAACCGGCCTGCAAGCCGGCAGTTTGACACCCCTGTTCTAGATGATCTGGGGACCCCTTAGTTCTTAAATTATGCTGAGGATAGATACAGGAGAGAAAGCTGAAGGGAGAATTTGATATAAGATTTTTCTCTACTCTAATCATGTATATTCATTATATCTTGATCTCTAGCCCACTTGAACCTCCACTCTAGTATATAGATGAGGGTGAATATGAAGACAATCTGATTAGATTAGAGAAAAATCTTATATCAAATTCTCCCTTCAGCTTTCTCTCCAGTATCTATCCTCTGCTTTTTCTATTGCTGAGAAACCCTGTGACCAGAGTGAATAAGTGAAGCTTTGGATCTAATAAACCAAAAGCCCTTCTCTTCCACTATGTTACCTTCCCTTCAGGAGAAAATTTAGACCAATCCTTGTTTCTCCATTATCTTTATCCTATTGGTATTCCACAGGTTACTTAGACCGATGCCATATTGCAAGAGGAGTAACTCTTTCCTTCAATTTCTTCTCCGGGTAGAAGGTGTGCCAATTATTGCTATGACTTTGTTGATAGGCTAAAAATATTGAAGGAAGGACAAGCACATAGAAAATAAGTTGCCTATTTTGCAGCATATATGAAATATGGCAAGGACCAGATACTTGCTTTTGTCTTTAAATTAAAGCCAGGAATATGAGAATTACACATCACTTGGGAAGAATTACACATTACATCTTCTTAGAAATCTATAACTATAAAACGCTAAAGCAAGGCTGGTATGAACTAAATGTATTCAATCTGGACACATTTCTGATTCATTTCCCCTCTTATAAAAATACAGTAGCAGAACTTGGTTGTTGGGGTGAATAAAGGAAAAAAATCCCAAGGTATTTCAGATGACCTTCTGTTTGGTTTAGATTCCTCTTCCTTTCCTTTCCATGGAAAGGATCAAAAATTTGCCAGACCCAAGACTGTCATTTTTTTCTCACATTCTGAAGGAATATCAAAAGGTAGGGAAATTTGAATTGAGGATCTGCAGTTGTTTCTATCTGTCTCCCTGTCTATATATTTCACAGAATGTAAATGCTGCCCTAATTATAGACATTCATGTCTTTTGTATCTTCTCCAGCATCAAATTCATATAAATGGATTCATTAGCTTTGAACCTTAGCACAGTCTCATAGAGGAGAGCCAGACATCATATGGCTTCTGAAATACTTGCTCAAGAAACATAGAATTAAATTTTAAACTTGTTTTCCAAGAGTAGTCACCAGGCTTCATTTGATAACACCTAACTAAACTACTACTAAAAAGAGATGAGTTTATGTATGCATATCTATGTGTGCAAAACTATTTTATGTTTAAAATTAAAGTAATTAAAATTAAAATAATTGGAAGAAGGACAAGCACACACAAAAATAGGCTGCATATTTTGCTTATATATAGAATTCAGATGATGATGATAATGACAAAATCCAAAACATCTAACAAATCAAATGTGATAAAGCAACAATATTCATTATTATGACATGGCTATCAAAAACACAATGTAGAGAGTGATAAGTTTTCATACTCATTCTGCTGCTACTAAATAAGATTCCTCTAAAAAGACTTTCCTCAACCCAGAGTTCTCACTCAAGACACGAATGACCAGGCTCAAATTATCCTACTTTGGACATATTATGTGAAGACCGATTTCTCTGTAAAAATCTCAGATGCTAAGAAAGATGGAAGGAAAAAGAAGAAGATGGTGTCAAGCAGCAAGATGGATGGACTCTGTTACAGTGACGATGAGTGATGAAGGACCAGGTTAGATATAGATAATCTATAAACTCTATCTATATGATCACTGAGAGTCAACAGCAACTTGATGGCACATAATCAGTCAGGCAAACGGGCTGTCCAATACTCAAATTAGAGGTACAATTTATCTCAGTTCTAGAATAAGATTTAGAAAGCAGCCTGGAGTTTCTAAAAGGTGTTTATCTCTTAGCCCTCATCAGTGTTAACTAAGGAGCTCTGCACTTTGACTTTTCAGGCTGAATGTTTAGCTCATTCATTCCAGGCTGATAACATTGTCAGCTATTTGATATACTTTTGTAAAAAAAAAGACACAATGACAATAAGGTGGATTTGGGTAAGTTAGGGACTCCTTTTTCAAGTATATCCTTTCCAGTGCCAACTCTTGTGTGGAGAGCACAAATGTGTGGAGAGCACACATCCTCCACCTTCTATTCTCTGTCAATGAGACAAATTCACATTCTTACTGAACCACTATGCATTTAAAAAGTGAAATCTTTTTACCATCAAAAAATTAGAAAAGTCAGTCCAAGTTCAATAGGCCAACTTGGCTTGGGAGCCTGGGGTTCATATTTGATTTCAGCTAAGGTCTCAGACAAGACAGTTTTTCAGACTGAAAATGGGAAGAACTGTTAGAATACTATGACTAGACAAAGAGTGAAAAGTATTATGCAGGTTACAAGACCTATAGTGTTAATAATTAATGCTGTACTTCAAAATAGACTTTCTTTCATTTTCACGAAAGAAGAAAACATTCCAGATGTGGCCTGTTTAATAAATAAATACATAGCAATGATAGAAGAAAAAGAAACCATACGTGCCTAAGTGTTTTAAATGCTCTTCTTTATTTGTTAATTCATTTTTATCCCACTTGTTTTTCATTTAATTAATATAATCCAACTAGCAGCTCGCTATAGGATAAATTATAATTTAATCCCTTTATCCTTAACATTTTAAAGAATTACTGAAATACACTGGTACCTAAAAACTAAACTTTGCTAGTTGATTAATCTAGCACTTCAGTCTTATTGAAATTCACTTTTGAGTTGCTTTTGGCAAACATCAAATGAGAATATAAAAGTGTAGCAGTGCTATGATAATAAATTTCAAAAGAGAGTGCAAAAAAAGTCATTGCAAAATCTTACATTGCAGATTGTGAGTTCTTTCGAAGCTTCATCAGACTGTCTCTTTTAGTTTATCAGAGAATAATAATCATACCTTTCAGATGAGAAGCATGGTTATTCAATTTCATTGCTGATGATGGACAAGAGAATGTTGAGTTTCTTTCTAACATATTCTCACTTTGGAAAAGGAAAAAAAACTTCAAAGATCTGCCTTTCAAAAAAGGTACAGTTAGGATAATTAAAATGCCCTTTGTGTCTCCTGGGGTGGAGCTTAATGACATGTAGAAAAGTAGTCCTGAAGAACTGAATGAAGTTTCTAATATTTTCTCAAACTTTTATTAGCAATTTCAAAATCCGGGTACTTTTTTTTTCACAAAACACAAGGAAATTGTATTTCAGCAATGAGGAACAGTAATGAATCCCTGTTTATAATTTAATCTAATCACCTTAATTTTGTTGCTAGCAAGGTGGGTAGGAAATAAATTTGGTGAAAGAGCAAATTTGGGTTGGGTTGTCATCTTCTAGAATCTGGAAGGAAATTTGTAACAATCACAAATTCATTGCTTTAATTGTTCTTAACAGAAATTCAGTTTCCTATACAGAATAGGCCATGTCCATTTCTCTTGGGAGTATATTCCACAGCCTGGAGCCACACAGGAGAAAACCTTATCCTGTGTACCCAATAGTTGAGTTGCTAAGAGCGGAGTACCTGAATAGCCAAGCTACTCATCCAGATTCACAATAACTAAGGTAGATCCACAAATAGTTAGTCTTAAACTGATAAGCCTTTACAACTCAAAATCAATACTCTGAATTGTGTCTGGTGGGCAGTTCATAACCAGTACATACATCAGGAATCATATGTCCCCGTATGTTGCCCTTATCAGCTTCTTATCTACTACATTTTGTAGCAACTGCAGTTTCTGGACAGTTTTCAAGCATAGTCTCGTGTTCAACACAGTGCAGTAAATAAGATAAGCTGTAGTTAGGATACTAATAACTGCTGGTATAGCCATCAGGTTTAGGAAGGGCCAGAGTTATTGGTTGGAGTTAGAGCTGGAAGTTTGCTACCTCATAATCTGAAAGTGTAAATAAGAAAAGCTAGCTTATCTAACTAGCATCTCTTCCAGGTGTTAATTGAAAAAAGTGGGTCAATCACTGGACAAATATCAACCACCATTGCTTATTATGGTTTGGTCAATTAAGAATTTCATAGTATGCTTTCTAGTGAGGGTATAGACCAGATTACTTGCCTCGGTTTGCCACATGTACAGTAGCATCTCCAGCTTATGGTAAACATTGTAAGAAAAAAACCATGGTAGTCAAGGGCAGCCCAAATTCCAGAGAAATCTGGTAATATCTTTCCAAATTAATATATTTTATTAAAAATCTAACTTTTATGAAATATCATTTGCTTTATCAGATGCATGAAATGGCTGAGCTGATTTTATTGTTTAATAGCTACATGAGACCACCAGGGACATCATTTGTCAGTTTGGAATCATCAATATGTGGATAATACTCAGTTGTACTTCTCAGTCCTTGTCTGGCCAAACAATGCTGTCAAATTCTTGTCTCACTGCATAGAGGACATTGAGATGTGCATGGCAAGAAACTGGCTCACCTCAACCATAGCAAGTCCAAGTGGCTGTGGGTTATGGACCTCCCAGTTATGGGGACTTTCCTTCCATTATGAATATGTAGTGTGTGTGGATAGACACACACACACGTACACACACACACAAACTTTATTTAGGACTAATACACAATCTGGGGAACTTCCTAGACTCTCAGCTCCTGCTTTAGAAGCAGGTGACAGTTCTGACCAGAAATGCTTTTGCACAAGTCCAGTTTGTATGCCAATTGTGCCTGTTTGTAGATTGGGAATGCCTCTTAATGGGCATTCATGCCTTGTTCACCTTGCAACACACTGTACATGGAGTTGCTCTTTAAGATCACTCCAAAACTACAGCTGGTCCATAATGCAATGATATGAACCGTCATAGACAGGCCATGTCATACCTCTTCCATGTGAGCTGAACTAGGTAATAGTAAGCTTCCATATACAATTCAAGAAGCTGGCTTTTACCTCTGTGTGGCATATAACCTAGTTCTCTGAAGGACCATCTGTCTCCTGTTTTATCTGTCTACCCTGTCTAACCAGACAAAGTTGGCTTACCTTGTGTCCTGTCAATTAAACAATGCTATCAAATGTGTAGAAATAGGTCTTCCCTGATGCAGTGCCAGCCCTTAGAAAGAGTATCTACCCAGATTTGTTCAGCTAAGCACCTTCTAGTAAACTCTAAAATGTGATGATTCACTCATGGCTTGGGTTAGAGTGTTTGGAAGATCCCTTTAGATAGGTGATGATATGAGAGATTTGTTTCCTCACTGAGATTGTTTTTGTTGTTATTGCTGTTGTTAATTTTCTGTCATCCTGGGAGTTGGCCTAGAAATTTGAGTAATAAAAGATAATAAAAGATTCTGCAAGACTGCTTTTGAATTCTGCTTACGATAAGAACATTACCACCAGTATGGTACATTTGGGCCAGCATGACACACGCCTAGTTTTGTTTTGCCTTTTCCCAATTGTGCTCAGGCTATTCTGTGTAATGGAAGATCTCTGACCTAGAAACTTGCAAGCCAGTATGCTTTTACCCAGTATTCCCCTAACTAGGAGGTTATGCAATATATTGCTCTACACAGGATAATCACTGTATGTTGTAGCATAATGAAAACCCCCAAATCGTTAATGCACTTGTTAATTCCAGAGTACACAACTGCAAAGCATTCTGTGAAGAATTGGTTTTGAAGATAACTCGGAAGCTTTGAACATAAGTAGTATAGTGGTCCATTGCTTGTGGGGGAGAGAGAAAGTCCTTTGGAGCATATAAGCCACTGATTCCCCACGTTGAGCAGTATTTTCAGGCTGATATCAGTATTTTTGTCATGTGAATCATTTACTATGACAGCACTTCCATGTTTACACCAGAAAATCAGATCTCTGCTTTATCACCAAAATGTTCAGTTCTGTCTCATCCTCTGAAGTTTTTATCTATATGAATTCAATAGTTTTAAAAGCCTACAAATCATGAACAGGAGCTATTACAATGATAAGTTCCTCGGTGTAATTTTCTTTTTGTGTTAATTTCCCTGCCACTTTCTCTTGTTCAGTAAGAATTCAGCTTTTGACTGTTCTTAGGTTTTAGCTCCAAGTACTGTAGCTACCGTATACAGGTGATTCCTCCTTTCTCCTTCTTCTCAACTTTGAAGACCACAGTTTGAAGGCAAACACACTGAAGTGTCTCAAACAGGACAAAACTAGTCACATACTGCTCCCTGGTGGTCAACATAGAATATACACTGTTAAAAACAGAATTCCCCACCTTCTCCTCACAAAGGAAGATAGGGTAGAAATCATGTGAAACATCTAAATTACCTAATGTAACATTTGTACTTTTCTGCTCTGATAACTTAAAGGAAAATGGACTATAATATCATAAACAACAATAACAACAACAACAGCATTGGCAGGGACCTTGGAGGTCTTCTAGTCCAACCCCTGCTCAGGCAGGAAACCCTATAACATTTTGGACAAATGGCTTCTGGAGGCAGGTTTTTCCATTGCTTAATTGTTCTAACAGTCAGGAAGTTTCTCCTTAGTTCTAGGTTTCTTCTCTCCTTGATTAGTTTCCATCCATTGCTTCTTGTCCTGCCTTCAGGCACTTTGGAGAATAGCTTCACTCCCTCTTCGTTTGGCAGCCCCTGAAATATTGGAACACTTTGTCGCCTGTCTCGTGGAAAAAAAAGATTTCAAGAGAAGTTGGAAGGTCTGATTGAACTTTTTTTAGTCCCACAAACTCCATTTCCTTGCAGAGGGAGACCAGGCCTACCCCGCCCATCCCATCCACCATAGCATGGCAATCCAGCTCAGAAGAAGAGTGAAAGGTTGCCCATTAAAGAATGGTCTAGCGGGGGGGGGGGAACCTGAAATACTGGTAAGTGGGTGCGGGGCGTATGGGGCAACTCTACCCCTCCCCCTCCTGCCTCGCCTTGTTGTAGCAGCAGTGGCACAATATGCCACACGGCCTCCTACCTCAAGCGGCCACAGCAGAAGTGGCTGGCAGCCACGCGAGCTGCTGGATAGGGTTGTTGGTGCCGCCACCGCGAGGCGAGGTAGGTGTCACAAAAATATAAGACACCCCCAAAATTAAGACCTAATGTCTCTTTTGGAGGCTAAAATAATATAAGACCGGGTCTTACTTTCGGAGAAACATGGTATTGAGCAAGGCACCAGCTATACTGTACCTGTGTACAGTCAACTATATTACTATAGTTCCTTTCCAGATGCTATCAATTAATTTTCAGGCACTTGTTGTTATCTTTCAATCCCCCCCCCAAAAAAAACCTACAGGATGTGTTATTTCACAGATTATCTCTTTCCATGTAAACCTGCCTGTCTCTTTACAGATATGACCATCTAGTATTGAGAACCTTCACAGGAACATGTATGAAGAGAGTTGTTTCTCATTAAAAAGAAAGTTTTTTTTTTTTTAAAAAAGGATATAATGCAACAATCGGGATCATTTTGAGATTAATTACAATCCTCTAAATATGTACATCTGGGAAAAACTTTAATTACCCTGCTTTAGGGATGTTACTGAGCATTCATAAGCTTTGATATAAATACTTCAGAAAACCCAGCCTTCAATTTATTGCTTGAGTTTTAAAATACTACATTCCTGCTTAAAGGTAAGCAACACCTCTTTTATTATTATTTATTATTATTACTCTTGACTCAGTATTGACTATTTCCCATAAAATGATATATTCAGATTCAAAGTTCTTAGTCATATGTGATCTATAGAAGAACCTGCTAAATAATTTGGCCGCTACAATATCTGATCTACTAAACCTACAATGTACCATATATGACTTGTTCTTTAAGAAGTTTGCACAGATTATACTGACAAGGTCATCTTCTTATTTAGATGGGCATCATTTTTTCATGCTCGAGCTACAAAACTGAATTGGTGCATTTGAATGCGTAGCTTCCAAATGAAGGACATCCTTTGAGTTGGCTTGATTTCTTTCCCACTTAGGGTAGGCAAGAGAGACCCCCTAAGTGAATACTGCTATACTCATATTTCCATATTCACAGAAGGAAAGAAATAGCTTGGAAGAGAGCCCAGCTGCTATGTGGGGCTTCGTTTTCTATTAAGAACTCCTTTTGTCTATTGATAATTATTGTTAATATGCCATGAAGTCAATGTCCACTTTCAGTAATCACGCATTTGTTAATGATGATATATCCTAATTTCTTCCTTTAGGTCTTCCGACAGTGCATCCATCACCACTGTAACTGAGTCCATCCACTTTATTGCTGATTGTCCTCTTCTTTCCTTTCCTTCCATCTTTCTCAGCATTAGAGCCTTCTCTAGAGAGCTGGATCTTCACATCATGTAGGATAATTTGAGCCTGAACATTTGTGTCTTGAGGTTTCCACACTGGGATTCCAAGGTACTCCAGCCCTAGCATTTCAGAGTGCTGAAAAGACCTGCCTCGTCACCCAGGCATTGGCCTAGGAAGGCCAAGAAATGTAAGAGCAGGAGGAATCTATGTGATGTGATGCTGTGCTTGAGATATGTGGTGTCATAGGGTTGATTGATTTTATTTATTCTTTTTTTATGTAATATTAAAGTGAGCTGCTGAGGATTATTTTATATAATGTATGCACCATAAAAGTTTCTAAATAAATATTGGATTGCAAAAGTAATGGGGATATTACATAATGCAAAAATAAATAGTTGGAGATGAGCAAGCTGATTCTGTTTAGAACTCACAAATGGTGCAAATGTCTCAGATAAGACAGTCTTCAAGAACTGGATTCAGTTTGATTGCTTTTGGAGATCACAAGAAAATGTATATGTGTTTTCAAGCTCATCTCTCTTTTCTTAAATATGTTTATATTTCCTCAAGTAAATGTAATTTTATGATGTCACTTGGCTAACACACATGGCACATTAGTGAAATCTTTATATCTAATTATTCCCCCACCACACATGCCCCCAAAACCCCATTCGCACAAGATATGATAAACATTATACTTGCAAGATTTTTCATACATTACCAAGTATACAGCTTTCTTTGATTTAATAACTTGGTATTAATACTTGCAATAATAGTAATATTAATATTTCCAGAGAAACCTAGATTTCGTCCATCACAGATTGAGTATGGACATACACATCGCTAACAAGTGAATACAGTGCTGTTTATTACTATGTAATTTTAGATATTACAATAGTTCTAGACATAGGTTTGTGTGTGGGTGGGTGGTTGGGTGGGTGTGGGTATGTGTGTAAGAGAGAAAAAGAGGGAGGGAGGGAGGCAGAGGGAGAGGGAGAATCAAGTGTATACCTAAATATGTGCACTAATGAAGTCTAAATTTAAGGGATACTAAAAGAATTTTAACTAAATGAATAAAACCTCAACTCCTTTACTTGGTAATACAAAACTTTTTAGCTGCTAGTTTTTTCCCTCTTTCCTAAACCTTAAGAATGCTCTGAGCAATGCTGTCTATGGTTTTAGTGAGATGATCACCTCACAGATTTGAGGAAACAGTTGTTCTTCCACAGAGTCAGGTATGAAGGCAATTGATAAAGTCCACATAGAACATTATATGTTTCATCACATGTACAGGAGGAACTTCATGGACATTGTTTTTGCAATCCAGGGAATTTTTAATTAGAATAGAATAACAGAGTTGGAAGGGACCTTGGAGGTCTTCTAGTCCAACCCCCTGCTTAGGCAGGAAACCCTAAACCATTATCTCCAGTGACAAAAATACTATATATCACACATTCAGTCCTGTAAATCAAGCCAGCAGTATGGACACTTATATTTATAATATCTGCAAAAATCATTGTGTGATCACTTTAAACTTTTGAAACAAAATAGGGCAGTTCAAATAATCTCATTGTCAGTAAAATATTCTTCAACAAATCTATTTATTGGAAAATAATTTTAAAAAACATTTAGGGTACATATTACAGGCAAAATAATCCTAAGATTAAAATAATTATATTGTCCTCTTGACTGTTGTTGGCAGGGTCAAAATTAAAATGTTCTCTCAGAGATGTCTTCTTCTTCAAAAAATGAGATTCCTCTCCTTGCAAGGAGAATAAAGATATAGCAAAGAAGTAAAGAGAGGAAAACTACAATCTCCTTTCTCCACCCAAATCCATCTATGGTATTAAACACTCTCTCATCACAAATCCTATGTTCAGGAGAAAGGGAAAATGAAGCTACCTGCTCAGAATTCTGTAATCTGTGTTTTTTAAGAAACATTTTTGTTGTTTTTTTTCCCCACAGGAAAAAGGGAATGAAGCCAATGTCTGGAACAAATTACACTTTGGTGACCAACTTCATTCTTTTTGGACTCACAGAACATCTGGAAATGCAGCCATTGCTCTTTGCAACATTTTTAATCATCTATATTGCTACTCTGCTGGGGAATCTTGGAATGATTTTATTAATTTGGGTTGTTCCCCAGTTGCATACCCCCATGTACTTCTTTATTAGCAGCCTGTCCTTTTTAGATGCCTGTTATTCCACCACCATCACACCTATAATGCTGATGACTTTCTTAGTGGAAAAGAAAACCATATCTTATGCTTCCTGTATTGCACAGTATTATTTCTTTGCAATATTTGCCACAACAGAGTTCTTCCTATTGGCTGCAATGGCATATGATCGCTATGTGGCCATCTGCAACCCTTTACTCTACACTTCAGTGATGACAAAGAAGCTTTGTATAGGATTGATAGCTGGCTCATATTTATGGGGAGTTGTGAATGCTATGATTCAAACTTGTGGTTTGTTAAGGTTGTCCTTTTGTGGCTCCAGCAGCATCAATCACTTTTTCTGTGATATCACCTCCCTTCTGAAACTGGCTTGCAATGACGTCTCTGTGAATGAGATGCTGATATTCATTTTTGGCAGCTTGTTTGAAATGAGCACCTTGCTGATCATTATTACCTCTTATATATTCATTATTACTGCAGTTCTAAGGATTCACTCCACAGAGGGGAGGCATAAAGCATTTTCTACCTGTGCGTCACATCTCACAGCAGTGTCCATATATCATGGAACTATTCTCTTCATGTACTTCCGGCCCAGTTCTAGCTATTCCCTCGACACTGACAAAACAGCATCTGTGTTTTACACAGTAATAATACCCCTGTTGAATCCATTGATCTACAGCCTGAGGAATAAGGATGTAAAATATGCCGTGAAAAAAGTGTTTGGAAGAGAACTGGGCTCCTAGTAAATATCTCTTTTACTTTATTTTCAGAGTAAATGAACAAAAGTGCCCACATTTCAGAAAACGTGTGAAGTCTTAACAAAGAATTTCTTAAATATAATAGATTATTAATGGAATCCTAGCAATTCTTCCATATTGCTAAATATACCTTAAAATTGACCCTCTAATAAATAAAAAACACAGCAAGTGTGTAAATTTGATAACGTTTCTTTTGTAGAGGAATCTTTTCGGGACCTAATTTGCGAAGTATGCTCCAGCAATCAGGGGGATTGGTAATGCTCTTCTCTGCTCCTTGATTTTGCTTAAAGTAATCTAAGGGAGAATGGAAACCTCTTCATGGCCCTCAATCATTTTAAATCTCACTCTAGTTTCCCTTCTGCCCTCCTCCCAATTGTACAAACACACTCACGTACACAATGCAAGATTTTATATTCTATCTCTTTTAAAAGTTTCCCATATTCCACCTTAATTTCTCCCACCCACACAGAAACTGCCGATAAAGGAGATCTCCAGTCCTTGGAAATGCATTATGAAGATATGGCTCTAACAACAGTACACAAAGGGTGTATTCCTCTCTACATGCTTTCCCATGGAAGAAAACAAGTATTTGTACTGTAATGAAGCACATTCAATGCAATTGCCTTTTCATAATAAACAGCATATAATTTGTTGAATAAAGCCATATGTAAATAAACTGAGAAATTACTAAAAAAAAAAGTGTTCCTCAATATTGCTATCTTCTTCCTCCCACCATTGCACTTATCCTGGTCTCTCATGTGTTGCAATTTTCACACCATCTGGACAGTCCACTAACTTGGATTGGAGGATTGTTATCAAATGTCCAGTTACGAGCTTGGAGAAGTATAGTAGTCTATTTACCTTACTGTCTGCATTGAGTTGCTTTGCATTACATACGTTAACTGTCTGATACAAGGCTTTGGACATTTTTCTGGTTTGTGCTGAAAAGCAAAAGTTATAAAGAGAGGTCCCACAGTTAAATAGAACCTGAGTTCTTGCTTTTTCTTTTAAACTTCTACAAACCTGTATCAGAGGAGTAAAAGATTGGAGTGACTTAAAGCAGAAAAAAACTATTACCAGCAGCATCTGAATTGGATTGGCATCCACTATTCTCCATATCATTCAGTTTCCCACCCCAGACAGAATTGTTTTGCATGTAACTAGTAAAAGAAACTATATAACTCAGGGTTTTTTTGGGGGGGGGAGGGTGACACTTTGGCAGCATGTCATCAGTGTTGACTTTTTGATTATTTGTTCATTTGAACTCTTTAATGAGAACTAGACATTTATCACATTATGACATGCAGCCCATTCACAATTAAAAGAATATAACATCAGAACAATTTAAAAGATAGATCCGAGGCAAGCATAATGCATTCCTGCAAGGTTTTTTAGAGGATTCCTAGAACAGATTGGGACAATTTACCACTGCAAACTCATCACAGCCATCTCGCCGTGGGATAACTTGCAATGGCCAAATGTGGAACAACTCACCGCAGACAACTCACTGTGGGACAACTCACCATGAGACCAACATGCCACAGGATAACTCACCACAGACAATTCCACTTTTGTGGAAATAATGTCAAAGAAATAGTGGCACATAACATTTATCGTGTTGAGTTATCCTGCATGGAATTGTCCATGATGAGTTGTCCCGAGATGAGTTGGACATGGTGAGTTATCCTGTGGCAAGCTGGTTGCAGTAAGATGGCCACGGCAAAATGGCTGTGGCAAGTTGGCTGTGGCAAAATGGCTGCAGTGAAAAGGCCAGGGCAAAATGGTCATGGTGAGTTGGCCACAGTGAGTTGTCCTAAACCATTCCTTGAAATATTATTGGATATTGGGATTTAATAATCCAGATTCTGAGGAGAAAATATGTACATTCCCTTCACATTTGTTGGCTACTCCATAAAAAAAATGTTCTTTTCCTGTGCTCGCAAAGCAAAATAATGAATTTTATTTCAGCAGGTGACATATGACCCAAGGTTTCTGGTTCAACTTTCTGGCTCTGAATCCATTTCAGTCCTTTGGGGTACGTGATGATCATGTATCACTCCATGCAGATGAATGTTGTATTTGTTTTGATGGTAACATTAGTTAAATTTCATATAAAAATAGTGAGGGCATATGAGAATCCATCACTTGGATTTGTGCTTTTGCACATTCAATGATGCCAAACAATATTAGTTTTATCATTGTAATATCTTACAGATGGGTATGAGCTTTGATTTGATGATGGCATCAAATGAAACCCACATAAGTTCATGAGGATCTCTGAGGATCTGCATAAATCCAACTTTTATCTAATTTGCACAAAATCCAAGTGAACTACAGTCTTATTTCATGTGTAAATTTCATTCATTTTTTTTCCTTTATATTATCTATTATCTATTGTCTTTCACACACAAACACACTAGCAATCCATATGTATAGAAATCACATTGCAGGATCAGATTTTGGAACAGTGTGTTATTTTTCTTCATGGGTCTGGCATATAAAGTCCTAAGAATGGGGCAAAATTAAATTAATTAGATATTAGAAAGTGGTATTGGTTTGTCTATTTAACAAAAATAAGCATCAGTTATGAATAATTTTGGAAGTAGCGCAACATTAAAGCTCCCAGAAGATAGCCTGAAATTGATTCCCTTAAGACTCTGAAGTTACTTCAGGGATGCTAATAATTCAGTTTATATAAAGGAATAGATTCTTTCTATCATAAATCATCAAGTCTGTGACCAACTCACCTCTCCTGTATAAATTTATACTGAAAAGTGATACAGTCATTCCAAGGTCAAGGTTGATTGGTTTCTTACATTCATTCGAGATAGTGTCAGTGATTAAAATCATTTTTGGATTGCCTCTACATTGCTCAAAGAACATAGAGAAGTACAAGAACATAGGAAAAAAAGTAATTGAATATTTCCAGTATGATGGTCTATGGAGTTGAATCAAATGCCTGTGATTAAGAGCAGAAACTAAAAAATTCAGCAAAGCTACTGGTATTTTTCAATTAAAAACATTTCTTGTGTGGCAGCGAATAGCATCTAAAGGCTGAAATGAACATCATTTTGGCTGTTGCAAATGCCCAAGGCTACCTTTGTAAAGGTTGGTATTTATTTATTTTCTTATTTTTAAGAATTAAGATTTTTAAGTGATTTATAATCATGCAAAAAGAATAATTTTCAGAACCAAATTAGCAGACAAAAAGGATTCTTAACTGTTCTGCATCTGGCACATCCTTCAAATGCTCCTTAAGTATTGCCCTTTCCATCATGAATTAAACTTAGAGCCCAATTTGTAAGAAAAGAGACTAGAAGAAGTTTAGTAGAAATGTGATATATTTATTTTGAAAAGGGGGAAGAGGAACATTTAGAAAGGAGAGAGAATATTGTTCTTGATCCCACCACTTTGGAGTATAAAAGTTGCACAGTCTAGATCACTTTGTGCAATGGGTTATAATTACATTTAACAAATGTAGGCAGAAGATTGTGATAGCCACAAGGCAGCCATTAAATCCATCTTTTTCTTTAATCTCTGTCCTCCAAATTTGCACCCTCACTCTATGGTTGTTTGGCCACCTTCAGTAATGATTGTCTCTTCTAAGTTATTCTGCTAAATGTGATCCTTCTGAAAGTGCCTAAAAAAATAGTTTACTTTGGTTAGCATTCGAGTATTTGACTAAGAGATGAAGGCCCTACATAAAGGAGTCCATCTACTCTATGAATAGTTTATGCAATTCTATTTCTGTGCAGGAATCTCAGGAAAAGTTAAGGGCAAGCAAATGCTCTGAGCATTTGACTTTCTTGCTTAGCTCATACATTTTTGCTTGAATCCCAGAATGCTCTTTGACTCACACAGCAACAGAGTAGTGATTTAGGATTTCTAGGCATAGTTTATTTGGGATTGGGGGAGATGTAATTCACTTGGAATAATTGGAATGATTTATATAATTTAATTAATCTTGTTAATGTGAAACAATATGTTGGTGTTAATCAGGAAAAAAAACTCCAAACAATGCATCTGATACATTTACAATGAAGGACAAATCTTCAAAAGAAGCCGAGGAAGCTTATACCTTTATTTTCATTGAAGCTGCACAATATGCAAAAGATACAGGTAATCATTAATCATTTGTACTTTGTCTTAGCTTGATGTAGCTATAATGCTAAAAGCAACTGCAGTTAAAATTTTCAGGTGATTTTCATTTTTTCACCACAAAAATCATGCAGGTATGGGAACAATCCTTTAGTAAAATTGCCGGGGTCATTAGGGAAAGTGCTCAAATTGTATCCTATGCCAATTGAACAAAGGGAAACTCATGACTTGCATTTTTCCCTTTGTGTCCTCTCTTTGAAGCGCTCCATGTTTCTTGAAAAACTCTTCAAATGATTCAGATGGACCTTGTCAACATTGTGAGTTGTGTCTTTTTTCAAGGGAGCAACAGGGACAAGCATACAGCCAGTATAAGAAATAATGCAACATTATTCTACATAATTGTTGGTTAATTTTTGTTTCCTACTACAATCATGTAAGACACAATCAACAATTTGTGGTTCATCTGAGGCTGTCTGAAGGATGGGAGTTCCAGGAGGAGAAAGGGAAAAATAAGATCTTTTGCATAAGCTGTCTTGTCCCTCCATCAAGCACTTTTGATTGATATTCATCCTGTTTGTATGAGAGGTATTTTTGTATGAAAAAATACCTCTCACACAAAAAAGATCTTCCAAAAATTCTGATCTCACTTAAAAATCAAATCAAAGATGCCAAATCCAAACTGGTTCCTTAAAGATTAGTTAAGTGATGCCATTCTGACAGCCTTTCTTTCTGCTTACCAGGTGCAGTGTCTCTCTAACTAATCATGAACAATTACACCATGGTAACTGAATTCATTCTTCTTGGGCTAACAGACAAGGTGGCATTTGAAGGCCCTCTCTTCATGATATTTTTTCTGATTTATTTTCTGACATTGGCTGGGAACATGTGGATGGTTGTATTGATCAAAATCAGTCCCCGGCTTCATACCCCAATGTACTTCTTCCTCAGCAATCTGTCTGTAGTTGATGTCTGCTACTCTTCCATCTTTGCACCAAGACTCTTGATGAATTTAGCACAATTTAAAACTATTTCATATGCTGGATGCATCACCCAACATTGCTTTTTTGTCATCTTTGTGAGTACTGAGGGCTTTCTGCTTGCAGTAATGGCATATGACCGCTATGTAGCCATTTGTAAGCCATTGCTCTATACCACTATGATGACCAAAAGGGTCTATGTCCTGCTAGTAGCAGGTTCATATCTAGGTGGAATAGTGAATTCCCTCACCCACACTTCTGGCTTGCTTATGGTGTCATTCTGTGCCCCAGGTGTAATTAACCACTTCTTCTGTGATACACCAGCTATGTTGAAAGTTTCATGCAGTGCTACCCATATTAATGAACTTATATTGGTCACCTTCTCTGGAATAATTGCTCTTTCTACTCTTCTGATAATTATAATCTCCTACCTGTGTATCTTGACTAGCATCATAAAGATGCATTCTTCTGAGAATAGATACAAAGCTTTTTCCACCTGTGCTTCCCACCTAACAGCAGTCACCATGTTCTATGGGCCAGTTAGTTTAACCCATTTGCAACTCAGCTCCATGCACATTCAGCAACAAGAGAAGATCTCGGCTGTGTTCTACACTCTGATAGTCCCAATGCTGAATCCAGTGATCTACAGTTTGAGGAACAAAGAGGTAAAAGATGCCTTGAAGAAAGTGATTAATTGTCAAAAAGAATAAAGTTTTTGCTGCCCTGGAAGAGTTTGGAATATTTTTTTAATCCTATGGGGGAGTCTCATTGCAAAATTGGAAGGAAACTGATAGTTTATTCAATTTACACATATGATTCTCTTAATTAAAAAAAAACAATTTGAAACTTGCTCGAGCTTTGCTAATTTAGCAGAAGCGCGAATCAGAAGCGCTGATCCTGGAGCTTCTGCTAACTTAGCAAGCGGCATGCCTTTTAGCGAAGCTGAGCAAGTGAGCTGGGCAGAGCTTTTCTCTGTCTCTGCCTGTGCACAGGCAGGTTTGCTGGCAGCAAAGCCCCCAGTCACACTGGCAGCCTATCCCCCTCCCCTTGTCCCTTCCTGGGCATGGAGGGGGGAGGAAGGAAGGGACAAAGAGGGAGGGAAGTAAGGAACCATGAGAGAGGGAAGGAAGAAAGGAACAATGGAAGGGAGGGAAGGAAGGAAGGAACAAAGAGGGAAGGAAGGAAGGAAGGAAGGAAGGAAGGAAGGAAGGAAGGAAGGAAGGAAGGAAGGAAGGAAGGAAGGGACAAGGGGAGAGAGGGAGGGAAAGAGGAAGAGACTAAGAGGGAGGGGAAGGAAAGGGAAAGGAAGGAAGGGACAATGAGAGAGAGGGAGGGAAGGAGGAAGAGACTAAAGGAGGGGAAGGAAAGGAAGGAAAGAAGGAAGAAAGGGACAGTGGGAGAGAGGAAAGGAAAGAGGAAGAGACTAAGAAGGAGGTGAAGGAAAGGAAGGAAAGAAGGAAGGAAGGGACAATGGGAGAGAGGGAGGGAAGGAGGGAAGGAGGGAAGGAGGAAGAGACTAAGGGAGGTGAAAGAAAGGAAGAAAAGAAGGAAGGAAGGGACAAGGCACCCACCCCAGTCCCATCCCAGAGACCCACAGATTCCCCCCACAGGCACTCTGCAACCTGAGTGATCAGCTGGCCACTCCCCGTGGCCATTGATCACGTGACCCTGGGACACTGTGAATGTCATAAGTATGAATCAGTTGTCAAGCATCCAAATGTAAATCACATGACCCTGGGGATGCTGCAACAATCATAAGTGTGAAAATTGATCATAATTCGCTTTTTCAGTGCTGTTGTAACTTCTAACAGTCACTAAGCGAATTGTTGTAAGTCGAGGACTGCCTATACTTTCCCATTTTTTCCTCTTTTTTTTTGGTCAAGTTTTTGATACCTCCCGGCCAGCTGGATGGGGGGTTTGGGGTCACCACAACATGAGGAACTGTATTAAAGGGTCGCAGCATTAGGAAGGTTGAGAACCACTGTTCTAAATGATCATAGAACTGCTGCCTAACAGATCATATATGTCTGCATTAATGATTTAAAACAGGGGTGTCAAACTGCCGGCCCACAGGCTGGACGCATCATCCGGAAGCCGCGCCCACCCCATTGCCGGCAATGGCAAAACCATCCCGATACATTGCGTGATGTCACGTGACGTCACGAGTTTGACATGTTTGATTTAAAATACTTGGGGAAATTGGCCATTAAAGAATGTTCTAGATAGAAATACAAGTTTTGAATCAGGGGATTGAGAGGAAATTAACATCAAGTAAAGTTGCTTGTCAGGTCTCACAAGGCATTACTTACAGTGCAGTCATAAAGCCATTTTTATTTCATTGCAGCTTACGTCCATATAAGTGGATAGAATATTGTAGCATTTTGAGAACAGGGAAAACCATGCAAGATGATATACCAGCATTTCCCTGAAGGTCTGGACAGCAGGAATTTTATATGCCTTTGGATTCAATAGTTTTGATGAGTTATTGGTCTACCCAGTGCAGACCTTATTTGGTCATGAACCTTCTCCCAAAATGATATTGCTATGATTTCAGAAAGCCTATTTACTAACTCCACTTTCAATGATTAACAAACCTAATTGAGTAACCCTAACCCCAATTTTGTCGCTATTGATTATAAATAAGCCTAAATCATTCAGACTTTCTGGGACTTGTTTTGTTTCACTGTTTTTGAGGGTTTAAAATATAATGAACCTAACAAGCAAAAGCCTATTTTGAGCAATTTTGAAGCAAGTAAATTGGAAAATTATTAAGCTACTGTATCTTTTAAAAACATATTAGGTTGATTCTTTAAATTCAGATATTCAAATGAGTGTAGTAGCCATACTCTATTTGAGATGATTTAAAGTAAATAAAACCCCAATGAACAGTTTCTGACACTTAACAGGGATAAAAGAAGTTTTTTTAAAAAAAAATCCAATGTGCCTTTCATAAGTAAAAAAATTGTATTATTGCCTTTAGATGGCTATTGCCTGACCTAGAAAAAGTTTGCCATATTCTCCATATAATTGTTGATACATATGGTACACAGGGAGAAATTTATTTATTTATTTATTTGTTTGTTTGTTTGTTTGTTTGTTTGTTTTTCATGTATTAACATTTATTCATTTTTACAAATAAGTCAAGACAGCTTCCTCCTCTTAGTTTCCCACCCTTTGAGGTGAGTTGGGCTGAGAGTGAGTGACTGTCTCAGATATCTAACTGGTTTTCATGGCTATGACTGACCTAGAACTCTCTGTCGCCTCGTTTCTAGTCCGGCACCTTCCCCACTATGCCAAACAGTATGCCTTGCATCAACATCGTCATCATTCAAAACACCAAATAAAAATAATTATGATCCTGTACACTTGGCATGTATATGCTGTAGGTCCTTCAAGTGACCTACAAGGATCTGAAGTTGATTTTTTTTTTTTTACGATCAAATGTTTAGCCTGGGTTTAGCATGTTATCCACCTATCAAGTCTTTCCCAACAACCTTGAATAGGCAGGTGTTACTGTTTGATGATGTTAAAAGGTATCCTTGCAGAATTATTATTATTTATTAAATTTGTATGCAATCAGACTCTCAGAAAGATTCTAATCTAGGCATTTCACACACACACAAAAGAATAAAACATTAAAGTTAAAAGATGTCAAGTGCAATGAAGCAAGGAGTCTCACCCTCCCTTGCCAAAGGCCAGATTCTATTCAGAATCTTCAGAGCTTGCTTTAATCCTCACATCCAGGAGCTTCAGATCCATTCTGCAAAAATGGCTTAGAGCACACATGGGCATACAAACTGTAGCACTTTTCTGCAATCTCTGAAAGTTGTTGCTGCAGGTTCTCCTAGGTTGCGTGGCTGCTCTCTGCACCTGCCATGTGGTCTCAGGAAAAAATGCAGTAGCTTTGAGGATTGCAGAAAAGTGATGCATTCATGTTCTTCAATGCTCCAAAGCATTCTGTTTCCAGTCACAATGAACTGGAGTCTATTTTCGAAAAAGAGCTGTCTTGGCTTGATATAGATTGTTAATTTTTAATGTTTTAATGTTTTGTTGTATTACTGATACAATTTTATTTGGTTTGTTATTTGCTTGTCATATATTTGTTGTCAAGGCCTTGGGATTGGATCCATCTTTTCAATACCAAATAATGAACTCGGCATCGGTTCTGGTTACTTTATAGCATCTGTTCTGTTTCCTAAAAAGGCTTATTTGCTATACTGGGAGAAAGCTCAACTCTTTTGCTCATTTAAAAAGGAGAAACTGAGAGAATACACCATAGTATTTTGCCCAACAAAGAAAAAGTCTTCATGCTTCTAAAGATAAATTACTTTTTCCTAATGTGAATCACCTACATTATCAGGGGAACATATTCCCAAAGAGTAAATCAGTACCTTTGTGAATCTTAATAAAACTGAATACAGATCTGTTGTAAATGAAGCTGCTTCTTTGAGGATAGCTTGGCAGTATCAGCATCAGCCTCTATATGCTCTTGTGGCTGGATCCTCCCCTTATCCCTGCTTCAGTGATCAAGTCACAAATGTCATCGACAAATTAAGAAGAGTTCTTTCTTAAAACCCGATAGAGAAACAGTGAAGAACCTGAGATTTTTTTCAGGATGGAGGTTTGTGGCACTGATGGCAATCAATATGAAACATTCTATCACCAGATTTATATTTTAAAAGCCTAAAAAGAAAGAAATTAGTATAATTTGGGCTCAGTTTCATGTTTTTTTTTTTTACTGTGCTACTCAATTTCAGAAAAAAAAATGGGGGAAAGCTTGTCTCTGTGGTAGTAATTTTTTTTTTTGCATAATTAATTGAAGCAGGAATGTTATACATGGATGGCTAGGACTAGTAGCCACACGAAGAAGAAATATTAACAATTTGGGTGAGATGGCATTAGCTATCTGAATGTTGCTCAGTATCTTATATTATTTTGCCTTATATTATTATTATATTTGTCTACATTATAGACAAGGAAAGCTATTTTACCTGGTGTCCCTGCTGACATATAGTGGATTGCCTGCTTCATGCATGCTTGTCTTTTCTGTGAAAACCCTAAAAACTGAAGCAAAGATCACATTTAGTTTCATTTGAAATGACTGAAGGATCATCTTACAATTTATAAATATCTTCCCCGCCTTTTTCTTGACAATTTTGACAATTTTATATCTGGTATGAAAAATAGTAATGACAGTTCTGTGAATGATTTTCTCTTGCTGGGCTTTTCCATTCTTGGAAAGAAATCAACTTTACTTTTGGGGATTTTCTCCCTCACCTATGGCACCATCCTGGCCTTCAACATCACTATCATGTCAGTCCTATGGCTCGACCGGACTCTGCATTGTCCAATGTACTTTTTACTTTTTGCATTATCTGTCTCAGAAACCTGTGCTACCTTTGTCACTGTCCCCAAACTTCTATTCCTTCTGTTGACCGGCAGACAGTCCATTTCCTTTGTTGGATGTGCCATGCAGATGTTTTGCTTTTTTAGTTTGGGAGCCAACAACTGTTTCCTTTTAGTCGCTATGTCTTATGATCGGTATGCAGCAATTTGCTACCCACTTCAGTACCAAGTGCTGATGGAGAAAAGGGTTTGCATCAAACTAGTAGCTGCATCATGTCTAACAGGGTGCTATATATCTCTGGTTATTTGCATCCTTATTTTCAGGTTGCCTTTTTGTGGGCCAAAAGAAATCCAACATTTCTTATGTGACATTTCACCTGTGCTGAGCCTGACTTGTACTGACACTTCCCTGACTCGTCTGGTGGTGGTTCTTTTATGTGCTGTTGTTTTGCTGGGCACAGTCCTATTGATCTCTGTTTCATACGCCTATATTATTTCTGCTATCCTAAGGATCTGCTCCAGTTTGGGAAGAAAAAAAATGTTCTCCACCTGTGCGTCCCATCTCATTGTGGTGATCACCCACTTCAGTTGTGCTTGTTTTGTGTATTTGAGACCAAAAGCAGCTTCTTCACTAGGTCAAGACACATGGATCTCAACCGTTTTTGTCTTTATAACCCCTCTGCTGAACCCTTTGGTTTATACCTTGAGAAACAAGGAAGTTAAATTAGCCATTCAAAAATTGCTAAGGAATTTGTTTTGTTCTCAGAATCTCTAACCAAAAGAGGTGATTTTGATGTAATTTAATGGGGTGTGTGTGTATGCATCTTAAAGTCTGAGGAAGCTCAGAGCCAAGACACTAGCATATATTGGAATAGTTTTAATACAGACCACTGAAAAGATAGACAAATATTATGCAATATTTAAGTGCAGTCTTTAGAGCAAAAGGTAGTGTTGAGCATAGCACTTAGACTTATAGTATATACAGCTTCATGGTGTTTTACAGCCCTCTTTAAGCAGTTTGCAGAGTCAGCATATTGCCCCCAACAATCTGGGTTCTCATTTTACTAACCTCGAAAGGATGGAAGGCTGAGTCAACCTTCAGCCAGTCAGGATCGATCTGCTGGCAGTGAGCAGAGTCAACCTGCAATACTGCATTCTAACCACTGTGCCACCAGGCTCAGTGTTATGATTAACACTTTCTTTCTCTGCCAAGAGATTAACAAATAATCCCATTCTTTCTGTCTCAAACAACAAGCATACAAACATAAACGGAAGTATTCATGCACTGGTACTGCTACTTAGCCTGGAAATACAGCCTGTAAAATTGCACACAGGAAGACAGGAACAACACCTCCTAATAAAATCTTCTACTGGCCTTTACTTTCATTAGATGCTGATTAGACAAATACTTTTGCTCACCAGCTGAACTGTTCATAATTTTGTACTTGAGAAATAAATTTTATTACTGTCCACCATGATATGATCATTTAAGCTGAAAGACTCTCTTCATGTATATATTTTTAAAAAATCAACACAATGGCGCAAGGGAATGGCTGGACTATCAGCAAGTAAATGTCACCCACAGCACCCAGAAGGAATCAATAGATTGACAACATGGTGCCTTCCAAGGTAATAAAAATGTGAAAGAGAACAGCCAGGCAAAAGTCTTTGTCTCAGAAACAGCATGAAAGGTTTAATGCACGAGCCAGAGAAAGAATCAGCAACTCTCTTGGCTCTCTTGAATGTCTATGCTAATCCTCTTCTACAAACATAACCAAGACCATGTTTAAAAAGTCTAACAAAAACTCTCTGGATGAAGCAGAAACTTTACTTTTAAACTACAGTATCTAAAATGACAATTCTAAGCAGCCATTGAAGCTTCAGAATGTATTGAATTCAGCATCATATAAAATGTTTCTTCCATAGTTAGGGATACATGATACTGATATTTCAGGATCCAATTTTATTCCAATTAGTAAACATGATAGACAGTGTTTAAAATATTTGACTATGTACCTATTGTTCATCACGTCACACTATTTTTTCTCCTTTATTTATTCATCTTCTCAGTACGTCTCTGATTCAAAGTCTCTGGGTTGTTGTTTTTTTTAAAAAATGCTCTAATATGGTAGTCTGAATTCCCAGAAGGGAGGGACTGCATTCCAAAAAACCAAAAGGCAGTGAAGTTTAAATACTTTGGTTGGGGGAAAGAGAGTTAAGACAGTTCCTCCCTAGAGATTCTCAGAGTATATCCCTAATGAAGCCAGAAGCCAACCTGCCTTCTCTAGGAATGAGTTTTGAGCTGGTGCATGAGTTAATGGCCATCCTAACAATCATGCACCTATCTCATATCATCCAGAAACAGACACAGGGCAGTGGTCACATTACAGAACTGGTTCCTGTCAAAGCCTAAATTATGTGATCTGAAACTGAGGATGCTCTTGGCATCTCCCTTTATCATGGCGAGATCATGCCCTGGCTTCCATGGGATTCTCTAGTACCCACTAAATACTCCACTGTAGGAAAGCTGGAACCATTAGATGGGTCTGCCTCTAACAGTTGAAGAACCTGGATGAGTTTCAGAAGGTGCTGGAGATTGTTGCTGTTAGTCTGTTGCAGGGTTCATCTGAAGCCTTGGTTGCTGCTTGGAATAAGGGGCATTGGAGCAGATAGCACCCATGCAACCTCATTTCTCTGGGGAATCCTTGTCCCTCTTAGGGATCCTGCCTAATGAGAGCAGAGGTGTCTAGAGCCTAGTTGGAACTCAGCCAAGGCAAACTCAATAGAAAATGGGTCAGAGTCTCTATCAAGGGCTACCTTCTGATGGTAGGGAAGTGAAACAGTAGTACTTCTCCACTCTTATTGCATTCACAAATTGCTGCCCCTGAGGCCTGTTTTTAGTGACATAAGTCCTCATGAGAAAAGGAGACCTGAGAAACATTTTGCAAAGACATGTGGAGGAATTTCTCAGCATTGATTAAACAAAATCACTCAAATCACACTTAATAATAATAATAATAGTAAAGTTGGAAGGGACCTTGGAGGTCATCTAGTCCAACCCCCTGCTCAGGCAGGAAACCCTATACCATTTCGGACAAATGGCTTTCCAGTCTCTTCTTAAAAACTTCCAGTGTTGGAGCATTCACCGCTTCTGGAGCAGGTTGTTCCACTGGTTAATTGTTCTCAGGAACAATTAAAACTTCTGTCAGGAAGTTTCTCCTTAGTTTTAGGTTACTTCTCTCTTTGGTTATTTTCCACCCATTGCTTCTTGTCCTGCCTTCAGGTGCCTTGGAAAATAGCTTGACTTCCTCTTCTTTGCGGCAGCCCCTGAGATATTGGAACACTGCTATCATGTCCCCCCTCAACCTTCTCTTCATTAAACTAGACATACCCAATTCCAGTAACTGTTTCTTGTATGTTTTAGCCTCCAGTCCCCTAATCATCTTTGTTGCTCTTCTCTGTACTCTTTCTAGAGTCTCAACATCTTTTTACATCACGGTGACCAAAACTGGATGCAATATTCCAAGAGTGGCCTTACCAAGGCATTGTAAAGTGGTATTAACACTTCACATGATCTTGATTCTATCCCTCTGTTAATGCAGCCTAGCACTGTGTTGGCCTTTTTGGCAGCTGCAGCACACTACTGGCTCATATTTAGGTGATTGTCCACTAGGACTCCGAGGTCCCTCTCACAGTTATTACTATTGAGCAAGGTACCCCCTATACTATACCTGTGCATTTGGTTTTTCTTGCCTAAATGTAGAACCTTACTTTTTTCACCATTGAATTTCATTTTATTAGATAGCGCCCAGTGTTCAAGTCTGTCCAGATCCTTCTGTATCTTAAGCCTGTCTTCTGGAGTGTTGGCTATTCCTGCCAGCTTGGTGTCGTCTGCAAATTTGATGAGTTCCCCATCTATCCCCTCATCCGAATCATTGATATAGATATTGAAAAGCACTGGGCCCAGAACAGAGCCCTGGGTCACCCCATTACACACTTCCCTCCATTTAGATGCAGTTCCATTGAGGACTACATGCTGAGTACGGCCAGTTAGCCAGCTACGAATCCATCTGGTGGTGGTGCTTTCTACCCCACATTTTTCTATCTTATCAAGTAGTAGGTTGTGATCTACTTTATCAAATCCCTTACTGAAGTCCAAGTAAATTATGTCCACAGCATTCCTCTGATCCACTAATTTTGTCACTTGGTCAAAAAATGCAATAAGATTTATCTGGCGTGATCTATTTTTGACAAACCCATGTTGGCTTTTAGTAATGACTTTGTTTGCCTCTAGGTGTTCGTTGATTCATTGTTTGATTATCTTTTTCAGGATCTTCCCAGATATTGAGGTCAGGCTGATAGGTCTGTAATTTCCTGGATCCATTTTTTTCCCTTTTTTGTAGATGGGAACTACATCAGCTCTTTTTCAGTCCTCTGGTAGT
This sequence comes from Crotalus tigris, assembly GCF_016545835.1. Lineage (NCBI taxonomy): Eukaryota > Metazoa > Chordata > Lepidosauria > Squamata > Viperidae > Crotalus > Crotalus tigris. Next base: position 2,104,916 of record NW_024096618.1, on the reverse strand, counting down.
TCCCCTGTGCTCCAGGATCTTTTAAAAATATAGTTCAGTGGTTCTGAGATCACATCTGCCAGTTCCTTGAGAACCTTGGGGTGTAATCCATCTGGTCCTGGCAATCTGAACTCATCTAGGCTGGACAGGTGCTCACTTACCATTTTTTTGCCTATCTTAACTTGCATTTTTATTCTGTTTTTTATGGCACTATTTTCGATAGGTTGGTCTGTTTTTTCCCTTTGTGTAAAGACAGATGCAAAAAATGAGTTAAATAGTTCTGCTTTCTCCCTGTTGCTTGCCACCTTCTTGCCACTTTGACCCACTAATGGACCAATCATTTCCTTCACTTTTTACATGTTGAAAGAAGCTTTTTTTTTGTTATCTTTGACTTTGGTCGCAAGCCTTAGTTCATTTTGAGCCTTGGCTTTCCTCACTTCATCTTTGGAGGCTTGGGCTATTTGCTGATATTTTGACTTAGTTATGTGCCCCTCTTTCCACTTTCTATACTTGTCCTTTTTATCTTTCAATTTGTCAGAGAGTTATTTATGCAGTCATGCTGGGTTTTTTTGAGAGCTGTTATTTTTCCTCTTTGTTGGTATTGTGCTAGACTGGGCTTTTATTATCTCATTTTTCAAAATTTCCCAAGCTTCTTGAGTTGTTTTCCCCTTGAGGATTCTCATCCATGGAATCCTTCCCAAGCCATCTCTAAGTTTATTGAAATTAGCTCTCTTGAAGTCCAAGATGCTAGTTTGACTATGTTCTATTGCTTGTGCTTCCATAACGTTGAATTCCAATATTGCATGATCACTTCCTCCCAGGGTTCCTATGGCTTCAACACCTTCTATCATTTCATCTCTGTTAGTGAGAATTAGGTCCAAAATGGCTATTCCCCTAGTTCCCTTCTCTACTTTTTGGGAGACAAAGTTGTCTGCTAGGTTTGTCAGGAACCTATCTGATCTTCCACTTGGTGCAGAGTTTGTCTCCCAGTTGATGTCAGGGTAGTTAAAGTCACCCATTACTATTGTGATGTGTTTCCTACATACTTTAGTTAGCTGACTAGCAAAAAGTTCATCTATTTCCTCTGTTTGGCTGGGTGGCCTGTAGTATACACCTATGGGAATGTCATTTTTTCCCTTTTTATATTGACCCAAATGCATTCAAATGCTTAAATGTACACTGGCCTTGATGCAGGTCTAGAGGAGATGCCTGGGAGTGATTCTTGCCCAGTTATATGGGATTGTTTTTTATATTATTGTATTAATTATTGTATACTACCCAGAGTCACTTCTAATGAGATGGATGGCCATATAAATCTTATTAACAAATATATTAAAACCACTACTGGGTTGCTTTTTTTACAAGATATTTGTCTGATTCCTTCATGCTGCTGGGCTACTGCAAACTGCCCCCTTGGGCAAAGGGATGGCCACCCGCCTCAACAGAGAGGGCTGTATGTTCTCATTTATCCATCACCACTATGATTTAGTGAATACAATGGACATTATTTTATAAGTAGAAAGCTTTTCAGAAAATATGCAGACTATGGATGCTGGAGATATTTCAAGATTAAGTTTAGAATTTCTAAAAAGTGTGAGGATCCACTCATCATATGCATGAAGGATCAGAAGCCTGCACATGATGAGATCTCACTTTTATTCAGATTCTCTAATAAAAATGCAAATCAGATAAAGAATTGGAAAAGGCAAATACAGTGAGGTAACAACTAGGCTACAGGATTTCACAGCAATTCGGTATTTTATTGAGTAGTACCTGTCAACATTTGTATACACATCTCTAATGTTTATAAATTGTCCTGATCGTTACTTTAATGCTTATAGCAGTGATGGAGAACCTTTTAGAGACCAAGTGCCCAAACTGCAACCAAAACCCACTTATGTATCATCGGGTGCCGGGTAGGCGTGGCCCATTAGGTGGGTGTGGCCCATTGGATGGGCGTGGCTGCAGTGGTAATGGCAGGCTGGGTGGGACTAAAAAGTTCAATCAATCAATTCCAACTTTGAGAGATCTTTTTTTTTCCTGAGAGAAGTTGAAATTTATTGAGTGATCGAAACTTTTTTTTTTTTTTGCACACAGCGGCAGAGGCCTAAAGCGAAAAGGTTTTATAAAACCCAGCTGAAGCTCTAGCACTGGGGCGACGGCGCGCGTGTCAACAGAAAGGGCTCTGTGTGCCACTTGTGGCACCTGTGCCATAGATTTGCCACCACAGGTTTATAGTCTGGAAATGAAAATGCTATGTATCTAAATAACATCAGAAATGAGTTTCAGTTTGTGATTCATAATTTTTATTTTTACAACTAGTTTAAGAGCATTTCAAATTGACTGATTAGCATTACATTTCATTCCACACACTATGGCTCTGTCCTGCAGCAGAGTTCTGTTTGGTATGTCTTCTTCCAAGTAGAAACACTCTTAAGTGCAATGCCAAACTTATATCTACCTCTACAGTCAAAATGTTGTGTGTACCTCTTTAATGTTGATGAATTGTCCTGCTAACTGCTCTAATGCTTATAGTCTGTAAAGGAACATTAATCCAACAAAAAAGGGGGAAGGACATGGACTCCAAAGAACCAAGCATTGAATCTTCTGCACAGCCTGAATGAATAGGATTCATTCACAATGATGAATTCATAGTGTTTGTTAGTAGGGCCAGGAAAATAAAGTTGGAAACCAAAGGACAAATCCCCAGATAGAAAAATAGGTACAAGGAACATTTGTGTAACAGGGATGGTTGGCAGTGCAGCACTCACCCAATTGGTCTCCTGAGCAGCTGGGCTGTGGACATCCCAGGGTCTGATCATAATAGAAAGTCTAAGGGAAAGCATGCAGAGACTGTGGCTGTCAAAGTAATTTTAAGGCTTCCCAAGAGTAGGGAGCCACTCATCATAAGCAGATGAAGGACCAAAAGCCTAAACATAAAAAGATCTCATATATCTGCTTGGGATGGTTGGTGGGCAGGACTTGGCTGGTGGATGACCACTAGGCAGAAGATGGGTGACCAGATAAAAGGGAAAGCACATGGTGTGAAGGGAGGAGAACAAAAGAAGGATAGAGGTGGAGGAAGGGAGATGGAGAGTGAAACAAGTGGAGAAACAGCGGAAAGGAAAAGGAGACAAGCAAGAAAGGAGGCAAAGTAAGCAGACAAAGAGGCAAGGGGAGAGAGAGGTGGAAGAATACAGCACAGGGCGAGGAAGGATTTCAGATGAGAGAGAGAGAGAGAGAGAGAGAGAGAGAGAGAGAAAAGAAGAAGAAGAAGAAGAAGAAGAAGAAGAAGAAGAAGAAGAAGAAGAAGAAGAAGAAGAAGAAGAAGAAGAAGAAGAAGAAGAAGAAGAAGAAGAAGAAGAAGGTCTTACCATCCCTTACCATGCCTGTGGACTTCTTGTTCTTTTTTACACTGAAAATAGTTCTTAATGATGTTTGGTGCTGTTGTACTGCTGCAGAATAAATTTGGGGCCAATTACACACTTTCCTGATGGTAGGGCAGTGGTGGAGAACCTATGGCATGGGTGCCAAAGGCAGCACTCAGAGCCCTCTCTATGGGCATACGTGCCATTGCCCCAGCCTTGCCTCCCCCCATGACCCACTCCTCACCAGCAGCCCTCCTGGAGAAGAGTTGCCCCCAAGCGTGGCCCACAAGGAGCAGTGCAGCCAAGGACATGGCAGCCAGGCAGCATAGACAAGACTCTGCCCTCACGCCACATCGCGCACAGTTGATGCTGCAGGGCGCAGGCAGAGGGCGTGGCTGCCATGGCATTGCTGGGCAATCTGTGGCAGGCCCTGGAGACGGTGAGTGGCCCTATGGGTAGACAGGGTGGGAATGGAGCGGGGGCAGGGCAGGGGGTGGAGTGGCCAGTTTTTGGGCACTCACTCTCTAAAAGGTTCGCCATCACTGTGGTAGGGCATGAAAGTAAAAGTATCTACCTGTATTTCTCAGCATTGAGGACACTGTTGATCCTGACAAAATCTCGAATTTTATTTACAGAAATGCAGCCCCAAACTTGTAAGGAACTTCCACCATGTAAAAACCTCCACTTTTGCCTGCAGACATTTATTATTGTACCACTATCCAGCTCTTCGGCAAACAAACTGTCTCCTGCTACAGTCAAATATTTCAAATTTTGGTACTCATCAGCCCAGAGCACCTGCTGCCATTTTTCTGCACCCCAGTTCCTATGTTTTTGTGCACAGCTGAGTTGCTTAGCCTTGTTTCTACATTGAGGATATAGCTTTTTGACCACAATTCTTCCATGAAGACCACTTCTGACCAGATGTCTCCAGACAGTAAATGGGTGTACTTGGGTCCCACTGGTTTCCACTAGTTCTGTGTTGATGGCACTGCTGGACATCTTCCAATGTTGAAGGGAAGTAAGCATGATGTGCATTATGTTTCCTTGGCCAACCACTGTGTCTACCATCCTCAATGTTGCCTGTTTCTTTGTGCTTCTTCAAAAGACCTTGAACAGCATATTTTGAAGCCCGAATCTGCTTTGCAATCTTTGCCTGGGAGAGACTTTGCTGATGTAGTATAACTACCTTTTGTCTTGTTCCTGTGCTCAGTTTTAACATGGTGTATGATCAGTGACATGAAACTGTCTGAAATGTGTTTGAATATTAGAAGCTTGGGTTGATATAATGATACATTACACTTTTTCCTTTGTTGCATTTTTTCCCCTTTTTAAAAAATTACGTTTCTTCATGTAAATACATTATTAGTTTAGCTTCACTACTTGTGCTTTCTGGGTATGATTGACACCCTTTAATCTTAAGGTCCCTCCATCGGCAAGTTAATGTTTCAAATAAAAGTGTTCAAATGGCATAACAAGGTTTTTTTAGTGAATTCTAATGTAAGTTTGAACTAATTATACACAGATGCTATAAAGTGGAAATATGAATTCCTAGGAGACCCTCAAGTGTATTTTGCCAAGAGATTATACTGAGATTTTAATAAATTGGTTCTTAACCAAAGGAAAACAAAGTATATAATGAGAAATTATATCCATCTTTCATCTTTTGAAATGGAATCTTTATTTCAAATCTGGTAAGTTCTTTAACTGAGCACTTCTACTTGGCCAAATAAATTGTTAATTGCTTATATCTTTCTCCTACCACTACTACTTCTACTCTTCACCATATATTTACAGACAGATGTAGGAATACTCAACTGGTCTGATATAAAAATATTGTTGTGTGTTTTACTTAGAATTCTCTTGTGATCCAAACTCCAAAAGCTTCTTCATGATGCTTTGTGTGAATTAAATCTCTTATTATGCATGAAGAATGAAGTTCCTGAGTCAAAAATTGGTTCTTTCTTTTTTTTAGCTTACTGGTAGAGTCTATAGTGGTTAATTCTATTAGTTGTGCATTGAGGCAAAGGGTGCTTATAGTATCTGCTCATTTATATTACTTATAATGAAGTACACACATCCATGTTAAAATCCAATTAATCTATGGTGTTCTTCTAAAAAGTATTTTGTCTTAGAAAAAGAAATACTAGATGGAACTGTACTGCAGGACAAGGCTATAATGCACATTGATCAGCCACTTTGAAATGTTGTAAAATGAATTGTAAATATAAAGTTTATCATTCACAAATTCAGATGCAGATGGAATGGAAGTTGGTGCATAGTAGCCAATTCGTGCCAATGATTGTTACACAGAGCATTTCCTGCAGAAGTGGATTATTTTCTGGTTGAGGTCTCTTGGCAAGAATTATATATCAGACAGTGACTGATCACTCTGACTTCTTTGGAGAATACTAGAATGCGATAGAAAACATATTTTAGCAAGGTCCACATTCTTTCACACAGAGAAAGGCTTTCTGCAATATGCATGGAGATGACGATAGGTATGAAACTATTGTTTGTTAATTGGCATTATTAATATTGTGCACAATCTCCACACAATAATTGAAAAGAACATATTTATCAAGAGCCCATAATACAACAGAGCTCATATATACAAAAAGGAGTAATTCTGCTTTCCAAGCAACAGCTCCTTTTTAGTTTGGGATTTCCTTAGTCTTCTCCCTTGGATATTATAAGACAATCCAGCAGATATATTGCTATAAAGTTTTCCCTCTTTTTTTATTCTATTAGAGGGAAATAAACAATGCAGACAAATCAAACCATTGTGACTGAGTTCATCCTTGTTGGATTCATGGACCACCCAGAGCTTCAGATCCCCCTCTTCATGTTCTTTCTGCTCATCTATCTCATCACATTGGTGGGAAACATGGGGATAATCATTCTAACAAAAATTGATGTTAGGCTTCACACCCCCATGTACTTTTTTCTTAGAAATCTCTCAATTGTAGATGTTGGTTATTCTACTGCCATTGCCCCCAAATTGTTGACAACATTTGTGATAGAACATTCAACAATTTCCTTCATAGGATGCACCACACAATTCTTCTTTTTTGCCGTCTTTGTGACCATTGAAGGTTGTCTTCTGGCTGTGATGGCGTATGATCGCTTCACAGCAATATGCAACCCATTGCTATATTTTGTTATTATGTCAAAGAAGTGTTGCATCTTCTTAGTTATAATTGTATATGCCTGTGGCTTTGCAAGTTCAACAGTCCAGACCATATTTATTTTTAATTTAAATTTCTGCAACTCAAATACTATTAATCATTTTTTCTGTGATGCTCCTCCAATGCTCCAGTTGTCCTGTTCAGATACCCACATTGCTCACTTTGTGCATTTTATTTTATCCACTGCAATTACACTGACAACTTTTCTGGCTGTTTTGATTTCCTACATTGCCATTGTTATTGCCATCCTGAAGATCAGCTCTGCCCAGGGAAGATACAAAGCCTTCTCCACTTGTGCCTCCCATCTCACCACTGTGTCAATTTTCTTTGGAACCATCATCTTCATGTACATACGACCTGGCTCCAATTTCTCATTGGAGGAAGATAAAATCATATCCGTCTTTTATACACTTGTCATCTCCTCACTTAATCCACTTATCTACAGCCTACGTAACAGGGAGGTAAAGGATGCTCTTAGCAAAATGCTAAACAAAATAATATTCCTCAAGTAAAAAATGGTATAAATATTATTTCCTTCATGTTAAAAAAGAAAGCATAGTTGCATTTCTCTGTGAAAAATGCTACTAAATGCTTAACAGTGTTTTGAACAGATGGGAAAATATCTGAAATTATATATAGGTTACTCAAAAGAATAAATGAAAATTTAAAAAAGACAATATGTTTTTAAATAGATCAAAAGAAGAATAATTGTTTTTTATTAATCAAAACAAATAAAATTATGTTTGAATGTTTTTCCTGTGTAAATGCATGTACAGTATAGACAGAAACATTAAAGTGCAAAAGAAATTATGAAAGTCAACCATTTGATCATATAACACAGTGGTTCTCAACCTGTGGGTCGGGACCCCATTTGGGGTCAAACGACCATTTCACGGGGGTCGCTAAACCACACTATCCGCCACTTTTTCCCTTTTCCCTAGCTGTCCTACTCTCTCTTATTGGTGGCCACACCCACTTGGGGGTCACCACAACATGGGGAACTGTATTATGGGGTCACGGCATTAGAAAGGTTGAGAACCACTGATATAACAAAATTTAGATACAATGTGTTTCCATGTAATTCAGATTTAAAATTCCTAATTAGTTTATGGCACTGAAGTGGATGGAACTTATAGAATGTTTATATCAGGTATTGGTACAATGCAACATGTATGTTCAGTGTCGCTTAATTGCTCTCAGTTAAACTGCTTCAGTCAATTTTAGCAACATTCTTTCAGAATACTTTATAATGAAAATGAAACTGCTTTATGGATTGTAGAACATCTGTTCCAAGCCTATCAGGACTGAATACAGTTGTTCAATAATCAATCATAAGTCAAGGATTGCATTTATGGCGAAGTATTAAATATTGGAAACCAACAATTGGTGCTAATTTTCTTTTTCTTTTTTTTCAATTTTTTTTATTATATTCAAAAGTACAAAGCTCCAAAAACTCCAAAACAAAAAACAAAAGAAACAAATACAAATACAAAACACAAAACATTTAAACATTTAAAATATTTAAAACATTAGTGGACCAGAAGAATGCTGTGGATATAATTTACTTGGACTTCAGTAAAGCATTTAATAAAGTAGATCATAACATACTACTTGATAAGATAGAAAAATGTGGGTTAGAAATTATCACCACCAGATGGATTCATAGCTGGCTGACCAGCTGTACTTAGCATGTGATCCGCAATGGACTGCATCTACATCGAAGGAAATGTGTAGTGGGGTGCCCCAGGACTCTATTCTTGGCCCAGTGCTCTTCAACATCTTCATCAATGATTTGGATGAGGGGATAGATGGGGAACTCATCAAATTTGCAGATGGCCCCAAGCTGGCAGGAATAGCCAACACTTCAGAAGATAGGCTTAAGATACAGAAGGACCTTGACAGACTTGAACATTGGGCACTATCTAACAAAATGAAATTCAATGGTGAAAAAAGTAAGGTTCTACATTTAGGCAAGAAAAACTAAATATACAGGTATAATATTGGTGGTATCTTGCTCAATATTAGAAACTGTGAGAGGGATCTCAGAGTCCTAGTGGATAATCACTTAAATATGAGCCAGTAGTGTGCTGCAGCTGCCAAAAAGGCCAACACAGTGCTAGGTTGCATTAACAGAGTGATAGAATCAAGATCACGTGAAGTGTTAATATCACTTTACAGTGCCTTGGTAAGGCCACACTTGGAATACTGTATCCAGTTTTGATCACCACAATGTAAAAAAGATGTTAAGACTCTAGAAGGAGTACAGAGAAGAGCAACAAAGATGATTAGGGGACTGGAGACTAAAACATACAAGAAACAGAAACAATTGGGTATGTCTAGTTTAATGAAGAGAAGGATGAGGGGTGAAACGATAGCAATATTCCAATATATCAGGGGTTGCCACAAAGAAGAGGGAGTCAAGCTATTCTCCAAAGCACCTGAAGGCAAGACAAGAAGCAATGGATGGAAACTAATCAAAGAGAGAAGCAACCTAGAACTAAGGAGAAATTTCCTGACAGTTAGAACCATTAATCAGTGGAACAACCTGCCTCCAGAAGCTGTGAATGCTCCAACACTGAAAGTTTTTAGAAGAAACAGGACAGCCATTTTTCTGAAATAGTATAGGGTTTCCTGCCTGAGCAGGGGGTTGGACTAGATGACCTCCAAGGTCCCTTCCAACATTATTATTATTATTATTATTGATCATTGCACAGTCAGCTACATGTTCAGATTGTATTTGGCATTTTTGTCTACCTATCGAGTCCTTCTTGGGAAACCTATATGCGGGTCAAGAAGCAATAGTGAGAACTGGACACAGAACCACTCATTGCTTCAAAATTGGAAAAAGAGTCCGGCAAGACTGTATACTGTCGCCCTGCCTATTTAATTTATATGCAGAGCACATCATGAGAAAGGCAGGGCTAGATGAATCAAAAGTTGGAATTAAGATTGCCAGGAGAAATATCAACAACCTAAGATATGCAGATGATACCACTCTAATGGCAGAAAGTAAAGAGGAACTAAAGAGCCTCTTGATGCAGGTGAAGAAGGAGAGTGCAAAAGTTGGCTTGAAACTCAATATTAAGAAAACCAAAATCATGGCATCCGGCCCTCTCAATTCCTGGCAAATAGATGGAGAAGAAATGGAGGTAGTGCCAGATTTTATTTTCCTGGGCTCCAAGATCACCTCAGATGAGGACTGCAGCCAAGAAATTAAAGGACGCTTGCTCCTGGGGAGGAAAGCTATGGCAAATCTAAACAGCATACTAAAAAGCAGAGACATCACCCTGCCAACAAAAATGCGTATAGTCAAGGCCATGGTTTTCCCAGTTGCAATGTATGGATGTGAAAGTTGGACCATAAGAAAGGCTGAGCGACAAAGAATTGAGGCCTTTGAACTATGGTGCTGGAGAAGACTCCTGTGAGTCCGTTAGACTGGAAGGCGTTCAAACCAGTCAGTCCTAGAAGAGATCAACCCCGACTGCTCTTTAGAAGGCCAGATCCTGAAGTTGAAACTCAAATACTTTGGCCACCTAATGAGAAGGAAGGACTCCCTGGAGAAGGGCCTAATGCTAGGGCAATAGAAGAATGGGACGACATAGAATGAGGTGGCTGGATGGAGTCACTGAAGCAGTACGCGTGAGCTTAAATGGACTCCAGAAGATGGTAGAGGACAGGAAGACCTGGAGGAACATTGTCCTGGGGTGGTGATGGGTCAGACATGACTTCGCAATTAGCAACAACAAATCGAGTCCTTCCCAAGGACCTAGGATAGGCAGATGTGAATGTGTGATGGTATTACAGATATTGTCGCAGGATGGAAGCAGTTCCTAGTAAGGCGTCTTTTGCAATTGACTATTATTATTATCGATCATCGCACAGTCAGCCAGATGTTCAGACTGGATTTGGCATTTTGTCTACCTATCGAGTCCTTACCCAGGACCTGGGATAGGCAGATGTGGATGTTTGATGGTATTACAGATATCGTCGCAGGATGGAAGCAGTTCCTAATAAGGCTGCCTTTTGCAATTGACTAATAGCGAATTTGTCAATGCCAATGGTGTTCAAGTGGTGCTCCAGTTGTTTTGGGATTGCACCCAAGGAGCCTATGACTATTGGTACTACCCTTGCTTGCTTTTGCCACAGTCTTTCTATTTCTATTTGTAGGTCTTTGTATTTTGTTATCTTCTCCAGTTCTTTCTCTTCTATTCTGCTATCTCCAGGCACTGCCACATCCACTATCCAGACTTTTTTGTCTTTCTTATCGACAATTGTTAAGTCTGGGGTATTATGTTGCAGGTGCTTGTCTGTTTGAATTCTGAAGTCCCAGAGCAGTTTAATTTTATCATTTTCTATGACTTTCTCTATTTTATGATCCCACCAGTTTTTGCTTACAGGCAAATGATGTTTTTTGCAGATCTTCCAATGCACCATTGTTGCTACTTTGTCATGCCGCTGCTTGTAATCAGTTTGTGCAATCTTCTTGCAACAGCTTACCAAGTGGTCCACTGTTTCTTCAGCTTCTTTGCATAGGCGGCACTTACTGTCTGTTGCTGTCTTCTCAATTTTGACTTTGTATGCATTTGTCCTTAAGGCTTGGTCTTGTGCAGCCAGAATTAGTCCCTCGGTCTCTTTCTTCAATTTTCCTGCTCTTAGCCATTGCCAGGTTTTATTATTATCTGCTTTCCCAGCTATTTTTTTCATGTATTGGCCATGTAGTGCTTTGTCTTCCCATGCCTCTATTCTGTTCTTCATTTGGTCTTTCTTGTAGGCCAGTTTGGTCTCTCCAGTAGTTAGTAAGCCTTCCTGATATACTAATTTCAGTGCATCTTCATCATTGTTCTTCAGATATTCTTCCAAAGCCATTTTTTCTTCTTCAACCATCTGATGTACTTGTAGCATTCCACGCCCACCTATTTGCCTTGGTAGATAAAGTCTATCAATGTCACTGCGTGGATGAAGGGCATGATTCATTGTCATTATTTTTCTGGTCTGCCTATCCATTGCTTTTAGTTCTGCTTGAGTCCAGTCCACTATTCCAGCTGTGTACCTAATGACCGGGATTGCCCAGGTGTTGATTGCCTTTATGGTATTTCCTCTATTGAGTTTGGATTTTAAGATCTTCTTCACTCTCTTGATGTATTCACCTCTAATCTTTTTCTTGACTTCAGTGTGCTTGATGTTGTCAGCTTGAAGGATACCCAAGTATTTGTAGTACTCTTCCTCATCCAGACTCTTAATGTTATTTTCGTGGGGCATCTTGATTCCTTCAGTTTTCATTATTTTTCCTTGTTTGATAGTAAGTGTGGCACATTTGTCCAAGCCAAACTCCATTACAATATCTTCGGCTATATATACGGACAGTGTTGAGCAGCGATTCTATTTCAGATGATGTTTTTCCATACAGCTTCAGATCATCCATATAAAGGAGGTGGGATAGTCTGGCAGATGTTTTTGATGTTTGATAGCCATGTCCTGAGTTATTCAGTATTGTTGACAGAGGAAACAGTGCAATAACAAATAGTAATGGTGATAATGAATCTCCTTGAAATATTCCTCTCTTGATATTAACCTCTCCCAGCCTCTCACCATTGATCTGCAACTGTGTCTTCCATTGTGCCATGGATCTTTGCACAAATTTTCTGATGTTTCTACTGACTCCTGTTATTTCTAGGCACTTTATTATCCAATCATGTGGCAGAGAGTCAAATGCCTTTTTGTAGTCAATCCATGCCACATTCAGGTTGGTCTTCCTTCTCTTGCAGTTTTCCAAGATCATTTTGTCTATTAGGAGTTGATCTTTTGTTCCTCTGCTATTGGGGCGGTTTCCTTTCTGCTCAGGTGGAAAGAGATTGTTTTCAACTAGATGCTGTTGCACTGCATCAGCTACTACACCAGTTAGTAATTTGAAAGTTGTTGGTAAGCAGGTAATTGGCCTGTAGTTACCTGGTGTTGCCCCTTTTGCTGGATTTTTTATTATTAGGTAGGTTTTCCCAGTTGTTAGCCACTTTTCAATTTCTCCTCCTTGTAGTATATTGTTATTATTATTATTATTATTATTATTATTATTATTATTATTATTATTATTATTATTACTAACCATTAAAAAGGTGCATTAAAAATGAATATATGTACACATATTATCCCCCTTAATTGAATACTGATCAATAAATTACTACAAAATTAATTCCCACCCCTTTTGAAATAGCTCCCCCATTTTTTAAAAAACTAGTAAATTACTGGTCTGTCTCTATATACTTAACAGGGAGAAAGATAATAATAAAAAAGATTAAGGTTTCAAACCTCTCTGTTAACAAACTATTACTGTAAACCACTCACTGAAAATTTACCATGGCATCTTATCTATCCCAAACTATTCCCAAAATGAAATGTCAATCAATCAGAAGAGAGCTGGAAGGGACCTTGGGGGTCTTCTAGGTCAACTCCTTGCTCAAACAGGAGACCCTATACCATTTCAGACAGGTGGCTGTCCAGTCTTTTCTAAAAAAAAAAAATCTTCCATTAATGAAGCACCCACAACTTCTGAAGGCAAGCTGTTCCACTGGTGCTGTTCCAGGTTGCTTCACTCCTTGATTAGTTTCCATCCATTGTTTTTTTGTCTTGCCTTCTGGTGCTTTGGAAAATAAGCTAACCCCCTCCTCCTTGTGGTAGTCTCTCAAATCCTGGAATACTGCTATTATGTCACCCCTAGTCCTTCTTTTCTCTAGATTAGCCCTACCCAGTTCCTGCAACCATTCTTCATATGTTTTTGTCTCCAGGCCCTTAATCATTTTCATTGCTCTTCTTTACACTTTTTCCAAAGTCTCAACATCTTTTTTTGTAATGTGGTGACCAAAATTGGATGCAGTATTCCAGATGTGGCCTTACTAAGGTTTTTTTTAATGCAGTACTCCACGTGATTTTGATTCTATGCCTCTGTTTATACAACCCAGGATTGTATTGGCAAAGAGATGGTTACCTCTTAGTCTATGGAGATCTATGTGCATGTGGTCTGTGGGCTGAGCCTCATCCTCAGAGTAGACCAAAATGTCAATCAGATAGAGTTCCATGAATTTATCTATGAGGTCTGAGAATACTTGATTCAAAGATCTGGAAAATACAGCTCCTGCATTAACGAGCCTGTAGAGGACCTTTTTGTTTTTAAATTTGCCGTATTTGGTGTCAAAGGTGGTTATAAAGTTGTAAACATTGCAAAGGTCCAGTCTTGTACAAATGCATGCTTTCTGCAGTCTGTCTAAGTGGTCTGGTATTAATGGCAGTTGAAGATGGTTTCTTATTGTCACTGAATTCAAAACTTTGTAATTATGGACCATTCTCAGGGGGGGATACCCACTGTTATTAGGCCCACTGGAATCTTACTTCTTGGGTACAGAGAGGATGGTAGCCAAGGCAGGAGACTGGGAAGGTCTAATTTGCAAATGAGAGTCCAAATATTATTTCAGCGTTTCTAATTATTTAGTAGACTTTTGGTATTGTCTCTTGGAGGGGATCTTAATGTCAGGGACCAGATTTATGGCAATCACAGGTTCTGTGCCAGGGGAGAACTGAGACTTTTTCCTCTCCAAAAACATCAGCAAAGTCCATGTATTTACTTGGCAGATTGGGGATCTTTCTGTTAGGTTTCAATAGGGGAAAGTTGGGGGGGGGAGATTTCAGAAGGCCAATTGCAGCAAGAAAGGCATTGAGGGCTGTTGAAAGCAATAGACCAGTTCCTCTGCTTACTGGTGGGATCATGGCATTGTAACCAAGTGATCCTCAGCACCAGTGGAAGATAAATGTGGTCAGCCATGAAAAAGGTTAACATTTCAGAATGTTGATTTATTGTCAATTGCAAAGGCCTTGTGGTGTGACTGGCAGGGCCTGTTTTTAAAATTTGGTTACTGGCAATGGAGATTTCAGAGTGGGGATCTTAAGAGGAAGATTGAAGATCATTTTCATAACAATGATGCGAGGCAGGTATGGCAAGGTATCCAACAAATTACCAACTATAGACCCAATAACATCACTTGTTTTACAGGAATGCTTTGTTAGCAGAAGAGCTGAATCATTTATTTGCCTACTTTGAAATGAAGCCATCAGAGGCAGCTGTACCACAGCCACCTGTCCACCACAGCCCTCACCTTACCATGGAGGAACATGGGGTGAGGAGTACTTTGAGGGCTGTGGACTCAAGGAAAGCTGTTGGACCTGACAGCATTTCTGGATGGGTGTTTAAAGACTGCACAGATTAATTGGCTGGGGTCTTTACCAAGATTTTTAATCAGTTTCTATCCCAGTCCACTATTCCATCCTGTCTGAAAGCCTCTATCATTCCATTGCCAAAGAAGTCCTTATTAACAGTCTTAGTAATTACAGACCAGTGGCACTTACCCCTATTATCATGAAGTGTTTTGAAAAACTGATCTGTAAGCACATTGTGTCCTGCCTCCCATACACACTCGACAGTCATCAGTTTGCATACAGAGCAAAAAGATCTACAGAGGATACCAAAGCCATCACTCTCTATACTGCTCTGATTCATCTGGAGCAGAATGGGACCTATGTACGGATGCTCTTTGTAGATTTTAGCTCTGCATTTAATATGATTCTGCCAAGCACATTGGTGTCTAAACTTGTCAACCTCAGTCTTTCACATTCAATCTGCTTTTGGATTATGAATTTCCTGTCTGGCTACTCTCAGAGGATTAGATTAGGCAACTATATCTCTTCAGCCCTCAGGGCTTTGTGTTGAACTCCCTACTTTATACCTTCTATACCAGTGGTGGCGAAACTATGGCACGCATGCCAGAGGCAGCACTCAGAGCCCGCGCACTGTGCCCCGGAGATAGCAACTCTCCCTCTTCAATCAGCCGCCTGTTAACCTGCCAAGGTCCCACATGGCCGGATGCATCCCAGCACCCATGCACTTGCTGGCATCTGTGTGCAGGGGGCAATGGTGTCAGGCAGCAGACGCCCCAGCCCCTGACTCGCTATGCCCTGTGACAATGGCACCCTTGCCCTGCCTCCCCTTGCCTCACGAGCTTCCTGTCCACCACCCCACCTGCCAGAGACCCCCTGGATCTCCCCCAACCCTGCCCACCCCCCACAGGCATTCCTCCCCACAAGCAACATCAAGCTGGCCATGCCCACCCTGGCCATGCCCACCCAATCTGCCATGACCGCCACAGCCCTGCCCACCCAGTGAGTCACACCCACCTGGCACCCAGCAATGCATAAGTGGGTTTTGGGTTGCAGTTTGGGCACTCAGTCTCTAAAAGGTTCGCCATCACTGCTCTAAACTTATGACTGCATCTCCATTCATCCCAGCAATATTATTATTAAATTTGCGGATGATACAACAGTGGTGGGGCTTATCTCCAAAGGGGATGAGTCTACCTACTGGATGAGGTGGAGCGGTTGCTCTTGTGGTGCAGAGACAATAATCTGGTTCTCAACATTGCTAAAACCAAGGAGCTTATAGTAGATTATAAGAGGAATAGATCAGACATTCAGCCCCTGATCATTAGCACAGACTGTGTGGAGCAGGTGGGCAGCTTTAGGTTTCTGAGTGTTACCATAAAGGAGGATCTGATTTGGAGTGCTCACATTACAACATTGTTTAAGAAGGCCCAGCAGAGATTATATTTCTTGAGACTTCTCAGGAAACAACAACTGAATTGCTGGTGATCTTCTACCATTGCTCCACAGAGAGCATTCTAACCTATTGTATTTGTGTGTGCTTTGCCAACTGCACAGTAGCAGATAGGAAAGTGCTCCAGAGGGTCATTAGAACTGTACAAAACATTCTTAAAGATTCATCTCGTCCTGGACATTCTTTTTTTTTTTTGAACTATTACCATCTGGTAGATGGTACAGGATAATAAAAACAAAGACAAACAGGCTGAAAAATAAGCTGGTCATCTCTTATAGCTAGCAGAATAAAGATGGAAGCTAAAGAAGATATGAACAGATAGAAAAATAGTTAATAGGAATATTTGGGAGGAAGACAAAACCCCCATGTTTCCAGTCCATGTTTAGATAGACTATATTTAACACATGCAACACTGGACTGTCATTTCTGCATGATTTGAAAACAGATATCTTCACTGTTGCACCATTGTTTGTTTAGCTTCACTGCTCATGCTTTCAGAGTATGGTTGAGGTCCTTTAAACTATACATCACTAAATCTGCAAGTTAATGTGTCAAATAAAAGTGATCAGACTACATAATGAAGTTTATTTGTGAATTGCAATGGAAGTGAGAACTAATTATGTATCACACCTATACAGTGGAAATAGGAATTCCCAGTAAGTCCTCATGTGTATTTTGCCAAGGGTCGTATTGAGCATTTTAATGATATGTTAATTATGTCAACTGAGATTTTCATGGACCTGGTTTTTAACTAATGATAAAGTATAAAATGAGCAATTCTATCCCAATGTTTCATCTTTCATCTTTGGAAATGCAATCTTGACTTCTTATTTGGTAAGTTAATTAAGCACTTTTAATACCCAAATATACTGTTAAATGTTTAATATCTTCCTTATCCTCACCCTCATTCTCATTCTCCCAAACTCCAGAAGCTTCTTCATGATGCTTTGTGAAAATTAAATCTCTTATGCTACATGAGATGCAGAAATACAGAATGAAGTTCATGAGTTAACAGTTGGTTCCTTCCTTCTTCCAACTTACAAGTAGAGACTGTTCTGGCATATCTTATTATTTGTATATTGAGCCTAATGGTTACCGTACACTATCTCCTCAGTTTATTTTTTATTACTTTATGATATATTGACATATTTATCTTGAAATGGACAACAAATGCAAACTCCTGCTTAGCTGTAGTGATTAGAACCTTACCTGTTGATATGAAAATATCTTGTTGCTAGTGGAGTAGTATATTGCAGGACTTTGCCATTGTTCTGCCAGTTTTAAAATACAATTAATCTAAACTGCAGATTCAGATATAAATTTGGCATTCACTTAAAAGTATTTCTACTTGGAAACAAAATATTAGAAGGATCTCTGCTGCAGGAAAGGACTTTAGTGTAATTTGATCAGCTACTTTCAAATGTCCTAAAACGAATTGTAAATGTAATGATTATATCTCACAAACAGTAATTAATTTCAGATGGCAGTTTGACAAATATTGATCCATAGTAGATACCAATGATTGTTCCACTTCCTGCCAAAGTGGATTACACTTCTTGCTCAGGACTATAGGAAACAATTATGTCCAGTTTTGGTCATCATGATACAATAAAAGATGTTCAAACTCTAGAAAGAATGCAGAGGGGATAAACAAAGATGATTAGAGGACTGGAGACTAAAACATACAATGAATGGTTGCAGGAACTGGATATGTCTAGGTTAATGAGGAAAAGGAGTAGGAAATGACATGACAGCAATCTTCTGATATCTGAGGGGTTGTCACAGAGAAGAGGGGGGTCACAGAGAAGAGATGTCCAAAGCACCTAAGAGCAGGACAAGAAGTAATGGGTGGAAGATCAGTAAAGAAGCAACTAACCTAGAACTAAGGAGAAATTTCCTGACAGTGAGAACAATTAATCAGAGGCTTGCCTCAAGAAGTTGTGTGTGCTCCATCACTGGAGGTTTTCAAGAAGAGTTTAGACAGTCATTTGTCTGGAATAGTTCAGGATCTTCTGCTCGAGCAGTGGATTGGACTAGAAGACCGCCAAGTTTCTTTCCAAATCTGTTAGTCTGTATTCTGTAAATAAATTCATGCATTTCAACTGACTGAGCATTCTGTGCTTCTTTGGAGAGTACTAGAATGTAATAGAAAATATATTTGAGCAAGAAGTCTACATTCTTTCACGCAGAGAAATTCTTGCTGGAATTTGTAAGATGATGGTAAGTATGAATCCATTCTTTGCCAATTAACACTGCAGGTCTATGTAATGGTGTGCATGATCTCCAAAACAGCATTGCAATTTCAAAACAGGATATTTATCAAGAGCCCATAATATAACAGTGAGTGCTTCCCAAGTAAACTGTTCCTTTTGAATGTAGGATTTTCTTAGTCTTTTCCCTTGGGCATTCTCAAACAACCTAACAGTAAATATACAGCTATATGGTTTTCCCTCTTTTTTTATTCTATTAGAGGGAAATAAACAATGCAGACAAATCAAACCACTGTGACTGAGTTCATCCTTGTTGGATTCATGGACTACCCAGAACTTCAGATCCCTCTCTTCATCTTTTTTCTGCTCATCTATCTCATCACACTGGTGGGAAACATTGGGATAATCATTCTAACCAAAACTGATGCTAGGCTTCACACACCCATGTACTTTTTTCTTAGAAATCTCTCCACTGTAGATCTTGGTCTTTCTACCACCATTGCCCCAAAATTGTTGACAACTTTGGTGATTGAACATTCAACCATTTCCTTCACAGGATGCACCACACAGTTCTTCTTTTTTGCCAGTTTTGTCACCACTGAAGCTTGCCTTCTGGCTGTGATGGCGTATGATCGGTTCATAGCAATCTGCAATCCATTGCTGTATTTTGTTATCATGTCAAAGAAATGTTGCATCCTCTTAGTCATAGCTACCTATGTTTGTGGCTTGGTAAATTCAACAATGCACACCATAGTTATTTTTAGCTTGAATTTCTGCAACCCAAATACTATTAATCATTTTTTCTGTGATGTTCCTCCACTTCTTCCATTGTCCTGTTCAGATACCCACATTGCTCACTTTGTGAATTTAATTTTATCCACTGCATTTGGAGGGACAACCTTTCTGGCTGTTTTGATCTCCTACATTGCCATCGTTATTGCCATCCTGAAGATCAGCTCTGCCCAGGGAAGATACAAAGCCTTCTCCACCTGTGCCTCCCATCTCACCACTGTAACCATTTTCTTTGGAACCATCATCTTCATGTACATACGACCTGGCTCCAATTTCTCATTGGATAAAGACAAAATCATATCCGTCTTTTATACTGTTGTCATCTCCTCACTTAATCCACTCATCTACAGTCTGCGGAACAGGGAGGTGAAGGATGCCATTAGCAGAATGCTAAACAAGATAATATTCCTCAAATAAAAATGGTATAAATGTTACTTCCTTCATGTTAAAAAAAGAAAGCCATAGTTGCATTTCTCTATGGAAAATTCCATTGACTGCTTGATAGTATTTTGAGCAGTTGAGAAAAGAGCTGAAATTGCATATATGGCACTCAAAATATATATAAACCCAGCAGGGCTTGGATCACAATAACTCATCTGCCATCTTGCAGATTCTAATCCACAACCTCACACACACAGGTTAATATTTACAGGTGCTATCATAGACAACAATGTTAGCTATGTTCATCTATATGAAGCAATATCTTTAAACTAGCCAATCATAGTCTCATAACAACATGCAAGTTTTTGATATTTCCAGAACTGTTGATCGAAATGAATGCTACCAAAAGCAGAACAACAAACACAGTTCAAAAATTAAGCCAGGATTGTGATGATAAGGGCTGCAGCTTCAATCATTTCTATGTGAAGATTGCAGGCAAACTTATATTATGTATGTTCCTTCCCTTCTTGTCGCAAAAAGAGTGACTATATCTTTGATATAAATCTGTTATATTCCTGATATACTTTTATTATATCAGGAATATTTAATAAAATATATAATTTTAATATCATTGACTTTATATCACCAATTTCAAGAGTATAATGTTGACCTTTGTTATGTGTCTGATTATACTGCAATTATTTGAAGTTGTGTGTTTCAGCAACAGGTTAAGATATCATGAAACGGTAAACACCCTCCAAAAATGACATCATGAGTGGCTGGGAGGTTTTTTTGCCTTGCCGAAAAAAAAGTTGATTTTACCACCAAAACCAGCTCTTTGGTGGCAAAGTGTCCCTACATGGAACTGGAGCAACTAGGAATGCCCTAAATGACCTTGGACAATGGCTTACTTACCAATGAAGAAGACTCTTGATAATTGCAATTCACTGTAAGAATGACCCGAGAGCTGGATCTCCATCTCTTCCTATCAGCTGTTCGGGTTTTTAAGCTCGCATTTAAACATTTTTTTAATTTGTTTTCTTTTGTTTAACATTTTAAATGTTAAACATCTGGTTGAATGCTGAACTATCCTTACCCCCTTGCTGGATTATAAACGTGAAGTTTTTACTCTTTACTACTGCTTTCTTTTTCAGGAATAACAAAACACTTTTACTGCATGGAAGTCAATACATGAAGATTTTTTTAGGTACTGAAAGTGATCTGATTTACATTGGATTCTTATAATAAGGAATTTGTTTTACCATTTTTTATAACAACTTTGCTATTTTACCATGTTTTATTTCTGAATATTTCTTTGGACCTTTTTTTTCTTAAAGAGACAGAAACCTTCCCTTTTCCTTCTTCTATTTATTCTCTACACTGGGAAAAACTATCCCAAGCCTTCCTATGGTTAGCAGATTGAAGAACAGACTGTCCCTGTGAGGAATTATCTATGTTTTGGGGTTACATTAAAAGTGGAAACAACAAAAGCTTTCTTGGAAGCCTTTGAAGGAAGACTACTTCTTAACATAAGCTCTTTTTGAAAATTTAGATAATGTTCAATAAAGCAACAACAATCATAAATCACCCAAAGATGGATATTCAGATACAGGCAACAACAGAACTAGATTTGCAATAAAATGGATTGGAAATTAATCCATTGTTGATAGACTTGGAGGAGAAAGAACTTTCTTGGAAAATTATAAATTTGGTAGATAAGGCAGAAAGGGCTACGAATCCAAGAGATCCAGAGATAGCAGAATGGATCTGTGATGAATTGGACTCTCTTAAGAAAACTCATGGTCTATTTGAAAAACAAATGCTGTGGAGCTATCTACAACAGTGATTAATGACTTTGGGGAATGAAATGCTATTATATGGAAAGATTCTGGTAATAATTTTAAGGAGAAGTTTGATTACTAAGAATCAGTGAAGGGTATTTGATCCTAGATGGACCAGAGACAATGACTGTAGTAAATAAGCTAAAACTGAAGCCATTGCAGACTTTCTGAGAATTAAATACAATAATAGATTGTTAATAGAAAGGTTGAAGCTAGTTTTTGCAGTTGGGCTTACCTTTTAACAGCTTTCTTTTTTACAATAGATAAATGGTTGTTCAAATTGCTTTGCAAAATTGAATTGAAGAAGCTTATATATTGTAGATCTGTTTTGTAAGGAGGGATAACTACTATCTTTAAATATATTTACCAGTATTCAGCTAGAGGGGACCATATTTATTTATTTATTTGTCTTGTTTGATTTTGTTCTTCTTTGCTTTTTTAGACATTGTATTTTAACTTTTGCATATAATATTTTTTTTATTTAAATTGATATCAAAAAATTGGTATTTTAATGTCTCTCTACTCAATGATAAAAAATTTGCACAACAAATACAGCTAGAGACTTCACAATATAGACTTCCCAAAATTTGAAATGGACACCTAACATTAGAAACATCATTTAAAAGGCACAACAAAGAATGTTCTTCCTGCGCCAACTCAGAAAACTCAGACTGCCCAAGGAGTTCCTGATACAGTTCTACAGAGGAATTATTGAGTCTGTAATTTGTACTTCTGTAATTGTCTGGTTTGGTACAGCAGCCAAACAGGACAGGTAACAATTCCAATGGTTAGTTAGGACTGCAGAAAAAAAAAAAAAAACAATTCCATTGAAGACCTGTATACCGCATGAACCAGAAAGAGGGCTGAGAAAATATCTACAGACTCATCACATCCTGAACATAAACTGTTTCAACTCCTCCCCTCAAGATGCTGCTATAGGGCATTGCATGCCAAAACAACTAGACAGAAAGACAGCTTTTTCCCTCATGCCATCATTCTTCCTCACTTAATCCACTCATCTACAGTCTGTGGAACAGGGAGGTAAAGAATGCGCTTAGCAGAATGCTAAAAGAGATAATATTCCTCAAATAAAAATGGTATAAACATGATTTCCATTTTAAAAAGGCATAGTTGCATTTCCCTGAGAAAAAATACTATTGAAATCTTGACAATATTTTGGGGAGGCGAGAAAAGACTTGAAATGTCCTATAAATTATCCAAAGGGTAAATAGAAATTATGGAAAAACTGAAAGGACAATACATTTTTAAGTAGACTTAAAAGAAGGATAATTATTTTATTAATCAAAACAAATACAATTATGTCTGAATGCTTTTCCCTTGTCAATGGATGTGCAGTATAGACAGAAACATTGATGTGCAGATGAATGTGTCTTTGAATTAAAAATTTGTTGCAAAAATTGTTGTGATTAAGAACACACATCTTAAAATGTTGACTTAGAACAATGGTTCTCAACCTTTTTAATGCCGCGACCCCCAACCAGTCGTAAGTCGAGGACTACTCAACTGGTCGTAACTCAAGGACTACTCAACTGGTGCAACACTGTTTGCAGAATGGGACTTTTGGCGGGCTCAGCAGGGCAGAGACAGCCTGGATAATTCCTATTGGCTTTTGAAAGCCAATAGAATTAGACTCTATTCAAGAGAGTCTATTTTATTGGCTTTCAAAAGTCAATAGAATAAAAGGGAGTAGCACAGCTAAGGAAAAGGGGGAAAAATGGCGGACTGCATTGTTTGGCGACCCCCGTGAAATGGTCGTTTGACCCCAAATGGGGTCCCGACCCACAGATTGAGAACCACTGACTTAGAAGCTGCTTTCAAACTAAGACTTACCTAAAGGCAAGCAGAAAGAGAACATTACTGTCTCTATTTTTCATCCTTCCCCCATTTTCTTCACCTCACAATTATGCTTCTGAATCTGGCATTTCTAATTACTCAAAATATACTGTTGAATGCATATATCGCTCTTCTCCTCCTCTTCCTCCTCTTCCTCCTCCTCCTCCTCTTCCTCTTCATCATCATCACCATCATCTTCATCATCATATGTTTGCAGACAGATGTAGGGATATTCAATTGGTTTGATGTCAAAAATACTTATCGCTGTTTTTCTTAGAAGTCTCTTTTTACCAAAACTCCATGATACTTTGTGAAAATTAAATTTCTTGTACTACAAGAAATACATGATATTATGATATATTAAACCTATTTATGTTCAGATGGACAATAAATACACACCCCTCCTCAACTGTAGTCATCACAGCCGTACATGTATATCTGAAGGTATCTTCTTGTTAGTGGAATAATATATTGAAGGATATAGCCAGTGGCCTGACAGTTTTAAAATCCAAACTGCAGATTTATATATAAATTTGGCATTCACTTAAAAGTATTTCTACTTGGAAACAAACTACTAGATGCATTTGTGCTACAGGAAAGGGCTTTGGTGTAATTTGATCAACCACTTTCAAATCCCCTAAAATGAATTGTAAATGTAATGATTATATATCACAAACTGGAATTAATTTCAAATGGCAGTATGATAAATATTGATGCATAGTAGATGCCAATGATTGTTCCACAGAACACTTCTTGCCAAGGTGGATTACCCTTCTGACTGGGGACTATAGGAAACAACTGTGTCCAGTTTTGTTTCACCATGATACAGAAAAGATGTTAAGACTCTAGAAAAAGTGCTGGGAATAGCAACAAAGAAGATTAGGGGACTGAAGCCTAAAGCATACAATGAATGGTTGCAAAAACTGGATATGTCTAGACTAACAAAAAGAAGGAGTAGGAGATGATATGAACAGTTTTTGAATATTTGAGGGGCTGTCACAGAAAGAGGTTGTCAACCTGTTCTCCAAAGCATGTGAGAGCAGGACAAGAAGTAATGGGTGGAAGATCATGAATAGAATAGAATAGAATAGAATAGAATAGAATAGAATAGAATAGAATAGAATAGAATAGAATAGAATAGAATAGAATAGAATAGAATAGAGGAGTGGACCTCAAATCCATGTCCCCCCTACTTGCAATATTCACTGCCAGCTTCCTCATTGACTTTCTTGGAAAGCTGGCAGATAAGATTGCAAACAGCAATCACATAATCATACAGCATTTGGCAAGGAGAGGTTAATGTAAACTGATTGCCAAGCACTAAAATATGGTCATGGGATCGGGGGCCACATGACATTTTACAAAAGCTGGAAGTTCTATGTGTAAAGCCTGTTCCATGGCTGTCAACAATGACAACTGTTAAATGACCAATTGTAAGTTGAGAACTACATGTATGGTTAAGTACTGATAGCCAACAGTAGGTATTAATTTTCTGATTTGGACAACCTTGGCATATAAATATATATCATTTTTGTTACATGGACAGTATTAGAAACTAAATATTCTAAATCTCTGATATCTCTGGAAACAATTACATCAGTTAGAAAATTATGGAATTGGATGTCTAACAAAAATTCAATAAATATCAATATTTATTGGAACGGGATATGTTGGAAGAGCAAGTAAAAGACACAATGTTAATTTGGAGTAAAAATTTTGGTTATGGTATTGATTTAGATAACTGGCAAGAACTATGGGAAAGGAATAGGAAGCTCACATTAGCTAGTGCGTACAAAGAAAACTTATATAAGATGTTCTATAGGTGGCACCTTCCCCCTGTGAGATTAGCTAAAATGGACAGAAGGACTTCACTGAAATGTTGGAAATGCAAAGAATCGCTAGGGACCTACTACCATATGTGGTGGGAATGTTCAAAAGTACAAAAATTTTGGCATTTGATAAAACAGTGGTTAGAAGAGATATTAATGCAGAACATCAAGTTAAAGCCAGAACTTTTTCTGCTGGGTATTACTAAGGATAAATACAATAAAGGATCCCTATACCTATTACTACACATGCTAACAGCAGCAAGATTAATCTTTGCACAGAGATAGAAAGATAATGAGACATCCTCAGAAGAAGAGGTAATAAATAAGATTTTATCCTGTGCTGAAATGGATAGGTTGACGTTAGAACTCAAGGTTAAGAGTGAAACAGATTATTATGAAATCTGGAACAAATTATATAATTGATTGGGGAAAAATAGATGGAAAAACTCTCGGATTCAGCAAAACATACTGATCAAGAAAGATACTGATCAAAGGAAAAATGTTAAAACATTAAAGTGAAAATTAAGAATATAGAGTTGAAAAATTAAGAGGGTTCAGCAAAACTGTGATGGAGTGATTTATCTGATTGACCAATGGTTGACATCATCAAAAGAAGCTGGAAAACATTAAAATTTATCTGATTGTTCTTCCTTCCCTTTTCTGAATACTGCTGGACCATTGCAAACTGATCAGCCACTTGGCTCAACTGTATATTTTCTTTTACCCACCACCACGGTGATTCAATGAATGTATTGAAGGATATTACTTTAAAAGTAGAAAGCTAATGGGAAAGTATGCAGAGACTATGGATGTCAGAATTATTTTAAGGATTTATTTCACAACCTCCCAAAAGAGTGAGGAGCCACTCATCATAAGCAAATAAAGGACCAGAAAACTACACACAGAGAGATCTCTCCTGTATTTAGAAGATTCTCTAATAATAATGCAAATCAGATGAAAGATGGGAAAAGACATATACAGACAGGGAATACCTAGTCCTCAGGATTTCACAGCAATTCAGTAGCTTATTGACAAGTACTAGTCAAACTTTCTATACACATGTCTAATGCTGTTGAGTTGTCTTGATAGATCCTGTAATGCTTATAGTCTGGAAATGAACATTAATCCAGGAAAAGGTTTCAAAAAAGGGAAGGACATGGACTCCAAAGACCCCAGCACTGACCCTTCTGCCCAACTAATACAACAGTGTTCATTCACAACCATCAATCCATAGTTGTTGTAGTGGGGCCAGGACAATAAAGATGGAAGCCAAAGGAGATATGTCCAGATAGAAAAATAATGATTAGGAACATTTGGAAGGAAGACAAACTCCCAAGTTGCCAGTGCAAGTTTGGATAGATGATGTCTAACATGCGAAGTTGGATTGTCAATTCTTCATGATTTACAAACAGGTATCATCATTACTTTGCCATTGGTTTTGCTTCATTATCTGTTCTTCATAGTATGATTGTGTCCTTTAATCTTTATATCCCTCAATCTGCAAGTTAATGCTTCAAATAAAAGTGATCAAACTCCATAATGAGGTTTCTTTGTGATTTGCAATGTGAATTAATTATGCATAGCAACTGTACAGTGGAAATATGAATTCCCATAGGTCTTCACCTTTAAGTTTCCAAGAACTGTATTAAACATTTTAATAATATGTTAATTACTTCAACTTAGAGTTTCATGGACTTGGTTTTTAATTAATCATAAACAAAATATAAAATGAGCAGTTCTATCCCAATGTTTCATCTTGCATCTTTGGAAATGGAATCTTGATTCTGATCTGGTAAGTTCTTCAATTAAGCAATTAACCAAATGCTTAAATTTTCCTCCTCCTCATCACCATCATATTTTTACAGACAAATATGAATACTCAAATATTATGGTGTTAAAATAATTGGCGTTTTTCTTAGAATTGTCTTGTTACCCACACTCCAAAAGCTTCTTCATGATGCTTTCTGAAAATTAAATCTATTGTGATACATGACATGCAGAAATGCAGAATGAAGTTCATGTGTCAAGAGTTTTTCCTTCTTTTTTCCAGCTTATTAGTAGAAACTATAGTGAAACATTGTAATATTTGTACCTTGAGCCAAATAATTACTTACAGTATCTTCTCAGTCAATTTATATTATTTATGATATAGCAAAGATGTGAATGTTCAAATGGACAACATACAAACACATGTACTCAAACAAAGTGACTGCAACTTCACATATGAATACGAAAATATCTTGTAGCCAGTGGTAATATATTGCAGGAGTAATATACTGCAGAGTATCTTGCCAGTTTTAAAATCCAGTTAATCTGAACTGCAAATTTAGATATAGCATTCCACTCAAGAGTATTTCTACTTGGAAAAAGAAATACTAGATGGATCTCTGCTCCAGGACAGGTCTGTAGCGTGTGGTAATAATTTTGAAATGCTCTAAAAACTAATTGTAAATGTAAAGATTATGGATCATAAACTGGAATCTATTTCAGATGCAAATTCAATAAATATTGATGCATAGTAGCCAACAGACACCAGTGATTATTCCCCAGAACACTTCCTGCCAAGGTGGATTACATTTCTGGCTGAGGACTGTGGATGAGAATTATACATCCATATAGTTCAACTGATTGATCACTCTGAGCTTCTTTGGAGAATACAAGATTGTAAAAGAAAATACATTTTAGCAGGAACTCTACATTTTTTTGCAAAGAAAAATGCTCCCTGAAATATGCCAGGAGATCATGTTATGTGTGGATCCATTCTTTGCTAATTCAGTCCCATGTAATGTTGTGCACAGTCTCCAATACAACACTGTATTTTGAAAAGAGCATATTTATCAAAAGCCCATAATAGAATAGTGAGCACTCCTGCTTCCCAAGCAAACTCTTCCTGTATAATTTTGGGTTTTCTCTCCCTTGAGCATTCTCAAACAATCCAACAGTTACATTGCTATAAGGTTTTCCCTCTCTTTTTTATTCTATTAGAGGGAGATAAACAATGCAAACAAATCAAACCACTGTGACTGAGTTCATCCTTGTTGGATTCATGGACCATCCAGAGCTTCAAATCCCCCTCTTCATCATCTTTCTGCTCATCTATCTCATCACACTGGTGGGAAACATTGGGATAATCATTTTAACAAAAATTGATGCTAGGCTTCACACTCCCATGTACTTTTTTCTTAGAAATCTATCTATTATAGATCTTGGTCTTTCTACCACCATTGCCCCTAAATTGTTGACAACATTTATGATAGAACATTCAACAATTTCCTTCACAGGATGCACCACACAATTCTTCTTTTTTGTCGTCTTTGTGACCACTGAAGGTTGCCTTCTGGCTGTGATGGCGTATGATCGCTTCACAGCAATCTGCAATCCATTGCTGTATTTTCTTATCATGTCAAAGAAGCTTTGCATCCTCTTAGTCATAGCTGCCTTTGCTTGTGGCTTTGCAAGTTCAACAGTACACACTATAGTTATTTTTAACTTGAATTTCTGCAGCTCAAATACAATTAATCATTTCTTCTGCGATGTTCCTCCAATGCTTCAATTGTCCTGTTCAGATATCCACATTGTTCACTTTGTGCATTTTGTTATATCCACTGCAATTGCACTGACAACTTTTCTGACTGTTTTGATTTCCTACATTGCCATTGTTATTGCCATCCTGAAGATCAGCTCTGCCCAGGGAAGATACAAAGCCTTCTCCACCTGTGCCTCCCATCTCACCACTGTGATCATTTTCTTTGGAACCATCATCTTCATGTACATACGACCTGGCTCCAATTTCTCATTGGATAAAGACAAAATCATATCCGTCTTTTACACTCTTGTCATCTCCTCAGTTAATCCACTTATCTACAGTCTGCGGAACAGGGAGGTAAAGGATGCTCTTAGCAAAATGCTAAACAAAATAATATTCCTCAAGTAAAAAATGGTATAAATGTGATTTCCTTCATGTCATACCCCCCTACTTTCTATGAGAAAAATACTATTGTTTACTTGATAATATTTTGAGCAGTTGAGGAAAGACTTGAAATTTCATATAGGTTATCCAAATGTTAAATAAATGTAAGGGAAAAATGAAAGAACAGTGCATTTTTAAATTGACCTTTAAGAAGAAGAATTGTTTTTATTAATAAAAGCAAATAATATTATGTTTGAATGTTTCTTCCTCTGTAAATAGATGTACATTATAGACAGAAACAGTAAACTACAGAAGAGTGAGTCAAAGTTGACTATTGATTATAAAAGAAAGTTTAGATGGAATCTGCAGTTCCATGTAATTCAGATGTAAAATTTGTTATTATTTTATTGGCATTGAAGTGGATGTAACTGATAGAATGTCTATGTCAAATAATTGGTAAAATGCAACATGTATGTTCAGTTTTGCTTAATCACCCTTCAGTCAATTTTAACAACATTCCTTCAAAGGACCTTATAACGAAAATGGGAAATGGTCACAAAGTAACAATATCAAGGCAGAATGCTATTTTTAAGGGTCTTTGAATTAAAAATTTGATGGGGAAAGCAAAACTCTTGCCAATTACAAACACAATAGATTGCCACTAGCAATATGTATTAATCTTAAAAAGTTGACTTGAAAGCTTTTTTCAAACTAAAGCCCTCCTAAAGGTAAGCAGAAAGAGAATGCCTTTTTCTCTCTGTTCTCCATCCTTGCCCCATTTTCTTCACCTCAAAATTATCTTTCTGAAACTACTTTTTATCTCCAAAAAGGAGAGATGTGGGCTACAAGGAGAGATAATAGAGGTGGAAAGAATCAGTATAAATAGGTTTCATAGTTTTTCCATGTGTTTCTTTGATTCCAAGAATATATTTAATAAAATGCAATTATCAACCAAAGATAGAGGAGTCAGTCTTCCAAATCTGGAGCTATATTATCATGCTTACCTATGGGTAGTCCTCTACTTTTATTTACTTACTTATTTAAATCTATATGCTGCATATTGCACCTATGATTCTAAGTAGCTTACAATCATAAAAACAAGGTAAACACTAAAACAATAAAAATTGACCAGATGGGAAAAGGAAACAAGATGCACATGAGGAGGAGGAAGTGGGAACTTATCTTAGTCCATTAAGCACCTCCAGAATAACACACCCCCTTTTGAGCCCTAGGCCAGTTGGCAGAGCTGCTCCCATTGCGTAAGACAGTTAACCTGGACTAAGCCATGAATTGGATCCAGATCTAACCTAAGCAACTTGACAGTTAACCTGGACCTAAGCAACTTGAATTGGACCTGGATCTAACCAGGCCACAATGCAGCTCATGGACCAGCAATATAACATGGGCCACTCTAGGGGCTCCAAGAACTGTCCACAGGGCTACTTCTGCATTAGCTGTAGCTTCCATATTCTCTTCAAGGGTAGCCCCAATAATCCAAGCATAAGATGATCAGGCCTTGAATGACTGAGAATAGGGACTCCCAATATGGGAAAGTACCTCCTGCTCTTCAAGCGGTAATTGAGAACTCCCAAGTTGCACATTGGATTTCTCTGAGGCAATGCAACCCCATCCTGAACTAAAGACATTGAAGTCCCAGATCCTGAAGCTTCTTACACCCAAAGCGATTCGGTCTTACCAGGCTTCAGCTGAAGTTTTCTATCCCCCTTCAAACCTTCACAGTCTCTGGGCACTGCAAGAAGGCAGCAAAATAATAACCAAAGATGGAGATATAAAGTTGAGTATTATCAGCATACTGATGGTATCTCACCCATAGTGGTGGATAGTCTCACCCAGTGGCTACATATAGATGCTAAAAAAAGAGGGTAGAGAGTATCTGCCCATTTGGCACACCACAGATGAGCAACTGTGGACTAGACTTCTCACTCACTAACTGGGATCATTCTTGGAAAAACAGCCAAACCAGCACATGTCTGTGCCACCCAGCCTCAAACACTTCAGTTAGCCCCAAAGGATACCATGGTCAATTTTATCAAAGGCAACTGAGAGTCAAGAAGAACAAGGATGGATACATTGCCATGATAGTTACATAAATGTAATATATATATATATATATATATATATATATATATATATATATATATATGTGTGTGTGTGTGTGTGTGTGTGTGTGTGTGTGTGTGTGTGTGTGTGTGTGTACTTGAATAATAATTGCATATTATGTATATTATGCTTTTTAAGTTTTCCTTTCCTATATTTTTTCCACTTCCTTTTTTAATTTTCTTTTAAATATGTACCTATATGTACTTTCTATATGTATTTTTATTTTTCTTTCCTAATTATTTTAAAAGCAATAATAGAAAAAACAAAAGAGAAACCTGTTGTGGCCTGGGATCCCTCTTTAGTTTTTTGTAGTCTACATCAAAAAGTATATACTATCAGAGCAACACTTGCAATATTAACAGGGTTCTGCAAAACTCTGATGGAGTCATTTAATACAAAGATGAAGTTATTTATTTTAACTGATTGAATGACCAAATTATCATCATCGAACCCCAACCTGAAAAAGGTTGAAATACATCTTATGCGTCTTCCTCTCCTTTTCCTCATGCTGCTGGGCCATAAAAAATCTGGTGACCTGCTTGGCTCTACAGATGATGCTGAATGTTCTCATTTATTCCCTACCACTATGATTCAGTGAATATATTGAAGGACATCACTTTAAAAATAGAAAGTCTATATGAAAGCATGCATAGACTGTAGATGTTTAAGGCTTCACTTCACAACCTCCCAAAAGAGTGAGGAGCTACTCATCATAAGCAGATGAAGAACAAGAAGCCTACAGACAAAGGGAATCTGGTGTTTATTTAGCAGTTTCTCCAATAAAAATGCAAATTGGATCAAGAATTGGAAAAAGCAAATATAGTTGGGAAATATCTAGGCCACAGGATTTCACAGCAATTCAATATCTTATTGACTAGTACCTGTCAAAATATTATATACACATCTCTAATGTTGATGAATTGTCCTGCTAGTTGCTGCCATGCTTATAGTCTGAAAATGAACATTAATCCAAGAATAAGGTTTAAAAAGGGGGGAAGGCTGTAGACCCCCAAAGGCTCCAACACTGACCCTTCTGCTCAACTAATACAACAGTGTTCATTCACAACCATCATTCCATAGCTGTTGCTAGTAGGGCCAAGACGGAAACCAAAGGAGATATGCCCAGATAGAAAAATAGTTAGTAGGAATATTTGGAAGGAAGATAAAAAATAGTTGCCAGTTCGTGTTCGGATAGGCCATGAATAAAATAATATGTGGAACTTTCAGTTCTGCATGATTTTAAAACAGGTATCTTCACAACTTTGTATTGTTGATTAGGCCCATGCTTTGAGTATGATTAAGGTTCTTTTATCTATACATTCCTCTTTGGCAAGTTAATATTTCACATAAAATTGATCAAACTACATAATGATGTTTCTTGGTGAGCTGCAATAGAAGTAATTATGTACAGCAACTATACAACAGATATATGAATTCCCAGGAGGACCTTAGGTATATTTTGCCAAAAATTGTACTGAGCATTTTAATGATATGTTAATTACTTCAACAGAGAGTTTCATGGGCTTGGTTTTCAAAAATTGGTAAACAAAGTATAAAATGAGCAATTCTATCCAAATGTTTGATCTTTCATCTTTGGAAATGAATCTTGACTTCTAATCTGGTAAGTTCTTTAATTAACATTTTTAATCACCCAACTATATTGTTAAAAGCTCATGTCCTCTTCTTCCTCCTCCTCCTACATCTTCTTCTCCTCCTCATCAGCATTATTATATTTTTGCAAAACAGATGTAGGAATACTCAAAAGTTCTGATGTGAAAATATTGGTCTGTGTTTTAGTTAGAATTTTCTTTTACCCAAACTCCAAAAGCTTCTTCATGATACTTTGTGAAAATTAAACTTCTTATAATACATGAGATGCAGAAATGCAGAATGGAGTTCATGAGTCAACGATGCCTTCTTTCTTCCAGATTATTAGCAGAGACTAAAGTGGGACATCTCATTATTTGTGCATTGACAGAAAGGGTTGTTCTCCTCAGTCAAGTTATATTACTTATGATATAGCAAATATATTTATTTTCAGAAGGACCACAAATACACACTCTTGGTCAATTCCAATCAACACAACCTCACATATGAATATTCTTGCCAGTGGAATGTTATATCACATGAGCTAGTCAATGTCTTGAAGCTTTCAAATCCAGTTCATCTAAATGAAGATTTTGATATAAGTCTGGCATTCCAGTTAAAGAGTATTTGTACTTGGAAAAAGTACAAATGATCAGCCACTTTGAAATGCTTAAAAAGAGTTGTAAATATAATTATTATAGTTCATAAATTAGAATTAATCTCAGATGCATGTTCAATATATATTGATGCATGGTAGCCAATATGCAAGGAGATGATGGTAGGTATGAATACATTCTTTGCTAATTGTCACTGCAGTGCTAAGTAATACTGTGCACAGTCTCCAATACAACACCGTATTTTGAAAAGAGCATATTTATCAAGCAAACTATTCCTTTTTAGTTTGGGATTTTTTTAGTCTCTTCCCTTGGGCATTCTCAAACAACCTAACAGTAAATATACAGCTATATGGTTTTCCCTCTTTTTTTAT
Source organism: Crotalus tigris (assembly GCF_016545835.1). Taxonomy (NCBI): domain Eukaryota; kingdom Metazoa; phylum Chordata; class Lepidosauria; order Squamata; family Viperidae; genus Crotalus; species Crotalus tigris. The sequence goes on along the minus strand of NW_024096618.1, from coordinate 2,071,219 downwards.
TCTATTAGAGGGAAATAAACAATGCAGACAAATCAAACCACTGTGACTGAGTTCATCCTTGTTGGATTCATGGACCACCCAGAGCTTCAGATCCCCCTCTTCATCATCTTTCTGCTCATCTATCTCATCACACTGGTGGGAAACATTGGGATAACCATTCTAACAAAAATTTATGCTAGGTTTCACACCCCAATGTATTTTTTTCTTAGAAATCTCTCCATTATAGATATTAGTCTTTCTACTACTATTGCCCCTAAATTGTTGACAACATTTGTAAAAGAACATTCAACAATTTCCTTCACAGGATGCACCACACAATTCTTCTTTTTTGCCATCTTTGTGACCACTGAAGGTTGCCTTCTGGCTGTGATGGCATATGATCGCTTCACAGCAATCTGCAACCCATTGCTATATTTTGTTATTATGTCAAAGAAGCTTTGCATCCTCTTAATCATAGCTGCCTATGCTTGTGGCTTTGCAAGTTCAGTAGTCCAGACCATATTTATTTTCACTTTGAATTTCTGCAGCTCCAATACAATTAATCATTTTTTCTGTGATGTTCCTTCAATGCTTCAATTGTCCTGTTCAGATACCCACATTGCTCACTTTGTGCATTTTGTTATATCCACTGCAATTGCACTGACAACCTTTCTGACTGTTTTGATTTCCTACATTGCCATTGTTATTGCCATCCTGAAGATCAGCTCTGCCCAGGGAAGATACAAAGCCTTCTCCACCTGTGCCTCCCATCTCACCACTGTAACCATTTTCTTTGGAACCATCATCTTCATGTACATACGACCTGGCTCCAATTTCTCATTGGATAAAGACAAAATCATATCCGTCTTTTATACTGTTGTCATCTCCTCACTTAATCCACTCATCTACAGTCTGCGGAACAGAGAGGTGAAGGATGCCGTTAGCAGAATGCTAAACAAGATAATATTCCTCAAATAAAAATGGTATAATTGTTACTTCCTTCATTTTAAAAAAGAAGGCCATACTTTCATTTATCTGTGAAAAATTATTTTAAATGTTTGTTACTATTTTGAGCAGTTGAGAAAAGAGCTGGAATTTTATATAAGTTATCCAAAGCCTAAGGGGGGAAAAAATGAAAAATGAAAGCACAATGCATTTTTAAATTGAGAACAATGCATTTTTAAATTGATCTAACAGAATGTTATTTGTTTTTCATTAAATCAAAACAAAGAAAATTATATCTGAATGTTTTTTCCTGCGTAAATGGTGCATGGATCTTCAAGATCTGGGACTTTAACATCTTTAGTTCTGGATGGGGGGATGCTATCCAAGAAAGACTGAATCTGCAACTTGAGGTTTCTTCTGGATTTGCAATTCCTGTTCAAAGAACAGGTGGAAGTCACAGCTAGGAGAACCTTTGCACAATTTTCTCTTGTGCACCAGTTGCAGCCTTTCCTGGATCAGGAGTCCCTACACTCAGTCACGCAAGCCCTAGTCATCTCAGGTTTGGACCACTGCAATAGGGCTACCTTGAAGAGTATTCAGAAGCTATAGCTGGAGCAAAGTCAGTTGTGGGATTCAGCCGGTTCACACCACTTTGGCAGAACCGGTAGCTAATTTTTTGTTGCCCAGGCCCAGAACAGACTTCCAGAAGTGGCATCCACACAGAGAACCGGTTGTTCACATATTTGAATCCCACCACTGAGCAAAGTGCAGCAATGCAGGCAGTTCTTAAGGACCCTAAAGTGGCCCCATGTTATACCATTGCTCCACAAGTTGTACTGGTTGCTGGTTTGCTCCTGGGTGCAATTCAGTGTGTTACTTATTACCTTTACCTGCATGGGTCCAGGTTACTTGAGGAACTGTCTCATCCTGATGGGACTGGCCTGCCCTACTCACCTCAGAGGCATATTATGGTAGACGGGGGCATACTGTGGATCCTGTCAGTCAAGGAATTTCAGCTGGCAGGGTTTAGGAGAAGAGTCTTCTCTGTCGTGGTTCCTATCCTTTGGAATATCCTGAGGAGAGATTGGATCCTACCCTACTGATTTTCTGTAAGAGCCTTAAGATTAAGGTTCTGCCAGATGGCTTAAGGCCCCAATGGGGGAGCTTCAAACTGGAGCTGGTGGATTAAGTAAGAGATAATCCCAGCCCCCACCCATGCATTCAACTGCCTCTTTCTCCATCTTGTGTGTCAATGATTTTCTTCTTTTTGTATTGTGATTTTATTGGGTATATATATATATATATATATATATGTGTGATGATTTTACGCAGTAAGTCACCCAGAGTCACTTAGAAATGAGATGGGTGGCAAACAAGTTTAATAAATAAATAAAATAATGTTCTTAAAGCAAGCACACCTTGCTTTAAGAGAGTTTGGCTTTTACCATGTGACGTTCAGCAGTGATTTTATTGATTGATTAGTTGATTTGATATGATTTGATTTCTATATTCACCCATCTCAACAAGTCACTCTGGGCAGCATACATCATAAAATATAGTTTTATACAACTTTGATATAAATATTTGGACTAGAGTGTGAAAGGGATGATTGATATCAGCAGGACTGTGGACAATGTCACAATCAAGCCTCACTGCTTTCGTACTTGCCCAGCATGTACACAACAAGCAGGGCTCGGATCACTATATCACATCTGCTTTTTTCCAGATTTTGACCCACAACTCCAGAATCACAGGTTAACATTTTCAGATTCTATCATAGCTAGGTTCATTCTAAATGGACCAATATTTTAAACTAGTAAATTATAGTTACCAATAGAACATGTAAGCTTTTGACATCTCCAGAACTCTTTATCAAAATGTATGCTACTAAAACTAGGACAACTAAGAAACCCAGAATTTCAAAAACTAGGTCAAGGTTGTGGTAATGAGGGCTACAGCTTAAATCAGAATGAAAATGTGAAATTGCAGACAAAATGCATTAATGACTAATATTAGCAAAATCTAAACACAATAGAAAAGAATACATGTACCTCAGAGTTGAACTGTAGAATTCTCGGTGCTCTCTGAGTTTAGTTGTTTGCTTGCAGACATTTCATTACCCGACAAAGTAACATAATCAGTGCTAGGATAGCACTGATGAAGTTATTTAGCTGGATAACAAAACATCAGCAAGCAAACAACACTCAGTGAGCATCAAGGAACAACATAATTCTGAATACCTAACATTCTGGAACACTGAAACAACTAGCATAAGGAAATGTTAGTTAACTTGACATGTTCTGATATAGTTAAAAAGGTTAAATATTTGGGAGTGTATATAACAGCTTCCAATGTAAAATTGTATAAAAATAATTATGAAACATTATGGACTAAAGTGCAGAAGGATCTGAATGATTGGAAAAAATTACAATTATCTTTGTTTGGGAGAATTTCTGCTGTTAAGATGAATGTTCTACCAAAATTTCTTTTTCTGTTTCAGATGATACCTATTTTGAAGAAAAATGTCAATTTAGATGAATGGCAGAAGGGTATTAATAAATTTATTTGGGCAAGGAAAAAACCAAGAGTTAAGCATAAGATTATACAAGATGTACAGGAAAGAGGAGGACTTAAGATGCCTAATTTGAAACTGTATTATGATGCTGCGGCCTTAACATTAATTAGCAATTGGATTAACTTAACAAATCAAAATATACTTTCTTTGGAGGGATGGGATTTATTATATGGATGGCATGCATATTTAATTTATAATAAGAAACTAGATAGGGCTTTTAAATCGCGTATTTTGAGAATTGCTTTATTGCGTGTCTGGAAGAAATATTATTATAGATTAAATTATAAAACGCCAATTTGGGGGATTCCCAGACATGCAGTAGAGGGGATATCAAGAGATGTGAAGTGGGATAGGATTTCTTATAACCAATTGCTTAAATTGGAAGGGAAGGATTGGCAGTTAAGATCGTTAGATGAATTAAGGCAAGATAATATTGTTTATTCTTGGTTTCAGTATAGACAATTGTTAGATAGATGGAGTTTAGACCAAAAAGTTGGTATTACTTTAGAAGATAAGAATTTGATAAAACAAATTAGAGATCAAAGTCGAGCTCATATAAATAGAGTTTATAATGTATTAGTGGAATTGGATTCAGAGACGGAATTAGTCAAAGATTGTATGATAAAATGGGTCCAAAATTTTCAAGAGCTGATTTTACTAGATACATGGGAAGCAATTTGGGTTGGGAATGTGAAGTTTACTCAGGCTCAAAATTTACGAGAAAATTTTTATAAAATGTTTTATAGATGGCATTTGAATCCACAAAAATTGTCTCGCATGTGTCCTAATTTACAGCCTAAGTGTTGGAGATGTGGTTGCTTAGATGCAACCTATTATTATGTTTGGTGGACGTGTAGAAATATAAAAGCTTTTTGGATTAAGATTTGGTGGAACATTCAGAAGATTTTTAATAGAAAGATAAAGTTTACACCACAATTATTTTTGTTAGGTATTATTAAAAATTGTGATGTTAAAAAAACTATTTTAATGTTGAATCTTATTACAGCGGCAAGGTTATTGGTTGGGCAATATTGGAGGAAAGATTCTTTGCCTACCATAGAAGAATGGTCGTTTAAAGTTTCTAATTTAGCAGAAATGGCCAAAATTTCTGCTTATTTGAAGGATCATTCACAAGAAAGATACATCTCAGTGTGGAGAAGATGGATAAATTTTGTACAGAATAAATATGGGATTAGAAAGTATCATTTAGTTTTTGATTAACTTATAGTTTAAATTGGGAGTTGCTTGTATTTGAGTTAAAGTATTTTAGGGATTTGGTTATTGGTATAGTTTGATAAGCTTAGTTAGAATTTGTTTGCTTATTTTTAACCCTGTAATCAGCTCTGGGAAGTGAGGGGGGAGGGTTGGGGTGGGGGGAGGGAGGGTTATTGTATTGTAATAATAAATTTGTATAAAACTTTTCAATAAAAAAACATCAGCAAGCAAACAACACTCAGTGAGCATCAAGGAACAGTATAATTCTGAATACCTAACATTCTGGAACACTGAAACAATAGCATATCCCTTCTAAGGTACAAAGAGTGGCTAAATCTCTGGCATAACTTGCTATAACCTGATATAAACCTGACTTAACTCTGATATATCCCTGATGGAGATGGAGAAAATTATCCAAGACTTGAACAAGGAAAATCCAGCACACCAGGCTTCTGTATACAGTTAAACCATGAGACAATGTGTGTGTCCATTTATTTTGGAGATACTCAATGTCTTGGCCAACATCTTCCACAGCTATTTACTATGAAGCTCAATCTCAATTTTGGCTGTGCCTCCTCATCTCTCCCTCTCTTTACATTGATTCTTTAGTGCCAAACTCAATCCAACAATCAATCCATATTCCTTTCTGATTTTTCTAATAATACATTTTCTTATTTAACACCCCTTTTTGGACCCAGTTTATATCTTGAAGGCTGCAATCTACTGATATATTTTCAAAAGCTTGGGCTACTGCAGAAGATTTATGCCCTTGTGCTTCTCTCAATTAAAATACAATGCCATTTTTCTCCTTTTCTTCCTTGTTGAAATAAAAATCATCAGGTCTAATGCAAGCCAGGTATAAACAAAATGGAGACTGCTTAGGAAAGAAGGTTCTGTTTATTGTAGAAAAGAACCAACAGCATGTGGTTCTGGGAAAGCTGACAAAATGAAGTGGGAATAGATGGGCTTTTATACCTTCTTTGGGCTTTGTATTTGAATTTTGACCTGAGCTTGAGTGTGCCCTTTTGGTATTCTAATGGTAGTGGGTTAATCCTCCTAAAGTCATGTTTTTTGGAGTCTTTGTTTTTCTAATCCCATCAACTCAAATCTTCTCTGGACCTGTGGCTGAAGGAATTTTGTTTATGAATAGGTGGCCTCAAATCTGCATTTCTAAAAGCTGGCCTCTGCATGGGGGCATGGCTGGGATTTGGCTTCTGCCTAAGATTTTTCTATTATTCCTTTGGGGAAATGTAATATTCTGTCTTTTTGATATTCCCAAAAATATTTCCTTCTCTGGGGTGGTGCTGACTTCTTACACCTTGTTTCTCAATCCTAGTTTATGAAAGGAAAAGAATATGATAGAATACCAGGAGAACAGTAATTATTATATCGCCTCGGGCTAACCTTGTTAGGCAAGGCAGGTCTGTTGTATAAGTGAGACCTTTACTTTGTATACATGTCTACTCAGAAAAAATCCAGTAGAGATTACTCCTAGTAAAACAGGATTGCAGATTTACTAATCATTCTCTGCAGACCAGACATTTTATGATTGCTGATATCATGCACCATAATATACACATTACACATATAATGTGTATTTTTGTTTTGTTTTTGCTTTGTTTAGTTATTAATCAATTTTAATAGCTTTAGTTATTTAATCAATTTAAATAGCTGCTCAGTTCATAGTTCTGACCTTGAGAGACATACATTGAATTAAAAATGGAAAACAGATAATAACCAACTAAATAAAACAAAAGAAAAATGCCATGAAAACAAGGCCATACCACAAACATAATCTCAACCATTACAGTACTCATAGGTTCATTCCACATTCTGCCTGGTCCCAAGAAAAGAGCTGTTTCAAGGCTTTTCCAAAGGCTAACAGGGTCTATCCAAATCCTGAGAGATGAGTGAAGAGGGCTGTTCGTGTGACTAAAAAGGCATGAATCCGAGTCAGGGATGGAAGGAATCATACCTGCCTTGCAAGCTTTTGTGGGACAGGCAGAAATTATTAGAGATGTTGTCCTGCAAATAACCCAGATAACATGGCTTAGAAATCATAGCTAGTGTCATGACATGACATGTGAACCACTCACTATTGCTTGATCAGGAACCCATGGTTAAAACAAATCATATTTTAATGGGATATATGAAACACCTCCCATTTGCTGAGTCAAAAAGTAATATCTTTATCCATCTGGATCTCATATGTAAACTATGTCTAGACAATTCACACTAACTTCTCAAGAGATACATAATTTTGTTGTCTAGTATGTGCATTGCCACTGGGTCTTATTATAATCCATGAAAGACTCTTCCTGTGCCCCCAGGGTATCTTAGATTTTCTACAAGCAAAATATACTAATTTTCTGAGAATAAAATATATGGATCCTACCCTTTTGAAATGTTGCATGCAATGAAGTTGTATCAATCTAATTGTTGGACATAGAGAACTGTAGAGAGGCGCCTTGTGTTTCCTGTGCCTATCATTTTTATACAATACTTTGGTAAGTTGAATACTATTTCTAACAAATAAACATTTCATGATAAAGTCCTGTAACATATAGCCAGCACAGAAGTTAGAGAAGCAAAGTATTTGTATCTAGCTGCCACGTCAAACAAAAGGTTCATATTACCTGTAACTTATAAAGGTTTTCTCCAGTATTTTCTCACTTTCTGGAAATAAGCTACCAGTCTTACTTTCTTTGCCCCTTTCCCCATGGGCTATGTATGATGCTGCTGGATGAAATACTACTCCTCTACAATACGGAATTTTTAGTATTAATGGGACAGATAAAGCGAAGGACCCTTAATGTGCAAAAACAGGCCAAGGGTTTCTTGGTCATATATTTTATTAAAGCACAACCCAAGTAGACCTAAGAATGCAAAAAAAAAAAAAATGTAACCATGATTACAACAAATATTTAATTATGTTTCTTTATTTGTTTGATTTGATTATTCATTTTCTCTCCAGAGACCTGATTTAATAAAGGTGGATCAGCAGAATAACTACACAATGGTAACAGCATTCATCCTACTAGGATTCACTGATGAACCCAACCTGCAAATGGTTCTCTTCTTTTTGTTTCTTGCCATGTATCTTTTCACTATGGCTGGAAGCCTTGGCCTAATTGTGCTGATCAGGATTGACTCCCACTTTCACACTCCCATGTACTTTTTCCTCCTCCATTTATCCTTCACAGACCTCTGCTACGTCTCAGTGATTGCCCCCAAGATGCTAGTGAACTTCTTGGCAGATCATAAAAGCATCTTTTACACAGACCGTGTTGTTCAGCTGTGCTTATTAACAGCCTTTGGGACTAATGAGTGCTTTATTTTGGCTGTAATGGCAATTGACCAATATATGGCGATTTGCTATCCTCTCTTATATTCTGTTTTTATGTCCCAAGAACTATGCAACTGTCTGATTGCAGGATCATATGCAGCTAGTGTTGTAAATGCAGTGCTACAGACCGTGTGTATATTCATATTATCCTACTGTAGATGTAACATCCTCAAACATTTCTTCTGTGACATCCCTAAACGTCTTCAGCTTTCCTACTCTGAATCTCACCTTGCAGAATCTCTGTCTGCCTTTGCATCGGGAATAGTTGCAGTGATCTCTATTTCAGCCATCATTATTTCATATCTCTACATTTTATCTGCCATCCTGAAGATCAACTCAATGGAGGGGAAACATAAAGCTTTCTCCACCTGTGCCTCTCACCTAACATCAGTGGCTTTATTTTATGGAACCGGGACCTTTACATATGTCCATCCCAACAATAAATCTGGACAGGATACTAATATGGTACTTTCCGTAATTTACACATTAATCATACCCATGTTGAATCCCCTAATCTATAGCTTGAGAAATACGGAGGTGAAAGAAGCCATTAGAAAAGTCACAACCAGCTAACTGATTTATCTTTCCACCAATGACTCATGTTAGCCTGAGATATACTGAACCAATTTTAACCACCTTCTACAAAAAGTTTCTTTTTCTTTCTTTTTTTAAACAGTAGTTACAAACCAGGAATATATTATGGAAACTTTTAAAAGAAAGAATTAACTGTAGAAAAAAATTACATATTTAAAAATTAAATGAAATTTTCTCTGTACTGAGAAGAAAGAGCCTTTCCTCTCCCCATGTTAACATACTATAGTTGATTGGTCTTCCCCAGTTTGTACCCTTGAGACAGATATGTTAACTGCGATAACACAATACCCGTTATCTCCAGCCGCTTCGCACTCTATCTCTTAGGACATGGCACAGGACAGAATTTCATGGATCTGGGAAAAACTGGTGCATAATAAATTCAGGTCTCACATAGATTAACTGAAGGTTAGTCCTCATGATCCAAAATAGCTTGGTCACCCATATCATTCACTTTAGAACTGGAAGAGACATACATCAGATATAATTATTTCTGAAAAAAAATCAGCTTTAGCGATCCATTTTGCTCTATTTCAGTTAAAAACTTATTCCTCTTTGGGGAAAACCTCTGAGCACTTCATTGTTGATGCTTTGATTTCTGAAAAGCAAAATGTTTTAATTGATGATGGGGGATTTTGCAGGGGCAGTGCCTGTGAGTCAATTTTGACTTCTGGCAACTACTTAGATAATCCATGCAGTTTTCTTGGCAAGGTTTTCCAGAAGTGGCTTGCCATGCTTTCTCCCTAGGGCTGAGAGAGAGGGGCTGGCCCACGGTCATTGAGCTGGCTTTGTGTCTGACATAGGATTAAAGCTCATGGTCTCCTAGTTTCTAGCCCGGTGATATAACCACTATGTCAAATTGACTCTTACTTGTTCTTTAAGATATATTTACGTGTTAATTCATTCATTTTTAATTGTTAAAGTCTGCAAAGCTTATGACTCCTAGGTTCTGGACATACTATGTCTTCTGAAAAGAGGATCAGGGTCAATTTCAAGATCAAACTAAGTATGCTGTCCCAGAGAGCGGGCACTGCAACAGAAAAGCCACACATTTGAGGACCTATAAAACATTATTTAATTGAAGGGAGCCAGAGGATGTTCCTCCTCTCTAGCTAGAAATCATACTTTCAACTTTTTAGAAGGACTGAAAATAGTACCATATGGAAATGCCCCTTGGCTTTATTGAAAAGATAGACATAAGGACTGTGTTTAAAGTCTCACACAGGGAAGCTGTAATAATTTAATTTCTGAATAAAAGGATGCTCAGTGTTTTCGGCATCCTAAAATTGGAGTGCTGATTTGGTGAGGGACTCCCAATGGAACAACAGAGAGCATGAAAAAGATTAAGTACACATAGTACCACTTACTTAAATTGTCACCTCCAATATTTATTTTTCCACCAAGGAAGCATCTATCAAGTTCTGGGATTCATCTAACAGCAACAAAGACAAATAGGAAATTCCAAGGGAGTAAAGAAAAATAACCTGATGTCCAGTGTAGTTTAATTGCTGTGTTTCATCAGTCTTGAGGATTCAAAAGATCACACCCATGAGATATAATTGCAGTATATTATTGTGCTGTGCCTTTATTCCACTATATTGTGTCATTTGGAGCTTACACTGCTTAAAAACAGTAAGTCTCGCTAAGATATTTGTATGAGCCAGTGATCAGTGGAAAATGAGATCATTATTATTCTAACTTGTACGAAGCAATACATTTGTACTATTTACTTTCTTCCTTTCCCAAATTAGGAATTTTATTTAACAGAATTATAGTAGTTGAAGACAGAACATCTGTTTGATGATCTTAGTATACAGCAAACTTTTGTAATTGAAAAGGGTAAAGCCTGGGTAATCTAACAGTAGTCATAATAGCCATAAAACTGATGTAATTTTACATTTACAAGCTCTGGAGCAAGGGGAGGATCAAGAAGATGGGTTTACCACATCAGCACTGTTCCTGATTCCTTTTCTGTCTAATTATTAAGAGGTTTTTTTTAAAAAAAAATACATGTTCTTTTGTAATGAACTTTGCTCAAGAGTACTGTATAAATTTTTGGTATAAATTTTTGACTGATCACTGATGACGATTAATAGATAGCATGCAATGTTGCTGTTTCACAATATTTCAATCTCAAAGAAATCAGTGGTACATTTCTTTCATGCACACCAACATGCATTCTAGTTCTAAAATTCTGGTAATCCTAGGATATACCATGGACAACAAAAATACTGGATTTTTTCAGAGTTACAGAACATGCACAATCCTGAACGTAAACTTAAATGTTTAAAAATATAAAGTAGAATTTGGAATTTGTTCTATTTCAATTTATTGCATTTATGATAATTTCTGTGAGTACTGTAATTTAATGAAAAAATAAATAACTATATTTTTTTTCTTTTTTCCAGTTTGTTTTGGATTGTTCTTTTTTCCTTCTTTCTCTGACAGGTTTTTTTAAATTAAAAAACACTATAAATGAATGCAAAAAATGAAACCCAAGTAACACAGTTCATCTTCTCAGGACTCACAGATTATCCACAATTGCAAGTAGTTCTGTTTGCCCTGTTCTTGATTATTTACATCATCACACTGAGTGCAAATATAGGGATGATCCTATTGATCAAAATTGATCCCCAGCTGAATACTCCAATGTACTTCTTTCTCAGCCATTTGTCTTTCCTGGATGCCGGCTATTCTTCCACTGTTACTCCTAAAGCAATGGCAGGCTTTTTTGCCAAAAAGAAAAGCATTTCCTTGATTGAGTGTGCTATTCAGTTTTACATGTTTGATGGTTTGGTGATGACTGAATTATTCTTATTGTCTGTCATGGCATATGACCGTTATGTAGCCATCTGCAACCCACTGCTTTATTCTGTTGTTATGTCAAAGAAGTTGTGCACCGTATTAGTGACCAGTGTGTATATCTATGGCTTTGTGAGCTCAGTGGTTCAAACAGCATTAACTTTTACACTCTCTTTCTGCTCATCAAACATGATTGATCATTTCTACTGCAATGACCCTCCACTGTTAGCCTTGTCCTGTTCTGACAAACGACCTAAAGAAATCCAGCTTTTAGTCTTGTCTGGTATCAATTTAAGTAGTTCTCTCTTTACAATCATTGTCTCTTATGTCTACATTCTGTGCACCATCTTTGGAAAACACTCTTCTGGGAGAAGGAACAGAGCTTTCTCCACCTGTGCCTCCCACCTGACTGCCGTCATCATATTCTATGGCACTCTCTTCTTCATGTACCTGAAGCCAAGCTCCACCCACTCCCTCAGTTATGACAAAGTGGTGTCAGTTTTTTATGCTGTTGTTATCCCCATGTTGAACCCCCTTATCTATAGCTTGAGAAACAAAGAAGTGAAGGAAGCCTTGAAAAAGGTGATGGGGAGGAAATGTTTTTTAACAGTGAGATGCCTTGCTAACAATGCTTGACCTTGACATATCCAATAATGGGCACATGGGCCAAATATTCAAGAGAAAAATAAGCCACAAGAAAACTGTACAATTTCGTAGTGTGAAAAACTGTCCATTTCAAATGCAATGTGCTCATTCTTCATAAGAAAGGCAATCTGGCCTCAATTGCTTCACTCTGTGGTTAGCTGTGAAAAATTTCTTTAACAGCCCATGTTCTGTGCATATTTGCCACAGCTCAGAAACCCTTTGCATCATAAAATAATAAGTCTAACATAAGAGGAAACCCTGAAGAGAAACTAACATCTCTAGTCCTTGTGAGATGAATGGGTAGGCCATTGACTTGCTACTGGTCTAAGAATCATGAAGTGCTGAAGTAGCCATAACTAAGAACCTGTGGTTGCTGCATCTGCTAAGCCACAATCAAGAAAGAAGTCCCTGTGATCTTCATTCAAATGTTTCGTGATAGAGCTGGAATGAAGCAAAGTTCATTCAGGTACTTGAATGCTGACAAGATGGAACAAGTGTTTGTAGCCATTAATTTCAGTGGCTTCTGCTTGATCACATAGCTACTTCTAGAATTAACAGCTTTGCATTTCAATAGCCCTATCAGATACTGCATGGAACCTCTCCCCTTCAGCCACTGTGATGTGGCACTAACCTTTTCTAACTGCTGCCTCTTCTTATCAACTATTAATATTCCAGTCTCTGAAATTAAGGGAAGGTAAACTGTAAAGCAGCTGAAATGGAATTGCAAGCTCACAATTAATTTGTACTATTGAAATGCAGAGACTCTGAAGAAAAATAAATTCAATTGTTTTATTTGCAATCAGGATGAAACTTCTTTAGATTAAGTTGACCCCTAACATGGTTCTTGGTATTTGCTAAATAGCTGGTTTTTCTAAATATTGTATAAGAATTCTGATTCAAGAATGATCAAACTCAGAAGAACAGGTCTTGACCCAAATCATCATTGGCATTATTGTATATAAAATAAAAAGAGCATTAATAATATACTGTATGCTTGGGGTTATAAGTAGATCTACATATTGTGAATAGTGACCTTTAAAATATGTAATTTTCAAATTTTAAAGAATATTTAAAACAGACAAGTTCTTAATGCAGATTGCAAACAAAAACATGTCAGAAGGTGCATGAAGAGAAAGATGAATTTAGTACAGTAGGGCACAGAAGCATTCTTTTTTTTTTTCAACAATCTTTTTTATTAATTTTTTTCCCCATCAACATATGTTAATTTTTCCAATCAAACAAGTTGTCTGGTGTTTGCTAAGCTAATACATGTTCACTTCCTAATCCTTCATTCTTTTCTCTAACCAAGAATAAAATAAATTCCAAATTTTATAATAGTCCGTATCTCACAGAAGCATTCTTGGGAGCGTTAAGATTGGCAAGAAGGTGGACGGAAGGTTTTATTCCCTTTTGATATTGTGTCACTGCTCACACAAACTCATGTTTTTCGAAGTATTTTAAGATTCTCAAAGGATATAGGTAGTCCTCGGCTGACAACAGTTCATTTAGTGACTGTTCAAAATTACAACAGCACTGGAAAAAAATGACATGATCATTTTTCACATTTATGAACTTTGCAGCATCCCCTGGCCATGTGATCAAAATCGGGATTCTTGGCAACTGGTTCATATTTATGACGCTTGCAGTGTCCCAGGATCATGTGATCAGCTTTTGCAATCCTTCAGACAAGCAAAGTCAATGGGGAAGCCTGATTCACTTAATAACCATGTTACTAACTTAGCAACTGCATTGATTCACTTAATAGCCGTGGCAAGAAATGTCGTAAAATGGGGCAAAACTTACTTAACAAATGTCTCACTTAGCAACATAAATTTTTGGCTCAATTGTGGTTGTAAATCGAGGACTACCTATAATTTATATTCCATAAACAAATTGTCATTCTTTCTGTTCAACAGAATTGTTTCTGCTATGTACACTTAGAATGTACTTTTTTAAACAAGTTATTTGAATCCTTTGCTATTTTTAATGAATTTATTCCTTATAGGATGATACACAGGAGGAATACATAATGTTATTGAGATTTATTGCTATCTTCCAGTTTCATCTCTTATTGTTTTTTCTCCAAAAACAGGAGGTGACCTTCTCTTATCTGCCATGGCTGTCATGTATGAATGCTTATTAGGAAAGCTTGCTTTGAATTGTGGAAGCTCTGTGATGCATTCCCATTCTGTAATCAGATATGCTGACTGCAGAAATTATTGCAACTCCCAGTCTTCTAACATGTCAGGATGGCAAAAGGCAAAAAGCAAGGAAAAATGGAGACACATAATAGATAAAACTATGTCCCAATCACATGGAATAGAGTAATTATGGGCTTGCAAGTCACAGTGCTTTGGAGCAGACCTTTGCTTACAGAAAAAGTCCTACATTAAATGAGATATTAACTAATTATTGCAATGCATAGATTCCTTCCAAATGAAGCACTGGGAAGTGTTAAAGCTTATCTCTAAATCAAAATATCTGTCATATTGGAATACTTGGCTATTCTGTATTTTTACAAGCACATGAAAAAATCTATTTAAATAGATTTTCCACAAATGTTACTCAATTCTTCATAAGAAAACACAAACATTCCGCTTATTTATCATAGTGGCATTTCAGAACAGACTACTCTTTCTATCCACCTCTCTAGTAATTCTCTTCACAGTGCACTGTTTGCAGTAATCTAGAAATTTTTAGCATGCATAATCAAGAATATCCAGGGCAACAGATAACAAAGCATCTTTTTTTTACTCATTTGTAAAGACCATCCTTCCACCAAACTGCCTCAACCCATATTTGCGTAGGCTGGGACAGAACAGTGGGCCAGATTCAAGCGGCAGGCAGAAGCAGAAGTACAGGGGAGAAGGCACGTGATCCAACCCACCAGATGTGCCACCCAGTCAGCCAGCCACCTGCCCCACCCAGCTGCAGCAGGCACAGGCAAGCAAAGATGTATGGTAGGGCCCACTTGGCCCCCGCCATACAACTTCGTCCTCCAGCTCTGCTGCACACATGGGACGAGCCTCCCACCTGCCACCACACCCTCAACAGCCCCAGCAAATGGGAAGGGTGGAAAGCTCCCCATCCCCAAGAGGCAGCCAGGACTCCCCTTCCCACTTTGCTTGAGCCCAGCCCTGGAGCTGCCCTGTGTGTGGCCGGGCATCCCCTGGGAAGCAGAGCTAGGCTGGATTGCAGGGTCCTGGCTTCTGGAAGCTTGAGGGCCAGGCCAGATGCCTGCTCCCCCTACTGCCCAGGGTCCCGGGTAGCCCACACTGAGAGGGATGGTGAGGCTTCTCTGGTGGACCAGACCCCGGCGCCTGCCTGGTCCCATCCCCCTCTGCCAGAGACCCTCAAATTCCCTCCCTAGCCCCACCTGGCCCCCCCACAGGTGCCCCCCAATGCAAACGACATCGAGCCAGCCACGCCCACCCAGTCAGCCATGCCCACCCAACCACACCCATTTGGCCTCCCAAGGACAACCACAGTGCTGATGCGGCCTCAATGAAATCAAGTTTGACACCCCTGCTGTATAGCATGGGTGTCCAACTTTTTGGCTTGCCTGGGCCTCATTAAATGAAGAGTGAAGGTCTTGGACCACATACAAAATATATAATATAGTATCACTTTTTAAAAAATCACTAAAAAGCACACAATAATGTTAAAAGTTGTGGGGCCACATTACTAGCTGTCCAGAGCTGCATGTGGCCTGCAGGCTATGGATTGGACAAGCCTGCTGTATAGGATCTGGTCTTCTCCAAAAGATTTAATTCCATCTTCCTGCACTTTATCTGCCCTTCTTCATTAATTAGGCAGCTGCTCTTCTATGGCTCCTAAGAGAATCAAAGGTAAAACTTTTGTGTGCAAAAAGATTCATTCCTTGAACTTTAGATCCCAGTGAAGGCAGTTGTCAACATCAGCAAATAATATGTGAAAAGAGAACAAAGAACAATGTTTGTTTCTGAACATCTTGGCATCTCAGAAAGTACAACTCTAGCATAATGGGGTCAAAACAAGGTTAAAAGGCATTTCCTGTTATTCAAATTTTTATGTTCAGAGAGGTTTTTTATACAGAATAGTATTTAATGAGACTAGTTATCTCTGTCAGTGTCTGCATTCTGTGTACTAATGTGCAACCCAAATGGAGGTAGCTGCTGTTTTACTGAGCTAGGCAGAGATCTTTCAAAAATAAGTTAGATGCAGGAGAACATCATCATAGGTTTGACTTAATAGGAAAATGGTGTCTGGCTGTTTTCTGTTTCCATTTTTCCTCTAGTCACTGCTTGTTAGTAAACATGCTTAACCACTATCAAGGGAGAAAATCATTAAACCAACTGCAATACTGTATATAATTATGGTGTTTCCTATATAAATTCTTGATAACAACTGTGCTTCAAGGCGACATTGGACTAATCAGGTAGGCTCTTAAGAGCATTTTTAAAATACATATACTATTGCTGCTTTCTACCACTGATTTGCTCATTTTTATATTTCATATACATGAAATGTGAAATCATCTTACTCCAGCTTATGAAGTGTGTGTGTGTGTGTGTGTGTGTAGTGTTTAAATTATCAGAAAGTTAAAAAAAGCTGCAATAATTTAAGGAATTTTTAATAATACTAGCAAAAGCAAAAATTAACATTTAGTGATGACTCTTTTGTACGTTTTAGTTGCATGTAGTCCTGGAAGGAGAAAATAGCACAGCCTTGTCAATTTCACCTTTTTATTTTTTAAGCAGCCATCAGTATATCCGTACACCCTTCCCTCAGAACATCTGGAGGAAAAACAAAACCTGTCTGCTCATTGTTTCACAGGTGAATCGGTAAAAACATTTTGGTCCTGGAGGGCAGCAATCAATGTCAAGGTAAAGAAGGCCTTCTGTCTTTCCTTTAAACTTTCCCAGAATTAGAGCCTTCTCTATGCAACTTGGTCTTTGTATAAGATTGTATCCAGAATACAATAATTTGAGACTGATCATCTGTCCTTACATGAGAATTCTTGATTAATTTGTTGATTCATTGGGGGTTTTTTTGACTGTCCATGGCATTCTCAGACTTCTAATATCAAAATTAAAGTATCAAATATTCTGATTATCCTGTTTCTTCAAAGTCCAACTTTCATTCCATACGATGTCACAAGAGAATAATATGGCTTGTATATTTTATTGGAATATACCATGTTTCCCCGAAAATAAAACCAACTCTTATTTTTATTTATTTATTTATTTATTTGCCTCCAAAAGAGGCACCAGGTCTTATTTTCAGGGGAGGGTGTCTTTTCCACTCACCTCTGGCACCGACAGCCTCTCCCAGCAGGTCCATTTCTTCTGTGGCTGAAGGAGCAGATTCATTCCGCAACTCAGAATGGAGCTTGGGCCTGCATTTCACAGTCATGCCTTTCCAGAAGGTCTCTGCAGCCAATAGCCAAGCAATGGATTCAATCCATAAATCGGTTCTTGGCTGCAGTGGCCTTCCAGAAAGGCCTTGACTGCAAAATGCAGGCCTGTGGACACCGGAGAAGAAGTGGGCTGGCAAGGAGACGCCTAGCTGCAAAGTAAATGGGTGCAGGGCATGTAGGGCATCTCCACCTCCCCCACCCCCATCCTAGTTTGAATTTTAGGTGTGTGCCTCACCCCAAAACCAGAGTTTATTTTGAGGGTAGGACTTATATTAGGCCCATCCCCCAAAATCAAGCTAGGGCTTATTTTCAGGGTAGGTCTTACTTACCTACCACGGTAGTTAGGTATTATATTGTAGGCATATTCTTTTCCAAAGCCTTTAGGATGCTCTACCAAGTGCTAGTCTGCATTTTAATGCTTGACTGTTAGTTTACTGTTGATGCGTGATCCTAAAAGGCAGAAGCTATTCACCAATATTTTCACTGCCAGTTCTAATATTGTTCTACCAACTGCAAATGTAAATGGTATAATTCAAAAATTGTTAAAATATGGATGTCGATTGTTTCCAAAATGACTATGAGACTTAATTAACATTTGTGGAGGCTGTGTCTCTGCCTGAAAATTGAAAGAATTATTATTTCTTATACAAAGGAAAGATAGAAAGAATGGATGCAACTACTATAGACAAGTTTATTAAATATGCCTTGGAAAATGTTAACAGAAGTCTCATTGAAAGGGTACAAGAAAGAATAATGAACAAGATTTGTGAAGGGCAATATGACTACACTGGGACAAGATTATGCCAGCCAAGTGTTTTCTTTTCAGTTTTCAATTCAAAAGAGTATGAATATATGAAAAGAATTTTATTTGATTTAGAGAAATTGTATTATTTGTTTGTTTTTATATTCTGCCTTTATTATTTTACAAATAACTCAAAGCAGCAAACATATCCAACACACCTTCATCCTCCAATTTTCCCCACAACAACACTGTGAGGTGAGATGGGCTGAGAGAGAGTGACTGGCCCAAAGTCACCCAGCCGGCTTTCATGGCTAAGGCAGAACTAGAACTCACAATCTCCTGGTTTCTAGACTGGTACCGTACCTTAACCACTAGACCAAACTGGCTCTCAAATTCAATAATAAAGTGAGTGAGCTTGAATATGAAACTTCAGTGAAGCATATTTAAACCATCCTCATCTTCCTAATGTTATTCCCACATGTTCAGGGTCCACTTTTCAGATCAACAAACATTAAATATTTATTTTAAAATAATCCAGTAAACGTGAAAAGTGAATGAACAACAATATAGTAATCTTGATTTCTTCTTCCTTTCTTCAAATCCTTGGCAGGAAAAAAAGGCAGGACTATATGACGGGACAAAATCAGACCCAGGTGACGGATTTCATCTTTTCAGGATTCACAGATCATCCAGAATTACAAGTTGTTCTCTTTAATGTATTCTTGATTATTTATATCATCACACTGAGTGCAAATCTAGGGATGATCCTGTTGATCAAGATGGATCCCCAGCTACATACTCCAATGTACTTCTTTCTCAGCCATTTGGCCTTCCTGGATGCCAGCTATTCTTCAACTGTAACCCCCAAGGCAATAACAGATTTTTTAGCTGACAAGAAAACCATTTCATGGGGTGGATGTCTTATACAATTTTTTATGTTTGTTGCATTGGTGACCACTGAATTATTTTTGCTCTCAGTCATGGCATATGATCGATATGTGGCCATTTGCCATCCATTGCTTTATTCTAGAATTATGTCCAAAAAGTGTTGTGTTTCCCTGGTAGTTGGTATCTATAGCTATGGATTTGTGAACTCCATAATCCAGACAGCATTAACATTCCAGTTATCCTTCTGTGGTCCAAATTTAATTAACCACTTTTACTGCAATGACCCACCACTTCTAGCTTTATCCTGCTCGGACACTCAGACAAAAGAAATCCAGCTTTTTGCCTTGAGTACAATCAATTTAACTGGGTCCCTCTTCACAGTCATCATCTCCTCTATCTATATTCTGAATGCCATATTTAGAAACCATTCTACTAGCGGAAGACACAAAGCCTTCTCTACCTGTGCCTCCCACCTGACTGCTATTGTGATTTTCTATGGCACCCTCTTCTTCATGTATGTGCAACCAAGCTCTTCTCATTCTCTGAATTATGACAAAGTAATTTCTGTGTTTTATGCTGTTGTGATCCCCATGCTGAACCCCCTTATCTATGTTTTAAGAAACAAAGAAGTTAAAGGAGCCTGGAGAAAAATGAAGGTTAAGAAATTGTTTTTATAATATGACATGTATATATGTGTCTATTTTGCAACTTTTTATATCTTGCCCACTCAACAGATCATGAACTAGATAAAATGCAACAGATTAAAATTACAAAATCAATAATGGAAATGAGCCAAACTTTAAAAAAAACAGTAATAATAAATCAACCTGTCCTAAGATGGATGTCTATAAAATCTATGAAAATCAAGCTAAGATTTAAGGCACAGTGTAATAAAAATATCTTTAAATGGTAGCATTCATTCAGTCAGTCAGTCATCCAATTTATATGGCCAGCCATCTAACCAAGAAACTGGGGTGACAAAAAAACGCAAACAAAAATAATTACATTAAAACAGAAACCATTGAGGCGCAATAAAACACAAACACAAACCATGGGACATACGCACCCATGCTAGAACTTCCAAACTCATTCATTTGTTTTCTTAAGATTATTAAAGATGGAGCTTTACAGATCTTTGTGAATTAAGAATTCCAAGGTGTGGGCACTGCTGCAGAGAAAGCCTATCATTTCATCCATGCCTCCTCCTCAATTCAGGTGTGTGTGTGTGTGTGTGTGTGTGTGTGTGTGTGTGTGTATGTGTGTGTGTGAGATGATTCTTAACAGGTTTTCCTAGGGTTTTTTTTTTTCTGAAGAGGCGGATTCAATAGTTGCAAGTAGAACTGAATGTAACATGGTGCTGTCTTAGAGAACTTTATAGGTTACCAGTACTTTGAGTTGGGTCTTGAAGACTAGTGGGATCCAATGCAGTGGTTTCAAGAAAGGTGTTATCCTGCCATGGCAGGGTTGACTCACCATTAATCTTGCAGCTGCATTCTAAACCAGATGGTTTCCAGGTGGTTTCCAAAGCCTGCCCTACTTAGAGTTCATTACATCCAAGTGATGCTCAAAGCATGAATAATCAATCTTGACCATATTGGGCCAAAGAGGTTATGACTGCCATACGAACCCTAGCCACAGTTCCATGAAGACCCCTAACTCATGCCCCAAGTCCTTTGTGGGGCACAATGTTTCTGGATATTTACTGATGAGTGACTTGATTTGGAGGCATTTAATTGGGCTTTCTTTTCTATCTGATAGACGTTGGTTCAAGCCATTTTCAGTTTGGTAATGCATACCTGAATGTCATCAGAGACATTGGACATACAAATAAAATAAATAAACAAGTTTCATCCTACACAACAGATGACCCCCTCCAATGGTTTCATACAGCATGACGAGAAAGAACATGGAGGAGAACATTCAACCATGGGGTAGCCAGAAGAACCAGGAGGACCTCTTTCTTCATCCCTATCCTGACAAACTTCATCCATTAGTGACTGACATCATTTCTATTCCATGACTGGATCTCAAAATAATTAAATTTCTCAAAATTGAAATTAAGTTGTCACTTTCTCAACAACTGTCCAGAAAAAGTATAGGTTGAAGATGGGGATAAATATGACCAAACATTTCTGGATCAGGGAAGATTACTTTAGGTACCAACTGGAAATCTATTTTGCAACATATTATTGAAAATGGAAAAAAGTGGAATATTGATTCCTTGATTTGCTGATTGAAAAACTGATTGAATACAGGATAGAAGAAAACTTTGTAATGTAATAATAAAGAGGAGGAGGGATAATTAGTTTATTCGTAACTGCTGCAAAATTTGAAAATAACATTTTTACATTTCTTTTTTCTTAACTGCTTTTCGCACTTTTAAAATACCTTTTCTAATTTCTCTTTATATTTGTTAATGTTTATCTTTTATTTATGTAAATAAATATGTATGTATATGTACAGTATATATAAAACAGAGCTTGAATAAAGTAGAATGTAGCTTATTTTAATTTCTTCTCTGTCTCCTCCCCAACCTCCTCTTCCCTTCTCTCTCTCTCTCCCTCTCTCTCTCTCTCTTCAGATTTTTCTAGTTCCAGAACCAAAAGTAACTCAGGCAAAGACACTTGCTCAATAACACTGTTTGCATTTTCCTGTTTCGTTATGATATCTTCTCTATTTCAATCACAGGTGATCAGTGAGGAAATAAGGAATGAAAAAAAAACTAGAATCTGGACATTTCAGCACAGTAGCAATTTCCATAATCCAGGCTCTCTAACATGTGAAGCACATTAATCTCAGTTAATAATTTTCTCACCAAAGTGTTACGTTAGAATGGAATAGATGCAGTGGTGGGATTCAGCCGGTTCGCACCAGTTCAGCAGAACCGGTAGTTAATTTTTTGTTGCCCAGGCCCATAACAGACTTCCAGAAGTGGCATCCACACAGAGAACCGGTTGATCACATATTTGAATCCCACCAGTGAATAGCTGTTAATACTCCCATTCAAAATCAGAATTTTTGAAGGGTTGAAGAGGAATATTGACATATAATGAGAATGTATGCTTATCTCACTTTCATGTAGTTCATAATATTCTTAGAAAATGAAAACAAAAAAGGAAAGTGCATTAAGCTATCAAGCTGTTCTTATTTAAATTCCAAAAGTTGGTAGAAGAATACCATGGATCCATAAACATTACAACAAACATTTATTCTGAGTGAAAAAAAATCACATTTATCACAGATTAAAATTGCCTCCTTTTTACTAGAGGGCAGTTGGAACCTCACCTACAAGTGAAAATGTCAGGATAACAGAGTTGGAGTGTTGCAAGGCTGAGGAAGTGGCTAAAGCACAGGCAGATAAGAAAAGGGTGGAGCACAAGCCATTTAGGATGGGGGACTGGATGTATTTGTCCACAAAATATCTCCGGTTGAAAATTCCCTGTAAAAAGCTAGGTCCGAAATACGTAGGCCCATTTCAGGTAACCAAAGTAATAAATACGGTAACCATCCAGCTGCGGTTACCCTCGTTCTTGGGGAGGGTCCATCCTGTATTTCACAGCAGCCTACTCAAGCCAGCGCATGGGCCTCCCTGCGCTGCCAAGGCGCCGGGACCGATTGTGGGATCCCAGTACGAAGTACAAGATTGGATTGCCGGGTTCAGCGGGATTGCCGGGTTTGGCATGGATGGGTGCAATACCTCCTTGAGTGGAAGGGATACCCACTCACGGACGCAACCTGGGTAGGGGAGGAGGACATCAGCGCCCCTAGATTAATCTGAGCGTTCCACCGTGGGTGTCCGGGGAAACCAGGGAGGCATGGATGCAACACTATATGCTCAACCTCTCCATTTCTCTTTCCAGGAGGACTCATGGTAGAGGGGGCCGCATGTCAAGCCTCCAGGGGCTTGCCATGCACACAGGGAAGGGGAAATGCACACGGCAGCTTACCACCGCCGAGATCCGCCGTGCCGCCCGTCGTCATGGCCGCCATCCAGACCACCCAGGGGCTTGCAACGGTCCGCCCTTGGGGCCCATGCGCCGCAGCGGCCACGCCGACGTAGACAACTGCAAGGCAGGGCGTGGCCTCGACCTCCGCCGATGGATGACCACCGCCGGAGATACGGGAGACTGCCGGCGAGCCTGCGCAGCACCGGAGCGGGCCGCCATTTTCCACGCTGGTGCCGGGGAACGCGGGGGGTTGCCGGGATTCTGTAACACCCCTCCAGGCAGTCCCGGACAGAGTAGAGGGCGGGGAAGCCTTACCGAACCGTTCGGACGGAGAGCAGGCGGAGCTTGGCGGCTGCACACAGGGACTGGCTGTGCAACGTGGGGAGCATGGAGGTGGAGTCCAGTGGGGAAAAGGGAAAGCACAGGGAGAGGGTGGGACCTTTATCTGGCTCAGGCGGATGTTGGTTTGGGGTTGGGGGCGGGGATACAGGGTGTGGCAAACCTTTATAGAGCACTGGGAGAAAGCCACTCCCAGTGCTAACTTTGTTTCATCAGAAGAATAAAGCTTTTGACGAGTGTACTGGCGTTCCTGCCTCTTTATTTCCGGACCACAGCGGATACCCTGATAATTGCATTATAAGTACAGTTACATCACAATTTCATGCATTCTAATATCTATGGCAAGGATGGTTCTAAAAGAAAAGCAAAAACCTTTAGCTTCCCCCCCCCCCTTTATAGACTTTTTTTTCTTCCTTTCAATCATGTCTGATTCTCAGCAATTCCCTGGACAAGTCCCTGTAATTTTCTTGGCAAGGTTTTTCAAAACTGATTTGGCATTGCCTCCTTCCTTGAGCTGAGAGAAAGTACCTAGCCCAAGGCCACTATGCTAGTTATGTCTAAGGCAGGACTAGAATTCACAGTTTTCCACTTTTTAGCCTGATGCCTTAATCGCCACACAATATTGGTTCTCTCCTTATAGATACCAAAATAGAAATATTGTCAACTAGATGATTTAATTCTAAGTATATTGACAAAATCTTGCAACTCTGAAAGTACATTTCTCCCCCTCTCACCCCATTTCTTTAAAAGTCCAAGAAATTAAGGAGTGTCCCATCTAAGCTTCTTGCCCTTCCCACTATCCAGCTGCAGGCTTTGTTGTTTTAGGAGATGTTTATGAAAATCTTTTCAGATTAAAGGCTTTTCTCAAAGCTTTCTTAACTTCCTTATTTCTCAGACTGTAGATCATAGGGTTCAGCATGGGAGTGATTATCCCATACAGCATAGAAATTATTCTGCCTGTTTGCCTGAATAAGAATAAGTGGGACGAGCATAGGTGGCAATGGTGGCCCCATAGAAAAGACATACAACAGTCAAATGAGAACCACAGGTAGAGAAGGCTTTGTGCCTCCCCTCAGTGGAAGGCATGCGCAAGATTGACATCCCCTAAACTCCACTGAAGATGTTACCTAGCCTAGTAACAAAATGTTCATTACCACAACCTCAGAGAATGATCTTTCACTTTCATCCTACACCCGAGCTACATATATTCACTACTATTACAAAAAATACAAATAATGTTGGATTGTTCATGATATCCATCTGCCATTTACAGTAACACAAACAATTAGACTTATTCAAGAAAACTTTGTACTTTTTTGTTGTTGTTTGGAATGAGGTCTGTTCAAATGTTTATGTCCATTATGCAGCTCTAATCCATATCAAGCATTTTCTGTGTATGTGTGACAATTTCTGTATATAGGTTTTAAATCACCAGTTGTGAACAGGGCACAAATGTGATAAATCAGATCTTACCTATTATTTTCATATCCCAATCTCTTGTTTTCAAAGGAAATGATACCTTTTTCATGGTAAACCAGAGTTTGAATATTGGTGATCATTATAACAGAAAGACAATATGATTTGATCTGTTATCCTGTGGCTTGCACAATTGCAATTTCTGCTCTGCCTTCTAAATGGATAAAGACTGTCACTTCCCATCACATCCCAATATTCAGATAATGTATTTCTGCCTTTCTTGATTTTTAAAAAATCTCTGGTTTATTTTGTAATTATCCATTCATTTTTTTATAAGGGATATTGATATTTATGGGCCAAACAGCCCAAATCACCTTACAAGATAGCTTTGTCTAGCAAAAGAGGATGAGGGAGGACTATTGACACTGTTTTCAGCTCCTACAGGAGATGTTGAAAACAAATCTAAAAAATAAGTGCGAGGTTTTCTGTTTGTTTGTTTGTTTTTGAATGAGTTGAAACTGCTGCGAGTGTGGTCAGCACCATTCCCTGTCAGAGTGGTCAGATAGGACAGCAGAATCATCACAAATAGAGAAAAATGCACTGCAGGCAGATTGTCTCTACAGAGGAAAATCACAGGTGGACAGTGAGGAAATAATGAATAAAAAAAAAATGGGACATTTCAGTACAATAGCTGAGTTCTATAATCCACTTAATCCAGGTTCTCAAACATGAGAGGCACATTAATCTCAGTTAATCAATAACTTTTTTGCCAACAGTATTAGGCTGGGATAGAATAGATGTTAATATATTCATTCAAAATCAGAATTCTTGAGGGGCTAAAGAAGAGTATTAACATATAATGAGAACTTATTCTCCTCACTTTCATGTAGTTCACAATATTCTTAGAAAATTAAGACAGGAGATGAAAATGTATTAAGTTAAAAGCTCTTGTTTTTTTAAATTCAAAAAGTTAATAGAAGAATACCTTGGATCCATAAACGTTACAACAAACATTTATTTAGGGGGGGGGAACACATTTATTCCAGATTAAAACTGCCTTCATTTCAACAGAGGGCAATTGGAACCTCACCTACAAGTGAGAATATCAATTAGGATAACAGAATTGGACTGTTTCAACATTGCATTGTAAGTACAGTTACATCACAATTTCATGCATTCTAATATCTAAGGCATGGATGGTTCTAAAGTAAAACCAAAACCTTCAGCCTCCTCTATTTTCCTTTCAATCATGTCTGATTCTCAGTTATTCCCTAGACAAGTCCCTGCAATTTTCTTGGAAAGGTTTTTCAGAACTGGTTTGCCTCCTTCCTAGAGCTGAGAGAAAGTATTGCAACTAGTCCAAGACCACCTAGCTCAGTGTTTCTCAACCTTGACAATTTTAAGGCATGTGGACTTCAAATCCCAGAATTCCACAGCCAGCATTGCTGGCTGTGGAATTCTGGGAGTTGAAGTCCACATGCCTTAAAATTGTCAAGGTTGAGAAACACTTAGCTAGCTGGATTTGTACCTAAGGTAGGACTAGAATTCACAGTCTCTCAGTTTCTACACTGATGCCTTAATCACTACATCAAATTGGTTCTTATAGATACAAAAAGAAAAATATTGTCAGACTCATGGGACAAACCATCACACTTAGATGAGTTAATTCTAGTATAAAGTACATTGACAAAATCTTGCAAGTCTGAAAGTACATCCTCCCCCATTTCTTTTACGGGCAAAGAAACTGAGGAGTGTCTCATCTAAACTTCTTACCCTTCCCACTATCCAGCTGCAGGCTTTGTTGTTTCTTATCTAACCATTGTCTTAGCAGCTCTCTTTGCCCAATTTCCCAAGGTCTTTTCCACATACCATTACAAATATTGAACAAAAGCAGGAAATCTTAATGTTTACCTTGGCTCCTTACAGTGGCAACGATTAGGAAAAAGAAATGCTTTAACCACTTAACACTTAATTTAGCTCATTAAAGAAGGAAAGAAAGGAGATATTTATGAAAATCGTTTCAGATTGAAGACTTTGTTCAAAGCTTTCTTCACTTCCTTATTTCTCAGACTGTAGACCATAGGGTTCAGCATGGGAGTGATTACCCCATACAGCATGGAAATTATTCTGTCTTGTTTCCCTGAATAAGAAGAAGTGGGACGAGCATAGGTAGCAATGGTGGCCCCATAGAAAAGACAAACAACAGTCAAATGAGAACCACAAGTGGAAAAGGCTTTGTGCCTCCCCTCAGTGGAAGGCATGCGCAAGATGGTAGAAATTATGTAGATGTAAGAGATCAGGGTGACCAGGAAAGCCCCACTACCTATAATACCAGCCACTAATAAAAGAACAATTTCAGCAAGGTAAGTAGAAGAGCAAGAGAGAGCCATCACAGGATGAAGATCACAAAAATATTGATTGAGTTTCTTAAAGCCACAGAAAGACAATCTAAAAGTCAATGAGGTATGAATCATAGAATTAATTAAGCCCAATAGCCAAATCACAGCCATCAGTTGAATACACTACTGTTTATTCATTATATTAGCATAATGTAAAGGGCTACATATTGCCACATAGCGGTCATAAGCCATCACTGCAAGCAAGAAGATTTCAGTGCCCACCATATCAATGAGGAAGAATAGTTGCATCATGCAGCCCACAAATGATATTTTCTTGTCCTTTGATAAGAATATCTGGAGCATCTTTGGTACAATGACCGTTGGACAAAGGATGTCCATCAGTGATAAATTGCTCAGAAAGAAGTACATTGGAGTTTGGAGGTGAGCATCTGTTCCTATTGCCATGAGAATAGCCCCATTCCCTGCCAGGGTGGTCAAGTAGATCAGCAGAATCACCACAAAGAGGACAGTCTGTACTTCAGGGAGATCAGACAGTTCAGTCACATAGAAGTCCATCAACACAGTTGCGTTGCTTCTCTCCATCTTTCTGGAAATCAGACTGATCAACAGGAGTACCTAAGACAAGACAATGCAAAAGAGATTTGTTAACACAATAGATGTTTCTGGATTTTAGACTATAGTGGAGAGATATATTCTCAATGTCTTCCATAAATACACTTTATCTACATACTAAAGAGAATGGAATGTGGTAAAGAATTTAGCAATGGAAAAATTATATCATTGAGGGATAGTGTAATCTTGCTCTACATAGCAAGCGCTAATGATCAGCAACTTAAACTTTGTTAATTTTATTATGAGTGCAGATTCCTTTAGAGGTTTTCATATTCCAAATCCCATCATATCTTCATGGGTCAATGATCAAGAATGATAGAAGTTTGGAAAACACCACCTTTCTTTATTCCCTTTCAAATAATTTCACTTCTATGATTACTTAGATTATAAAAATTAGTATAAACAGTATAGTATTATATAAATATTAACACAGGAAGAAGAGATAAAGAATAAATCATTATTAATTTATAGGATTGTATTTAAAAGAGGCCTCAGTCACTATCTAAATTAACAAAACAGCATTGATAAAAAAATAGCTGTATATACTATGAATCAAATATTTGACTGCAAATATTCAACTTTGAAAGCCATCAAATACATATTCTTAATTCAGATTTAGTTCAGGAATGTATAAGAGAGTCAAATGGCTGCAACAGTTATCTTAGAATTCCTCTTGTTATTCTATAAGTATTTATCACAAAGGGAAGATTAGTTTTTATGAAACTCCTACTAGTCTAAGATTTACAAATGATATTTTATCCTTTAAAATCTCTATTAATAGCAGATATGAATCAGTTAAGAGTTTATTTTTTCAAAAACACAAAACTAAATGGGTTTAAATTCACCAATGATAACAATACAGTGCAAAAATTAGAATATTTTCAAGTTGTTACTAAACCTTCCCCAAAATGCCTTAAATTACACCTCCCTATTCTGCAGTTTGAGATTAAACATTAGGAAACCAAAATGTGCTTAGTTTATTAGTTGAATGTTTGTCAGAACTGTGGATAAAATCTACTCTCTTCTGACATTGACTCAGGACAAGTGATTCATTAAATAATAGGACTGAAGACAAACTAGACCCACTGATCTTCATCTGTTGGCCTCCAGATGGATTGGGCTGCAGCCTCTATATTTTCCCATATGTCCATAAGGAAAATCCTGCACATCAAGAGGGCACCAGAACATAGAAGATGACATTAAAAAATGTCTAATGATATAAAATTACTCTTCCAAGAACATGAAGTTACTTGCCTTTCTTATTTCTCCTGTCTGTGTTAATACAGTAACAAATACAGACGAATTTCTGTGAAGTCAAGCAAAATACAATCATGGCTCCTCAGGCATCAAATTAACAATCTTTGCTCCAATCATCTACCTCTTCCTCTTTAACAAATGTGAATGACAGCATCAAGACAAAGAATCTGTTTAGGGACTCCAAGGTCTCCAAAGAATTTGGTACCAGTTGGATTTGAGTCTCATTGGAACTGAAGTTCACTTGATTAATTTTTTTTAAAATACAACAGCATTAAATGAAAAAAGTGACCTTACAATCCTATTAATCTATAAGAAATAATCTCCTTTGAGTTCAAAGGGACTTTCTGCAGGAACGTACAAATATTGTTGAAATATTAATGATATCTATCTCCAATTTAACTTAAAGAACTACACTTATTCAAGCAAACCAACGGTTTGTTTCCTTAGAACTGGATTTCTTCAAAAGGTTATTTCCATTGTGCATATCAAGCATTCTGTGTGTATATGTGACACTTTCTATATAGAGGTTTTAAATCTCCAGTTGTGTACAGGGCACAAACATGATAAAATTAGATCTTACTTATTATTTTCATATCCCCCTCTCTTGTTTTCAAAGGAAATGATACCTTTTTCATGGTAAACCAGAGTTTGGATACTGGTGATTATAACAGAAAGACAATGATGTTTTGAGCTATTATTCTTTGGCTTGCACAATTGCAGTTTCCACTATGCCTAATAAATGGATAAAGACAGCCGTTTCCCATCACATCCCAATATTCAGACAATCTATTTCTGATTTTCTTATTTAAAAAAACCCTCTGACTTATTTTGTATTTATCCATTGTTTTTTTATAAGGATATTGATGTCTATGGGCCAAACAGCCCAAATCACCTCACAAGATGAGGGAGGACTATTGACACTGCTTTCAGCTCCTACAGGAAATGTGGAAAACAAATCTAAAAAATGGGTGCAATGTTTTTTCTTTGTTTGTTTGTTTATTTTTGAATGAGTTGAACTGCTGGTATGGTCGCACAGAAGAGGCAAACGACAGTCAAGTGGGAACCACAAGCGGAACATGCTTTTTGCCTGCCCTTGGCAGAGTGCAAGTATAAGATAGCTGAAATTACATAGATATAAAAGATCAGGGTAACTGGAAAAGCACCACCCCCTAAAACGTCAGCCAGAAGGAGGAGGACAAGCTCAGGTAGATATGTGGAAGATATGTGGAAGATCAAGAAAGAGCCATAATTGGAGGGATGTCACAGTAATATTGATTAACTTTATTAACAGAAAGATAATGTAAAAGTCAGCAAGGTGTGAATCATATAATTCATGAAGCCTGTTAGCCAGGTCCCAGCTGCCAGTTGAGCACATAGTCGCTTGATCATACCTCATTTGGGTAGTGTAGAGGGCTGCATCACTGCAAGCAAAAAAATTTCAGTGCCCACCACATAAATGAGGAAGAAGAATTGCAGCATGCAGCCAACAAATGATATTCTCTTGTCCTCTGACAAAAAGGTCTGGAGCATTTTTGGCACAGTGACAGTTGGACAAAGGATATCCAAAAAGATAAATTGCACAGAAAGAAATACATAGGAGTCTGGAGGTGGGCATCTTTTGCTATTACTATAAGAACAGCCCTGTTCCCTGCCAAAGTGGTCATGTAGGTCAGCAGAATCATCAGAAATAGAGAAATGTGCACTGAAGGAGATTGTCTCTACAGAGGACAATCACAAGTGGTCAATGAGGAAATAAAAAATAAAAAATAAATCCGGAGTTGGGCATTTCAGTACAATAGCTGAGTTCTCTAACCCAGGTTCTCAAACATGAGAGGCACATTAATCTCAATTAATCAATAACTTTCTCACTAATAGTGTTAGATTGGGATAAAATAGATATTAATCTATCCATTCAAAAATCAGAATTTTTGAGGGGCTGAAGAACAGTATTGACATAATGAGAACTTATGCTCATCTCACTTTCATGCAGTTCACAATGTTCATAGAAAATTAACACAGGGGAGGAAAGTGCATTTAGATATCAAGCTGTTGTTATTTAAATTCCAAAAGTTAGTAGAAGAATACTATGGATCCATAAAATGTACAACAATCATTTATTTTGAGTGAAAAAACCAGCACATTTATCACAGATTAAAATTCCCTCCTTTTCAATAGATGGCAAATGGAACCTCACCTACAAATGAGAATGTCAGTTCGGATAACAGAGTTGGACATTGCAACATTGCATTGTAAGTAAAGTCACATCAAAATTTCATACATTCTAACATCTCAGGCATGGATAGTTCTAAAAGAAAAACAAAAAACTTCAGTCTCCTCTTTACAGATTTTTTTTTTTACCTTCACAATCATGTCTGATTCTTGATTGCCTGGACAAGTCCCTGCAATTTTCTTGGCAACATTTTTCAGAACTGGTTAGCCTCCTTCCTAGAGCTGAGAGAAAGTAACTAACCCAAGGCCACCTAGCTGGATTTGTACATTAGGCAGGACTAGAATTCACAGTTTCCCACTTTCTAGCCTGATGCCCTAATTGATACACCAGATTGGTTCTTTCCTTACAGATACCAAAATAGAAATATTGTCAGCTCGTGGGGCAAACTATCACAACTGGATGAATTAATTCTAAGTATATTGACAAAATCTTGCAACTCTGAAAGTACATTTCTCCCCCTCCCACTCCATTTCTTTAACAGTCCAAGAAATTAAGGAGTGTCCCATCTAAGCTTCTTGCCCTTCCCACTATCCAGCTGCAGGCTTTGTTGTTTTAGGAGATGTTTATGAAAATCTTTTCAGATTAAAGGCTTTTCTCAAAGCTTTCTTAACTTCCTTATTTCTCAGACTGTAGATCATAGGGTTCAGCATGGGAGTGATTACCCCATACAGCATGGAAATTATTCTGCCCTGTTTGCCTGAATAAGAAGAAGTGGGACGAGCATAGGTGGCAATGGTGGCCCCATAGAAAAGACATACAACAGTCAAATGAGAACCACAGGTAGAGAAGGCTTTGTGCCTCCCCTCAGTGGAAGGCATGTGCAAGATGGTAGAAATTATGTAGATGTAAGAGATCAGAGTGACCAGGAAAGCCCCACTACCTATAATACCAGCCACTAGTAGATGAGCAACTTCAGCAAGGTAAGTAGAAGAGCAAGAGAGAGCCGTCACAGGTTGAAGATCACAAAAATATTGGTTGAGTTTTTTAGAGCCACAAAAAGACAATCTAAAAGTCAGTGAGGTATGAATCATAGAATTAATTAAGCCCAATAGCCAAATCACAGCAATCAGTTGAATACACCGCTGTTTATTCATTACATTAGCATAATGTAAAGGGCTACATATTGCCACATAGCGGTCATAAGCCATCACTGCAAGCAAGAAGATTTCAGTGCCCACCATATCAATGAGGAAGAATAGTTGCATCACGCAGCCCACAAATGATATTTTCTTGTCCTTTGATAAGAATATCTGGAGCATCTTTGGTACAATGACCGTTGGACAAAGGATGTCCATCAGTGATAAATTGCTCAGAAAGAAGTACATTGGAGTTTGGAGGTGAGCATCTGTTCCTATTGCCATGAGAATAGCCCCATTCCCTGCCAGGGTGGTCAAGTAGATCAGCAGAATCACCACAAAGAGGACAGTCTGTACTTCAGGGAGATCAGACAGTTCAGTCACATAGAAGTCCATCAACACAGTTATGTTGCTTCTCTGCATCTTTCTGGCAATCAGACTGAGTAGCACCTAAAACAAGACAATGCAAAAGGGGTTTGCTAAAACAATATATATTTCTGGATTGTAGAGTATAGTGAAGATGCAGACTATCACCTACATTTTTTCTATGTACATCTGCATACTAACGAGGGTGGTTGGAAATGGGATGTTGGGAAGAGGTCCACAGTGGAAAAGGAAACTACATCAGTAGACAGATGGTGTCTCTTTCTCTTAGAAACTAGGGATAATGATCAGTGTTAAACTTCCTTCCGTATTATTATGAGTGGTCATCCTCAAACTTTGAGGCTTTAGTGGTCCAGATCCCATCATCCCATCATGGTCAATGATAAAGCATGAAAGAGATTGGAAATCATCTCAAGTTGTTCACTCCCTTTCTATCATTTCTTTTTCCTTTTCTGTATTTACTTAGATTATAAAAGTAAGTATAAATGCTTATTACTGTATAAATATTAACACAGGAAGAAGAGATGAAAAATAAATCATTATTATAACATTGTCTTTAAAAGAGGCTTTAGTCACTATCTAAATTAAAAACACTGAGTCAATACTGATAAAAATAACTGTAGGGTATAAACTATGAATCTAATATGTAACTGTAAATATTCAACTTTGAAAGCCATCAGATATTCTTAATTCAGATTTAGTTCAGGAATGTAAAATTGCTGTAACAGGTTATCTTAAAATTGCTCTTATTACTCTGTAAGGCACTTATCACAACGGGCTGATTAGTTTTTATGAAGCTCTTACTAGTCTAAGATTTACAAATGACATTTTATCCTTTAAAATCTGTTAAGGGTGAATCAGTTAACGATGTTTCTTTTTTTCAAAAACACAAAGTTAAATGGGTTTCAATTCATCAATGATAACAATACAGTGCAAAAAGTATAATATTTTCAAGGCTGTTACTAAACCTTCCCCAAAATGCCTTAAATTACACCTCCCCATTCTGCAATTCGAGGTTAACATTCGGAAATCAAAATGCACTAAGCTCAATAGTTGAGTGTTTGTCAGATCTCTACTCTCTTTTGACACTGACTCAAGACAAATGATTCATTAAAGAATAGGACTGGGCTGCAGTCCATATATTTCCCCATATGCCCATAAGGAAAATCCTGCACATCAAGAGGGCACCAGAACATGGAAGGTGACATTAGATAATGTCTAATGACATAAAATTACTCTTCCAATAACGTGAAGTCACTTGCCTTTCTTATTTCTCCTGTCTGTATTAATACAATAATCATAGGATGAAGAATTTCTGTGAAGTCAAGCAAAATACACTCATAGCTCCTCAGGCATCAAATTAACAATCTTTGGTCCAATCATCAAAGTCTTCACTACCTCTTCCTCTTTAACAAATGCAAATGACAGCATCAAGACAAAGAGTCTGTTTAGGGACTCCAAGGTCTCCAAGGAATTTGGTACCAGTTGGATTTGAGTTTCATTGGAATTGAAGTGTGCTTGGTGAATTTTTTTTTAAGATACAACAACATCAAATGAAAATAGTGACTTTACAATCCTATTAATCTATAAGGAATAATATCCTTTGAGTTCAAAGGGACTTTCTGCAGAAAAGTACAAATATTGTTGAAATATTAATGATATCCATCTCCAATTTAACTCAAAGAACTACACTTATTCAAGCAAACTCACTGTTTGTTTCCTTGGAACTGGATTTCTTCAAAATGTTATTTCTATTGTGCAGCTCTAATCCATATCAAGCATTCTGTGTGTATATATGACACTTTCTGTATAGAGGTTTTAAATCTCCAGTTGTGAACTGGGCACAAACATAATAAACTAAGATCTTACTTACAGTATTATTTTCATATCCCCCTCTCTTGTCTTCAAAGGAAAGTGTCCCTTTTTCATCTGTTATCCAGAGTTTGGACATTGGTGACCATTATAACAGAAAGACAAATGAAGTTCTGAGCTTTTATCTTGTGAATTGCACAACTGCAATTTCTGCCATGCCTTCTGCATGGATAAAAGTTGCCACTTCCTACTCCCCCACCATTCCAATATTCCAGATAATCTATCTCTGCCTGTCTTGTTTTTTTTAAAAAAAATCTGTTATTTTGTATTTATCCATTGATTTCTTATAAAGCATTTTGGCTTCTGCGAGACAAACAGCCCAAACCACAGCACAAGTAGTTTTGTCTAGCAAAATGGGATGAGGGAGGACTATTAACATTGCTATGAACTCTTAAAGGAAATGTGGGAAATAAATCTAAAAAATAAGTGCATGCACACATACATACAATAGATTCTTAAAAGGGGAACTTTTTAGCACAAAATTGCTTCTAGTGTTGAACGAGAGATTTTTTTTTGTCTGTTTGAATGAATTGAAATTGCTGCTAGTGTGGTCCTTCGTATATTGTATCTTTTGTTTATGCAAAAGTCTTCAGTAAATAAGGTTTCTTACAAATCAAGTTCCCGGTGACCTCATGAACATGTCCATGTTGTTCTCCTGGAAATTACACGAAAGTAGTTTATCATAGTCTTCTTCTATTTTTTGATTTGGTTTGAATTTTTTTCTTTACCACTTAGTCAAGCCCCCTGCTCTGAGATTTTCTGATGGTCTCCCCTACAACTATTAATCCCATGCACGTTTACCTAGCTATCCTAGCCATTGTGGCACATGGTTAGAATGCAGTATTGCAGGCTAACTCTGCCCATTGCTAGGAGTTCAATCCTGACCAGTTCAAGATTGTTTCACCCTTCCATCCTTCCAAGGTCTGTAAAATGAGGACCCAGATTGTTGGGGACAAAATGCTGACTCTGTAAACCTCTTACAGAGTGCTGTATGGCACTATGAAATGGTATATAAGTTTAAGTGCTATTACTATTGAGTTCAGCCAAGGTCAGTCTAATATTAGACAGTGTCATCTATACTGGCATATAGATATAAAACTGATAGTGGAAAAATATAGCATACATCTTTCCCATTGGGGACACGTAAAACTCACTTATTTTAGTGTGTGCATAATAAATGCAATAGGTATAAATTCATGTTCCTATATATTTATTCTACAACAGTCTTCAAGAGAGAATACATTATATTATAACATTTCAAGGTTTAAAATTTGAACAATCTTAGTATTAAAATGAATACACAAGCAAGTGCTTTACAGCAAATCTCCCCAGTCTGGTTTCCAAATCAGCACTGAAAACAAAAAGAAAAATAGTAAAGTTGCTCAATGACCTCAATGATTGTCATCTTCCATCATGGTTGCCATTGTGAAATAATCATATCAGTGAACGGGGATGGAGAGACGCAACCTTATCAGCCTGATGGTAGGACAGGCCCAAGTAGTCTACCGTCTGAGGCAAAATAAAATTTCCTCTTTTCCCTATTTTCTCCCAATGGAGCAAAGGCTCAAATTATCCTACAGAAGTGATTGACTTTTTTCATCCAAGAAGAGGGAGGGTCGTGTTTATGTCTACCTGTTTAAGAAAGTGGTTGTTATTAAAACTGGACAGATTGATACAAATTTTCCAATACAAAGAGCCAGAAAAGAATTTACCAAAAAGCTGCAAAAAATATGTATCATCTTCTGATAACATTCGAGTGGAAGGGAACCCAAACTGATTTGACCAAAGCCTTTTTAACTTCCTTATTCCTCAGGCTGTAGATCATTGGGTTTATCATGGGAGTAAGAATCCCATACAACATTGAAACAATTCTGTCTTTCTTGGGTGAGTAAGTGGAAGTGGGCCGGACGTAGGTTGCAATAGTTGTCCCATAGAAGAGGCAAACGACGGCCAAGTGGGAGCCACAAGTGGAAAATGCTTTTCGCCTGCCCTCAGCAGAGCGCATCCGTAAGATAGCTGAAACTATATAAATATAAGAGATCAGGGTAACTAGAAAAGCACCACCCCCTAAAACACCAGCCACAAGGAGGAGGACAAGCTCAGGGACAAATGTGGAAGAGCAAGAAAGAGCCCTAATGGGAGAGATATCACAGTAATATTGATTAACTTTATTGGGCCCACAGAAAGATAATGTAAAGGTCAATGAAGTATGAACCATAGAATTTGTGAAGCCAGTTAGCCAGGTCCCAGCTGCCAATTGAGCACATAGTCGCTTGCTCATAATATTGGTGTAGTGTAGGGGGGTGCATATCGCCACATAGCGGTCATAAGCCATCAGTGCAAGCAAAAAAATTTCAGTGCCCACTACATAAATCAGGAAGAAGAGTTGCAGCATGCAGCCAACTAACGATATTCTCTTGTCTTCTAACAAGAAGGTCTGGAGCATTTTTGGCACAGTGACAGTTGGACAAAGGATATCCAATAAAGATAAATTGCACAGAAAGAAATACATAGGAGTCTGGAGGTGGGCATCTGTCGCTGTTGCTATAAGAATTGCCCCATTTCCTGCTAGAGTGGTCAAGTAGGCCAGCAGAATCACCACAAATAGAGATATGTGTACTGCAGGGAGATCAGACAGTTCAGTGAAGTAGAAGTCCTTTACTCCTGTGTTATTAGCCATTTTCATGCCAAGTATCCTGAAGCAGAGGTATCTGAAAACAACGAAAACTTGTATTTAAAGCATACCTTGTGTATTCAGTCTTTTCTTTTTATTTTTACTATAGCTAGCTAAGAATCTTAACTTCTGAAGGAAAATGTTTCTCAATACTTGTTTAAGTCATACTGTATATAGAGAGCAGTTTTCCATCAAAATTTTAAAAAACGTTTGCAGTTCAAACCAAAATTTGAGAAAGCAAATAGGTTATGGAGACCATATGGCAGCAGTCCTCAACTTTTGCAGCGGGGGGCCCAGGTGGGGTGGAATGGAGCCACAAGATCACTTGCATGTGTAGCTCCACTCACACAAAAAAGAAAAGAAGCCTTTGGAGTGCTGCAAAGGGACAGAAGGCCCGAAGCAGCACGAGATTGCTCCTCCAAAGCCTTTCACACATTTGCAAAAGAGAAGCCTTTGGGAGTGCAAACTTATGCTCTTTCAGACTCATGGAGGCTGCACGACACTCCAAAAGCAGATCAGGTGTCCTGCTCAGGCAGCTTTGGTGACTTAACAAAGCTGAGCAGGGCACACACATCCCACTCAGCCTCTGCTCTCACCACTCTGCTTTTGGAGCATCGGGAGCAGGTGGTGGGAGAGGGGAACTGGGCTGTGCACACATGTGCACAGCTCGACTCACACAAGAGAGAAGCTTCTGAGGAGCCACTCACGAGATTGAGATGGACGCACACACCGGCCCACCTCTCACACAGCCCGGGTCCAAATAGGCCCCAGCCCTGTAGTGGGCTGTGGGTCAGGGGTTGGGGACCCCTGCCATAGGGTGAATTAAGAGAAAATTTCAACAGAGTGGTACACTGTGGAAAGTTGTAATTATCAATAAAAGTTCAATTAAAATACAGGGAAATATAACTATTGTTTTTGAAAACTCCCTTCTGGTATTGGAAAAGAACTAAGTCACTTCCATGTTGATTCCTACGCTACAAAATCAACACATTCATGCTTTAATAGATTCAATATTAATAAATAATTGTTTTGTATTATAACAAAATTGTACTTCTTTGCTATTTGCACTCATTTTTTTCTTCATCTTTTAACCTTCTTCCTTAGTTTTTCAGGTCCGAATAGACAAAAATGCTTCCCAAAAGACTTACAAAGCACCTGAGCTTGAATAGTGGATATTTTCTAACATTTCTAAACATAATTTACAGACCTTGTAGTATTCATTCTGACATTACATAGCATATCAATAGAATGTTGATTTAATCAATAGAATGTTGATTTAATCCAAGATCAATTACAGAATCAATAGAATGTTGATTTAATCCAAGATCAATTACAGAATTTTTCATACAGTCAACTAAAATCACACACACACACACACACACACACACACACACACAATCAATGTATAAATGTGTTATGATAAAAAGACCAAATAATTTAGCATATATTTAATATTCATAGTCTGGAATTAATTCTAGTGAAATTCAGGATGAGTCCAAAACAAGACTGAAAATGAATAATAAAGTCAACAAACATTTAAAACTTAGGGAAAAAAATAGGATGAAAATTTGGAACTGATCCAGAATTCAGTGCAACTGGGATCTATTAATTATATTCTATTAAGAGTTACCTCTTATTTTTGCTGAAGCAAACAGATACATTTCCTTATCTTGTTCAGCACAGGAAGAGCACTTAGGTCAGCATCTTAAACCCATAAACCAAATTGCTAAATAGATGACCATTTATGATTGACCTAAACTAAACAGAACTGAAAGATTCCAACAAAAACAATGTGTATATGAGGATTGTTATATTGATCTGAATAAATTAGATCAAATGAAGCTGTAATTATTTTTCACAGAACCCAGCAACAGTCATTTATTTTATTTATTTGTTAAACTTAAATCCAGTTTTTTCTTCAGGAGCTGGGCTGCATAAGCACTGCAGACTCCTCCTATTTTTCCATCTCTCTCCTGTGAGGGAGACTGGGCTGAAAGAGAGTCTACAGAACAGCCAGTAAGTTTCCATGGCTGAGGGTGGACCTGAACCTGCGTCTCCGGGAGGCCAGCACCTTAATCATCCATCACAACATTTTTACACAGAGCTTTATAGAGAAAGTGTATATTATTCCAGATAAATAAAATGCATATTTCAAATAAATAAACCTACACAATGCATTATTTCATATATCTGATACAAAAATGTATGAGACTAAAGAGTAACTTACCCCCACTGCCCACGTACATGGAGTGTAATGTGACAGCAGTTTTCAGATCTCCAGCTGATTTCAATTTATTTAAGGTATAGATAAACCTATTTGACAAAGAGATCTTCCAGCTTTAAACAAGTGAACACTAAGATAACATTACTTAAAAAAATGACACAGTAATGAAATCCTGCTATATATTTTGCCATCTTATGTACTACAAAAAAAAAAAAATCTCAAAGGAATACAATTAGGGAGAATACTGAATACTAATCTAGGTTGTTGTACTTATATTTAAGTATGGTATATATAATCTGTACCGAAGATAGCATCTGAGGACCTGGACCTTTGAGAATATTAAAAAGCAAGGGACTGTTATAAAACTTGCTAAGCCATCTGGCAAATGAAAATATTCTTTGGTATCAAAAGAATCTCAAAATCTTCAACAGAGTACCGTTTAGGAATTAATTTGAGTCATAACAACAATCAAATTATTGATGCATTAATTTCTGGAAAAGGATTTTATTTTTTGCTTTCTACATATCTACATGTTAGTCCTCAAATCAAACAAAACAAGTTTTTCAATATGGCAATTATTCATTGGAAGATAGAGAGTTCAGTTTATGAGAATGGCAATATCTTCTCTGAAGGGATCTTATTCAGAAGCTGATGAACTACTGGAAACGCTACGGGCAAAGAAACTAAGGAATTCAGATCCAAAGTGTAGTGGACATGTGGTTTCAGGCCTGGTTCCTTCAAAGCTGCATGCAGAAACACTAATAAACACTTCTTGGTCTTGAAAAATTGTAAGATTTATTTATGAAAATGTTATGGCTATTCCTAGTAGTGCTACTGATGTTCTCATTAAAAAGCGTTATGAAGCATGTTCATACTTGCAGGTGTTACAGGCATGTAAGTTAAACATATCTATATGACACTGAACCATAGGTATTTAAAGAAAATCTGATACCCCAGAGATTTATTTCAGTTTTTGATCAAAATAAGATAGCAACTAGGCAATACAGAATTAATTATAGAATTATTAGGTGCTTTTATTTTATAAGGGTAACCTATAAAATTAATTCTCTATAAAACACTTATCAAATCAAGCACTAAAAACTGTTAAATAGATGAATCTATGAATCCATGCTGTGAAATGAATATTAGTGGTAGCTATAAAACTAAAATCTATAAAGCCAGAAACTATAATATACCATGAAACATTAATAAAATTTGTTAAAACTAATGTATATACTCACTTAGAGTTCCATCAATGCATAAGCTGACCCTCAATATTTTAACCAAATATTGAACCAAAATATTAACCAAAATGATGAAAAATATGCTATAGGCGGATAAACTGCCCTCATTTTTCATGGAAATTTAATTAAAAATTGGAAGGTCAGTTTATCTGCAGATGGACTTATAACATGAGTATATGTCCTAGTTTTATTGTTTCATGGTATTCCGTGAAGACTTTTAATACTTATTGAGCAAGTATAAATGCTTGATTAGATCGGAATAAGCACCGAGTACTGAAAATTAAAAAAGGAAGTTTCTAAATTAGAATTGGGATTAAATGGAACATGGGATGACATAGCAGAAAGTACCCCAGTTTGCTTTGGTTTTGTACATATATATCATTACCAAGAGAGAATGAAGTTTTTAATGATGCATTTGGGTTTCAGGTTTTATTAAATCCAGGTGTTAAAGGAAGTTTCCAGGAGACAAGAGAAGGAAATGGACTAGAAAGAATATTCAGGTACTAACCAGCAATGGAGAGTTGATGAAAAAATGTAGCATGGTATTACAAGGAAAGGATAGCAGGTAACTCATTAGTCTCCTGCATTCTTTTTAGGTTATAGTCTTACCTATTCTAGATGATAAGGAAGATGATTGTTTTAATCTAAATCTCCTGTTCTTTAATGGAATATCATGTGGGTAATAACTTACTTAATCATAAATGAATGGGTTGATCTGGTGCACATCACAAGACTTGTCCACACTTAAGCACTTGCATTCCATGGAAATGAAACCACTTTCAGAAACCTATTTCTGGATTTTTGCCTCTTCCTTTGTTTTGAGCACTGTAATGGCCTGGGGTTCTGTTTGGACTACATTTATTATAGCACCTGATTGATGGATCCCCCTTTTTTCTTTACCCTTCCCACATGCGCCAAGAAAACAAGTACTAATGGCATGTGAATTTCTTTGATGGACCTCCTTCACTGACTCCCTTTTTCATTCCTTCTTGCCTGGTACATTGGTGGACCAGAAACAAAGCATCCATTTTAAAATTTTGTTTTTTGTTTTTTTTAATCTAGAAAGAATGGCAGAGCTTTTGTCAATCTCACCTGTTGTTTTTTTAAGCTCATTTTATTCCATCAGTGAACTAGCAGAGCATCTGCTTCTCACTTTCCACCAGTAAAGTTGTAAAAAAGGAGAAAAGATGAGAAAAGTCCAGTGTTTCACCAGCTTACCAGAGAAAGAAACGAAAGACAATGTTCATTTCAGAAGGGGATAAGCAAATCGGCAGCTCAGGAAAAACTGGCCATGGAGGAGAAGGATTGATAACTGGAAGGAAGGATTAAGTACCTGCTACAGTACTCATCCTAAACAAATAAGTGAGACATCTCATCACCCAACATCTAGTACATCTTTGGAACCTGAATGTGCCCTGTGGTGAAATCTTTGGGCACCCTGATCTGGAACAGCAATGGAAGTGAGAGCATATTACATCATTGGTCCTGTGAGAAAACCAATCTGCATTTCTGCTGTTGCTATATGGCTG
The DNA here is from genome assembly GCF_016545835.1 of Crotalus tigris. Classification (NCBI taxonomy): domain Eukaryota; kingdom Metazoa; phylum Chordata; class Lepidosauria; order Squamata; family Viperidae; genus Crotalus; species Crotalus tigris. Next base: position 2,028,929 of record NW_024096618.1, on the reverse strand, counting down.
GCCATGTGGATGCTTTTATTGCACACCAATATGTTTTTTTAAAGCATCAGCTGGCGCCCGGGGCTTTATAGAATCTGGTGACCCAGTATTAGGGATGGTCGCTGAAGGCTGGTTGATGAGACAGAATGAAGATTTTGGTTACATTTGATCTCTCACATCCCCATTTGTATATCCCCCTGTCCATCCATTATTGTAATAGCCTCACCTGTCCTCATCCCATCCCCAACTCTGCCTTCCTCTGCCTCTGCTCCACTTCTCAACTCTCTGGCAACTGGGATCACTCAACCACTACCCACATTTTCCTCTACTATACACCCCCCCAACTGTTTCCACCAGAGACACTCAGCACCAGGGAAGTAAGACTACAGTAAAAGGAACTGTCAAATCACTAACACTCTAATACCTTTCCCAATACACTCATTTATCAGCTTCAATCCTTCCCTAACCACCAAACCTCCAGGTTTTATTCAAGTAGAAGCAATATCAAATTCTAACCAAATGACTGGCTAGCAGCTTCCACTGTACAACAGTTGAAATTGAGGCATTAAAAAATGTAAGAAAGATAGAAAAAAGTCCAGCACCACAGGCCCTATATATACTTGGTATATACCTAGAACTCAGCTACCAGCTACATGCTTCATCAGGATCCAGGCTGACAACACATAAAATTGTTTAATGTGGCTTCTCTCCTGTTAGCACGAGTCCATCCTCCTGTATTCCTGGGTCCAAAATTTCTTCCGTAATTTTTTTGCCATTCTTAGTGGGACTGACTTTAGTAACACTAACCTCACATCCAACCTACAGTCTTTGAGTCACTCACAGCAACACTGCTCTGCCAGGTCAGCTGATAAATATATCAATGATGGGAAAATTCCAAAGCCTCCCCACTATCATTGACAGCCAACATGTCCAAAGCAGGGCCAGGCCGGGCTCTCAGGCAGAATCCAATATAGAGATCCAGATCCATTTTCCACCAACTCATCTCCATTTATTTCTTTGACCATCATTTAACCTTGATGCTTCCATGGGACAGAGACAAAGGTAAATCTTATTACATTGGGCTCTGCCTTGAATTTCTTCCATAGTCTAGTATCCAAGCTGGCACAGACTCCAGCTCCAGGTCAGCTCCATTCTCCAGCCAACTTCCCAGCCAATATTGCCAACTCCATCAATTGTCTCCAGCTATTCCAACTTTGTGGCCTGCTTTCCTGGTGCATAATGCTCTCTACCACTGATGACACCTTTCACTGAACAAAAACCTCTGATTCTCTTTACCTGGATGCACTGTTAGGAATTACTGCTTCTTCCATCCGAGTGAGTAAACACCCTGGACCACAATCTTTGTGGTAACTCCCGAGCCCCGATTATACATTGCCTTATCTACAACTTTGTCATTCAGATTAAAGCCAGCATGACATGACTAGAAGGTCTCAAAGTTTTTTTAAAAAATAACAAAATAGGGGAGATCTGGGAATTTACAGCCAGTCAGCTTATTGTCTGTTCTACATTACCATACAATTGATGATATGTTAATCAAATAAAAAATACTAGGTTCATGGAGGGGAAAAAACCTTATCATGGATTTACATCAGTAAATCGTATTTTACAAATGTCTTCGTTTTTCCATGTATAGATGCAAGCAAGAAGGAGAATAGGACTATGTTTTACCTACAAACCAGAAAAAAAGTCAAGTAGAAAATAATTTAAGTACATGGGAATTGAATACTTTGCACACAAGAAAAGGCTACAATGTGTAGTAAAAACACGGCTGACCTGGTTGTGTAAACTCATGCATGACCTAAATAAAGTTGTCAGGGTTCATTTTATTTCCTGTCTCAAAAGGCACATAGTAAGATTGACTGGGAAGATACTTAAAACAGCTGTCCTTCACACAGTGCATAATTAACCTGTTGTATTCATTATTAGAAAAAATGACGATAGCCACTAATTTTAATAGCTTTTAAAAAGTGAGATTCATAAATTCATGGAGGGGATAGATAGATGAATCTAGAATGTTGATAAGTGGAATTGGAGATCTACCATTCTCCTACTATTGTTTTCTTGCAAATGAAGGTTCAGTGAAACCTCTGGTAGGATGGAGTGTGCCTCCAAATGCTATTTGCAGGAAAACAACAGTAGGAGAATGGTAGATCTCCAATGCCACTTGTCAGCATTCTAGATACATCTGGTTGGCCACCATGAGAAATGAAATGTTGGATGAAGACTGGCCTTGAATTCATAGAGTTTGGTTGTCCTTAATTCCTTACGTGCATACGGACTCAAGTGTGTTGCTGCAGGTGTGGGGGGGGGGGTTGGGCAATACAAATGAAGAACAGAATCATTAAACCAAAGTGGTCATAATGCACAGGGTAGGCATCTTCCTCTTTTCCCAGAACATCATTTTCAGATGAATATTAACTCCAGAGAAGTAGCAGCTGCCTTTTTCTCATTTAAAGTAATGTCTTTGAAGCTAAGTTGATTTTTAATGATACACCAAGGAGCCAATTTGCTAGAACTTTCAAAGTTCTTGCATAAGTTTGATAATGGCAAGGTGGCAAGCACGAACTTTTTAATCGTGCCCAGAAGGACTTATTAGGATAGCTGGGAGCTGACACTGTCACTGAAGAGACAGGTCAACTACATTCCACTGATTACCTCAAATCCAGAGCTATAAATACCCAGAAGAGCGAATCCCTAGGAAGGTGATTTCAGTTTTTCTCCCAGAATTGGGACCATTAGATGAAGCCGTGTAAAGTCTCTATGGGATCAGTCTTAGCAGCTAAAGAGGGGGTTCAAGAACATCTGAGCGATTACAGAAAAATCCCTGAGAGAAATTTGTAAGAAGAATTTTAATTATGTAACCTTTTACTGTAAAAATTACATGTCTAAATATTGTTCTGTCAAATAAAGTTGAAGGAATAAAAGTTGAATTTGAATACCATTCATAGTAGCCAAACATTCCATAGTCTGTGCTTGTAATTTTTTCTATCCCCCCCCAGCCCACCCCTGACCCAAAGAAAATAGATCACTTTAATTGGGATTGTCATATACAAAGCATCTGTATGCAGATTAAACTATGTGGTGCTTAAGTGGCAGATGTTCAGAGAAAAAAAGACATTAATTTACCATACTTAAAATTGAAACATCAATTATATCCTCATCAGGATGGGAACAGAGCCTCCCAGTATGATAGTAAAAAAAAAAAATCCATCTTGCAGAAAAAATACCAAGCGCTGTCTGACCACAGTTAGCTTGAGTTATAGGTATTATGCTAGCTAGGTTTGCATGTTGCATTGTGTCATGACTACCATCACCCTCTCCAATTGGCTGAGTTTGAACAACCTGCTAAAATAAAAGTAATCAAACTTCATTGTGGTTTAATGTAAATCTATAAGCCGAAATGGCTGCATTTGCATAACATGGCAGGCCAAATTCAAGTCATTGGAACCCAGAGGCCTGGTGTCTATGAGATCTGACGAAAGACTAACCAGCAATATTTTATCATTAACCTACGATAAGATATTGCTTGTTGGTCTCTCACCTGAAGTCTAGCATGACCATGATTTAACAAAACCTGGCTAGAAAAGTTAATTTGAGGTCAACTCTCCTCCCTGCCCATGGACGCAAACATGGAGGGCTATATTGGGAAGACAGTAAGTCTGCTTTAACTTTATACTCTCCCAATATATTTCATATCTAACTTCTGGTGTCCAGAAAATATTTTTTATTTTTCTATCCAGAAAACCTCAACTTTTTAATCAATGAAGACATTATGAAATGTAAGAGCTACAATCCTAAATCCTCTTACTCAGCACTAAGGCCTATTAACAATGAACTGCACCTGAGATTATTCTCAATAGACACATAAGATTTGTACAGTTCAACCCTTTTAAACAATGAAAGCCAATTCTCACGCAGCTAAAACTAACAGCCCAATACCAGACCAGTTCATCACCAAACCAAGAAACAGATGGAAAATATTTCTCCCACCCAAAAGCCAGCAGCTTCTAGATCAGGCATGTCAAACTGCCAGCCTGTGGGCCGGATGCATCATACTTAAACCGCGCAAACCCCATGGCCGGCAATGGGAAAAACGTCGTGACACATCATGTGACATTGCGAGTTTGACATGCCTGTTCCAGATAGTTGTATCAGGCAGAAGAAAAAAGATTTTGAAGATTATGAATCTTATATTTCCCTGTAAATAAGACTTGCATTTGATATACAACAGTCTGTGATTTTGGGCCACTCATTCTCTCTCAGCCCAACTCATCTCACAGGATAGTTGTAGTGGAGAAATCAGAAGGAGGAAGGAGTATTAGATATATTTATTAATTGATTCATTCATTCATTATTTACTTATTTATTTTAATCCCACCTTTAATATGAGTTGGACTGAGAAAGTGAGACTGGCTCAAGGTCACCAGACTGGGACTAAGACTAGACTATAATTCACAGACTCCTGGCTTTTAGATCAGCACCCTAACTGATTTTCAATATGGCTCTCAATATCTCAATACAGTATGTTCCCTGATTTGAGTTACTTATAGGAATAATAAAAAATGGGAAATTAAAAATCTATATATTACAGTTTTTGCAACTTTGGAAATCTATCCTTGCAGTTTCATGCCTAGCCAGTATAGAGTAATTTAATACAGATTCCCACTACTGGTAAATGCTAAAGTGAGTAGGGTTTGGGCAAGTCTTCCACAGTTTAATGACTTTTCAGATGCATGTTTAAATTAATGAAATGTTTAAAAAAACATTCTGTAATTTCATTAGCAATCATTCTGAATTTTTGTAAAGAGTTCTGAGTTGAAATAATTATGAGAGTGAGACTGGGCTATCCTTTAAAAAAAATCTCTGCTCTGGAAAACTTGCAATATACATACAGAAATCAGAGCAACATGAGAGAACAATAATTGAATGGGAGAGGAAAAAGCGAAATGTGATTTGCATAGAGAAATACTATTATGTTATTTAGGCTTAGTTTCTGAGGGGGTGAAGACTAGGGACTTAAATCAAAGACTTCGCAAGTGAAAGCTTTTTTTTTTTTTTTTTTTAAGAGAGATTTACTTTTAAGGAATAGTTATTACCACCTCATAAATCCTATCTCGGCTCCTCTTAAATCACCAGAAACATTGCATTACTAGATGGATCTTGGCTGACATCTAGCGGTTGTTCAAAGACAGTATTTGGTCTTTTTAATCAAAAGAAAGTGGAAATCTTTGAACCATGTTTAGATTTTAAAGCTTGATGTATTAGGGAAGGAAATTGGGTTCATAACACTGTAGCTTTTGGTTTGGATACCTTTCTTAATCAAAGATTTATAATATCCATACTTTCTCTTACAATTGCCATACTGAGCACTGAAAACATACCAAATTGTTATCTACTTCTACATATTTTCACAAATCAGCATTAACAAAACTCATAAAATTTTCAGCTATATTCAGAGGTGAGTCGAGCTTCCATTTGTCTTTAATTTTTCATAAATATTCCAATTACCAAACCAGTCACAGATTAATAGCAACAGAATCACCTTCAATATTTATGAATTATTGGACATTGCTTTTATTTGTTGTATGTTTTTCCACTAAGACAGTGGTTCTCAACCTGTGGGTTGGGACCCCATTTGGGGTCGAACGACCATTTCACGGGGGTCGCCAAACAAGGCTGTCCGCCATTTTTCCCCCCTTTTCTTTGGCCATGCCCCTGGCACCTGGTGATGTATAAGTGGTTGGGGGTCACCACAACATGGGGAACTGTATTATGGGGTCGCAGCATTAGAAAGGTTGAGAACCACTGCACTAAGAGCTTAGAGCAAAATACTATATATAGCACTCCATCCTCCAGTTTTTCTCAACAACCATTCTGTAAAATTGATCTGAGAAATACTGAATACATTTTCATGATTGTAGGTGGACTTGAACTTGGGTCTCCCCAGTTCTATCATGAACATTTGCTCACATCAGTGACAAGTCAGTTAGGTTATTCTTTTTTTTTTTTTTAAAGGCTAAGCTTGGGCTAGCTGTGTACATTCTGAGGATAAATCTCCATCTGCAAAAGCCTGGAAATTGAAACTAAGTTGGTGGTGCATGCTCATATTCTTCAGGGCCACTTCCAAAACATTAGACTGCCCAGCGTACTGTCTCTGTATACTTTCCTTTCCAACCTATTAAAAAGATTTTGCAACAGACACTTCAGCTTTTCTGATGCAGTGTTGGAGATTTGAATTCAACCACAACCCTTGTAAAATATGCTCCTGAACATAAACAGAATGCTGAAAGAATACTGAATAATCATATAGAAGAATGTCCCATTAAAAATGCTCATAATTTGGTAATCTGGGATGTAAATATCAACTTTGCCCAGTTATTAATGGATGCTAGCAGATGTTCTACCAACATCTTGAGGAGAGAGAAGCACAAATATAGGCAGGGAGGGAGTTTTCTCTTAAGTACAGGGCAAGGTAACCACTGTAACAAAGGCTAGGTAAGAAACAGACACGGGGCCAAGGCATGAAGACTTTTCCCTTCACTGATATTTTGCCATTTGACCCCATAATCAAATAGGCCCCCAAGTGCTAAGAGATGTTGCCTATTCGCCCTTTAGAGCAGGGGTGTCAAACTGCCAGCCCACAGGCTGGATGCGTCATCCAGAAGCCGTGCCCACCCCATTGCCGGCAATGGCAAAACCAGCCCGATACATTGCGCGATGTCACGTGACATTGTGAGTTTGACATGTCTGCTTTAGAGGGAATCATCAAGCTGAAGCACTTCCCTGAGAAGTGAAGACTTTTCAGTAGTTGTAATCCCTTATTCTCCTCACCAGAAAGGGTTCTAAGAATCTCTGTATTAGGGTTGGCCTTGGCCTAAACATCCATAGGGTTTGCAGGTCCTTGACTAGTTTTGTATGCAGACCAAACCTTGATGATGTTACCTAGTTTAGGTAATGAAACATCTGCAAGAAAACAACCAAGCTCAGAGAACCCCTTAGACCAGGGGGTCAAACTCGCAACATTACATGACGTGTCGCGACATATCACGACTTTTTTTCTATTGCCGGCAATAGTGTGGGCACGGTTTCACCATGACGCATCTGGCCCACAGGCCAGCAGTTTGACAGCCCTGCCTTAGACCAAGCCTTCCCATTAGTCCAAGCACTACCTACCCCAGTTTCTCAACCTCAGCAACTTTAAGATGGATGGATAGGCCCAGAGTAGCCCAGCCAACCTGCTGGGAGTTGCTTGAATTCTGGGAATTCAAGTCCACATATCTTAAGATTGCTTAAGTTGAGAAACATATCCTATGACATGCTGTATACTCAGATTTTATTTATTATTTATATCTTATATACACATGCATACATTACGTGACAAGAGAAAAAGAGACCAATCAAAACTGTGAGGATTTTTTTCTTTACAGCATATTTAAGCATGTAAAACTAGTTATATGTTAGACATATGATCCTATGATCCTATACCTTATTATTTGTATCATATAATTTTAACACTTTTTTACTTATTAACTACTGCTTACAATGCAGTCCATGTTCAGTGACTAAGCCCAGTAGCACTTATTTCCGGGCAAATGTATACTTTTCCTCAGAAAAGCCTGTAAAAAACAAGAAACATTGCTTCTTAACTTGGTTAAAGCTGGCCAACACTTAAAGCTTGAAGTGAGTTTAAGGATATGTGTCACCAAAAGAACAGGGGTCATAAACACATTTATGGGTGTACCTTCAAGAATCTATAATATTGAAGCAAAAAAAAAACCTTATCTATGTGATGTCAATACAAAAACATTTTTTAAGGATGCTAGTGGAAAACGTTTAGAAACGCTTTGGGATCCAGTATAATGCTGTGGCTTCACCTTGTTCAGTTTATCACTGGCAGAATAAATGTTTGCAGTTTTTTGGTTAGTAAAACTCCCTTGACATTCAAGCATTCATCCTATAACGGTCTGGGAATAAACTATGTCTTGTGTTCCTCATTGTCATACATGACCAGAGAGGTGTGTATGTTTGGCCCTTCAGGGAATTTCCCTTGTGTTCAATACCCCATGAGCAGAAAATCCAAGCTCTGGTTAAATATTGTGCCAGCAAATCTTATTTATTCTTGTTTCTATTTACTCTAAATAAAGACTATAAGTCTGCATGGCAGAAAAGAAGACAAATGACACAGAACATTTGTGGTTAGTTTTAATCTTTCCTTCTGTTTTTTCTCTCTCTCTCTTTTCACAGTGGTCAGCTTAGGGAGGGGAGGGCTTGCTGTTTCTTTCTGGTATATTTAGTGGAAATTAAGCACTTTTACCAATGTAGAAGCTCCTTTATTTTGATCAAAATATGCTTTCATTTCAAAACCTCATACCGACCCTTTTTTCAGTCTTGACACTATATAGTGGAATATATTGTAATAGGTAATTAATCTGCTTTAAAAGTGATCAAATACAAATAGAGGCTGTTTTTTTTTAAACTAGATGGCTATGCCTAATGTTACTCTAAGTTCTATTTTGTTTGGAAGAAAGAGCCAAAAGAGGAAATATCATTGCTCTGTACATTTTCTTAACTAGATAATAACTTCTGAATTCAAGCAAGTATAAAGGAGCTATGTGAGCAATATGTGTGTGCATTTGTGCATGTGTGCGGGCATGCATGTGTGCAAATGTGTGTGTGTATTTGTTCATGAGTGTGTGCATGCATGTGTGCAAATGTGTATGTGTGTGTGTGTGTTTCTACAAAGATTTATTTTTTAAAAAAAAAATCATTTTCCAATAATTACAGTAATGGACAAATTTATCATTATAATAGATAAGATGGTTCTCAAAGTCAAGAATTAATAGTTTCCCCAGATATGTGTTTTCTGTCCTATAAATTGCAGGTCTAAGCTTTCTGAATCAGCATGCAAGTTTTAGTAGAGTTATAGAACAACATTGGGAATAGATACCAGAATCAAGACTACATCGTCATATTAGAATCTCCTGACTAACAGTTTTGAGGCTGTTGTGTCATCTGCTAATTCATTGAAATGCTACAGTCTAACCAACATCTGAAACCAGAATAGGTCTCCAGAGCCTGTTTTTCCACAGGAGAAATCTTTCATTTTTGAGCAAACACGCTACTTTCTCAAAAAACAAGGTAAGTCTCATCTTTTCATTGCAAAAGCAGGTTATGTGAGCTAGTGTAGCATGGTAGCAAAGAGGCTGAGTTAGAAAGAACAAAATTCAATTTAAGTATCACCAGTTCCAGGAATTCATTAAATGACCTTAAGCAATCTCTCTCACTCTCTATTTCAAGCCCTTCTCCCATGTATCACACTAATTTGCCTTTATAACCATTCAGATGGATTATACTGGGAAAGTGCTTTGAATTTTGGAAAGTATGAACGAAATGTTGGCTTATGGAAACTCAACGTTACAAAAAATGTCACATCTATGGTTCATGAAATAATAGAAATATATTTCACAATTAAATGATCTAGTGGATAGAAGTCATATTATCTATCTATTTATTACATCACAAACTATCATACTTTTTTGTTTACTATGGTTTGTGTTCAGCCTTTCTGTTGAAAGACATGTTCAGTGGTATATGTTCTCATTTTCAGACTGAAAAATTAAGGTACATTGATCTCGTCTATCAGTAGCTATCATGTTATTTTGTTTCTTGAGTCAGTTTGACAGAGTAAGGCAGACACATACACTCCTTTTTCAAATAACTTTATTAAGTCTTACATTTATACAAAACAGAAAGTAATGCACACTACAGAAAGTAAAGAAATATAAAGAAAAAATAGTTTAATACAAATAAAAAGAAAGACAAGAAAAATAATATAAAAGGAAGAATAAAGAAAAGAATATAACAAAAAAGAAAAATATATGAAGAAGTAGTTTCCTCCTTTATCTCAAAAACAAATAAATAATTTTAACAACCCATCACTTTCTTTTCAAATACAACAATCTTTTCATACTGAATCACATCAGCAGACAAATTCTTAATGCCATGTCATTCAGTCCTAGTCAGCAAAAGTCCATTAAGGGTTACCAGAAAAATATCATATATTTTAATTTTAATCAAATTAAGCAACTTTATATTCTTTCCCTTTATTTTTAACCTTTAATCCCTCCAAATAATATTCTCAAACTTGATTTTTTTTCTTTTTTTCTTTCTCCCTTCTCACCATCTTACAAAATTTTAACAGGTCTCTAGTAAATTCAGTATAGGAAAAATATCCAAGTCATTCTCCTGCTTGGTAGATTGTATGTCCTTTTAATTATTAAAATTTGTTTATCCACTATTTCATTTGTATATCCACTATTTCATCTTTTTCCAGATCATTCTTGGGGCTTATCATTATTAAATCCACGTTTAAATCTATTTCAGTCTTACCCACTATAACTTGTTCCTCATCCATACCATCATTCACAGTGATGTTAAGGTATTTTGTTCCATTCTTGTTAACAAGTCAAATAGGTGTTTTTTTTTTCTCCTTTAATTGTAATGTTTATTTCTTTTTACCTCCCACTGGTGAAAAATCTTCGAAGTCCCATCCTATCATGTTGCAGGGGATTGTTGGGAAATTTTTTTGGAATTTCAAAACATAAATCATTTTCCTGTGGGAAAGATTCATTCAATTAATTTGAAAATCCTGTTTCAGGTCAATCTAGACTCTTAGTCCATTTATACTACAAAAACATCATAATAGCCTTTTGATGTTTATTCCCCAAAATTGCTAAGTCCTTAAAATAGCACTTTAAATTTCTTTCATGAAGGATTGAAGAAAATTTATCCAGCGAATGCCATCAAACTTGCTACTCCAAAAATTATTAATATTTAAAAAGCAGTAAAAAGTTAATTCAAAATTGATTATGAGGCTCAGCCACACTTTATGTTCATATACAGTAAGATATATTGTGGACATAGTTGAAATCCCTCGAATCCCAACCATTCCACTCACCTGCTGACTGCAGAAACCTCAGTTCTTACAGTCTACTCACAATGAACACCTGGCTGGAATACATGTGAGCAATTCCACAATCTCTCCTTTCTCCAGGGAGATTTTACCACCCAGGATCTATCCTCTAACTTATGGCTGGCAATCTCAGAGGCAATTCTTTCCACATTCCTTCAGGGATGTCTAGGTCACCATACCCTCACCAGAAATCCACAAACACACAGTCCTCATGAGCTGCTGATTGTGGATGTCCCAAAAGAGCAGGAAATGATTGTTGACTTATTTTTATTTTCCTCCAGCACAGGAAAGTATGTTGTACTAAATGACATCAGGCAGTGGCCAGTCATCTCAGTGCTGCCCACATTAGAAGCGTGGCAATTTGGTGTTCCTATTGTCTGTCCCACATGAGGTCAGTGGGAGTTGATTCCAAACTCCTGGAGGTGCCACTTTGCATATTCTTGTTCCATATTAACAGATGAGACTTCAAACAGAATTTCTTCCTGGACTTGCTTAAACTACCATGGGTTCATCTGGATACCTCTTACATGCAAATTGCTTTACTGTTAGGTAGCAAATTTTTCCCATCATGATTCTGTAATCTTAAACAACACCATATTTATGTAAGCTGCAAGTAGTACCTATTTCTTTGGAAAATATGTCTCTATTCTTACATCTCAGGTAAATTTATTTATTTATTTATTTATTTATTACATTTCTACACCACCCATCTCACCTAAATGATGCTGGGGAGTTTATAACAGGGAAACCATGGAATTAGAATACATAGGCAAACTGGACTGAGAACAGCATCAGGGCAGTATCATATGCAGTAAGATATATTGTGGACATAGATGAAATCCCTCGAATGTAATCAATGTAAACAGAACTTCATTTTTAAGCATGTCTCACTTGTAATATATTGTGAAAACTGAAGGAATTTCATTTTAAATCCATTAACAGATTGCAGACTCTGGAAAGAGATGAAGATGGAAACTGCACTCTGGTGGCAGAATTCATTCTCTTGGGGTTCTCAGAATCTCCGGAGCAGGACCCTCCACTGTTTGCTGTCTTTCTCACGATCTACATTACCACCCTGATGGGGAATCTGGGAATGATTATATTAATCAGGATCAGCGCTCAGCTTCATACCCCCATGTACTTTTTCCTATGCAGTTTGTCTGCGGCTGACATCTGTTATTCCTCAGTTATCACCCCTTGGATGCTAATGAGTTTTCTAACAGGTTACAAATCAATTTCCTTTGGTGCATGCTTTGCTCAGCTCTACTTTTTTGTGGCCTTGGTGTGCACAGAATGTTTCCTGCTGGCCACAATGGCCTATGATCGTTATATAGCCATCTGTAATCCCTTGCTCTATTCTACAATTATGTCACAAAACATCTGCGTCACATTGGTTGCTGGTTCGTGTTTCCTCGGCCTGACAAATGCCATGCTAACAGTATACTTTTTAAGCAGCTTACATTTCTGCGACTCTAACATCATCAGGCATTTCTTCTGTGACACTCCTCCCCTAATAGCACTTGCCTCAGATCACCATGTCACTGAAATGATCATATCACTTCTGGCTGGGTATACCACCCTTGCATCCTTGGTCATCATTCTCCTATCTTACACCTTAATTCTCTCCGCCATCCTGAAGATCCGTTCTGCTCAAGGCAGGCGTAAGGCCTTTTCTACTTGCACATCTCACCTGACAGCGGTCTCAGTCTTCTATGGAACTCTGATATTTACCTACCTTCGCCCAAATACCAGCTACTCATTGGGCCAAGATCAAGTGGCCTCTGTCTTCTACACAGTGGTGGTGCCTATGCTGAACCCTATGATCTATTCTCTCAGAAACAAGGAGGTGAAAGAGGCTTTCAAAAAATCAGTTGGAATGAAATGGGTTTGAGGATGAATGTGTAACTACTTCAATGATAATAGCAAATAACAAAAATTGAAATAATTACAAATACAAAAATGAAATGACAAGAGAATTTATAATATTATATTATTTTCTTTATGTTGTTAACTGGTGAGCATGGCCTCCAATTCTCACACGTATCTCATTTGTTTAAAAGATAACCATTAAACTGGGCTTTGCAAAACCATTGATCTACCTTCAGTGTTGTGAAACATTTCCTGTTAACTATAACTTGAAGGGCTGAGAAAGCCTTTAACCATGGAAGCTCTCAGTTCCCAAAGTACTGTAAAGTTTGACAGCAGGATTATTTTTCATAATGGAATTTTCAGGAGGATGGTATTCTCCTGTGGTTTTTTTAATTTGAGAATTATATGAGAGTATACTTATGTATGTATACTCATACATCTTGCTTAACTTAACTGTCTCCAAATTAAAAATGGACCAGAAGTTCTTACCCTAATCACTGCTGTTATCAGAGAGCCTTTGTAACCACCAAGTTAAAAACAACACATCCTGCAGTTCCCAATCAGACCAAAATTGTACACCCATGCTTTGTTTCATGCATAGCAGATTGTCTCATGATAGGATGGTCTAGAAATCTCTAAAATAAGTAATCCTACTAAATAATCAAGTGTGTTTTTATTTCTTTAGGTTCTAAATTATCCTCCAGATCTCAAGCAGTTTTCTTCATGTTTTAAAAATGTCCTTTATTTGATTTAACCGAAGAAAAAGAAAAAGCCACAGTGTGCATATTGATATTGTGTATGTGTATTTGCACAAAGGTTAGATTAAAGAATTATTGTTCAATCAATCAGAATAGAGTTGGAAGGGACCTTGGCTTCTAGTCCAACCCCCTGCTCAAGCAGGAGACTCTATACCATCTCAGATAGGTGGATATCTAGTCTCTTCTTAAAAACCTCCAGTGATGAAGCACCTACAACTTCTGACAGCAAGCTGATCCACTGGTTAATTGTCCTCACTGTTAAGAAATTTCTCCTTAATTCCAGATTGCTTGTATTTCATTATAATGGTTCCTATCTAATCTTATTCATAAATTGTAAGTAATACCAACTGTTAAGTTCATTGAGCAATTGAGACCATAAATTTATCTTTCCAATGCTGAAGAACATTTATTTATTTAAGAGCCGAGGTGGCGCAGCAGTTAGAGTACAGTACTGCAGGCCACTTTAGCTGACTGTGTTCAGCAGGTCAGCGGTTCAAATCTCACCGGCTCAAGGTTGACTCAGCCTTCCATCCTTCCGAGGTAGGTAAAATGAGGACCCAGATTGTTGGGGGCAATGTAAAATATATATACATTGCTTACTGGTGTACACCGCTTAGAGAGTGCTTGCACTTAAAGCGGTATATAAGTCTCATAAATAAATAAATAAATAAACATGACTCTTGGCAATAAAAATAGTATACAAAAGTCAGGATATGAAAGAGCATATTTCTATAATATAAGGACATCACAAAAATAAGTGTTTGAATGAAGCATTTATTTCATTTTCTATAAAACAGTGATTTATTCATTCTTTTTCAAACACAATGTGGTACAGTAAATCAAAATTAATACATTTTGAAATAAGCTGCAATCTAGGGTATAAAAAACCCTTTTCATACAGAAGATAATACAACCCCCCATTGTTTAGACAAAATGGACTTCTCCAGTTCCCTTTTCCATTCTGTTTTTGAATTTTTATATTGAATTGATTTATAAATACATGACCTTTAACAAAGGAAATTTGTAAAAACACATCATTTTCATTCAATAACTGAGCTAAGAAAAAAAAATCCAGCACCCATCTATCATGGGATTTTTAAAATCAAAGTTATGGTCTAGATAATTGTCAAGGTTCCAACTAATGAAACCAAATAAAGCAGAACTCTGAGGCTTGAAGTTTCCTCAAAGCATATGTTTATTGGATACATAATATTGGCATGGTCAAAAGTGAAATTCCCCTTAGGGATTCAATATAACTAAATATAACAAATCCCTCCCTTCTACTATGCTATAGATCGTTCTATCCAGTAAAAGCAATTGGTAGCCTTATTCTGGCTTTCTTCCTTTGCCAACTACGCTTCCATATCAGTGCTTTTAGATCGTCAAATAGATCTCCCTCTATTATTATATATGTTATTTGAAATAAAGGAGACCATTTAATTGCCATTTTTTTGGAAGGACTAGCCCATTTGTATTCATTAAGTTGTATCCCTATTATTCCAATTCCCCATGATTGCCCTGATATGTTTATCTTCCATTCAATCTGTTCTTCTTTCTCAAATTTCTTCTAATTTATATAGAATGTCTTTTCCATTTTCAGTGTGTCACTCCCTTTTCTGGATTTTCCATTAACTGTATTTGTTGGTCAATTGAGTCCTCTGTCTTAGTATTTGATTGTTCCACTTCTTCTGTTATCTTCTGCGTTGTTAGTTCTTTGGTTGTAGTCAAAGTTTGGGTTTGTGTATCTAAGCTGGCATCTTGTTCTTTTATGTTGGGTATTATTTTATCACATGTATTGCTTTCAACATGGAAAGGATCTTTTCCTGGTCTTCATCCATCTCTTTCACATGTTTATAAATAGCCTTTATAGTAGAAGTTGTTTGTCAAGCAAGATTTTATAGCCCAAGGTATTTCATCATCTCATATAGTGACCAATATTCCTCAAATAAAGAGATAGGAAGGCAATTCCCAACATATAACTCTGAAAGTCAGTAAAGGTTTACATTCACAGTTCAAGTAGGCCAGTTATGCCACCCAGCTGTTCTCTTACAGCTAAGTTTCTCACAGCGGGTGCCAAGCCAAAGTCAAAAGAGTCTTATCTAAGGTCTGGGCTTCAAGCCAAGTCTCTTTTAGGAAATAACAAGTTGTAATACCAAACTTCATCACAAGATGTCACCGATGCCATTTAAGGTTTTTTAAGTCCAAATTTTTTATAATCTTTTTTCCAATTTTATTTCTTTTTTGTGGATAAAAGCAAAAGTCTCCAATAAAAATAGGAAAATTGTTGGTCCCCAAGTTTCAGGAATATATAAACCCAATTAGATTAAAGTTGTTCTTTTAATGCTTTAATTCCCTGAGTAGTCAGTTACTGCTATTCTTAGAGGGTGGGATAGAAATTTGCTTCCCTCTCTCCTCACAGGGGGAAAGATACTTCAGGCAGCTTTTACAGGAAAAGAAAGTACTTAGGGTAAAGAGAAGATCAGATCTCACTCAGTTTCATTTGTGTTGCTTTCAAAGTGCTTGGTGATAAGTTTCACTTTAGCTATCTGCAGCCTAGTGATGGGCTATATTACTGTGGCCGGTCTTTCCTCCGCTGGTTTGGAGGGCTGTCCCAGATTGAGCAGAAAGGCTACTGCCCTCCCTACAGGGTGACTTTTGACCCTTTCCAGGGTCCCCCAGGGGAGCGAAACCGAACGTGGAAGACGGAGCTCGCCTTCCAGCGGCTGTGGCGGCCGCGATGGCAAACTGGGGTTTCGATTTATTAGAGGAGATTTCATATTATTAATTAGAGGGTTAAAGGGAGAACTTGAGATAAGGGAAATTCTGGTCATTAGATTTAAAATATTTGGAAATTAGTTGAAAATAAGGATTTTATCTGTTTAATATTTAAAAATTAGACCTAAAAGAAAAAAAATCAATTATTGTGAATATGTTTGATTTATTGATTAACCCAGATAATATATATAATAGTTTTGATTTATTAAAGTGGATATTGTATTATTAAGTAGATGACTTAATATGGTGGGAATTAGATAACTTTTAGGAAACAGAACAAGATTATATTCAAATAAATAAAATGTGTATTTTGGATATTAGATTCTGTTATAATTGAGATAAGGGAAATCTTGGTTACCTAAAGCCTGAAAATTATATCAAAGGTTAAATTGGAATACTGATGGGAAACTAAAAATTGGGAAAAAATTAATAACAGGATATGGATTGTTTATGAAAATTGAATGTAAAAAATAATTAAGTTACGCATAAGCTAAAACTTTATTGATAAATGTAATAATGATGTTTTTACTGAGTTGACATAGTAAGAACTGTATTAGCTTAAATATGAGACAGAAAATGTTGAGGGAAAAAGAGAGGAAATATTTGATGTTGTAACTTGAGATTTGTACTAAAGATTTTGTTATCGAACTATTGATTAACCCAGCCACCACATTGCTTTTTAAGTACTTAAATGTAAAATTGGAAAATTAATAAAATATTATATAAAAAAAGCAATTGGTGGGCTCTGTGAAACCTTTTCTCTCCACCTTCCAGCTCCTGTGGGAATGACCTTGGGTTCCCACAGGACTGCACTATGTTTAGTCTAGCAAAGCTGTCATTTTCCTTTCGCCGTCTCCCCCCGCCCACCTGTGGCAACTCAGAACGACAAAGGTGGCTTCAGCCAGGTTAGCTGCAGAAGTTGACATCCCATAATATCATTTTAGTGTAAGAAAAAGGATCAAACTACAGTTTTCCAAAATCAATCAACCAAAATGACAGGAGGTATCTCTTATCTATTCTATTTAAAGCCAAAAACAATCTAATTAAGTAAAGTTGCTCTATGTGAATATTCCAAATGGTCCAAGAAGGAGAATTTATAGCAAGGGAAGCTGTCCAAAGTTTGAAAGTACATGTAGTCCTCAATTTATGATTAGCCACTTAGTGATTGTATTATTATTATTATTATTATTATTATCATTCATCGCACAGTCAGCCAGATGTTCAGACTGGATTTGGCATTTTGTCTACCTATCGAGTCCTTACCCAGGACCTGGGATAGGCAGATGTGGATGTTTGATGGTATTACAGGTATTGTCGCAGGATGGAAGCAGTTCCTAATAAGGCCGCCTTTTGCAATTGACTAATAGCAAATTATTATTATTATTATTATTATTATTTTAATAAGAAAGACAAAAAAGTCTGGATAGTGGACTTGGCAGTGCCTGGAGACAGCAGAATAGACAAGAAAGAACTGGAGAAGATAACAAAATACAAAGACCTACAAATAGAAATAGAAAGATTGTGGCAAAAGCAAGGGTAGTACCAATAGTAATAGGCTCCTTGGGTGCAATCCCAAAACAACTGGAGCACCACTTGAACACCATTGGCATTGACAAATTCGCTATTAGTCAATTGCAAAAGGCGGCCTTATTAGGAACTGCTTCCATCCTACGACGATATCTGTAATACCATCAAACATCCACATCTGCATATCCCAGGTCCTGGGTAAGGACTCGATAGGTAGACAAAATGCCAAATCCAGTCTGAACATCTGGCTGACTGTGCGATGATCAATAATAATAATAATCATCATCATCATCATCATCATCATCATCCCCCAGTGAGACACTACCTTGACGTGGTTGTGGGGCTTGTGTACTCTGACGAAGATGAGAGCTATGCCAGAGGTTCAATCATACTGGACAGGTCTCATCAGAGGAGTCAGACAAAGAGTGTCTCTCCCATAAAAAATACGGTGAGACATAAATTGCAGAATGCCATACTGGCTCGGACGTCGCCCGGGTTAACAAGGTCCGTGCTAGATATTGGAGTTCCTGAATATCTGGTGAAAAATCAGTTACAGGACTCAGGACTGTTGGCTGAGCAACCAGGGCCAGCAGCTGCAGAACTACTGGAAGAAAAGATGTTTACCCGTCGCAGATACACAGTGATTGAAAACAAAGAAATAATGATCTGTTACTACAGATCAAGTCCAACAATAAGAGGATATCTAAAACGAATGCACCAGTTCTGGAAAGAACAACATCCAGAATCAGAAATAACAGAACAGAGACTACCAGATCAACGCCAATTTATAACACGAAATAAAGTATTCACAGAAACAGAATTGGGCAAACTGCAAAGGTTTACCCAGGGCAAAGAAATCAAAGCCTTACCAGAAGTAACTCAGAATGTAGAGGCAAACCAGGGGGAGTTGGCAGTGAAGGAATCCAGCAGAGATATACAATTGTTCTCATTTGGAAACCAGGCATCTCTTCCTCAGGAAGAACAAAACCCGCTAACTAAAGAAATAAAAGAATTGAAACAAAGAATAACTGAGCATCTAGAACAGCACAAAAACAACAGAATAAGGCTACCTGCATTGAAGCTTGTTCCAAAGAAACAGCTAGCAAAAGCATTAAAAGATGCAAATACTGCAATATCAAGTATAAGCACCAATTCACTGCAAGAAACAAACCAACTAATGTACAGCACAGCTGCAGTTATAACAGAATACCTGGGATGCAAAATCAACAAAAAAGAAAAACAAACAAACAGTGCACCAGAAAAATGGAAGGTTAGACTAGAAAATAAGATCAGCAAGTTAAGATCACATGCAAGCAAGCTAGAACAGATGAAAGAAAAGAAGCTGAAGAACAAGAAGACCAAAGAATACCTAATCAAGAAATACCACTTAGAAACAAGGAAGATCAAGGAAGCACTGGAAATAATAAAGCAACAAATAACAGCTATAGCCAGGAAAATCAGTAGATATGAAGCTCGAATTGCAAACTATAGGCAGAACCTCCAATTTCAATCCAATCAGAAACGTTTCTACCAATCCATCAATGGAGAAACTGCAAGGAATCAGTCAGTACCTGACAAGGAAGAAACAGTGCAGTTCTGGAAGCAGATATGGGATAACCCAAAGAAATACAACAAGGATGCGGCTTGGTTAAAAAAGGTGGATGCAAATAAAACAGAACTTGAAATGAAAGAACTAGTAATAACAACAAAAATGGTAGAAAAAAGAGCAAAGAAAATCAAAAATTGGTCAGGTGAAGATGAACTGCATGGGTTTTGGTTGAAACATCTAACTGTTATACACCCACTCATTGCCAAACAGTTCAACAATATACTACAAGGAGGAGAAATTGAAAAGTGGCTAACAACTGGGAAAACCTACCTAATAATGAAAAAT
The DNA here is from genome assembly GCF_016545835.1 of Crotalus tigris. Taxonomy (NCBI): domain Eukaryota; kingdom Metazoa; phylum Chordata; class Lepidosauria; order Squamata; family Viperidae; genus Crotalus; species Crotalus tigris. Next base: position 2,009,134 of record NW_024096618.1, on the reverse strand, counting down.
CCAGCAAAAGGGGCAACACCAGGTAAATACAGGCCAATTACCTGCTTACCAACAACTTTCAAATTACTACTACTGGTGTAGTAGCTGATGCAGTGCAACAGTATCTAGTTGAAAACAATCTCTTTCCACCTGAGCAGAAAGGAAACCGCCCCAATAGCAGAGGAACAAAAGATCAACTCCTAATAGACAAAATGATCTTGGAAAACTGCAAGAGAAGGAAGACCAACCTGAATGTGGCATGGATTGACTACAAAAAGGCATTTGACTCTCTGCCACATGATTGGATAATAAAGTGCCTAGAAAATAACAGGAGTCAGTAGAAACATCAGAAAATTTGTGCAAAGATCGATGGCACAATGGAAGACACAGTTGCAGATCAATGGTGAGAAGCTGGGAGAGGTTAATATCAAGAGAGGAATATTTCAAGGAGATTCATTATCACCATTACTATTTGTTATTGCACTGTTTCCTCTGTCAACAATACTGAATAACTCAGGACATGGCTATCAAACATCAAAAACATCTGCCAGACTATCCCACCTCCTTTATATGGATGATCTGAAGCTGTATGGAAAAACATCATCTGAAATAGAATCGCTGCTCAACACTGTCCGTATATATAGCCAAGATATTGTAATGGAGTTTGGCTTGGACAAATGTGCCACACTTACTATCAAACAAGGAAAAATAGTGAAAACTGAAGGAATCAAGATGCCCCACGAAAATAACATTAAGAGTCTGGATGAGGAAGAGTACTACAAATACTTGGGTATCCTTCAAGCTGACAACATCAAGCACACTGAAGTCAAGAAAAAGATTAGAGGTGAATACATCAAGAGAGTGAAGAAGATCTTAAAGTCCAAACTCAATGGAGGAAATACCATAAAGGCAATCAACACCTGGGCAATCCCAGTCATTAGGTACACAGCTGGAATAGTGGACTGGACTCAAGCAGAACTAAAAGCAATGGATAGGCAGACCAGAAAAATAATGACAATGAATCATGCCCTTCATCCACGCAGTGACATTGATAGACTTTATCTACCAAGGCAAATAGGTGGGCGTGGAATGCTACAAGTACATCAGATGGTTGAAGAAGAAAAAATGGCTTTGGAAGAATATCTGAAGAACAATGATGAAGATGCACTGAAATTAGTATATCAGGAAGGCTTACTAACTACTGGAGAGACCAAACTGGCCTACAAGAAAGACCAAATGAAGAACAGAATAGAGGCATGGGAAGACAAAGCACTACATGGCCAATACATGAAAAAAATAGCTGGGAAAGCAGATAATAATAAAACCTGGCAATGGCTAAGAGCAGGAAAATTGAAGAAAGAGACCGAGGGACTAATTCTGGCTGCACAAGACCAAGCCTTAAGGACAAATGCATACAAAGTCAAAATTGAGAAGACAGCAACAGACAGTAAGTGCCGCCTTATGCAAAGAAGCTGAAGAAACAGTGGACCACTTGGTAAGCTGTTGCAAGAAGGTTGCACAGACTGATTACAAGCAGCGGCATGACAAAGTAGCAACAATGGTGCATTGGAAGATCTGCAAAAAATATCATTTGCCTGTAAGCAAAAACTGGTGGGATCATAAAATAGAGAAAGTCATAGAAAATGATAAAATTAAACTGCTCTGGGACTTCAGAATTCAAACAGACAAGCACTGCAACATAACACCCCAGACTTAACAATTGTCGATAAGAAAGACAAAAAAGTCTGGATAGTGGACGTGGCAGTGCCTGGAGATAGCAGAATAGAAGAGAAAGAACTGGAGAAGATAACAAAATACAAAGACCTACAAATAGAAATAGAAAGACTGTGGCAAAAGCAAGCAAGGGTAGTACCAATAGTCATAGGCTCCTTGGGTGCAATCCCAAAACAACTGGAGCACCACTTGAACACCATTGGCATTGACAAATTCGCTATTAGTCAATTGCAAAAGGCGGCCTTACTAGGAACTGCTTCCATCCTGCGACGATATCTGTAATACCATCAAACATCCACATCTGCCTATCCCAGGTCCTGGGTAAGGACTCGATAGGTAGACAAAATGCCAAATCCAGTCTGAACATCTGGCTGACTGTGCGATGATCAATAATAATATAATAGTAATAATAATAATAACAACAACAACAAATGTGCCACACTTACTATCAAACAAGGAAAAGTAGTGAAAACTGAAGGAATCAAGATGCCCCACGAAAATAACATTAAGAGTCTGGATGAGGAAGATTACTACAAATACTTGGGTATCCTTCAAGCTGACAACATCAAGCACACTGAAGTCAAGAAAAAGATTAGAGGTGAATACATCAAGAGCGTGAAGAAGATCTTAAAATCTAACTAATGTACAGCAAAATCCAACTAATGTACAGCACAGCTGCAGTTATAACAGAATATCTGGGATGCAAAATCAACAAAAAAGAAAAACAAACAAACAGTGCACCAGAAAAATGGAAGGTTAGACTAGAAAATAAGATCAGCAAGTTAAGATCACATGCAAGCAAGCTAGAACAGATGAAAGAAAAGAAGCTGAAGAACAAGAAGACCAAAGAATACCTAATCAAGAAATACCACTTAGAAACAAGGAAGATCAAGGAAGCACTGGAAATAATAAAGCAACAAATAACAGCTATAGCCAGGAAAATCAGTAGATATGAAGCTCGAATTGCAAACTATAGGCAGAACCTCCAATTTCAATCCAATCAGAAACGTTTCTACCAATCCATCAATGGAGAAACTGCAAGGAATCAGTCAGTACCTGACAAGGAAGAAACAGTGCAGTTCTGGAAGCAGATATGGGATAACCCAAAGAAATACAACAAGGATGCGGCTTGGTTAAAAGAGGTGGATGCAAATAAAACAGAAGTTGAAATGAAAGAACTAGTAATAACAACAAAAATGGTAGAAAAAAGAGCAAAGAAAATCAAAAATTGGTCAGCACCAGGTGAAGATGAACTGCATGGGTTTTGGTTGAAACATCTAACTGTTATACACCCACTCATTGCCAAACAGTTCAACAATATACTACAAGGAGGAGAAATTGAAAAGTGGCTAACAACTGGGAAAACCTACCTAATAATGAAAAATCCAGCAAAAGGGGCAACACCAGGTAAATACAGGCCAATTACCTGCTTACCAACAACTTTCAAATTACTACTACTGGTGTAGTAGCTGATGCAGTGCAACAGTATCTAGTTGAAAACAATCTCTTTCCACCTGAGCAGAAAGGAAACCGCCCCAATAGCAGAGGAACAAAAGATCAACTCCTAATAGACAAAATGATCTTGGAAAACTGCAAGAGAAGGAAGACCAACCTGAATGTGGCATGGATTGACTACAAAAAGGCATTTGACTCTCTGCCACATGATTGGATAATAAAGTGCCTAGAAATAACAGGAGTCAGTAGAAACATCAGAAAATTTGTGCAAAGATCGATGGCACAATGGAAGACACAGTTGCAGATCAATGGTGAGAGGCTGGGAGAGGTTAATATCAAGAGAGGAATATTTCAAGGAGATTCATTATCACCATTACTATTTGTTATTGCACTGTTTCCTCTGTCAACAATACTGAATAACTCAGGACATGGCTATCAAACATCAAAAACATCTGCTAGACTATCCCACCTCCTTTACATGGATGATCTGAAGCTGTATGGAAAAACATCATCTGAAATAGAATCGCTGCTCAATACTGTCCGTATATATAGCCAAGATATTGTAATGGAGTTTGGCTTGGACAAATGTGCCACACTTACTATCAAACAAGGAAAAATAATGAAAACTGAAGGAATCAAGATGCCCCACGAAAATAACATTAAGAGTCTGGATGAGGAAGAGTACTACAAATACTTGGGTATCCTTCAAGCTGACAACATCAAGCACACTGAAGTCAAGAAAAAGATTAGAGGTGAATACATCAAGAGAGTGAAGAAGATCTTAAAGTCCAAACTCAATGGAGGAAATACCATAAAGGCAATCAACACCTGGGCAATCCCAGTCATTAGGTACACAGCTGGAATAGTGGACTGGACTCAAGCAGAACTAAAAGCAATGGATAGGCAGACCAGAAAATAATGACAATGAATCATGCCCTTCATCCACGCAGTGACATTGATAGACTTTATCTACCAAGGCAAATAGGTGGGCGTGGAATGCTACAAGTACATCAGATGGTTGAAGAAGAAAAAATGGCTTTGGAAGAATATCTGAAGAACAATGATGAAGATGCACTGAAATTAGTATATCAGGAAGGCTTACTGACTACTGGAGAGACCAAACTGGCCTACAAGAAAGACCAAATGAAGAACAGAATAGAGGCATGGGAAGACAAAGCACTACATGGCCAGTACATTAAAAAATAGCTGGGAAAGCAGATAATAACAAGACCTGGCAATGGCTAAGAGCAGGAAAATTGAAGAAAGAGACCGAGGGACTAATTCTGGCTGCACAAGACCAAGCCTTAAGGACAAATGCATACAAAGTCAAAATTGAGAAGACAGCAACAGACAGTAAGTGCCGCCTATGCAAAGAAGCTGAAGAAACAGTGGACCACTTGGTAAGCTGTTGCAAGAAGATTGCACAGACTGATTACAAGCAGCGGCATGACAAAGTAGCAACAATGGTGCATTGGAAGATCTGCAAAAAATATCATTTGCCTGTAAGCAAAAACTGGTGGGATCATAAAATAGAGAAAGTCATAGAAAATGATAAAATTAAACTGCTCTGGGACTTCAGAATTCAAACAGACAAGCACCTGCAACATAACACCCCAGACTTAACAATTGTCGATAAGAAAGACAAAAAAGTCTGGATAGTGGACGTGGCAGTGCCTGGAGACAGCAGAATAGAAGAGAAAGAACTGGAGAAGATAACAAAATACAAAGACCTACAAATAGAAATAGAAAGACTGTGGCAAAAGCAAGCAAGGGTAGTACCAATAGTCATAGGCTCCTTGGGTGCAATCCCAAAACAACTGGAGCACCACTTGAACACCATTGGCATTGACAAATTCGCTATTAGTCAATTGCAAAAGGTGGCCTTATTAGGAACTGCTTCCATCCTGCGACGATACCTGTAATACCATCAAACATCCACATCTGCCTATCCCAGGTCCTGGATAAGGACTCGATAGGTAGACAAAATGCCAAATCCAGTCTGAACATCTGGCTGACTGTGCGATGATCAATAATAATAATAATAATAATAATAGAGTTGGAAGGGACCTTGGAGGTCTTCTAATCCAACCCCCTACTCAGGCAGGAAACCCTATATCATTTCAGACAAATGGTTTTCCAGTCTCTTCTTAAAAATTTCCAGGGTTGGAGCATTCACAACTTCTGGAGACAGATTGTTCCACAGATTAATTGTTTTAACTGTCAGGAAGTTCCGATGGATCGACTTGTGCATATTTATGACACAGATTTGTAGTTCTGCCGATCACACACACAAGCTGCAATTCCATGACCAAATTTTAGGTTCACATAACCAGGCATATTTACAACCATTTGCAGTGCCTCACAGTCACATGAGGATGTTTTATAATAGTGGTGAATATCTATAGCTCAGCTGTAGGATGAGGGTGAAGATTTGTTCTCTGACTTTGTGGGTTGGTTTCTGAATGTTTCATTACCAGACTAGGGAATATCTTCAGTGGAGTTTACGGGATATTAGTGTCTGTGTTCTGCTGTTTATAAGGGCTTCAGGTGTGAGTGTGTCAGGTGAGGATCTTGTGATGGGTGAGGTGTGAGTCATCAGTGAGAAACTTGTGATGAGTCTCGTGATGGGGAAGTTACGTCAGGTCAGGGTCATTGGGAGGAGAACTGCTGGTGGGGGGAGCAGTGTGCCACTCCACAAGCAATTCCATCAACAGACACACTGACTTACAACCAGCCTACGAACCCCTCAGAATCCAAATCAACTGCACACCAACTAGAGAGGAGCACCGACCCTTAACCAACTTATGCAAGCCCTCTCCTCCCTGACACTGACATCCCCTAAACACTGCTGAAGATGTTATCTAGCCTGGTAACAAAACATTCAGAAACCAAGTCACAAGGTCGGAGAAAGAACATTCACATGACCCAATGTTTTGGCTGCGGAATTTTGGGAGTTGAAATCCATGCTTCTTAAAAATGGACAAGGCTGAGACACACTCATAATCATAACCATAATAACACTCCAGGAAAGACTGACAAGCAAGAATTCCACAAAGAAACATAATTTGTTTTGGGGAATAGTAAATAGAACCAATGGTATAGATGAAGTAATATATTTGTGAAAACAGTAAGGTACTCTAAAAATGACTGTAAAACTGGACTTTTGATATTCTGGCAATATTATCAAGAATTAAAATTGAGAATATTTTGCTATATTGACCACCAAACATGAAGTGTAAATTACTGGATGAATATAAACAATCATAACCCTCCTCCAACCTTTTGAACTCCATTTCAGACTTGGTCCTTAATTCTCTCTCTTGCTTGCTTTGGGAGATAAGTAAACAATCATTTTTGCCATTATCTTAAGGTGTGATTAACAATTCATGTATATTTTATTATGCTGGCTTCTTTAAATAATAATTTGATAATACAATTGCTTGCTTTGTTCTGTAAGAGATCTGGGTTTTAGTAAAAGAAGAAGGAAAGGCAATTTTGGCATCACAGAATTATTTATAACATAATTCCTAGCCACTTAAAATTTTAATAGACATTATGCCTTAGAAAAGATTATTTTTTTAAAAAAGCCTAATATATCTTTAACAGGTAATTCTATCAATCTTTTTTATTAATTTTTTTCCCATCAACATATGTTAATTTTTCCAATCAAACAAGTTGGTGTTTGCTAAGCTAATACATGTTCACTTCCTAATCCTTCATTCTTTTCTCTAACCAAGAATAGAATAAATTCCAAATTTTATAATAGTCCGTATCTTCTTTGTCTTTCAGCCTCATAGCTAGTCTGTCCATCTCTGCACATTCCAATATTTTCGTGATTATTTCTTCTTCTGATGGCAATCCTTCATTCTTCCAGTACTGTGCAAAAATTATTCTTGCTGCTGTAGTAATATGTAGAATTAAATATAATTTCTGCTCATTAATCTTTTCAGACATAATGCTTAGTAAAAAAAGTTCAGGTTTAAAATCCACTTGTTTGCCCAATATTTTTTCTAACCACATAAGTATGCTTTTCCAATAGGCCTTTGCCTTCCCAGATGTCCACCAAATATGATAATACGTGCCTATATTATGTTTACATTTCCAACATCTATCTGACATATTTTTAAACATTTTTGCTAATCTTGCTGGTGGAAGGTGCCATCCATAAAACATTTTATACAAATTTTCTTTGTATGAAGTTGACATTGTTAATTTATAGTTTCTCTCCCATAACATTTGCCATTTTTCTAATTCTATATCATAATCAAAAATTTTTGCCCATCTTATCATTGTTTTTTTCACTTGTTCACTTTCCATATCTAAAATTAACAAAAAATTATACATTTTCTTAATTAATTTCTCATCCGAGGTTAACAAAATCTTATCAAACACATTTTAATCCTTGTAAAATCCATACATTTTTATATCTTTTTCATATCTACTTTGTATCTGCAAATGTGCCCACCAGGACAAATTTATTTCTAAATTTTCCAATTCTTGTTTAGATTTTAATTTCCCATCAATATCTAAAATATCTTTATATGTCCATATTTTTTCAAAGTCTACCAGGTTCAGATGTATAAATGCCTCCATCGTTGATAACCACCCTGGAATTTTTGAATATATTTTAGTTTTAATTTTTCCCCCATACTGTTAACAAGACATTTCTTATAAAATGATTTTGAAAGTATATGAACTCTGTTTTTCCCATACCATAAAAAAGCACGCCACCCCAATTGTAAATCATGTCCCTCTAAATACAATAACCTTTTATTTCTAAGTGTTATCCACTCTTTCACCCATGTTAACACAGATGCTTGATAATACAATGTCCATTCTGGCAACCCAAAGCCTCCATTTTCCTTAGCATCTTGTAATGTTTTCATCTTAATTCTAGCTTTTTTCCCCTGCCAAATAAAGTTCAAAACCAATGAACTTAAGTTTTGAAAGAATTTTCTCTCAAGCTTTATCGGGATCGTTTGAAATAAAAATAAAATCTTCGGCAACACATTCATTTTTACTGTAGCAATTCTTCCTAATATTGACAATTTGAGATTTTTCCATATTTCCAAATCTAGCTTTATTTGCTTCAATTTCCACTTCTCTCATTTCCACCATTGCAATAGCACGTTCTTGATTTGTTTGTTCCAATCCTTCATTCTTTTGCTGTAACATTTCCACCTTTTTGTCAACGTCTTGTGTTTTAAGTTCCACTTCCTGGATTTTCTTTAACAGCTAATTCTAAAGTAGCTGCATTTTAGAATAGTAACTTGTCATTTTTTCTGTGAAACATATATATTTGTCTATGTCTTCTGCTGCATTGGTGAACATTACCATATTGTTCTTTGTAACTGAAGATGCTGGCTTGAATCAAAGAGTACACCTTAATGAATAGAAATAGGTTTATAATTGAGCTGAAGAAGTTGAAAATTTCTCTGAAATGCTTACCCCCAATATGAATCAAATTCCACCATCCAGACCTCTGAAAACCAGCTATTGAGAAACATTCTAGACTGCACTGAGAACAAGAAAAAGGACATTAGTGTTCCTTAAATAGGTTCCTGTTCAGAAGTCATCGAATATAGATTAATAGATTATATTCCATCCAACATGTTCTGTTATCCCAATATTAAAACCATGAAGATGAGATATATTTCTCCATTAGTAAGTGAATATGCTTGCTAGCCAATTATTGTTTAATGCTAATGCAAACATTTATTTGTTTGTTTGTTTCTCAAATCTGTATAATTGCCCATCTCATTAAAAATGAATCTGGGCAGTGCGCAAAGTTAATATGTATTATACTCTTATTTGCCAATGAAGTCTCAGTTCAAGAAACTAAACTCGGTACACTAAACAGAATATGCAGCATAATTACCTTTTTTTCCCCTTTCTGCATAAGGGCAGATTTTGGCAAGAGGTGCTACAAAACAAAACCATAACTTTTGCCACTCCCTAAGATACAATAAAGAAACCAACCTAATTTATTCAGTCATATGGTTCTGGTGCAGTTGCAAATTCAGTCAAATTCATTTAATACCATTTCATTTCAATTTACAATTAATTAAGTCTTGTACTTGTGATTTCAATGGAACTGACTCTTTAGAAGCTGCCTATAGGGAGTAGTGGGGCATCGACAGAAAGTTGGGGGTTTCCTCTTTGCCTTTCATTCTGCCTGCTAACTTCAGAGTCACACATTCTGTCTTTCTTTTCAGAAATACAAGCATTGATTTCTTGACTACAGGGGTGCAGCCTGAGCAAAAGATGTCATTCTACTTGTAGACAATTGCTCCTATGTGAAGGTAGAGTAATCAACTTGGTGCGCAAAAAACAGAGTATGCACCTCCATAAGTCTGCCAAGAAACCGTGTGGCATGAACTTTGGGAAAGATGAGCCAAACCCAACAATCTTGTTTGAGAACCGTCAATGATTATTCAATGAGAATACTAAACCCAAGTGCACATACATTAAGTATGACTTTGTGAGAGATGCTTTAAGAAAAGGGATTTGTTAAACCGATACTGCCCATAAGAAGAAACATTGGCAGATGGACTCACAAAGCCTTTGCCCACAGATTGACAGAGTGTTCTTCAAGAGAGTATGGGAGTTCTGAATCAGTATGTGAGACCACGAAAGGCAGGCAGTAGACTGTAGGTAGTTAGGGATTTGTCCTGAACCTGTCTTTCATTCCGTCTGCTTTTTGTTTATGAGGTTGGTAATCTCAGAATCTTTTTTTCTGCCTTTGTTCCTCTATCTAGATGCATGCATTCTTAAGTATACTGGTAGGATGTAGCTAGTTAAATGCTAGGTCTTTTTGCCTGATGCTGCATTTCCTCAATTTTTTTTTTTTTTTGTTAAAATTAAAAAGCCTGCTCAGGTTAGTTTCCAGCTTTGAGGAATATTTTCCATACAGACAAATTTGCTTCCCTCCAATTTTAAAAAAAGTGGCACATTAGATCATATGAGTAGATAAAAATGCTTCAGTTTGTCAGCACTCATAAGCATCTCATGCCCAGTGCCTGCTTCCTTCTCAAGGCATTTTTGACTTCCCTGTTCCTCAAGCTATAGATCAAAGGATTCAGCATTGGAATTACTATGGTATAGAAGATGGAAGCCCATTTGTCCTGATCCAGAACATAGCTGGAACTTGGGCGCAGATACATAAAGATGGTTGTTCCATAGAAGATGGTTACAGCTGCCAGGTGGGAGGCACATGTTGAGAAAGCCTTTTGTTTCCCCTCAGATGAGTTAATCCGCAAGATTGCTGTCAAGATGAATGCATACGACACCACAATTTCTGTTGAAGTAAATATACTCAGGATTGTTGCAAAAATGAAGAGCACCATTTCATTGATGCTTGTGTCAGTGCAGGAAAGAGATAGCAAAGGGGGAACATCACAGAAAAAATGGTTGATGATATTGGATTCACAAAAAGAGAGCTGAAAGGTAGAAACTGTTTGTGTCACTGCATTCACCAAGCCAATGAGATAAGATCCAGCCACCATCACAGTGCACACTTTGGGAGACATGGTAACCACGTAGAGGAGAGGATTACAGATAGCCACGTACCGGTCATACGCCATTGCTGCCAGGAGGATACACTCAGTACTCGCACAGAAAATGAAGAAATACATCTGTGCAGCACAATCAACATATGAAATGCTTTTCTTGTCTGCCAGTATGTTAGCTAGCATTTTAGGGGCAATAGCTGAAGAATACCCAAAATCTAAGAAAGACAAATGACTGAGGAAGAAATACATAGGGCTCTGGAGCTGAGAGCTTATCCTGATTAATATGATCATCCCAAGATTGCCAGTCAGTGTAATTAAATAGATAATTAGTATCACAATAAAAGAGAGCAGCTCCATATTTGGACTATCCACTAAACCTACAAAAACAAATTCAGTCATCATTGTGTGGTTTTCTTCAACCATTTCTCTTCAGTAATTAAAAACTGTTGAAAGACTAGTATCAGTTTCTTCAATGGGATCAGATCTGTAATATATAAAAAAAAGGATATTTTTATAAGGATCCATATCTTTTTCCAAGGTTCTGCTTAGCTGCCACTGATAACACAATGCATCAGGATGTGTAATGAATCAGAGCAAAGACCTTTGGATTTAATCATAAGGAAAATATTCCTCAACAATCCTTTTTCTGATATGTCCCCATGACACTGTTTTTATCTTATCTCCAACCCATGCCAGAGGCAGCATTAACCAAACCTTAGCTTTTCTGCTCTTAAAACAGTATTTTTCTCTGAAGCAGGAAGCATGATAATTTTACTGCAGATACAATCTGAGACACTTCATTGATCATTCAGTGGGTGGTGAAGCCAAGTAACTCCTAGAAGATGGATCTATACTTGGAGAGTGGAGTTCTTAAGCACCTATTGATCGTGTTAGGTTGATAGACTCGTATCACTTTCCTGTCAGTCCCTCAATACTATTCTCTGAGGACTTTTTGATTGAGGAAGGAGGAGAATGTGGTACTTTCAAACTGCATTCTCCCCAAACTGAACCAGAAGTCTTGGCTTCGAAAGAGGGTCCATCACAGGGGGAAGTCTTAGAAGTGAAACCAGCTTTGTTTCTGCTGTGTCATCCATAGCAATGATCTGCTCTGAATCAGGTTTATTCTAAGCACAGATTTAATGCTCTGTGGCATATAAACTAACTTAGCTTCCAAATAAACCTGGTAATAGCTAACTGGCAGTGGCAATGGGAGACAACTGCTCAGTTGTTAGCCAAACTCATTTCCAATGCACTGACCCAAAACATTTGCAAGCTTAAGTGAATTTTGACAGATGGTTAAATCTGCCATTCAAGTTATCTGTCAGATCTCAATTCCTCTCCAGTACAGCCTCAGCTCTTGTAAGGATTATGACTCATGGTGCCTGGCAGGAAGGATGGGAAACAAAGCTAGGGGAATCCACAAGTCCATTTCCTTAACTATTGGTGCATGAAATGAAGACACCATTATTTAGTGGCAACCCAGTACAGAGGCAGGATTGGGAGCAGTACTGAGGGTTCAAGGTCTAGCAGACAGCATTTTCACTGGGCAGCATGGAAAGACTCTAATAATATTTAAGGACAGAATAAACTTGACATGAGAAGTCATTTAACAGTATCTCAGTCTTAAATCATTTATAGTGGTACATAGCTATACACATTTTCTAAATTTTTATTTCTGCATTATTGTAGCAATAAAGGTAAAAAAAAAACTCTTGCTGAATGAGTTAAGAATGAAGTTAAGAACTTATTTAGCACATCATTCTGTTTTTACAATAGTCAAGAAGATACCCGTGGAATACTCAGGTTATGAGGACAGTAGCATGCAATTGTTAATCAGAAGTATACTATTGGTACTGAATTTTATAGCAGCTGTTGTCCAGCTCTTCTCCAGCAGTCCTGTGCAGACATTCTTTTCTATAGAATTTGGACAACTTCTTTCAGATAGGGGAATTCTTACACTTCATCAGTATACAATCCATTTTGCTTCTGCTTGTAGTGCGGCTTCCTATACACACAGTGATGAAACAGACCTGTGTATAGCAAACTTTTAAAAGCAGATCCATTTAGAAAGAAAGATCCTATGATCTACAGAAAGTGAATCTGGACAGATTGAGATTAGATCATTAAAAGATATGCAAGTATTTTAAAAATAATGCAGTAATAAATACAATTCAGAATGGATTGATCAAGAATAAGTCTTGCCATTATAACACATTAATTTTGAACAGGTAACTTCCTTAGCACGTTGTGTAGTAGATATATCACGATTTCAGCAAAACAGTTGGCAAAATATCCCATGACATTCTGATTTGCAAGCTAGGAATTGAAAAGATTGAAAGCATTTTTAGATACCTGAACATAAGATTATACTGTTTGCTGAAATTATCTGGGGACAGCTCTTCTTGTCCAAACCAGTTAATGGTAGAAATATTCTGAAATGTAACTAAGGTCTTGTATATTCAGTTTGATTCAGTTGTCATGCAGGTATCCTTCATATAGGAAATCCTTATGATCCAAACAACTGGTTCCCTAGTAGTAACACTCAACTAGTTTTTTTTAAAATATTATCAAGGGTAATGTGCTACTTTTACTGTTGCTAAATGAATTTTCAAAGGACCAGGAATAGTTCTCCTAATTGCTTGTGTGTATGCCTGTGTCTGTGATCTATGAATTTTACAGTAAATAGGTCTACAGAGATAATGTCCACAAATGCTTTTAAGACTTTGTTGGCTCTTCATTGATTGATTGTTTGATTATATGTCATAGATCAGTGTCAACTGTCAGTAACCATATAGGTAGACCTTCTCCAGGATGATCTGTCCTGAATTAGATTTAAGGTTTAGGTTTTCCAGTAGTGCATCTAACACCAGTGTAATCAAATTGATCCATTTGTCTCCTTCTATCCTTTCCTTCCATGTTTCCCAATATTCTGGATTGATTTGTTGCACTATCCATGTGTTTGTTTTCTTATCTATCCACAGTATTCTCAGGAATCTTCTCCAAAACCAAAATTCAAAAGTAGAAATATTCCTTATATGCTACTTCTTCAAAATCCAACCTTCGCTTTCATAAAGTGCCACAAAGAAAATTTTAAATGCATGATTCTGATCTTTGTAGGTATAAACACACTGTATCTGAAGAATTTTCCAAGGCCTTCCCTACATAGTGCTAGTTTGTGACATAGAAATATGTCACAGTTGCTGGTTCTTTTACTATTGATGGTAAATCCTAAAAGACAGAAGCTATCAATCAATTCAATATCTTTATTATCAAGTCTAAGTTTTAATGTACCTGATGTCATTAGTTTATTCTTCTTTATATTTAATCTTAGTCTCATTTTTTTCATTGTGCTTCTTAATGTTTATTATTAGAGCTTGCAGACCACCATTTGCAATTTCAGCTATCAAAGCAATCTCATCAACTTAATACAAGTCATTGATGTTCCTATCTTTCAACATTGATGTTGAACAAACAAGTTCATCTTCTTCCAATCAACTGGAAACCTGCTGTTGCATTATAACTAAATTACAGTGAAATGAAATTACATAGGATGATCTCTAACTGTAGTCTTCATGTATTTAATACAGGTTGGCCATGAATTCTACTTGTCAGGGGTCCTATGTGTATTTGATAGCATCTGTATTTGAAGAACTTCCCAAGCTAGGTTTGAAATTGAAAAAACATAAAAAGGGGAAGCAGCCAGTTCTCTTGAAGTTCCCTATCAATAGTTTGTGCCTGGGTAGCACACTGAGTAGATACACAGCTTCCCTTTGAACAGAATTTTCATTATCATGAGATTATCATATTTCAATTTAAATTAGAAGAATTGTTTCCAAATTAATACTTATCTTGCTCTCTCCCAAATTAAATGAACATAAGCATATTTTATGCAAATCTCCATTCTCTCTGATGATGTATAAGTACTTACTTGTACATTATAAACAATATATGCAGATAAACCCTGTGTTTGAGGACCTAGGATAGTAAGCATGTCTCTAAGAAGTAGCTGAATAAGATCCAGCATGTGATTAAGGTTTTAGACTATAATTGGAAGACAATGGTTGTTCACCAAGTGATCCTGAAATGGTCTTTACTTTTAGCCTGATCTATTTCACAAGACTGGTGTTCTGAGGGGCAGATGAAATGGAGTGAGGAATGCTATACATGAGGACAATGCAAAGCTTTGAAGGAGTGCTTTGCACACAAGCTTTATGCAAAACATCCTTCTGCGACTGATCTATAAGACATTCTTTGTAGATGGTTTATTTTAAAAAAATGTGCCCTTCCTGTCTTAACAGCAAGGCAGACATATTGCTGCATTGACCATTTGCACCTGTGAAAGTATTGACCAGTATCAACAATAAATATAGTAAGATAGTCTGCATTTGGACCTTTTTTCTTCTTGATTGGGAATGCTTTATCTTCAAATGTTCTTAGCTGCCAGATGAGTAAGAGGATGCTATAACTATAAAGGACCAGAGAATAACAGAGCAAAGATCTAGTTCACTGAAGGGATGGAGGATAAACACATGATCCTTCACTTTGGGAAGGAGCACACATCCCTGACATTTTCAGAGGTATGAAGCAGGCAGGCTCATCAATGAAGATATTTGTGCTATGGGGTGCACCTTTATCCAGGTGAAGCTGTAACTGTTTGCCAGAATTTTGGTTGAAAGGATACTCAAGGTGACAGTGAGCAACCTTTGAGAAGTACAATATTTCATACCTGGCAAGTGATGTCCAGACTGGATTTTTGCTCTTCAGCAGATTATTGAGAAATGTATCAATTTAGAGAACATTCATGGTGAAGTGGATAGACTTGATTTATGGGACAATTTTCCTAAATATGAAAATAGGAAGTTAGAAGTTGTTAGAAGAAGTTAGATGCTTAGTAGATGATTCAACAGCCCTAAGCATGAAAGCTGGCTGGGTCAATCATTTTCTCTTATAGTCCACAATGTCAAGTTTGGATAACAAACCAGTCAGTCAATTCCTGTCACAACCAATGGATCAATACTTGGTTGATCCAAAAAGAAAGCAGACCATGAACTTGCAGGAAAATGCTAGGAAGAAAAAGAAAGAAAATAGGAGAAAAATGTGTGATGTTCTCTTCCTTGTTTAATGCATTTGTATGTAAATGTATAAGCAATGCTTTTGTGATATATTTGGAATGGGGCCATAAATGTTTGTGAATACCTCTGTATGTGGAGGATGCCCCATTGCTGACTGAAAGATTGAATTATTGCAGCAAACTGCATGATGCAATGAGCAGTATGAAAAAATATTTGTGCACGTTTAGTTGAAAGGAGTGATTGATGGCACATTATGCATATATGGTGAAACCCTCAAGCAAGCAGATGAATTTACGGGAAATAAATTGGAAGCTAGATTTTCTTTTCTACTTCTTATTTCATTTCTTCAAATCATTTAACATACTATTTCTTATTCCTTTTCTGTACTTTGTATAGCACTGCTTATTCCAAAAGAGAATAGAATGATGGGTACATACATACACACAAATAAACACACACACACACACACACACACACACACATTTATTAGCAGATACAACAATTCCCAAGAACTTGGTAGCTGAGAATATCAGGGGATAATATCCCAAATGGCATCAAATAGCATTTAAGCTTTCTCCTTCTACTTGTTGAATCTGAAAGTAAGGAAAGAAACATTTGCAATATTCCTGGTAAGTTATCTATTATTAACAATACAAACTACATTAAAAATAAAAATTTAAGTCCAAGATTGATTTCACATGTTTTACCATCATACAAGACTTTTTATATTGAGTTTGTATAAGAATTTGACACTAAAAGATAATTTAGATGGCTTTGTCTATACTGAGGCTTGCCAAAGTCAGAATCATTTGTAATACTGAAATACTTAGATATTTCTTGGGACACGTACATATTTTTGTGTAATTGCGTGATACATCTTTTGCAGCAAATGTGATTAACAACATACATAACTTTAAGGTAGTGAATACTTGCTTTCCATCTCACCTAAAGGAAAACTTATAGGGCTTATCTTCAGTTTGACATTTAGATGTTCAAATTTTAAGAACATTGTTATAAGAATAAATTTTCTTGCAAATCATTTTAAGATCTAATTTTGCGTTAGAATATTGTAAACTGTACAGGCAGAATCTTACTGAATTACTGTCATGGTTCCCACAGACAGAGACATCTTTCCTATTCATTTTTGGTTGGCAATGATATTCACTGATAAAATCTTTTTTTTTTGTAATATATATTTTTTTAAACATAAATCACTTAATAATTGGTGAATGATGTGTTGTCTGGGTTTACATTTGTAAAAGAATGACTAACAATTGATTTCTATAATCCATAATCCACATAATGGTTTTAGTTGATTTCTTCTTTTCCCAAAATATCCTCTTTTGCAAACATTGAGTTAATACAATTCGTATTGTTTTGATAACAATTCAATATATAATTTTTTCCCAATATTCCTAAAAATAATCACATCAATATATTTTTTTCTATCCAATTATTCTGGTTGCCTTTTCATAGATCCTGTTACAGTCCTTATTTTAGTTAATTTCTCCCACCAAATTCTAGGTATTTCTACTGGTTAAGACTTTCTCAAAAAATAATTACATTTAAAAATTTAACTCTATTTTTCCATATGAACCATCTCACACTTTTACATTTCTTAAGGAATAGATAAAACAATGAAAAAAAGAAAGGAAGGCAAGAGTAAAGAAACATAAAAAATAACATACTACTTAAAATATATATCCCTCCTAAGCTAATATATATTTATTTCCTAAATTTCTTATTTTTTTAATCATAATTAAAAATAAGTTTAATCTTTAAACATTCCATTTAATACATCTAGTCATCTAGTTCTTTAACTCTTATTCAAAACATTTTTATCCATTATAATTTTCTTAAATTCACTCACATTTAAGTATCTAAAACATTTCCTTTATCTAAGTCATTTCAACTTTTTTATATTACTCATATAAAGAAAGAGAACAAAAAAGGGAAAAAAGCATACTATATTATTTAGAGAGTTCATCCCTCTTAGAATGACATATATATTGCAAGACTTTTCTGTTTCTTTAACCATACTCAAACAAATGTTTCTTTTTTAAGTATTCTCTCTGATAAATCCCATCGTCTATTTTCCTGGTTTCCACTTTAGTCTTTTTCCTTTGCCCAATATCTTTCTTAATCAATGTATTTTGCTGAATCAAAAAGTTTTCCTGTATGTTTGTAAATGTTGCTGTAGATATAAAAAGTAAATAAGGTGAAGTGTCTTTGTACAGGGCTTCTGCCTTTCCATGTTTGTTGAAAATCTTTTTCTTTCTCTCTGCTTCTCTTATCATTTTCTTTCTCTCCTGACATCTCTACAGTCCATTTTATCCAATCTGTTTTCTTGTCCTCAGATTTATTTTGTAGTCTTAAGGGATAAGTTGTTTTTTTCAATTCTTGTGAATTTTTTTCCACTAGGATTAAATCATGTTTCCTTGTTTTGTTAAGTTCCAACTTTAAGTCTCTATTCTCACTTCTATATCCATTTAGCTGTTTTATCTCCTCCTTCTCTGTTGTGGTTTTTTGGGAAACAGAAATTAGTTGCAGTAAACTATATATATCCTCTTGTGAAGTATTTATGTTTTCTTGATATGTTCTTTCTACATAGTCTCTGGTCCATGATGGCCAAGAATTTGAGTTTTTCTCTTTCTTTCTTTTCTCTGCAAATAGCTTTAAAGTCCCAATTAAATAGATATTTGTAATCCAAATAGTTCAAAAAAGATTTTTTTCTGAAATTTATAATTCTCTCTTTGTCTACAGCCCACATTATTATCTTTTTTGTCACAGCTGTTCTTTGTTGTTAAAGCTTTGAAGGTCACAAACATGTATTAGCTTTTCCCAGGTTTTGCCAACTCTTATATTAAAGGCATAGCTGTCATAGTCTTCATCCACCACTAGGTGTCGGCAACTATTTGTTTTTCAATTTCCAAAATGAACAATTATCTTTAGAATGAGAGTCTTAAACCATTCAAACAATTTTAGGTTTCTCCAGATTTAAGTTTTAAATTTCAGATTTTATATTTATTTCACTTCCATATATTTTGATCCTCCATAAAAAGATTAATCTGCCGCATCTATTGGTATAGAGGTGGGGCGGAAATCCCCCTCCTTCCCTTTTAGAGGTATTTTGCTTCTTGGGGATCTTTTCCAGGAAATTAAATGTAGAATAGAAAAGCGAAGATCAAATTCCTCACTCAGTTTGAAGCACACTGTTCACAATTGTGCTAGTCCTTTTGGACTTTGGTTGCAAGTAGCTTGGGCTGGTCGATGCAATACAGCCAGCCTTTCTCCTGTCAGGTTAGAAGACTTTCCCCAAGCTGAACGGAATGGCCACCGCCATTCCAGAATCACTGGAGCACCCTTCTTTCTTTGTCGCCTCTCCAGGGCAACTTAGACCCATTTAGGGTCCCCAGGCAGGGTGAAATTAGCCGAGGGGGTGCATAGAATCTGCAAGCCCACGACCGGTCACTACCGCAAAGGACTGGAAGTCCTCTTCACTGATGAAATCTTATTGACTGGCATTATAATAGCTAGTACAGGGTGTAAGGGTTCTGTAACTGGATCTAGAAAAAGAAACAAATTGTGTAGCCTTGCCTGACTATTGCTATCTTGCTTCTGTAATCAGCATTTGCATCAGGGACCAATTTCATGCAAGCATGGGAAACATGTACATGGATGTGATGTACCGAAGGAGCGAATGAGGGAGTGTACAGGAATGATTGATGTCTTCCTTATATTGTAATAACTCTATTGTCTGATTTTGATTGGCTAAAAATGTTTATAAAGCAATGCTACTAACTTTCTAAGATGTGGCACTTCTGAACGCAACTGCTGCCAGTGTTCAGATTGTGTTCCCACCCACAATTTATTTCGATCGAAAATACAGTGTTGTACCTTTAAGAAGCCTCTGCTTGAGTTTTCATAATTGGATTTTTATGATTTCTCAAGGGCCAGTGGTGACCTTACAAGGGTTTATAGTAAAATTTGGGTTTCAGAATAGTTTTCAAATAAAAGCTATACTGATGAAATACTTTAAACATGCTGCTTTCTTTCTCAGGATATAAACAGAAGAGAATTCTGGATTCATCTCTTATCCTGGATCCAGTATCCATTGTGAAAGATCATGGATAAAGGAAATCAGGCTGTCATAACAGAATTCATTCTTATGGGATTCACAGACAATCCTAAAATACAGTGCATTCTGTTTATTATCTTCTTCTTGGTTTATCTTGTTACTGTAATAGGGAATCTTGGGATGATTTTGTTGATCTGTGTTGAACCCCCAACTTCACAACCCCAAAAATAATATTTTTTCCTAGGTAACCTCTCCTTTGCTAATCTCTGTAATTCCTCAGCCATTGCTCCTAAAATGCTGGTTGATTTATATGCTGAAACTAAAAGGATTTCATACAATGGGTGCATTATACAACTGCTTGTATTTGCCTTGTTTGCAAATATTGAGTGTCTTTTGTTGGCTTTAATGGCCTATGATAGGTATGTGGCCATCTGCAATCCACTTCTCTATTTAATCATTATGTCCAAAAGGACATGTCATGAACTGGTGACTCTTGTGTATTTTATAGGGGCAGTAAATGCAATGATAAATACTTCCTGTACATTTCGACTGTCTTTCTGCAGATCTAATATTATCAATCATTTCTTCTGTGATGAACCTTCACTGCTCATTCTTTCTTGTTCTGATACCTTCATCAGTGAGGTAGTGATATTTGCCTTTGTTGGCTGCATTGAAGGAAGCAGCATTGGGATGATTCTTGTTTCCTATGCTTATATTTTGGGTACAGTCCTGAGAATGCGCTCTGCTGAGGGTAGATACAAAGCTTTCTCCACCTGTGCCTCTCACCTGACAACTGTTGGGATATTTCATGGAACAATACTCTTCATGTACTTTCGACCAAGTTCTAGCTATTCCATGGACCTCTATGTTCTACACAGTCGTGATCCCCATGCTCAACCCTCTGATCTACAGCCTGAGGAACAAGGAGGCGAAAAATGCTGTGTCAAAATCACTTGGCCGTATATAGATTTGGAAAGGAAGAAACATTGTTTTATAATAACTGGAAAATGGGTCCATTTAGGGAAATGATATACAAAGATCTTAGCTAAATATCTCACAGTATGTTACAGATGATAAAAATATATATTAATTTTCTAAAATCTGGCTAAAGAGATATCAAATATTTCAATTAAATTCTGAAAGAATTAAACAAGTACTTAAACAAATATCTAATTTACAAATCTTTATATCAGGGGTGTCTAACTGCCGGCCCAGAGGCTGGTTGCATCATGTGGAGGATGCACCCACCCCAGTTCCATTTTTGACTGTGAAGTGTTAACTGTTCAGCAGCCAGGAGCAGGTATCCTCATTCTTCTCATCCCTTTTTCCTTGTGCTGGTGTCTTACATGTTTGTTGTTTCAACCATTCTTTATATTTATTCAGCAGATAGAAGGCACAAAGTTTTTCCACTTGCTTGCCCCACCTTATTTATTTAGCATATGGCAACTACAGAGGTCATGCAATACTCATATACAAAGTTAATTTAAATAAAGAGTCATATATATATACACACACACACACACACACACACACACACACACACATATACACAGTGTTCACAGTATGTGACGTCTGCCTGCAAAACACGCTCCTAGATTGGAGTGAGACGCAGAACAGACTGATTTATCCTATACTTGGTAGACTAGGTGCTCCAGACAACATATACGAATAATATGTGGACAATACAGTGTAGGGGATAATATATTAAAGATAAAACCATAATAAAATCACCATATTATGGAGCCATAGAATTTAAATGGATAGATGTTATAATTCGATAACTCTCAGCCCACTTAGCTGATCCTGTGCTATGAGACAGCCATCTTTGTCTACTTGCATCTCAGCTCCCACAATTCATCCAATTGGGAGGGGGGGGCTGTCTCATTGTTCTGCTGTGTTTTCACACCTATGCTGAATTCCGCGATCTTCAATCTGACGAACGAAGAGGTAATAGGAACCCTGGTGAAGGTCACTGGAAGGAAGAGCAAAAGCAGAAGCATTCTATGGGTCTAATTTCTCTACTTTATCAACCCAACCTTGTGTGTATGTCACCAGAAAAAGTCCCTCTTTGTCCTCCTTCCAGTAAGAGAAATGGATAGATTTGCTACAGCGCATTTTTGTGCTGATTTCTTTGGAATGCTTTCTCATAGGAGGTACCTGTGTTTCCAGTGTGCTCAGGTCAAAACACAGATGTACACAGAACTTTACTTTAAGCTGGTTGGCATACTTTTAAGCTTCTAATGTTATTGCTTCATCTTTAGATAATAGCTACTTTTCTTGTATTCAGTCTTTAAATGTTGTGTACATCTTTCGGAGATTCATTTTGCTGTATCTAAGTTATTGCAATAAATGTAAAATACATTCATAATAAGATTGTTAATCTCAGAGTGACAAATTGCAACATTTGGGGAAACTAATTGGAGAAGATCTTTTACTAACAAGAAATTGATCAAAAACTAGTAAATTGAATACTTTCACCCAACCCCAGCCAATCCTTATCATCCTTCTATTGACTCTGTTCTAACTCCACTGTTGGATGGTATGATTTTTATTATGCATGTGCAATGTGTGAGAAGCAAAATGATTGGTTAAACACACACACACAGAGCTTCATTACACACTCTTTCCAGAACATCATCATCAATGACAATCCTGAAGCAGGAATAAGGCAAGTATGATTATAGAACTGGACCTGTCCACATAGTCCTATTGATGTACTGTCAAATTGTCAACTAAACAAATTAGTATAACATAATATACACATATCATTAATGACATGATAAACCAAGACTTCAAGCAAGCATAGTACTTCAAAGATTATTTTACCCTTCTAAGAAAGATAATTAGGAACAGAATGGGTTCTTTAGGGATTAAACCTCAAACACCAAAGTAGACTTAATACTTTTTTAAAAATTCAGTACTGCTTACACGCTGCCAATAAATCACACTTCTTACTTGGCTAGTAAGTATACTGAAAGAATAAAATATTTTCCACTTCAATTCTTAAAAACTTCCCCCAAATAAAGAATATCCTGTTTTACAAATCATTTTAGAGGCTTTCTTTCTCTCTAGGCAAATAAATGAGACTCATCCCAGTGATCAGTTCTGTTTAAAATTTTCCAAAATAAATGATGTCCCTTTGATGGAATGCTGCTTGCTATTCCTTTCTGAAGTGAATTTATGATGCCTATAATTTCTGCTTTCATGATACTTTGATTTTATCTTTCTGTTAACACAATATCTATGAAGAGGATGTAAAACTCTTTATGCTGAGATACATCATTCTCTGGGCTTACTAGTGTTTCATTAGTAATTATTATTACTATAATTATTATTATTACGATCATCATTGTCATCTTTACCTATTCTAGTTTAGAGGCAATCAATAATAGTGTTTCTGACATCTTCTTCTTCTTGTTGTGCCATATCAGTTATCAGACGTTGGCGATCATGTTGGCGATCCTGTTTTTATCAGCAGCCGCACGAAAAAATGCTGCTGAGTTTTGTCCAAAGCAGTCCCTTAGATTTTGAAGCCACAATGTTCTTCTTCTGCCTGGACCTCGTTTGCCTTCAATCTTTGCCTGGAGGATTAAATGGAGTATGCCGTATTTTTCTGGATGTCACCTCACATGTCTGAAATATTCTAACTTTCGTTTTTTAATTGTTTTGATGATTTCCCTTGGCTTTCCCAGGTGGCTTATCACCTCCTCATTTCTGACATGCCTAATTAAATCAGATTGTGAATATCATAAAACAGTCCCTCTTTAAAAGTCAAGTATAGCAGCTGATTTTTTTTCACATTTAATATAATTTGAAGAATGATGTCTTTAGATGGAGAGGATTCCTTTGTATTAGGACAATCTATGAGTGATTATTAGAACTGTATGTAGATAAATATATTATCTGTCTTCTGATTTTCATATATTTATTTATTTATTTTAGTTTTTGCAAAGGATCTCAAGAAAGGGAGAGAAGAAATCCCCCCTTCCTCTTTTTTCTTTAGCATATGGGTATCTTAAGGAACATTTAAGGAACTAGGTACAAGGGAATGGCAATACTCCTCCTCAGTTTAGGCCAGGGGTAATCACTTCGCTCATAGGAGAAGCAAGAATAAGTGGACAGTTTTTAGCTCAATTAAGCCTGTAAACCTGTACATAACAGAAATGAGAAATATTTTGAATGTTTTAGTTAGTATTTCTTTTTAATCAGAATTCCTGAACAATTGGGAATATCACACATGAAATTACAATTACAATTTGCACAAATATGGATTATAGGTGTTTCTCAAGGTAACATTATTCGGCTTAATATTCGCTTCAATGCATCTTTCACTTCCCGATTCCTCAGACTATATATTAGGGGATTCAACATGGGAATCACCATAGTGTAAAAGACAGAGATAACTTTATCTCGACCAAGTGAGTAGCTTGAAATGGGTCGGACATAGATGAAAACAGTGGTGCCATAGAAGAGCAAGACAGCTGTCAAATGAGAGATACATGTAGAGAAGGCCTTATGCCTGCCTTCAGACGAGTGGATCCTCAGAATGGTGGCTACGATGTATACATATGAGATGAATATCTGCACTGAGGTGAAAATACCCTGAAATGTACCAAACGTATAAAGTACAATCTCATTGATGAATGTTCTATTGCAAGAGAGTTTTAACAGTGGAGGTATATCACAGAAATAATGATTTATAACATTGGAGTGGCAGAAAGAGAGTCTAAAGGTTGAGATTGTTTGTGCAAGAGCATGAATGAAGGCCATTATGTAAGTCACTCCTACTAATTGGATGCAAACTTTCTTAGTCATAATGATTGTATAGAGTAGTGGGTTACAAATTGCCACATAACGGTCATAGGCCATAACAGCTAAAAGAAGGCACTCAACACTGGCTGTAAGGACAAAGCTGAACAATTGTGCAATGCAACCAGCAAAAGAAATTGATTTCTTGGAAGTTAAGAAGTTTGTTAGTGTTTTAGGAGTTATTGTAGAGGAATAGCAGAAATCTACAAAAGCCAAATTATTGAGGAAATAATACATGGGGGTATGGAGTCGAGAATCAATCTGGATCAAGCTAATCATCCCAAGATTTCCCACACAGGTGATGAGATACATCAGAAGAAAAATAACAAAACAAATGGGGGCCAAGTTAGGATTTTCTGTGAGTCCTATCAGAAAGAATTCTGTTACTATACTATTATTTTCTCCTGCCATTGTGTTGCTTGATAGTGTGTGGTCTCCCCTCTTTAGCAAATCTGAAAATAAATCATAGACATTATAAAATTGATATAGTAATCATCACTGTGTCCTTTGCTGCTCTTGGCCAGCACACCTAGGGATTAGTGTGTCTTTGTAGATCTGTTGATATGGATAGATGATAGATAGATAGATAGATAGATAGATAGATAGATAGATAGATAGATAGATAGATAGATAGATAGACAGACAGACAGACAATGATATAGGTTCATAAACTATAAAATGTTAATTTATTTCTGAAATGAAATAAATATAAAAGCATCACAATATTAAACAAAAGATAACATGACAAACAGAATGTATACTGTGGCAAGACATAATACTAATTTAATGAGTGGGAAGGAAGGAAGGAAGGAAGGAAGGAAGGAAGGAAGGAAGGAAGGAAGGAAGGAAGGACCCAGTTTTCATATAGAGATCAATATTCTTGATTAAAACTGGGACGATATTGGATCAAATTCTCAGAAGTAAATGACAGTATTTATTTCTCATCCTACTTAACACTTAATATTATATTATTATGTAAAGGAACCATGTGATTCATCTGGAATCAGCTGAACCAGCAGAACAGTGAATGAAAACACTCCAAGGAAATTTGCATTGAAAATAGTAAGCAAAAATGAACTTCCATTTGAGTAACACACTACTGTAGTACCTATTCAAAAAAATCCTTATTATACATAGTTAAATATGAAAGATTAAATACAACTACAAGAAAATTGGAGGCTGCACAAATTAACTGCATTGAAATTCATTTTTAGTGAGGGCAAGCTTATCATAACAAGGTAGTGATACCAAAATCAACATAATAGCTTCCTCAGGTTTGTGTGAATCCCAGACTTTAAAAATTATTGCTTGAATCTGGTTCCTACTTAAGGTTTGTTAAATCTCCAAGCATCGTTAAACTTCAGCAATTTATATATACACACACATACACACACACACACATTTGTATGTAATTAAAAAAATAATCCAATTACAGTATATTTCTCAAGTTTTGAATTTGTTTTTCCTACTAGATCCTTGAACTAGTAGAAGTAGACTAAGAATTTTAAAGGCAATGTAAAAAGTAAATCTTATAAGCTAATGTTTCACTGAACATTAGGAATGCCAAATCTTTCTGAACCCTGTAATCAAATTCTATAACTTTCCTGACCAAACTCTTAAACAGTTCTTCTTTTAAAACTTATCAGAAGGCAGGAAATATTTATTGTGGTGCTTCAGTGATCCAAAAAGGCATAAATAATGAACTGAGGACAAGAGGCTGGATGTACTCAGTTTCTAATACATCTAAATAAAGTTTCAATAACTGGGATATCATTCATTTTCCTTGAAAAGAAGCAGGACTTATTAGTACCTTGAAAACCCAATTATGTCTGAGAAAGAGAAACAGTTTTGTGCAAATGTGTAATTGTTCTGCTTTTCAGAAAAATATATGAATAAAATATTTTGATATATGTTACCAAATATGTTACCATTCAAAGATCCATTGGGATCAAAAAACATCATTTTTTTATTAAAAAGTTTTATAAAAATTACAATATCAACCCACCCAACCCCCCCTCCCTCCCCCACTTCCCAGAGCTGAATACAGGGTTACAAATATAATAATCATAATCTAAATAACATTAACCAACTATATAAATAACCAAGTCCGTAATGCACTTTAACTCCCCTTTAACATAAATATAAACACATTAAAAGTGAACATAATAATAATGAGAACATAAACAAATTAATATCCTAATTATTAAGCAATACAGTCCCCTAATAGTTAAACAATACTAATACTAAAAATAATAATAATATCATAATAATACTCTAAAATTCACTCATAGGCTAAATCACGGGTCGGCAACCCGCGGCTCCGGAGCCGCATGCGGCTCTTTGAGCCACCTCCTGCGGCTCCGGAGCCTTCTCCGCCATTTTCATAGAGAGAGAGACAGACAGAGACAGAGAGGCACTTGTGCTTCCCTTCTCTCTATCTCTCTCTCTCTCACACACATGCAGATTTGCCCCGTGCTCCCGATTGGCCCTGCAGCCAGATGCCCTGCCCCCTGGTGGCCAGGAAGGGCCTTTCCGGGGCTGGCCCAGTCCGAGGTGCATGTGGCCAGAGAGCCGCGCGGGGAAGCCCCAGGATCGATGCTGGGAGCGGCCCAGCAGAGCCTCCGTGGAAAGGGCCAGCCCTCCCGCAAGCTGCGGCCCTAGTGGGCCAAGCAGGAGCAGACCCGGAGATGGAGGGTGAGTGGGGAGGAGGGAGGGGGCTTACCTGCACCAGGCGGAGGGGCAGCCGAGCCGGCCTCGTGTCTCCCTGGGCTGGGCAGCAGGCCTGGCGGGGCCAGCGGCCGGCAGGGGCATTGGTTCCTGCCCTTCCCCAGGCCAGGCGGTAGGCCCAGCGGGGGCAGCAGCCGGCGGGGGCATCGGTTCCTGCCCCTCCCCGGGCCGCTGAGCCAGCCTCGCGTCTTCCCGGGCTGGGCGGCAGTGGCGGCCGGCAGAGGCATTGGTTTTTGGCCGTCCCCGGGCCGCTGAGCTGACTTCGCATCTTCCCAAGCTGGGCGGCAGGGGCATTGGTTTGTAGCCGTCCCCGGGCCGCTGAGCCGGCCTCGTGTCTCCCCGGGCGGCAGATGGCGGGGATATTGGTTTCTGGCCGTTCCCGGGGCGCTGAGCCTGCCTCGCGCCTCCCCGGGCTGGGCGGCAGTGGCGGCCGGCAGGGGCATTGGTTTTTGGCCGTCCCCAGGGCGCTGAGCCAGCCTCGCATCTTCCCGGGCCGTGCGGCAGGCGGCGGGGGCATTGGTTTGTAGCCGTCCCCGGGCCGCTGAGCCGGCCTCGTGTCTCCCCGGGCGGCAGATGGCGGGGATATTGGTTTCTGGCCGTCCCCGGGGCGCTGAGCCTGCCTCGCGCCTCCCCGGGCTGGGCGGCAGTGGTAGCCGGCAGGGGCATTGGTTTTTGGCCGTCCCCAGGGCGCTGAGCCAGCCTCGCATCTTCCCCGGCCGTGCGGCAGGCGGCGGGGGCATTGGTTTGTAGCCATCCCCAGGCCGCTGAGCAAGCCTCGCATCTTCCCGGGCTGGGCGGCAGTGGCGGCCGGCAGGGGCATTGGGTTTTGGCCGTCCCCAGGCCACTGAGCCAGCCTTGCATCTTCCCGGGCCGTGCGGCAGGCGGCGGGGGCATTGGTTTGTAGCCGTCCCCGGGCCGCTGAGCCAGCCTTGTTTTTTCCCGGGCCAGGCAGCAAGTGGCGGGGACATTTGTTTGTAGCCGTCCCCGGGGCGCTGAGCCTGCCTCGCGTCTCCCCGGGCTGGGCGGCAGTGGCGGCCGGCCGGGGCATTGGATTTTGGCCGTCCCCGGGGCGCTGAGCCTGCCTCGCGTCTCCCCGGGCTGGGCGGCAGTGGCGGCCGGCAGGGGCATTGGGTTTTGGCCGTCCCCGGGCCACTGAGCCAGCCTTGCATCTTCCCGGGCCGTGCGGCAGGCGGCAGGGGCATTGGTTTGTAGCTGTCCCCGGGCCGCTGAGCCAGCCTTGTTTTTTCCTGGGCCAGGCAGCAAGTGGCGGGGACATTTGTTTGTAGCCGTCCCCGGGGCGCTGAGCCTGCCTCGTGTCTCCCCGGGCTGGGCGGCAGTGGCGGCCGGCAGGGGCATTGGATTTTGGCCGTCCCCGGGGCGCTGAGCCTGCCTCGCGTCTCCCCGGGCTGGGCGGCAGTGCGGCCGACAGGGGCATTGGGTTTTGGCCGTCCCCGGGGCGCTAAGCCTGCCTTGTGTTTCCCCAGGCCAGGCAGCAAGCCCGGCGGGCAGTGGGGGCATCGGTTCCTGCTCGTCCCCGGGCCGCTGAGCCGGTCAAATCAACGGACGTGGAGGTACTGCAGCTGGCTTTTTGATTCGCCGCAGACCTCCATTGACTTCCATGGGGATTCTTGGCAATGAATGGGGCTGATTGAAATCGCTTCAAGAAGCAAGCTGCAGAGACACAGAGAGCTGCAAATGATCTCCACAGGAGATGCAGCAAGGGCAGGAGACGAGAAAGAGTCCGCTATGTCTGTGCACAAGCCCCGAAAGCTTTCTTCCTCTCCCGGCCTTTCTTGCTGGCCCTCTGATGTAAGCATCTGCTGGGTTTCCTCAACCTCCCCCCCCCCCGTTTTATTTTAATCCCACCATCGCCTCCCTCTTTCGCAAAGTTGACATTCCTAGGACTCGTAGCTCGCTTCGCTCCTGGAGTCACTTGGCAAAGTTTGAAGGAGAGGCTGCCTGCTCCCACCTCCCACGGAGCAGAACTGCTGCTTCCTCACCTCCCAGCGAAAGAACCCCAGAGAGCTGGAAGGCGTCCTTTCTCCCACTTTCCGCTTCCCATCCTCCCTTTTCCAAGCACCCCTCCCAGAGCAAACCAGAAGCCTCCACTCCAGCCTCCTGCAGCAGGCTGAGATAGGCGAGCCCGAGCGACCGTCTTCTGCTGCCTCAGAACATTCACTGCAGCAGCTCTTTCTCTCCGTCGGCTTCCTCCTCCGCTCCCTGGGAACCTTCGCGCCAAAAGGCAGCAAGAAGAAAGTCGCAGAGAGGGAGAGCGCGGGGTGAGGGGAGAGCAGTCTTTTCCGAAGGGAAGAGAAGCCAGGACTGCAGAGCCCGTTCATACCAGAGCTGGATGGGGGGCAGGGCAGGCGCACGTTTTGCCTTAAGCTCCTCTCTTCAATCAAGCCCTGTGTTCTGTGCGCATGCGCGTGCGCGCGCGTGTGCGCGCGCACATTTTGCGGCTCCCAGGATTTTTTTTTTGTGAGGGAAATGGATCCAAGTGGCTCTTTCACTGTTGCAGGTTGCTGACCCCTGGGCTAAATGAAACTTTTTAGCCCCATATTTATTCTGAATATAATTTATCCATCTTCTCCAGACCGAAATATATCTTTCTTGTGAATGATCCTTCAAATAAGCAGAAATCTTAGCCATTTCTGCTAAATTTGACACTTTAAGCGTCCATTCTTCTATAGTAGGCAAGCAATTCTTCTTCCAATATTGCCCTACCAACAACCTTGCAGCTGTTATCAAGTTCAACATCAAATTAATTTCTTTAGCATCACAATCTGTAATAACACCTAATAAAAATAATTGTGGGTAAACTTTATCTTTCTCTTAAAAATCTGTTGAATGTTCCACCAGATCTTAATCCAAAAGGCTTTTATATTTCTACAAGTCCACCATATATGAAAATAAGTGGCATCCAAATTACCACATCTCCAACATTTGGGCTGTAAATTAGGATACATACAAGACAACTTTTTAGGATCCAGATGCCATCTATAAAACATTCTATAAAAAAATTTCTCTTAAATTTTGTGCCTGGGTAAATTTTACATTTCTAACCCAAATTACCTCCCATGTGTCCAATGGAATCGGTTCTTGAATATTTTGAGCCCATTTTATCATACAATCTTTAACTAATTCAATTTCTGAATCCATTTCTATTAAAACATTATAAATTCTCTTTATATGCGCTTGGTTTCGATCTTTAATCTGTTTTACCAAATTCTTACCCATTAAAGTAATACCAACCTTTTGATCTAACTTCCACACAATCAACAATTGATTATACTGAAACCAAGATTGTACAATATTTTCTTGCCTTAACTCAACTAACGATTTTAATTGCCAATCATTCCCTACCAATCTAAGTAATTCCTCAAGTAAGCTGATGCCTTGTACTGCAATAAAACAGAAAGACCGAGCTTCCACACGCTTTGAAAAATCGAAAACATGATTTTTCAAAGCATGTGGAAGCTCGGTCTTTCTGTTTTGTTGCAGTACAAGACATCAGCTCACTAGAGAGGAAAAATATCTTAAAACTTTACCTGACAGTAAGGAGCTAATATAAGTACATAGCCAATCTGCTATTATTTCCATGAAGAAAGCAGCAGAACATGCCAAAAGAATTTGATTTGAGGATGATCGGGATGCTGAATTCGTCTAACATAGAAGTTCAGTTTTCTAAATTACAGTCCATGAATTACACTCCATGAAAAAAATCACATCAATAACGCATATCATTACACAATGTTGGGAGTCATTTCTGATAAAGGAAAATGATTTGCTCCTTCCCAAATCTCGCAAAAGAATAAGTAGTCTTCATTATTAAATGATAATAATCATAATAAAGCTTATACATTGCCATCAAGCTATAGCAAAAAGAGGTTGATTTTGTTTTCTTTATAGCTAAAAACATAAGGTGCCAAATTGTCATTATGCTTCTCTGCCCATTTGGGAGGTTTATATGCTCTTTTAAAACCTGTGGCTCACTGAAACCCCACAAGGGGTTTCATTTAATTCAGAGATGCTATAACATTATAACAAAAGGTAGCTGCAGATTCATCATTTTCCCTAAATACCAATAAAAAAAATAAACCTGGGTCATCAACTGTATGAATTTATTTTTTAAATATTATGTCACTCTTCAAAAGTTGGTGTTCCCAAGGAACTGGAAAATTCCTGCCTTCATTAAGCAGTTCTTGCTGTGGCTGTTGTCTTTTTCTGAGATGGGATGGATCATAAGGGCATACTCTCAGTCATTCATGTCCTGCTCACTATACCCTAATGAAGCGGTTCTCAACCTGTGGGTCGCGACCCTTTTGGGGGTCGAACGACCCTTTCACAGGGGTCACCTAAGACCATCGGAAAAGACATATTTCTGATGGTCTTAGGAACTTAGTCTAAGACAGGGGTTCTCAACCTTTTTAATGCCGCGTCCCCCAACTGGTCGTAAGTCGAGGACTACTCAACCGGTCGTAAGTCGAGGACTACTCAACTGGTGCAGCACCGTTTGCAGAATGGGACTTTTGGCGGGTTCAGCAGGGCAGAGATAGCCTGGACAATTCCTATTGGCTTTTGAAAGCCAATAGAATTAGACTCTATTCAAGAGAGTCTATTCTATTGGCTTTCAAAAGCCAATAGAATAAAAGGGAGTAGCACAGCTAAGGAAAAGGGGAAAAAAATGGTGGACTGCATTGTTTGACGACCCCCGTGAAATGGTCGTTCGACCCCAAATGGGG
Source organism: Crotalus tigris (assembly GCF_016545835.1). NCBI lineage: Eukaryota > Metazoa > Chordata > Lepidosauria > Squamata > Viperidae > Crotalus > Crotalus tigris. The sequence continues at coordinate 1,977,027 of NW_024096618.1, read as the reverse complement.
TCCCGACCCACAGGTTGAGAACCATAGTCTAAGATATGTGGCGGTGTTCTTTTGCATTTTGACGGCTGCATCCACCTCGGAATCAGGGAATGGCTTTAAGTTTAAAGGCTCTCCGGGCAGTCCCAAATGTCCTTTGGCTGAATCGAACAGGAGCGCTTTTTGCAGGGAAGCCTTTTTGCAGTCAATCTGGTCTCTCCTTGTATTCTGCGGAGGAGTCGACGTGACATTGCTCGGCTTTGTCCCACAAACCACGGAAGGTCAGCTTAGTCCGAACACTTCCCAGGTGCAGGAAGGCACCGAGTGGTGCTAACCAGAGTTGGAAACTTCCTCCACTGCCCCGATCGCTAGTTTTGGTGGGCTCAGTGGGAATCACCTGTGTTAGATGGGAACGGCACATCTGGGGGAGAGCAGAGAGCCCCGGATTCCATGCGGACCCAGCAGAGTCAAGCAGAAGGGAAAGCCGTTGATCTTCATTCAGACCTGGAGTTCTCTGAAGGACGTTCGGTTTCATTCTGGCTTGGGGAAGCATCGCTCCCTCAGGGGGATCGTGATTTCCAGCAAGCGGCCAGTTATCAACTCCTGGCTTCTTCCTGTGCGTGCATCCCCTCCAACTCTGAGCCCCCTCCTCTCTTCCATCCTTTACTTCTTGCCCTGTGGTGTGATTGGTGCCCTCTGCTTTTCCTTGATGGCTAAAGACAACTTTGCTCACTCAGAGCTTTTTCCTCTCTTTCCACAGCAGCTGATTTCCCCTCCCCCCCTTGTCCTCTCCTCCTCTGAGATCCCTGTAGTCCTCCATAATACAGCACATACTTTTTGATTCCTGCTGCTCAATCCCTCCTCCTCCCCACTCTTGATGGCTTCCTATTTGTGGGATGCAGGTGAAGGGAGCGCCATTTCATTACAGGTGGGATAAGGAAAACTGATCCAGGCAGTGAAAAGAGAAGAGATTGGGGAGGGGGGGGGCTTTGGAGATGAAAGCTGATTTGGGTGGATGTTTTGGTCTGCAGCATGTGTTTCCCTATCCCATCCTGCCTGTTCTGATTCCATGCCAGCCTGTGCTCCCAACAGCTGAGTCTGAGGAATCTGAGGACGAGGTAGAGGAGGCATTTGAAGGGCCATCAGGGGCAGAGGGAGGCTCTGATGAATTACAAGACTCACGGTTTGATGCAGAGCCTGGGCCCTCCAGTCATGTTCCTGATGAAGCTCAGCTGTGTGAGGAGAATGAGTCAGACTCGGAGGACTCACACCTGATGGACTTGCTAATTGATGCTCGCACACGTCGTCAATTAGTGAGAGTAAATCAGCAGCAGTCAATACGGCAACTCCAGAGTAAAAGGAGAAGGCAATGAGAGGCAACGCCTTGGGACTGCTGTATAAAAAGAGGTGTGGGCAGTGCTGGTTGCTGAAGGCAACTGTTTGCAAAGTGCTTCTAGGAATCCTGGTCTGTTTGTCTTGCTTGTGACTTCTCTTCTGTTTGCATCGTGTTTCCTGTGGACTATTTCCTTCCTTTGGACTTGAGTTTTGCTGTTTGTGTTTTGGACTATTTGACAGGTTTGTCACCCATATTAAAAGGGGTTTGTTTTGTTTTAAAGTCTCCAGCCTATTGTATCAGCAGGGGTTTGGTCCTTGTGCCTTTAACAAGGATGGCAATAGGCTGGGATAGAACAGTTTGCCTTCAGCCTCACCCCCTACTATCACAGAGCAGCTACGTGCTGAGAACACCCAGCTCACCCAGCAGCTGGCTTTGTTATCTGCCCAAGTTGCTCAGCTATCTGCCCAGGTTCCTGCTGTTCCACCACCACCCAGAAAATGCCAAGTGATGAGGCTGGAAAAATTTGATGGTAACCCGGACATGTTTCCTGTTTTCATGGGACAATGCCACCTGTATATCAGTGTGAAAGCAGATTATTTCCCCACTGACCGGGATAAAGTGGGGTTTATGATAAGCCTGCTTTCTGGTTCTGCAGCTCATTGGGGCACACCCTTGCTAGCCCAACCTAGTCCATTGATGGACAACTTTGTGGGGTTTTGTGATTACATGCGGTTGATGTATGAGGACCCCATCAAGACCCAGACAGCTACCCAGCATTTGAAAGCTCTGAGGCAAGCCCAATGCCCCCTGCAGGGCTATATCAGTGAATTTCAGCTGCTTAGCCAGGATTCAGCCTGGAATGAGGCTGCGCTCGTGGACACTTTCCAGGATGGCTTGTCGGAGATTTTGGATGAGCTGGCCCATGTTGATATTCCCCCAGACCTTAATGGGCTCATTCATCTCTGTCTGCAGATCGACGCCTGGCTGCAGCAGTGAAGGAGTCGCCGTGCCATCCCAGAGACCCGTACAGCTCCCATTGTGAGTGCGACCCCGGTCCAGAGGGAGGAGCCAATGGAGTTAGGTGCTGCCAGACCTTGTCTATCGGTGGCAAAGATGAACAGGTGATGTTCGGGGGGTTGTGTTTTTACTGTGGGGACCCTGGCATTTGGCCACTTTCTGCCCCAAGAAGCGACGAGGAGTGTTTGTGACAGAGCCGGTCCTGAGACTGCCATCGGCTCCCCTGTCGGGAAACAGCCCACGCCCGACCTAAAAGGCCTTTTGGGTCGGGCATCCCGCAACTCCGAACCACACCCTTCTGATGCTGCCCACGGACCCCCAAAGCATTTGATCTTGGAGGCGCGCCTGATTCTTCCTACGTTGCCCAAGGGGATTCCTGTCCATATGTTGATTGACTCTGGGGCTACTACATACTTTATGGATGCAGAATTTGTGGCTAAATGGGCAATTCCCCAATGCCCTGTGGATCCGCCGATGTTAGTGGAGACCATTGATGGTCGAGTGCTTCTGTCTGGGCCAATTAAGGTTGCCACGCAACTGCTATGTATGGCCATCCATACACATGAGGAGGCCATTCAGTTCTATATCACCTCAGACGTGCATTTCCCCATGGTCTTGGGACTGGCGTGGCTCCGGGCGCATGACCCACAGATTTATTGGTCTCAGCACTTGGTCACCTTTCCAAGCTTGCAGTGCATGGACCACACCCACCACATCTGTGCCGGTCAGATAGAGGGGCCCATGGGGGTTTCCTTACCCTCTGAATTGGCAGATTATGCTGATGTGTTCAGCGAGACTGAGGCGGATCGATTGCCCCTGCACAGGCCTTATGACTGCCCCGTTGACTTAGTCCCTGACACGCCTCTCCCAGTGGGGCATTTGTATTCCATGTCGGACCCCGAGTTGGCTGCGTTGCAGGACTTTTGGGACAAGAATTTGGCTCAGGGTTTTATTCAGCCCTCATCCTTGCCAGTATCTGCACCTGTACTCTTCGTCAAGAAGTCCGGTGAATTGCGGCTTTGCTGTGATTATAGGAAATTAAATGTCATCATGGTGCACAACCGATACCCGCTGCCCCCTCATCCCCGAAGTCTTGGACCAGCTCCGTGAGGCCAAAATCTTCACAAAAATGGACTTGCGTGGAGCTTACAACCTTGTCAGAGTGCGGTCAGGTGATGAGTGGAAGACGGCGTTTGGTATTCGGTATGGGCACTTCGAGTACATGGTGATGCCATTTAGCCTGACCAACGCCCGTCATGTTCCAGCACTTTATGAACGATATTTTCCGGGACTTGTTAGATCAGTTTGTGGTGATCTACCTGGACGACATCCTGATCTATTCCCCATCGTGAGAGGTGCACCATCAGCATCTCCATCAGGTCCTGCAGCAGCTTCAGGAACATTGGCTATATGCTAAACTAGAGAAATGCCAGTTCTACCAGATGGCCATCGAGTTCCTGGGTCACCATATTTCTCCTGAGGGCATCACCATGGAATTGAATAAGGTTGAGTCTCTATAGAGTTGGCAACCCCCACGTCATGTGAAGGATGTCCAGTGACTTCTTGGGTTCACCAACTATTATCGGACTTTCATCCCCGGGTTTGCTACCATGACAGCTCCCCTTACTCGGCTCCTGCAGAAAAAGACTCAGTTCCAATGGGATGCTCCAGAACAACGGGCTTTCCAGGCTTTGAAGAAGCCTTCATGAAGGAGCCCATCCTGAAGCATCCTGACCCGCAATGGCCATTTGTCGTGGAGGTGTATGCCTCCGACATTGCCATTTGGGTGGTGTTACTCCAGGCGACAATGCCCAGCGGTGCTCTCTTCCCTTGCACGTACTATTCACGGAAATTGAATCTGGCGGAGCGCAACTATACCATCTGGGAGAAGGAGCTATTGGCCATTAAAGTGGCGTTCAAGGCCTGGAGGCATCATGTGGAAGGCATCAAATTGAGGTCCAGACAGGCCATAAGAATTTAGAAAGCCTGCAGACCGCTCGGAAATTGAACCAACGCCAGATCCAGTGGTCTCTCTTCTTTGCGAGATTCAATTTCCGGGTGACGTACATACCCAACGGTCACATTCAAAGAGCAGATGCTCTGTCCAGGAAGCCCGAATATTCCCGAGCAGAAGACAAGCTTCTCTCCAGGACAGTGCTCCCTATTGAGTCTTTTGCTGCGATGAGGGAGCCAATAGACATACGGGCTCGAATTCGGGAGGCCCAGCAGCAGGATGGGTGGGTGGCTCAGTGAAAGGAGGAGGTGGGGCCCAATTCCCCATCGACAGTCACGGATGGACTCCTCCACTATTGGGATCGGCTCTATGTTCCTGGAGGCCCGCTCAAGGGACTCATCCTCAGCCAGTGTCATGACAATCCAGCGGCGGGGCATTTTGGCCTGTTCAAGACTCTGAACTTGGTCTCCCGTACCTTCTGGTGGCCCCAAATCTGACACGACGTTCAGACCTACGTCTCATCTTGTATTTCATGTAGGCAGGCCAAGTCAGTGACAGGGGCCCCATCCGGACTACTGGAGAACACCCAAAAGACCCTGGGGGCTGTGTCCATGGACTTTTTGACGGACTTACCCCCATCTTCTGGATTCATGACGGAGTTCGTGGTGGTGGACATGTTGACCAAGATGGCACATTTCATTCCATGCCGTGGTTTACCGTCTGCCCATGCCACCGGTTGCATGTTCATCCAGCAGGTGTTCCATCCAGCAGGTCTTTCTGATAGGGTCGTGTACGATAGAGGAGCCCAGTTCACAGCCTGTTTCTGGCAGGAGTTGATGCAGGCGTTGAATGTCAAGATCTGCCTCTCGTCTGCACATCATCCCCAAACCGACGGAGGGACCGAGAATGTCATTGGAATCCTGGAGCAATATCTGCACTGCTATGTCAATCAGCAGCAGAACAATTGGGTGGACTATCTGGCGGTGACTGAGTTTGCGTTCAATAACTCACAGCACACCTCCACGCAGATGACACCATTCTTAACCAATGTGGGCTATCACCCTCGGTTTTTCCCTCTTTCCCCACTAGATGCACCGGAACCACCAGTGAACAACTACCTGGCAAAGTTATAGGTGATCCATCGATTGGTGCAGCGACAGTTGGAGAAGGCCAAGGTTGACTACAAAAGGTTTGCTGATTGGTCAAGGTGGAATGCACCTCCACTATTGGTGGGAGATCGGGTATGGCTATCCACCAGGAACCTACCGTCAACCCAGCCAACCAAGAAATTAGACCACCGATATGTAGGACCGTTCCCAATCAAGGCTGTCATCAATCCGGTCACCTATTGCTTAACTCTGCCATGTTCCATGAAGGTACATCCGGTCTTTTACCATTCTCTGTTGGTCTCTAAGCAACCGGTGTGTCCACTCCGCCGAGCCAAATCTCCCCCACCAGAACAACGTGATGGAGACAGTGCCCCCAAGTACGAGGTTGCCAGCATTTGGGACTCCCATTGGGTGAAAGGTCGCTTCCAGTACCTGATTGAATGGAAAGGCTAGGGACCGGAGGAGTTCACCTGAGAAGATGCGACCACCATTCATGCTCCTGCCTTGGTGACCGCCTTTCATGACCAATTCCCATCCCAACCGCATACGGATTTGCAGACCTAGGGGAAGGGCCCTGCGGTGCGGGATAGTGTTGTGATTCCGTGCCAGCTTGTGCTCCCAACAGCTGAGTCTCAGGAATATGAGGAGGAGGTGGAGGAGGCATTTGAAGGGCCATTAGGGGCAGAGGGAGGCTCTGATGAATTATAGGACTCACAGTTTGATTCAGAGCCTGGGCCCTCCAGTCATGTTCCTGATGAAGCTCAGCTGTGTGAGGAGAATGAGTCAGAATCAGAGGACTCACATCTGATGGACTTGCTAATTGATGTCGCACATGTCGTCAATTAGCGAGAGTAAATCAGCAGCAGTCAATACGACAACTCCAGAGTAAAAGGAGAAGGCAATAAGAGGCAACGCCTTGGGACTGCTGTTTAAAAAGAGGAGGTGTGGGCAGTGCTGGTTGCTGAAGGCAACTGTTTGCAAAGTGCTTCTTGGAATCCTGGTCTGTTCATCTTGCTTGTGACTTCTCTTCTGTTTGCATCATGTTTCCTGTTGACTATTTCCTTCCTTTGGACTTGAGTTTTGCTGTTGTGTTTTGGACTATTTGACAGGTTTGTCACCCATATTAAAAGGGGTTTGTTTTGTTTTAAAGTCTCCAGCCTATTGTATCAGCAGGGGTTTGGTCCTTGTGCCTTTAACAAGGATGGCAATAGGATGGGATAGAACACTGCCTGCCTTTTCTCTGTTTCCTAGTGTGCCTCTGGAAAGCTGGGAAGAGGGGGACAAAATGAATCTACTCCTAGTGTGGAATCAAGAAGCTCCAAGGGGCCTTTTCTTGCAGTTGCTGCAGTAATGCCCCCCAAGCTTCCTGCCCTGGCTGCTGCACCAAAAACAGTTGATTATTGCTCAGTGGAACCAGCACTGGGGTGGGAGGAAGGAATGGATTTCCCTTCTGCTGACTCTGCCTCAGTGGACAAGACCTCCTTCCAAAAATCTCTCCTAAGATTCTGGCAGGCACAGCTCCAGAACTGAGCTATGCTGGCTCAGGAATTCTGGGAGTTGAAGTCCACGAGTCATAAAAGAGACAAAGTTTCCCTTCTGCCTTCTTCAGAGAGAGAAGCTCTGAAGGTCATTAGGATTCATTGTCCTGGAAGGACAGGGGTCCACTTCCAACCCTCAGTGAATTTCAGCTGGAGGTAGAAAAATGGGCAGTGTCTCAGGCTGAAGAAGCAAATTGTGTGGACCACTTCACACACATAGACAACAAATGTCTACAAGTATAGCTCCCCTTGAGTATCACCTCAACTAATCCTTATTTTCTCCCGTCCCATAAGCACTCCCCCCCATACACAATCATATTAATCTTTCACAGGTCATGCTTAACTTAATCAGGCAACTTCAAGGGCTCATTTAAAGAAGAGAAAAGGTCAGGTCTCCCTTCAGAGCCATAAGTGGAGCAGCTGAAGGTGTGATTCGGCACCCATGCTTCCAGACAAAATTTTATTTATTTGTAATTAGAAATAAATATTTCACAATATATAATTACATATTGTTTTTGTGATTAATCACTATGCTTTAATTATGTTCAATTTGTAACAATGAAAATACATCCTGCATATCAGATATTTACATTATGATTCATAACAGTAGCAAAATTACAGTTATGAAGTAGCAACGAAAATAATTTTATGGTTGGGGGTCACCACAACATAAGAAACTGTATTAAAGGGTCGCAGCATTAGGAAGGTTGAGAACCACTGACATAGGATATAAGACTCATATAAATGCTGCATGCTTCAATGAAGCCATCAATGATAAGTAGCACAAGCTCATTAACATAGGTGTCAGAACAGGAGAGTACAAACAGTGGAGGCATATCACAGAAGAAATGATTAATAAGATTTGACCTGCAGAATGTGAGTAGGAATGTAGAGGAAGTATATACTATTGTATCCATGAAGCCTATGCAATATGGAAAAGCAATCAGTTGTTGGCAGAGCGTTTTGGACATTTTAGCTGAATAGAGAAGTGGATTACAGATAGCCACATACCTGTCAAAGACCATCACAGCCAACAAAACACACTCTATGTCTACAAAAAACACATAGAAAAAGAGCTGTGTAGCACAGGCATTGTAAGAAATCCTTTTAGTTTCACTTAATAAATCAATCAGCATTCTAGGAGCAATGGTTGAGGAACAGCAGAGATCAACAAAGGAGAGGTTGCCCAGGAAGTAATACATGGGTTTGTGAAGCTGGGTACTAGTGCATATCAATAGAATCATCCCAACATTCCCTAACACAGCAATGACATAAATTGAGAGGAAGATAAAAAAAAGAACAAGCTGCATTTTGGGATTGTCTGTGAATCCCTGAAGAATGAATTCAGTAATGACAGAATCATTTCCTTTATCCATGATATTTCACAATGGGTGCTGGGTTCAGAATATTAGCTGAATCTGAAATGTCTTTTTTTTAATCTAACAAAGGAAGGAAAGAAGATTTGCTTTCTTTAGAGTTCCATCTAACTTGGCTTCTCTATAAAAAAATAACCATGAGGACATTTCCACTTTATTCATCTAAATTAGACATGTCCAACCTATGGCCCAGGGACCACATGTGGCCTTCGACAGCTAGTAATGCAGCACCACAACCCCCCCCCCCCAAAATAAAGGAGATTTGTTATTTATATAAATTAACTCCCCTTTATGGATTACTGCCTTGTCGTGGCGAAGGGGCTTGTGTAACTCAGTGACAACAACAACAACAAATAAATTAACTATATTATACATTTTGAATGTGGCACAAGACAAATCCTCTTCACTCAATGTGGCCCAGGCAAGCCAAAATATTGGACACGCCTGATCTAAATGATCATTAAATTTGCATTAAAAAAAATACAAAGCAGGGCAGCTATTCTAATATTTATTTCATTTGCTGAGGCATTGTATGTGAGAATTCATATTAATACTCTGTGTTAGTTGTGTGACTATTATTATAAAAAATCTATGATGGAACGAATGTTACAAATATTATATAAATTTTGAGTTGCTGGTAAACCTTCTTTCCCCTTCTTTCTTGAGAAGCCTCTCAATTAAAAAATAAATAAAATAAAATCACTTGCTTTCAGGTTACTGATAGATTTCAAACACTGTCATATTTCTTGTTTCACTTAATGAATTTGACTGTTCATATTTTGTAGATTATGAGTTTTAAAAACTTTTTCATTGAATATCATTGCTATCCTTCTGATTCTGGGGTGTCTTTTGCATATGTTGAAAGCACTACTGACTTTTATATGGTCCCAAATTTGGACGGAAATAATTTCATCTGAAAACACCTAAGCTGAGTACAATAACTTCTCATCGGATGTAGTTGTCAATATATTAATTCTTTCTTACAAAAGTAACCCACAAATATTTTAATATACAGATTACTAGAATCTCTTATTTGAGGTCCTTCATTCTGGCTCAAATCCAGAGGCAAATAAGAGGTTTTAGTAATTTATGTACTAAAATATTTGTAGGTCAGTTTCATTCATGAGACCTATAAGGCAGCATCCAAATTAACAGAACCATTTAGATAATTGTAAAAGGGGAGCTGCCTACATCTCCTGCTTAAAAGATAAGAAGAACAATGAACTAACTGGCTAAGATGTCATAGAAAAATCTCCAGTTAGAAAGTGGGAATAACCTGTCACCATTTTTTTGGAGGGGGGGGGGAAGTGTCTCCTTTTTTTCCTCCCAACTTGTGAAAGTTAAAACAAGAAGCACAAGACCATTGCAACTGTGAGAGTTCCTTTTGCTTTTCAAAGACTAGACACACCACAGCATAGAAGAGAACTGTACACAATATTCCACTGCAGCACACACCTCACTTTATCTCTCTAACATAGGGTCCTGTATATCCCCCCTTCATCATGGCACTCTTTGTTGAAGGGATCTTTACAATTGATTCATCTCTTTCTTTTTCTCTTATATTACTAGAAAATAATCCTCTTTAGCACAGTACAGCAGAATACATCTTTTTAATATTCAATAAGTTGTTGTTTTAGTATCTTAACATGAGTTCAGAAGAAATCTTGATCTTAATGGTTCAGTCCAGGATTCTCAAACTTTGCAGAATCACAAATGCACATTGTGGATAGTATCTGTGATATACAGATTAAAATTCTGTTATTAAAAGTAGGTTCTGTATTTAGTTCTTCCCAACCCCGACATCAATGAAATTATTAGTTTTATTCATGGGGTGGTGACAAACAAATTTGAGAACTATTGCGTTAATCATTAATTCATATCTTAAAAATGAATAGTTTGCTCTGGTTTTTAAGGCATGGGTTGAAAAAGTAGGACATGAATATACTGCGCTAAGATCAATGGAAGAACAGTTTGGCATCTCTTTCTTGTATTTTTATGAATATAAATTATAATTAACAATGTAAATTGTTATTTATAGCAATTGCATTTTTTAGAAAGAAATTTGGAGGGTTGTTATTGTGGGGAAAATAGTAAGAGGAATGAGCATTAAGTATGTTCACTATCTTGATTAATTTATAAAAATAATAAAGGCAAGATAAAAATACATACATACATACATATAATATCTATATTATACCGTACTCGGCTATACTATAGTTTATATTATAGACACATAAATTTATAACTTCAGTAATCAGGTTATTCTGGGAACAATGTGAATTAAAACCATGTCAGTATATGAAATCCACATAAATGGCTATGGCTTATATGTATGAAAACTGCAAATGCAAGATATGAAAGTTTGCCTTTAGCACCAGTACATGTACTAAACATCCTCCCCAGAGTTAACAAACATACCTGAAGTTGATGGAGTTTTCTTTCTTACAGACTCTGTAAGTAGGCAAAAAGATCTTATATGTCTTTTGAGACCATCTGGGATATGATCCCTGATGGACTTCGGTATACTGTTTGGATACAAACACTTTAAGTACCAATAATTAACTTTCTTGCTTTGTTGTGATTTAATTTTTTAATTGCAGGTTAGTTGCAAGTGAATAGCATATAGGGAATTGTTTTTTTTCTGAAAATTGTATTGTTAAATTGAAACCACTAGTTCTAAAGCAGTGGCTCTCAACCTTCCTAATGCCGCGACCCCCAACCATGTGGTCGTAAGTCAAGGACTACCTGTATTTCTCTGTGGGTGGGGGCAGAAGGAGGTGCGCAGACTCCGCCTCCTCTCCTGCGGCTGGAACGCACATCAGGCAGGCCGAGGGCAGACTTGGGCCGTCGCCCAGCAACTGCCTCAACACAAGAGCACCGCGCATGCATGGTGCCACCCCCTGCGCCAGCTGAGGCATAGCTGGCAAGGTGGTGCTGCCTGCAATTTCATCATGCTCGGTTCGGACTGGCCGCCCACGCAGCTGAGCTGGCCTGGGGTGGCGTCGGGAGCGCGTTTCAAGCATCCAGATGTCAGTGGGGAACCGGCGGGGCCACTACACACCACCCAGCTCCTGACAGCCAGCTGATAGTCAGCCCCATGCATGCCAGCTACCCTCCCAGTGCCCGCTGCTGCCCCACTAGCCTTACCTAGGCCACCACCCATTTGCTGCGGCGGCAGGCAGGCCCACGCCCTCCTGGGTGGACATGGCAAGCTGCAGCGACAGCATAGGCCGACCACTGGCTGGGCCACCAGCTGGCCCAGCCGAAGGGAGGTAAGCCACCCACCATGCCCCACGTGTGCCAGCTACCCTCCCTGCACCTGACGCTGCCCTGCTAGCCTTACCTTGGCCACTGCCCATTCACTGCAGCAGCAGGCAGGCCCAGGTGCTCCTGGGCGGCCCTCCCACCCCTGGCCCTCTTTTACTTACATTTAGTAGTTGCTCATGACAAGCCCCTGGGCTTGCCAAGGGCCTGGAGATGGGGAGCATGCAGCCAGACACCGCAGGTGTCAGAGGAGACAAAAGCCAGGAACACTCCTCCTACCAGCTGGACAAGAGACTAGATAAGCAGGACGAGGGAGGGATTGTGCCTTACCTTGGCTGTGTCTCCTTTCCTCCAGCTGCCTCATTATCAGAACAAATGGCTGGGATGGCAGAGGCTCCTTGGGTGTGTCTGGAGGGGGGGAAGGGTGGTGCACTACTCCTATTATCCATACGGACCGGATGCTGGCTTGCTAAATGGGATGGGGTTGGTGGGTGGAGCACAACTATGTAAAGCACTGGGAGCAATTCACTCCCAGTGCTGACTTTTCTTTTGCATTAAAGTTTGCTGGTCACCTGTTCCTTCTGTGTTTGGAGTTTATCAGCAGCTGGCAGAGGACAGCTGACAGTAAGTCAGCACTCCCTTTATTTTCCTGTTCCCTTCTTCTTGCCTGTTGCTGTGGACTGTGACTACGATGGCAGAGGGTAAACAGGAGGTTCCTACTGGGACAGTTGAGGCTGATCTGGCTGGAGTAACAGGCCCTGAGTCTGAGGCCCGGGAGATGCAGCCAGTAGCCAGGCCTAAGGTAATGGAACCACAACCTGCAGCCCCTACAGGTGAGACCCAGGGCCCTGGGGTTGCTGCAATGTCTGGGGAATGGTGGCACAGCCCTGCATTGGCCAATGTGGAGCCTGGATGGGTGACGACGCCAGGACCTAGAGCATCTTTGATGGACTGGTGGGAGAGACGGCCGACGGGGCAAGATGAGGATGAATGGAGCTATTCCACCGCTCCTTGCCAAGACACCATGGATGTATTGAGGGACCGGTTCGGGGAGGTAGGATATCAAGACACCTCCTCCTGGCCACAACGGATGGCTACGAGAGAAGAAGCCCCATGGCATCGGCCGGAGGCGTCGTCCAGACATCCTGACTCGGTTCCGGTTGGCCAGTCCGCGGCTGCGACAGCCTCCTGCTCCAGAGTATCCACGGTAGGAGAGTCTTCTTTGGCTGTACCGCAGATCCAGGCTCAGCCTGTGTGGACAGATCGGCCAGCCCCTGGGTCGTGGGGTGTTGCCTGCTGAAAGGGGTTCTGGCCAACAGGATGTGGGTTCCAGTGTCCAGGTCCAGCCGCCTACAGCTGACACCTTGCATGGCCCAACCCAACCTATAGGACCCTGGGGTCAGGGCCTGATGTGGGGTCCACCACCCATACCAGTCACGTTCGACGGGCATCCAGATCACCTGGCAATATTCTTAAGCCATGTGATCAGCCACCTGGATCGATATGCTCGATTCTATCCATCCCAATGGGCCATGGTGATGGCGGTGTCTGCGGGACTGCAGCATGAGGCAGCGGCATTGGCAGCCGACCTGTACAGTGATCATGCTCGGGAGTTGGCTAATGCTGGGTTTTTCCTGGATGCACTGCGTGCCCGCTTTGAAGACACCACCCGGGTTCAGCGCACTGAGGCGGAGTTGCTGGCACTGAGGAAACATGGTCATTGTGCAACTGACTAGGTCCGTGAGTTCCGCAGGTTTCAGTTCACTCTGAAGTATGTGCTGGGAGGGAGGAACTTCCTGGCTGATGCGTTGTCTCACATGCCTCAATACCACAGCAGGTGGGAGGAGGTTGTATAGGTGATTATGCCGCTTTACCAACAGGGGGTCGCTCGAGCGGTTCCACGTCAGTTGGCGGGTGGAACAGCTACTAATGGCGTTAAAAATGATCCCTGGTTGAAGGACCATCCCGGCATCTTGACACAAAGGACAGTTTAGCATGGAAAGGCAATAAATTGTACGTACCAGAGTTACTGAGGCACTTGGTTCTCAAGCGGTGCCACGATGCCAAACAGGCGGGCCATTTCGGCTTCCTAAAAACATTACATTTCGTACAGCGTCAATTCTGGTGGCCCCGGATTAAAGTGGATGTAGAGGCCTATGTGAGAGCTTGCCATGTCTGTGCTATGGCCAAGCCCCGTACTGGAAAGCCTTTGGGTTTATTAAAGACAGTAGCAGATCCAACCCGACCCTGGGAGGATATAGCCATGGATTTCATTGTAGATTTACCAGAGAACCGAGGGTATATGGTTATTTGGACCGTAATCAACCTGTTTTCCAAACAGGCCCATTTTGTTCCTTGTAAGGGGCTACTGTCTGTTCGGCGTTTGGTCAGGTTATTTATTGACCATATCTACCGGGCCCATGGTGTTCCTTGGCGTATTTTATCAGATCGGGGGGTGCAGTTTACTGCTCAGCTCTGGAGGGATTTTGTTAAATACATAGGATCATCCCAGGGCCTCAGCTCAGCATACCACCCCAGCACCAACGGAGCAGCCAAGCGAGCGAATGCCATGGTAGAGCACTACCTACGATGTTACGTGTCATACCAACAAACAGACTGGGTAGACCTGCTCCCATTTGCCGAAGTGGCCTACAACAATACTGTGCATAACAGCATAGGATTCACTCCTTTTCGGGTGGTGCATGGGGTGAATTTTGTTCCGATCCCTGAGTGGCCCCAGGGGGTCCCCCTGCCGTGTACACCCCAGGATTGGATGGCACGAGTGGAAGGTCTGTGGGCTAAGGTTAAGGAAGCATTGGCCAAAGCAGGGGCGGCCAAAAAGGCAAAAGCCGATAAAAAAAGGGCTGAGACAGGCTCTTTCAGATGGGTAATTGGGTATACCTCTCCACCAAGTACCTATGTTCGAGGGTGCCCTGTAAGAAGCTGGGTCCCAAGTACGTAGGTCCCTTCAGGTTATAAACCCGGTAACCATACGGTTACAGCTGCCTTGGGTCTTCAGGAAGGTGCACCCTGTATTTCATGGGAGTCTGCTGAAGCCAGTAATGAGTTCCCCCCAGGGGCCTGGTGGCCCAACCACCAGGCCCAGTCTCCGGCGACCAGTTCGAGATACAAGAAATTCTGGATTCCCGGAGCCATTGTGGACGAGTCCACTACTTTGTGAGATAGAAAGGGTACCCTCTGTCAGAGGCGTCGTGGGTGCGGAAGGAAGATGTCCATGCTCCGCGATTGATGCGGGCCTTCCATCGCCAGCACCCTGGAAAACCAGGGGGAGGGGCCACGGAAGGGACCAATCGAATTGTCGCATGCTCACCTGTCTCTGTTTGCCTTCCAGGAGGGGCCCTGGTAGAGGGGGCCGCCTGTCAAGCCCGTGGGCTTGCCATGGGCCGGGAGATGGGGAGCATGCAGCCAGATGCCGCGGGTGCCATCCTCAGAGGAGACAGAAGCCAGGAACACTCCTCCAATCAGCTGGACAAGGGACTATATAAGCAGGACGAGGGAGGGATTGTGCCTTACCTTGGCTGCGTCTCCCTTCCTCCAGCTGCCTCATTATCAGAACAAATGGTTGGGATGGCAGAGGCTCCGTGGGTGTGTCTGGAGGGGAGGATGGGTGATGCACTACGCTTATTATCCATACGGACCGGATGCTGGCTTGCTAAGTGGGGTGGGGTTGGTGGGTGGAGCACAACTATGTAAAGCACTGGGAGCAAGTCTTTAATGCAAAAGACTTTTCTTTTGCATTAATGTTTGCTGGTCACCTGTTCCTTCTGTGTTTGGAGTTTATCAACAGCTGGCAGACGACAGCTGACAGATCAGCAGGAAGGGTAGAAACTTCCAGAAAGCTCGCCTTAGCTGCAGACAACTTGCAGCAACGTTTGCCGACTGGGATTTTTGGCGGGCTCAGCAGGGCAGAGACAGCCTGGACAATTCCTATTGGCTTTTGAAAGCCAATAGAATTAGACTCTGTTCAAGAGAGTCTATTCTATTGGCGTTCGAAAGCCAATAGAATAAGAGGGAGTAGCACAGCTCATGAAAAAGGGGGAAAAAAACAAAAAAAATGCCGGATTGCGTTTCATAAGGATTCTATGAGGAAAAACTCCAGGACTTTGGCAACCCCCGTGAAATGGTCGTTCGACCCCAAATGGGGTCGTGACCCACAGGTTGAGAACTGCTGTTTTAATGCTTTAATTCCCCTGAGTAGTCAGTCGCCTCTATTCTTAGAAGGTGGGATAGAAATTTGCTTCCCTCTCTCCTCACAGGGGGAAAGATACTTCAGGCAGCTTTTACAGGAAAAGAAATTACTTAGGGTAAAGAGAAGATCAGATCTCACCCAGTTTCATTTGCATTGCTTTCAAAGTGCTTGGTGGTAAGTTTGACTTCGGCTATCTGCAGCCTAGTGATGGGCCATATTACTATGGCCTGTCTTTCCTCCGCTGGTTTGGAGGGCTGCCCCGGATTGAGCAGAAGGGCTACCATCCTCCCGCGATCAAGCGGGGGTCCCCTCCTTGCTTGTCACCCCTACAGGATGACTTTTGATCCTTTCCAGGGTCCCCCAGTGGAGCGAAACCGAACATGGAAGACGGAGCTCGCCTTCCAGCAGCTGTGGTGGTCGCGATGGCAAACCGGGGTTTTGATTATTAGAGGAGATTTCATATTATTAATTAGAGGGTTAAAGGGAGAACTTGAGATAAGGGAAATTCTGGTCATTAGATTTAAAATATTTGGAAATTAGTTGAAAATAAGAATTTTATCTGTTTAATATTTAAAAATTAGACCTAAAAGAAAAAAAATCAATTATTATGAATATGTTTGATTTATTGATTAACCTAGATAATATATATAATGGTTTCAATTTATTAAAGGGGATATTGTATTATTAAGTAGATGATTTAATATGATGGGAATTAGATAACTTTTAGGAAACAGAACAAGATTATATTCAAATAAATAAAATGTGTATTTTGGATATTAGATTCTGTTATGAATTGAGATAAGGGAAATCTTGATTACCTAAAGCCTGAAAATTATAAATATCAAAGGTTAAATTGGAATACTGATGGGAAATTAAAAACTGGGAAAAAATTAATAACAGGATATGGATTGTTTATGAAAATTGAATGTAAAAAATAATTAAGATACGTATAAGCTAAAACTTTATTAATAAATGTAATAATGATGTTTTTACTGAGTTGATATAGTAAGAACTGTATTAGCTTAAATATGAGACAGGAAAAGTTGAGGGAAAAAGAGAGGAAATATTTGATGTTGTAACTTGAGATTTGTACTAAAAATTTTGTTATCGAACTATTGATTAACCCAGCCACCATGTTGCTTTTTAAGTACTTAAATGTAAAATTGGAAAATTAATAAAATATTATATAAAAAAGCAATTGGTGGGCTCTGTGAAACCTTTTCTCTCCACCTTCCAGCTCCTGTGGGAATGACCTTGGGTTCCCACAGGACTGCACGATGTTTAGTCTAGCAAAGCTCTCATTTTCCTTTCGCCGTCTCCCCCCGCCCACCTGTGGCAACTCAGAACGACAAAGGTGGCTTCAGCCAGGTTCGTTGCAGAAGTTGACATCCCATAATGTCATTTTAGTATAAGAAAAAGAATCAAACTACAGTTTTCCAAAATCAATCAATCAAAATGACAGGAGGTATCTCTTATCTATTCTATTTAAAGCCAAAAACAATCTAATTAAGTAAAGTTGCTTTATGTGAATATTCCAAATGGTCCAGGAAGGAGAATTTATAGCAAGGGAAGCTGTCCAAAGTTTGAAAGTACATGTAGTCCCCAATTTACGATCAGCCACTTAGTGATTGTATAATAATAATAATAATAATAATAATAATACCTTGACGTGGTTGTGGGGCTTGTGTACTCTGAGGAAGATGAGAGCTATGCCAGAGGTTCAACCATACTGGACAGGTCTCATCAGAGGAGTCAGACAAAGAGTGTCTCTCCCATAAAAAATATGGTGAGACGTAAATTTCAGAATGCCATACCGGCTCGGACGTCGCCCGGGTTAACAAGGTCCGCACTAGATATTGGAGTTCCTGGATATCTGGTGAAAAATGGGTTACAGGACTCAGGACTGTTGGCTGAGCAACCAGGGCCAGCAGCTGCAGAACTACTGGAAGAAAAGGTGTTTACCCGTCGCAGATACACAGTGATGGAAAACAAAGAAATAATGATCTGTTACTACAGATCAAGTCCAACAAGAGAGGATATCTAAAACGAATGCACCAATTCTGGAAAGAACAACATCCAGAATCAGAAATAACAGAACAGAGACTAGCAGATCAACGCCGATTTATAACACGAAATAAAGTATTCACAGAAACAGAATTGGACGAACTGCAAAGGTTTACCCAGGGCAAAGAAATCAAAGCCTTACCAGAAGTAATTCAGAATGTAGAGGCAAACCAGGGGGAGTTGGCAGTGAAGGAATCCAGCAGAGATATACAACTGTTCTCATTTGGAAACCAGGCACCTCTTCCTCAGGAAGAACAAAACCCTCTAACTAAAGAAATAAAAGAATTGAAACAAAGAATAACTGAGCATCTAGAACAGCACAAAAACAACAGAATAAGGCTACCTGCATTGAAGCTTGTTCCAAAGAAACAGCTAGCACAAGCATTAAAAGATGCAAATACTGCAATATCAAGTATAAGCACCAATTCACTGCAAGAAACAAACCAACTAATGTACAGCACAGCTGCAGTTATAACAGAATACCTGGGATGCAAAATCAACAAAAAAGAAAAACAAACAAACAGTGCACCAGAAAAATGGAAGGTTAGACTAGAAAATAAGATCAGCAAGTTAAGATCACATGCAAGCAAGCTAGAACAGATGAAAGAAAAGAAGCTGAAGAACAAGAAGACCAAAGAATACCTAATCAAGAAATACCACTTAGAAACAAGGAAGATCAAGGAAGCACTGGAAATAATAAAGCAACAAATAACAGCTATAGCCAGGAAAATCAGTAGATATGAAGCTCGAATTGCAAACTATAGGCAGAACCTCCAATTTCAATCCAATCAGAAACGTTTCTACCAATCCATCAATGGAGAAACTGCAAGGAATCAGTCAGTACCTGACAAGGAAGAAACAGTGCAGTTCTGGAAGCAGATATGGGATAACCCAAAGAAATACAACAAGGATGCGGCTTGGTTAAAAGAGGTGGATGCAAATAAAACAGAAGTTGAAATGAAAGAACTAGTAATAACAACAAAAATGGTAGAAAAAAGAGCAAAGAAAATCAAAAATTGGTCAGCACCAGGTGAAGATGAACTGCATGGGTTTTGGTTGAAACATCTAACTGTTATACACCCACTCATTGCCAAACAGTTCAACAATATACTACAAGGAGGAGAAATTGAAAAGTGGCTAACAACTGGGAAAACCTACCTAATAATGAAAAATCCAGCAAAAGGGGCAACACCAGGTAACTACAGGCCAATTACCTGCTTACCAACAACTTTCAAATTACTAACTGGTGTGGTAGCTGATGCAGTACAACAGCATCTAGTTGAAAACAATCTCTTTCCACCTGAGCAGAAAGGAAACCGCCCCAATAGCAGAGGAACAAAAGATCAACTCCTAATAGACAAAATGATCTTGGAAAACTGCAAGAGAAGGAAGACCAACCTGAATGTGGCATGGATTGACTACAAAAAGGCATTTGACTCTCTGCCACATGATTGGATAATAAAGTGCCTAGAAATAACAGGAGTCAGTAGAAACATCAGAAAATTTGTGCAAAGATCGATGGCACAATGGAAGACACAGTTGCAGATCAATGGTGAGAGGCTGGGAGAGGTTAATATCAAGAGAGGAATATTTCAAGGAGATTCATTATCACCATTACTATTTGTTATTGCACTGTTTCCTCTGTCAACAATACTGAATAACTCAGGACATGGCTATCAAACATCAAAAACATCTGCCAGACTATCCCACCTCCTTTATATGGATGATCTGAAGCTGTATGGAAAAACATCATCTGAAATAGAATCGCTGCTCAACACTGTCCGTATATATAGCCAAGATATTGTAATGGAGTTTGGCTTGGACAAATGTGCCACACTTACTATCAAACAAGGAAAAATAGTGAAAACTGAAGGAATCAAGATGCCCCACGAAAATAACATTAAGAGTCTGGATGAGGAAGAGTACTACAAATACTTGGGTATCCTTCAAGCTGACAACATCAAGCACACTGAAGTCAAGAAAAAGATTAGAGGTGAATACATCAAGAGAGTGAAGAAGATCTTAAAGTCCAAACTCAATGGAGGAAATACCATAAAGGCAATCAACACCTGGGCAATCCCAGTCATTAGGTACACAGCTGGAATAGTGGACTGGACTCAAGCAGAACTAAAAGCAATGGATAGGCAGACCAGAAAAATAATGACAATGAATCATGCCCTTCATCCACGCAGTGACATTGATAGACTTTATCTACCAAGGCAAATAGGTGGGCGTGGAATGCTACAAGTACATCAGATGGTTGAAGAAGAAAAAATGGCTTTGGAAGAATATCTGAAGAACAATGATGAAGATGCACTGAAATTAGTATATCAGGAAGGCTTACTAACTACTGGAGAGACCAAACTGGCCTACAAGAAAGACCAAATGAAGAACAGAATAGAGGCATGGGAAGACAAAGCACTACATGGCCGATACATGAAAAAAATAGCTGGGAAAGCAGATAATAATAAAACCTGGCAATGGCTAAGAGCAGGAAAATTGAAGAAAGAGACCGAGGGACTAATTCTGGCTGCACAAGACCAAGCCTTAAGGACAAATGCATACAAAGTCAAAATTGAGAAGACAGCAACAGACAGTAAGTGCCGCCTATGCAAAGAAGCTGAAGAAACAGTGGACCACTTGGTAAGCTGTTGCAAGAAGATTGCACAAACTGATTACAAGCAGCGGCATGACAAAGTAGCAACAATGGTGCATTGGAAGATCTGCAAAAAATATCATTTGCCTGTAAGCAAAAACTGGTGGGATCATAAAATAGAGAAAGTCATAGAAAATGATAAAATTAAACTGCTCTGGGACTTCAGAATTCAAACAGACAAGCACCTGCAACATAACACCCCAGACTTAACAATTGTCGATAAGAAAGACAAAAAAGTCTGGATAGTGGACGTGGCAGTGCCTGGAGATAGCAGAATAGAAGAGAAAGAACTGGAGAAGATAACAAAATACAAAGACCTACAAATAGAAATAGAAAGACTGTGGCAAAAGCAAGCAAGGGTAGTACCAATAGTCATAGGCTCCTTGGGTGCAATCCCAAAACAACTGGAGCACCACTTGAACACCATTGGCATTGACAAATTCGCTATTAGTCAATTGCAAAAGGCGGCCTTATTAGGAACTGCTTCCATCCTGCGACGATATCTGTAATACCATCAAACATCCACATCTGCCTATCCCAGGTCCTGGGTAAGGACTCGATAGGTAGACAAAATGCCAAATCCAGTCTGAACATCTGGCTGACTGTGCGATGATCGATAATAATAATAATAGAGTTGGAAGGAACCAATCCCCTCCTCAGGCAGGAAACCCTATACCATTTCAGACAAATGGTTTTCCAGTCTCTTCTTAAAACTTTCAGTGTTGGAGCATTCACAATTTCTCTAGGCAGGTTGTTCCATAGATTGTTTTAACTGTCAGGAAGCTCCGATGGATCGACTTGTGAGTATTTACGACACAGATTTGTAGTTCTGCCGATCACACACACAAGCTGCAATTCCATGACTAAATTTCAGGTTCTCATAACCAGGCATAATACAACCATTTGCAGTGCCTCACAGTCACATGAGGATGTTTTATAATAGTGGTGAATATCTATAGCTCAGGTGTAGGATGAGGGTGAAGATTTGTTCTCTGACTTTGTGGGTTGGTTTCTGAATGTTTCATTACCAGGCTAGGGAACATCTTCAGTGGAGTTTACGGGATATTAGTGTCTGTGTTCTGCTGTTTATAAGGGCTTCAGGTGTGAGTGTGTCAGGTGAGGATGTTGTGATGGGTCAGGAGTGAGTGATCAGTGAGAAGCTTGTGTTGGGTCTCCTCCTCCCTGACACTGACATCCCCTAAACACTGCTGGAGATGTTATCTAGCCTGGTAACAAAACATTCAGAAACCAAGTCACAAAGTCGGAGAAAGAACATTCACTCTCACATAACCCAATGTTTTGGCTGCGGAATTTTGGGAGTTTAAATCCATGTTTCTTAAAAATGGACAAAGCTGAGACACACTCATAATCATAACCATAATAACACTCCAGGAAAGAATGACAAGCAAGAATTCCACAAAGAAACATAATTTGTTTTGGGGAATCGTAAATAGAACCAATGGTATGGATGAAGTAATATATTTGTCAAAAGAGTAAGGTACTCTAAAAATGACTGTAAAACTGGACTTTTGATATTCTGGCAATATTATCAAGAATTAAAATTGAGAATATTTTGCTATATTGACCACCAAACATGAAGTGTAAATTACTGGATGAATATAAACAATCATAACCCTCCTCCAACCTTTTGAACTCCATTTCAGACTTGGTCCTTAATTCTCTCTCTTGCTTGCTTTGGGAGATAAGTAAACAATCATTTTTGCCATTATCTTAAGGTGTGATTAACAATTCATGTATATTTTATTATGCTGGCTTCTTTAAATAATAATTTGATAATACAATTGCTTGCTTTGTTCTGTAAGAGATCTGGGTTTTAGTAAAAGAAGAAGGAAAGGCAATTTTGGCATCACAGAATTATTTATAACATAATTCCTAGCCACTTAAAATTTTAATAGACATTATGCCTTAGAAAAGATTATTTTTTTAAAAAAACAGCCTAATATATCTTTAACAGCTAATTCTAAAGTAGCTGCATTTTAGAATAGTAACTTGTCATTTTTTCTGTGAAACATATATATTTGTCTATGTCTTCTGCTGCATTGGTGAACATTACCATATTGTTCTTTGTAACTGAAGATGCTGGCTTGAATCAAACAGTACCCTTAATGAATAGAAATAGGTTTATAACTGAGCTGAAGAAGTTGAAAATTTCTCTGAAATGCTTACCCCCAATATGAATCAAATTCCACCATCCAGACCTCTGAAAACCAGCTATTGAGAAACATTCTAGACTGCACTGAGAACAAGAAAAAGGACATTAGTGTTCCTTAAATAGGTTCCTGTTCAGAAGTCATCGAATATAGATTAATAGATTATATTCCATCCAACATGTTCTGTTATCCCAATATTAAAACCATGAAGATGAGATATATTTCTCCATTAGTAAGTGAATATGCTTGCTAGCCAATTATTGTTTAATGCTAATACAAATATTTATTTGTTTGTTTGTTTCTCAAATCTGTATAATTGCCCATCTCACTAAAAATGAATTTGGGCAGTGCACAAAGTTAATATGTATTATACTCTTATTTGCCAATGAAGTCTCAGTTCAAGAAACTAAACTCGGTACACTAAACAGAATATGCAGCATAATTACCTTTTTTTCCCCTATCTGCATAAGGGCAGATTTTGGCAAGAGGTGCTACAAAACAAAACCATAACTTTTGCCACTCCCTAAGATACAATAAAGAAACCAACCTAATTTATTCAGTCATATGGTTCTGGTGCAGTTGCAAATTCAGTCAAATTCATTTAATACCATTTCATTTCAATTTACAATTAATTAAGTCTTGTACTTGTGATTTCAATGGAACTGACTCTTTAGCAGCTGCCTATAGGGAGTAGTGGGGCATCGACAGAAAGTTGGGGGTTTCCTCTTTGCCTTTCATTCTGCCTGCTAACTTCAGAGTCACACATTCTGTCTTTCTTTTCAGAAATACAAGCATTCATTTCTTGACTACAGGGGTTCAGCCTGAGCAAAAGATGTCATTCTACTTGTAGACAATTGCTCCTATGTGAAGGTAGAGTAATCAACTTGGTGCACAAAAAACAGAGTATGCACCTCCATAAGTCTGCCAAGAAACCGTGTGGCATGAACTTTGGGAAAGATGAGCCAAACCCAACAGTCTTGTTTGAGAACCATCAATGATTATTCAATGAGAATACTAAACCCAAGTGCACATACATTAAGTATGACTTTATGAGATATGCTTTAAGAAAAGGGATTTGTTAAACAGATACTGCCCATAAGAAGAAACATTGGCAGATGGACTCATGAAGCCTTTGCCCACAGATTGACAGAGTGTTCTTCAAGAGAGTATGGGAGTTCTGAATCAGTATGTGAGGCCACGAAAGGCAGGCAGTAGACTGTAGGTAGTTAGGGATTTGTCCTGAACTTGTCTTTCATTCCGTCTGCTTTTTGTTTATGAGGTTGGTAATCTCAGAGTCTTTTTTTCTGCCTTTGTTCCTCTATCTAGATGCATGCATTCTTAAGTATACTGGTAGGATATAGCTAGTTAAATGCTAGGTCTTTTTGCCTGATGCTGTATTTCTTCAATTTTTTTTGTTGTTGTTGTTAAAATTAAAAAGCCTGCTCAGGTTAGTTTCCAGCTTTGAGGAATACTTTCCATACAGACAAATTTGCTTCCTTTCAATTTTTAAAAAAAGTGGCATATTAGATCATATGAGTAGATAAAAATGCTTCAGTTTGTCAGCACTCATAAGCATCTCATGCCCAGTGCCTGCTTCCTTCTCAAGGCATTTTTGACTTCCCTGTTCCTCAAGCTATAGATCAAAGGATTCAGCATTGGAATTACTATGGTATAGAAGATGGAAGCCCATTTGTCCTGATCCAGAACATAGCTGGAACTTGGGCACAGATACATAAAGATGGTTGTTCCATAGAAGATGGTTACAGCTGCCAGGTGGGAGGCACATGTTGAAAAAGCCTTTTGTTTCCCCTCAGATGAGTTAATCCGCAAGATTGCTGTCAAGATGAATGCATATGACACCACAATTTCTGTTGAAGTAAATATACCCAGGATAGTTGCAAAAACGAAGAGCACCATTTCATTCATGCTTGTGTCAGTGCAGGAAAGAGATAGCAAAGGGGGAACATCACAGAAAAAATGGTTGATGATATTGGAGCCACAAAAAGAGAGCTGAAAGGTAGAAGCTGTTTGTGTCACTGCATTCACCAAGCCAATGAGATAAGATCCAGCCACCATCCCAGTGCACACTTTGGGAGACATGGTAACCACATAGAGGAGAGGATTACAGATAGCCACGTACCGGTCATACGCCATTGCTGCCAGGAGGATACACTCAGTACTCGCACAGAAAATGAAGAAATACATCTGTGCAGCACAATCAGCATATGAAATGCTTTTCTTGTCTGCCAGTATGTTAGCTAGCATTTTAGGGGCAATAGCTGAAGAATACCCAAAATCTAAGAAAGACAAATGACTGAGGAAGAAATACATAGGGCTCTGGAGCTGAGAGCTTATCTTGATTAATATGATCATC
Source organism: Crotalus tigris (assembly GCF_016545835.1). Lineage (NCBI taxonomy): Eukaryota > Metazoa > Chordata > Lepidosauria > Squamata > Viperidae > Crotalus > Crotalus tigris. The sequence continues at coordinate 1,951,982 of NW_024096618.1, read as the reverse complement.
CCAAGATTGCCAGTCAGTGTAATTAAATAGATAATTAGTATCATGATAAAAGAGAGCAGCTCCATATTTGGACTATCCACTAAACCTACAAAAACAAATTCAGTCATCATTGTGTGGTTTTCTTCAACCATTTCTCTTCAGTAATTAGAAACTGTTGAAAGACTAGTATCTGTTTCTTCAATGGCATCAGATCTGTAATATATAAAAAAGGATATTTTTATAAGGATCCATATCTTTTTCCAAGGCTTTGCTTAGCTGCCACTGATAACACAATGCATCAGGATGTGTAATGAATCAGAGCAAAGACCTTTGGATTTAATCATAAGGAAAATATTCCTCAACAATCCTTTTTCTGATATGTCCCCCTGACACTGTTTTTATCTTATCTCCAACCCATGCCAGAGGCAGCATTAACCAAACCTTAGCTTTTCTGCCCTTAAAACAGTATTTTTCTCTGAAGCAGAAACCATGATAATTTTACTGCAGATACAATCTGAGACACTTCATTGATCATTCGGTGGGTGGTGAAGCCAAGTAACTCCTAGAAGATGGATCTATACTTGGAGAGTGGAGTTCTTAAGCACCTATTGATCATGTTAAGTTGATAGACTCAAATCACTCTCCTGTCAGTCCCTCATTACTATTCTCTGAGGACTTTTTGATTGGGGAAGGAGGAGAGTGTGCTTCTTTCAAACTGCACTCTCCCCAAACTGAACCAAAAGTCTTGGGTTTGAAAGAGAGTCCATCACAGGGGGAAGTCTGAGAAGTGAAACCAGCTTTGTTTCTGCTGTGTCATCCATAGCAATGATCTGCTCTGAGTCAAGTTTATTCTGAGCACAGATTTAATGCTCTGTGGCATATAAACTAACTTAGCTTCCAAATAAACCTGGTAATAGCTAACTGGCAGTGGCAATGGGAGACAACTGCTCAGCTGTTAGCCAAACTCATTTCCAACGCACTGACCCAAAACATTTGCAAGCCTAAGTGAATTTTGACAGATGGTTAAACCTGCCATTCAAGTTGTCAAATCTCAATTCCTCCCCAGTACAGCCTCAGCTCTTGTAAGGATTATGACTCGTGGTGCCTGGCAGGAAGGATGGGAAACAAAGCTAGGGGAATCCACAAGTCCATTTCCTTAACTATTGGTGCATGAAATGAAGACACCATTATTTAGTGGCAACCCAGAACAGAGTTTACAGAGGCAGGATTGGGAGCAGTACTGAGGGTTCAAGGTCTAGCAGACAGCATTTTCACTGGGCAGCATGGAAAGACTCTAATAATATTTAAGGACAGAATAAACTTGACATGGGAAGTCATTTAACAGTATCTCAGTCTTAAATCATTTATAGTGGTATATAGCTATACACATTTTCTAAATTTCTATTTCTGTATTATTGTAGCAATAAAGGTAAAAAAAACTCTTGCTGAATGAGTGTTAAGAACCTAGTTAGCACATCATTCTGTTTTTACAATAGTCAAGAAGATACCTGTGAAATACTCAGGTTATGAGGACAGTAGCACGCAATTGTTAATCAGAAGTATACTATTGGTACTGAATTTTATAGCAACTGATGTCCAGCTCTTCTCTAGCAGTCCTGTGCAGGCATTCTTTTCTATAGAATTTTGGACAACTTCTTTCAGACAGGGGAATTCTTACACTTCATCAGTATACAATCCATTTTGCTTCTGCTTATAGTGCGACTTCCTAGACACACGGTGAGGAAACAGACCTGTGTATAGCAAACCTTTAAAATCGGATCCATTTAGAAAGAAAGATCCTATGATCTACAGAAAGTGAATCTGGGCAGATTGAGATTAGATCATTAAAAGATATGCAAGTATTTTAAAAATAATGCAGTAATAAATACAATTCAGAATGGATTGATCAAGAATAAGTCTTGCCATTCTAACATATTAATTTTGAACAGGTAACTTCCTTAGCAAGTTGTGTAGTAGATATATCATGATTTCAGCAGAACAGTTGGCAAAATATCCCATGACATTCTGATTTGCAAGCTAGGAATTGAAAAGATTGAAAGCATTTTTAGATACCTGAACATAAGATTATACTGTTTGCTGAAATTATCTGGAGACAGCTCTTCTTGTCCAAACCAGTTAATGGTAGAAATATTCTGAACTGTAACTAAGATCTTGTATATTCAGTTTGATTCAGTGGTCATGCAGGTATCCTTCATATAGGAAATCCTTATGATCCAAACAACTGGTTCCCTAGCAGTAACACTCAACTAGTTTTTTTTAATATTATCAAGGGTAATGTGCTACTTTTACTGTTGCTAAATGAATTTTCAAAGGAACAGGAATAATTCTCTTAATTGCTTGTGTTCCTGTGTGTGTGTATGCCTGTGTCTGTGATCTATGAATTTTACAGTAAATAGGTCTACAGAGATAATGTCCACAAATGCTTTTAAGACTTTGTTGGCTCTTCATTGATTGATTGTTTGATTATATGCCATAGATCAGTGTCAACTGTCAGTAACCATATAGGTAGACCTTCTCCAGGATGATCTGTCCTGAATTAGATTTAAGGTTTAGGTTTTCCAATAGTGCATCTAACACCAGTGTAATCAAATTGATCCATTTGGCTCCTTCTATCCTTTCCTTCCATGTTTCCCAATACTGTGGATTGATTTATCCAGGTGAAGCTGTAACTGTTTGCTAGATTTTTGATTGAAAGGATACTCAAGGTGACAATGAGCAACATTTGAGAAGTACAATATTTCATACCTGGAAAAAGATGTCCAGACTGGATTTTTGCTCTTCAGCAGATTATTGAGAAATGTATCAATTTAGAGAACATTCATGATGAAGTGGATAGACTTGATTTATGGGACAATTTTCCTAAATATGAAAATAGGAAGTTAAAAGTCATTAGAAGAAGTTAGATACTTAGTAGATGATTCAACAGCCCTAAGCATGAAAGCTGGCTGGGTCAATCATTTTCTCTTATAGTCCACAATGTCAAGTTTGGATAACAAGCCAGTCAGTCAATTCCTGTCACAACCAATGGATCAATACTTGGTTGATCCAAAAAAAAGCAGACCATGAACTTGCAGGAAAATGCTAGGAAGAAAAAAAAAGAAAATAGGAGAAAAATGTGTGATGTTCTCTTACTTGTTTAATGCATGTGTATGTAAATGTATAAGCAATGCTTTTGTGATATATTTGGGATGGGGCCATAAATGTTTATGAATACCTCTGTATGTGGAGGATGCCCCATTGCTAACTGAGAGATTGAATTATTGCAGCAAACTGTATGATGCAATGAGCAGTATGAAAAAATATTTGTGCACATTTAGTTAAAAGAGTGATTGATGGCACATTATGCATATATGGTGAAAACCTCAAGCAAGCAGATGAATTTATGGGAAATAAATTGGAAGCCTCTTTACCAAACAAGAGAAAGTGGATGTATATGAAAATGACAGCAGAAAGATAGTAGGTCACATATGGTCTGTTACAAGGAATGAATATTTATTGAAAGATATATTAATGGATGAGTGCATGATGTGCTTTTTCCCACTTTCTTTATTTGGAAGTGAGAGTCAGGTGTCTCAGAAGAGACATAGAAGGAGTTGAATGCAATGAGAATGGGGTACTTAAGTGGGTGGTAAAACAAGAAGCAACTGTCAAGAATAAATGAGTGGTGAATAATATGGACTGAACACATAAGTGAGTGACTAGTATAAAAGAAGTAAATGAGGTGGTCTGGTTCTCTAGAAAAAAAATGAATAAAGATCAGATTGCAAAACAAATATAAATGGAAGAGTGAAATGGCTGGGAATGAGCGGAAGACCAGAATAAGCATCATTAGATAGAGTTGATACAATCCTCAAAACATGGAAAAGATAAATGTAAAAAACAAAATATAATATGTGAAATGGAACAATGATATGCTGGAAATAAGAATGATTTTCAGAGAAAGAAAGGTATGCAGAGGTGCAATGAATGATATTGGTGTAAACTAGATTTTCTTTTCTACTTCTTATTTCATTTCTTCAAATCATTTAGCATACTATTTCTTATTCCTTTTCTGTACTTTGTATAGCACTGCTTATTCCAAAAGAGAATAGAATGATGGGTACATATATACACACAAATAAACACACACACACACACACACACATTTATTAGCAGATACAACAATTCCCAAGAACTTGGTAGCTGAGAATATCAGGGGATAATATCCCAGATGGCATCAAATAGCATTTAAGCTTTCTCCTTCTACTTGTTGAATCTGAAACTAAGGAAAGAAACATTTGCAATATTCCTGGTAAGTTATCTATTATTAACAATACAAACTACATTAAAAATAAAAATTTAAGTCCAAGATGGATTTCACATGTTTTACCATCATACAAGACTTTTTGTATTGAGTTTGTATAAGAATTTGACACTAAAAGATAATTTAGATGGCTTTGTCTATACATCAATTGGCAACTGAGGCTTGCCAAAGTCAGATTCATTTGTAATACTGAAATACTTAGATATTTCTTGGGACTTAATTCCACGCGTACATATTTTTGTGTAATTGCGTGATACAACTTTTGCAGCAAATGTGATTATCAGCATACATAACTTTAAGGTAGTGAATTCTTGCTTTCCATCTCACCTAAAAGAAAACTTATAGGGCTTATCTTCAGTTTGACATTTAGATGTTCAAATTTTAAGAACATTGTTATAAGAATAAATTTTCTTGCAAATCATTTTAAAGATCTAATTTTGGATTAGAATATTGTAAACTGTACAGGCAGAATCTTACTGAATGACTGTCATGGTTCCCACAGACAGAGACATCTTTCCTATTCATTTTTGCTTGGCAATGATATTCACTGATAAAATCTTTTTTTTTGTAATATATTTTATTGTTTTTTTTAAACATAAATCACTTAATAATTGGTGAACGGTGTGGTCTGGGTTTACATTTGTAAAAGAATCACTAACAATTGATTTCTATAATCCATAATAACATAATGGTTTTAGTTGATTTCCTCTTTTCCCAAAATATCCTCTTTTGCAAACATTGAGTTAATACAATTCGTATTGTTTTGATAACAATTCAATATATTTTTTTCCCAATATTCCTATAAATAATCACATAAATATATTCTGGTTGCCTTATCATAGATCCTGTTACAGTCCTTATTTTAGTTAATTTCTCCCACCAAATTCTAGGTATTTCTACTGGTTAACATTTTCTCAAAAATTAATTACATTTAAAAATTTAACTCTAGTTTTCCATATGAACCATCTCACACTTTTACATTTCTTAAGGAATAGATAAAACAATGAAAAAAGAAAGGAAAGCAAGAGTAAAGAAACATAAAAAATAACATATTACTTAAAATATATATCCCTCCTAAGCTAATATATATTTATTTCCTAAATTTCTTATTTTTTTAACCATAATTAAAAGTAAGTTTAATCTTTAAACATTCCATTTAATACATCTAGTCATCTAGTTCTTTAACTCTTATTCAAAACATTTTTATCCATTATAATTTTCTTAAATTCATTCACATTTAAGTATCTAAAACATTTCCTTTATCTAAGTCATTTCAACTTTTTTATATTACTCATATAAAGAAAGAGAACAAAAAAGGGAAAAAAGCATACTATATTATTTAGAGAGTTAATCCTTCTTAGAATGAATATATATTGCAAGACTTTTCGATTTCTTTAACCATATTCAAACAAATGTTTCTTTTTTAAGTATTTTCTCTGATAAGTCCCATCGTCTATTTTCCTGGTTTCCACTTTAGTCTTTTTCCTTTGCCCAATATCTTTCTTAATCAATGTATTTTGCTGAATCAAAAAGTTTTCCTGTATGTTCGTAAATGTTGCTGTAGATATAAAAAGTAAATCAGGTGAAGTGTCTTTGTACAGGGCTTCTGCCTTTCCATGTTTGTTGAAAATCTTTTTCTTTTTCTTTCTCTCCACTTCTCTTATCATTTTCTTTCTCTCTGATGTTCCTAAAATCTCTACAGTCCATTTTATCCAATCTGTTTTTTTGTCCTCAGATTTATTTTGTAGTCTTAAGGGATAAGTTGTTTTTTTCAATTCTTGTGAATTTTTTTCCACTAGGATTAAATCATGTTTCCTTGTTTTGTTAAGTTCCATCTTTAAGTCTCTATTCTGACTTCTATATCCATTTAGCTGTTTTATCTGCTCCTTCTCTGTTGTTGTATTCTGGGAAACAGAAATTAGTTGCAGTAAATTATATATCTCCTCCTGTGAAGTATTTGTTTTCTTGATATGTTCTTTCTACATGTCTCTGATCTATGATGGCCAAGAATTTGAGTTTTTCTCTTTCTTTCTTTTCTCTGCAAATAGTTTTAAAGTCCCAATTAAATAGATATTTATAATCCAAATAGTTCAAAAAAGTTTTTTTTCTGAAATTTATAATTCTCTCTTTGTTTACAGCCCACATTATTATCTTTTTTGTCACAGCTGTTCTTTGTTGTTAAAGCTTTGAAGGTCACAAACATATATTAGCTTTTCCCAGGTTTTGCCAACTCTTATATTAAAGGCATAGTTGTCATAGTCTTCATCCACCATTAGGTGTCGGCAACTATTTGTTTTTCAATTTCCAAAATAAACAATTATCTTTAGAATGAGAGTCTTAAACCATTCAAACAATTTTAGGTTTCTCCAGATTTAAGTTTTAAATTTCAGATTTTATATTTATTTCACTTCCATATATTTTGATCCTCCATAAAAAGATTAATTCGCTGCATCTGTTAGTATAGAGGTGGGGCGGAAATCCCCCTCCTTCCCTTTTAGAGGTATTTTGTTTCTTGAGGATCTTTTCCAGGAAATTAAATGTAGAATAGAAAAGAGAAGATCAAATTCCTCACTCAGTTTGAAGCACGCTGTTCACAGTTATGCTAGTTAGTGCTTTTGGACTTTAGTTGCAAGTAGCTTGGGCTGGTCGATGGAATACAGCCAGCCTTTCTCCTGTTGAGTTAGAAGACTTTCCCCAAGCTGAACGGAATGGCCACCACCATTCCAGAATCACTAGAGCACCCTTCTTTCTTTGTCGCCTCTCCAGGGTGACTTAGAACCATTTAGGGTCCCCAGGGTGACATTAGCCGAGGGGGTGCAGAGAATCTGCAAGCCCACGACTGGTCACTACCGCAAAGGACTGGAAGTCCTCTTCACTGATGAAATCTTATTGACTGGCATTATAATAGCTAGTACAGGGTGTAAGGGTTCTGTAACTGGATCTAGAAAAAGAAACAAATTGTGTAGCCTTGCCTGACTATTGCTATCTTGCTTCTGTAATCAGCATTTGCATCAGGGACCAATTTCATGCAAGCATGGGAAACATGCACATGGATGTGATGTACCGAAGGAGTGAATGAGGGAGTGTACATGAATGACTGATGTCTTCCTTATATTGTAATAACTCTATTGTCTGATTTTGATTGGCTAAAAATGTTTATAAAGCAATGCTACTAACTTTCTAAGATGTGGCACTTCTGAACGCAACTGCTGCCAGTGTTCAGATTGTGTTCCCACCCACAATTTATTTCGATTGAAAATAAAGTGTTGTACTTTTAAGAAGCCTCTGCTTGAGTTTTCATGATTGGATTTTTATAATTTCTCAGGGGCCAGTGACCTTACAAGGGTTTATAGTAAAATTTGGGTTTCAGAATAGTTTTCAAATAAAAGCTATACTGATGAAATGCTTTAAACATGCTGCTTTCTTTCTCAGGATATAAACAGAAGAGAATTCTGGATTCATCTCTTATCCTGGATTCAGTATCCATTGTGAAAGATCATGGATAAAGGAAATCAGGCTGTCATAACAGAATTCATTCTTATGGGATTCACAGACAATCCTAATATACGGTGCACTCTGTTTATTATCTTCTTCTTGGTTTATCTTGTTACTGTAATAGGGAATCTTGGGATGATTTTGTTGATCTGTGTTGAACCCCAACTTCAGAACCCCATGTATTTTTTCCTAGGTAACCTCTCTTTTGCTGATCTCTGTAATTCCTCAGCCATTGCTCCTAAAATGCTGGTTGATTTATATGCTGAAACTAAAAGGATTTCATACAATGGGTGCATTATACAACTGCTTGTATTTGCCTTGTTTGCAAATGTTGAGTGTCTTTTGTTGGCTTTAATGGCCTATGATAGGTATGTGGCCATCTGCAATCCACTTCTCTATTCAATCATTATGTCCAAAAGGATGTGTCATGAACTGGTGACTCTTGTGTATTTTATAGGGGCAGTAAATGCAATGATAAATACTTCCTGTACATTTCGACTGTCTTTCTGCAGATCTAATATTATCAATCATTTCTTCTGTGATGAACCTCCACTGCTCATTCTTTCTTGTTCTGATACCTACATCAGTGAGATAGTGATATTTGCCTTTGTTGGCTGCATTGAAGGAAGCAGCATTGGGATGATTCTTGTTTCCTATGCTTATATTTTGGGTACAGTCCTGAGAATGCGCTCTGCTGAGGGTAGATACAAAGCTTTCTCCACCTGTGCCTCTCACCTGACAGCTGTTGGGATATTTCATGGAACAATACTTTTCATGTACTTTCGACCAAGTTCTAGCTATTCCATGGACCAAGACAAATGGGCCTCTATGTTCTACACAGTCGTGATCCCCATGCTCAACCCTCTGATCTACAGCCTGAGGAACAAGGAGGTGAAAAATGCTGTGTCAAAATCACTTGGCCGTATATGGATTTGGAAAGGAAGAAACATTGTTTTATAATAATTGGAAAATGGGTCCATTTAGGGAAATGATATACAAAGATCTTAGCTAAATATCTCACAGTATGTTACAGATGATAAAAATATATATTAATTTTCTAAAATCTGGCTAAAGAGATATCAAATATTTCAATTAAATTCTGAAAGAATTAAACAAGTACTTAAACAAATATCTAATTTACAAATCTTTATATCAGGGGTGTCTAACTGCCGGCCCAGAGGCTGGTTGCATCATGTGGAGGATGCACCCACCCCAGTTCCATTTTTGACTGTGAAGTGTTAACTGTTCAGCAGCCAGGAGCAGGTATCCTCATTCTTCTCATCCCTTTTTCCTTGTGCTGGTGTCTTACATGTTTGTTGTTTCAACCATTCTTTATATTTATTCAGCAGATAGAAGGCACAAAGTTTTTCCACTTGCTTGCCCCACCTTATTTATTTAGCATATGGCAACTACAGAGGTCATGCAATACTCATATACAAAGTTAATTTAAATAAAGAGTCATATATACACACACACACACACACACACACACACACACACACACACACATATACACAGTGTTCACAGTATGTGACATCTGCCTGCAAAACACGCTCCTAGATTGGAGTGAGACGCAGAACAGACTGATTTATCCTATACTTGGTAGACTAGGTGCTCCAGACAACACATACGAATAATATGTGGACAATACAGTGTAGGGGATAATATATTAAAGATAAAACCATAATAAAATCACCATATTATGGAGCCATAGAATTTAAATGGATAGATGTTATAATTCGATAACTCTCAGCCCACTTAGCTGATCCTGTGCTATGAGACAGCCATCTTTGTCTACTTGCATCTCAGCTCCCACAATTCATCCAATTGGGAGGGGGGGGCTGTCTCATTGTTCTGCTGTGTTTTCACACCTATGCTGAATTCCGCGATCTTCAATCTGACGAACGAAGAGGTAATAGGAACCCTGGTGAAGGTCACTGGAAGGAAGAGCAAAAGCAGAAGCATTCTATGGGTCTAATTTCTCTACTTTATCAACCCAACCTTGTGTGTATGTCACCAGAAAAAGTCCCTCTTTGTCCTCCTTCCAGTAAGAGAAATGGATAGATTTGCTACAGCGCATTTTTGTGCTGATTTCTTTGGAATGCTTTCTCATAGGAGGTACCTGTGTTTCCAGTGTGCTCAGGTCAAAACACAGATGTACACAGAACTTTACTTTAAGCTGGTTGGCATACTTTTAAGCTTCTAATGTTATTGCTTCATCTTTAGATAATAGCTACTTTTCTTGTATTCAGTCTTTAAATGTTGTGTACATCTTTCGGAGATTCATTTTGCTGTATCTAAGTTATTGCAATAAATGTAAAATACATTCATAATAAGATTGTTAATCTCAGAGTGACAAATTGCAACATTTGGGGAAGCTAATTGGAGAAGATCTTTTACTAAGAAGAAATTGATCAAAAACTAGTAAATTGAATACTTTCACCCAACCTCAGCCAATCCTTATCATCCTTCTATTGACTCTGTTCTAACTCCACTGTTCGATGGTATGATTTTTATTATGCATGTGCAATGTGTGAGAAGCAAAATGATTGGTTAAACACACACACACAGAGCTTCATTACACTCTCTTTCCAGTACATCATCATCAACGACAATCCTGAAGCAGGAATAAGGCAAGTATGATTATAGACCTGTCCACATAGTCCTATTGATGTACTGTCAAACTGTCAACTAAACAAATTAGTATAACATAATATACACATATCATTAATGACATGATAAACCAAGACTTGAAGCAAGCAGTAGTACTTCAAAGATTATTTTACCCTTCTAAGAAAGATAATTAGGAACAGAATGGGTTCTTTAGGGATTAAACCTCAAACACCAAAGTAGACTTAATACTTTTTTAAAAAATCATATTGCTTACACGCTGCCAATAAATCAATAAATGGCTAGCAAGTATACTGAAAGAATAAAATATTTTCCACTTCAATTCTTAAAAACTTCCCCAAAATAAAGAATATCCTGTTTTACAACTCATTTTAGAGGCTTTTTTTCTCTCTAGGCAAATAAATGAGACTCATCCCAGTGATCAGTTCTGTTTAAAATTTTCCAAAATAAATGATGTCCCTTTGATGGAATGCTGCTTGCTATTCCTTCCTGAAGTGAATTTCTGATGCCTATAATTTCTGCTTTCATGATACTTTGATTTTATCTTTCTGTTAACACAATATCTATGAAGAGGATGTAAAACTCTTTATGCTGAGATACATCATTCTCTGGGCTTACTAGTATTGCATTAGTAATTATTATTACTATAATTATTATTATTACGATCTTCATTGTCATCTTTACCTATTCTAGTTTAGAGGCAATCAATAATAGTGTTTCTGACATCTTCTTCTTCTTGTTGTGCCATATCAGTTATCAGACGTTGGCGATCATGTTGGCGATCCTGTTTTTATCAGCAGCCGCACGAAAAAATGCTGCTGAGTTTTGTCCAAAGCAGTCCCTTAGATTTTGAAGCCACAATGTTCTTCTTCTGCCTGGACCTCGTTTGCCTTCAATCTTTCCCTGGAGGATTAAATGGAGTATGCCGTATTTTTCTGGATGTCACCTCACATGTCTGAAATATTCTAACTTTTGTTTTTTAATTGTTTTGATGATTTCCCTTGGCTTTCCCAGGTGGCTTATCACCTCCTCATTTCTGACATGCCTAATTAAATCAGATTGTGAATATCATAAAACAGTCCCTCTTTAAAAGTCAAGTATAGCAACTGATTTTTTTTCACATTTAATATAATTTGAAGAATGATGTCTTTAGATGGAGAGGATTCCTTTGTATTAGGACAATCTATGAGTGATTATTAGAACTGTATGTAGATAAATATATTATCTGTCTTCTGATTTTCATATATTTATTTATTTATTTTAGTTTTTGCAAAGGATCTCAAGAAAGGAAGAGAAGAAATCCCCCCTTCCTCTTTTTTCTTTAGACCATAACAGCTATAACAGTGGTTCTCAACCTGTGGATCGCGACCCCTTTGGGGGTCGAACGTGCCTTTCACAGGGATCGCCTAAGACCATTGAAAAACACATATTTCCGATGGTCTTAGGAACTGAGACACCGCTCCTCTAGCCATCTTCACACGGCTTTGAGCTGGGGGCCATTGCAGCGTCGGATTCATTTCTGTCGAACATCTCCTAAGGGAGGCTGCGCTGCTTTGTGGCCCTTTCTGTGGAGGAGGCTGAACTAAGCTCTGCCAGCGCTGTCGCCCTCTTGGCACTCTCTCTCTCTCTCTCTCTCTCTCTCTCTCTCTCTCTCCCTCTCCCCGCCTGGATGCTTCTCCAACCAGGCTGGGCGGAGCCAGTGGACCGGTCTTACTGTCCCCCTCCCCAGCCAGCTGGAGCCGGGCAGGCCGGCAACCTTCGGAAGTGAGGCGAGGACAGGCGAGGCATGCTGAGCCCCAGGCACGGCAGATGAGTGGGTGGCGTCGGTGCATGCTTGGAGAGCCCTTAGGATTGGGGGTCACCACAACATGAGGAACTGTATTAAATGGTCACGGCATTAGGAAGGTTGAGAACCACTGAGCTAGAAGAAGGCACTCAACACTGGCTGTAAGGACAAAGCTGAACAATTGTGCAATGCAACCAGCAAAAGAAATTGATTTCTTGGAAGTTAAGAAGTTTGTTAGTGTTTTAGGAGTTATTGTAGAGGAATAGCAGAAATCTACAAAAGCCAAATTATTGAGGAAATAATACATGGGGGTATGGAGTCGAGAATCAATCTGGATCAAGCTAATCATCCCAAGATTTCCCACACAGGTGATGAGATACATCAGAAGAAAAATAACAAAACAAATGGGGGCCAAGTTAGGATTTTCTGTGAGTCCTATCAGAAAGAATTCTGTTACTATACTATTATTTTCTCCTGCCATTGTGTTGCTTGATTGTGTGTGGTCTCCCCTCTTTAGCAAATCTGAAAATAAATCATTGACATTATAAAATTGATATAGTAATCATCACTGTGTCCTTTGCTGCTCTTGGCCAGCACACCTAGGGATTAGTGTGTCTTTGTAGATCTGTTGATATGGATAGATAGATAGATAGATAGATAGATAGATAGATAGATAGATAGATAGACAGACAATGATATAGGTTCATAAACTATAAAATGTTAATTTATTTCTGAAATGAAATAAATATAAAAGCATCACAATATTAAACAAAAGATAACATGACAAACAGAATGTATACTGTGGCAAGACATAATACTAATTTAATGAGTGGGAAGGAAGGAAGGAAGGAAGGAAGGAAGGAAGGAAGGAAGGAAGGAAGGAAGGAAGGAAGGAAGGAAGGAAGGAAGGAAGGAAGGAAGGATGATAGATGGATAGATAGATAGATAGATAGATAGATAGATAGATAGATAGATAGATAGATAAACTATAAACTATAAAATGTTAATTTATTTCTGAAATGAAATAAATATAAAAGCATCACAATATTAAACAAAAGATAACATGACAAACAGAATGTATACTGTGGCAAGAAATAATGCTAATTTAATGAGTGGGAAGGAAGGACCCAGATTTCATATAGAGATCAATATTCTGGATTAAAACTGGGAAGATATTGGATCAAATTCTCAGAAGTAAATGACAGTATTTATTTCTCATCCTGCTTAACACTTAATATTATATTATTATGTAAAGGAACCATGTGATTCATCTGGAATCAGCTGAACCAGCAGAACAGTGAATGAAAACACTCCAAGGAAATTTGCATTGAAAATAATAAGCAAAAATGAACTTCCATTTGAGTAACACACTACTGTAGTACCTATTCAAAAAAAATCCTTATTATACATAGTTAAATATGAAAGATTAAATACAACTACAAGAAAATTGGAGGCTGCACAAATTAACTGCATTGAAATTCATTTTTAGTGAGGGCAAGCTTATCATAACAAGGTAGTGATACCAAAATCAACATAATAGCTTCCTCAGGTTTGTGTGAATCCCAGACTTTAAAAATTATTGCTTGAATCTGATTCCTACTTAAGGTTCGTTAAATCTCCAAGCATCGTTAAACTTCAGCAATTTATATATACACACACATACACACACACACACACATTTGTATGTAATTAAAAAAATAATCTAATTACAGTATATTTCTCAAGTCTTGAATTTGTTTTTCCTACTAGATCTTTGAACTAGTAGAAATAGACTAAGAATTTTAAAGGCAATGTAAAAAGTAAATCTTATAAGCTATGGTTATTTCATATCCTTACTCTCTAGCCCTAAATTCCATGAAGTTGCTGCATCACAAAATAACACACAAACACACAAAAATAAATAAGTTTCACTGAACATTAAGAATGCCAAATCTTTCTGAACCCTGTAATCAAATTCTATAACTTCCCTGACCAAACTCTTAAACAGTTCTTCTTTTAAAACTTATCAGAAGGCAGGAAATATTTATTGTGGTGTTTCAGTGATCCAAAAAGGCATAAATAATGAACTGAGGACAAGAGGCTGGATGTACTCAGTTTCTAAAAATCTAAATAAAGTTTCAATAACTGGGATATCATTCATTTTCCTTGAAAAGAAGCAGGACTTATTAGTACCTTGAAAACCCAATTATGTCTGAGAAAGAGAAACAGCTTTGTACAAATGTGTAATTGTTCTGCTTTGCAGAAAAATATATCAATAAAAGATTTTGATATATGTTACCAAATATGTTACCATTCAAAGATCCATTGGGATCAAAAAAAACATGATTTTTCAAAGCGTGTGGAAGCTCGGTCTTTCTGTTTTTTTGCAGTACAAGGCATCAGCTCACTAGAGAGGAAAAATATCTTAAAACTTTACCTGACAGTAAGGAGCTAATATAAGTACATAGCCAATCTGCTGTTATTTCCATGAAGAAAGCAGCAGAACATGCCAAAAGAATTTGATTTGAGGATGATCGGGATGCTGAATTCGTCTAACATGGAAGTTCAGTTTTCTAAATTACAGTCCATGAATTACACTCCATGAAAAAAATCACATCAATAACGCATATCATTATACAATGTTGGGAGTCATTTCTGATAAAGGAAAATGATTTGCTCCTTCCCAAATCTCGCAAAAGAATAAGTAGTCTTCATTATTAAATGATAATAATCATAATAAAGCTTATACATTGCCATCAAGCTATAGCAAAAAGAGGTTGATTTTGTTTTCTTTATAGCTAAAACATAAGGTGCCAAATTGTCATTATGCTTCTCTGCCCATTTGGGAGGTTTATATGCTCTTTTAAAACCTGTGGCTCACTGAAACCCCACAAGGGGTTTCATTTAATTCAGAGATGCTATAACATTATAACAAAAGGTAGCTGCAGATTCATCATTTTCCCTAAATACCAATAAAAAAAATAAACCTGGGTCATCAACTGTATGAATTTATTTTTTAAATATTATGTCACTCTTCAAAAGTTGGTGTTCCCAAGGAACTGGAAAATTCCTGCCTTCATTAAGCAGTTCTTGCTGTGACTGTTGTCTTTTTCTGAGATGGGATGGATCATATGAGCATACTCTCAGTCATTCGTGTCCTGCTCACTATACCCTAATGCAGCGGTTCTCAACCTGTGGGTTGCGACCTTTTTGGGGGTCGAACGACCCTTTCACAGGGGTCACCTAAGACCATCGGAAAACACATATTTCTGATGGTCTTAGGAACTTAGTCTGCGGCGGTGTTCTTTTGCATCTCAATGGCTGCATCCACCTCGAGATCAGGGAATGGTTTTAAGTTTAAAGGCTCCCCAGGCGGTCCCGATGTCCTTTGGCTGAATCGAACAGGAGCGCTTTTTCCAGGGAAGCCTTTTCGCAGTCAAGCTGGTCTCTCCTCATATTCTGCGGAGGAGCCGGCGCAACATTGCTCGGCTTTGTCCCACAAACCACAGAAGGTCGGCTTAGTCCGAACGCTTCCCGGGTGCAGGAAGGCACCGAGTGGTGCTAACCAGAGTCGGAAACTTCCTCCGCTGGCTGCCCCGATCACTAGTTCTGGCGGGCTCAGTGGGAATCACCTGTGCTAGATGGGAACGGCACATCCAGGGGGAGCAGAGAGCCCCAGATTCTGTGCTGGCCCAGTAGAGCCAAGTGGAAGGGAAAGCCATTGATCTTCATTCAGGCCCGGAGTTCTCTGAAGGACGTTCGGTTTCATTCTGGCTCGGGGAAGCATCGCTCCCTCAGGGGGATCGTGATTTCCGGCAAGCAACCAGTTATCAACGCCCGGCTTCTTCCTGTGTGCGCATCCCCTCCAACTCTCAGCCCCCTCCTCTCTTCCATCCTTTACTTCTTGCCCTGTGGTGTGGTTGGTGCCCTCCGTTTTTCCTCGACGGCTAAAGACAACTTTGCTCACTCAGAGCTTTTTCCTCTCTTCCCACGGCAGCTGATTCCCCCCCCCTTGTCCTCTCCTCCTGTGAGATCCCTGTAGCCCTCCATAAGACAGCACATACTTTTGGATTCCTGCTGCTCAATCCCTCCTCCTCCCCCCCCCCTTGATGGCTTCCCACTTGTGGGATGCAGGGGAAGGGAGCACCATTTCATTACAGGTGGGAGAAGGAAAACTGGTCCAGGCAGTGAAAAGGGAAGAGATCAAAGGGGGGGGGGGCTTTGGAGATGAAAGCTGCTTTAAGTGGATGTTTTGGTCTGCAGCATGTGTTTCTCTTTTCCATCCTGCCTGCCTTTTCTCTGTTTCCTAATGTGCCTCTGGAAATCCAGGAAGGGGGGGGGGGCAAAATGAATCTGCTCCTAGTGTGAAATCAAGAAGCTCCAAGGGGCCTTTTCTTGCAGTTGCTGCATAATGCCCCCCATTCTGACTGCCCTGGCTGCTGCACCAAAAGCAGTTGATTATTGCTCAGTGGAACCAGCAGTGGGGTGGGAGGAAGGAATGGATTTCTCTTCTGCTGCCTCTGCCTCAGTGGACAAGACCTCCTTCCAAAAATCTCTCCTAAGATTCTGGCAGGCACAGCTCCAGAACTGAGCTATAGTGGCTCAGGAATTCTGGGAGTTGAAGTCCATGAGTCATAAAAGAGACAAAGTTTCCCTTCTGCCTTCTTCAGAGAGAGAAACTCTGAAGATCATTAGGATCAATTGTCCTGGAAGGACAGGGGTCCACTTCCACACCCTCAGTGAATTTCAGCTGGAGGTAGAAAAACGGGCAATGGTTCAGGCTGAAGAGGAAAATTGTGTGGGCCACATCACACACATGGACAACAAATGTCTACAAGTATAGCTCCCCTTGAGTATCACCTCAACTAATCCTTATTTTCTTCTGTCCCATAAGCTCTCCCTCCCCCATACACAATCATATTAATTTTTCACAGGTCATGCTTAACCTAATCAGGCAACTTCAAGGGCTCATTTAAAGAAGAGAAAAGGTCAGGTCTCCCTTCAGAGCCATAAGTGGAGCAGCTGAAAGTGTGATTCAACACCCATGCTTCAAGACAAAATTTCATTTATTTGTAATTAGAAATAAATATTTCACAATATATAATTACATATTGTTTTTGTGATTAATCACTATGCTTTAATTATGTTCAATTTGTAACAATGAAAATACATCCTGCATATCAGATATTTATATTACAATTCATAACAGTAGCAACAGTTATGACGTAGCAACGAAAATAATTTTATGGTTGGGGGTCACCACAACATGAGGAACTGTATTAAGGGGTCGCGGCATTAGGAAGGTTGAGAAACACTGCCCTAATGGATTACTGTAACGTGCTCTACATGGGCCTGCACCACTTACAGTCACAAGTCACATTTATTTATTATATAAATGTTCTAGAAGCTTCAACTAATGCAAAATGCAACAGTGAGAGTAGTTATGTATGTTTCTAAAATTTCACATGTTATATTTTTGCTCCACAATCTGAATTGGTTGTCAGTTTGCCTCTGAATCCAGTTCCAGCTGGGTCATGACCTTTAAAGTGATACATAGCATGAGGCCAAGTTATCTGAGGGATTGTCTCTTCCTATTAATTTATCCATCCCAGCAGACCCAACAGGAGGATGTCCCATCAGTCAGGGAGCTTCATTTGACATAACAAGCCTTTTCTGCCACAGCACCCACCCTTTGGAATGTCCTCCAACCCCCCCCCCCCCACTCCCAAAGTCAGATTAAATCCAACCATATTGGCCTTCTAGAAGGCCCTGTAAATTTGTCTTGTCATTGGGCTTAGGAACCCCATGGAAGTGTGAAGCCCGTGAAATGATTATACTATGTATAAACTTGGAATGCGTTCTTCTCTGGTTTTGTTATTATAATTTTTAATAGTTTTAAATGCTTTTTAATTCTTTTAATTGTCTGAGGGGTATGTGAGTGGTAATTTTAATTATGTGCACCACCCACAGTCACAAGTCACATTTATTTATTAAATAAATGTAATAAATAACTATGTGATCAAGTCTGTCTTACTACTGTACAGTTGTCTTGAGAGTAAAAGGCATTAGACAATGAAGACAATGGTAAAACTGGTTTTTTTTCTGATACTGGAATTGGTGCTATTTGAGATAAGAAATTCATCTGGGGTAGTACATTAATTTTTACTGTCCCACCACATATTAGTCAGAAAAGTTTTAGATTTTCCAACTTTTCAATATCTTGTTTTTATTTCTTTCCATATTTTATTATAATTATTCTGAAGTGTATCTTTATTGCATCATGCCAAATAAAGTCTCAATTTTTCCTCACTGGATTTTTTGTTCTTTCACCACCAGGCTCTTTTTTTCACAAAGTCTTCATCTGAGGTTAAATATCATGTTGTTGTCTTTGCTTTATTGTCATTGAGTTTGTCTCTGGAGAATTCACCAAAGTCTTCATTTTCATCAACTGTCTTATAGTACTTTATGGTTGTATAACAAATAGTGCTATATCATCAGTGTAACATCTCAACTTGTATTTCTCTCTCTGAATGTTAATCACAAATAGCACTTTGTCTATCTGCACCTTGTCTACTAAAACATCTAAAACTATTGCAAATAATAAGGAAGAAAGTGGGCACCTGACCTAGCACCTTTGTGTTAGTCCTTTCAGGTACTCAAGGCAAGAAACAACAACCATGCATACTAGCACTAACTTTATTGTAAGTTTGTAGTACAGGTAGTCCTCAACTTACAACCATAGTGGAGCTTGCCCTTCACAGTTGTAAGTTTTGGCTATTTGTTTTTTAGTTATTTTCTCCAACCATATGTGTATTTTTAACCAAAATCTTTTTGCTTTAGGACATGTCCACCAGATATAATAATAGGTACCTGGTTTTTGTTTGCAATTCCAACACTTGTTTGAAGTGTTTTTAAACATTTTTGCTAATCTCACTGGTGTCATATGCCATCTGTAGAACATTTTATATAGGTTTTCTTTGTATACCGCTGCTTTAGTTAATTGGACATTTCTTTCCCATAATTTTTGCCAATTTTCTAATTCAATATTATATCCAAAGTTCTTTGCCCATGTTATCATTGTTTCTTTTACTTGTTCTTCCTCCATCTTTAAACTTAACAGATATTTATAAAGTTTCTTAATCAACTTTTAACAGTACTGTTTTTAACAGTATCTGGTCAAATTCTGTCTGTTCTTTCTAAAATCCCATTGTTTTAATATCTTTTTCATATCTTGTTTGGATTTGCAGATATGGCCACACCATGATAGATCAATACCTTGTTCTTGTAGGCCTTGTCTGTCTTTCAATTTTTCTTCATTGTCCAAAATATCTTTATAAGTTATAACTTTGTCATAATTAATTAAATTTGGGTAAGCAAATGCTTCCATTGTTGAAAGCCATCCAGGTATCTTAACATAAATTTTCACTTTTATTTTTTCCCATTCTGAAAGAAGTGCATTTTTTATAAAGTGGTAATGCAGATGACCTTCTTCATTTGTTATTGTTTTCTTGAGAAAGATAAAAAGAGGACAATTTGTGTATAGTAATCTTCCATCAGGGAATAAGATTTCAGACTGCCCCATTTTGATAGGAATCCTGACACTGACTGACAGACTGGCCATTACCACTGGGGGGAAAAATGGAGACAAAACTTTAGAACTAGTGATTTCAATTTAACAATACAACTTTCAGAAAAAAACAATTCCCTATATGCTATTCACTTGCAACTAACCTGCAATTAAAAAATTAAATCACAGCAAAGCAAGAAACTTAATTATTGGTACTTAAGTGTTTGTATCCAAACAGTATACTGAAGTCCATCAGGGATCATATCCCAGATGGTCTCAAAAGACATATAAGATCTTTTTGCCTACTTACAGAGTCTGTAAGAAAGAAAACTCCATCAACTTCAGGTTTGTTTGTTAACTCTGGGAAGGATATTTAGTACATGTACTGGTGCTAAAGGCAAACTTTCATATCTTGCCTTTGCAGTTTTCATACATATAAGCCATAGCCATTTATGTGGATTTCATATACTGGCATGGTTCTAATTCACATTGTTCCCAGAATAACTTGATTACTGAAGTTATAAATTTATAATATAAACTATAGTATAGCCCAGTATGGTATAATATAGATATTATATGTATGTATTTTTATCTTGCCTTTATTATTTTTATAAATTAATCAAAATAGTGAACATACTTAATGCTCATTCCTCTTAATATTTTCCCCACAATAACAACCCTCCCAATTTCTTTCTAAAAAAATGCAATTGCTATAAATAACAATTTATATTATTAATTATAATTTAGATTCATAAAAATACAAGAAAAAGATGCCAAACTGTTCTTCCATTGATCTTGTTGTTGTTGTTAATTGAGAAGTCGTGTCCGACCCATCGCGACCCCATGGACAACATTCCTCCAGGTCTTCCTGTCCTCTACCATCTTCTGGAGTCCATTTAAATTCACACCTACTGCTTCAGTGACTCCATCCAGCCATCTCATTCTCTGTCGTCCCCTTCTTCTATTGCCCTCAATCTTTCCCAGCATTAGGCTCTTCTCCAGTGAATCCTTCCTTCTCATTAGGTGGCCAAAGTATTTGAGTTTCAACTTCAGGATCTGGCCTTCTAAAGAGCAGTCGGGGTTGATCTCTTCTAGGACTGACCGGTTTGAACGCCTTGCAGTCCAAGGGACTCGCAGGAGTCTTCTCCAGCACCATAGTTCAAAGGCCTCAATTCTTTTGCGCTCAGCCTTTCTTATGGTCCAACTTTCACAGCCATACATTGCAACTGGGAAAACCATGGCCTGGACTATACATACTTTTGTTGGCAGGGTGATGTCTCTGCTTTTTAGAATGCTGTCTAGATTTGCCATAGCTTTCCTCCCCAGGAGCAAGCGTCTTTTAATTTCTTGGCTGCAGTCCCCATCTGAGGTGATCTTGGAGCCCAGAAAAATAAAATCTGTCACTACCTCCATTTCTTCCCCATCTATTTGCCAGGAATTGAGAGGGCCGGATGCCATGATTTTGGTTTTCTTAATGTTGAGTTTCAAGCCAACTTTTGCACTCTCCTTCTTCACCCGCATCAAGAGGCTCTTTAGTTCCTCTTCACTTTCTGCCATTAGAGTGGTATCATCTGCATATCTTAGGTTGTTGATATTTCTCCCGGCAATCTTAATTCCAACTTTTGATTCATCTAGCCCTGCCTTTCTCATGATGTGCTCTGCATATAAGTTAAATAGGCAGGGCGACAGTATACAGCCTTGCCGGACTCCTTTTCCAATTTTGAACCAATCAGTGGTTCCGTGTTCGGTTTTCACTGTTGCTTCTTGACCCGCATATAGGTTTCTCAAGAGACAAATGAGATGGTCTGGTACTCCCATCTCTTTAAGAACTTGCCACAATTTGTTGTGATCCACACAATCAAAGGCTTTTGCATAGTCAATGAAGCAGAAGTAGATGTTTTTCTGGAACTCCCTAGCTTTCTCCATGATCCAGCGTATGTTGGCAATTTGATCTCTAGTTCCTCTGCCTCTTCGAAATCCTGCCTGTACTTCTGGTAGTTCTCGATCCACATACTGCTGGAGTCTAGCTTGTAGGATTTTAAGCATAACTTTACTAGCATGTGAAATGAGTGCAATGGTGCGATAGTTTGAACATTCTTTGGCATTGCCTTTCTTTGGAATTGGAATGTAAACTGACCTTTTCCAATCCTGTGGCCACTGTTGAGTTTTCCAAATTTGCTGGCAAATTGAGTGTAGCACTTTTACTGCATCGTCTTTTAAGATTTTGAATAGCTCAGCTGGAATACTGTCACCTCCACTAGCTTTGTTGTTGCTCAGATTTTCTAAGGCCCATTTCACTTCACATTCTAGGATGTCTGGTTCGAGGTCAATGACCATCTCATTGTGGTTATCTGGGATGTTAAGCTCATTCTTGTATAGTTCTTCTGTGTAGTTTTGCCATCTCTTCTTAATCTCTTCTGCCTCTGTTAGGTCTCTGCCATTTTGGTCCTTTATCATGCCCATCTTTGCATGAAACGTTCCCTTCATATCTCCAATTTTCTTGAAGAGATCTCTGGTCCTCCCTGTTCTGTTGTTTTCTTCTATTTCTTTGCACTGTTCATTTAAGAAGGCATTCTTATCTCTTCTAGCTACTCTCTGGAATTCTGCATTCAATTGGGTGTATCTTTCTCTTTCTCCTTTGCCTTTCGCTTCCCTTCTTTCCTCAGCTATTTGCAAAGCTTCCTGAGACAGCCATTTTGCTTTCTTGCATTTCTTTTTCTTTGGGATGGTTTTAGTTGCCACCTCTTGTACAATGTTGCGAACTTCCATCCATAGTTCTTCAGGCACTCTGTCTATCAGATCCAGTTCCTTAAATCTATTTGTCACCTCTACTGTATATTCATCAGGAATATGATTTAGTTCATACCTGAGTGGCCTAGTGCTTTTCCCTACTTTTTTCAATTTAAGCCTAAATTTTGCAACGAGAAGCTCATGATCTGAGCCACAGTCAGCTCCTGGTCTTGTTTTTACTGACTGTATAGAGCTTCTCCATCTTTGGCTGCAGAGTACATAGTCAATCTGATTTCTATGTTGACCGTCTGGTGATGTCCATGTGTAGAGCCGTCTCTTGGGTTGTTGTTGATCTTAGCACAGTATATTCATGTCCTACTTTTTCAACCCATGCCTTAAAAACCAGAGCAAACTATTCATTTTTAAGATATGAATTAATGATTAACGCAATAGTTCTCAAATTTGTTTGTCACCACCCCATGAATAAAACTAATAATTTCATTGATGTCAGGGTTGGGAAGAACTAAATACAGAACCTACTTTTAATAACAGAATTTTAATCTGTATATCACAGATACTATCTACAATGTGCATTTGTGATTCTGCAAAGTTTGAGAATCCTGGACTGAACCATTAAGATCAAGATTTCTTCTGAACTCATGTTAAGATACTAAAACAACTTATTGAATATTAAAAGATGTATTCTGCTGTACTGTGCTAAAAAGGATTATTTTCTAGTAATATAAAAGAAAAAGAAAGAGATGAATCAATTGTAAAGATCCCTTCAACAAAGAGTACCATGATGAAGGGGGATATACAGGACCCTATGTTAGAGAGATAAAGTGAGGTGTGTGCCTCAGTGGAATATTGTGTACAGTTCTCTTCTATGCTGTGGTGTGTCTAGTCTTTGAAAAGCAAAAGGAACTCTCACAGTTGCAATGGTCTTGTGCTTCTTGTTTTAACTTTCACAAGTTGGGAGGAAAAAAAGGAGACACTTCCCCCCCCCTCCAAAAAAATGCTGACAGGTTATTCCCACTTTCTAACTGGAGATTTTTCTATGACATCTGTTTAGAATTACTAAACTATCATGAGATCATTTAGCATCTCAGCCAGTTAGTTCATTGTTCTTCTTATCTTTTAAGCAGGAGATGTAGGCAGCTCCCCTTTTACAATTATCTAAATGGTTCTGTTAATTTGGATGCTGCCTTATAGGTCTCATGAATGAAACTGACCTACAAATATTTTAGTACATAAATTACTAAAACCTCTTATTTGCCTCTGGATTTGAGCCAGAATGAAGGACCTCAAATAAGAGATTCTAGTAATCTGTATATTAAAATATTTGTAGGTTACTTTTGTAAGAAAGAATTAATATATTGACAACTACATCCGATGAGAAGTTATTGTACTCAGCTTAGGTGTTTTCAGATGAAATTATTTCCATCCAAATTTGGGACCATATAAAAGTCAGTGGTGCTTTCAACGTATGCAAAAGACACTCCAGAATCAGAAGGATAGCAATGATATTCAATGAAAATAGTTTTTAAAACTCATAATCTACAAAATACGAACAGTCAAATTCATTAAGTGAAACAAGAAATATGACAGTGTTTGAAATCTACCAGTACCCTGAAAGCAGGTGATTTGATTTTATTTATTTTTTAATTCAGAGGCTTCTCAAGAAAGAAGGGGAAAGAAGGTTTACCAGCAACTCAAAATTTATATAATATTTGTAACATTCGTTCCATCATAGATTTTTTATAATAATAGTCACACAACTAGCACAGAGTATTAATATGAATTCTCACATACAATGCCTCAGCAAATGAAATAAATATTAGAATAGCTGCCCTGCTTTGTATTTTTTTTAATGCAAATTTAATGATCATTTAGATCAGGCGTGTCCAATATTTTGGCTTGCCTGGGCCACATTGAGTGAAGAGGATTTGTCTTGTGCCACATTCAAAATGTGTAATATAGTTAATTTATATAAATAACAAATCTCCTTTATTTTGGGGGGGGGGGTTGTGGTGCTGCATTACTAGCTGTCGAAGGCCACATGTGGTCCCTGGGCCATAGGTTGGACATGTCTAATTTAGATGAATAAAGTGGAAATGTCCTCATGGTTATTTTTTTATAGAGAAGCCAAGTTAGATGGAACTCTAAAGAAAGCAAATCTTCTTTCCTTCCTTTGTTAGATTAAAAAAAAGACATTTCAGATTCAGCTAATATTCTGAACCCAGCACCCATTGTGAAATATCATGGATAAAGGAAATGATTCTGTCATTACTGAATTCATTCTTCAGGGATTCACAGACAATCCCAAAATGCAGCTTGTTCTTTTTTTTATCTTCCTCTCAATTTATGTCATTGCTGTGTTAGGGAATGTTGGGATGATTCTATTGATATGCACTAGTACCCAGCTTCACAAACCCATGTATTACTTCCTGGGCAACCTCTCCTTTGTTGATCTCTGCTGTTCCTCAACCATTGCTCCTAGAATGCTGATTGATTTATTAAGTGAAACTAAAAGGATTTCTTACAATGCCTGTGCTACACAGCTCTTTTTCTATGTGTTTTTTGTAGACATAGAGTGTGTTTTGTTGGCTGTGATGGCCTATGACAGGTATGTGGCTATCTGTAATCCACTTCTCTATTCAGCTAAAATGTCCAAAACGCTCTGCCAACAACTGATTGCTTTTGCATATTGTATAGGTTTCATAGATACAATAGTATATACTTCCTCTACATTCCTACTCACATTCTGTAGGTCAAATCTTATTAATCATTTCTTCTGTGATATGCCTCCACTGTTTGTACTCTCCTGTTCTGACACCTATGTTAATGAGCTTGTGCTACTTATCATTGATGGCTTCATTGAAGCATGCAGCATTTGTATGAGTCTTATATCCTATGTTTATATTGTGGTTACAATCTTAAGAATGCACTCGGATGAGGGTAGGCGTAAGGCATTTTCCACCTGTGCTTCTCACCTGACAGCTGTTGGGATATTCCACGGGACCATAGTCTTCATGTACATTCGGCCCACCTCCAGCTATTCCATGGACCAAGACAAATGGGCCTCTATGTTCTACACAGTCGTGATCCCCATGCTCAACCCTTTGATCTACAGCCTGAGGAACAAGGAGGTGAAAGATGCTCTGACAAAATCAGTGGGCAATGTATGGACTTTTAAAGGCAGGAAACCCAAATAAATGTAAGGGACAGCTTCATTCAGTAATAACCTCTGACCTAAAGAGGAATAACATCACTGGGTAAAAGAAATACATTGTGACATAATGCTTTTATGCTTCTGAATATTATCTCAATAATAATCACAACTTATTTAACATAGTAGACTTAACTAACAACAATCTCAATCCTGTTGAACACCATTTTTTCAGTTTAATCAGATAAACTTTGTACTTCCAGTTCTTAGCCATTTCCCAGGCTCTTCAGCCACAAACAATGGTAGCATGGCAAGAGTCCAAGAAATGAGAGTTGCTAGTTTCATAAATGAAGATGATTAACTGTATGAATCACAGCATTAAAATCCTGTATAATTTTTGATTGTGGAAAGCCCAAGGCTGAAAGTCTATATCGGCAAGCAGAGTTCAATACACATAAATTAAAAGTTGTTATTAGTTCTGAATGTATCACACTGCAAGTAATTTAACATGTAATAAACCAAATATTTCAATCAGATTTTATATTTAACCATCATTTTCATCTTTATGTTTAAAATACCCATATACTTTCTGTGGAAAAAAGGACTACATATTCAATTAGCCTTGTCCAATCTAAGGCAATATTGATTAGGAGGTATGGGATTTGGAGTCCAACATATATGGAGGGATACTGATCTGAAGAGTTGTATTAAGATGTATCCAATCAAAATAAATAAAATCAAATATTTTAAAAAATCTGAGTTTCTCCCCCTTCATTTAGGATATTTTTTGTAATTAACAAAGCATAAGAAATCCTGAGCTGGAATAATGAAGTGATTTCTATAAAATTCCTATATCACTCTATAAATTGCAGAAATTGATAGGGCTATATTAAAAACTGAGAAACAGATAGGAAAAATACATATTAAATATTCAACAAGAAAGATTGGAGCATTTTACATTGGAAAAAGAAAACAAGGGGACAGGGTCACAAAAGTGTTTTGAAAACCTTGGCTGAGAAACATTTTTTGCTCTTTTTCATAACACCAGAACCGATGATCTTTCAGTAATAAGAGCTTTTAGGGCAAATCAATAAAACTACTCCTGTAAATTATGTAATTGATTGCCATCAATTGCATCAAATCCCTGGGTGTGCAGCTAACAAGTAGGCTGGCTTGGTCGCTCAACAGTGAGAAACTGGTGAAGCGGGCACAGCAGCGCCTGTATTTTCTGCGTCGCATGAGAAAAGCACATCTTCCTTCCCCTGTCCTAACCACTTTCTACAGGGGGACGATTGAGAGCATCCTGTCATACAGCATCACAGTCTGGTTTGGAAGCATCACTGCTTCAGACAGGAAGGCGGTGAAGAGAGTGGTGAGATCATTGGCTGTTCCCTCCCTCCCATCCAGGACGTAGCACAGAAGCATTCCTTGAACAGGGTCCGTAAGATTATCTGGGACACTACACATCTTCTTCACAACCTGTTTTCCTTGTTACCTTCTGGGAGGAGGCTTCGTGGTATCTGTAGCAGAACATCCAGATTCAGCCATATTTTCATTCCATGCAGCATTAACCTTGTGAACTTTCAAGCTTCCTCCTTCCGTTATATATTCAAGAGGGACAGTATTTAATATTTATTTACTATGTATATGTAGGAGTGTGGGTCTATACATATGTTGTACATAGTATGTTTTAGGTGTGTGTCGTGTATGTGTTTCACTTTGAGAGCAGGCAACTAAATTTCATTTTTGATATGTGCCATTGTGCCCACAGTAAAAAAAAATGACAATAAAGGTTATCTTATCTTATGTATCTTATATTGTCAAAAGTATTGAAGATTGTATAAGTTAATAGAGGATAGGGCTGAGAACAGTTATTTGAGAACTTTAGCCCCCTCCCCCATTTTCTCCAGGTAAAAGCCTCAACATCTTCAGGTGAAGACCATGAGTATAATACTTTTTTTTTCTTATGCTACATATTATCTCCTTATAGGCTTGTGTTTGCACTTAAGAGTTACAGCTATTTGATCTTCTCAGGGTCTTATTATGATCAGTTTTTGTCATGTTTTCTTTATTCAGATCTCCACTAGAGCTGGGTAGCCAATAAGTTTAAATAAAACAATTAATAAATTAGAAATAAATCTCTTACCAAAATGATTACAGATCTCTTCATTGTTTCACTTCAGAACCTCCTACACCTACATCTTCTGGAAGCTCCATTTTTAATTAGAAGCAGCCAGCATTCCTGACCAGTGATCTTAGGCAAGAATGGAGTTTCAAAATAGCTGGTAAAAAATGGCACTCAGAATTAAGCCACAATAGCTATAACAAGGGCAAAGTACATCATGGAGATGTCAACAAGAGAGAAATATGTTATAGAAACATTGGGAATAGATTCTGGAAGACACTTGGCACATTTCCATTCAAAAGTGGCAGTGCTAATGAGCTCATGGTTTTGTTCCCATAGTGGCCAACAACACTACTATCTTTCTATATGGATGGCCGTCATCATCATCATCATCATCATTATCATATTTCTAATGCTTAGTTTGATGCAACATAGTCAATAAAAATAATAGGTATGTTAATGTAAGAATAGAATAGAGTAGAGTAGAGTAGAGCAGAGCAGAGCAGAGCAGAACAGAACAGAACAGAACAGAACAGAACAGAACAGAATAGAATAGAATAGAAAGAGACCTTGGAAGTCTTCTAGTCCAGCCCCCCACTCAAGCAGGAATACCTATACCATTTCGGACAAGTGACTGTCTAGTCTCTTCTTAAAAACCTCCAGTGATGGAGCACCCATAATTTCTGAAGGCAATTGCATCTGGTATTGTACCTGGTTTCTTCATTTAGGATGCAATCTGCCAGTTCCATTGGTCTTATGCCAAGGGACAAGACAGGTTCATCTAGTTCTGTGCTGTCTAATTGTTATTGTTGTTGTTGTTGTTTCAAAATTTCACAGAAGATTTTCCTAGCCCTCTTTGGAGATACAAAGTTTACATATGTTCCTATGGATAGAGGAAAACTGTATCAGCTCCTGATTAATAAAATGGGGTTCTAGTCTCTTCATATGGGAAACTGGTTCTAGACTCTTCATATGGGAAACTTTGATTGGGAGTTTTTTATATCTTGACCCTATTGCTCCAGGATCAAATGCTCATCCCTCTGATCTAATAGCGACATGAGAGAGGGAAAAAAACCTTATAAATTAGCTAGAAAACACTAGAGCTCAGCAGATCTCCACTGGAGGGGACTCTTGTATCCTCCATTCTCAGCCAATCTAGTAGGTCCTAAAAGGGATGTGCTGCCTTGATAGTTCTGCTGTGTCTCCTTCAACAGGTCACTCAAAGCTAGGAATAATTCTGGGTTTAATTCTTTGGAAAGTGGCTCTAGTGAGTTTCACAAGCTTTTGCAAGATACAGCATAAATACCCACAAACAATATCAGCCACTGAGCATCCAGTTAATTTTCTTTATGCAAGAACTAAATAGGTAATGGTTTATGCAGGAACCTATTCAGGAACTCCTGAAACAACTAAACTATGCCTTTTCCCATCATTATGGAAAGCACTAGACTTTTGAAAAATAGCATTGCTTTGTCTGCATCCACAACCCATTTTGAACAAAGGAAATGAATTTGTTTCAAATAGGAACTACTGAAATGACTGCAAAACGAAGCTCACAGTGAGGAGGAGAACACTATATAAATCCAGCTGGGAATCCATGGAATGGGAGATCAGATGGGTACATATGAGAGGTTCTGAATAATCAGTTTGAACAGTTTGGTAAGATAGGGCAAACAAGAGCTGCCTGTTCCTCTCTGGGAGGAAACAGGGGGATGAGCAAGTAAATGCTGCATTTTGTACCCTTCCTGGTGAGTCATAGAGATGTTTTTCCTCTAGTGGCCATTTGGGTGAAGATGAGAAAACTAGAAGGGTGACTGGTGTGGGTGGATAGACTGAGAGTGGGTGTCCAAAAAGGCCTGCCAGCAAATGATCTCTGTACATATTTTAGAGGCTTGCTGAATTCAATATACACTTCCTGTACATTCTGACTATCATACTACAGATCTAATATTATCAATCATTTCTTCTTTGATGAGCCTCCACTTCTAATACTCTTCCGTTCTGTTATATATATTAGCAAGATTGTGTTATTTCCTTTTGTTGGCTTTGTTGAAGCAAGTAGCATTAGTATGATTCTTGTATCCTATGTTTATATTTTGGCTACAGTCTTGAGAATGTGCTCCGCTGAGGGCAGACACATTTTTCACCTGCACTTTTCACCTGACAGCTCTTGGAATACACCATGGAATAATGTTCTTCGTGTACTTCAGACCACGTTTCAGCTATCCCATGGACAAAGACAAATGGGCCTTTATGTGCTACACAGACATGATTCCCATTCTCAACATTTTGATCTACAGCCTGAGGAACAAGAAAGATGCTTTGACAAGTTCAGTGGGCAATATGCAGATTTTGAAAGGTAGAAATATGTAAGTTGCAAAGATGACCATTTGGGAGGAAAGCATGCAAAACACTTAACTGGAAGGTATGGGAACATCAGTGGACAACATATGGACTTTTAAAGCAAGTAGCTCTACACAAATTTAATAGAAAACTTAATAATAACTTTGGCCACTTTGAAAAAGAAAAAAACTTTAGTGGAACAAAGAATACATTGTATACTCTTGTATTTTATATTGTGTATATATGAAATCGCTTAGTGTTCTGAATTTTTTTTCAAAAACAAACACATTTTATTTGAATACAATAAATATTTCAAAGGATTGATTGATCACTTTATTTAATTTATTTATTAAATATTATATTAATTCTAATTCATGAATACAACTCCAAACCTCTGCAAAAATCACTGTTTCAGTTCAAAAAGAAAAGTTTTGAACTTCCAGCTGGTTCCCCCCTTAGCCCCTGCCCAGGATATTCAGTCATAAAAATCATCACTTGACAGCAGTGCATGAAAAGAGGGTTCCTGACAGTACTTAACCAAAATACTTGATTGTAGAAATCACAGGATCAAAAACTTTTCTAACTATTGACTGTAGAAAATAAAAGATTGTAAGTGCACATATTACCCATGACTATAATGTTTACACACTTAAAAATATCTTATTTTCACTGTTTTTTTTCCTGTTAATTACAAGGATTTTATTTATTTAGGCAAATGACTAAATACAATTCTTCACAATGCAAAAGAAAGTCCTGCTAGGGATAGGGTTAGGGATAGGGTTAGATCACTTTGAAGTAAATGGTGAAAAAGGGTGTTAGGGCTAGATTCTAGAAGGTTCTCAAAGGAAAGAGAATATAACAACTTTTCTTTCTAACTCTTTTGTGGGCAGCAGTGAAATACATGGAAAACTCCCATTGACAATGAAAATGAAACTAGGGTTAGGGATAGGCTTAGGATTAGGGTTTGTTCAGTTGGAAGTCACTTTGGATTAACTTGTGAAAAAGGGTTCTAGGAGGTTCTGAAAGGAAAGAGAACATAACAGCTTTTGGTTCGGACTCTTTTGTGACCGGCAGTGAAATACATGGGGAAATCCCATTCACTATGAAAATGAAACTATACTTAGGGTTAGAACTACGGTTAGAATTTGGGTAACTTCACTTTAAAGTCACGAGTGAAAAATGGTATTAGGTCTAGATTCTAGGAGGCTCTCAAAGGAAAGAGAACATAAGAGCTTTTCTTTCGGACTCTTGTAGACAGCAGTGAATACATTGGAAAAACTCTTTAGGGATGAAAACGAAACTAGGATTAGAGCTAGGATTAGGGTTAAGGTTAGTTCAGTTGGAAGTTAGGGCTGAAAAATGGTGTAAGGAATAGATTCTAGGAGGTTCTCAAAGGATAGAGAAAATAACTGCTTTTCGATTGGAATCTATGTTTCCTGGTAAAATACATGTGAAAATCCCATTGGAGGAAAATTCCACTTAGGGTTAGGGTTAGGTCTCCATGAACACAGAGAGCAAAATGGACATCGCCAACAAATTCAGAGGGCTTGAGTATGGTTAGGAGGGCACTGATCTTTATATGCTGGTCTATGTTTCCTGGTAAAATACATGGGAAAATCCCTTTGGAGGAAAATTCCACTTAGGGTTAGGGTTAGGTCCCCATGTACTCAGAGAGCAAAATGGACATTGCCAACAAATTTGGAGTGCTTGTGTATGGTTAGGAGGGCACTGACTTTTCTAGGCTGCCCTATCTATGTTTCCTGGTAAAATACAAGGGAAAATCCCATTGGAGGAAAATTCCACTTAGGGTTAGGGTTAGGTCCCTATGA
This sequence comes from Crotalus tigris, assembly GCF_016545835.1. Classification (NCBI taxonomy): domain Eukaryota; kingdom Metazoa; phylum Chordata; class Lepidosauria; order Squamata; family Viperidae; genus Crotalus; species Crotalus tigris. The sequence goes on along the minus strand of NW_024096618.1, from coordinate 1,920,025 downwards.
ATTCAGAGAGCAAAATGGACCTTGCCAACAAATTTGGAGTGCTTGTGTATGGTTAGGAGGGCACTGACTTTTCTAGGCTGCTCTATCTATGTTTCCTGGTAAAATACATGTGAAAATCCCATTGGAGGAAAATTCCACTTAGGGTTAGGGTTAGATCCCCATGAACTCAGAGAACAAAATGGACATTGCCAACAAATTCGGAGTGCTTAGGTATGGTTAGGAGGGCACTGACTTTTCTCGGCTGCCCTATCTCTGTTTCCTGGTAAAATACAGGGAAAATCCCATTGGAGGAAAATTCCACTTAGGGTTAGGGTTAGATCCCCATGAACTCGGAGAGCAAAATGGATATCATCATCAAATTCGGAGTTCTTGGGTTTGGTTAGAATGTCACTGACTTTTCTTTTCTTTTTTCCAAAACAATTTTTATTAGTTTTCCATTTTACACCAACAAAGCTTAAGAACCCATGTGGAAACATGGTGATCCATTTTTTTAAGAAACAAACAATAACATGGTAAATATATACCCATTATTTCTTAAAAATTTCCCTATCTATATAAAATATTATAATCAAATTAATACATTTTGAAATGAATTCATTCATTACTATGTCTAACCATCAACTGCATTAATCAATAAAAAAATAATCTATAAAAACCTATATTTCTTCACACTTTTAAACTTAAGCTTAATGAAATCCATTTATTTAAAAACATTATAATCAAGTCAATATGTTTCTAAAACCAATTCATTCACTATAACATTTCATCCAAGTTATATAATTAAAAATAAACTAACATTCTCTGTCTATTTATATTGTTATAGGCTCATTAAAACATTTCTAAAACAAATATATCACTCTATATAAATTTCATTAAACAATAAAAATTTACAAACTCATTATCCATCCCAAAGATCCTGTATCATGCTTTCTTAATTTTGCAAATATTTAATCTTAAACTAACATATTCATTTACTATTCAGGTGCCCCAAGTGTTTTTTTTATTTAAGCATTATTAACTCCAAAAATAAATTCTTCTCTTTCTCACCAATCTTCTATTGTTTTTCACTGTTTCTCCAAATCTCCAATAATTAATTCCATCATTTCCCATATTTCAGTTCTTTTCTCATTATACCATCTCTAATATTAAAAACATATAAAGCCCTGTTAACAAAGTCCAAGTTCAAATCAATCCAGATCGCTGTAAGGCCTTTACCACATTACTATAATCAGATTTAATATTTATATCTTATTCTGGGTTTCTTTCTAGTCCAAACAGTTTTCCATAATCAAGCCTCCATCTGCCGGATGTATATATGAAACATACATCCAAAATCTAATGAGTCTGTGGAAATACAATCTTGCCTGAGCAGTTTCAGAAGAGAAGCCAAAATACAATCCAAGGTCTTTGAACACAAATTTTGTCAGCCAGTCCAATGGTCAGAGTTTCAGGTTTTCCAAGCAGAAATCACAATACCGAACAAAAGATCAAAGAGTTGTTTCCAAGGTCAGCAACAGCACACAAAACTCCAAGAAATTAGCATTTATTCCCAACAAATGCCCCTCCCCACAGTGTCTCCTTAAGTCTCAGTCTACAGGTGTGCCTTAGGGAGAGGGGTGGGGTGCTCTCCTCCCAAGTAGTTGAGCTTGCCTGCATTGTTCCCTCCTTCTCTCCACTCTCCGTGTTCTAGGATCAGGAGGGGTGGCCCTTGTTCATCACCTGAGCTCTGTCTCTCATGTTCATCCTGTCCCAATCCTGAAAGGCCCTGGCCTGCCTTGGCCTACTCTTCCCCACATTCCTCTGGAGCCACAGACACCTCTCCCTCGACCTCCATAGGGTCTCATTCCAGCACATTTTCCACAGCAGATTCAGGCTCCAATGGAGGAATGACACTAGGGTTAGGGTTAGGGCTAGGGTTACAGGTAGGGTTAGACCACCTTTGAGTCAAGACTAAAAAAAGGTTTTTAGGGCCAAATTTTGGGAGGTTCTCAGAGGAAAGAGAACATAACAGCTATTCATTCTGACTTGTTTGTGAAATACATGGGAAACTCCCATTAACAATGAAAATGAAATGTGGGTTACGGTTAGATCAATTTGGAGTCAGAGCTGAAAAATGGTGTGAAGGCTAGATTCTAGGAGGTTCTCAAAGGAAAGAGAACATAATAGCTATTCGTTCGGACTCTTTTGTGGGCAGCAGTGAAATACATGGGAAATTCCCATTGATATTGGAAATGAAACTAGGGTTTGGGCAATGGTTAGTGTTAGGGTTAGATCACTTAAGAGTCAGGGCTGAAAAGGGTTGATAGGGCTAGATTCTAAGAGGTTCTCAAAGGAAAGAGAATATAATAGCTATTTGTTCAGGCTCTTTTGTGGGCCTTAGTGAAATACATGGGAAAATTCAATTGACAATGAAAATGAAACTAGGGTTAGAGTTAGGAGTAGGGGTAAGGTTACTTCAACTTAGAGTCAGAAGTGAAAAATGGTGTGAGGGCTAGATTTTGGAAGATTGTCAAAGGAAAGAGAACATATCAGCTTTTTGTTCGGACTCATTTCTGTTCCGCAGTGAATTACATTGGAAAACCTTATTAACTATGAAAATGAAACTAGGGTTAGGATTAGGGCTAGGGTTAGTGTTAGATCACTTTGGAGTCAGGGATGAAAAATGGTGTGAGGACCAAATTCTAGGAACTTCTCAAAGGAAAGAGAACATAATAGGTTTTTGTTCAGACTCTTTTTTAGACAGCAGTGAAATACATGGATAACTCCATTGACTATGAAAAAGAAACTAGGGCTAGGGTTAGGGCTAGAGTTAGGGCTAGGGTTAGGGTTCGGGTTAGATCACGTTGGAGTCAGGAGTGAAAAACGGTGTGACGGCAAAAATCTAGGAGGTTCTCAAGGGAAACAGAACATAACAGCTTTTCGTTTGGACTCTTTTGTGGAGCACAGTGAAATACATGGGAAAATCTCATTGACGATGAAAACAAAACTAGGGTTAGGATAATGGCTAGTGTTAGGGTTAGGGTTAGATCAATTTAGAGTCAGCTGAAAAATGGTTTAAGCACTAGATTCTAGTAAGTTCTCAAAGGAAAGAGAAAATAACAGCTTTTCTTCAGATTCATTTGTGAGCTATGGTGAAATACATGGGAAAATCTCATTAAATATGAAAATGAAACTAGGGTTAGGGTAAGGGCTGGGGTTAGGGTTAGAGTTAGATCATTTTAGAGTCAAGGCTGAAAAATGGTGTGAGGGCTAAATTCTACAACGATCTCAAAGGTGAGAGAACATATCAGCTTTTCGCTCAGAGTCATTAGTGAGCCACAATGAAATAGATGGGAAAATCCAATTGACTATGAAAATAAAACAAGGGTTAGGGTTAAATCACTTTGGAGTCAGGGGTGAAAAACAGTGTGAGGGCCAGATACTATGAACTTCTCAAAGATTAAAGAGCATAACAGGTTTTTGTTAAGACACTTTTGTGCACAGCAGTGAAATACATGGGGAAATCTCATTGTCATTGGAAATGAAACTAGGGTTAGGGTTAGGGTAAGGACTAGGGTTAGGATTAGGGATAAGGTAAGATCAATTTGGAGTCATGAGTGAAAAAGTGTGTTAGGGCTCAATTCTAGGACGTTCTTAAAAAAAGAGAACCTAACAGCTTTTCATTCATACTCTTTTGTGGGCCGCATTGAAATACATGGGAAAATTCAATTGACAATGAAAATGAAATTAGGGTAGAGTTAAGAGTAGGGTAAGATTACATCAGCTTAGAGTCAGGAGTGAAAAATGTTGTGAGGGCTAGATTTTGGAAGATTCTCAAAGGAAAGAGAACATAACAGCTTTTCATTAGGACTCATTAGTGATCTGCAGTGAAATACATTGGAAAATCTCATTGACAATAAAAATGAAACTAGGGTTAGAGCTAGGGTTAGGGTTAGATCACTTTAGAGTCAGGGCTGAAAAATAGTGTGAGGGATAGATTCTATGAGGTTCTCAAACTCATTTGTAATCTTCAGTGAAATACATTGGAAAACCCCATTAACTATGTAAATAAAACTAGGGTTAAGGTTAGATCACTTTGAAGTCAGGGCTGAAAAATGGTGTGAGGGCCAGATTCTAGGAAGTTCTCAAAGGAAAGAGAACACAACAGCTTTTCCCTCAGAGTCATTTGTGACTCGCAGTGAAATACATGGAAAAATCCCATTGACTATGAAAATGAAAATAGGGTTAGGGTTAGGGTTAGGCCTAAGGTTAGGATTAGGATTAAGGTTATATCACTTTGGAATCAGGAGTGAAAAACAGTGTGAGGGCCAGATTCTAGGAATTTATTAAAGGAAAGAGAATATAGCAGCTTTTCATTCAGACTCTTTCATGTGCAGCAGAGAAAAACAAGGGAAAATCCCATTGTCATTGGAAATGAAACTAGGTTTAGGGTTAGGGCTAGAGTTAAGGTTAGGGTTTGTTTAATGGAAAAACCACAGTAAAGCCACAGTTTCCCCAGAGTGAGGAAACACATTCGGTGGGTTTGGGGTCAGACAAGAGTCTACACAGCCTATAGCTATAAAGGACAGAGAATGACAATTAGAATAGTCATTCCATAGAATTTCCAAAAATAATTACAAAAGGAAATATGCCAGGGTATATTGATTAAAGAATTTCATATCTGTTAGAGTGGGATAGTCTTAGATTCACAAGATTCTGTCTATATGGTTTTTACAAATAAAGAACTGAACTTTGGCTGGATTGTTCAAAGTCGCTCTTCAGCTAGGTCTGAGAATTGTTGGTTTTTAGCTGGGACTTAAGATATTATTTACTTAACCATAGTCTCCAATTAAAACTATCACAACATAGCATGAAAATGCAACCAATTATCTCCAGGATCTGGGGTACTGAAGTACCTAAGGAACTATATCCCAAGTGATATGAAAAAAGATTTAAGATCTCTGCTCCTATTTACAAGTTTTGTAAGAGCAAAGAAGTCACTGATTCAACTCCAGGTATGTTTTAATTACACAAGTTTTATACAAATGTTGAGTTTATATTAACAATAACAATCCATACATGAATATACTGAGAAGTTTTTAAACCATACAATAGTCAGAGAGAAGCTTAATTTCAGAGTTTCAATGAATTTATAATGGCTTGTATTTTTGAGATGTTAAATCCTTCTTAAGACTTAATCGCAGATGGATGAGAAGAGAGAAGAGAGCAAAATGCATCCATTGCAAGGATCCCTTAACGAAAAGCAAGCCTGAAAAAATTAGAATAGAGATCAGATGACTAGTATCAGAAAGATGCTTTTAACAAGACTGGCTCATCTTCATCTTAAGGAATTCTTTCTTCTTGAATATCTGATCCAAGCCTTACTAATTTAATTAAGCTTTACTGATCTAATTAAGTTGAATCTTTCTAATTTAAGATCCATGTAAGTCTAAGACATCAGCCAGAAGTAACATTAATAAAATGTATCAAAGAATGACAGGAAATTACTTGGACCATTGTCATGAAAAATGGAAAAGATATGCTTCCTGCCTTGTTGTCCATGGGATGAATTGTTCAAGGGAGCTCTATAGGGTTTCCCAATTGAAGATCAGCCTCCAGGCCTTCAGTCCATCCAGACACCATCTAAACTCCATCAAGAGATCTTTGAAGATTCTTTGTGGATTAAAAAACACATATTTATGACAGACATTATGTCTTTTGAGGGAACATTATACCTAGGGTATCCATTTTGCTCTATGTTTCAATATGTGTGATTTCTTTACTCCTCAGAAAGGGCATAAGATTTTATCTTCCTCCAGCTTGGTTTATAAGAATGTCTAAAAGTTTCTCCTTGACAACAATTAAAAGGACCCCAATTACCTGTTTTTTACTTTGCCTCTTTAGAGGAGGCATTGTGAGGTTCTTCATTAAGAATAATCTTAGCCAAGATATTTTATATTTAGCCAAACTGATAGAGGGGGTTTTATTGGTGCGCCTACTCTTTCACTATCTTTTTTATATCATTGATCATGAAGAGATGTCAGTGAATATTTGGAGACATCACTTTGCAAAAGTTGCACTCCCACCTATTAGAAATGAGATTGCCAAACTTGAAATATTGATTCATATTCCAATTTGATATCTTTGAAATACTGGTCTAAAATTTATTTATTTATTTATTTCCTGCCTTATTATTTTTACCAATAACTCAAGGTGGCAAATAGATCCAACACACCATCTTCTCCTATTTTTCTTACAATAACAACCCTGTGAGATGAGTTGAGCCAAAAAAGAGTGATTAACCAAAGATTATTAAACAGGTGAATTGTCTATGGAGATTCTTAATCATCCAGGCCGTGGTTATCTCAAAGGTGCTTTTTTCAAAAGGCAACTGTACATGGTTTTTTTTCTTGAGGAAGAAATGTTTCTCTTCTCATCCAAGAAGCTTCATCAGTTCTGACAGGATGGAGATGGGGAAATGGAAGGATCATATTTGTTTGCAGTCATCTGGTCGTTAGCACTCTTTCTGAGAGCCATTGAGCCTCTTGGGGGTTTATCTGTGCCCTCAGGGTCACCTGAATCAGAATGCAAATGAGTGTGGAATCTTTTTGGAACTGCTGAAAGGATTGCCTTGTAGACAGGAGAAAGGTGGTGTCTTATCCTGTCTATTACAATAGTTCTCTATATCCACATTCTGGATAGAGAGAACCATTGGTTTGAAAGAGGTGTAAAAGAGGCCATCTATGTTAAAATTGAATAAGGTAACAATATGATCCACCTATCTTGTCAGAACTAATCCTTCCATTCCCCCCCCCCCATTCTTTCAAAACTGCCAAAGTTTCTTGGATGAGAAGTGAAACGTATTTTTCAAGAGAAAAATAGTCCAGTTGCCTTTTCAAAAAAGCACCTTTAAGGTAAGTTAATTGAATATCTCTACCTCCTATATTATTTGGCTCCACATAAAAAGAGGTTCAGCTATGAACACAAGCAACAGACACTTCAGGTACAGAAAGGTATGTCACTTGGGAAATATGGAGGAAAAAATTGTGGAAAAGCAAACACATGTTTTATTGCACCCAAAAAGGACATGAAATTCCATGTTGTTAGAACACTGAGAGCAAGGGAAACCAATAATCTTTTAATGGCTGGGGGAATGAAATTTAGAACCCAAAGAAACAAAACTGGGAAATGAATAGTATGGGAATTTCATGTACTCTATTACTGCCAATTTACCACCTACCATTCAAAGGGGATATTGGTATAAATGGAACCTAAAATAGGAGATATGGGGCCTTCAAATGACCCCCCTTTCTAGGGTATTTTGCAAAGCTTCCAAACAGATGGAATAGGGGGAATTATGGCTGCTAACAGACATAAATGCATTAAAATTTGACACATACTTTTATAGTAACGTATCAACTGTAGCAATATTTTAATCTGCATCCTTCATTTGATTGAAATAGAAAATGAAGCAGGTATATTAGAATATATATATATATTCTCAAAGACTACATTTTTGCACAATAAACAAATTCCACCTAGCAAATATGCTGTATGCTGAGTTAGGTACAAGTAGTGTGGTCCCAATCCTCTTGAAAAAATATAGATTCTTGTTGCATGAAGATAGGTGAGGCTCTAAGTAATATCATTTTCTTTTTCCTAATGGGATCAGAGAGACATTTCAGGATCAGCAAATCACCTGAACCAATCCATCTCTTCAAGAAATCATGGATAAAGGAAATGGTTCTGCCATTACTGAATTCATTCTTCAAGGATTCACAGGCAATCCCAAAATGCAGCTGGTTCTTTTTACAGTCTTCCTCTTGATTTATGTCATCACTGTGTTAGGGAATCTAGGGATGATTCTGTTGATTTGCACTAAACCCCAACTTCACAAACCCATGTATTACTTCCTGGGCAATCTCTCCTTTGTTGATCTCTGCTGTGCCTCAACCATTGCTCCTAAAATGCTGATTGACTTATTAAGTGAAACTAAAAGGATTTCATACAGTGGCTGTGTTACACAGCTCTTTCTGTTTGCTATCCTTGCAGATGCAGAATGCCTTTTGTTGGCTATGATGGCCTATGATAGATACGTGGCCATCTGCAATCCACTCCTCTATCCAACCGTAATGTCCAAAAAGGCCTGCCAGCAAATGATCACTATTGCATACTTTACAGGCCTGCTAGATTCAATGATACATACTTCCTCTACATTCCGGCTATCTTTCTGTAGCTCCAATGTTATCAATCACTTCTTCTGTGATGAGCCTCCACTTCTAATACTCTCCTGTTCTGATACCTATATTAGTGAGATTGTATTATTTACCTTTGTTGGCTTTGTTGAAGCAAGCAGCATTGGAATGATTCTTGTATCCTATGTTTACATTTTGGCTACAATCTTGAGAATGCGCTCTGCTGAGGGCAGGCACAAAGCATTTTCTACCTGTGCCTCTCACTTGACAGCTGTTGGGATATACCACGGGACAATACTCTTCATGTATTTCCGACCAAGTTCTAGCTACTCCATGGACCAAGACAAATGGGCCTCTATGTTCTACACAATTGTGATCCCCATGCTGAACCCTGTGATCTACAGCCTGAGAAACAAGGAGGTGAAAGATGCTATGTCAAAATCTCTTGACCATATATGGATTTGGAAAAGGAGAATCTTTGTTTCTCCAGCATGATTGGATGGAGAACCCACGGATGGGTTGTCTTAATCTATCTGCTCCAATTAGACTAAGTCTGAAATTTAGTACCGCCCCCTCTGTGCCAACTGCACCCCAGTTTTAGACTTAGTCTCTTTGCCCCAAGACGCGTTTTGTCTTCGCTCCTGGAGCAGAAGACTGTTTAATTCTATTTAATTACTTAGCTCAGGCTATTATTATTATTTGTTATTTTATTATTGATTCAGAATCGATTATATCTAGAAGAAAGATCAATTATCCCAGTCTGAAGCCTATTCAGGCTGACAGACTCACAATCCTCTCCCTCTAGGGGGGGGGACTTTTCCCTTCTATTTTTTCCCCTCAGTTAGGGACAGCAAGATCAAACCTTTGATTTAGGTCGTTTTCAGAGCCTCATCAAGCCTGGAGGGAGCCTTCCCAGGTCCCTCGGCCCCAGCAGAGAGCAGCAGGTGAGAATTTGGGCGCGGCCCAATTTTCGGAGCCGGGAGGGCCTGTCAGGCCTTGGATGACAGCTTTTCCAGCCGGCCTAATCACATGCCACCAGCTGCTTTAGGAGCCCAGGCGATTCTCCCAAAAGAGGGCTCGTTGCAGCTTAGTCGCTAGGCCTCAAGGCCTTCTTCCAACGGCCGTTTTTTAGGGTGCGAAATTGGCAGCCGCCATTTTGAATTGCCTCCCGGTGGCCATTTTGTGTGTGGCTGAAGCCCCCGGCGGCCATTTTGTATGTGGTTGAGGCCCTCGGCGGCCATTTTGTGAGTGGCGGAAGTCACTGGTGGCCATTTTGTGGGTGGCTGAAGTCACCGGCGGCCATTTTGTGTGGGGCTGAAGCCTCGGCGGCCATTTTGAGTGTGCCTGAAGTCACTGGCGGCCATTTTGTGGGTGGCTGAAGTCACCGGCGGCCATTTTGTGTGGGGCTGAAGCCTTGGCGGCCATTTTGAGTGTGCCTGAAGTCATCAGCGGCCATTTTGTGTGTGACTGAAGCCCTCGGAGGCCCTTTTGTGCGTGGCAAAAGCCCTTGGTGGCCATTTTGTGTGTGGCTGAGGCCCAGACTGCCTGGAACTTTCTTCTGAAGGCAGTATTACATCATCGGTGGCAGGATTGTCGAGAGAGCAGGTTCGACCGGGGAGGGCCTGATCGATCCCAAGTGATCGGGGTGCCCATTAACTCCCCGCCCATCCCCCTCTTGGGCTGAAGTATCTCTGTAGACTCCCTTGGTGAAGTACAGCGCCGAGGGGGGCGTTTTGCCAAGGTTGAGACCAGAGCAACTCATCATGGCAGAGAAAGGCAGCGAGCCGGCCAAGAGGAGTCGCCAATCAGAGGCAAGTGGTAAGAGCACCACCAAGCGAGCCCGGCCAAGCAGGGAGCCACAGAGGGAGGAAGGGGGCCAAAGACTGAGAGCGGCCTCCCCAGATCTGACAGGCACGATGGGAAGGTCTATATTTGAGCCCCTTTCTTCGCACAGTGCCTCAGCCCCAGGGGCCTGGTCTCCCCCCAGGGGAATTCCTGAGTCAGATTCAAACCTAACAGTGGCTTCAGGGAGGGGTATAACCGGTCAGGACACCTCAGGGCCCCAGGCCACATTCACTCCCACTGCAGCAGGACTTCGCCCTCCTGAGAACCAGGCCCTGAACCCGAACCTCCTCCAGTCCATGATAGCCCAGGCTGTGGCTCAATTTATGGCCTCCAACACCCCACAGCCACCCCCACAGGCCACCCATCATTCACAATCTCCGGATTGGATGGATGATCCCGCATCGGATTTGGAATCTACAGGAGCTGAACAAGCTGGCCTAATTTTGTCTGAGGACGAGGGCATCGCCCCATCCGAACCCACCCCTCCTGTCGGTCTCTTGGACCATTCCTTCTTCAATTCCCTGCTTCTCAAGGCCTGCACCACTGCAAACCTTGCCCAAGAACAGGAGAACCCACCAACATCCCAGGGTCCCCATGCCATATACACTGAGCCCTCTGTCTCACAGAATCATATTCCCTGCCCTCCCCTTTTTCTAAATATAGTCCAGAAACAATGGGAAAAACTAGGATCCCCCTTAAGCCCTGGTGCGGTAGAGAGAACATTGTTCACTGTTGCTCCTTCCCTGACCTCCCTTTTGGAGATTCCTGAGATTGATGAGCCCTTGAACTCATTGTTTCCCAAGTCCAACATCCCTGGGGACATAAATGAGGCACTAAGGGCAGAGGACAAGAAGATTGAGTCCGCCCTATGCAGGTCCCACCAGGCCTGGGCAACGAGGGCAGCAACCTCCATGGCCTTCTTTGCCAGGGCTTCGGTCCTGTGGCTACGGGAGCTCCAGAACATGATCCCTCCGGACCAGCTCAGAGCCCACCAGAATCTGGGTAAGTTGGTGGCCACGTCCCAGTATCTAGCCGATGCCTCCTTACACACGATCAGATACACTGCCCGGACCATCGCGGCAGACATTTCAGCACGAAGGCTCCTTTGGCTCAGAAACTGGCGAGCAGACACCAAGGCCAAGTGGTGTCTGGCCTCTAAACCTTATACAGGTGGACAACTCTTTGGTAAGGCGCTAGAGCCATACCTAACCGAAGGTAAGGATAAACACAAGACCTTGGTTAATACATCAAGGAGGGGAGATAGACGCTGGGGGAACTTGTCGCAGAGTAACTACAGAAGGCAGCCCTTTCGGCCAGCGCCAGCCTGGGACTGGGCCCAGGCTCCTCGCCCCTCCTTTCAGAGACAGGAACGACAACAAGATCATTCAGCATACAGAGGCAGATCACAGTTCCAGACCAAGCGGTCCTTTCAAGGCGCAGGGAGCCGCTCCTTTAAGCGAGGCAAGTGAACCTGCAGCCTCACCTCCCATAGGAGGCCGGCTGGCCCTCTATTCCAGCATTTGGGCGGCCACTACTACAGACGCATGGGTGTTAGACACCGTCTCCCAAGGTCTGAGACTAGAATTTTGTTCCCCTCCACCTGATAGATTCCGCTCTTGTCCTATTTCAACGAACAGGACCGGAGTTGAACTTATGTCAGAGGCAACAGCTCATTTATTGCAAATACAAGCAATTGAACCAGTACCACAAGACCAAGAAGGACGAGGGTTTTACTCAAACCTTTTCGTCATTTCCAAGACTTCAGGGGGCTGGAGGGCGATCTTGGACTTAAAAGGTCTAAACCTCTACTTGAGATATAAAAAATTTAAGATGCAATCACTTCAATCAATCCTGGCTGGTGTCAGGCAAGGTGACTTTCTTACTTCCATAGACCTGACTGAGGCATATTTGCACATCCCAATTTTTCCTGGACACCACAAATTCCTCAGATTCAGTTATGCCCGATGCCACTACCAGTACAGAGCCCTTCCATTTGGCCTCTCATCTGCACCGAGAGTATTTACAAAGGTACTGGCAGTGATTGCAGCCCACCTTAGACAAATTCCCATCAGAGTTCAATGCTATCTAGATGACATTCTAATTCAGTCATCATCATGGCAAGGTGCCCAAACAGACCTCGCCCTAGCCATCAAGGTTTTGCAGGAGTACGGTTTTTCTGTGAATTTCCAGAAAAGTCATACTGTACCAACAACTCGGCTCCTCCATTTGGGCGCAGTTATAGACACAGGCAACTGCACAGTCTACCTATCTCAGGACCGATGGAACTCTATCCAGACTCTTGTACATCGGATCCGAAAGAACAGAGTAGTCACATTGGCATCCCTTTCACAACTACTAGGGAAGATGGTGTCCTGCATGCAAATTGTGCCATGGGCACGTCTCCATGCCAGAGAATTACAGTGGCTTCTCCTTCCATTTCAGAGACTTCATACCAGCACATCCCACCAGAAGGTCCGAGTTCCACGGTCGGTGTTGAACTCCCTTCGTTGGTGGGACTCTCCGGCACTGTCACAGGGAGCAGAATTCAAAGAGCCAGACAGGATCACCATCACCACAGACGCAAGCCTATTTGGGTGGGGGGCACACCTCCACACACACTGGGCCCAAGGTCAGTGGTCCAGGCAAGATCTAAATAACAATATAAACTGGCTGGAACTAAGAGCCATACACATGGCCCTAAAGAGATTCAGCAGCTTAGTACAGGGCCAGCACGTCCTGGTCTTAACCGACAACATTACAGCCAAGGCCCATATCAACAGACAGGGGGGAACAAGGTCCAAGCTTCTCATGCAGGAGGCCAGATTGCTGGGGTCTTGGGCGGAACTGAATCTTGCCTCCATCAGGGCGGAGCACATATCCGGAGTGGCCAACCAGCAGGCGGACGCACTGAGCAGAGCCACCGTGGACCATTCCGAATGGCAGCTGGATCCGAAGATCTTCAGAGAGATCGTGGACAGGTTTGGTTCCCCAACCCTAGATCTGTTTGCCTCCCCAGCCAACTCACAGCTTCCCAGATTCCTTTCCAGGTTCCCGTCTCCATCAGCGGAAGGAACAGATGCACTCCGCAGTCCCTGGCCCAGGGAACTGCTCTATGCCTTTCCTCCCCTGCCCCTTCTACCTGCCACGATCAGGAAGATCCTTCGCGAACAAGCAGAGGTCCTCCTGGTCACCCCGCATTGGCCGAGACGATCTTGGTTCGCCGACCTGATGGAGCTCTCTGCATCCCCTTCATGGAGGATTCCAGCCAATCGGATCTCCCTCATTCAGGGGGAGTTACATCATCCGGACCCTCAATGGCTCCAGTTAACCGTCTGGCACTTGAGAGGCAGGCCTTAGGCCTAGACTCATATTCGTCAAGGGTCATAGCCATGATCCAGCAATCAAGGCGACCCTCGACGAATAGAATATACGATGCCACGTGGAAGAGCTTCTGTAATTGGTGTTTAGCTCACAAAATTGAACCCTTACAGGCTGCAGTGCCAGTTATTTTGGAGTTCCTGATGGACGGTTTGGACAAAGGGCTTTCACAAGCACCATCCGTAGGCAGGTAGCAGTACTCGCCACGGTTATTTCCTGTGGCAAGGAACCCTTAACACAGCACCCTATGACACGCTCCTTCTTAAAAGGAACTAACAATGCCAGACCACCAGCGGTACATAGATATCCCTCCTGGAACCTTCATCAGGTTTTACAGGCTCTTGTCTCACCACCCTTTGAGCCAATTGACACTTGTTTGCTCAAACTATTATCAATGAAGGTGGCATTTCTGGTTGCTGTAACTTCAGCCAGAAGAATCTCTGAGCTGGCTGCCGTGTCAGTGAGAAAGGACCTGTGTATCTTCCATAGGGACAGGGTTACTCTCAGGTTAGATCCCTCTTTCATGCCCAAGGTCAACTCCTTGTATGATAGATCACAGGACATAGTTTTGCCGGATTTCTGTCCGAACCCATCTAATGACATAGAGGCTCAGTGGAACAGATTGGATGTTCACAGGGCCTTATATTGCTATATACAGAGAACCTCATCCTTCCACAAGACTGAGGCTCTGTTTGTGTCATTTCACCCTTCGTCGTTAGGACAGAAGGTTTCCTCACCCACTATAGGCAGGTGGATTAGAGCTTGTATTTCTCTGGCATACCAGACTCAGTCACTACAAGCTCCCAGCCATATCATGGCCCATTCCACCAGGGGCGCAGCCACTACAGCAGCCTGGCATCCATAGAGGAAGTTTGTAGGGCAGCAACATGGGCATTGCCCTCCTCCTTTGTCCGTCACTACAAGATGGATATATATGCATCTTCTATGGCTTCATTTGGCCGCAAGGTCCTAGAACACGCATTAACATGGGGTGGGAACCAGGCCCAATCTAATTCCCCACCCTAGGGACACAGGGCTTTGGTATGTCCCATCCGTGGGTTCTCCATCCAATCATGCTGGAGAAAGGGGCGTTGTCTTACCTGAACGCCTTTTTTCAGCATGATGATGGAGAATCCACTCCCTCCCATTAGGTCAGTTGGCCTGGTCCCCATTTGTTCAGACGCGTCGGACTAAAGTCTGGGTATCGCCTGAGCCTAAAACTGGGGTGCAGTTGGCACAGAGGGGGCGGTACTAAATTTCAGACTTAGTCTAATTGGAGCAGATAGATTAAGACAACCCATCCGTGGATTCTCCATCATCATGCTGAGAAAAGGCGTTCAGGTAAGACAACGCCCCTTTTACAATAACTTGAATGGTGATTTGAGAGGGAGGGACATACAAAAGATTTATCTAGAATAGGGGTGTCAAACTGCCAGCCCGTGGGCCAGATGCATCACAGGAAGCTGCACCCACCCCATTGCCGGCAATGGCAAAAGAGTCCCGATACGTTATGTGACTTCATGTGATGACGTGAGTTTGACATGCCTGAACTAGAAGGTGTGGTAAAATCATATTGGGGATACATGTCTTTTTAAAGGATGTGGCCCTAGATAAATTTAATAGAAAACGTAATAAAAATCTCTATTTCCTTTTTTAAAGGGGGGCGGCAATTCAGTGGAAAAAAAGAATACAAGTGTAATGTGTCTTAGCCAAGTGTCAAAACCACAACCTGTCAACTAGTTTATATAGAAGACATTTCTGGTCAACCCAAGGAGTGTTTATGGTAGACCCCTCTAGTTCTTTCTAATAGGTGTTAAAGAAATGTTACTTCTAGCAGGCAAAAGCACAAATAAGCTAATGCTTCTGGCTAAAATTAATTCATAGTTGACAAAAAAAACCCTAATTACCTATAAATAAGCTAATAAGCACCAGGCCTTCAAGCTGGAGAGATAAGTTGGAACCAGGCAAATTTCCATTTGTCCTACAGTAGCTCAAAATTTTCATAATATTTTCAACATTCATTCCAAGATAAATTTTTGTAGAAGCAGTCACACCACTAGCACAAAGTATTAATATGAGTTCTCATATGCAATACCTCAGCAAATGAAGTAAAGATTAGAATACCTGTATACACTGCCCTACTTTGTATTTTTGTTTAATGCAAATTTAATGATCATTTAGATGAATGCAATAAAAATGTGGCCCTGGTGCTCTGGATTATTGAGAAGCCAAAAAAGGTGGAACTCAAAAGAATGCAAATCTTTTTCCTTCCTTTGATAGATTTGATCTTTTTATGGTTATGCTCTCAGTACGTGTCACTGTGTATTAGAGAATGTTGGGATAATTCTATTGATGTGCAGTAAATCCAAATTTCACAAACCCATGTATTACTTTCTAGGAAACCTCTCCATTGTTGATCTTTGCTATTCTTCAGCCATTGCTCCTAAAATTCTATTTGATTTATTAGCTGAAACTGAAAGGATTTCTTAAAGTGCCTGTGTTTTACAGCTGTTTTTGTATTCCATGCTTGTAGACATAGAATGCCTTGTATTGGCTCTGATGGCCTATTAATATGGAATAATGAACAATCACTAGAATAATGATGTGTCTGCATAATTACTAGAATAGTGCTGTATTAGTAGTATATGACTAATCTAATGTGCATTGCACTTGGATACAATGTGTGTAGCAAATTCTCCATTGTATAACTGTGAGAAACGAACCTAATGTATTACAATGTGTATTTCAATGTGTATTCCTTTGTTCTTGAGAAAAGGAAAGTATAAAACTGAAGTCTGAACCCGCCCTCGGAGTTCAGAATTGCTTGTTGCTATTGCTTCTGAACCGGCGCAATAAATCTCTCTGCTAAAACCCTCTGGAATTCGTAAGAGTCCTTTCGTTTTCCACAAGACTATGACAGATATTGGCCATCTGCAATTCATTTCTCTATTCAGCTATAAAATCTGAAACAACTATGCCAGCAAATAACTGCTGTTGTATACAATATGAACCTTATGGATATGATAGTAGACACTTCCTCTACATTTTGATCACCATTCTGCACATCAAATCTTATCGATCACTTCTTCTAAAGCATATTTCCACACTTAAGGATTTCCTGCTCTGACAAATACGTTAATCATAATGTACTGTTTATCTTTGTTCACTTCATTGAAGTGAGCACTATAGCTATGATTCGTCTATCCTATGTTTATATTTGGGGTACAATTCAGAGAATGTGCTCTGCTGAGGGCAAGCACAAGGCTTTTCTCACCTGGGCTTCTCCTTTGACAGCTTTTCAGATATTCCATAGCACAATAGTATTCATGTACCTCCGGCCCTCATCCAGCTATACACTGAACCAAGACAAATGGGCTTTTATGTTCTGGTCATGATCTCAATGCTTACTGAAATCTTTTGACAACTGGCTGTAATCACGCATGCCTTTGTCAAGTGAGGAGTCTCACTGAGAACCATATTTCTGCTCCCCTCTGTAGATGTCTAGATCTAGAGGTTGGGGATTGTGCCTCATCACCTGATTGCTCCAGACAAGGAGAGAATCTGCAATCACCCACAAGTGTTCCAGATAGTTGCTTCTCACGAGGAGACCACAAGACAGGAGATTCTGTGGTTGATCAGTCTCAGCTGAATCCTAGCTTACTGGATCCTGAGGCTGACTGACACAGGATCAACTGCAACATTGTCAGAGGCAAGGTCAGAGTCATATTCTAAATTGCGGCTCATAACACTTATATTTAAAAACGTCTTTCATTAAGAACTGAATAAAATTCACACAGTGCTGTAAAAACATGTTGGTCCAAAGGTTCCTAATAGAGGAAAAGCAGTTAACAACTTACAAAAGGATTAGAAAGGGAAATATGAGATAAGAGAGTATGCAAACCCATGTAGGTGTCAACCTCATTTTGAGTGAATCAGAGCACTAAAGCTGATGGTGACTGCTGTCTTGTGGTTTCTTTGTGAGGAGCAACTATCTGGATCACTTGTGGATGATCTCAAGTTCTCTCTTTGTTTGGAGAGCAATTATCAAAGAGCTGGCCTGCTTTTCATTCTACCATGACTATCAATTCTGCTAACAGTTCCCCTTTTCTTTCCTGGAATATCATTAAAACCCTGGCAAATGCTGGCCTCGAGACATAATATGAAGGTTATTTTGTTCATGAGCTTATGAGCAATCAAACATGCTTGAGTTGTAAAATGATGTGATGGATTGTGTCTGTGAAGGGGAAGGTGATGTGATGGACTACAATAAAGTCACAGTTTATTGAGGAAGTCACAGTTTATTGAGGAAGCATGTTGGGGGGGGGAACACAGCCTGGAGCTAAATCAGAAAAAGGAAGTTAATTAGGATAGCCACTCCCTAGAATTTCCGATATATAGGTTAGGGTTAGAGTGGGATAGAGTTAGACTAACTAGATTCTGTCTATATAGCATCAGCAAATAAAAAGCTAACTTTGGCTGGATTGTTCAGTGTCACTCTGGGGCTGGACCCGAGAATTGTTGAGTTGTAGATTGGGACTCAAGATATTATTTACTTAAAGATAGTCTCCAATTAAAACTATCACAACATAGCATGAAAATGCAACCAATTATCTCCAGGATCTGGGGTACTGAAGTACATAAGGGATTATATCCCAAGTGATATGAAAAAAGATTTAAGATCTCTGCTCCTATTTACAAGTTTTGTAAGAGCAAAGAAGCCACTGATTCAATTCCAGGTATATTTTAATTACACAAGTTTTGTAAGAGCAAAGAAACCACTGACTCAACTCCAGGTATGTTTGCTAATTCACAATATGATTTATTCAAATGTTGAGATTAGCCTTTACACAGTGCATATGGGAAACACTACTGAGAAATTTTTGAACTGTACTAAAATGAGAGACAATTTTAGTTTTAGAGTTTCAATGGATTTATAATTGTTTGTACTTTTCAGATATTAAAGCCTTCTTAAGACTTGATTCTAGATGGATTATTTTGCTGTAGGATGAGAGAAAATGCATAAATAAAAATTAATATAGATCAGAAAGATTTGTTTAACAAAACTGGATCATCCTCACCTTAAGAAATTCTTTCTTCCTTCCTGATCTCAGCATTACTAAGTTTAATTTAATCTAATAAAGTTGAATCTTTCTCATTTGAGACCCATGTAAATTTAAATAAGAATAAGATATCACCTATAAGCAAAATTAGGAAAATGTATCAAAGAATGGCAGGAGATAGCTTGGACCATTGCCATGAATAAGAGAAGAGACAGGATCCCTGCCTTGTTGAGTATGGGGTGAATTGTCTAAGAGAGTTTTTCAGGATTTCCCAGCTGAACACCAGCCTCCAGGACTTGTGTCTATCCAAACACCATCTAAACTCATCATGAGAAGTTTTGAAATTCTTTGTGGGGAAAAAACACATATTTATGACAGAACTATGTCTTTTGAGGGAGCATTACACCTAGGATACCAATTTTGCTATCTGTTTCAATAACTGTGATTTCTTTTCTCCTTAGAAAGTGCATAAGGTTTTATCTTCCTCCAGCTTGGTTTATTGGATATCTAAGGACTTTTCCTTAACAACAGTCAGTGAGATCAACAATACCTGGTTTTCATGCTGCCTTTTTAAAGGAGGCGTTGTGAGGTTTTGTATTAAACATAATCTCAGCCAAATATATGAAATTGAACTAAACTGACAGAGAGGGTTTTATTGATCCTACAGTTTCAAGATTTCATAAATAAAACAAATTATCATTAAAAGGCATCAGATTTGACATACAGAGCTTTTGGTTATCATGATGGATGATTTATACCAGTGGAGACTGCAGGAGAATGTATCCCTCTTGGTGCATCTACCTCTTTCAGTGGTTTTTTATATCAGTTTAATTGAATATCTCTAGTTCCTATATTTTTGGTTCCATTTAAAAAGAGTTTCAGCTATGAATACAGGCAAGAGACACCCTAGGTACAGAAAGGTATGTCACTTGGGGAATATGGAGGGAAAATTGTGTAAAAGCAAACACATGTTTTATTGCACCATAAAAGGACATGAAATTCCATATTGCTAGAATATTAAGAGCAATGGCTGGTTAAACTTGAAATCTAGAACCCAAACAAAAAAAAACCCTGTAAAATGAATGGTGTGAGAATTTCATGTACCCTACTACTGCCAAATTATCATCCACTATCTGAAGGTAGAATTGGAATAAATGGAATTTGAAAAGGAGTTCTGGCACTTTCAAATCATCCCCCTTTCTAGGATATATAGCACAGTTCCCAAATGGGTGCAAGAGGGAGAATTACGGTTGCTAGCAGGCATAAATCCATTAAAATTTGACACATACGTTTATAGCAGAATATCTATTGTAGCAATATATTAATCTGCATCCATCACTTAATTGAAACAGCAAATGAAGTAAATATATTAGAATTTATCTCTAATATATAGTCCCAAACTCTACATTTTTCCATAATAAACAAATGCATAATGAACGAATTTGATCTAGCAAATATTCTATATACTGAGTTAAGTAAGTAGTGTGGTTCCAATCCTTTTGAAAAAAATCTAAATTCTTATTGCATAAAGATAGGAACATGGCTGAATCTCTAAGTAATATAATTTTCTTTCTCTTTGCAAGGGATCAGAAAGACAACAAATCTCCTGAACCAACCCATCTACTCAGAAAATCATGGATAAAGGAAATGGTTCTGCCATTACTGAATTCATTCTTCAAGGATTCACAGGCAATCCCAAAATGCAGCTGGTTCTTTTTACGGTCTTCCTCTTGGTTTATGTCATCACTGTGTTAGGGAATCTAGGGATGATTCTGTTGATTTGCACTAAACCCCAACTTCACAAACCCATGTATTATTTCCTGGGCAATCTCTCCTTTGTTGATCTCTGCTGTGCCTCAACCATTGCTCCTAAAATGCTGACTGACTTATTAAGTAAAACTAAAAGGATTTCATACAGTGGCTGTGTTACACAGCTCTTTCTGTTTGATATCCTTGCAGATGCAGAATGCCTTTTGTTGGCTGTTATGGCCTATGACAGATACGTGGCCATCTGCAATCCACTCCTCTATCCAACCGTAATGTCCAAAAAGGCCTGCCAGAAAATTATCTCTATTGTGTACTTTACAAGCCTGCTAGATTCAATGATACAAACTTCCTGTATATTCCAACAATCTTTTTGTAGTTCCAACGTTATCAATCACTTCTTCTGCGATGAGCCTCCACTTCTAATACTCTCCTGTTCCAACACATATATTACTGAGATTGTGCTATTTACTACTGTTGGCTTTGGTGAAGCAGGCAGCGTTAGTATGATTCTTGTATCCTATGTTTACATTTTGGCTACAATCTTGAGAATGCGCTCTGCTCTGGGCAGGCACAAAGCATTTTCCACTTGTGCCTCTCACTTGACAGCTGTTGGGATATACCATGGGACAATACTCTTCATGTACTTCCGACCAAATTCTAGTTACTCCATGGACCAAGACAAATGGGCCTCTATGTTCTACACAGTTGTGATCCCTATGCTCAATCCTTTGATCTACAGCCTGAGAAACAAGGAGGTGAAAGATGCTGTGCCAAAATCTTTTGGCCATATATGGATTTGGATTGGGGGAAAAATGTTTTACAATAACTTGCATTTGAGGAGGGGGGACATATAGAACATATATCTTGAAGGCATGGTAAATTCAGTGGGGGATATGTGAATTTTTAAAGAAGGTAGCCCTAGAAAAAGTTAATAGACAACTTAATACAACTCTCTGCTGCTTATGGAGAAGAGGCAATTCAGTGTAAAAAAGAATATACATTGTGTACTCTTGTTCTTTCAAACGTGTATACATGGAATTGCTCAATCCTCTGAATATTATCTCAATATAAAATATATATTATTTAAATATAATATAGTTCACCTGTACAAGTCTCCACTACTGTCAAAGGCCACTATTTCAGTTTAATCAGAGAAACCTGGTTCTTCAACTGGTTCACTCCTTTAGTCCCTTTCCACAACATTCACCCATTAAAAAAATGGTACTTTGACACCAGTCCATCAGAAAAAAAAGTGGCAGTCATAAATCAAAATAATTTATTGTAGAAAGCACACAGAATCAAAATACTTTTATAACTATGGGCTTTAGAATTCAAAAGACTGAAGCATATATAATATTATACCATTCCACATCTGTAAATTAAATACTGTTGTTGGTTCTGAATTTGTCAAGTCATAAGCAGTTCACTATGAGGTAAACCAAGCATTTCAGTGTTGTTGTTTTTTTAGCCATAATTACACAAGCTGCTAGGCTTAGCTAGCCAATGTGTCCCAGCCCATGGATGGAGTGAGAGTTGCAGGACTCCCACAGTTGTAAAGGCAGGCGTGCTGCCAAGCACCCAAATTTTGATGACTACCTACAGGGATACTGCAACAAACAGAATTTCAGAGAGAGGTCATTAAGTCTCTTTGTTCAGCTCCATTGTTATTTCAAATGGTTGCTGAACAAATTGTCATAAGTCAAGGACTAGCTGTAAGAAACAGTAGTGGTTTCAACACACGAAGAAGACACCCTGGAATCACAGAAGGATAGCAATTGGAAAGATTTTCAGAAAGTATAATTTACAAAACGTGAAAATCAACTGTGTTAAGTGGAACAAGAAACATGACAATATCAGCTTAAGATATATCAGTTCACTGAAATCAGTAGAATTCTCAGATTTTTTTTTATTATTATTTAGAGACTTCTGAAGAAAGAAGGGAAAATAAGGTGTATTAGCAGGATTGGCCAGAAGGCTGGCTAGGTGCAGGAATCCAGTGTGAAGAAGCCAATGCTCTCACAGGATTAAAGAAAGATAAAATTCTTTTACTTCCGTACAGAAGCCGAAGAAGTCACCTTTGGGCTTCACATCCAAGGAGCATGCCAGAAATCAGGCACAGTTGTTGTTTTTTTCTCCTACAGGAAACAAAATAAGAGAATTGCTGATTAGTTACATGACAATCACACATGCAGACAAAGCAAAACCATTCCATAATATCCAAAATTATTTAATGCTGCTTCATTATCATTTAAGTTGCCACAAAGAGGAGGAGGTCAACTTATTTTCCAAAGCACCAGAGGGCAAGGCAAGAAATAATGGATGGAAACTAGTCAAGGAGAGAAACAATCTGGAATTAAGGAGAAACTTCCTAACAGCGAAGACAATTAACCAGCGGAACATCTGGCCTTCAATAGTTGTAGTTGTTTCATCACTGGAGGTTTTTAAGAAGAGACTGGACAGTCATTTATCTAAAATGATATACGGTTTCCTGCTTGAGCAGCGGGGGGATTAGAAAACCTCCAAGGTCTATTCTATCTCTATTCCATCTCTACCTCTGGGTGTGCTATGTTACTATGCTATTATGTTTTGTTTATAGATGGCTATAATCATTGCTTCAGCTAAATATTATGTGACATTCCTTGATTCCAGTAATGGGTTCACTTGCAATGTATCTTAGCCAAGTGTCAAAACCACAACCTATCAGTTAGGTTATACATTACTGATCAACCCAGGAAGAGTTTGTGGTCAACTCTTCTAGTTCTTTCTAATAGATATTTAAAAAATGTTACTTCTAGCAGGCAAAAGCAAAAATAAGCTAATGCCGCTGGCTAAAGTTAATTCATAGCTCACAAAAAACCTAATTATTTATTAATAAGCTAATAAGCTACCAGGCCCTCAAGCTGGAGAGATAACTAGGAACCAGGCAAATTTAAACTCATCCAAAAAAAACCTATGCCAGCAAATAATTGCTGTTGCATACAATATAAGCCTTATGAATATGATGGTAGACACTTCCTCTACATTCTGATTATCATTCTGCACATCAAATCTTATCGATCTCTTCTTCTGAAGCATATTTCCACACTTAAGGATCTCCTGCTCTGACACATACGTTAATCATGTTGTACTATTTATCTTTCTTCACTTCATTGAAGTGAGCACCATAGTTATGATTCTTCTATCCTATGTTTATATTTGGGATACAATTCTGAGAATGTGCTCAGTTGAGGGCGGGCACAAGGCATTTTCCACTTACGCTTCTCAGTTGATGGCTTTTCAGATATTCCATGGAACAGTAGTCTTCATGTCAAACTATTTTCCAAAACACCAAAAGGCAAGAGAAGAAACCATAGATGGAAACTAACCCAGGAGTGAAGCAACCTAGAACTAAGGAGAAATTTCCTAACAGTGAAAGCAATTCATCAATGGAATAGCTTGCCTTCAGAATATGTGGGTGCTCCATCACTGGAGACTGTCAGAATCCAATTATATTTCATCTTTAATTATCAAACATAGAAACTCCCAATTCTGCCTTCTCTGGATTCTGCCATAAGAGGGAGAAAAGGGGGAGAGCAAAGGGGCTTTATGGCCCTCACTTCCTTCAGCACACTTCAAAGGACTGAATGTGTGTTTATTGTGGCCTCTAAGCTTTAACATATCAAAGAAGAGTAATTGCCTTTCATGTAGTTATCTGAAGTCTCCATCCAGACGGAAGAAGAAAGGGTGATGGAATTGTGATACTTGAAACTATCACTGGAAGGGGGGTTGATTGGGTGGGACTACTGGGGAACCCCTTAAAACCTGGAATGGGAGAGCTTGAACCCCAAGTCCTGTCTAGCATGCCTGCAACCATTTTCTCTTAATAAAGGATTCCTGTTGGAAGAGCTATTCCAAGAGTTCTGTCTTCTTAAGATGCAAAGTGGGGTGGGTCCTTAAATTAGACAGGACTTGCAAAATTAATCCACCTGGAAGGTAGACCCTTGCCGGGGGATTTTGCAAAAATTTACCATGTCAGACAACGAAGCAAGAGAGGGAGAAAACTCCCTGGAAAGAGAGCCGCTGACCCAGTTGGAACCTTGCCAGATGTTGGGATCCGAGAGGCCAGATTTCTCAGAAGAAGAATTGGTGGAGACACAGGACCACAAGCCTCGCTGGTCGATGGGCGTTGGAAAGAAAAGCGAGTGGGGAAAGGAATCAAGAAAAGTGACCCTGAGACGGGGAACCAAGCAACCAGAATGGAAGCAGGAGATGGAGAAATCCCTGCACGCAAGTGAAGAGGGAGGAAGCTGTATGCCGTACTCAGACTGGATCCTAGAGAGAGCTATTGACCTGATGAAGAGAACTCTCAGCTCCCTAGGAGAGGAGATTCCTGAGCCCTACGCCCGCCCCAGTTCCTGGAGCCACAAAGGGAGAGACACCGAGGGGGACGTGGAACCTGCAACCCCAGGGACATTTACTGATCCAGGAGCTCCCACCCCCTACCGGACCACAGATGGAAATCTGGACGGAAGACACTACCACCCACAATGGAGGCACCGATCCATTCCAAGACGTCCACCGTGGAGGTGAAATTCAAAGGGGAGCCAACACGCTTGGGGTTTTTCCTAACCCAAGTCCTCAGCTACATGGAGGAATATGGGCAGGACATCCCCAGCGACAAAGCCCGCATCCGGATCGTGCAATCTGCCCTGGATGGACCAGCTGCAGATTGGGTGGTGAACCTGCATGACTCCAATGCCCCAGAACTCAGTAACTTCAACCGTTTCATGTCCTCGTTGAGAAGACGGTTTGAAGACCCCCTGGCTGATCGCAAAGCCCGTGAAAGAATAACAACGATGAAGCAGGGCAAACGCCCAGTGGCTGAGTATACACAAGAATTCCGAGCCATTGCCAGCAAACTGAATTGGCCAGAAGACATCCTCCTTGGCCGTTTCAAAGACGGACTAAACTATGATCTATATGATGCTTGCCTGCCCCGAGGAGACCCCCATCGACTTGAGGAATGGTACATCTTGGCAGAGGAAGCAGAGATCGACATATTGAAGAGGCATCGCCGAGGAAAACAATGGAGCCGCCCCCCGCCTGAGCTGACACACCAACCGGTGAAATCATCGGATCACAGCCAAGAAGCAGATGGGGTGTTTCAAGTGCGGAAGAGAAGGGCATCGAGCTGTAGAATGCCGCTCAAAGGCCCCCCAGCACAACCCAGACAGATCCCCAATCAACAAACCCAGAGGGTATTCAGCTAAGCCAAAAGAAACAGCCATGAAATGATGGAAATTGCAGAAAACCCCACCTCTGCTCACCAAGGGGAAAGAACTCCAGCCTACACCACAGGGACGGTGGATGCCTCAGATGACAGCTCGGAAGGCGAACCCCTGGTAAGTGGACGCATCACACCCATCTTCAAAACAGTGACTATATTAATCCCCCCCCTGCCCGAAGCTGTGAAGGTGAAAGCCTTAATAGACTCTGGCTTCACCCGCTGCCTCATTAGCCCAACACTAGTGGGGAATCTGGGCATCCCATCCAGGAGACTGGAACAACCAATCTCATTTGGCCAGTTAGATGGATCCATAGCAGGGGGGGTGCCAGCTACCCTAGCCACTCTACCAATACACCCTCATCCCTGGGCAACCATGAAAGAGACTTAACGTTTGTGGTGACCCCAGGTATGGAATGCCCAATGATTCTAGGGATGGAATGGTTGAAAAAATGGAACCCCTGGGTAAATTGGAGGACGACAGAAATCAAATTCCCGAAGGGGGACCCTATGGACTTAAAACCCCAAGGGAGGCTACCAGAATCACGAATAGAAAAAGCATCCATAGGAGAGGAAAAAAGATTAACAGAAATACCAGATGAATATAGGGACCTTGCTGAAGTCTTCAGTGAGGAGAGGGCGAATGAGCTTCCCCCCCACCGACCCACAGACTGTACCATTGAATTCAAGCCTGGGGCAAAACTCCCGAAACCCAGATTATACTCAATGAGCCCAAAGGAGAAGGAGGAAATGGAAAGATTTATAAAAAAAAACCTGGAGAGAGGTTTCATTGAACCAGCTAAGCCTAAAGTGGCTGCCCCGGTCCTTTTTAGAGAGAAGAGGGATGGCTCTTTACGTTTATGCGTGGATTATAGGGCCCTGAACACAATCAGTGAAAGCAACCTATACCCGCTGCCCCTCATGAAAGACATGCTGTTCACACTAGTCGAAAGAAATGTTTCTAAACTAGACTTAAGGGAAGCTTACTATCGAGTGAGAATCAAGGAAGGGGACGAATGGAAGACTGCATTTAACTGCCCCATGGGTGCTATCAATTCAAAGTCTTGCCATTTGGATTACAAGGGGGCCCTGCAGTCTTTATGCAACTAATCAATGACGTTCTAAGGGAGCACCTGTTTAAGGGGGTCCTTTTTTACTTGGACGACATTCTTATCTTTACCGAAACAAAAGAAGAACACGTCAAACTTGTCAGAGCGGTTTTAAAGAAGCTGCGAGCCGCTCACCTATATGCCAAACTCTCAAAATGCGAATTCCACCAGGAAAGGATAGACGACCTAGGCTATCGCAGATCCCCACAGGGCATTGAAATGGACCCAGAGAAGGTCAGAGCAGTATTAGAATGGGCACCACCCCGCACAAGAAAGCAACTACAAAGTTTCCTGGGCTTTGCAAATTTTTACCGCCAATTCATCCCCTCATTTGCACAGATAGCCTTGCCCCTCACCAACTTACTAAAAACGAAGGGAACATCCTCAGTAAAACCCTAGCCAGCCACTAACATGGACAATGGAGTGCCAAGCAGCGTTTGAGAGACTAAAGAGACTTTTTTCTGCCGAACCCAGTACTAAGGCACCCAGACATGGACAAACCCTTCATAATACAGGCAGATGCAAGTGATGTGGCAGTGGGGGCTGTGCTATTACAAGAAAATGATGATGCAGTATTGCAACCCTGTGCATATACATCTAAAAACTCCACGAAACAGCACAGCGCTGGCCCTATGGGAGAAGGAGGCTTATGGATACGTATTGGCATTGACTCCACAGTGGCGAACAGTTCCTGAGGCAACAAATCCCCTTCCAGGGTATGACTGATCACAAAAATTTAAAAGCCCTGAAAACTTCCAGGAAACTCAATCCCAAACAGCCGCGCTGGTCCCAGCATTTTCCATCAATTCAATTTAAGCTCAAACTTACCAGGAAGAAAGAACTTCCTGGCAGATGCACTATCCTCGCATGCCCCAATATAACAGCGCACCTAACCACAGACTCTAGACCAATAATGGCAGAATCACAACTGGCAGCACCAGTAACCACAAGAACCAAGCCAAATAAAACCACAACTGGACAGCCAAACTGGGATTGAATTCAGAAAAAGTTTGGAAACAGATGATTGGTTCCAGAAAAACAAAAATGTGTGCACAATGAGAGACGGATTGCCTTGGGTAGGGGAAAAGTTATATATACCAACAACTCAAAGACTCACTTTCATGCAGCTTTGCCATGACACACAATCAGCAGGGCATTTGATTTGTAAAAACTTTACACTTAATTAAACGGCAATTTTGGTGGCCATCAATAAAAAAGGACATAGAAAGTTATGTTGCCAGCTGCCCAACCTGTGCATCAGCAAAGAGGTTGCAAGGGAAATCGCCAGGGCTGTTACAACCAGTGGCAAGTCCCTCAGCCCCCTGGAGGGAAATAGCCATGGATTTTATAGTGTAATTGCCTGAAAGCAATGGGAATACTGTTATCTGGACAGTCACGGACCTATTTTCCAAACAGGTGCACTTTATCCCTTGCCAAACAATTCCCACTGCAAAGGCCTTAGCAAAACTTTTTATCCAGCACATTTACAGATTGCACGGGGCACCCCAACGCATCATCTCTGATAGGGGAGTGCAATTTACGTCTACATTTTGGAAGGAATCTTTATCCCTCTTAGGGACCACTCAGGGACTGACATCTAGCCATCACCCTCAGACAGATGGACAAGCGGAACGCTGCCAGTCGGTACTTGAGCAATATTTGAGATGTTTTTTCAATTTCCAACAGAGTGATTGGACGGACTTACTTCCTTTTGCAGAAGTTGCCTACAATAATGCAGTCCACTCCAGCACAGGCTACACTCCTTTTCAAATAGCCAACGGCCAAAGTTTCAACCCTATGCCAGAGTTCACCCCAAAAGAACCAACGATCCCTTCACTGAAAGAATGGATGGAAAGCCTACAAAACACCTGGCCAATAGTCAGAAAATCACTAGATGAAGCTAGGCGGGCATACAACGCACAAGCCGATAAAAAAAGGGTTGAGCCTACACCATTCATTATAGGAGAAATGGTGTACTTATCTACAAAATACCTAAAGTCCCTACAGCCCTGTAAAAAACTTGGACCAAAATATATAGGACCTTTTCCAATTAAAAGGATCATAAATCCAGTAACAGTAGAATTAGAATTACCCAAAAACCTCAGGCAAATACACCCAATTTTTCATTGCAGCTTGCTGAAAATAGAGCATCAGTCACCTCTACGGCCAAAAATCCCCCCCCCACCACCTCCAATCATGGTGGAGGGGGAACAACACTTCGAAATAAAAGAGATCCTTGACTCTAGGAGATATCGTGGAACAACTCAGTACCTAGTTGCCTGGAAACACCTCCCTGCCATCACAAAATGAGTGGGTCCATAAACGTCACGTCAGAGCCCCGAAGCTATTGAAGAAGTTTCACACAGAGTATCCTAACAAGCCTAACTAAATTTTTTACTTGTTTTTTCTTTCAGGTGGATCTCTCTTATTGTTAAGAGGGGCCGGATGTCAGAATCCAATTATATTTCATCTTTAATTATCAAACATAGAAACTCCCAATTCTGCCTTCTCTGGATTCTGCCATAAGAGGGAGAAAAGGGGGAGAGCAAAGGGGCTTTATGGCCCTCACTTCCTTCAGCACACTTCAAAGGACTGAATGTGTGTTTATTGTGTCCTCTAAGCTTTAACATATCAGAAGCAGTAATTGCCTTTCATGTAGTTATCTGAAGTCTCCATCCAGACGGAAGAAAGAAGAAAGGGAGTGGAATTGTGATACTTGAAACTATCACTGGAAGGGGGGTTGATTGGGTGGGACTACTGGGGAACCCCTTAAAACCTTGAATGGGAGAGCTTGGACCCCAAGTCCTGTCTAGCATGCCTGCAACCATTTTCTCTTAATAAAGGATTCCTGTTGGAAGAGCTATTCCAAGAGTTCTGTCTTCTTAAGATGCAAAGTGGCCTGGATAACCATTTGTCTGAAATGGTATCGGGTTTCCTGCTCAAGGGGGGGTGTTGAACTAGAAGACCTCCAAAGTCCCTTCCACCTTATTATTCTATGTTCATGTACCTCCAGTCCATGTCCAGCTATTCAATGAACCAAGACATCTGGGCTATGTTCTACATGGTCATGGTCCCCATGCAAAACCCTCTGATCTACAGTCTGAGGAACTAGGAGATGAAGAATATCACCAGATTAAGGCAATTACCTGCAATAATTATAGATATACTCTGCAAATTGCTTTCATCCTACCTACCAGACATTCCAAGTTCTACTGTCTCTTTGTTCTCTGTGAAAGGGCCCTCCTTCCTGGAACTCTTGACTACATTTCACCAGATCAAGTCATACTTAAGTGCATAATACTTAATTCTTCTTTGACTGTAATTTTTAATTCATTCTGGTTCCCCCTAATGTCCAACATTCAAGCCCCCCCTGTCAGGCCTGCCCCAGCTAGGTCCCTAGGAATGAAAGAATCTTGACTCCATTTGGTTCAAGTGACAGGTTCTTTTACTAAGGATTAGTGGTTGCAGCAAACGCAAGGTTAGATTTGAGATTCCCACATACAACATAACTGTCAATGCTGTAAACATTGGATGTTCCCGCTCTGACAACTGATGAAAATCGCAGCCATTTTCTCTCTTTGCTTTTAACATGCTTTTTCTCCTATTTAGAAATCAGGTTCAGAATAGGGGGTTGGGATGAATACTTGAGCTCAGCTAGCCATAATAATAAACGCTGCTTTGTGGGAACCCAAGGTCAAATTGATAACGTTTTGGCAGTCTGAGGAGCTGGGAAGAAAGCCCATGTTTCAGGCTAATTGGAGAGCATGATTTATGACTGCTTGTTGGGGGGGGGGGAATTGCAATTTGTTACTTTGCATCCGGGGAAAGGGAAATTAGTTTTGGGTTCAACTATGTAGTGCCGATACTTTGTTTCCTGAATAAAATGTTCTTTAAGGAAGAATCCTTGCCTTGAAGTTCTTTTAATGGGTTTCATCTATCGGAACCATGACAATAACATTTTTCCCTCTTTCCCCAGCCCTCCCCCTTTGACTGGTCCAGCTCTGTCCAATGGCATGCCATTTAGATGTTTTGGGAACAGTTTGCATGTTTGGTGCCACTTGATGCAATTTCACATTCTTTTCCCAGGCTAGGTGTCCTTGAAAACTGGAACAGGCTGGTTCTCACACCTCTGATTTCCACCAAACCTATCAACCTCCTTCCCTCTCATCTCTACTCTCTACATTCCGATTGCCCCCTTCTCCCCCTTAACAATTTATGACAGGAGGCCAACAAAGCACAGGATGCAACAAAGAGCTAAAGATGGCAGATCTGACAACCCCACCCTATCATTTTTTTAAAAAGATTTCAAAATAAAAGAGTCTTATAATTAAATTATTTTAAATCCATCTGGATCCTTAGTCCCATTTGTAACTTTCCAAAAACAAGGAAGAAGCAGGAACAAGAGTCACAAGTTGGAAAAGCAAACAGTCATCTCTAACAAAAACTGCAAACAAAGCTGCTACCTAATGCATCTTTTGACAACTGGCTGTAATCTCTTATGTCTTTTTCAAGTGAGAAGTCTCATTGAAGACCGTAGTTCTGCTCGCCTCTGTAAATGTCTAGACCTGGAGCTTGGGGATTGTGCCTCATCATCTGACTGCTCCAGCTAAACAGGAGATGCCTGTGATTGATCAGTCTCATCTGAATCCTAGCTTATTGGATCCTGTGGCTAACATCCTAAAACACATGGTCATCTGCAGCAACATTATCAGATTCCAGGTCAGAGTCATGTTCTGAATTGTGGCACATAACACTTGTATTTAAAACTTCTGTCACTAATGGCTGAGCAAAATTCTCATGGTTCTGTAAAATGTGTTGATCCAATGGTTTGCAATAGCTGAAAAGGAATGTACAAGCAACTTCTAAAAATAATTAGAAAATGAAATATGCAGAAATAATTAGAAAAGAAAGTATGCAAATTCATGTAGGTATCGACCTCAGTTTGAGTGAAGATAGCTTTCCTTCATTTCCCAGAGCTCTAAAGTTGATGGTGACTGCTGTCTTGTGGTCTCCTTGTGAAGAGCAGTTATCTGCAGCACTTGTGGATGATCTCAAGTTCTCCCCTTCTCTGGAGAGGAATTATGAAACAGCTGGGCTACTTGCCTGCTCATTCTGCCAAGTTATTAGCTCTGCTAACAGTTTGAATTTCTTCCCTGGAAGACCACTAAATTCCTGGCAAATGCTAGGCTGGAGATATAATAGGCACAGTATGTTGCTTCTGAATTTATGAGCTGCCAAACATGTTTGAGTTGTAGATTGGTGTGATAGATTTTGTCTATGAATTGTGTGATGGACAAGCAACAGTTTCCTAGGAGAGAGGGAGCACATTCGGGGGGGGGAGGGCGAGACAAGAGTCAACACAGCCTGGAGCTAGATCAGAGAAAAGGGAAGAGAATTAGAATAGGTGCTCCCTAGAATTTCCCAGGTTATATGGGTTAAGGTTAGAATGGGATAGAGTCAGACTAACTAGATTCTGCCTATGTGGTGTCAGCAAATTAAAAAAAACAAACTTTGGTTAGATTGTTCCATGTCATTCTTGGGCCTGAAAATTGTTGAGTTGTAGATTGGGACTCAAGGTGTTATTTACTTAACGATAGACTCCAATTAAAACTATTACAACAAAACATGAAAATATAACCACTTATCTCCAGGATCTGGGGTATTGAACTACGTAAGGGATAATATCCCAAGTGATATGAAAAGATATTTAAGATCTCTGCCCCTATTTATCAGTTTTGTAATAACAAAGACGCCACTGACTCAACTCCAGGTATGTTTGCTAATTCACAAAAAGATTTACACTAGTGTTGAGGTTAGTCTTTGCAAACAGAACGTTTATATTAACAATAACAATCCACATGGAAAATGTTACTAAGAAATTTGTAAACCATAATAAAATCTGAGACAATCTTAGTTTTAGAGTTTTAGTGGATTTATACTAGTTTGTACTTTTCAGATATTAAAGCCTTCTTAAGAATTTATTCTAGATAGATCATTTTGCTGTAAGAAATGAAAAATTGCATTTGTTGCAAGGATCCTTTCAACAGAGTCCCATGATGTAGAGAAAGCCTCAAAAATAAGAATTAATGCAAATCAATTTCTGATACTTTCTGATTAGTATCAGAAAGATTCTTTTAACAAGACTGGCTCATCCTCACCTTAAGGTATGCTTTCTTCTTGAAAGTCTGATCTAAGCATTATTAAATTTAATTTAATCTAATTAAATTGAATCTTTCTAATTTGAGACCCATGTAAATTTAAATAAGAATAAGATATCATCTAGAAGCAAAATTAGGAAAATGTATCAAAGAATGGCAGGAAATTGCTTTGGACCATTGTCGTGAAAAAGGGAAGAGAAATGCTTCCTGCCTTGTTGTCTACGGGGTGAATTGTCCAAGGGATTTCCCAGTTGAAGACCAGCCTCCAGGGTTTAAGTCCATCTAGACACCATCTAAACTCCATCATGAGAAATTTGGACATTCTTTGTGGAGAGGAAAACCCATATTTATGACAGGCAGGATGTCTTTTGAGGGAATATTATACCTAGAGTATCCATTTTGCTATCTCTTTTAATAAGTGTGATTTCTTTACTCCTCAGAAAGCGCATAAGATTTTATCCTCCTCCAGATAAAGAATATCTTAGGGCTTTTTCTTGACAACAATCAATCAGACCACCAAAACCCGTTTTTCTTTAGAGGAGGTGTTGTGCGGTTCTTTATTAAGAATAATCTCAGCCAATGTATTTTATATTTAACCAAACTTACAGAGAACGCTATATTGATCCTACAGCTTCAAGATTTCATAAATAAAACAAATTACCTTGAAAAGGTATCAGGCACTGATTTGACATATAGAGCTTTTGGTTATCATGATGGATGATTTATACCAGCAGAGACATCAGGAGAATGTAGCCTTTTTGGTGCACCTACCTCTTTTGGTGGCTTTTTACATTGTTGATCATGAAGAGATGTCAATGAAATTTGGAGGCATCACTTTTCAAAAGTTGCACTCCTGCCTTAAAGATGTCTCTAGAAATGATATTATCATATGTTAAATTGATATTTCAATTTGATATCATTGAAACATTGGTCTAAAATTATTTATTTATATCCTGGTTTTTATTTTTACCCATAACTCAAGTTGGCCAACATATCCAACTCCCTTCCTCTTGTTTTCCCCATAAAAACAACCCTCGGAGGTGAGTTGGGCTGCGAAAGAGTGACTTGTCCCTGATTATTAAACAGGCTAATCAAATATATCTACCTCCTATATTACTTGGCTCCACATAAAAAGAGGTTCAGTAATGAACACAGGCAAAAGACACTCTAGATGTAAGGCCCTGCCTCATCTTATCCTACCAGGAAAGCATGACTCTTGATACAAGCATTATTTCAAAAGTATCTTTTATCTAGAAAGTGATTGCAAAGAAATCAGGTGGAATCTGAAGTTCCCGCGGAAAACGTATAGCTAAATTTCCCACTATCCAAACCCCACCTCAATGTCCCAGTCCATCAGGAACCAATCCGCTGGCGTGAAGATGTTGTGAGAACTCTGAGCCAAAAAGGTGATAATGAGTTGTTTTTTGGTGCCGCAATCTTGCTAGCAGGTGGGAATTAGCTGAAAAGGAGTCGAACCAGATGCCCTGATGGCTCATTCCCCCTCCCCAATTCCCATGCAGATACATCAAAGCGAGAGTAGAAACATCCTCAATCCCCAACTCGCACTCCTCCCCCCTCCCTCAGAATGGCAGTATTCCAGGAGGGACCTGATAACTCATTTTCCCCTTTCCGGCTCGGAATTCTCACAACATTGGATCCTGATGGACAGGGATACTGGGGTGGGAATGGGAATTGGGATCCCACATAAAGGTGGGAAATATGGAGGGAAAATTGTGTAAAAGCAAACACGTGTTTTATTGCACCATAAAAGGACATGAAATTCCATATTGCTAGAATATTAAGAGCAATGGAAACCAAGAATCTTTTAATGGCTGGTTAAACTTGAAATCTAGAATCCAAAAAAAAAAAAAACCCCGTAAAATGAATGGTGTGAGAATTTCATGTACCCGACTACTGCCAAATTATCATCTACTATCTGAAGGTGGAATTGGAATAAATGGAATCTGAAAAGGAATCCTGGCACTTTCAAATCATCCCCCTTTCCAGGATATATTGCACACTTTCCAAATGGGTGGAAGAGGGAGAATTATGGTTGCTAACAGACATAAATCAACTAAAATTTGACATATACATTTATAGCAAAATATCTACTGTGGCAATATATTAATCTGCATCTTTCACTTAATTGAAACAACAAATGAAGTAATTTATCAGAATTTTATATATATTCTCAAAGACTACATTTTTGCTTAATAAACTAATTCCATCTAGCAAATAAACTGTATGCTGAGTTGAGTAAGTAGTGTGGTTCCAATCCTCTTGAAAAAATTCTTGTTGCATAAAGATAGGAAAACAGTTGACTCTCTAAGTAATATAATTTTTCTCTCTCTTTAC
Organism: Crotalus tigris; assembly: GCF_016545835.1. Classification (NCBI taxonomy): domain Eukaryota; kingdom Metazoa; phylum Chordata; class Lepidosauria; order Squamata; family Viperidae; genus Crotalus; species Crotalus tigris. Next base: position 1,884,916 of record NW_024096618.1, on the reverse strand, counting down.
AAGAGATCAGAAAGATAGTTGAGGATCAGCAAATCACCTGAACCAACCCATCTACTCAGAAAATCATGGATAAAGGAAATGGTTCTGCCATGACTGGATTCATTCTTCAAGGATTCACGGATAATCCCAAAATGCAGCTGGTTCTTTTTACAGTCTTCCTCTTGATTTATGTCATCACTGTGTTAGGGAATCTAGGGATGATTCTGTTGATTTGCACTAAACCCCAACTTCACAAACCCATGTATTACTTCCTGGGCAATCTCTCCTTTGTTGATCTCTGCTGTGCCTCAACCATTGCTCCTAAAATGCTGATTGACTTATTAAGTGAAACTAAAAGGATTTCATACAGTGGCTGTGTTACACAGGTCTTTCTGTTTGCTATCCTTGCAGATGCAGAATGCCTTTTGTTGGCTGTTATGGCCTATGACAGATACGTGGCCATCTGCAATCCACTCCTCTATCCAACCGTAATGTCCAAAAAGGCCTGCCAGAAAATTATCTCTATTGTGTACTTTACAGGCCTGCTAGATTCAATGATACAAACTTCCTGTATATTCCAACAATCTTTTTGTAGTTCCAACGTTATCAATCACTTCTTCTGTGATGAGCCTCCACTTCTAATACTCTCCTGTTCCAACACATATATTACTGAGATTGTGCTATTTACTACTGTTGGCTTTGGTGAAGCAGGCAGCGTTAGTATGATTCTTGTATCCTATGTTTACATTTTGGCTACAATCTTGAGAATGCGCTCTGCTCTGGGCAGGCACAAAGCATTTTCCACTTGTGCCTCTCACTTGACAGCTGTTGGGATATATCATGGGACAATACTCTTCATGTACTTCCGACCAAATTCTAGTTACTCCATGGACCAAGACAAATGGGCCTCTATGTTCTACACAGTTGTGATCCCTATGCTCAATCCTTTGATCTACAGCCTGAGAAACAAGGAGGTGAAAGATGCTGTGCCAAAATCTTTTGGCCATATATGGATTTGGATTGGGGGAAAAATGTTTTACAATAACTTGCATTTGAGGAGGAGGGACATATAGAACATATATCTTGAAGGCATGGTAAATTCAGTGGGGGATATGTGAATTTTTAAAGAATGTAAACCTAGAAAAAATTAATAGACAACTTAATACAACTCTCTGCTGCTTATGGAGAAGAGGCAATTCAGTGTAAAAAAGAATATACATTGTGTACTCTTGTCCTTTCAAACGTGTATACATGGAATTGCTCAATCTTCTGAATATTATCTCAATATAAAATATATATTATTTAAATATAATATAGTTCACCTGTACAAGTCTCCACTACTGTCAAAGGCCACTATTTCAGTTTAATCAGAGAAACCTGGTTCTTCAACTGGTTCACTCCTTTAGTCCCTTTCCACAACATTTACCCATTAAAAAAATGGTACTTTGACACCAGTCCATCAGAAAAAAAAGTGGCAGTCATAAATCAAAATAATTTATTGTAGAAAGCACACAGAATCAAAATACTTTTATAACTATGGGCTTTAGAATTCAAAAGACTGAAGCATATATAATATTATACCATTCCACATCTGTAAATTAAATACTGTTGTTGGTTCTGAATTTGTCAAGTCATAAGCAGTTCACTATGAGGCAAACCAAGCATTTCAGTGTTTTGTTTTTTTTAGCCATAATTACACAAGCTACTAGGCTTAGCTAGCCAATGTGTCCCAGCCCATGGATGGAGTGAGAGTTGCAGGACTCCCACAGATGTAAAGGCAGGCGTGCTGCCAAGCACCCAAATTTTGATGACTACTTACAGGGATACTGCAACAAACAGAGTTTCAGGGAGAGGTCATTAAGTCTCTTTGTTCAGCTCCATTGTTATTTCAAATGGTTGCTGAACAAATTGTCATAAGTCAAGGACTAGCTGTAAGAAACAGTAGTGCTTTCAACACACGAAGAAGACACCCTGGAATCACAGAAGGATAGCAATTGGAAAGATTTTCAGAAAGTATAATTTACAAAACGTGAAAATCAACTGTGTTAAGAGGAACAAGAAACATGACAATATCGGCTTAAGATCTATCAGTTCACTGAAATCAGTAGAATTCTCAGGGTTTTTTTAATTATTATTTAGAGACTTCTGAAGAAAGAAGGGAAAATAAGGTGTATTAGCAGGATTGGGCAGAAGGCTGGCTAGGTGCAGGAATCCAGTGTGAAGAAGCCAATGCTCACACAGGATTAAAGAAAGATAAAATTCTTTTACTTCCGTACAGAAGCCGAAGAAGTCACCTTTGGGCTTCACACCCAGGGAGCACGCCAGAAATCAGGCACAGTTGTTGTTTTTTTCTCCTACAGAAAACAAAATAAGAGAATTGCTGATTAGTTACATGACAATCACACATGCAGACAAAGCAAAACCATTCCATAATATCCAAAATTATTTAATGCTGCTTCATTATCATTTAAGTTGCCACAAAGAGGAGGAGGTCAACTTATTTTCCAAAGCACCAGAGGGCAAGGCAAGAAATAATGGATGGAAACTAGTCAAGGAGAGAAACAATCTGGAATTAAGGAGAAACTTCCTAACAGTGAAGACAATTAACCAGCGGAACATCTGGCCTTCAATAGTTGTAGTTGTCTCATCACTGGAGGTTTTTAAGAAGAGACTGGACAGTCATTTATCTAAAATGATATAGGGTTTCCTGCTTGAGCAGCGGGGTGGATTAGAAAACCTCCAAGGTTTTCATTTTCCACCTGCGCCTCTCACTTGACAGCTGTTGGGATATACCATGGAACAATACTTTTCATGTACTTCCAACCAAATTCTAGTTACTCCATGGACCAAGACAAATAGGCCTCTATGTTCTACACAGTTGTGATCCCCATGCTGAACCCTGTGATCTATAGCCTAAGAAACAAGGAGGTGAAAGATGCTATGTCAAAATCTCTTGGCCATATATGGATTTGGAAAGGGAGAAATTTTGTTTTACAATAGCTTGTTAGAGTGTTGATTTGAGAGGGAAGGACATACAAAAGATTTATCTAGGAGGTGTGGTAAAATCACATTGGGGAATCAATCTTTCTTTCAGTCTTTGGGAATATGTGAATTTTTAAAGGATATGGCCCTATGCAACTTAATAATCTCTACCACTTTAAAAAAAAGAGGAAATTGAGGCAGGAAAGCATACATTTTATATTCTGGTTTTTTCAACTCTACATGAAATTGCTCAATCCTCTGAATATTATCTCAATAAAAAGCATAAGTTATTTAAATATAATTCAACAATACAATTCTCCACTTCTGCCAAAAGCCATCATTTCAGTTTAATCAGAGAAACTTGGCACTTCCAACTGGTTCACTCTTCTAGCCCCTTCCCACACTCTTCAGCCATCGAAAGCAGTCCATCAAAAAAGAGTTCCTTGTTCACATCTATTGCTCAAACTATTTCTGATCTCTTCATTATTTCCCTTCCCATGTCTTCTTTCCTCCACTTTTAATCAGAAACAGGCAGAAGTCCTTTTAATCGATAGTCATGATGAATATTCTTATTTTTCTCAATATACTGAGTGTGACAGATGTGAGTCTAATCCTACAGTTTTCAGATTTGAACAATTGACAAAAGTGTGGTATTATGGAACACCCATAGACATTTTATACTATCCCTACTATAAACAGATATGGGGTAGTACATAATTAGGATTCCACATTGCTAGAAAAGCTGCACTCATAGATAATGGTTCCTGCTAATATAGGTACTGATCCTTCCATGAATGTAAAGAATGATATATAGGTCCAGAGTCACTCCCAGCTTATAAGACAATACCAAGTAAAGGCTCTCCACTCCCTGATTACATATATCCTCTTCTGTTTCTTGATATGGATCTGTATGCATTCTTTGGAAAATAAGACACATAGGTTTGATGGCTGTTGCCAATCCCATGTTTCAGCCCCCCCCCCCAATGCTCAGTTCCAATGTTTGATGATGAACTTAATAGTTTTAGCACCTCTGATTTCTGGCTCTTACTTCTTAATGCAAGATCGGCTAGTAATAAAGCTTGCCTTGTCCATGTGACCAAATTGATTTTATGATCTTCTTTGCAGCACTTATTAAGTGAATCACAACAATAGTTCACCATGGGTGCAGTTTTGCCAAAAACTGGAAATAAATGCCAGTTTCAGCAAAACAGTTGTAAAATGTTTCATATGGCTGTAAGACACTGCAAACAGCTGTAAATGTAGCCCAGTTGCCAAGTACCCAAAGTGCGGTCAGGTGACTGAAGAGAGAGAGGCGACCATCAGAACATCAAATCCAAGTCATAAGTACCCCCAAGTCATTCCAATCTTTTGGAATTGGAATTTTGAATGGCCTTTAAGTGACCAATCATAACTCAAGGACTACCTCTGCCACTAGTTGATCATGGAGATGTGATACCTGCAGAAATAACATTAGAGCTAGAGAGTTTAATTTAATTATATAGTACATTCATCAAAAAGAAACTTTAAGAGGAATTGTACTTTTTACTCTAAGATTCCTCCAATTAAAACTATCACCAGAAACTGTGAAAATGCAACCACTTATCTCCACCATCCGGAGTATTGAAACCCATGAGGGATATTATCCCAGGTGGGATGAAAACACATTTAAGATCTCTGCCTTTTGTAAAAGCAGCGAAGCCACTGACTTGACTCCAGGTATGTTAATTTAGAAAAAGATTTATGTTTGTGTTAAACTTAGACTTTCTGCCATTTTTTCTTTTTTCTTCCTTCCTTCCTAGTGTTTTCCCCGTAAGTACAGGATATGCTTTTTTTTCCAGATCAATGGAGTGTGTTGATCCATTGATTGCAACAAGAACTGACCCACCAGCTTGTGCCTGAGCCTCACATTGTACGTCGAGCAAGCAACTAACCTAAAGTCACCCAGCCAGTTTTCATGCCTAAGGCAGGACTAGAAATCAGAGTCTCTTGGTTTTTAGCCTGGTGTCTTAACCACTAAACCAAATAGGCTCTACCTAGACTTTTCGCCATTACACACTGCATATTTATAGTAATAGTAACAATTCACATGGAATCCTAAGACGTTTCCAAATCATATTAAAAAGAAAGCTTAAATTTTGATCTTCAATGCGTTTATGATTCTTCACCAATGCCAAGGTTTAGAATACTTCTTAGAGGTTAATTCAATTTCTCAATGTCTAATCTCAGTTTTGAATATCATAATGCCTCTATAAGAAGAGAATTTGATTTCCATGTTTAACAGAAGATAGTAAAATTACTTTCACTTAAAGGTAAACAGAGAGTAAACTGAAGCTACCGATAACGCTCTTCATGATTTGAAATGCATCAGAAAGTGTATTTAACTTCTCATTGTTAAACAACATATCAGGTTATATATCAAAGTCCATAAACCTTTAAATAAAGTTGCAATGGACTTAAGCTTCTCATTTATTTTTTTGTTACTCCATTTCTTGCTTAGAAAGCACAAGTATATTAATTGGTTTCTTTTGATCAGATATTTGTGTGGTGGCCAGTTTTGATATAAGGGTAAAGTGAGAACTAAGGAAACAGTTTTATTTATCATATTTTTATGGCTACCCATCTCATCAAATTGTGGCTCTGGGCAGTATACAACAATGATTTTTTAAAAAAAAAAATCATTGAGTTTAGGGAAATGGTTTAGCATGACTCAATTTTCATTCCAATCTTTTTCTATACAGTAAAGGTCTAAGCTTCAATGTGCAATGACTTCACATGTGGATTTGTCCTTTCCATACAGTGTGCATGTTATTTGAGGGTATTGCTCATGGGTCTCCCACCAAAGAACACTTCTTTTGAATCACTCTACTTTTGAGCTCCTTTGTTACAATGCAGTCTAGGAGAAAGTTGGCAATAAGACATCAACACAACTTTGCAATCCAGAACTAGACAGGATAACTAAAAGATTTAAAAATCAGGAAGAAACAGAATTTTATCGAATATTGAATAAATTTTATAGATGGAGGGAAAAAAATGGAGGTCACAGTAAAGAGATAAATTGAGATAGAGACTAGAAATGTATAGTTGTATATAGGTATATTATATGTAATTAATGTACAATATGGACTGAGATGTCAGTCAAAGACGATTTACCATGTTCAATGTTTTTAATCCTTTTTTTTCTTTGTACTTAATAAAAATTTTAAAAAACACACACAACTTTGCAATCAAAACAAATAGCATAAAAATTCATGCATCAATGGAAGTCAGGACTGAAAAAGGAATCAACTGAGGTTACTGTCCCCAAATAAAAGAATGTTTAGGTGTTCCTTATAGAACCACTATTTCTCCTTAGTTCACTTCCCAACTTTAGGGGGTCATCATAGGGGCACCATAAGTATTTTTCATGTCAACAATCAACAATCAGCTCTGCTTTCTATCATCATTAGCATTGTGCCAATATTGTGTCATAAACTCCAAATGGAATTGAAGCAAACACTTTGTAATGCTACTTATTGAATTTTGTTTAATGCCTTTCCTGTTTTAATATATTTTAATAGACCCTAAACAATAAAAGGGGGAATGAATTGGATGGGAAATTCACCTACGATATTTCTGGTCAACTCCTACTCTACTGAAAGGGGAGCTGAAATAAACAGGAATCTAGCATTAAGTCCCCTTTTCCAGAATGTAGTGGAAGGTTTCTAAATTGGGGAGGGGAATTAGAGACTCCAGCTGCTAGAAATACATTAGAGTTTGACATATAGTTTACAGCAATAGATATAGCAATATCGTGGTACATTATTCCGTAGCCTTCACTTACATGGCAGTATGTAAATGAGGTTGTATATAACATGCTTCATATTGAATTTTCATCAACTAGGTATTTAAAAAATGTATTATTCTATATAATAAAAGTTTTCTTGCTAGCAAATATACGATATACGGTAGTAGATATGATAAAATCCTCGAAAAAAATGTCCACTTGTTTTATGAAGAGAGAAACATGAATGAAATCCTTAATAATGCAATTTTCTTTACCCTAACAAAGGATCAGAAAGACATTTGAGGATCAGCTAATATCACGAACCCAGTGCCCACAGAGGAAAATCATGGACAACAAAAATGAATCTGTCATTACTGAATTCATTCTTCAGGGATTCACAGGCAATCCCAGAATGCAGTTTTTACTTTTTACAATCTTCCTCTTTGTTTATGCCATCTCTGTCTTAGGGAATGTTGGGATGATTCTGTTGATTTCCACTAACACCCAACTTCACAAACCCATGTATTACTTCCTGGGCAACCTCTCCTTTGTTGATCTCTGCTGCTCTTCAGCCATTTCTCCAAAAATGCTGATTGACTTGTTGGATGAAGGAAAAAGAATTTCATTTGGTGCTTGTGCTATACAGCTCTTTCTGATTGCTGCATTTGCAGATACAGGGAGTGTTTTGTTGGCTATGATGGCCTATGACAGATATGTGGCCATCTGCAATCCACTTCTCTATCCAACTATCATGTCCAAAAAGGTCTGCCAACAAATGATTGCTGTTGCATATTGCATAGGCCTAATGGATACAACAATATACACATCCTCAATATTTCGACTGATATTCTGCCGGTCAAATGTTATCAATCATTTCTTCTGTGATATACCTCCACTCTTAATGATCTCCTGTTCAGATACATATATCAGTGAAATAGTGATAATTGTCCTTGCTAGCTTTGTTGAAGTAAGCAGCATAGCTATGATTCTTGTATCCTATGCTTATATTTTGAGTACAGTCCTGAGAATGCGCTCTGTTGAAGGCAGGCACAAAGCGTTTTCCACCTGCGGCTCTCACCTGACAGCTATTGGCATATACCACGGGACAATACTGTTCATGTACTTTCGGCCCAGCTCCAGCTATTCCATGGACCAAGACAAATGGGCCTCATTGTTCTACACAGTTGTGGTCTCCATGTTCAACCCTCTCATCTATAGTCTGAGGAATAAGGAGGTGAAAGATGCTGCAACCAAATCCGTGGGCAACATATGGATTTTTAAAGGGAATAATCCTAGATACATTTAATGGACAATTTCATTACCAGCATTGCCATTTCCAAAAAGGAAGAACATCAGTAAGGAAAAGAATGTATTTGCTAGCAATCAACAAGGAGAAGGTTCCTGGTAACCTTAAATCACAATTATGATTTTTACACATCACAGGTTCAAAAATCTTTATCACTATGGATAGTAAAAATCAGAAGTTTGTAAATTTGGTACAACAGTTGTTCTCAACCTTTTCTTCACCACTGACTCCCTTTAAACATTTAAAGGGCCACAGGCTCCCAAGATCCCCAAAATTTAATTCAATATTTAAATCATAACATTTTTCCAGCCTTTGTGGACCCCCTGTGATGACATCATGCCTCCCCAGGGGTCTGCTGACCACAGGTTGAGAACCCCTGTGATACACTATTATATAATCTAACTATAAAGATTATATTAGTTCACAGTTCAACAAAAATAAAGATTGTGGTCGGTTCTGAATTTTCAAACCTATAAGTGTTTAATATGCTTATATGTCTGTGATTTTTTTAATATATAGCTTTAGTTATTATCTTTACAAACTTGAAAATATCCAAATCCAATTTTATTTTGCGGAAAAGGAGATCCATCTGTTCAATTAGCCTGCCAAACTAGGACAATATTGTTTATGATTTATGTGATCTGGAGTGATCAAGGAGTTCATAAATGCCCTGAGATAATGACTTTGTTTCATAATTGTTGTTTCTAAAGAAGAAGAATATTATTGAAAATCAATATATTTGTGCAGATTTTTTTAAAGCTTGGCTTCTGTGTTCTCATCCTTTTGAGGGTTATCATATATCAATTGGGTACAGATTAATATTGTAAACAATCATGTTATTGTATCATAAGCCTGGTATTTTATCCAGATGGTTTTTGTATCCATGATTATCATATTTGTAAGGTTAATAATAGCTATTTCCATATTATTTCAATAAAAAATCAAACACATATTCAGCTAGGCTTATCCAATCTATTGCCAGGAAGACTTGGGTTTATTGGATTTGGAATTCAACACATCCAGAAGGGAACCAGAATGAAGAAAGATACAGTATACTAAATATTATACCATTATCCTTTTAACAAAAACATTTTAACAATTTTGACTGGAATGAGTTTTCGATTTCTTTAGGGTTAGTTTTGAATGTATATTATTCTTCATAGGATAATATACATTCAGAGGGCAAGGGAAGAAGGAGGAGGAGAAAAAGCAGGCCTGTCTCTCCCCGTGGCCTCGGGCGGGCTACACCCCCTCACCGTGTGGTCATGCTCGCCGGCCCGGCCCTGCGAGACCAGTGGGGCTGCCGCGCGCCACAGGAGCCCGGTCAACGCCATCCTGTTGTTGCCGTCACCACCATCACCAAGGAGGGGAGCCGCTGCTTCCGCCGTGCCCGCCCCATCCTCCAGGAGCCATGCCGGAACGGATGCCACTTGTGGCAACCGGCAGCAGCCAGAAGTCGCAGAACTCGAAGAGCATCGTGTGAGCTCTTCCACTTTCTTTGTGGCGGACTTGGGTGCTTGTTTCTTTCCCTACTACCCAAGCCCTCGGCTCCTGGATCGCCTCCAGCAGCTGCAGAAGGGAAAAGAGCACAGCCAAAAGAGATGTCCCAGCCTAGCCATTGCAGTGGTGTTAATACAGGGGTTTTCAAACATGGCCCTTTTGTGACTTGTGGTCTCTGACTCCCAGAATCCCTCAGCCAGCGTATGCTGACAGTATGACTGATTGTTTTTATTTATTTATTTTAGTTTTTATTGTATTAGGGTGCGTATGGGTGTGAGTGATGGAGCTGGGAATGAGAATTGGTGCCCCCTCTGCTGAGTGTGTAAACAGAAGTGGGGGGGGCAGATGTACTTCCCGGCTCGATATGAATGTGAGATGTGGACTGCCGAGAGGGGGGGATGGTGGGAAGGAGACCTGCGGGGTGGGTGGGGAGTTTTCGGGGGTGGAGGTGGGCTGGAACATCCCGGTTATTATAGGGAGAGGTAGATATGGCGGGAGACAAGGGGTGGGCCATCTTCAGGGAACAAGGACTCGCTGTGTTAAAGCGATTACCTGTTCCAGCCCCTTGGACTCTTCTCCAATACCTGGAGAGGGGGGTGTTCAGGACCCTGGCCTCAGGTTGCTGCTTCTTAATGCCAGGTCAGTTATTAATAAAGCTCCCCTCATCCGGGACCTGATAGTGGATGAGGAGACCGACCTGGCATGTATCACTGAGACCTGGCTGGGCCAAGAGGGAGGTGTTCCTCTCTCGGAGATGTGCCCAGACAGGTTTCAGATAATGCACCAACCGCGATTCCAGGGAAGGAGTGGGGGAGTGGCGATTCTTGTCCGAGAATCCTTGAGACCTCACAGGATACCGGCCCCAGAGGTTGTTGGGTGTGAGTCCCTTCTCTTGAGGTTGGATTCAAGGGTTCAGTTGGGCTTGCTGCTGACATACATGCCTCCCAGCTATGTGACAACAGCCCTGCCTGAGCTGCTGGAGGGGGTAGCCGGGTTGGCGGTGGAATTCCCCAGGCTTATGGTGCTGGGGGATTTCAACCTGCTGTCACTCGGCGAATCCTCTGGTGCGGCTCAGAAGTTCATGGCTTCCATGACAACCATGGATCTGACCCAGATAATTCAGGGTCCAACCCATAGGGAGGACACACGCTCGACTTGGTATTCCTCTCGGGGCAGTGGAGACATGATTTCGATTTAAGGGGTATAGTTACTTCTCCCTTGTCATGGTCGGATCACTTCCTGGTGAGGTTAGATTTCTCAGTTTCTACTCCCCCACCGCAGGGAGGCGGAACCGATTAGGTGGTTGCGCCCCAGGCGGTTAATGGACCCGGCAGGGTTCGGAATAGCGCTTGGAGGTTTTCCTGATTCCCTCCTCCACGAACCGGCTGAGTCCTTGGTTGCTGCTTGGAATAAGGTGGCATCAGGGGCGTTAGACCGGATCGCGCCTTTGCAACCTCTCTGTGATTGTGGATCCCGGAGGGCACCTTGGTTTACCGAGGAGCTACGGGAGATGAAGCGTCAGAAGAGACGTCTAGAGTGACGCTGGAGGGCTAGTAACTCCGAACCCGACCAGACACTTTTAAGAGCCTATATTAGGACTTATTTACTGGCGATACAAGCGGCAAAATGTTTGCATTTTTCCGCACTTATTGCATCTGCAGAATCTCGCCCCGCTGCCCTGTTTAGAGTGACCCATTCCCTACTTAACGTTCGGGAAGCCGGGGAGCCCTTACAGGGTAGGGCGGAAGAATTTGTGCAGTTTCTATCAGACAAAATTGCTCGGATTCAGACAGACCTAGACTCCAATTGGGCAGGGCCTTCTGAGATGACTGGGGGAGGTCTTAGCTTGGTTTTATGGGATGAATTGAGTCTGTGACCGCTGAGGATGTTGACAGAGTGGTGGGAGCAATGAGCGCCTCCACTTGTTTATTGGACCCGTGTCCTTCCTGGTTGGTCTCGGCCGCCAAGGAGGTGACACGAGGCTGGCTCCAGGTGTTGATCAATGCTTCGTTGAGGGAGGGGTCTTTCCCGCAATCCTTGAAGGAAGCAGTTGTGAGGCCCCTTCTCAAGAAGCCCACCCTGGACCCGGATGATTTAAACAACTTCCACTCAGTCTCCAATCTCCCCTTTTTGGGGAAGGTTGTAGAGAGAGTGGTGGCGCTCCAGCTCCGACGGTCTCTGGATGAAGCGGATTACCTAGACCCTTTTCAATCTGGCTTCAGACCCAGTTTCAGCACAGAAACTGCTTTGGTCGCGCTGATGGATGATCTCTGGCGGGCCCAAGACAGGGGTTATTCCTCTGTCTTGGTGCTACTTGACCTCTCAGTGGCTTTTGATACCATCGATCATGGTATCCTTTTGTGACGACTTGGAGGGGTGGGAGTGGGAGGCACCATTTTACGGTCGTTCTCCTCCTACCTCTCTGGCCGGTCGCAGTCGGTACTGGTGGGGGGGCAGAGGTCAACCCCGAGGCCCCTTGAATGCGGGGTGCCACAGGGGTCGGTCCTCTCCCCCCTCCTATTTAACATTTACATGAAGCCGCTGGGTGAGATCATCAGACAGCACGGGGTGAGGTTTCATCAGTATGCTGATGATACCCAGCTATATATCTCCCCCCCCCTGAGCTCTCTCAGTGAAGTGGCTGATGTGATGGGCCTTTGCCTTGAAGCCGTGAGGGTCTGGATGGGGGTTAACAGACTCAGACTCAATCCTGACAAGACCGAGTGGCTTTGGATGTTGCCTCCCAAGGATCATGTTAACTGTCCAGTGTTGACTCTAGCAGGGGAAAATATATCCCCTTCGGAGCGGGTTCGCAACTTGGGTGTCCTCTTTGATCCACAGCTGAAATTGGAACATCATTTGACGGCTGTGGCTGGGAGGACCTTTGCACAAGTTCGTCTGTTGCACCAGTTGCGACCCTACCTGGATCTGGAGGCTCTCCTTACAGTCACTCATGCCCTTGTCACCTCACGTCTAGACTACTGCAATGCGCTCTACATGGGGCTACCCTTGAAAAGTATTCGGAGACTACAGTTGGTCCAGAATGCAGCCGAGCAAGTGATAGTGGGTGCTACTCGGTACACCCACGTTACACTTATCCTCCATGAACTGCACTGGTTGCCTATTGGTCTCCGGGTCCAATTCAAGGTGTTGGTTATTACCTTTAAAGCTCTATATGGCTCAGGGCCAGGTTATTTGCGAGACTGCCTACTACCTCATAGTTCCCTTCGTCCGGTTAGATCCCACAGACTGGGCCTCCTTCAGGTCCCATCGGCCAAGCAGTGCCATTTGGCGGGTCCTCGGGGGAGGGCTTTCTCTGTGATGGCACCCACATCTTGGAATCAGCTCCACCCGGAGATTAGGACCGCTCCCACCCTGTTGGTTTTCCACAAGCTGCTTAAGACCTGGCTGTTCCGGCAGGCCTGGGGTTTATAAAATCTGACCCCTGGATGAATGTTATTGTATTGTTTGTTTGTCAAGTTATGTTGTGTTTTTATTGTAAACTGCCCGGAGTCCTGCAGGAGTGGGGCGGTCTATAAATTTTAATAAAATAAATAAATAATAAATAAAAATAGATGCCCAAAGGGATAAAGACAATTTCTGATTAAATTAATATGGAACTTTGCAACTAGCAGAAACTTTTAAGGTTTATATTTTATTTCAGTCTATTCATGAATTCTATTTTTTTTTCTTAGAAATCTGTTTCTTAGAGTGCATTTTCCCCATCATTCAGTGAAACTGTATGCATTTTTTGGAAAATAAGACACATAGGTTTGGTAGCTCTTACCAATTCCATGTTCCACCCCCCCCCCCAATGCTCAATTACAGTGTTTAATGCTGGACTTCAAAGTTTTAGCACCTCTGATTTCTGGCTCTTACTTCTTAATGCAAGATCGGCTAGTAATAAAGCTTGCCTTGTCCATGTGACCAAATTGATTTTACGATCTTCTTTGCAGCACTTATTAAGTGAATCACCACAATAGTTCATCATGCCAGTTTCGGCAAAACAGCTGTAAAATGTTTTATATGGCTGTAAGACACTGCAAACAGCCGTAAATGTAGCCCAGTTGCCAAGTACCCAAAGTGCGGTCAGGTGACTGAAAAGGGAGAGGCGACCATCAGAACATCAAATCCAAGTCATAAGTACCCCCAAGATAAATCTGTTGGAATTTTGTATGGCCTTTAAGTGACCAGTCATAACTCAAGGACTACCTCTGCCACTATTGGGATCATGGAGATGTGATATGTGCAGAAATAACATTAGAGCTAGAGAGTTTAATCTAATTATATAGTACAACCATCAAAAAGAAACTTTAAGAGGAATTGTACTTTTTACTCCAAGATTCCTCCAATTAAAACTATCACCAGAAACTGTGAAAAAACAACCACTTATCTCCACCATCCAGAGTATTGAAATGCATCAGGGATATTATCCCAGGTGGGATGAAAACACATTTAAGATCTCTGCCCGTATTTGCAGGTTTTGTAAAAGCAGCGAAGCCACTGACTTGACTCCAGGTATGTTAATTTAGAAAAAGATTTATGTTTGTATTAAACTTAGACTTTTTGCTATTTTTTCTTTTTTTTCCTTCCTTCCTAGTGTTTTCCCCATAAGTACAGGATATGCTTTTTTTTCCAGATCAATGGATTGCGTTGATCCATTGATTGCAACAAGAACTGACCCACCAGCTTGTGCCTGAGCCTCACATTGTGCGTCGAGCAAGCAACTAGCCTAAAGTCACCCAGCCAGTTTTCATGCCTAAGGCAGGACTAGAAATCAGAGTCTCTTGGTTTTTAGCCTGGTGTCTTAACCACTAAACCAAATAGGCTCTCCCTAGACTTTTTGCCATTACACACTGCATATTTATATTAACAGTAACAATTCACATGGAATCCTAAGACGTTTCCAAATCATATTAAAAAGAAAGCTTAAATTTTGATCTTCAGTGCATTTATGATTCTGCACAATGTCATCGTTTTGGATACTTCTTAGTGGTTAATTCAATTTCTCAGTGTCCAATCTCAGCTTTGCATATAATAATGCCTCTATAAGAAGAGAATTTGATTTCCATGTTTAACAGAAGATAGTAAAATTACTTTCACTTAAAGGTAAACAGAGAGTAAACTGAAGCTACCGATAAGGCTCTTCATGATTTGAAATGCATATCAAAGTCCATAAACCTTTAAGTAAAGTTGCAATGGACTTAAGCTTCTCATTTAATTTTTTGTTACTCCATTTCTTGCTTAGAAAGCACAAGTATATTAATTGGCTTCTTTTGATCAGATATTTGTGTGGTGGCCAGTTTTGATATAAGGGTAAAGTGAGAACTAAGGAAACAGTTTTATTTATCATATTTTTATGGCTACCCATCTCATCAAATTGTGGCTCTGGGCAGTATACAACAATGATTTTTTTAAAAAAAAATCATTTTGTTTAGGGAAATGGTTTAGCATGACTCAATTTTCATTCCAATCTTTTTCTATACAGTAAAGGTCTAAGCTTCAATGTGCAATGACTTCACATGTAGATTTTTCCTTTCCATACAGTGTGCATGCTCATGGGTCTCCCACTTAAGAACACTACTTTTTGAATCACTCTACTTTTGAGCTCCTTTGTTACAATGCAGTCTAGAAGAAAGTTGACAATAAGACATCAATACAACTTTGTAATCAAAGCAAATTTATGCATCAATGGAAGTCAGGACTGCAAAAGGAATCAACTGAGGTTACTGTCCCCAAATAAAAGAATGTTTAGGTATTCCTTATAGAACCACTATTTCTCTTTAGTTCACTTCCCAACTTTAGGGGGTCATCATAGGGGCTCCATAAGTATTTTTCATGTCAACAATCAACAATCAGCTCTGCTTTCTATCATCATTAGCATTGTGCCAATATTATGTCATAAACTCCAAATGGAATTGAAGCAAACACTTTGTAATGCTACTTATTGAATTTTGTTTAATGCCTTTCCTGTTTTAATATATTTAATAGACCCTAAACAATAAAAGGGGGGAATGAATTGGGTGGGAAATTCACCTACTACATTTCTGGTCAACTCCTACTCTACTGAAAAGGGAGCTGAAATAAACAGGAATCTAGCATTAAGTCCCCTTTTCCAGAATATAGTGGAAGGTTTCTAAATTGGGAAGAGAGAAATAGAGATTCCAGCAGCTAGAAATACATTAGAGTTTGACATATAGTTTACAGCAATAGATATAGCAATATCGTGGTACATTATTCTGTAGCCTTCACTTACATGGCAGTGTGTAAATGAGTTTGTATATAACATGCTTCATACTGAATTTTCATCAACTAGATTTTTAAAAAATGTATTATTCTATATAATAAAAGTTTTCTTGCTAGCAAATATACAATATACGGTAGTAGATATGATAAAATCCTCAAAGAAAATGTCCACTTGTTTTATGAAGAGAGAAACATGAATGAAGTCCTGAATAACGCGATTTTCTTTACCCTAACAAAGGATCAGAAAGGCATTTGAGGATCAGCTAATATCATGAACCCAGTGCCCACAGAGGAAAATCATGGACAACAAAAATGAATCTGTCATTACTGAATTCATTCTTCAGGGATTCACAGGCAATCCCAGAATGCAGTTTTTACTTTTTACAATCTTCCTCTTTGTTTATGCCATCTCTGTCTTAGGGAATGTTGGGATGATTCTGTTGATTTCCACTAACACCCAACTTCACAAACCCATGTATTACTTCCTGGGCAACCTCTCCTTTGTTGATCTCTGCTGCTCTTCAGCCATTTCTCCAAAATTGCTGATTGACTTGTTGGTTGAAGGAAAAAGAATTTCACTTGGTGCTTGTGCTACACAGATCTTTCTGATTGCTGCATTTGAAGTTACAGGATGTGTTTTGTTGGCTATGATGGCCTATGACAGATATGTGGCCATCTGCAATCCACTTCTCTACCCAGCTATTATGTCCAAAAAGATCTGCCAACAAATGATTGCTGTTGCATATTGCATAGGCCTAATGGATACAACAATATACACATCCTCAATATTTCGACTGATATTCTGTCGGTCAAATGTTATCAATCATTTCTTCTGTGACACACCTCCACTCTTAATGATCTCCTGTTCAGATACATACAACAGTGAAATAGTGATAATTGTCGTTACTAGCTTTGTTGAAGTAAGCAGCATAGCTATGATTCTTGTATCCTATGCTTATATTTTGAGTACAGTCCTGAGAATGCACTCTGTTGAAGGCAGGCACAAAGCGTTTTCCACCTGCAGCTCTCACCTGACAGCTGTTGGCATATACCATGGGACAATACTCTTCACGTACTTTCGACCCAGCTCCAGCTATTCCATGGACCAAGACAAATGGGCCTCATTGTTCTACACAGTTGTGGTCTCCATGTTCAACCCTCTCATCTATAGTCTGAGGAATAAGGAGGTGAAAGATGCTGCAACCAAATCCATGGGCAACATATGGATTTTTAAAGGGAATAATCCTAGATACATTTAATGGACAATTTCAATTAGTCTGCCAAACTAGGACAATATTGTTTATGATTTATGTGATTTGGAGTGATCAAGGAGTTCATAAATGCCATGAGATAATGACTTTGTTTTATGATTGTTGTTTCTAAAGAAGAAGAATATTAGTGAAAATCAATATATTTGTACAGTTTTTTTAAAGGTTGGCTTCTGTGTTCTGGTGCTTTTGAGAGTCATCATATATTAATTGGGTGCAGATTAATATTGTAAACAATCATGCTATTGTATCATAAGCCTGGTATTTTATCCAGATGGTTTTTGGATCTGTGATTATCATATTTGCAATGTTAATAATAGCTATTTCCATATTATTTCAATAAAAAATCAAACATATATTCAGTTAGGCTTATCCAATCTATTGCCAGGAAGACTTGGGTTTATTGGATTTGGAATTCAACACATCCAGAATGGAATCAGAATGAAGAAAGATACAGTATACTAAATATTATACCATTATCCTTTTAACAAAAACATTTTAACAATTTTGACTGGAATGAGTTTTCTATTTCTTTAGGGTTAGTTTTGAATGTATATTATTCTTCATAGGAAAATTGATGCCCAAAGGGATAAAGACAATTTCTGATTAATTAATATGGAATTTTGCAACTAGCAGAAACTTTTAAGGTTTATATTTTATTTCAGTCTATTCATGAATTCTATTTTTTTCTTAGAAATCTGTTTCTTAGAGTGCATTTTCCCCATCATTCAGTGAAACTGTATGCATTCTTTGGAAAATAAGACACATAGGTTTGGTAGCTCTTGCCAATTCCATGTTCCACCTTCCCCCCCCCCCCAATGCTCAATTACAGTGTTTAATGCTGGACTTCAAAGTTTTAGCACCTCTGATTTCTGGCTCTTACTTCTTAATGCAAGATCGGCTAGTAATAAAGCTTGCCTTGTCCATGTGACCAAATTGATTTTATGATCTTCTTTGCAGCACTTATTAAGTGAATCACAACAATAATTCACCATGGATGCAGTTTTGCCAAAAACTGGAAATAAATGCCAGTTTCAGCAAAACGGCTGTAAAATGTTTCATATGGCTGTAAGACACTGCAAACAGCCGTAAATGTAGCCCAGTTGCCAAGTACCCAAAGTGCGGTCAGGTGACTGAAAAGGGAGAGGCGACCATCAGAACATCAAATCCAAGTCATAAGTACCCCCAAGATACGTTAGATCTGTTGGAAGTTTGTATGGCCTTTAAGTGACCAGTCGTAACTCAAGGACTACCTCTGCCACTAGTGGAATCATGGAGATGTGATATGTGCAGAAATAACATTAGAGCTAGAGAGTTTAATCTAATTATATAGTACAGCCATCAAAAAGAAACTTTAAGAGCTTTCAAAAGAATTAGACTCGGTAATTCAAGGAATTAATATAGAACCTAGTCTTTGGGCAGACCACAATCCCATAGGTTTTTGCTCAAAAGGGCAGAGGAGTCAGCCAAGATGGACTCTTCAAAGAGCGATCCTTAGAGAAAAAGAATTTAAGGAAAAGATGGAGAAAAAAATGCACCTTTTTTTTCAAGTGAACAAAAATGGGGATACATCCCTGCAGAATATTTGGGACACAGCCAAAGTATACATGAAGGGAGTTGCAATCTCATATATGGCTAAGAGAAATAAGGATAAAAAGTAATACAGGATAAGGCCTGAGGAAGAATACAAACAGGCTGAAATACAATATCAGGGTGACCTAAACAATAAAGGATTGAAAAATAAAATGGACTTAATCAAACATAAACTTTGCATAGAAGACTCGGAAAAGCTAGCACAACAAGGTCGCCAAGCAACACAATTTTGAACATGTGAATAAACCTGGAAGATGGTTGGTGTTGTGTCCTGAGCCTGCAAAGGCAGGCTCGGGATGTTGAAATGGTCTCGGGCAGTTGCAAGCTACCCGGGACCAGACCGAGTGGCGCCGGCTTCATGCGCATGCGCGAGGCGCGGAAGCGCGCCAGAATGTTACCTTTTTGCCCGGGGATGTTATTAAAGAGTCAGAGAGGCCTGTGAGCTTTGACGGAGAGAGAACTACTTAAAATAAAGGGCTGTTGGAATTATAGAATGTGCTGTATTCATTCGCCATTGACTCAAGGACCCAACACTGGCGATGAAGGTGGGATGGCTTACAAAAACAAAAAAGAAGAATTGTAAGCTTACCCGAAGAGTCCTGGAGAGAGGAAGACAGCGTTAAACTCAGCACCTGGCCTACCAGTACAGCGTTGCTGGAGGTAAGCTGGCTGATAGACCCCTTCCTAACATAGAAGCAAGAATGGCGAAGATAGGGAGACTGTCTGAATTCAATGTCATGCACCCAGAAAGATGGGAGTCTTATGTTGCCAGAGTAGAAAATTACTTTAGAGTAAATCAAGTAAGAGAAGATGGCTTGAAGGCCGCTACTTTGCTGTGTGTCTGTGGTCAAGATGCATTTGAAATTGCTGAAAATTTGGCAGCCCCTGCTCCTCTTGAATCTGTCACTTATACAGATTTTAAAAAATTATTGAAGGAACATTTTCAGCCCAAGTTGTTGTTGCGTGGAGACACAGTTTTGAACAGAGGGATCAAAGAGCTGGTGAATCAGCTAAAGAATACATTGCAGCCTTGAGAAGAGCAGCTAAGCCTTGTGATTTTAAAGACTTAGAAGGAAGGTTGAGAGACCGATTTGTATGTGGGCTTAGGAACAGAGACTTGCAACAGAGACTCTTTGCAAAGGAGAACATTTCATTCAAAGATGCCTTGAGAGAGGTCACTACAGAAGAGGCAGCAGGTGAGGCAGTCAAGAATATGAGGCCTATCAGGAACAACCCAGAGGCCATCTCTGTGCACCATGAGGGAATCCAGGAGAGCTCGGAAGAAGATCCTGAAGATGAGGTGGATCATCTCTACCCAGCCAAAGAAAGGAAGCAGAAGGAAGGCGAAGAAAAGTCTTCAGCTGTACCCAAGTGCTTTGGGTGTGGAGGTCGCCACAAGAGGACTGACTGCAGGTTCCGTTCTGTAGAGCATGTGGAAAGCAAGGCCACATAGCAGCTGTGTGTCTGGGCCATCAGAAGGTACAACCCCGAGAAGAATTGCGCCTGAAAGGTACCAGGGTCCCAAGCCAAAACAGGGTGAGTTTCTGTGCATCACGTAGAAGCATTTATAGGACAGGCACACACAGGCCACTTAAAAAGAAACTGTCACTTAAGGTGAAGTTGCAAGGAGTTCCATTGGTTATGGAACTGGACACTGGGTCTGCCCATTCAATCATTTCTATTCACACTTTCAGAAAGATGTGCTCTAGCAGTGGGTTCCAGGCCAAGCTTAGGCCATCCAATATAGTCTTAACAGACTTCCAAAATTCCAAGGTGTGTGTTAAGGGGGAGACCACCCTTAAAGTATAATACAAGGATTTTGAAGGTCCATTAGATATATTGGTAGTTGGGGGTGAATGCACAAGTCTCATTGGACTCGATTGGTTTGAAGCCTTGGGAATACAAGTTACAGGGCTTCACAATTTGCAAACATTAGGTCTACAAGAAGTCTGCAAAGAATTTGCAGATGTCTTCAGCCCCCAGCTGGGAGCATACAAAGGCCCCCCAGTTTCCTTGAAACTGGACCCCACTGTCACTCCCATTAGAGTGAAAGCAAGGAGAGTACTCTTTGCTTTGAAAGGGAAAATTGATGCTGAATTGGACGAACTGATTCAGCAAGGTGTCTTAGAACCTGTTGACTCAAGTCCATGGGAAACTCCCATAGTCACGCCTCTCAAGGCTAATGGGGACATTCGCATCTGTGCAGATTACAAATGCACTCTAAACAAGGCATTGCAACAGCATGCATATCCTGTACCTGTAGTCAGCCACATTTTGGGCTCCTTCAAAGGGGGGCGTGTTTTTGCAAAGCTGGATTTAGCACAGGCTTATTGACATTTACCTGTTGATGAAACTGCTGCTGAAGCACAGACTATTGTAACTCATAGGGGGGCATTCAAAGTCAAAAGACTACAATTTCGAGTAAATGTAGCTCCTGGAATTTTCCAAAGTGTAATGGAAAACACCTGAGAGGTATACCAGAGGTTTGCCCCTATTTTAATGATGTCCTAATAGCAGGAGAATCCACTCAAAATTTAGCTGAGAGATTGAGGGCTGTTCTGCTGCGTTTCAGGAAAACAGGTCTCAAGCTTAAAAAAGACAAATGCAAAATTGGAGTGTCTTCTACAGATTTCCTGGGATTCAGAATAGATGCCGGGGCATTCACCCTGCTGAGTCTAAATTAAAGGCTATACTGCAAGCTCCTAGGCCTAAGTCTAAAGCTGAATTACAAGCTTTTCTGGGCCTCTTGAATTTTACAATGCATTCATACCTAACAAAGCTAATGTAGCTGAGCCACTTCATAGTCTCTTAGACAAACAGGCATTGTGGCAGTGGTCACAAGCACATGAAGAAAGCTTCAATGAGGTCAAGGCCTTACTTACATCAAATGATGTGCTTGCACATTTTAATGAAACTCTTCCTGTGTGCATCGCTTGTGATGCTTCCCCTTATGGGGTGGGAGCTGTACTTAGCCATTTAAGAACTGATGGAACTCAGGTTCCTGTTCCTGTTCCTGTTGAGAGGGATTTTTGCTGCACATGGGCTCCCAGATGTCCTGGTGTCTGACAATGGTCCTCAATTCACTTCTTTCGAGTTTCAGGCTTTCTTGAAGGCCAACATGATTCGTCATGCCACCTCTGCATCATTCCACCATTCCACCAACGGTATGGCTGAGCGGATGGTCTGCATCACCAAGAATGCGCTAAAGAAACTGACCCACGTGGACTGGCACCACACCTGGAAGACTTTCTTCTTGCTTACTACACCACACCTTCAACTTCCACTGGGAAGAGCCCAGCTGAACTCTGTTGGGGGCGCAAACTGATCACCAAACTTGACAGGTTGCACCCAGACAGACTGCCTCCTAAGGTCACCCAACCCAGGGCACCACAGTTTCTGCAAGTGGGTGCCCCAGTATGGACCTGGAACTACGGGCCCAGTCACTTGTGGGTTCCTGCCGTAGTATGCAAGGTTACTGGTCCATTGTCCTATGAGGTCTCCTTGAATGACGGTCGTGTCCTTCGGCGGCATATCAATCAGCTGCGTACGAGACTGGACCCTCTGCAACTCCTGAGCTTTCTCCAGGGGGGAGGGGGACCACTATGGGCAAAGGGAAGGGTGTTGGCAGCAGCCGGGGCCAAACGGAGAGGCTGAAGACGGCCTGTTCCAGGGTTCCGCAAATGTTCCAAACAGGAATTCAGGGGAACAAGAAACAATACAGGCACCAGTGCCTACTCCAGCCAGGGAGTCACCCAGGGGGCATACTCATCATTCACAACTACCATTCAGTACTCCAGTCAGGGAGACTAACCGCGAGCATCCTAATAACCCAAACATTGCAAGAGAACTGGCACACAAACAGTCAAGTTGGTCCAGTACTGCTACTGCTTCCAAAAGGAAGTCTTCACACAGGGAGGTGGTCAGGGAGGCAAATCCCAATTCTGGCACCTCTGGCATAGATTGGGGGGCAACTGAATATTGGGACACTGCAGAAACCCCAGACAATCCCGTTACGGGGCTTGGGAGTGAAGGGATGCGTTCCCTTGATAGGTCCATTGTGGACTTGGAGAGTTCTACAGAAATGCCAAACATTGGCAGGCATACAGAAGGGCCCGAGAGCCTACAGTTAGGCAGGTCAACCAGGTTCATGGGGGAGCAAAGTCCTGGTCTGACGAGCCCGGTGGGCAAGCAAGCAGACCAGGCAACGGGACACAGTTCACGGGAACCCCCAGGGTTTGAAAGAGGGGGCAACTACACTTCATCCTCTGCACAAGAGGAAGTAGGAGTTCTCAGAACCTGAGGAGGTCACAGAGAGTAAAAAGTTCTCCCAAGTATCTTGAGGACTTTGTAACCCTGCTGTCAAAGCAAGGAAAGTGAGAGGGTGCCTGCTGTTGTTGGAAAAAACTGGGAGTGTGAGTATTGGGTAGTTAATTCCAAAACAATAGCCCAATATCATTTGTGGGGTGGCTAGTGCACAGCTGCAATGGATGTGCAGGTTTTGGGTTGGCACACAACGCTCGTGTTGAGGTCGCGTATAACTACCTATATAGTTAATAAGTCTCATCCAGGGTGGAAGGGGTGTTGTGTCCTGAGCCTGCAAAGGCAGACTCGGGACGTTGCAATGGTCCTGGGCAGTTGCAAGCTGCCCGGGACCAGACTAAGTGGCACTGGCTTCACGCGCATGCGCGAGGTGCAGAAGCGTGCCAGAATGTTACCTTTTTGCTCGGGGATGCTATTAAAGAAGTCAGAGAGGCCTGTGAGCCTCAGAGCTGTGACAGAGAGAGAACTACTTAAAATAAAGGACTGTTGGAATTATAGAATGTGCTGTAGTCCTTCACTGTTGACTCGAGGACTCAACAGTTGGCGTATAAATTGAGAAAACAGAAAGAGAAGCAACAGATTATTAACCTGCAAGATGAGAAAGGAGAGATTCAACATGATGAGATCACTAAAAGGGGAATTGCTCAAAGATATTATGAATAATTATATAAGAGGTGTGAGGGACAAAGTGCAGAAAGAATAATAGAATATCTGGAAAAGGCAGATACAACGAAGATACCAGAGGAAATAAAAATTATGCTAAACAAGGAAATAAGAATGATTGAAATAACTAAGGCTATAAGTAAACAAAAGAACAATAAGGCAGGAGGCCCAGATGGAATACCAGCGGAGCTGTATAAAGAGCAACAAAATGTACTCAACCAATACCTATTAGAAGTTTTCAATGCCGTTTTAACTGAAGCTAAAATACCTAAATCCTGGTCAGAGGCAAATATAGTATTAATACCAAAAGAAGATATGGAAAAAAACTGATACAAAACCTCAGACCTACCTCCTTACTAAACGCCGATTATAAGATCTTTCCGTCAAAAATGGCAGAGAGATTTAAAAATTATTTAATTGACTTCATACATTGTGACCAAAACGGTTTTCTACCGGACAGGCAGATTAAGCAGAATATAAGGACAATTAGAGACTTTCTTTAATTTTACGAATTGCATAGTGATCGCCAACTGGCACTTCTGTTTCTGGACGCACATAAGGCATTTGATAATGTCAATTGGTTATTTTTGACTCAACAATTGAAATTAATGGATGTCGGTAAGAACTTTCTAAATGTAATAACCGCAATGGCAGCAAATTTGGGAACGTAAAAATAAAATTACATTGGCAACAATTTATAAGGAAAAATCTTTATAAGATGCTTTATAGATGGCATTTGCCACCGGCTAGGCTTGCAAACATGTATAGTGGTTACTCACCACTCTGTTGAAAGTGCAAAAGGGAAAAGAGTACTTTCTTCCACGTTTGGTGGGCTTGTAAAGAAGTGCAGGTTTATTGGCTTAAGGTTTGGAAATGGATAACAGAATGACGGGTCAAAAAATCCAATATAAACCAGAGATGCTACTACTAGGAATATTAGAAAAAATATAAATAAAGATGATATATATTTAATTATACGTGATTATGGCAGCAAGAATCTTGTTTGCCCAAAATTGGAAAGCAACTGAAGTGCCTAGTGGAGATGCGCTAATAAGAAAAAAATTATATTGCACAGAATTGGATAAGATGACTAAAGAATTAAAAAATCAGGAGGAAACAGAATATTACCTAATTTGGAATAAATTTTACAAATGGAGAGGCGAGAAAGGAAGTTGTTAGAAGGGATATAAGTAGAGAAAGACTATTAGAAATGTATAATGTATATGTACAGTATGGAATGATCAGACAAAGATACATGTCAAAGATGATACACTATGTTCAATGGTTTTTAACTTTTCTTTTTTTGTATTTAATAAAATCATTAAAAAAATTAAAAAAAAAGAACCTTTAAGAGGAATTGTACTTTTTACTCTAAGATTCCCCCAATTAAAACTATCACCAGAAACTGTGAAAAAACAACCACTTATCTCCACCATCCAGAGTATTGAAATGCATCAGGGATATTATCCCAGGTGGGATGAAAACACATTTAAGATCTCTGCCCGTATTTGCAGGTTTTGTAAAAGCAGCGAAGCCACTGACTTGACTCCAGGTATGTTAATTTAGAAAAAGATTTATGTTTGTATTAAACTTAGACTTTTTGCCATTTTTTCTTTTTTCTTCCTTCCTTCCTAGTGTTTTCCCCATAAGTACAGGATATGCTTTTTTTTTTCCAGATCAATGGAGTGTGTTGATCCATTGATTGCAGTAAGAACTGACCCACCAGCTTGTGCCTGAGCCTCACATTGTGCATTGAGCAAACAACTAACCTAAAGTCACCCAGCCAGTTTTCATGCCTAAGGCAGGACTAGAAATCAGAGTCTCTTGGTTTTTAGCCTGGTGTCTTAACCACTAAACCAAATAGGCTCTCTCTAGACTTTTTGCCATTACACACTGCATATTTATATTAACATAAGAAATTTCCAAATCATATTAAAAAGAAAGCTTAATTTTTGATCTTCAGTGCATTTATGGTTCTTCCCAATGTCATCATTTTGGATACTTCTCAGTGGTTAATTCAATTTCTCAGTGGCTAATCTCAGTTTGCATATCATAATGCCTCTATAAGAAGAGAATTTGATTTCCATGTTTAACAGAAGATAGTAAAATTACTTTCACTTAAAGGTAAACAGAGAGTAAACTGAAGCTACCGATAACGCTCTTCATGATTTGAAATGCATCAGAAAGTATATTTCACTTCCCATTCTTAAACAATATATCAGGTTATATATCAAAGTCCATATGTTTCAATTCAGTTGCCGCTGTCTTTTTCTCCATATAGCTTTACTTTTCCTGCTCCTTCTGTCAGCCAAATGATTCTCACCTCCTTCAGGGGTTTCCTCGTCTCCTGTTACAAAACTGTCGGTTCAATTTTCACTCCCTCTTGGGCTGCTGCCATTGCTCCACGCCGGTTTGAAAGACCGGTTTCATCTCCGCCAATTTTAAGAGTGCTGCTTCATTCTGCTCGGGTGTTTGCTTTCCACCCGACTTCTCTGAAGCTTCCTCTTTAATTTAGCGACCTCTCCGGGATTGGCAAAGCCCTTGCTGGGCTCTTGGCGAAGATTTGCCGGGACTTAGGAACAGAGATATGTTCCTTCACCCGTTCCACGATGACGTCACAGCCGGAAGTCTGGGATAAAGACAATTTCTGATTAAATTAATATGGAACTTTGCAACTGGCAGAAACTTTTAAGGTTTATATTTTATTTCAGTCTATTCATGAATTCTATTTTTTTCTTAGAAATATGTTTCTTAGGGTGCATTTTCCCCATCATTCAGTGAAACTGTATGCATTCTTTGGAAAATAAGACACATAGGTTTGGTGGTTCTTGCCAATTCCATATTCCACCCCACCTCACCCCATCCCAATGCTCAATTACAATGTTTGATGTTGGACTTCAAAGTTTTAGCACCTCTGATTTCTGGCTCTTATGCTTTTTTTTCCAGATCAATGGAGTGTGTTGATCCATTGATTGCAACAAGAACTGACCCACCAGCTTGTGCCTGAGCCTCACATTGTGCGTTGAGCAAGCTACTAACCTAAACTCACCCAGCCAGTTTTCATGCCTAAGGCAGGACTAGAAATCAGAGTCTCTTGGTTTTTAGCCTGGTGTCTTAACCACTAAACCAAATAGGCTCTCCCCAGACTTTTTGCCATTACACACTGCATATCTATATTAACAGTAACAATTCACATGGAATCCTAAGACATTTCCAAATCATATTAAAGAGAAAGCTTAATTTTTGATCTTCAGTGCATTTATGGTTCTTCACCAATGCCAAGGTTTAGAATACTTCTTAGAGGTTAATTCAATTTCTCAGTATCTAATCTCAGCTTTGCATATCATAATGCCTCTATAAGAACAGAATTTGATTTCCATATTTAACAGAAGATAGTAAAATTACTTTCACTTAAAGGTAAACAGAGAGTAAACTGAAGCTACCGATAAGGCTCTTCATGATTTGAAATGCATATTTAACTTCCCATTCTTAAACTATATATCAGATTATATATCAAAGTCCATAAACCTTTAAGTAAAGTTGCAATGGACTTAAGCTTCTCATTTAATTTTTTTGTTACTCCATTTCTTGCTTAGAAAGCACAAGTATATTAATTGGCTTCTTTTGATCAGATATTTGTGTGGTGGCCAGTTTTGATATAAGGGTAAAGTGAGAACTAAGGAAACAGTTTTATTTATCATATTTTCATGGCTACCCATCTCATCAAATTGTGGCTCTGGGCAGTATACAACAATGATTTTTAAAAAAAAAATCATTGAGTTTAGGGAAATGGTTTAGCATGACTCGATTTTCCTTCCAATCATTTTCTATACAGTAAAGGTCTAAGCTTCAATGTGCAATGACTTCACATGTAGATTTGTCCTTTCCATACAGTGTGCATGCTCATGGTCTCCCACTTAAGAACACTACTTTTTGAATCACTCTACTTTTGAGCTCCTTTGTTACAATGCAGTGTAGAAGAAAGTTGACAATAAGACATCAACACAACTTTGCAATCAAAGCAAATAGCATCAAAATTCATGCATCAGTGGAAGGCAGGACTGCAAAAGGAATCAACTGAGGTTACTGTCCCCAAATAAAAGAATATTTAAGTATTCCTTATGGAACCATTATTTCTCCTTACTTCACTTCCCAACTTTAGGAGGTCATCACAGGGGCTCCATAAGTATTTTTCATGTCAACAATCAACAATCAGCTCTGCTTTCTATCATCATTAGCATTGTGCCAATATTATGTCGTATATTCCAAATGGAATTGGAACACTTTCTAATGCTACTTATTGAATTTTGTTTAATGCTTTTCCTGTTTTAATATATTTAATAGACCCTAAACAATAAAAGGGGGGAATGAATTGGATGGGAAATTCACCTACTACATTTCTGGTCAACTCCTACTCTACTGAAAAGGGAGCTGAAATAAACAGGAATCTAGCATTAAGTCCCCTTTTCCAGAATATAGTGGAAGGTTTCTAAATTGGGAAGGGAGAAATAGAGACCCCAACAGCTAGAAATACATTAGAGTTTGACATATAGTTTACAGCAATAGATATAGCAATATCGTGGTACATTATTCCGTAGCCTTCACTTAGATGGCAGTGTGTAAATGAGTTTGTATATAACATGCTTCATACTGAATTTTCATCAACTAGATTTTTAAAAAATGTATTATTCTATATAATAAAAGTTTTCTTGCTAGCAAATATACGATATACGGTAGTAGATATGATAAAATCCTCAAAGAAAATGTCCAGTTGTTTTATGAAGAGAGAAACATGAATGAAGCCCTGAATAACGCAATTTTCTTTACCCTAACAAAGGATCAGAAAGACATTTGAGGATCAGCTAATATCACGAACCCAGTGCCCACAGAGGAAAATCATGGACAACAAAAATGAATCTGTCATTACTGAATTCATTCTTCAGGGATTCACAGGCAATCCCAGAATGCAGTTTTTACTTTTTACAATCTTCCTCTTTGTTTATGCTATCTCTGTCTTAGGGAATGTTGGGATGATTCTGTTGATTTCCACTAACACCCAACTTCACAAACCCATGTATTACTTCCTGGGCAACCTCTCCTTTGTTGATCTCTGCTGCTCTTCAGCCATTTCTCCAAAAATGCTGATTGACTTGTTGGTTGAAGGAAAAAGAATTTCATTTGGTGCTTGTGCTACACAGATCTTTCTGATTGCTGCATTTGAAGTTACAGGGAGTATTTTGTTGGCTATGATGGCCTATGACAGATATGTGGCCATCTGCAATCCACTTCTCTATCCGGCTATCATGTCCAAAAAGGTCTGCCAACAAATGATTGCTGTTGCATATTGCATAGGCCTAATGGATACAATAATATACACATCCCCAATATTTCGACTGATATTCTGCCGGTCAAATGTTATCAATCATTTCTTCTGTGACATACCTCCACTCTTAATGATCTCCTGTTCAGATACATACATCAGTGAAATAGTGATAATTTTCCTTGCTAGCTTTGTTGAAGTAAGCAGCATAGCTATGATTCTTGTATCCTATGCTTATATTTTGAGTACAGTCCTGAGAATGCGCTCTGTTGAAGGCAGGCACAAAGCGTTTTCCACCTGCGGCTCTCACCTGACAGCTGTTGGCATATACCATGGGACAATACTCTTCATGTACTCTCGGCCCAGCTCCAGCTATTCCATGGACCAGGACAAATGGGCCTCATTGTTCTACACAGTTGTGGTCTCCATGTTCAACCCTCTCATCTATAGTCTGAGGAATAAGGAGGTGAAAGATGCTGCAACCAAATCCGTGGGCAACATATGGATTTTTAAAGGGAATAATCCTAGATACATTTAATGGACAATTTCATTACAAGCATTGCCATTTCCAAAAAGGAAGAACATCAGTAAGGAAAAAAATATATTTGCTAGCAATCAACAAGGAGAAGTTCCTGGTAACCTTAAATCACAATTATGATTTTTACACATCACAGGTTCAAAAATCTTTATCACTATGGATAGTAAAAATCAGAAGTTTGTAAATTTGGTACAACAGTGGTTCTCAACCTTTTCTTCACCACTGACTCCCTTTAAACATTTAAAGGACCACAGGCTCCCAAGATCCCCAAAACCTAATTCAATATTTAAATCATAACATTTTTCCAGCCTTCGCGGACCCCCTGTGATGACATCACGCCTCCCCAGGGGTCTGCTGACCACAGGTTGAGAACCCCTGTGATACACTATTATATAATCTTACTATAAAGATTATATTAGTTCACAGTTCAACAAAAATAAAGATTGTGGTCAGTTCTGAATTTTCAAACTTATAAGCGTTTAATATGCTTATACGTCTGTGATTTTTTTAATATATAGTTTTAGTTATTATCTTTACAAACTTGAAAATATCCAAATCCAACTTTATTTTGTGGAAAAGGAGATCCATCTGTTCAATTAGCCTGCCAAACTAGGACAATATTGTTTATGATTTATGTGATTTGGAGTGATCAAGGAGCTCATAAATGCCCTGAGATAATGACTTTGTTTTATGACTGTTGTTTCTAAAGAAGAAGAATATTAGTGAAAATCAATATATTTCTACAGTTTTTTTAAAGGTTGGCTTCTGGGTTCTCATGCTTTTGAAGGTTATCATATATTAATTGGGTGCAGATTAATATTGTAAACAATCACGCTATTGTATCATAAGCCTGGTATTTTATCCAGATGGTTTTTGCATCCATGATTATCATATTTGCAATGTTAATAATAGCTATTTCCATATTATTTTAATAAAAAAATCAAACACATATTCAGCTAGGCTTATCCAATCTATTGCCAGGAAGACTTGGGTTTATTGAATTTCGAATTCAACACATCCAGAAGGGAACCAGAATGAAGAAAGATACAGTATACTAAATATTATACCATTATCCTTTTAACAAAAATGTTTTAACAATTTTGACTGGAATGAGTTTTCTATTTCTTTAGGGTTAGTTTTCAATGTATATTATTCTTCATAGGAAAATTGATGCCCAAAGGGATAAAGACAATTTCTGATTAAATTAATATGGAACTTTGCAACTAGCAGAAACTTTTAAGGTTTATATTTTATTTCAGTCTATTCATGAATTCTATTTTTTTTTTTAGAAATATGTTTCTTAGAGTGCATTTTCCCCATCATTCAGTGAAACTGTATGCATTCTTTGGAAAATAAGATACATAGATTTGGTAGCTCTTGCCAATTCCAAGTTCCACCTCCCCCCCCCCCAAAGCTCAGTTACAGTTTTTATTGTTGGACTTCAAAGTTTTAGGACAGGCACACACAGGCCACTTAAAAAGAAACTGTCACTTAAGGTGAAGTTGCAAGGAGTTCCATTGGTTATGGAACTGGACACTGGGTCTGCCCATTCAATCATTTCTATTCACACTTTCAGAAAGATGTGCTCTAGCAGTGGGTTCCAGGCCAAGCTTAGGCCATCCAATATAGTCTTAACAGACTTCCAAAATTCCAAGGTGTGTGTTAAGGGGGAGGCCACCCTTAAAGTACAATACAAGGATTTTGAAGGTCCATTAGATGTATTGGTAGTTGGGGGTGAATGCATGAGTCTCATTCGACTCGATTGGTTTGAAGCCTTGGGAATACAAGTTACAGGGCTTCACAATTTGCAGACATTAGGTCTACAAGAAGTCTGCAAAGAATTTGCAGATGTCTTCAGCCCCCAGCTGGGAGCATACAAAGGCCCCCCAGTTTCCTTGAAACTGGACCCCACTGTCACTCCCATTAGAGCAGTGGTTCTCAACCTGTGGGACCCCATTTGCGGTCGAACGACCATTTCATGGGGGGTCACCAAACAACGCAGTCTGCCATTTTTTTCCCCTTTTCCTTAGCTGTGCTACTCCCTTTTATTCTATTGGATTTTGAAAGCCAATAGAATAGACTCTCTTGAATAGAGTCTAATTCTATTGGCTTTCAAAAGCCAATAGGAATTGTCCAGGCTGTCTCTGCCCTGCTAAACCTGCCAAAAGTCCCATTCTGCAAACGGTGCTGCACCAGTTGAGTAGTCCTCGACTTACGACCGGTTGAGTAGTCCTCGACTTACGACCGATTGGGGGTCACGGCATTAAAAAGGTTTAGAACCACTGCATTAGAGTGAAAGCAAGGAGAGTACCCTTAGCTTTGAAAGGGAAAATTGATGCTGAATTGGACAAATTGATTCAGCAAGGTGTCTTAGAACCTTTGACTCAAGTCCATGGGAAACTCCCATAGTCACGCCTCTCAAGGCTAATGGGGACATTCGCATCTGTGCAGATTACAAATGCACTCTAAACAAGGCATTGCAACAGCATGCATATCCTGTACCTGTAATCAGCCACATTTTGGCCTCCCTCAAAGGGGGGGGGGGCGTGTTTTTGCAAAGCTGGATTTAGCACAGGCTTATCAACATTTACCTGTTGATGAAGCTGCTGCTGAAGCACAGACTATTGTAACTCATAGGGGGGCATTCAAAGTCAAAAGACTACAATTTGGAGTAAATGTAGCTCCTGGAATTTTCCAAAGTGTAATGGAAAACACCCTGAGAGGTATACCAGGGGTTTGCCCCTATTTTGATGATGTCCTAATAGCAGGAGAATCCACTCAAAATTTAGCTGAGAGATTGAGGGCTGTTCTGCTGCGTTTCAGGAAAACAGGTCTCAAGCTTAAAAAAGACAAATGCAAAATTGGAGTGTCTTCTACAGATTTCCTGGGATTCAGAATAGATGCCAGGGGCATTCACCTTAGAGTCTAAATTAAAGGCTATACTGCAAGCTCCTAGGCCTAAGTCTAAAGCTGAATTACAAGCTTTTCTGGGCCTCTTGAATTTTACAATGCATTCATACCTAACAAAGCTAATGTAGCTGAGCCACTTCATAGTCTCTTAGACAAACAGGCATTGTGGCAGTGGTCACAAGCACATGAAGAAAGCTTCAATGAGGTCAAGGCCTTACTTACATCAAATGATGTGCTTGCACATTTTAATGAAACTCTTCCTGTGTGCATCGCTTGTGATGCTTCCCCTTATGGGGTGGGAGCTGTACTTAGCCATTTAAGAACTGATGGAACTCAGGTTCCTGTTGCATATTACTCCAGAACCTTGTCCTCTGCTGAGCGAAACTATGCTCAGATAGATAGAGAAGCCTTGGCCATTGTTGCTGGAATTAAAAAATTCCATGATTTTCTATATGGCAGACACTTCACGGTCTATACTGACCATAAGCCTCTGTTGGGGTTATTTACTACAAACAAACAAACTCCCCATATCATCTCCCCTAGAATGCTGAGATGGTCCATCTTTCTGTCAGCCTATGACTTTTCCTTGGTTCACAAACCTGGCAAGGAAATGGGCCACACTGATGGCCTTAGTAGATTACCTTTAGAAATGGTAGAGGCTGCCCCTGCCCCTGCCATCAACATTCTTTCCATTCAGGTGTTGCCTGAATCTCCCTTAAATGCCAGGGATGTGGCTGCTTAATCAGCCATGGATCTCACACTCACTCGTGTATTGTCCTGGGTCTTGTCTGGATGGCCTGAGAGTTGTCCAGGTACTGAGTTTCAGAGTTTCTGGCTTAAGAAGCATGAGTTATCCACTTTTCAGGGTTGTCTGTTGTGGGGCAGCTGAGTTGTTATTCCTACCTCAATGAGACCTAGGGTCTTGGCTTCCCTTCATGAGGGCCATCCTGGCATTGTCAGGATGAAGGCACTTGCGCGCAGCCATTTATGGTGGCCAGGGTTAGACAGGGAGATAGAGGCTCAAGTGCATGGATGCCACTTGTGTCAGCGCTCACGCCCGGAAATGCCTCAGGCTCCTCTACATAGATGGGAGGAAACACAGTCACCTTGGTCTAGGGTGCACGTAGATTACACTGGGCCCTTTCAGGGTCAATTCTTCTTGGTCTTGTTGACAGCTATTCAAAGTGGCTTAAGGTTGTACCTGTCTCTTCCACCACTGCTGCCAAGACCATTCAAGTACTGAGAGGGATTTTTGCTGCACATGGGCTCCCAGATGTCCTGGGACAATGGTCCTCAATTCACTTCTTTCGAGTTTCAGGCTTTCTTGCAGGCCAACATGATTCATCATGCCACCTCTGCATCATTCCACCCTTCTGAGGTGGGCAGGAAATAGTTCAATATATCTATATCTTAATAGGAATACTTGTTGCTGATAATAGTTAATAGATAATATTAAGTTTGGCTGTGAAATGTAACCTAAATCATATAACCTTTGTGTCATAATTATAGAGATGTGTTCATGCTATGTAGAAACCATTTTACAAGAAGTGTCAGTGTCAACTAAAAGTCACAGATGTTGTAAGATAGCACCCGTGCAGAAAGGTGTGGTAAGACAACCGTTTGTGTGAACTTCTCCTTTTTCCTTGTGTAGCCTCAAGATATAAACTTCTCTGTTTTAGTGTGTTAAAGGTAGATAAGAAGTCATCTATTAGGTTAAGCGTGGGCGGCAAGCTGTATAAAAGTGACACCCTCAGAGTAACTCAGGGTTCAGAATTTGTCATGTGAATGCTCTGAACCATTGTGCACAAATAAAGCCTGTTTTCTCCAACCCTTCACGGTCTTGTCTTCTGATGTAAGTATCATGGTTTTTTCCACAACAATTATCTGGCGACCGCGGCAGGATGGCAAGGAGTCTTGGGGCTTTCTGGAGGGCACACCCTGATGCCAGGGGCCTGTAGTGTTAGGGGGAACATCCCAGGCGCCATCGGACCTTTTATTCCGAGGGACTTCCCTGTGACACAGGGCTCCAGCATTGGCGGTCGGCCACTCCAAGAACCACTGGTGAAGGGTAAGGAGACCAGGCAACTTTCCAGCCGGCTAGAGGACAAAGGATTTGCCTGCAGGCAAGTATTGAAAGGGAAATAAGGAATCCCTCCCTGTAAGCAGGGACGGAGGAGAGGACTGATCACCCTCTCTTTGGAATAAGGTTGGAGGATTGTTGTGTGTGTTTGCAGTGAGTGAGTGGCGCTCGAACTTCCCATCGCTGACCGTTGAGTTTCCGGCTCCCTGGGTCTAGTGCGTATAAGTGAAACCCTCAGTGTAATCCCGAGTGGAAGGACCCCTTACCTTCCTCTCATCCCCTTTCCTCATTTGTCTTGTCTGGTGCCCTGGGATGCTCATGGGGTGATGGTGAAAGTGTACTCCTTACTCCATTGGGGTGTATGTTAAAGCATTTTAAATCTGCTTATGAGGATCAGGATTATGGTATTAAGTGGAGCAGGCATAAGTTGAAGATCTTCTGTAAGGTAGATTGGCCCAGCTTTAACATAGGCTGGCCAAGCACAGGGACACTAGATCCATTCATTGCTCTAAAAGTACATTAGTTAGTGTTCAATCCCATGTTAGGGCACCCAGACCAGGCACCCTATATTGATGTGTGGCTCGGCTTGTTGCAAAGACCTTCACCATGGATTCAGAAATGCAAAACTGTCCCCTATGTTAAAAAGTTTAGAAGATAGAACAAGCTGGGGACAAGCCATAATCCAACCAGATGTTCAGGATCAAGGGACCCAACTGGACCTTCAGCAAGAGGTGTTGAGGGGGTCCAAGGCAGAAGAGGAACGGATGGGACTGCAAACAGAAGACAGAGAAGTGGGAGGACTGATAGCCGAACAAACAA
The DNA here is from genome assembly GCF_016545835.1 of Crotalus tigris. Classification (NCBI taxonomy): domain Eukaryota; kingdom Metazoa; phylum Chordata; class Lepidosauria; order Squamata; family Viperidae; genus Crotalus; species Crotalus tigris. The sequence continues at coordinate 1,849,629 of NW_024096618.1, read as the reverse complement.
GGACAAAGACTGAGGAAGCATCTTTGAATGCTCCCCTTAGACAAGTAGATCAATTGGTTGTCAGTAAGGACAATCCAGCAGAAACAGCCACAGCTCCTCTATTCCAACATATGCCTTTTACTACATCAGACCTTCTTGCTTGGAAATTTCATTATGGCCCATTTAGTGAAAAAAACAAATCAATTGTCTGAAAGACTTTTGTGAATAGAGAAAAGGAGGAGGAAAAGAAAAAGGATCAGAAAATGCAAAGGAAAGCTGAATTGCTTGCAGTGGCTATGATGGGGGTGTCAAGGGGAGGTGGCAGAGGTAGAGGATGGGGAAGGGTGTTAGGACAAAACCAGTGTGCCATATGTAAGAAGGAAGGACACTGGAAGGGTGAATGTCCAGAAAGAGAAAAGGATGAAGAAAAAGGAGGGGGAAGAGGCAGGTTTGCGAAGAGCTACAGAGGTGGCCCAAGGAGAAGCCAGGGAGGGAGAGAAAGAAGAGAATTTTCAAGGAGGCTCTAATGTGCGCCCCTAGTTTAGGTCTACTAGACTTGGAAAAGTTATTTCAACTGTTTGTAGATACAAAGCAAAATGTGGCAGTAGGAACCTGGCATCACCCGGTCACTTATCTGTCTAAACAGCTTGACAATGTAGCCAGAGGATGGCCTTAAAGCAAGTGCTGGAACAGCGTTATTAACACAGGAAGCTAACAAGTTGACTTTTGGACAAAAGTTAGATATCTACACACCCCATGCTCTTAAAGCTGTCTTAGAAGCAAAAGGACATTTGTGGCTGACCAACCCACACATGCTGAAGTATCAAGCCCTAATAATACATAATCCAATGGTTATATTAATTCAATCAAACTCACTGAATCCAGCCACGCTGTTGCCTGAACCACACTTGGAAACCACACATAGTTGCATACAAGCCATCGAAGAAACTTACACTAGCCGCACAGACATGAGAGATGTCCCCCTGCTTGATCCAGACTTTACAATATACACGGGTAGAACTAGTTTTATGCAAGAAGACATTCGAAAGGCAGGATGTGCTGTGGTGATTTTGGAGGAAGTATGGGAAGCTGAGCAACTTCCGCCCGGTACAAATGCTCAGCTAGCTGACCTGCATGCATTAACTAGAGCTTTGGAGTTGGCAAAATGAAAGTGCATTAATATTTACACAGACTCTAAGTATGCATTCCTAACAGTGCAAGTCCATGGAGCCTTATATAAAGTAAGGGGACTTATAACATCAGGGGGAAAGGATGTTAAATATGGACCACAGATATTGCGTCTGTTGAATAGTGTGGGGAGCCTAAGGAAGTAGCTGTAATGCATTGCAAAGGCCATCAGAAGGGAGCATCAGATATTCAATTAGGAAATAATAAGGCAGACAGGGAAGCTCACATTGCTGTACTAAAGGCACCTTTTGAGCATACAAATTGTCTAGCTTTGTGGACCCCTGAGGAACAGGAACAGGGTAAACCAAACTACTCTCAGGAAGACTTGGACAAAGCTGAGATGCTGGAAGCAAGGCAGGAAGATGGTTGATGGATTTTGCCAGACCAGCGAGTCTTTATCCCAGGATATATGGCATGAGATGCAGTACAACAGGTTTATAAGCAACTGCACCTGGGAAAGGTGGCACTGGCAAATGCCCTGAAGAGAGAGGTTTACATTGACAAAATACACAGTATTGCAGCAAATGTTTGTGCTAGATGTGAGATCTGTTCCACCAACAACCCAAGGCAAGGACCCCAACTGCCTCAAGGACATCAGCCCAGAGGAAATTATCCCTTCAATTCCTTGATGATTGATTTCACTGACATGCCATGCTCAGGTCCCTATAACGCAATGCTAGTCATAGTACGTACATACACTGGATGGCCGGATTGCATCCCTACAAGGAAGAGGGAAAAAAAGCAACTGAGGTCGCAAAAGCCTTGCTTCATATTATTATTCCCAGGTATGGGTTGCCATCTAGAATCTCTTCAGATAATGGTCCTGAATTTATCCATAGAGCCACCCAAAAGATAGCAGCTATGCTAGGAATAACATGGAAGCTTGACTGTAGTTTCCATGCTCAATCAGGAGGAAGGGTGGAGAGAATACATAGACCATTAAGGAAAAATTGGCAAAAATATGTCAGGAGACTCAGCTTAAGTGGCCAGATGCTTTAAATATGGCCCTGGTTGTGGTAAGGTGTGCCCCACAAAGGGGGCTGCTCGTGTCTCCCTTTGAATTATTGTATGGCAGAGTCCCCAACTTACTCAAACCAGGTGTCCAGAACTCTGAACAAGTGGCAGATACTGTTAAATTAGAATAGCTGCAGGTTCTTAACACTATAGTCCAGTGGTTACACCAATATGTTCTAACCCAAAGACCCCATGTCTTGGTTACACTAACACATAATATACCACCGGGACAGGAGGTCTGGGTAAAGGATTGGAAGAGGGAAGTCTTAAGCCTAAAGTGGAAAGGGCTGTATACTGTTGTTATGTGTTCTCCCCTTGCTATTAAGGTGGCTGAAATCAAATTGTGGATCCATTGGTCCAGGATTAAATTGGCAGCCCCCACCCAATGGAAAGTGAATAGTAACCCAACTCAACCCTTTAAACTATCCCTGCATCGTAGGAGAAGGAGCCTCTCCTCTTCTGGTGACACCCCGGAAGCTGCACCCCTGCAAACGGGAGAGGTGAAGCAAACCCCTGCAGGTGTTACTCCGGAAGCACGGCAACAAACAACCCATCGCACGGGCAACAAAAGGTCCCTACCTTGGAAACTGCGTTCACTTCATTAGTCTTAAAAGTCTTTTTAATTGGTTATGGATTCCACCCAGAGAATGAGGGAAACTGCCTGTATTAGGAAAGGGCTCATCCCAACAATTTGGGTGGTGGTAATGTTGTTGTTAATCACTGTTATAATTAACTCTCTGTTTCTGTATAGAGGGATCACAGTCAAAGAGAAGGGGGTTGAGGGTGTGCCTGAGGACTGGCTAATTGAACCCGATGATCTGAATATCAGTAAGGCTGTCACCCATCCCCCACTTTAAGTTCTCCAGAACCTGTATCAACCTCTGTGGGACAGGGTCTTTCCACAAGGGAGGGAGATCATAAGGGAGTAAGTGGTGATGAATATCTCTTGGGGGACCCACGACCTTACCCTTCAGACCACGTCCCTCCTTGTGATGAATGTTTTGCAGACCTTCCTACAGGGAGACACTTTGTTTATATGGCTTTGGTATTGAGGGGATTGGTGAAGACCCTAAGACCTACCTCACGGTCCAAGTAGAATGAATCTATGATGGGCAAATTAGGTCTTTAGGCTGGTCTGTATATGATAATCTGAAGAAACTGGAAGATGACCCCCTCCCTATAAGTACAACAGCTATTAATTTGTTTATTGAAATGGCTGAGGAGGTGGCAAAAACACTCACTATAAAGAATTGTTTTGTATGTGGTGGTACCAACATGGGGGAGCAATGGCCATGGGAAGCTTTAGAGGCCACCCCTGAAATTTATAACATGTTTAATGCTGAAAACGTGACAGCTCGAACTCGCTTCTCAGGAGCTGTGTGGACTTTGGCTATTAACCTGGTTGGGAGGAACTATTTCTTCAGAAACCATACTGTGCCGGTAGGACATCTAATCTGTTTGGGATATTGGGATCAGGACTATGTAAAATGGGTCTCTCCTGGTCAAAGCCCAGAGCCCACTGAATTTGAGGGAACTCTGCTCCCCTATCTTAAAGGCACTCAAAATGAGTGGATTGCCCCAGAAAACATGTATTGTATTTGTGGTAATTTGGCCTATGAGAGGCTACCCCTAAACTGGGCAGGAACCTGTGTTTTAGGTTGGATTAAACCATCCTTCTTCCTGTTACCTATCAGGGCCCGACAGCTGCTAGGTGTACCTGTATATGACCCCATAGGGATGCTGAGACGAAGGAGAGATGTGGAAACCGCTTTCTCTAATTTCCCCTGTAAAGAGCTAGCTGAATATGAGAAGACCAATGTCTGGAATTCGGAAAGAATAGTGTGCTCTTATGGACAGGCTACATGGGCTGAGGATGGGTCATATGGCTACAGAACACCTATCTATATGTTAAACAGGATTATCCGACTTCAAGCTGTCTTGGATCTTGCAGGCCAACGTTTGGATAAGGCTCTCAATATATTGTCTGATACTACTGATAAGATTCGAAGAGCAGTATATCAGAATAAGTTGGCCTAGATTACATCTTGGCAAAGGAAGGAGGTGTTTGTGGTAAGTTCAACCTTTCCAATTGTTGTTTGCAAATTGATGAGACAGGAAAAGCCATTAAGCAGTTGACCACTGAAATGAGGCACCTTACCCATAATGCTGACCAAGAATGGAAAGGTTTTGACTTTACCCAAGTGTTTACATCTTGGTTTCCAAAGCTGCCTGGTTTGCAAGCCATTGTGGCCCTTGTGGGAATCATTGCCCTTGGTTGTCTAATTCTACCTTGTATTTTACCTATTGTTACTCACACCATTTTCAAGAGCCTCTCTATGCTCGTTGAGAAAAGAGCCATAGCCCAGGTCATGGCCCTTGTAGAGGAAGCGGAATATGCTACCTTATGTTATCCTCCAAGGTATGAAACTCCTCAATAATCTCATGATTTTAGTGAAGTTTCAAGGGGAGGAAATGAGGTGGGCAGGAAATAGTTCAATATATCTATATCTTAATAGGAATGCTTGTTGCTGATAATAGTTAATAGATAATATTAAGCTTGGCTGTGAAATGTAACCTAAATCATATAACCTGTGTTTCATAATTATAGAGATGTGTTCATGCTATGTAGAAACCATTTTACAAGAAGTGTCAGTGTCAACTAAAAGTCACAGATGTTGTAAGATAGCACCCGTGCAGAAAGGTGTGGTAAGACAACCGTTTGTGTGAACTTCTCCTTTTTCCTTGTGTAGCCTCAAGATATAAACTTCTCTGTTTTAGTGTGTTAAAGGTAGATAAGAAGTCATCTATTAGGTTAAGCGTGGGCGGCAAGCTGTATAAAAGTGACACCCTCAGAGTAACTCAGGGTTCAGAATTTGTCATGTGAATGCTCTGAACCATTGTGCACAAATAAAGCCTGTTTTCTCCAACCCTTCGTGGTCTTGTCTTCTGATGTAAGTATCGTGTTTTTTTCCACAACACTTCCACCAACGGTATGGCTGAGCGGATGGTCCGCATCACCAAGAATGCGCTAAAGAAACTGACCTACGTGGACTGGCACCACACCTGGCAGACTTTCTTCTTGCTTACTACACCACACCTTCAACTTCCACTGGGAAGAGCCCAGCTGAACTCCGTTGGGGGCGCAAACTGATCACCAAACTTGACAGGTTGCACCCGGACAGACTGCCTCCTAAGGTCACCCAACCCAGGGCACTGCAGTGTCTGCAAGTGGGTGCCCCAGTATGGACCCAGAATTACGGGCCCAGTCACTTGTGGGTTCCTGCCGTAGTATGCAAGGTTACTGGTCCATTGCCCTATGAGGTCTCCTTGGACGACGGTCGTGTCCTTCGGCGGCATATCAATCAGCTGTGTACGAGACTGGACTTACCCTCTGTAACTCCTGAGCTTTCTTCAGGGGGGGAGGGGGACCACTATGGGCAAAGGGAAGGGTGTTGGCAGCAGCCGGGGCCAAACAGAGAGGCCGAAGATGGGCTGTTCCAGGGTTCTGCAAATGTTCCAAACAAGAATTCAGGGGAACAAGAAATAATACAGGCACCAGTGCCTACTCCAGCCAGGGAGTCACCCAGGGGGCATACTCATCATTCACAACTTCCATTCAGTACTCCAGTCAGGGAGAATAACCGGGAGCATCCTAATAACCCAAACATTGGAAGAGAATTTGCACACAAACAGTCAAGTTGGCCCAGTACTGCTACTGCTTCCAAAAGAAAGTCTTCACACAGGGAGGTGGTCAGGGAGGCAAATCCCAATTCTGGCACCTCTGGCATAGATTGGGGGGCAATTGAATATTGGGGCACTGCAGAAACCCCAGATAATCCCGTTACAGGGCTTGGGAGTGAAGGGTTGCATTCCCTTGATAGGTCCATTGTGGACTTGGAGAGTTCTACAGAAATGCCAAACATTGGCAGGCATACAGAGGGGCATGAGAGCCTATAGTTAGGCAGGTCAACCAGGTTCATGGGGGAGCAAAGTCCTGGTCTGACGAGCCCGGTCGGCAAGCAAGCAGACCAGGCAATGGGACACAGTTCACGGGAACCCCCAGGGTTTGAAAGAGGGGGCAACTACACTTCATCCTCTGCACAAGAGGAAGTAGGGGTTCTCAGAACCTGAAGAGGTCACAGAGAGTAAAAAGTTCTCCCAAGTATCTTGAGGACTTTGTAACCCTGCTGTCAAAGCAAGGAAAGTGAGAGGGTGCCTGCTGTTGTTGGAAAAAACTGGGAGTGTGAGTATTGGGTAGTTAATTCCAAAACAATAGGCCAGTACCATTTGTGGGGTGGCTAGTGCACAGCTGCAATGGATGTGCAGGTTTTGGGTTGGCACACCACGCTCATGTTGAGGTCGCGTATAACTACCTATATAGTTAATAAGTCTCATCCAGGGGGGAGGGGTGTTGTGTCCTGAGCCTGCAAAGGCAGACTCGGGACGTTGCAATGGTCCTGGGCAGTTGCAAGCTGCCCGGGACCAGACTGAGTGGCGCCGGCTTCATGCGCATGCGTGAGGCGCAGGAGCGTGCTAGAATGTTACCTTTTTGCCCGGGGATGCTATTAAAGGAGTCAGAGAGGCCTGCGAGCCTCAGAGCTGTGACGGAGAGAGAACTACTTAAAATAAAGGGCTGTTGGAATTATAGAATGTGCTGTATTCATTCGCCGTTGACTCAAGGACTCAACAGTTGGCGTATAAATTGAGAAGACAGAAAGAGAAGCAACAGATTATTAACCTGCAAGATGAGAAAGGAGAGATTCAACATGATGAGATCACTAAATCACAGCCATCAAAAAGAAACTTTAAGAGGAATTGTACTTTTTACTCTAAGATTCCTCCAATTAAAACTATCACCAGAAACTGTGAAAATGCAATCACATATCTCCACCATCCAGAGTATTGAAATGCATGAGGGATATTATCCCAGGTGGGATGAAAACACATTTAAGATCTCTGCCCGTATTTGCAGGTTTTGTAAAAGCAGCGAAGCCACTGACTTGACTCCAGGTATGTTAATTTAGAAAAAGATTTATGTTTGTGTTAAACTTAGACTTTTTGCCATTTTTTCTTTTTTCTTCCTTTCTTCCTAGTGTTTTCCCCGTAAGTACAATATATGCTTTTTTTTCCTGATCAATGGAGTGTGTTGATCCATTGATTGCAGTAAGAACTGACCCACCAGCTTGTGCCTGAGCCTCACATTGTGCCTTGAGCAAGCTACTAACCTAAACTCACCCAGCCAGTTTTCATGCCTAAGACAGGACTAGAAATCAGAGTCTCTTGGTTTTTAGCCTGATGTCTTAACCACTAAACCAAATAGGCTCTCCCTAGACCAGTGGTTCTCAACCTTTCTAATGCCGCGACCCCATAATACAGTTCCCCATATTGTGGTGACCCCCAACCACTTATACATCACTGGGTGCCAGGGGCATGGCCAAAGAAAAGGGGGGGGGGAATGGCGGACAGCCTTGTTTGGCGACCCCCGTGAAATGGTCGTTCGACCCCAAATGGGGTCCCGACCCACAGGTTGAGAACCACTGCCCTAGACTTTTAACCATTACACACTGCATATTTATATTAACAGTAACAATTCACGTGGATTCCTAAGATGTTTCCAAATCATATTAAAGAGAAAGCTTAAATTTTGATCTTCAGTGCATTTATGATTCTTCACAATGTCATCGTTTTGGATACTTCTTAGTGGTTAATTCAATTTCTCAGTGTCTAATCTCAGGTTTGCATAACATAATGCCTCTATAAGAAGAGAATTTGATTTCCATGTTTAACAGAAGATAGTAAAATTACTTTCACTTGAAGGTAAACAGAGAGTAAACTGAAGCTACCGATAAGGCTCTTAATGATTTGAAATGCATATTTAACTTCCCATTCTTAAACAACATATCAGGTTATATATCAAAGTCCATAAACCTTTAAGTAAAGTTGCAATGGACTTAAGCTTCTCATTTAATTTTTTTGTTACTCCATTTCTTGCTTAGAAAGCACAAGTATATTAATTGGCTTCTTTTGATCAGATATTTGTGTGGTGGCCAGTTTTGATATAAGGGTAAAGTGAGAACTAAGGAAACATTTTTATTTATCATATTTTTATGGCTACCCATCTCATCAAATTGTGGCTCTGGGCAGTACACAACGATGATTTTTTAAAAAAAAAATCATTGAGTTTAGGGAAATGGTTTAGCATGACTCAATTTTCATTCCAATCTTTTTCTATACTGTAAAGGTCTAAGCTTCAATGTGCAATGACTTCACATCTAGATTTGTCCTTTCCATAAAGTGTGCATGCTATTTGAGGATATTGCTCATGGGTCTCCCACCTAAGAACACTACTTTTGAATCACTCTACTTTCAAGCTCCTTTGTTACAATGCAGTCTAGAAGAAAGTTGACAATAAGACATCAACACAACTTTGCAATCAAACCAAATAGCATCAAAATTCATCCATCAATGGAAGTCAGGACTGCAAAAGGAATCAACTGAGGTTACTGTCCCCAAATAAAAGAATGTTTAGGTATTCCTTATAGAACCGCTATTTCTCCTTAGTTCACTTCCCAACTTTAGGGGGTCATCACAGGGGCTCCATAAGTATTTTTCATGTCAACAATCAACAATCAGCTCTGCTTTCTATCATCATTAGCATTGTGCCAATATTATGTCATAAACTCCAAATGGAATTGAAGCAAAAACTTTGCAATGCTACTTATTGAATTTTGTTTAATGCTTTTCCTGTTTAAATATATTTTAGTAGACCCTAAACAATAAAATGGAGGAATGAATTGGATGGGAAATTCACCTACTATATTTCTGGTCAACTCCTAATCTACTGAAAAGAGAGCTGAAATAAACAGGAATCTGGCATTAAGTCCCCTTTTCCAGAATATAATGGAAGGTTTTAAATTGGGGAGGGGGAAATAGAGGCTTCAGCTGCTAAAAATACATTAAAGTTTGACATATAGTTTACAGCAATAGATATAGCAATATTGTGGTACATTATTCCACTGCCTTCACTTACATGGCAGTGTGTAAATGAGGTTGTATATAACATGCTTCATATTGAATTTTCATCAACTAGGTATTTAAAAATGTATTATTCTATATAATAAAAGTTTTCTTGCTAGCAAATATACGATATACGGTAGTAGATATGATAAAATCCTCAAAGAAAATGTCCACTTGTTTTATGAAGAGAGAAACATGAATGAAATCCTTAATAATGCAATTTTCTTTACCCTAACAAAGGATCAGAAAGACATTTGAGGATCAGCTAATATCATGAACCCAGTGCCCACAGAGGAAAATCATGGACAACAAAAATGAATCTGTCATTACTGAATTCATTCTTCAGGGATTCACAGGCAATCCCAGAATGCAGTTTTTACTTTTTACAATCTTCCTCTTTGTTTATGCCATCTCTGTCTTAGGGAATGTTGGGATGATTCTGTTGATTTCCACTAACACCCAACTTCACAAACCCATGTATTACTTCCTGGGCAACCTCTCCTTTGTTGATCTCTGCTGCTCTTCAGCCATTTCTCCAAAAATGCTGATTGACTTGTTGGTTGAAGGAAAAAGAATTTCATTTGGTGCTTGTGCTACACAGATCTTTCTGATTGCTGCATTTGAAGTTACAGGGAGTATTTTGTTGGCTATGATGGCCTATGACAGATACGTGGGCATCTGCAATCCACTTCTCTATCCGGCTATCATGTCCAAAAAGGTCTGCCAACAAATGATTGCTGTTGCATATTGCATAGGCCTAATGGATGCAACAATATACACATCCTCAATATTTTGACTGATATTCTGCCGGTCAAATGTTATTAATCATTTCTTCTGTGACATACCTCCACTCTTAATGATCTCCTGTTTAGATACATACATCAGTGAAATAGTGATAATTGTCATTGCTGGCTTTGTTGAAGTAAGCAGCATAGCTATGATTCTTGTATCCTATGCTTATATTTTGAGTACAGTCCTGAGAATGTGCTCGGCTGAGGGCAGGCACAAAGCATTTTCCACCTGCGGCTCTCACCTGACAGCTGTTGGCATATACCATGGGACAATGCTCTTCATGTACTTTCGGCCCAACTCCAGCTATTCCATGGACCAAGACAAATGGGCCTCATTGTTCTACACAGTTGTAGTCTCCATGTTCAACTCTCTCATCTACAGTCTGAGGAATAAGGAGGTGAATGATGCTGCAACCAAATCCGTGGGCAACATATTGATTTTTAAAGGGAATAATCCTAGATATATTTAATGGACAACTTCATTACAAGCATTGCCATTTCCAAAAAGGAAGAACATCAGTAAGGAAAAGAATATATTTGCCAGCTTAATTTGCACTTCATGATCACTCTGCCCAGTACTTTTTTTGTAAAAAAAAAAAAAAAAAAGGTGCCGGAACTCACACATGTCATACAACCCGCCGGCCTTGCCTACCCTACAAGGTTCCATCCAAAAAAGGTGCCGGAACTCCCTTCTGGGCGTTCTATGACCAAAAAAGCCCTGACTCTGCCAATGATTACTCACATCATTAATATCACTTTTTATTCAAGTGAGTTCCCCTGCCACTTTGGTGGTGATGAGATTCTTTCTGAAGAAACAGTCTCAGCCACAGTATTTGATATTTAGCCAAACTGAGGGGAGAGTAGCTTCAGAAGCTATTAGATACAATAAACTATCTTGATCCAACCCAGCCATTGATCAAGCCCAAATGTGGTAGAGAAGCCTTGCTCACTCTGATGGGTTAGGTATGCTAGCACAGACATAGGGAAAGTAGAACCCTGTTTATACACTTACATCTTTCAGTGAATTTTTACATCACTGATCATGGAGCATTGGAATTAGAGAGGACAGAAGTTTTGGTGTCAACCTTTTACAATATTACTGTCAGAATTGCTTTACTAGGTTAACTTTGTCTAATTAACATAGAATTAGTTTTTTATCATGCTTTTCCTTTCTTGTAAGATCAAAATTCCTCTAAATTATAAAGAATTGAACATGGGAGATGTTATGTCCTGAGCCTGTGCAAGCAGGCTCGGGGCATTGCAAACGGTCCCAGGCAGGTGCAAGTTGCCCGGGACCAGACAGGCTGTCGCCAGTACTTGTGCACATGCGCAAGTGCTGGCGCGCCAAAAGTTGCAGATTGACCCGGGGATGGCCTATATAAGAGGCCAGGAGTTTTGGGCGTTGTCGGCGTCTTCTAACTGTAAGCTGAACTAAAGAATAAAGAAGTTTCCTGAGAACTACAACTGCTTCTCGTGTCTTGCCATTTCGCGAAGGACTCAACACTGGTGACGAAGGTGGGATTGCCTTACATCAACAAAAAGGTGTAAGCTTACCCGAGTGAATCCTGAACGGCAGGAACGGCGTTGACTCGGCAGCTACCCGCCAATCCAGCATGCATTCGGGGGTAGGCTGGCTGATAGACCCTTCCTGATACAAAAATGGCAAAAATTGGAAGGCTTTTGGAATTTGACGTCTCACATCCAGAGAGGTGGGAGTCCTACGTAGCCAGGGTGGAAAACTACCTCAAGGTGAACCAAGTGAGGGAAGATAGTTTGAAGGCTGCCACCCTGCTGTGCGTTTGCGGTCAAGATGCATTCGAAATCGCTGAGAACCTTGCAGCACCTGTTCCTTTAGATTCTGTCAGCTACGCAGATCTAAAAAAGCTACTGAAGGAGCACTTCCAGCCTAAGATGTCCGTCATCGTGTGGCGCCACACCTTCGAGCAGAGGGATCAATGACCCAGAGAATCGGCCAAGGAGTACATTGCCGCATTAAGGAAAGCCGCCAAACATTGCGAGTTCAAGGACCTCGAAGAGCGACTGAGGGACAGATTCGTATGCGGGCTAAGGCATCAAGAGTTACAACAGAGACTTTTTGCTAAGGAGGACTTGTCTTTCCAAGATGCCTTAAGAGAGGTCACCGCAGAAGAAGCAGCGGGCGGCGCCATCAAGAACATGCGGCCGATCAGGAACAGTCCAGATGCTGCATCCGTGCACCAGGAAGAAGTCCAAAGAAACTCTGAGGAGGATCCGGATGAGGAAGTCGACCGTCTCCACCCCACAAAGGAAGGAAATCAGAAGGGAAGCTCTTCAGCTCCACTCAAGTGCATCGGCTGTGGAGGTCGCCACAGGAGAACCGACTGCAAGTTCCACTCTGCTACCTACCGGGCATGCGGCAAACAAGGACACATTGCAGCTGTGTGTCTGGGCCGACGAAAGGTACAACCTCAGGAACAACTGCGCCTGAAAGATACCAGGGGTCCAAGCCAGAATAGGGTGGGGTTTTGCGCTTCGCAAAGCAGCATCTATAGGACAGGCACACACAAGCCTATTAAGAAAAAGCTATCACTTAAGGTAAAGATACAAGGGGTTCCATTAACTATGGAACTGGACACGGGGTCTGCACTTTCAATCATTTCTATGCATACATTTAGGAAGATCTGTTCCGGCAGCGGAATCCAGGCCAAGTTGAGGCCTTCTGACATTGTGCTAACAGACTTTCAAAACTCCAGAGTGTGTGTTAAGGGGGAGGCCACCCTTAACGTGCAATATAAGGATTTTGAGGGTCCACTAGACCTATTAGTAGTAGAAGGTGAACGAACGAGTCTCATAGGACTCGAGTGGTTTGAGGCTTTGGGGATACACGTCACAGGGCTCAACAGTCTACAAACACTCGACCTACAGGAAGTCTGCAAAGAATTTGCAGATGTTTTCAGCCCCCAGCTGGGCACATTCAAAGGACCCCCTGTGTCACTAAAGCTAGACCCCACTGTCACTCCCATTAGAATTAAAGCAAGAAGGGTCCCTTGTGCTTTAAAGAGTAAAATTGACACTGAGCTGGATAAACTGATCCAACAAGGAATTCTAGAACCTGTTGACTCCAGTCCCTGGGAGACCCCCATTGTCACGCCCCTCAAGGCAAATGGGGACATTCGCATCTGTGCTGATTACAAATGCACTCTGAATAAGGCATTGCAGCAACATGCCTATCCTGTTCCTGTGGTCAGTCATATTCTGGCCTCCCTCAGGGGGGGGCGTGTTTTTGCAAAGCTTGACCTAGCTCAAGCATATCAACAGCTGCCTGTTGATGATGATTCTGCTATAGCTCAGACCATTGTGACCCACAGAGGAGCCTTCAAGGTAAAGAGGCTACAATTTGGAGTAAATGTCGCTCCTGGAATTTTCCAAAGCGTAATGGAAAACACACTACGGGGTATACCAGGGGTTTGCCCCTACTTTGATGATGTCTTAATTGCAGGAGACTCCACAGACAATTTAGCTGAAAGGCTGAGGGCTGTCCTGTCAAGGTTCAGGAAAACAGGCCTCAAACTTAAAAAGGACAAATGCAAAATTGGGTGCCTTCTACTGATTTCCTGGGGTTCAAAATTGATGCTGCTGGGATTCACTCTGCTGAATCCAAACTAAAAGCTATTATGCATGCCCCTAGGCCAAAGTCTAAGGCCGAACTACAGGCCTTTCTGGGCCTTCTGAATTTCTACAATTCCTTTCTTCCACATAAGGCTAGTGTAGCTGAGCCTCTTCACAGGCTATTAGATAAACAGGCAGTGTGGCAGTGGTCACAAACACATGAGGCAAGTTTCAATGAGGTCAAGGCCTTACTCACTTCTAACAGTGTACTTGCACATTTCAATGAATCCCTTCCTGTGTGCATCGCTTGTGATGCTTTCCCTTATGGGGTAGGAGCTGTACTGAGCCACCTTAGGTCTGATGGAACTCAGGTTCCTGTTGCATATTACTCCAGAACATTATCTTCTGCTGAGCGTAATTATGCTCAAATAGACAGGGAGGCCCTAGCTGTTGTTGCTGGGATTAAAAAATTCCATGATTTTTTATATGGTAGTCATTTCACGGTCTTCACTGACCATAAGCCTTTGCTGGGACTGTTTACCACACGTAAGCAAACCCCCCAAATCATCTCCCCCAGGATGCTCAGGTGGTCTATCTTTTTGTCTGCATATGATTTTTCCCTACTTCACAAGCCTGGGAAGGAAATGGGCCATGCTGATGGCCTCAGTAGATTACCCCTGCCGGTAATAGAAGCTGACCCTGCGCCAGCTATCAATCTTCTTTCTATCCAAGCATTGCCCAACTCCCCTCTGAATGCCAGGGATGTAGCTGCTGAATCGGGCACAGATCACACACTTTCACGTGTCCTTTCTTGGGTTTTGTCTGGATGGCCTGAGCACTGCCCTAATCCTGAGTTTCAGAGTTTCTAGTCTAAAAGGAACGAGTTGTCCACCTCTCAGGGTTGTCTGCTTTGGGGAAGCAGAGTTGTCATTCCCACCTCAATGAGGACTAGGGTCTTAGGTTCCCTCCACGAGGGTCATCCTGGCATTGTACGAATGAAGGCTCTTGCGCGCAGCCACTTGTGGTGGCCTGGCCTAGACAAAGACATTGAAGCTAAGGTGCATGCATGCCACCTTTGTCAACGCTCGTGCCCTGAAATGCCCCAAGCTCCTGTACATAGATGGGAGGAAACACAATCTCCATGGTCTAGGGTGCACATTGACTACACTGGGCCCTTTCAGGGTCAATTCTTCTTGGTCCTCGTTGACAGCCATTCAAAATGGCTTGAGGTTGTACCTGTCTCATCCACCACCACTGCAAAGACCATTCAGGTACTGAGGGGGATTTTTGCTGCACACGGGCTCCCAGACGTCATTGTGTCTGACAACGGCCCACAATTCACTTCCTCCGAATTTCAAGCTTTCTTGCAGGCTAACCTGATTCGTCATGCCACCTCTGCACCCTTCCACCCGTCCACCAACAGTATGGCTGAACACATGGTTCGCATCACCAAGGACGCCTTGAAGAAAATTATTTATGGAGACTGGCATCACAGGTTGGCTGACTTCCTCCTTTCTTATCGCACCACACCGTCCACTTCTACAGGGAGAAGCCCAGCTGAACTTCGTTGGGGGCGCAAACTGACTACCAAGCTTGACCGGTTGCATCCGGACAGACTGCCTCCTTCTGTTTCACACCCCAGGGCACCTAGGCAACTACTTGTGGGTGTCCCGGTTTGGACTCGTAATTACGGGCCTGGTCATACATGGGTCCCCGCTTCTATATCCAGGGTCACAGGTCCTCTGTCTTACGAGGTGTCCCTGGACAACGGTCGTGTCCTGCGTCGGCACATTGACCAACTTCGCCCTAGATGGGACCTTCCCGCTGAGACTCCTGGGTCTTTTCCAGGGGGGGAGGGGGAACCCTTTGGGCAAAGGGAGGGGCATGGAATGATGCCCATTATCAATGGGGAAGCTACAAACAGCCCATCTCAAGATTCCGCGAGTGCTCCAAACAGGAATTCAAGGAACCTAACTAGATACCAGGCATCAACGCCTACTCCAGCCAGGGAGTCACCCCGGGGGCATAATCACTACTCACCCGCATCACTCAGTACTCCAGTCAGGGAGAATACCCGGGAGCATCCCAACAATACATACCCTGCAAGAGAGCTGGCACACACTCCTTCTAGTTGGCCCAACACTACCCCTGTCCCCAGAAGGGGGCAAACACACAGGGAGGTGGTCGAGGACCCAAATCCCGACTACAACACCTCTGACTTCACTCAGGGGACAACTGAGTTTTGGGACAGTACTGAAAACCACACAAGCCCGGACACAGAACGGGATTCAGGGGACAGACAGCCTCCTGACAGGTCTTGGACGGACCTAGGAGGTTCTACAGAAATGCCCAACAGTGACAGTCACTTAGAAGGGCCAGAGAGCCTACAGCTAGGCAGGACAACCAGGTCACACAGAGAAAAAAGTCCTGGCCTGACGAGCCCGGTGGGCAAGCAAGCAGGCCAGGCAGTGCAGCACAGCTCTTGGGAACCCCCAAGGCAAAATAGGGGGGGACAGGCACGCATCACCCCTCAGTCAAAGGGTACTTGGCAAGCACCCAGAGCTTAGGAGGTCACAGAGAGCAAGGAAATCTCCTAAGTATTTGGAGGATTTTGTAACCCTCTTGGCAAAACAGAGCTAGTAAAAAAGTAAAGCACTGAGGCTGATGGAAACGGGGAATACTTGGTAGTGGGGAGCATGGCACTGCACTAAAGAAATGAGTTATGTGTTATTATGGTATGAGGAATAGTTTTAGCCCGGGGGGAAGGGGTGTTATGTCCTGAGCCTGTGCAAGCAGGCTCGGGGCATTGCAAACGGTCCCGGGCAGGTGCAAGTTGCCCGGGACCAGACCGGCTGTCGCCAGTACTTGTGCGCATGCGCAAGTGCTGGCGCGCCAAAAGGTGCAGATTGACCCGGGGATGGCCTATATAAGAGGCCAGGAGTTTTGGGCGTTGTCGGCGTCTTCTAACTGTAAGCTGAACTAAAGAATAAAGAAGTTTCCTGAGAACTACAACTGCTTCTCGTGTCTTGCCATTTCGCGAAGGACGCAACAGGAGAATCAGATGAATTCAGACAAAACAAGATTATTATTGATTCTAGGGCTGGATGACAAATTTGGGAAATATTCTTGTTCTTGATCATGCATTTTCTTAACAAACAAGTTCCATCTTATCCTTTCTGGACAACCTGTAACATCTTTGTTATGGGGGATATATCATCATCTTCAATTGATTCATCAGTTCATTCCTATCTAGAATATAACAAATTGTCTTTGATGACTCATCTATTGCTAATTTCTAGGTTGGGCTTCTAGCTTGGGTAGGTAGTTCTTCCATAAGTTACACATGGACTGTATTTGAACAGCAGAGGTGGGAAGATGCTTGATCCAGCTCAATCAACAAAAATGGGCTGAACTACTGCACACAAAATGTATTACTAACCTGCAGTTTTTCTGTAGGTAAAGTAGTGTAGGGCTTTTTTATATAAAGCTGTAATTCTTTGGTAAATTGAGATTTTTCTGGAAACAAGGCAAAAATAAAAGGTTCTTCCTTCTATTATTTTCTCTTTTGAAAAGCTAATCTATATTCTGAGGGATGACAAACATTCTTTTGCATTTGGTGACATGCTATTCTGTTACATTTGTTTTTATAAACTTCCAATTCCCTAAGAAGACTAGTCATTTAGTTAGAAATCATTGTCTTCAATCAGTGATTATTTTTTTAAAAAAATCAACACCCAGCTATGAACCCAGGCAGGATATCTTTGAAGATGAAGGGCAGAATTTGTTCTCAATACATGTTTTATTCCTTTTGATACAATATAAACTGAAAGAGGAATTTGCACATTTACACAAAATAAATAGTGATGTTCTTATATCCTTCCTTCAGCTTCTGGATCAACACCCCCATTTATGTAAAGGTATTTTGTTGATCACAAAACAAAATGAAGTGATCAGTTTGCTGAGTTAGCATTGGGAGATCAGGGTCAAAGCTTACTCAGGATCCTTCTCCTTCAAACTTCCCTCCCAATACTATTGTGAAGATAAAACAATCCTGGGAGACAACTACATGCACCACCTTGGAAGAAAGATGGAAAGCAGCTATCCAAAATAAAACCATCAGTGAGGGTTTATTGTCTTCATTAGCAATCTTTTGAGGGCCTCCTTTACATCAGCATTTCTCAAACTGTAAATTAGAGGATTCAACATGGGGATGATCAGAGTGTAAAACACTGAGATTTTTTTATCAGTGTGCATGAAGAAGCTGGATTTGGGTCGGAAGTACATAAAGAGGATGGTGCCATGGAACAAAGCAAAGGTTGTCAGGTGGGAAGCACAGGTCGAGAAGGTTTTCAGCCTGCCTCCTGAGGAGTGCATCTTGACAACTGCTATGATGATGAAGCCATAGGAGACAGCAATAGTCACAGTGTTCAAGCCTTCAACCAAGATGCCAAAAGTGAAGAGCAGCAGCTCATTGAGGGAAGTATCTGAACAGGCAAGGGCCATCAGAGCAGCCAGGTCACAAAAGAAATGGTTATTTGAGTTCCTTCCACAATAAGAGAGCCTTAAAGATGCACAGCTATGAATGAGAGAACTCAACACACCCCCAACATATGCTCCCCAAAGCAGCCAGAGACAGAAGGATCTAGACATGATAACTGTGTAAGACAAGGGTTTGCAAACAGCTACATAGCGGTCAATTGCCATGGCAGCCAGAAGGAAGGCTTCCACATCTGTAAAAGTGCAAAAAAGGAAAAATTGGACAATGCAGCCACCATAGGTGATGGTCTTTCTCTTTGCAAGGAGGTTCAGCAGCATCTTAGGAGCAACAGTTGAGGCTATACAGGCATCCATTAATGAAAAATGTTGCAAGAAGAAATACATAGGAGTCTCAAGGTGAGGACTACTTCTGATCAACACAACCATTCCCAGATTACCTAACAAGATCCAAAGGTGGATTATAAGAAATATCAGGAAAAGACCATTCTGTAGCTTTGGGTATTCTGTAAATCCTTGCAGAATGAATTCTGTCACAGCAGTGCTATTTATCTCCATCATTTCTTTAAAAAAAACATGGGGGGGGGGGTTGGGAAGGTACTGATTTGCTTAGCATGTTATCATTTTGTGACTCCCCTACAATAAAGAACTGGATATGTCTGAGGTCTTCCTGGGGATGATTTTAGTTGTCCCAAGATGTGAAATCTTGAACTTTCTGGAAGGCAAAGGAATTAATGGTTAATTGTTTCTGAAGGGAAGGACAGCTTCCTGGCTATAAGGAATGGATTCTGTAATTAATTCATAGTGAGAAGAGTTTGCATTTCATCATGCAAAGGACATTCAATCCAACTGAGTTATTCTAGATACTAATTTTATTTACATGCAAACATCAGCTGACTGCAGTAAAGGAAGGAAACAAATGACTAACCTTGTTATATATACCACATCTAAATAGGTTTGCAAGGAATGACACTATGTCCTTGATTACATATGATCTGTAATGCACATGGTAATTGCTAAGAATTTATCTCTGTGTGTAGAATGTGTAGGGCGTTGTAACATAAACACAGTAAGCTATTTGCAACTATAGAGAAAAATATGAAAAGATAAAAATTAAAGAAAGCTCATTCTCCCTACCCTCTCATAGAATCACATAACTATAAAATTAGAAAGGACTACAAGGACTGTCTAGTCCAGGGGTAGGCAACCTTGGCTCTTTTATGACTCATGGACTTCAACTCCCAGAATTCCTGAGCCAGCCATGCCTACCCCCGATCTAGTCCAATCCTCTACAATATGGAGGAAATCTTGTTAAGCCATCTGTGACAGGTGGCTGATCAGCTTCTTCTTAAAAGCTTCCAGAGACGGAAAACTCACAACTTCCACTGTTCTTACTGTCAGGAAGATTTTTCCTTATATTTAAGCAAAATCTCTGCAGTCCTTGCTTTAATACTCTATTATTTTACCTGCTTTGAGCAACACTGGGGACTGTGCAGATCTGAACATAACTTCTGATTTTACTCACAATTTGAAGCAACCTAAGTAATTGCAAACTCCTGGGAAATAATGAGCAGGTACGAATCTTCCTACCATGAGCCAAAAGATCTGAAAGAGGTTTCTGCTCAGGTTTTCTTGGACTTGAAAGACAAGTTCACAATCCCAACAGGATGATGTAGATACTGTTTACTTTTAAATTTACTCATATCTTTTAAATCAGGGTTTCCCAGACCTAGTAAATTACCCAAAGTTGGGTAAAAATAGTTTTCCCTGAGTAACAACACACAAATTCATTACCCAGCCACAATAGGGACATTTAAATTGACTTACATTGGGTAATAAGGACTTTCTGATAAGCAATCTTAGGTAATGAAGGAAAAAAATTGGAAGCACTGTTTTAAATGTTTTTCTTTAAAATATCCTCTGTCCTTCAAGAGCAAAAACTTGTATAGCAAAACACTCCAATTTTTCCCCACAAAAGCCATTTCTTGAAGTAGGCTAGTCTAAGAAATGCTAATTGAAAGACACCTGTGTTTTTCTGTGTTTCTATCATACTAGCTGAAATACAAGTTAGTATATCGATTTAAATTTTTTCATTGATATTCACTTTGAGCATCGCTTCCTTTGAGAAAAAAGAAATAAATCTTTCTGCTCGCCCACTGAGTCCCTTGGAGGAAAAATGAGATAGACAATAAATAGAAACAAAACAAAAATAATAGACTACAAAGTTTTCCTTTTCATGTTCTTTTTGTCTAGACCTATAAAAAGGGGCCTAAACAAACATGTTTGAATCTGGGTTTCCAGCCATAAATCTTGAAAAATAAATAATGTAAATTCACTTGTTAACTCCTTCACAGAATGTTTTAGAAAGTAATGCTAACTCTAAGTTAGATTAAAGAAAATTATTTCTATACTCTTTATTTGCTATTTTTAGACATTTTGAGCATTCAGCTGGGCTTCCTAGCCCAATGCAAAAATAACTTAGAGCCCTTTATTGTTCTAATTGACAAATGATTTCCAACCCTAACTCAAAATTACAAGATTTACCTCTTGTAAAAATGCATTGCCTTAGCTGACTCTCGATGCTTTCCCACTACTGCAGCAATAAAAGGTGGTATCTAGCTCAAGTCCCTGGATCCTGAGGTTATAAAGTCTGCTTTGCTCAGAAAGGGAAGAAGTACGCAGTGAATTTTTTTTTTCCCTTAAGTAGAAAATCATTTGAATCACAGGCAATTCCTCCATGGATTTTTCTTCACTATCCCCATAGGAATATATGTTTGTTCTTCCTTGAACAATAACATTTTACATTAAACTTGTGATAATTTAATGGTCTACACCAGTGGTTCTCAACCTTTTAAATGCCGCGACCCCCAACCGGTCATAAGTCGAAGACTACTCAACCGGTCATAAGTCGAGGACTACTCAACTGGTGCAGCACCGTTTGCAGAATGGGACTTTTGGCGGGCTCAGCAGGGCAGAGACAGCATGGACAATTCCTATTGGCTTTTGAAAGCCAATAGAATTAGACTCTATTCAAGAGAGTCTATTCTATTGGCTTTCAAAAGCCAATAGAATAAAAGGGAGTAGCACAGCTAAGGAAAAGGGAAAAAATGGCAGACTGCGTTGTTTGGCGACCCCCGTGAAATGGGGTCCCAACCCACAGGTTGAGAACCACTGGTCTACACAATAAATGTGACATGGAATATTATTTCACAGGGGATGTTTCAAATAAATGATTCATCTTACATAAAATATAAAAAAGGCAATTTATAAAGTCCTGTCACCTTAGCCACATATTTAAAAATCCAAATATTTTTAATCTTTGAAGAAAACAAAAATGAGCCACCAATTTTTTTTGTCTCTAAGTCTAGGCAGCAGAATTGATCTAATGCATTCCTTTACTTTGTTCTATCTACATAAATGGTTGCTTCTGTTTAAAGGAACACACCAATCATTTTTCAGAATAATACTGTAATTAATGAATTAATATAATAGTCATTCCTTTCAGTACCTCTTCCAGGCATTTATTTCCATAGATTGACACTCTTCCTCCCTTGAAAAGTGCCCAAAGGAACAACCAGTATGTCACAGATTCTACTCTTTTCCTTCCCCCCCACCCAACACCTCCAGATGTCTCCTGTGCATCTTGTACCTCCATGGTTTTTTACACCTTTCCTAACACTTCTGGGTTTTGTCCTTGGTGCAATTTCTGGCTTATCTGGGGGGTCCATAATTCAAACATCCCTCATTGGTCCAAAATGATCTAATCGCAATTGCCTTCTCTCTTCCTTCTCTCCATCTAATTCATGGGTGTCAAACTCGATCATGTCACATGACGTATTGTGATGTATCATAATGTTTTTTGCCTTTGCGGAGCTGGGGTGGGCGTGGCCTGTGCATGACACATCTGACCCGCAGGTCACCAGTTTGACACCCCTGATCGAACTGAACCTCCTTCTGCAAGAAGTTTTTTATCCCATCAGTTTTGGATTACCAGTTATGGACCAAACCTGGCATACAGTTTTTTAACTTCTTTATATCTCATGGCACTAATTATTTCTTTTAATTCCTTCCCAGTCAGGTGGCTGAAGGAGACTTCCTGGTATTCCTGAGGCAGTGTGGCAGATGGAGTGCACCAATGATCAGACATTGGCTAATAAGATAGTTATTGACACAGTAATTCCAACTGGAGGAAAATGATCTTTGTGATAGTCAGTGTGGCTGCATCTTCTATTCTGGCTATGCCAGCCTTGCTTGGTGATAGAGTCTGCGCAAGCCACCCAGCTTTCTAAGAATTATAGTGGCAACAACAGCCATGAAAAACCCATTCTCAGACTGACACTGATTATTTGACTTCCAAGCTTGAAGTGGAAATGAGGGTGGGAGAACTTCTGTGATCTGGGAGGGAGCTTATCTGTGTCCTGCAGCTGCTGTGTACTCTACCCCAGTGGTTCTTAACCTTTTTGAACGAATCGCCCCCTTGAGCCAATGAGGAAGTTGTCATCGCCCCCTCCCCCAACATAACCTCTCAATCACAACATAGGAAATAATTCTTCAATTTATGCAAACATGATGCAAATAATTTATTTCCAGTCTTTTTCCCATATCTCAACTGTGTGAAAAATTTTGGTGCCACCCGTCACTTTATTCCCAAACTTCGTGATACATGTATTTCATTATTATCTTATTTATTCAAGACACTTAAATGTAATGACCATTGAAAACAAAATTCAACTTCAAGAAAGTGAAATGCCCGAAAAGAAAAACAGTAACATTTAATGATTGAATTACAAGTGAAATTTAAGATGCAAAAAGAAATATAAAAAGGGCATAAGAACAAACCGCAATTCAGGAACTAAGAATTTCAAGACGAAAACTCTGAAACTAAATTAAGATTCAAGGAAAGTATATATAGTCACGCACACTGTAAAAAGGATTAAAAAGTCACAAAGAAAATATAATATCGAACTGGAGTGCATGCTTAAAAAGTACAATACAAAGAGACACACAAAACAGCATGCGATGTTTCGAAAGAAGCACTCCCCTCTCCATCACTGCCCATTCTGGCCAATGGTGAGCCACTGTATGGGCAGAGCAGGGGTAAGCAACCCAAAACACTCAAAGAGCCACTTGGACCTGTTTCCCATTGAAAACAAAACATTGGGAGACGCAAAACCCTTTTGACATCTAAAATGAAGATAACACTGCATATATCCTTTTTTACCTTTATTTTATATATATATATATTTTATATATATATGTTGTGTTATCTTCATTTTAGATATCAAAAGGGTCTCTCTCTCTCTCTCTCTCTCTCTCCCCCTCTCCCTCTCTCTCTCTCCCTCCCTCCCTCTTTCTGCCCTTGGTCTGCCAGTCCTCTTCCCCCACTCAGTGTGTGTGTGTGTGTGAGAGAGAGGGGGGGAGAGAGAGGCACTTGCGCTTCCTCTCTCTCTTTCTCTCTCTTTTTCTCTTTCCCCTCTCCCTCTCTCTTTCTCTTTCCTCTCCCTCCCTCCCCCTTCTTTCTCCAGGTGGGGAGAGAGAAGGGGGGAGAGAGGCACTTGCGCTTCCTCTTTCTTTCTCTCTCTCTCTTTTTCTCTTTCCTCTCCCTCCCTCTCCCTTTCTCTCTTTCCTCTCCCTCCCTCCCCCCTTCTTTCTTCAGGTGAGGAGAGGAGGAGAGAGAGGCACTTGCACTTCATCTCTCTCTTTCCTCTTTTTCTCTCTTTTTCTCTTTCGCCTCTCCCTCTCTCTTTCTCTCTTTCCTCTCCCTCCCTCCCCCTTTTTTCTGCACGTGAGGAGAAAGAAAGAGAGAGAGAGAGAGAGAGAGAGAGAGAGAGAGAGAGAGAGAGAGAGAATGAAAGGCAGAGGGCACTGAAGGGACAGGGAGGGGGGCAGGAGACAGCAGAAGACCCCGTTGCTGCTGGAGGCACCCAGCTTCACTGCCTGCCAGGCCTGCAGGGATGCCCCAGCTCACGGTCACGTTGGCAGGCCATCCCACGTGCCGCTGGTGTCCCTGAGCTCAAGTCAGGGCCACGGGGCATCTGCAGAATGCCCCGCCCGTCAGCTGCATCGCCAAGCCTCCCCTCGCGCCACCAGAGTCCCCGGGCTTAACTCGCAGGGCATCTGCAAAACACCCCCATCAGCTGCTGGAGGAGCTGGGGCTGCTCCGCAATGCATGACGCTCCCGGCCATCCGTGACCCACCAGCATCGCCCAGGGAGTGATGCCCCCACCGGCTACCACCTCAGCCAGGTCTGCCGCCCGGGAGGCAACAGGAGGAAGAAGGGGAGGAGGAGGAGGGCAAGGAAGCTGGTGCCGGACCCCAGAAGGAGGCACTCCTGCGGGTCTGGTTGGAAAATTCCTCTCCCTCCCTTTCTCTCCCCCCCATCTTCTACTCACCTCTCAAAGCAGCCAGGACTCTGGCGCACCTTCCTGGCCAGCTGGGCCAACAGTCCCATGGCTGGGGATCGCAGGGGCAGCTCTCCCTCAGGGCCATGGCTTGCAGGAATGCTGGCCCGCTAGGCTGAGGCTCTGGTGGGCTGCTCCCAGCAGGGATCCTGGGGATCCCCTGCATGGCCACGTGCACTTGGTACGGGGCCAGCCAGGGAAATGGACTTCCTAGCTGCGCTTGTCCCAGGAGGCGGGGCACCCGGGCTCAGGGCCAACCAGGAGCCCTGTGAGGGGGCAAATCTGCATCAGAGAGAGAGAGAGAGAGATTTTATAAAATGATATATCATTGGTATTTAACACCAGATAAGTTATCAAGAATGTATAAAAAGTACTTCAAATGATTGTTGGATATGAAAATATAAAGAAGGGACTTTTTATCATTTGTGGTGGACATATGATAATGTAAATAAATATTGGAGTAGGATTCATATTCTAATACAGAAGATTCTTAAAGTGAATATTAAGATAATTTTTCTTTTGGGTTTAATGGAAAAAGACTTGTGGAAAAAATTGGAGCTTTGATGTTATGTATGTTGATGGCAGCAGGATTATTTTATGCACAAAAATGGAAGGAAACTTCAATCCCCACAATGGACGAATGGCTGCAAAAGTTAATGCAGTTAGAGAGATGGCTAAATTGGCTGCTTTATTAAAAGAAAAAACATGTATTTTTGTTTCTACTTGGAAACCGCTTCTGGATTTGTGCTTGAGGTAGAAAAAAATGAAACTTTGATTTTGGATTTTACCGATTAGATAGGTTTGTTGATATAGAAATGGCTAGTTTATACTACTATGTAAAAATAAAAAAGTTGAGGTTTGATGTTACTATCTTATTTTACTGCACCAAAGTGAGTCAGAAGTCAATGCCTTTTCTTTCTTTTTCCCTTCTTTTCTGCACTTTTCTCTTCTCTTTTCCCTCCCCCATTTTTCTTACTATTTGTTTTTGTATTTTATATTATAACTAATTAAAAATTTAAAAAATGGACTGAGCCACATTATAACCTTCTTAATTACTAGATATATCCTGGAAGATTCTATGGTGTGGCTACTCTGGACCTCTTCCCTTTTCCCCATCCAGCTCAGGAGTGCACAATCTCTTAATCTGGGCTTCTCTCTGCCAAAAAGCTCTCTGTTGCCAAAACTCCTATCTACTGATTCTCCAAAAGAATCAAAAGAAATCATAATAGGAGGAGGAGGAAAGATTATTAGGTATTTTTGTTGCCCTGAATTATTTATAAACATGATAAAGATGGGATATATTTTTTTTTCTTTCACAGAAGATCATAGAGAATACCATGGCTTGCATGATCCTGATTTTTTTAGCTATAGACCCATCGCTGCATTTGAAGACCCTTTCCAAGGCCTTCATGGCTGCTCTACTGAGTGCTAGTCTGCAACATACTCCTTGACTGCTTGTTCATTTACTGTTGATGATGGATCCTAAAAGGCAGAAATTATCACCATTTTGATGTCTTCATTGCCTGTTCTAAGGCTGGTTATTCCACCTTTTTTCATTAGTTTGGTCTTGTTTATATTAATTTTAGTTCCATTTTTTTCACTGTGGTCTTTGACTTTTATTACTAGGGATTGACGGTACTTGGATATCAAGGTAGCATTAACAATTTGGTGCAGGTTATTAATATTCCTTTTCAATTTTAAAAACTATGCTTCTCTTTTTCCAATCCAGTTTTTCTTAATACATATTCCCCATATACTTGAATAAATAAGGGGAGAATGTGCAGTTTTGTCACACTCCTTTGCTAACCTGGAACCAGTCTCTTTTGACAAGTTTTGGCATATTGTGGTTTCCTGACCTGTGTATAAATTTGTCATGAGGACAATGAGATGTTCTGAGATTCCCATTTTTCTGAGCAGGTCTAGGATAACTCACCATGGCCAATTCACCATAGCCAACTCGCTGCGAGACAACTCATCACAGGACAATTCAATGTAGTATTAATCATTTCATTCAGTTACTTTTATTATTGGTGATCATATTTTCATCAAAATTATTGTAACCTTTGTTTTTCTGGATTGACTTTATTTTATTATTATTGGCCATGGTTCCATTGAAATTAATTTAACTTTTGTATTTGCTAAATTGTCCTGTGGTAAGTTGACCACAGTGAATTGGCCATGGTAAGGTGGTCGTGATGAGTTCTTCCATTTCATAGTTTCCTGCACTGTAAAGAGGATGTGGAAATATACTTTCAGACTTGAAAGATTGATGTCAGTTCCCTTGTTCCTGTTAACCAAGAGTTTATTTCTCTCCTATTATCTTCCCCACATTTCACCTTTGTAAAAAAAAAAAAAAAAGTGGTGGCACAGAGCCCAAATATAAGGAAGGAAAGAACCCCACAAAAGGGAAAGGAGACAATTAGCAATTTTTTTGACATGTCTGCCTTCTCACAGAATTTTAATTTCTTCCTCTACTTTCCAGTTTGGGCTGATCTGCTATTTTTTTCTGTGCTTAAAGGTTTGTTAAAGTTCTGCTCTATATCAAAGGACTTGACCTCTCTTGACTCTGCTCTGTGATAATCCAAGACCAAGGATTATTCTGCATAAACATTGTTGACAGCAAAAACATAGTGATTGTTGAGTCCGTGGCGGGAAAATAGACACGAGAAGCAGCTGGAGTTCTCAGTTTCTTTTATTCAGCGTTCAGCTTACAGGAAGATGGCTTCAGCCTCGCCCAAACGCCTCGCAGCCTCTTATATAGGCAACTCCCGGGTAAATGGGTTACTTTTCCCGCGCCAGCACCCGCGCATGCGCACGGCGCTGGCGACAGCCTGTCTGGTCCCGGGCAGCTTTGCACCTGCCCGGGACTGCCTGCAAACGCCCGAGCCGTTTGCAAGGCTCGGGACATAACACCCCTTTCCCCCGGGCTAAAACTACTACCAACATACAACATTTATTTTACACGACAATTTGCTCCCCAATGCTCCCACTGTTTACTGGCTTTTGCCTTGCCAGCAATGTTATGTAATCTTCTAGGTACTTAGGAGATTTCTTTGCTCTCTGTGACCTTCTTAGCTCTGGATTACTGGCATAAGTTCCCTGACTGGAGGGAGGCGTGAGCCTGTTCTCTCTATTGTGCCCTGGTGTCTTCCAAGGACTGTGCCCCGATGCCTGGCCTGCTTGCTTGCCCACGGGCTCGTCAGGCCAGGGCTTCTGTTGCTTTGTGACCTGGTTGTCCTACCTAGCTGTAGACCCTCAGGCCCCTTGAAGTGATAGCCACTGCTGGGCGTCTCTGTAGAACCTCCTAGGTCAGTCCAAGACCTGTCAGGAGGCTGTCCATTCCCTGAACCCCATTCTGTGCTCGGGCTCGTGTGGGTTTCTGTACTTTCCCAAAACTCAGGTGTTCCCTGATTTGTGCTAGGGGTGTTGTAGTCGGGACTTGGTTCCTCGACTAGCTCTGTGTATGTTTGACCCCCTGCAGGATTTGGGGTAAGGTCAGGCCAACCTTGGGAATTGTGTGCCAGCTCTCTTGCGGGGAATGATTTGTTGGGATGCCCCCGGGTATCCTCCGTTGCTGGAGTGCTGTGTGATGTGTGTGGAAAGTGAGTATGCCCCCGGGGTGACTCCCTGGCTGGAGTAGGCGTGAGTGCATGTGTGTGTGGGTAAGCTCTGTGACTTTCTTTCGGAGCAATTGCGGAACCTGGGATGGGCCGTTTGTGGCTCCCTCAGTGGAGATGGGCAGTAGCTCTTGCCCTTCCCTTTGCTCCAAAGGGTCCCCCTCCCCCCCTGGAAAAGACCCAGGAGTCTCATCAGAAAAGTCTCGCCTAGAGCGAAGTTGGTCGATGTGCCGACGCAGGACACGACCGTTGTCCAGGGCAACCTCGTAGGAGAGAGGACCTGTGATCCTGGACACAGAAGCGGGGACCCATGTATGACCAGGCCCGTAATTGCGAGCCCAAACCGGGGCACCCACAAGTAGTTGTCTAGGTGCCCTAGGATGTGAGGTAGATGAAGGCAGTCTGTCCGGATGCAACCGGTCAAGTCTAGTAGTAAGTTGGCGCCCCCAACGAAGTTCAGCTGGACTTCTCCCTGTAGAAGTGGACGGTGTGGTGGCGATAAGAAAGGAGAAAGTCAGCAGCCAACCTGTGATGCCAGTCCCCGTAGGTGAGTCTCTTCAAGGCGTCCTTTGCGATGCGCACCATGCGTTCAGCCATACCGTTGGTGGACGGGTGAAAAGGCGCAGACGTGGCATGACGAATCAGGTTTGCCTGTAAGAAAGCTTGGAATTCGGAGGAGGTGAATTGAGGGCCGTTGTCGGACACAATGACATCTGGCAGCCCGTGTGCAGCAAAAATTCCCCTCAGTACCTGAATAGTCTTTGCAGTGGTGGTGGATGAGACAGGCACAACCTCAAGCCATTTTGAATGGCTGTCAACAAGGACCAAGAAGAACTGGCCCTGAAAGGGCCCAGCGTAGTCAATGTGCACCCTAGACCATGGGGACTGTGTTTCCTCCCATCTATGCACAGGAGCTTGGGGCATCTCTGGGCGAGATCGTTGGCACAGGTGGCATGCGTGTACCTTAGCCTCAATATCTTTATCTAAAGCAGGCCACCACAAGTGGCTGCGTGCAAGAGCCTTCATACGAACAATGCCAGGATGACCCTCGTGGAGGGATTCTAAGACCCTAGTCCTCATTGAGGTGGGAATGACAACTCTGTTTCCCCAAAGCAGACAACCCTGAGAAAGGGACAGTTCGTTCCTTTTGGACCAGAAACTCTGAAACTCAGGACTAGGGCAGTGCTCAGGCCACCCAGACAGGACCCAGGAGCGGACACGTGAAAGTGTGTGATCTGTACCTGTTTCAGCGGTAACATCCCTGGCACTAAGAGGGAGCTCGGGCAAGGCTTGGATTGATAGAATGTTGACAGCTGGCGCGGGGTCAGCTTCTACTACTGGCAGAGGCAACCTACTGAGGCCATCAGCATGGCCCATTTCTTTCCCAGGCTTGTGGAGTAATGAAAAATCATATGCAGACAAAAAAATAGACCACCTAAGCATTCTAGGGGAAATGATGTGGGGAGTCTGCTTACGTGTGGTAAACAGTCCCAGCAGAGGTTTATGGTCAGTGAAGACCGTGAAATGCCTGCCATATAGAAAATCGTGGAATTTTTTAATTCCAGCAACAACAGCCAGAGCCTCCCTGTCTATCTGAGCGTAATTGCGCTCGGCAGAAGACAGTGTTCTGGAGTAGTATGCAATAGGAACCTGAGTTCCATCAGACCTGAGGTGACTCAGGACAGCTCCAACCCCATAGGGGGATGCATCACAAGCGATGCACACAGGGAGAGACTCGTTGAAATGTGCAAGAACACTGTTAGAAGTGAGCAAGGCCTTGACTTCTTTAAAGCAAGCCTCATGCGCTTGTGACCACAGCCACACAGCCTGTTTGTCTAGTAGCCTGTGAAGAGGCTCAGCTACACTAGCTTTATGTGGAAGAAAAGAATTGTAGAAATTCAGGAGGCCTAGAAAGGCCTGAAGTTCGGCCTTAGACTTTGGCCTGGGTGCATCTAAAATAGCAGTTAGTTTGGATTCAGCAGATGGGGCGGATCCCAGCAGCATCAATTTTGAATCCCAGAAAGTCAGTAGAAAGGCACCCCAATCTGGCATTTGTCTTTTCTGAGCTTGAGGCCTGATTTCCTGAATCTTAACAGGACAGCCCTAAGCCTTTCAGCTAGAATGTGTGTGGAGTCTCCTGCAATCAAGACATCGTCAAAGTAGGGGCAGACCCCTGGTATACCTCGTAGTGTGTTTTCCATTACGCTTTGGAAAATCCCAGGAGCGACATTCACTCCAAACTGTAGCCTTTTTACCTTAAAGGCTCCCCTGTGGGTCACAATGGTCTGAGCTATAGCAGCATCATCATCAACAGGCAGCTGTTGATATGCTTGAGCTAGGTCAAGCTTTGCAAAAACACGCCCCCCCTTGAGAGAGGCCAGGATGTGACTGACCACAGGAACAGGATAGGCATGTTGCTGCAATGCCTTATTGAGTGTGCATTTGTAATCAGCACAAATGCGAATGTCCCCATTTGCCTTTAGAGGCGTGACAATGGGGGTCTCCCACGGGCTGGAATCAACAGGTTCTAGGATTCCCTGTTGGATTAGTTTGTCTAGTTCAGTGTCAATCTTACTTTTTAAAGCAAAAGGGACCCTTCTTGCTTTAATCCTAATGGGAGTGACAGTGGGGTCTAGCTTTAAGGACACAGGTGGTCCTTTGAATGTGCCCAGCTGGGGGCTGAAAACATCTGCAAATTCTGTGCAGACTTCCTGTAGGTCGAGTGTTTGTAAGCTATTGAGTCCTGTGACGTGTATCCCCAGGGCCTCAAACCAATCGAGTCCTATGAGACTCGTTCGTTCACCCCCTACTACTAATAAGTCTAGTGGACCTTCAAAACTCTTGTATTGCACGTTAAGGGTGGCCTCCCCCTTAACACACACTCTTGAGTTCTGAAAATCTGTTAATACAATATCAGAAGGCCTTAACTTGGCCTTAGTCCCACTACTGGAACAAATCTTCCTAAATGTATGCAATGAAATGATGGTAAAGGGCAGACCCTGTGTCTAGTTCCATAGATAATGGAACCCCTTGTAGCTTCACGTTGAGTGACAGCTTTTTCTTCATGGGCTTGTGTGTTCCTGTCCTACAGATGCTTCTTCGCGAAGCGCAAAAACCTACCCTATTCTGGCTGGGGAGTCTGGTACCCTTCAGGCGTTCTTCTTGGGGTTGTGCCTTTCATCGGCCCAGACACACAGCTGCAATGTGCCCTAGTTTGCCGCATGCCCGGCAGGTAGCGGAGCGGAACTTGCAGTCGGTTCTTCTGTGGCGACCTCCACAGCCGATGCACTTGAGCGGAGCCGAAGAGCTTCCCTTCTGGTTTCCTTCCTTCGCGGGGTGTAGACGGTCGACTTCCTCGTCTGGATCCTCCTCGGAGTTTCGTTGGACGTCTTCCTGGTGCACGGACGCACCCTCTGCACTGCTTCTGATCGGCCGCATGTTCTTGACGGCGCCGCTTGCTGCTTCTTCTGCGGTGACTTCCCTTAAGGCGTCTTGGAAGGATAATTCTTCCTTAGCGAAAAGTCTCTGTTGTAGCTCTCGATGCCTTAACCCGCACACTAATCGGTCCCTCAGTCGTTCCTCGAGGTCCTTGAACTCGCAGGGCTTGGCGGCCTTCCGTAACGCGGCGATGTATTCCTTGGCTGACTCACCGGACCGTTGATCCCTCTGTTCGAAGATGTGGCGCCATGAGATAACGGACACCTTGGGGTTGAAGTGCTCCTTCAGCAGCTTCTTCAGGTCTGCGTAGCTTACAGACTCTACTGGGACAGGTGCTGCAAGGTTTTCTGCAATTTCGAAGGCGTCTTGGCCGCAAACGCAAAGCAGGGTGGCAGCCTTCAAGCTATCTTCCGTCACTTGGTTTGCCTTGAAGTAGTTCTCCATTCTGGATACGTAGGACTCCCACCGCTCTGGATGTGAGACGTCGAATTCCGAAAGCCTTCCGATTTTCGCCATCTTCGGATCTTCAGGAGACGGGTCTATCAGCCAGCCTACCCCCGAATGCGCACCGGATTGGCGGGCAGCTGCCGAGTCGATGCCGTTCCTCTTCCGCCGCTCAGGACTCCTTGGGTAAGCTTACACTTCTTCCTTTCCAGGTAGTGCAAGGCATCCCACCTTCGTCGCCAGTGTTGAGTCCGTGGCGGGAAAACAGACACGAGAAGCAGCTGGAGTTCTCAGTTTCTTTTATTCAGCGTTCAGCTTACAGGAAGATGGCTTCAGCCTCGCCCAAACGCCCCGCAGCCTCTTATATAGGCAACTCCCGGGTAAATGTGTTACTTTTCCCGCGCCAGCACCCGCGCATGCGCACGGCGCTGGCGACAGCCTGTCTGGTCCCGGGCAGCTTTGCACCTGCCCGGGACTGCCTGCAAACGCCCGAGCTGTTTGCAAGGCTCGGGACATAACAGTGATGTGTGCAGAAATTATCTTCAGAGGTTTCATGGGTGCATGATAGTGTCAGCAATAAACAAGGAGCCCTCTCAGACAATTAGAAAGTTGTACTTTTTTGCATTGCACTGCAAATTGCTTGACACCTGTGCATAACCTATATGAAATGCTCTCTTCAAAAATTCTTTTCTGTCCAGTATTTCATGGGAGGCAGCTCAGCAACTCATCATAAAATGGTGGTCAAAAGCAGGAAGCCGAGACTGAGAGTTACCCTCAGAGTACAGACAGGCAATCTGCAAAGTTAAGGTAATGGAGTGTCCTGTTTGCACCAAAAATATTTGATTCAGAATGAGAACATTTAGTGGGAAGTCAAATTTCCAGCAGCCTGGGAGCAGGCTGGGGACAACATCATTTCTTCCTGCCTACTTGAGCGACCAAACCTATGAAACTGTGATCTTCTTAGTGGAAAGGCAAAATAAAACATCCAAGACAATTTAATAAATTCAAAATGGATTTTGTTATTAGAGAGTTAAAATGATGTTGGGATGATTACAATACTGATGAGATAAACAGAAAGAGAGCTGACTGAAGATGTTCAGGCTAGACTTCATTGGCATTGTACAAATATTTACCACTGGCAAAGTTTTCAGTCCTGGACCTATTCACACACATTAACCAGACATGATTAGTGGGATTTCTGGATTTCTCTTTTCATATGTCAAGCTTTGGCATATCCCATCAGCGCTCAATAAACCTCTTCATTTACCGTATTACAACATTTTTCTGAGTTTCTCTTAACTGTATTCTTGCTTTTGTATTAAATCTGAAATCTGAAGGTCAACAGAGCCAAACAAAGCCCCCAAAACAGTATGGATGATAAGTACCAGCATTCATAATAAATCCCAATGACACAAAAATAACAGCATGCAACCAATGATGTCATTACCAAATGCCAAAATGATGCATTTGCATTTTGATATCGTATGATATGTACACTCCCTCTCCGCTGTAAATTCATACAATGAAATCATCTTTTTAAAAAAATAAATAAATCTTTTGAATGCTCCAACTTACCCAAACACAGGGACCTATTTTCCATTATTTATTATTGCAAAGTGAAAATATCCAGAAATTAAAAAGCAAAATGTAGCCATTCTTACTGTTCCTTTTGAAGCTTAATCCACAGTCTACAGAGATACTGGCAACAGGATTCAGATATAACCTTCAAAAATTTCCTGCAAGGCCGGCAAACTGTCTGTTTTTAAAATTAATTTTCTGCATGGATTTTATCAGATTGCAAGTGATTCTAAACAGCAATTGCATTCAAATGTAACTAAACAGAGTTAAGATTTATACAGCTTCTTGGTACCTCTCAGGTAGTTAACACACAAAACTAGTGCTCCTTGGACTATCAAAAATAGAACTATCACAGCTGGGGAAGAATAAATTAGTTTTCCAGAAACAGAGATAACAACATTATATGAGCTTTATAAAAGAAAGTGAAACATTTTCTCTCTGTGCTGACCACAGATTATAGCAAGATGAGGCTGTGACAACATTTATTTTTAACTAAACATTAAATCTCAGCAATTTAATATACAATTTTCACTGCTTATCAGGATAAGAAATAAAACCTTTTCCTAGCTGTGAATCTTAATGGAAGATATCCTTTATACATTGCATTAAAATTTAAGGCATCCTAATTAGAAGTTTCACTTATTATTTCAAGAGGAAAAGATGCATTTTATTGAAACCTTAAGATAGAAAAGTCTCTTTTCCAACAGGCCCAGTTCTGATACTAATACATTTTTCTCCACCATTGATATGACATGTGATTAAACCAAGGTTACATTTTTGAATCCACTTTTAATTTCCTAGCCAAAATTATATTTTTGCTCCACAATGTTCTCATGGCATTCTTTACTTCCTCATTTCTCAAGGTGTAAATTAATGGATTGAGCATGGGAGTTATAATAGTATAGAAAACAGCCACACTTTTGTCCTCTGAGAATGTGGTTGAGGGCCTCATGTAAAGAAAGATGCAGGGGCCCAAAAACAGAATCACAACTGTGATGTGAGAGCTACAGGTGGAAAGAGCCTTGAGACGGCCTTCTGAAGAACGAGTTCTGATTGTGAGTAGGATAACAATGTAAGAAACAATCAGCACAAGAAAACAACTGAGGGAAATCATGCCAGTGTTGGCAATGACAATAAGTCCAATAATGTAGGTATCAGCACAGGCTAATTTCAATAAAGGGTGAACATCACAAAAATAGTGGTCGATTTCATTAGGCCCACAGAAGGGTAGATGTGTAATAAGGACCGTCTGTACCATTGAGTGTACAAACCCACCCAACCATGATATAAACACCATCCAACTGCACACCCTCTTGTTCATAATAGTGGTATAATGGAGAGGCTTGGAGATTGCGATGTATCGGTCATATGCCATCAGTGTGAGGAGAAAAATTTCAGTACAACCAAAAAAGTGACCGCAAAAAAGCTGTGCTATGCAACCAACAAAAGAGATGGTTTTCTTCTTCACCAGGAAGTCCGCTATCAGTTTTGGAGCAGTGACAGAGGAGTAACAGATATCTATGAAGGAAAGGTAACTGAGAAAGAAATACATTGGAGAAATCAGGTGGCGACTGCTCTTGATTGTAATTATGATCAATAGATTCCCTAGCAGAATTGCCATGTAGAAGATCAAAAAGATTCCAAAGCAGACTTTCTGTAACTCTTGATCCTGAGTAAGCCCCAGCAAGATGAATTCAGATACATTATTTTGCTTTTCCATATTCTCAAAGCTGGATAACGCATTATGGCATATGATTTAAAATTAGGAACACTGTCGATTAAAGGTTTAGGGTTTTTGTGGTTTTTTACAAAAATGTATACCCACCATTGTAGATTGAAAAAATTCTTGAATTGGACGTTCTCAACTCCTGATTCTTTCACATGCATGGAATGTTTACTCTAAAATTTAATGAAGATAAAAAAGTTGTCAGAAATTTAATATGTATTCAGCAAATCAGGGAAGTCACTTTAGGAAGTATTTTATCCATGCTGGAATCACACATTAATAAAATAACATGTTAAATATGGCAGCACATTCACAAAATATTGGAATGCCATCTCTTGCTGCCCTTTTTGTTCTTTCCAACTGGACTAAGTATGAAGCACAGCAATATCATAGGACATTGGAGAAATGTTTCTTGAAAAAAAGTTTGCAACCTATATACAATATGACTTGTAAAGTCAAATCAGAAATTTGTAAAGGCATATGCTTTTTTTCAATGTTTATTCAAACATCATGTTAACCAATCATGGTTTCATTCAGTCATACAAACAACCCTGTCAAAATCTTCACATTTCATAGATGCTCCAAAATCAGCTACTGATTTTATAGCCATTGGTGTTGTTTAGTTCTATTGAAATCAAATGTAAATCGTAGTCAATCGCCTGATTCAGTCATCTAGCCGTAAGAAAGAACCATGACAAGAATAATTTTTTCAGTCCTGTTGTCCCTTGTTATACACAGGTTTTTCAGCCTCTATTGCAGAGAATTGAGTTGTAATATACGGTATGCTAAATAGAAAGGTTCTTGAATATTGGAATGCCATCTCTTGCTGCCTTTTTTGTTCTTTCCAACTGGACTAAGTCTGAATAATTAAGACTGCAGTTTGGTGCCCACTGGCTTAAATGAAGCAGTAAGGCATACTGTGACTAGGATGTAAACATTTAGACAAGCATTAAATGCCGTTAAAGTTATTACTAGCTAACAATCATCTGGCTTTCTACAAATACAATCCTATGTCTTTGTAAGGCAGTGGAAGTTTAAATGTTGGCATACATGCAGTTAGGCTCCAACTTAAATGAACTTGTTCTACTATTATAAAATCAAACTCCAATTATTGTTTAATCAGTTAAGGAAACAGAACTCAGATAGGAACACAAACAGCATAAAGATGGTATAAGAATATCGAAAACTATAAAAATGTTATATAAAACCAGTGTGTTTTCAAAGCATCGAAAAGTAGCTAACAGCATAATTTGAGTGGAGCATATTAAAAAAGATACAAATAATCTCCATTATTACCTGATTGGTTGAGGTATCTCTAGTCTACAGGATCTTCCAGCTCTACCAAAGATACCCTCACCCTTATTCTCTCTCTCTTGAGCAACCAGAAGAGTTTCCATGAAGCTCTTCAATAAATAGGGTTTTGAACACTTTGCAATTCTGCCTATCTACATCATTCCCAATTCTGTCAGCCACTGTATCCTTTCTTCAGCTGCTCACTGTATAAGAAAACCCCAATTGAAACCAAAGGTATATCCTCTTTCTCTCTCTCCACCGTAAAGAGCTGTTTTACAGGTTATTTCTCTTGCCTTATTAAGAACTATGAAATGAAATGTTTAAATGGGTTCTGGCATTACATCACTGATCCAGTTAACAATCTCCCAGAAGTAATTCAGTCTTTCCCAATAGAAAATAAATGCTCAACTATGAACTTTTTAAACATACAACTCATTCAAATTTATTTTGCAGTAGTTAATTAGCATCCATTTGAAGTGAAGTCTTATAGCAGTCTTCTTCAACCTCCAGATATACAGTATATGTAAGACCATAATGTCCATCATTATCTAAAGAGTACCAAAATTGGGAAAGGCTTAATCTTTATTGAGAAATAATGACTTTTAGATATTAAATCATGCTGCTAACCTAAGAATTAAAAGCCAAGCACTATGTGGATGAGATAATTATCCAATTTTACATAGGCAAAATTGTGTCTGAACTATCATGGCCAACATTTGTGGCAGTACTTTTGTCCTCATAACAATATGTCTTTAAACATTGCTGCATGTTGTGGAATTGACCCCATAGAAAACTGGCTCTAATGCATCTTCTGACTAAAATGTAAAAACCTGGTCTATACAAGTGTTAATGGAAATGTGTAAAAATATGTACCTGGGAAGAAACACATAAAGTAGTTAAATGAGATGGAGCAAAAGGTGGAGGAATACTGGAATTTGTTGGGGGTAATCCCAGGAATCAACTGTCACATTATCTAAAACTCTACTCCCACAATTTTTAATCTTACAGAGTCACAAGACAATCTACACTGTGGTACCTATTGGCTATAAAACTCACCAACTTGACAATGAAAACGATAGGCCTTCTACACAGACAGCAAGGTGGTGTCAAGCTACATCTACAACCAAAGCAGACACTTCTAAGTCTATGTAAGCAATAGAGTAGAACAGATTAAAAGATCTGCAAGCTCTGAACAATGGCAACATGTGCCAACAGATCAGAACCCTGTGGACCAAGTTGAGCGGTCCATTCCTGCATCACAGTTGGCAGAATTGATCTGGCTAAAAGGTCCTGAGTTCTTGACTTGTCCAGACAGCCTGATGCCATAGGGACCAGAACACTATGCGCTTCTAGCCCCAGATCAAGATGACAACATTCAACCTCAGGCATCCAATAAATGTCGCAGACAGGATGAGGAAAGGACCGTCCAGACCATCTGCTTGTCCACAATGGGCAAAGAGACAGAGAAACTGCCTTCTAGCCATTGCCTAGAACCAGCCCGCTTCAAACGCTCCTCCAAATGGAGACACTGTGTATTGGGCATAGCAGTAATTGTTCTATTTACTTGTCTTAGCATTCAAGGAACTAGCTTTGTAGGAGCCTGCAAGGATTTACAGACTATTGAAGGCATTTGTCATGACCCAATAATTGACAAATACCTAAAGGCCCAGAATTGTGCATGGGCATTCAATCCTCCCCATGCATCCCACATGGGAGGAGCGAGGGAGCACATGATTGGCTTATCCCACAAAATCATGGACTTTATGTTGACAAAGACACCCATGCTGACACATGGCTACCCTCATGGCAGAAGTAGCAGCCATCACCAATGCTCATCCTTCGTGTTGAGTCCTTGGCAAAAAGCAGACGCGAGAAGCAGTTGTAGTTCTCAGGTTTTCTTTTATTCTGTGTTCAGCTTACAGGTGAAGGCTTCAGCAATGCCCAAAACCTCCCAGCCTCTTATATAGGCAATTCCCGGATCAATGTGTTACTTTTCCCGCGCCAGTACCCGCGCATGTGCACAGGCGCTGGCGACAGCCTGTCTGGTCCCGGGCAGCTTGCACCTGCCCGGGACTGCCTGCAAACGCCCCGAGCCCGTTTGCAAGGCTCGGGACATAATACCCCTTTCCCCCGGGCTAAGACTACTACCAACATACAATTATTTCTTGATGCAATGTTCTACTCCCCAGTGCTTCTACTGTTTACTGGCTTTTGTTTGGCCAGCAATGTTATGTAATCCTCTAAGTATTTAGGAGATTTCCTTGCTCTCTGTGACCTTCTCAGCTCTGGGTTTCTGACAGGTGTTCCCTGACTGAGGGGAGACGTGAGCCTGTTCTCCTTATCATGCCTTGGTGCCTTCCAAGGACTGTGCCCCAATGCCTGGCCTGCTTGCTCGCCCACCGGGCTCGTCAGGCCAGGGCTTCTGTCACTTTGTGACCTGGTTGACCTGCCTAGCTGTAGGCCCTCGGGCCCCTTGAAGTGATAGCCACTGCTGGGCGTCTCTGTAGAACCTCCTAGGTCCGTCCAAGACCTGTCAGGAGGCTGTCCATTCTCCAAACCCCGTTCTGTGTCCAGGCTCGTGTGGGTTTCTGTACCTTCCCAAAACTCAGTTACTCCCTGATTTGGGCTAGAGGTGTTGCGGTCGGGACTTGGTTCCTCGACCCCCTCCCTGTATGTTTGACCCCCTGTAGGACTTGGGGTAAGGTCAGGCCAACTCTGGGGATTATGTGCCAGCTCTCTTGCGGGGTATGATTTATTGGGATGCTCCCGGGTATCCTCCCTGACTGGAGTACTGTGCTGTGCAGGTGAATAGTGATTGTACCCCCGGGGTGACTCCCTGGCTGGAGTAGGCGTGAATGCCTGGTAGTTGGATAGGCTCTTAGAATTCCTGTTTGGGGCACTCGCGGAATCTTGGAATGGGCCGTTTGTGGCTCCATCATTGGAGGTGGGCAGCAGCTCGTGCCCCTCCCTTTGCTCTAAAGGGTCCCCCTCCCCCCTGGAAAAGACCCAGGGGTCTCATCTGGAAGATCCCGCCTAGGGCGGAGTTGGTCGATGTGCCGACGCAGGACACGACCGTTGTCCAGGGCTACCTCGTAGGATAGAGGACCTGTGACCCTGGAAATAGAAGCGGGGACCCATGTATGACCAGGCCTGTAATTGCGAGTCCAAACCGGGGCACCCACAAGTAATTGTCTAGGTGCCCGAGGATGTGAGGTAGATGAAGGCAGTCTGTCCGGATGCAACCGGTCAAGTTTTGTAGTAAGTTTACGCCCCCAGCGAAGTTCAGCTGGGCTTCTCCCTGTAGAAGTGGACGGTGTGGTGCGGTAAGAAAGGAGAAAGTCAGCCAACCTGTGATGCCAGTCCCCATAGGTGAGTCTTTTCAAGGCGTCCTTTGTGATGCGGACCATGCGTTCAGCCATACCGTTGGTGGACGGGTGGAAGGGTGCAGACGTGGCATGACGAATCATGTTAGCCTGTAAGAAAGCTTGGAATTTGGAGGAAGTAAATTGAGGGCCGTTGTCAGACACAATGACATCTGGAAGCCCGTGTGTAGCAAAAATCCCCCTCAGTACCTGAATAGTCTTTGCAGTGGTGGTGGATGAGACAGGTACAACCTCAAGCCATTTTGAATGACTGTCAACGAGGACCAAGAAGAACTGGCCCTGAAAGGGCCCAGCGTAGTCAATGTGCACCCTAGACCATGGGGACTGTGTATCCTCCCATCTATGCACAGGAGCTTGGGGCATCTCTGGGCGAGAGCGCTGGCACAGGTGGCATGCATGCACCTTAGCCTCAATGTCCTTATCTAAACCAGGCCACCACAAGTGGCTGCGCGCAAGGGCCTTCATGCGAACAATGCCAGGATGACCCTCGTGGAGGGACTCTAAGATCCTAGTCCTCATTGAGGTGGGAATGACAACTCTGTTTCCCCAAAGCAGACAACCCTGAGAAGTGGACAACTCGTTCCTTTTGGACCAGAAACTCTGAAACTCAGGACTAGGGCAGTGCTCAGGCCATCCAGACAAAACCCAAGAAAGGACACGTGAAAGTGTGTGATCTGTGCCTGTTTCAGCGGCGACATCCCTGGCATTCAGAGGGGACTCGGGCAAGGCTTGGATGGATAGAATGTTGACAGCTGGCGCAGGGTCAGCTTCTACTACTGGCAGGGGCAATCTACTGAGGCCATCAGCATGGCCCATTTCTTTCCCAGGCTTGTGGAGTAATGAAAAATCATATGCAGACAGAAAAATAGACCACCTAAGCATTCTAGGGGAAATGATTTGGGGAGTTTGTTTACGTGTGGTAAACAGTCCCAGCAGAGGCTTATGGTCAGTGAAGACCGTGAAATGCCTGCCATACAAGAAATCATGGAATTTTTTAATTCCAGCAACAACAGCCAGAGCCTCCCTGTCTATCTGAGCGTAGTTGCGCTCAGCAGAAGACAGTGTTCTGGAGTAATATGCAACAGGAACCTGAGTTCCATCAGACCTGAGGTGGCTCAGGACGGCTCCTACCCCGTAAGGGGAAGCATCACAAGCGATGCACACAGGAAGGGACTCATTGAAGTGTGCAAGTACACTGTTAGAAGTGAGTAAAGCCTTGACCTCATTGAAACTAGCCTCATGTGTTTGTGACCATTGCCACACTGCTTGTTTGTCTAATAGCCTGTGAAGAGGCTCAGCTACACTAGCTTTATGTGGAAGAAAGGAATTGTAGAAATTCAGGAGGCCCAGAAAGGCCTGAAGTTCGGCCTTAGACTTTGGCCTAGGTGCTTCTAAAATGGCAGTTAGTTTGGATTCAGCAGGGTGAATCCCAGCAGCATCAATTTTGAATCCCAGAAATTCAGTAGAAGGCACCCCAATTTTGCATTTGTCTTTTTTGAGCTTGAGGCCTGTTTTCCTGAACCTTAACAGAACAGCCCTTAGCCTTTCAGCTAGAATGTGTGTGGAGTCTCCTGCAATTAAGACATCATCAAAGTAGGGGCAAACCCCCGGTATGCCCCGTAGTGTGTTTTCCATTACGCTTTGGAAAATCCCAGGAGCGACATTCACTCCAAACTGTAGCCTTTTTACCTTAAAGGCTCCCCTGTGGGTCACAATAGTCTGAGCTATAGCAGCAGCATCATCAACAGGCAGCTGTTGATACGCTTGAGCTAGGTCAAGCTTTGCAAAAACGCGCCCCCCCTTGAGGGAGGCCAGAATATGACTGACCACAGGAACAGGATAGGCATGTTGCTGCAATGCCTTATTAAGAGTGCATTTGTAGTCAGCACAAATGCGAATGTCCCCATTTGCCTTTAGAGGCGTGACAATGGGGGTCTCCCAAGGG
Organism: Crotalus tigris; assembly: GCF_016545835.1. Lineage (NCBI taxonomy): Eukaryota > Metazoa > Chordata > Lepidosauria > Squamata > Viperidae > Crotalus > Crotalus tigris. Next base: position 1,807,733 of record NW_024096618.1, on the reverse strand, counting down.
CTGGAATCAACAGGTTCTAGGATTCCCTGTTGGATCAGTTTGTCTAACTCAGTGTCAATTTTACTCTTTAAAGCAAAAGGGACCCTTCTTGCTTTAATTCTAATGGGCGTGACAGTGGGGTCTAGTTTTAAGGACACAGGAGGTCCCTTGAATGTGCCCAGCTGGGGGCTGAAGACATCTGCAAATTCTTTGCAGACTTCCTGTAGGTCGAGTGTTTGTAAGCTGTTGAGCCCCGTGACGTGTATCCCCAAGGCTTCAAACCAATCGAGTCCTATGAGACTCGTTCGTTCACCCCCTACTACTAATATGTCTAGTGGACCTTCAAAATTCTTATACTGTACGTTAAGGGTGGCCTCCCCCTTAACACACACTCTCGAATTTTGAAAGTCTGTTAACACAATGTCAGAAGGCCTTAATTTAGCCTGAGTTCCACTGCCGGAACAAATCTTCCTAAATGTATGTAAGGATATGATTGAAAGGGCAGACCCCATGTCTAGTTCCATAGTTAATGGAACCCCTTGTAGCTTCACCTTGAGTGACAGCTTTTTCTTGATGGGCTTTTGTGTGCCTGTCCTGAAGATGCTTCTTCGCGAAGCACAAAAACCTACCCTATTCTGGCTGGGGACCCTGGTACCTTTCAGGTGCAGTTCTTCCTGAGGTTGTACCTTTCGTCAGCCCAGACACACAGCTGCAATATGTCCTTGTTTCCCGCACACCCGGCAGATAGCGGAGCGGAACTTGCAGTCGGTTCTCCTGTGGCGACCTCCACAGCCGATGCACTTGAGGGGAGCTGCAGAGCTTCCTTTCTGATTCCCTTCCTTCGTGGGGTGGAGACGGTCGACTTCCTCGTCCGGATCCTCCTCGGAGTTCCCTTGGACGTCCTCTTGGTGCACGGATGCAACATCTGGACTGTTCCTGATCGGCCGCATGTTTTTGACGGCGCCGCCTGCTGCTTCTTCTGCGGTGACCTCTCTTAAGGCATCTTGGAAGGACAAGTCTTCTTTGGCGAAAAGCCTCTGTTGTAGATCTCGATGCCTTAAGCCGCACACGAATCGGTCCCTCAGTCGTTCTTCGAGGTCCTTGAACTCGCAGTGCTTGGCGGCCTTCCTCAATGCGGCGATGTATTCTTTGGCCGACTCTCCGGATCGTTGATCCCTCTGCTCGAAGGTGTGGCGCCATGCGATGACGGACATCTTGGGCTGGAAGTGCTCCTTCAATAGCTTCTTTAGATCTGCGTAGCTGACAGACTCTAATGGGACAGGTGCTGCAAGGTTCTCTGCGATTTCGAAGGCGTCTTGACTGCAGACACAAAGCAGGGTGGCAGCCTTCAAGCTCTCTTCCCTCACTTGGTTTACCTTGAGGTAATTTTCCACCCTGGCTACATAGGACTCCCACCGCTCTGAATGTGAGACGTCGAATTCCGAAAGCCTTCCGACTTTTGCCATTTTCAGGAGACGGGTCTATCAGCCAGCCTATCCCCGAATGCGCACTGGATTGGCGGGTAGCTGCCAAGTCAACGCCGTTCCGCCGCTCAGGACTCACTTGGGTAAGCTTACACCTCTTCCTTTCCAGGCGATGTAAGGCATCCTATCCTCGTCGCCAGTGTTGAGTCCTTGGCGAAAAGCAGACGCGAGAAGCAGTTGTAGTTCTCAGGTTTTCTTTTATTCTGTGTTCAGCTTACAGGTGAAGGCTTCAGCAACGCCCAAAACCTCCCAGCCTCTTATATACGCAATTCCCGGGTCAATGTGTTACTTTTCCCGCGCCAGCACCCGCGCATGCGCACAGGCGCTGGCGACAGCCTGTCTGGTCCCGGGCAGCTTTGCACCTGCCTGGGACTGCCTGCAAACGCCCCGAGCCCGTTTGCAAGGCTCGGGACATAACACTTCGGTTCCAGCTTTTCTGTTCCTGAGAATCCTTTGGTTCCAGTTTCTTCTGTTCCTGAGAATCCTTTGGTTCCAGTTTCTTCTATTTCTGAGAATCCTCTGGTTCCAGTTTCTTCTGTTCCAGAAAATCCTTTGGTTCCACTTTCTCCTAGAAGAAGGAGACTTTGTCTTGCTGAGAGTCAAGGATGCATATCAGAACTCTTGGCCTATGGGACTTGTGTACAAGGTCCTACCCAGCTCCAATGGACTAGTTCGCCAAGTTGAAGTCCAGATCGTGAAGCCACAAGAGTCGGGTTCGCGACTCACAGACTCTCGTGAAGAGGCTTTACACCAGACCAACCACCAACCTGGTCCTGTTGCTGAAGAAGACTGAACTGGAAGATTGATCCTCAAACTATGTATATTATGTTTACCTCATAATTGCATTGTCTGATGTAATGCCTTGTTTATCTCAGTTATAGTTATGCATGTTTTGTATTTACCTTACAGTTATGCATGTTTTGATGTTATATTTTGCCTGTTTTAGTTAATAGTTAGTAATGAAAATTGCATGCTTTGATGTTATGTTTTTTGCTTATTCTAGTTAGTTAATAGTGGTAATTTATATTTCCAAGCAGGGAGTGTGCTGGACTGGATTGTAGCCAGCTAGAACTGTGTTATTTCACATTTACAGGGTTAATGTTGTATCATTGAGAGAAGTGTATGTAAGAACATGTAGCATTTAAAGAGTTAAACGCTGTTTCCTTAAGAGATGGCTTCTGGGTAATGTAGTTTCAGTTGTTAGTTAATCCTATAGCTTATCTAGACAGTGGGAGGAGTTAAAAAGTTATTGCAGGACTTCCCGTTATGTGTCAGGGTTGTAAAATCCCTTTGTGTGACCAGCATGTGCACTCATGGATGGCATCTGTAACCACGCTAAGCTGATATGGAGAATTATTGCTTTTTTACCTACGAAAAATGGACAGATATGCAAAGGCTGGATGCATCTTCAGCATAGTAAGTCTTTGCTTAGAATTCCTGGACAATAAATATTTGTTTAAAACCATTTTCATTGAGTTAATACCACCTGGACCAGAACTACAAGGCTACTTAGTTCAGGTTCCGGAATAAGGACCTTGGCACTTCCACCCTGCTGAGAGAGATCCAGAGAGGTCAAGGGCTGAATGTACTCACTATCATTCAAAGGTTGTCTACTATCATGGCCAAAGATAAGCAGATCATCACTCCTTGATGATACATACACTAGTAGGAGGGAGGCAATAATATGCCAGTGTCTTTTTACTTCTGGACTCTTAGTACTATATTTAATACAATGGTAGACACCACGAGTCTACCATTTCTGGGCTAAACTGAAAACAATAGTTTCTGATTCCTGATTTTTTTTTTCTTTTGAACCAATAATCAGACTGACCCAGACTCATTGGAAACTTGGGAGTCAGTTGGGTTTTGTAGCTTTCTTCAGCAGAGATTTATTTTATAAAAGGAAAGCTTAGAATTCAATCTGCTTTATCTTTTTTCTTTTTTTTTAAGCTTCTGCCTTCTATTTATGTTCTGCCAAAACCTTGACTTTTTCTTTGCCTTTTCTGCTTGTTTGTTCCTGGCTGGGCTTCTTGAGTTTTCTCCTCTTCCCAATCTTTGCACCATCTGAGGGAAACAGCTCAAAGAACTTTTCGCTTTCCCTAGTCTAAGGGTAGGAAACAAACCCCTCTCTCCCCCCAGTTTTCTCAGCTGCTGCCTACTTTCCCATTGCCTCTTCTCTTCAGAACTGTCTTACTTTGCTTCTTTATTTCATTTCCTGGGCTTGGGCTCCATTTATTCAGCTTCTTCCTCAGAAGTTCTGTGGCAGCACAGCATCCAGGTAGCCATCTTGCCTCCTGCCTCCATCTCTTCAAGTTGCTTTTTTTGATTGGCAGTTGCAAACTGATTGGCAGTTGGATCGTCCTGGTGATGAAAGCAGACCAAATAGGGATGGGGAAGAAGGAGCAATGGAGCCTATAAGCTACTCAGGCAGTCTTTCCTTCCACATCATGATTACATGTTTGATTGAGCTCCCATCCCCAGGGCAGCTTTCATTATTTTAAAACAGGGGTCCTCAAACTTGGCCCTTTTATGACAGGTGGACTTCAACTCCCAGAATTCATCAGCCAGTATGCCTGGCTGAGGAATTCTGGGAGTTGAAGTCCACAAGTCATAAAAGGGCCAAGTTTGAAAACCCCTGTCTTAAAATACCTTGAGGGTAAATGCAAGATCTCTTAGTTAGCACAGATGATTATTCATTAATACGGCCAATAGTGTCATGCCAAAGCCTTGTCTAGCAACAATTCAAACATGTTTCCAAAGCATTTTGATAGTATGTCTGCTGTTAGTGTATCTGGATCCTTCTATGTCTGGCTGGTCCAGTGAACTCATGCCTATGACTACCTTCTGCCTCACACCCATCTACTCCAGCTTCATGTTTCCAGTTCTGTTATACTATGAATTAATTAATCCATTAAGTAGCCAACCTTCCTAAAGCATCCAACTCATCAATGATTCTGGGTGGGATACAAAGTTCCAAACAATGATGCAACATAAAAGCCAATAAATAAATAAATAAAAAGGAGGGAAATACATGTTATATCTTGTGCTTACCCAATAGTGGGTACACATTCCATCTTAGCTCAAAGTTCTTGTGAAGAAAAGCAGTGTTGACCACTCAGGTACAGATGTTGCTGCATAGAAGGGAAGTCAGTAGAATAGCACAAAACCTCAAATTGCTCTCAAAAGCCTAATATCGGTCCCAGGATCTCAGATCCAATTATCTGCAGCATAGGTTGTGAAATAATGTAGATATGGCTTTGATCATCTATTATTATAGATGCTCAGGATCCCCTGGGAATTGGAAGTCATTCCTAAAAGTCCTCTCTTTGAAAGAGAGCACGAGCCTTGGGAAGATTGATGTCAGCCTTGTGAGGAACACCAGACAGAAAACACAATGAGATGAGCTAATTCTACTTTATTAAAAAGCTACATTAACAAGATCTTGTAAGTCTGAAAGTACTTCTCCCTACCATAAATCTCCTTTCCAGCCCAAAAGCTAGGGCATGTCTCTTCTGACCCTCTGGTCCACCCACTTTCTTGCTGCAGGTTCAGCTGCCTTTTATTTGACCATTCCCTCAGTTGTGTCTTTTTGCACTGTCTTCCAAGGTCAGCCCTACATACCATTGCAATTATACTGTACATCTAATTTTGCATCTCTGAACTACAACACCCTATCCAATTTTGCTACACTGTGGAAAATGCTCTTTTCAGCAATTAATGGGGCCTCAAGCATATAGGTAGTCCTTGTTTAACTACCAGTTGCTAAACAACAATTCAAAATTATGACAGATCCTTCAAAAGTTACTTATGACCTGTCCTCAAAGTTACGACTGCCACTTTCCCCAATGATCACATGATCACATTTCGGGTACTTGACAACTGGTTCACATTTACAACCAGTTGCAGCATCCACAGTCAGTCTACAACAACTGATGGATACCAGAAAGACACAGGAAATACAAAGCCTGAAACAGGAACAGAAAACAACCCAAAAAAAAAGGCTCCAGAGGGTATAAAAACCCACTCCCTACATTTGCTCTCTCTCTTTCTTCCAGAGCCTTCTTTCTGTCTGGCTCTCCTCTTCAATAAATTGCAACCTTCTTTCTAAAGCAGTCGCCATGTTGTTTATCCCCAGCTTGGATGAATCATGATGAAGACTTTTCCTTCAATACTAGTAAATCAATGTTGTTTTGTGATATCTGCAAATAGTAGAACATGGTAGAACATCTCCCTTTAAAAGTTGCAGCGGGAAATCCTCCTTTATTTATGAATATTTTATCCATGCTGGAATCACACATTAATAAAATAACAGCAGCACATTCACAAAAGCTTCACAAAACACATTTGGCAGCACATTCACAAAAGCTTCACAAAATACATTTCAATTTTCATTTGCAAAGTGTATAAGGAGAGGAGAGAAAGTGTGGTATGAATGAATCCAGTTCAGTAAAGCGGAGCATGTATTGAACAAAATAATATGGCGGACTGAGGTATCTAATGTATAGTTTCAGGACAGGACAAAATAATAAGAGAACAGAGGCTAGAATCAATGTTGTTTTGTGGTATCTGCAGGTAGAACAACTGTGAAAAACAAAGAAAAGACAGTACCAATAGTAATAGTGCCTTGGGTGCAATTTCAAAAAATCTGAAACACCACTTGAACATTATCAGCATTGACAAAATCAGCATCAGTCAATTGCAAAAGGCAGCTTTGCCTGGAACAGCTTACATTTTATGACAAATATCTGCCCACCTCACATCCCTGGGAAGGATTCAGTAAATGGACAAAAATGCTAAATCCAGTCCAAACATCTGGCTGACTCTGCAATCAATCATCATTGTAATTTCATTGCCAATGAGAGGGACATAAGGGATCTCCTTTTGACATTCCCTCAAAATCATTGCTGAGAAATCTGAACAATTATTTGCAATCTTCTTTGGCCAACAATTTAGGCCAGCTTTGTGGGGGGGGAGATTTAGATGAGAAACTGAATGTACAGAAGAATCCATTCAAAACAATGCCTATTTATGTATTTAAATTTATATAGCTGCCCGTTTCACACTTGTGACTCTTTAGAACCATTTCTGTCTCCCATAGTCTTCTAGAAAAGCAGTAACTGAGTAAAACAAATTTATAAGAGTTTCTAAATAAATGCTCTTTTTTGAAATAATAAGCCAATAATACAAAAAAAGAACCTAGGAAATAGGGATGTTTTACAATATTATACCTTTATGAACATATATATTCTCTCATACAACAAAGACATCTTTTTTTATTAAAAAAAAAGTTTTTGGAAAGTTCCAACCTACCCAAACACAGGGACCTATTTTCCGTTAATTTATTATTGCAAAGTGAAAGTGTCCGGAAACTAGAAAGCAAAATGTAGACATTCTTAGTGTTCCTTTGGAACACAGTCTACAGAGATACTGGCAACAGGATTCAGATATAACCTTCAACTATCTCCAGCAAGGCAGGCAAGCTGTCTGTTTTTAAAATTAATTTTCTGCATGGATTTTATCAGATTGCAAGTGATTCTAAATAGCAATTGCATTCAAATGTAACTAAACAGAGTTAAGACTTATACAGCTTCTTGATACCTCTCAGGTAGTTAACACACAAAACTAGTGCTCCTTGGACTATCAGAACATAACTATTACAGCAGGGAAGAATAAATTAGCTTTCCAGAAACAGAGATAACAACATTATATGAGCTTTATAAAAGAAAGTGAAACATTTTCTCTCTGTGCTGACCACAGATTATAGCAAGATGAGGCTGTGACAACATTTATTTTTAACTAAACATTAAATCTCCGCAATATAATAGTTAGTTTTCACTGCTTATCAGGATAAGAGATTAAATATTCTTTCCCTAGCAATGAATCTTAAGAGAAAATAGCCTCTATACATTGTATTAAAAATTAAAGCATCCTAATTAGACGTTTCATTTCTATACTCATTATTTCAAGAGGAAAAGATGCATTTTATTGAAACCTTGCTAGAGATAGAAAAGTCACTTTTCCAACAGGCCCAGGTCTGATACTAATTCACTTTTCTCCACCATTGATATGACATGTGATTAAACCAAGGTTATATTTTTAAATCCATTTTTAATTTCCTAGCCAAAATTACATTTTTGCTCCACAATATTCTCATGGCATTCTTTACCTCCTCATTTCTCAAGGTGTAAATTAATGGATTGAGCATGGGAGTTATAATAGTATAGAAAACAGCCACACTTTTGTCCTCTGAGAATGTGGTTGATGGCCTCATGTAAAGAAAGATGCAGGGGCCCAAAAACAGAATCACAACTGTGATGTGAGAGCCACAGGTGGAAAGAGCCTTGAGACGGCCTTCTGAAGAACGAGTTCTGATTGTGAGTAGGATAACAATGTAAGAAACAATCAGCACAAGAAAACAACTGAGGGAAATCATGCCAGTGTTGGCAATGACAATAAGTCCAATAATGTAGGTATCAGCACAGGCTAATTTCAATAAAGGGTGAACATCACAAAAATAGTGGTCGATTTCATTAGGCCCACAGAAGGGTAGATGTGTAGTAAGGAGCGTCTGTACCATTGAGTGAACAAACCCACCCAGCCATGACATAAACACCATCCAACTGCACACCCTCTTGTTCATAATAGTGGTATAATGGAGAGGCTTGGAGATTGCGATGTATCGGTCATATGCCATCAGTGTGAGGAGAAAAATTTCAGTACAACCGAAAAAGTGAGCCCCAAAAAGCTGTGCTATGCAACCAACAAAAGAGATGGTTTTCTTCTTCACCAGGAAGTCTGCTATCAGTTTTGGAGCAGTGACAGAGGAGTAACAGATATCTATGAAGGAAAGGTAACTGAGAAAGAAATACATTGGAGAAATCAGGTGGTGACTGCTCTTGATTGTGACTATGATCAATAGATTCCCCAGCAGAATTGCCATGTAGAAGATCAAAAAGATTCCAAAGCAGACTTTCTGTAACTCTTGATCCTGAGTAAGCCCCAGCAAGATGAATTCAGATACATTATTTTGCTTTTCCATATTCTCAAAGCTGGATAACGCATTACAGCATATGATTTAAAATTAGGAACACTGTCGATTAAAGGTTTAGGGTTTTTGTGTTTTGGGGTTTTTTTTACAAAAAATATATACACACCAAACACAGATTGAAAAAAATCTTGAATTGGATGTTCTCAACTTCTGAATCCTTCACATGCAAGGAATGTTCATCCTAAAATTTAATGAAGATAAACAGTTGTCAGAAATTAATATGTATTCAGCAAATCAGGGAAGTCACTTTAGGAAATACTGAAGCACAGCAATATCTTAGGACATTGGAGAAATGTTTCTTGGGGAAAAAAGGTTTGCAATTATACAAAGTGATTTGTAAAGTCAAAAGAGAAATTTGTAAAACCATATGTTTAAAAATCTCAAATCCATTTTTTCAATGTTTATTCAAACAATTGTGGTTTCATTCAGTCATACAACCAACCCTGTCAAAAATCATCTCATTTCATAGATAACAAAGAATAATTTTTTCAGCCTCTGTTGCAGAGAATTTAGTTGTAATATACAGTACTGCTAAATGGGAAGGCTCTTGAATATTGGAATGCCATCTCTTGCTGCCCTTTTTGTTCTTTCCAACTGGACTAAGTCTGAATAATTAAGATTGCAATTTGGTGCCCACTGGCTTAAATGAAGCAGTAAGGCATACTGTGACTAGGATGTAAACATTTAGACAAGCATTAAATGGCATTAAAGTTGTTACTAGCTAGCAATCATCTGGCTTTCTATAAATACAATCCTATGTCTTTGTAAGGCAGTGGAAGTTTAAATGTTGGCATACATGCAGTTAGGCTCTTCAACTTAAATGAACTTGTTCTACTACTATAAAATCAAACTCCAATTATTGTCTAATCAGTTAAACAAACAGAGCTCAGATGGGAACACAAACAGCATTTATGTTATAGATGGCATAAGAATATCAAAAACTATAAAAATGTTATATATAACTAGTGTGTTTTCAAAGTATTGAAAATTGGTTAACAGCATAATCTGAATGCAACACATTAAAAAAGATACCAATAATCTCCATTATTACCTGATTGGTTGAGCTAACTCTAGTCTACAGGATCTTCCAGCTCTACCAAAGATACCCTCACCCTTATTCTCTCTCTCTTGAGCAACCAGAAGAGTTTCCATGAAGCTCTTCAATAAATAGGGTTTTGAACACTTTGCAATTCTGCCTATCTACATCATTCCCAATTCTGTCAGCCACAGTATCCTTTCTTCAGCTGCCCACTGTATAAGAAAACCCCAACTGAAACCAAAGCTATATCCTCTTTCTCTCTCTCCACCGTAAAGAGTTGCTTTTACAGGTTATTTCTCTTGCCTTATTAAGAACTATGAAATGACATGTTTAAATGGGTTCTGCCATTACATCACTGATCCAGGTAACAACCTCCCGGAAGTATTTCAGTCTTTCCCTATAGAAAATAAATGCTCAACTATGAACTTTTTAACATACAACTCAATCGAATTTATTTTGCAGTAGTTAATTAGCATCCATTTGAAGTGAAGTCTTATAGCAGTCTTTTTCAACCTCCAGATATACAGTATATGTAAGACCATAATGTCCATCATTATCTGAAGAGTACCAAAATTGGGAAAGGCTTAATCTTTATTGAGAAATAATGACTTTTAGATATTAAATCATGCTGCTAACCTAAGAATTAAAAGCCAAGCACTATGTGGATGAGATAATTATCCAGTTTTATATAGGCAAAATTGTGCCTGAACTATCATGGCCAACATTTGTGGCAGTACTTTTGTCCTCATAACAATGTGTCTTTAAACATTGCTGCATGCGGTGGAATTGACCCCATAGAAAACTAGCTCTAACACATCTTCTGACCAAAATGTAAAAACCTGGTCTATACAAGTGTTAATGGAAATGTGCAAAAATATGTACCTGGGAAAAAACACACAAAATAGTTAAATGAGATGGAGCAAGAAGGTGGAGGAATACTGGAATTGGATGGGAATAATGCCAGGAATCAGCTGTCACATTATCTAAAACTCTACTCCCACAATCTTTAATCTTGCAGAGTCACAACACAATCCAATTTTAAGGATTCACCCATACCTCTAATCCATGTCCTTGCAAAAAACAAAAACAAATACAGAACTTTTCCCTTTCGCTAGTCTAAGGGTAGGAAACAAACCCCTCTCTCTACCCAGTTTTCCTCAGCTGCTGCCTACTTTCTCATTGCTTCTTCTCTTCAGAACTGTCTTACGTTGCTTCTTTATTGGGCTTGGGCTCCATTTAGTCAGCCTCTTCCTCATAAATTCTGTGGCAGCACAGCATCCAGGCAACCATCCTGCCTCTTGTCTGCATCTCTTCAAGCTGCTTTTTGATTGGCAGTTGCAGATTGATTGGCAATTGGATCATCCTGGTGATGAAAGCAGACCAAAAAGGGATGGGGAAGAAGGAGCAATGGTGCCTATGAGCTACTCAGTCTTTCCTTCCACATCATGATTACATGTTTCATTGAGCTCCCACCCCCAGGGCAGTTTCCATTATCTTAAAACAGGGGTCTTCAAACTTGAACCTTTTATGACTGGTGGACTTCAACTCCCAGAATTCATCAGCCAGCGTGCCTGGCTGAGGAATTCTGGGAGTTGAAGTCCACGAGTCATAAAAGGGCCAAGTTTGAAGACCCCTGTCTTAAAATATCTTGAGGGTAAATGCAAGATCTCTTAGCCACCACAGATGAATTATTCATTAATACAGCCAATAGTGTCAAGCCAAAGCCTTGCCTAGCAACAATTCAAACATGTTTCCAAAACATTTTGATAGCATGTCTGTTGTTAGTGTATATGGATCCTTCTATGTCTGGCTGGTCCAGTGAACTCAGGCCTATGACTACTCTCTGCCTCACACCCATTTACTCCAAGTGCATGCTTCCAGTCCTGTGATAACCGTGAATTAATTAATCCATTAAGTAGCCAACCTTCCTAAAGCATCCAAATCATCAATGATTCTGGATGGGATACAAAGTTCCAAACAATAGTGCAACGTAAAAGCCAATAAATAAATGTCACAAAAATGAGGGAAATATATGTTATACCTTGTGCTTACCCAATAGTGGGTACACATTCCATCTTAGCTCAAAGTTCTTGTGAAGGAAAGCAGTGTTGAGCAGCTCAGGCACAGATGTTGCTGCATAGCAGGGAGGTCAGCAGAATAGCACAAAATCTCAAATTACTCTCAAAAGCCTAATATCAGTCCCAGGATCTCAGATCCAGTTATCTGCAGCATAGGTTGTGAAATAATGTAGACATGGCTTTGATCATCTATTGCTACAGATGCTCGGTGGAAGTCATTCCAAAAAGTCCTCTCTTTGAAAGAGACCATGAGACTTGGAAGATTGATGTCAGTCTTATGAGGAACACCAGACAGAAAACACAATGAGATGAGCTAATTCTACTTTATTGAAAAGCTACATTAACAAGATCTAGTAAGTACTTCTCTACCCTCATCCCCTTTCCAGCCCAAAAGCTAGGGCAGGTCTCTTCTGACCCTCTGATTCACCCATTCTTGCTGCAGGCTCAGCTGCCTTTTATTTGACCATTCCCTCAGTTGTGTCTTTTTGCCCTGTCTTCCAAGGTCAGCCCTACATATCATTGCAACTATACCATTTTGGCCTGTCCTCAAAGTTACGACTGCCACTTTCCCCAATGATCACATGATCACATTTCGGGTACTTGGCGATTGGTTCACATTTACAACCAGTTGCAACATGCACAGTCAGTCTACGACAACTGGCAGTGTTCACATTGCTGTGCCACTTCACCACAGCCCCCCCCCCAATCGCAGGAGACTCACTATAGGCTTTAATCTTCAGCTGGCCCTCTGCCGGCACTCCTCCCCCATCCCATGGTCCCATGCAATTTACTGAGGGACACTTGTCCCCAGGTGATTCACTGCATGGGACAATTAGCTGTGCCTCCTAGTGGCAGAGTGGGGCGGGCAGTGGCTTCAGGCACCAGGCCAGGATGCGGAGACATGGTGGTTGCAGTATGGGGCAACCAGCTGCATGGTACCTCCACCCAAGGGCCCTTTGAAGCAGCAAAGAGGGATGGGAAGTAGGACAGTTTCCTCCCTCCAATCCAGACCTCCTGGACTCCCTTACCCTTCACAGGATGGAGAGTGGAGGGGCTGCCTTATCCCTGCCTGTACCTGACGCACACCCCACCCCCAGGCAGAGCACTGCAGCAGCAGCAGCCCAGCCAGCAGTCACTTTCGCCACAGCCTGGCTGCGTTTGTAGCTGTGAGAAGAACTCTATAGTCAAATGAGGATTTAGTTCTATATCTCTCCATTGTGCCACACTCTTTCATACTGACTTGTGGTGGGCTTTTTAACAGTTGTATCCCAAACTATCATTTGGGTCAGGATGGAAATTGAATTAAGCAACCTGATGGACTTCTGCTTTTCAGAGATGCCAAGTAGATTTTCAGCTAAGGTGCTTCCAGTCCTTTCCCTAGTGCAGGAGTGGGGAACCTTGGCTTTTTTATGACTTGTGGACTTCAACTCCCAGAATTCTTGAGCCAGCATCTCATTTAGTAAGAGAATTCAAGTTCACAGAAACACTATGGTATTATCTGCACACAAAACTGCAACCTCATTCATCCTCCTTATTCACATCCCCAGTCAGATACCTCTAACATAACCATAAGCATTTCTTATAAATGCATCCATAAACACATTGAAAACTAAGGGACATTATACCTCCTTGTCTTGCTCAGTGTTGAACTATTTGATATATTTGATTTATTCCTATAAATGTCTTATATCCCTCATATACTGCTCTTATCAAATTCAGAACCATCCTTTAGCTCCATATTAATACCAAACATTCCCTAATTCAAGACTAGCCACGTTATTAAATGCTTTCTCTAAATCAACTAATTTACAATAAACTTTCATTCTTACACTTGTGCATTGCTCAGTGAATATTTCTTACTGATTTTCAGGTGTGGGAGAAGGAGATGAATAAGATATTCATTCCCCAAAGCAAAAAATGTATTCAAAATTCTGCCTCTGCTCTTAACTATGACATTTTATATGATTATCTTGCTAAATATAGTATGTGTGGCTTCTGGCTGCCAAAATATTGCCTACCACTTCAGTAAGCAGAGGTATTTTTCAAAGGAAGTATACAAAGAATTCTTATAGTCTAATAAATGCTTAAATAAGTTTCCAACATATATGTAGATTACACTGAACAAACAGGGTTAGGAGAGACATGTTACAGATTTTCATCACTAATATTAACTATGTCTGAAAAGTTCATAATAAGTAGGCTTATTTTGTTATTCTAATATCTGTAAAGCAAATCTTTCTGTATTCTGTTGTGTTCTTGGTTCATGTGCAATTGATGAAGACGCATGGTGACAAGTAACAAATGCTTTATTCTCTTTCTCCTACACCCAAGCAAAAAAGCAAAAGGCACGCAGGCCTTTTATGGGGCCAGAAGCCCAGACAGTGTTAACCAATAGGAATTTAACATTTTTGCGCCTTGCACATGCGCACAAGGCTGGCGCCACTCTGTCTGGTCCCTGGCAGCTTTTGGAATGCCCAGGACCAATTGCAACATTCTGAGGCTGCTTTCAGTTCTTGCAGGCTCAGGACACAACACCCCTCCCCGCTAGATGGAACACACCTAGCTTATGCACAGGTGCATTGTGCAATGCAGGGAAAGTGGTATACAGATGCATTATCCAAATGCAAGGAGGGTGGAAATGCTTGGGTCTGTATGCATGCAAACCTCTTTCAAAAATAATTGTTAACTCAATTAAAATATACCCAAATCAAAATAGCATATGACACTCTTACTAAATGTTAATCCCCTCATTCGGGGACCTCATAGCGAGGTTCCTCATGGGTTGACAACAACCTCACAAAATCTGCTGGATGTTTAGGTGGGCACTTGGCCCGCTGCAGCCTTCTAAGGGCCAGTGAGGTTGCCTGGCCTACCTGCTCGCCTACCAGGCAGGCAGGCCAGGGCATTGATGCCCTAAGTATCCAGGTGACCCTGGTAAGGGTGCCTGGCCTACCTGCTCGCCTACCAAGCTAGGCAGGCCAGGGCTTTGATGCCCCAAATACCCAGTTGACCCACCCAGCTGCTGACTGGCTGGACCCTCTGAGTCCAAACCATTATACCTCAGAGGGGTGGAAGTCCCCGAGTCCACAATGGACTCCTCTTGGGAACACTGTCCCTCGAGCCCAAAGCCAGCAGATGGAGAGGCCTGAGTGGCGGAAGTGCCCCAGTACTCCGAGCACGTGCCAGAGGTGCCAGAGTCAGGAGCCGCCTCCATGGCAAACCCCCTTGCTACTGACTTCTTTTTGGGAGCAATTGCTGAATTATGAGAGTGCCCCTGATGGAATTCCCTTCCTATGGCTGTGTGTGATTTGTGTGGATACCCCCGGTGTAACTCCCTGTCTGGAGTAATAACAGATGTGTGGGATGACCTCCAAACAGCCTCAGCAGCTAGTGAGGGCCAGGAGCGGAAACATGGCTGTCTAGTCTCCAATGCAGTTGGTCTATGTGTCTGCGAAGAATGCAGCCATCTTCCAAGGCAACTTCGTATGACAATGGCTCAGAGACCTTGCAAACACAGCAATGACTCAAAGATGTCCAGGCCCATAGTTTCTAGCCCAAACCAGATCGCCCACCTGAAATTGTGACACCTGTGAAGCCACCTGGTCTGGGTGCAACCTGTCCAGTTTGGTGATGAGGCGGAGTTCTGCAGGGGTCTTCCATGTGGCTATGCATGGTGTGGTGCAGTGTGCAAGAAGGAAATCTGCTAACCTGTGATGCCAGTTACCCGTAAGTCAGTTTCTTGAGAGCATCTTTGGTAGTGTGCACCATTCTCTCTGACAGACCATTGGAGGATGGGTGAAAGGGAGCAGAAGTCGCATGCCGGATCAAGTTCGCCTGAAGAAAAGCCTGCAACTCAAAAGAGGTAAATTGAGGGCCATTATCTGAAACCAGGACATCTGGAAGTACATGGAATGCAAAACTTCCTCTCAACACCTGGATGGTCCTGGCAGTAGTAGTGGAGGAAACAGAAACAACCTCTAGCCACTTGGAATGGCTGTCAACAACAATCAGGAAGAATTGCCCCTGAAAGGGCCCAGCATAATCTATATGCACCCTTGACCATGGGGTTTAAGTTTCCTCCCACCTATGTACTGGGGCCTGAGGCATTTCAGGCCATGGCTGTTGGCACAGTTGGCACCCATGCACCTGAGCCTCGATGGCTTTATCGAGCCCAGGCCACCAAAGATGGCTGCGCGCAAGTGCTTTCAGCCTTACTATACCAGGATGTCCCTCATGCAGAGAGAGCAAGATTCTAGACCTCAGTGAGGCTGAGATTACTACTCTGCTACCCCATAACAGGTAACCCTTGAAAGTGGAAAACTCATGCTTCTTTTGCCAGAAGCTTTGGAACTCAGTATCTGGGCACTTGTCAGGCCATCCTGACAACATTCAGGTCAGCATGCGTGTAAGCGTGTGATCAGTGGCAGTTTCTGCAGCCACGTCCCTAGCATTTAGGAGAGATTCAGGCAACTCCTGAATGGAAAGAATATTGATGGCAGGAGCAGGGTCTGCCTCTATCTGTTTCAGAGGTAATCTCCTTAGGCCATCTGCATGACCCATCTCTTTCCCAGGTTTGTGAATTAGAGTGTAGTCATATGCTGACAGGAAAATGGACCATCTCAGCATACGAGGAGAAATAATATGTGGTGTCTGTTTGTTAGTGGTAAACAAATCCAGCAGAGGCTTATGGTCTGTATAGACCATAAAGTGGTGACCATATAAGAAATCATGGAATTTCTTTATGCCAGCCACTATGGCCAAGGCTTCTCTGTCAATCTGAGCGTAATTTCACTCTGCAGATGACAGAGTCCTTGAGTAATAGGCCACAGGGACTTGTGTCCCATCAGCCTTCAGATGACTAAGTACTGCTCCCACCCCATAAGGAGATGCATTGCATGCGATGCAAACAGGCAATTGCTCATTGAAATGCGCTAAAACAGCATTTGAAGTGAGCAAGGCCTTAATCTCATTGAAACTCCTGTCATGGACTTTGGTCCACTGCCATGGAGCCTGCTTGTCTAAGAGCCTGTGTAACGGCTCTCCCACTGCAGCCTTATGTGGCAGAAATGCATGGTAAAAATTGAAGAGCCCCAAGAAGGCTTGCAACTCACTCCTGGACTTGGGGCTTGGGGCCTGCTGAATAGCTTGCAGTTTGGATTCAGCAGGGTGAATGCCTTGGGCATCAATCCTGAAACCTAAGAAGTCAGCGGAAGTGACTCCTATCTTGCATTTATTCTGCTTTAATTTAAGGCCTGCTTTTCGAAAATGAAGCAAGACAGCCCTTAGCCTTTCTGCTAAGTTTTGAGATGACTCCCCAGCAATGAGGACATCATCGAAGTAGGGACAGACCCCAGGAATATCTCAAAGTGTGCTCTCCATGACACTTTGGAATATGCTAGGGGCTACATTTATCCCAAATTGCAGTCTTTTGACCTTGAAGGCCCCCCTGTGAGTTACAATAGTCTGGGCCTCTGCAGATGCCTCATCATCAGGTAGCTGTTGATAGGCCTGTGCCAGGTCAAGTTTTGCAAAAATGCGCCCCCCCCCCCTTGAGGGAGGCCAGAATGTGGCTTACAACAGGCACTGGATAAGCGTGCTGTTGCAATGCTTTATTCAGTGTGCACTTATAGTCTGCACATATACGAATTTCCCCATTAGCCTTTAGAGGCGCTACTATGGGGGTTTCCCATGGACTAGAATCCACAGGTTCTAAAATGCCCTGCTGGAGCAATTTGTCCAGCTCAGCATCTATCTTACTTTTGAGGGCAAAAGGTACCCTTCTAGGCTTGACCCTGATAGACGTGATAGTTGGGTCTAACCGCAGCGCAATAAGAGGCCCCTTGTAGGTTCCTAGCTCTGAACTAAACACATCTGCAAACTCCTTGCAAACCTCTGCAAGGTTCAACGTTTGCAAGTTGTGCAGCCCAGTTACTTGGATTCCCAGAGCCTCGAACCAATCGAGTCCAATAAGACTCGTACATTCACCCCCAACTACCACCACATCCAGGAAACCTTCAAAATCCTTATGCTGTACCTTGAGTGTAGCCTCCCTCTTCTCACAGACCTTAGAATTTTGAAAATCAGTGAATATTAGGTTCGATGGCCTGAGTTTAACTCAAAGGCCACTACTGCTGCAAATCCTTTTGAAGGTGTTAATTGAAATAATTGAGAGAGCGGACCCTGTGTCCAACTCCATCAATAAGGGAACCCCTTGCAACCTCACATTAATGTGAAGTTTCTTCTTAAGGGGCTTGTGTGTCCCTGTCCATAGAATGCTCTTGCGCAATGCACAAAAGCCCACCCTGTGTTGGCTGGGGACCCTAGTACCTTTCTGAAGCAATTCTTCCCGAGGTTGGATCTTCTGGTGACCCAAACAGATGGAGGTGATGTGGCCTTGCCTGCCACACGCCCTGCAAATGGCGGAGCAGAACCTGCAGTCAGCTTGCTTGTGGCATCCTCCACACCCAAAACACTGAAGAGATGCTGGGGCCTTGTCCGGACGTCTCTTCGGCCTCCTCTCAGCTGGCTGGTGAAGTCTGTCCACCTCCTCTTCAGGATCCGCTTCTGATTCTTCTCAAGCGTCCTCTTGATGGACGGTAGCTGTGGCTGGAGGGTTCCTGGCGAGCCGCAAAGCTTTCACAGTCTTGCCTGCTGCTTCCTCAGCTGCCACCTCTCGTAACGCATCTTGGAAGGAGACATCTTCTTTTGCAAAAATCTTCTGTTGTAAGTCTCTGCTTCTTAAGCCACATACTCGCAGCCTCTCTTCCAGATCCTTGAACTCACAAGGCCTGGCCGCTTGCCTTAAGGCAGCAATAAAGTCCACAGCAGATTCACCCAGCCTCTGGTCTCTCTGCTCGAATGCGTGCCTCCAAGCAATGACGGATAACTTCGGCTGGAAGTGTTCCTTCAACTTCTTTTTCAAGTCAGCATATCTTACTGACTTCAGAAGTGCAGGGGCCACCAGATTTTCTGTGATGTCAAAAGTTTCTTGTCCACAGGCACACAAAAGAGTTGCTACCTTCAGGCCATCTTCTCTTATCTGATTTACTCTAAAGTAGTTCTCCACCCATGCTATGTAGGAATTCCATCTCTCTGGGTGGGAGACATCAAAATCAGTCAAGCGGCCAATCTTCGACATCGTAAAGTTTACGACCTTCACCAATCACCTCCTCTGCTCCTTGGTAAAGGGTCCTTTTGCCGAGCTCACCCCCAGCGACGCTGTACTGACAGGCTGAGATGCTGATGTAGACGCCGTCTTCCCCCTCGTCAGGACTTCCTAGGTGAGTCCTTAATTCTTTTTTTATTGGTTGCAGAGGATCCCACCCTCGTCGCCAGTGTTATGTTCTTGGTTTGTGTGCAATTGATGAACAACATGGTGACAAGTAACAAATGCTTTATTCTCTTTCTTCTACACCCAAGCGAAAAAGCAAAAGGCATGCAGGCCTTTTATAGGGCTAGAAGCCCAGACAGTGTTAACCAATAGGAATTTAGCATTTTCGTGCCTTGTGCATGCGCACAAGGCTGGCACCATTCTGTCTGGTCCAGGGCAGCTTTTGGACCAATTGCAACATTCTGAGCCTTCTTTCAGCTCTTGCAGGCTCAGGACACAACATATTCTACATAATTTAGTTAAATAATATGTCTACTGTGCATTGGCTAATTTTATTTAAAAAGAAACACTGAGACCAATAGTCAGATTACTAACAAACAGACCTGAAGATATATTTCTTAGTTTTATACACTTTTAAATCAGTGGGCACAATTCCATCAAAATTAAGCATATTTAGATCTTACTGATTACAGTGGAATTATTTGGAAACCTGTTTATTTTTGTTTTAAAAAGGAAGGAAGTAATTAGTAATAGTAATACTAGTAAAGTTGGAAGGGACCTTGGAGGTCATCTAGTCCAACCCCCTGCTCAGGCAGGAAACCCTGCACCATTTCGGACAAATGGCTATCCAGTCTCTTCTTAAAAACTTCCAGTGTTGGAGCATTTACTGCTTCTGGAGGCAGGCTGTTCCACTGATTAATTGTTCTCACTGTCAGGAAGTTTCTCCTTAGTTCGAGGTTGCTTCTCTCCTTGATTAGTTTCCACCCGTTGCTTCTTGTCCTGCCTTCAGGTGCTTTGGAAAATAGCTTAATTCCCTCTTCTTTATGGCAGCCCCTGAGATATTGGAATACTGCTATCATGTCCCCCCTTGTCCTTCTCTTCGTTAAACTAGACATACCCAATTCTAGCAACCGTTCCTTATATGTTTTAGCCTCCAGTCCCCTAATCATCTTTGTTGCTCTTCTCTGTACTCTTTCTAGAGTCTCAACATCTTTTTTACATCGTGGTGACCAAAACTGGATGCAGTATTCCAAGTGTGGCCTTACCAAGGCATTGAAGAGTGGTATTAATACTTCACGTGATCTTGATTCTATCCCTCTGTTAATGCAGCCTAGCACTGTGTTGGCCTTTTTGGCAGCTGCAGCACACTGCTGGCTCATATTTAAGTGATTGTCTACTAGGACTCCGAGGTCCCTCTCACAGTTACTACTATTGAGCATGGTGCCACCTATGCTGTACTTGTGCATTTGGTTTTTCTTGCCTAAATGTAGAACCTTGCTTTTTTCACCATTGAATTTCATTTTGTTAGTTAGTGCCCAGTGTTCAAGTCTGTCCAGATCCTTCTGTATCTGAAGCCTGTCTTCTGGAGTGTTGGCTATTCCTGCCAGCTTGGTGTCGTCTGCAAATTTGATGAGTTCCCCATCTATCCCTTCATCCAAATCGTTGATGAAGATGTTGAAGAGTACTGGGCCCAGAACAGAGCCCTGGGGCACCCCACTACACACTTCCCTCCATATAGATGCAGTTCCATTGAGGACCACTCGCTGAGTACGGCCGGTCAGCCAGCTACGGATCCATCTGGTGGTGGTTCTGTCTACCCCACATTTTTCTATCTTGTCAAGTAGTAGGTTGTGATCTACTTTATCAAATGCCTTACTGAAGTCCAAGTAAATTATGTCCACAGCATTCCTCTGTTCCACTAATTTTGTCACTTGATACCTACATCACTTGATACCTACATCACTTGATACCTACATCAAGACACAATGTATTTTTAATGCATTCCAGAATAGCATACCATATTTATGATTTAGTTTTTGATGCCCTCTCTCTGATATTATTGTTGAAAAGCAAAGAGCACATAAAAGTATGGAGGCTTAGAGAAAGCTCTATATTCTATGGTACTGGATGAACAATAGCTGAAAATTTCTCATGATCTCGAAGTTATACTTTAAATATTTGCCTGTATCACTTCCTTCAAAAACAGCAGTTCGCCAGTATTCTTCCACTGCAAGGAAATGTCTCCCCAATTAATATAATGACTAATAAATTAAGTGCCAATGAGATGGGTATAATGTCGCTTAAGTTGTTAACTTTCTTTGAATGTTCTCAGAAAACAGTATTTTTTTTAAATTTCTTGTTCTGGAAAATGTCATTACTTTAGTCATTATGTATGAAACTTGTCCATTGCTAGAATCCTTAGGGAAGTGAATGGTGGAGCCCAATGTTATTATTTTTGCAGAGTTTGACAGAAATACTAAGTCAGAGACTAATAGAAAATAATAAACAAGAATAATAAGAGCCCAGGAACAAAGTGAAGGGCAGGAAGAAGAAGAACCAAGGAAAAAGCTAAACCTACTTTCAGATAAGTACTGGTGGTTTGTTTAAAGATCTCTTTTAACATTCTAGGTTCATCTTTATGTTTATTTCTGGAAAGTAATTCATTTAGAACACTTGCAATGTTACACCACTGAGGGAGGGATGGGCCTGTTTTCATAAGAAAAGTAATGTTTTCTTGTTCCTTGCTATCCTCCTGTAATAGAAATTTTCTTAATAATTTTGATGTAACATCATCTGATCATATTGAGAGAAATTTTGCTCTCTTGGCCAAGGTGTAGAAGGCAGAAAGATTCTAATTGCTTTTGAAAGTGAGACAGGTAGAAGATAAATTTAATAAATGAATAAAATCAAACAGTTCAAAGCTAGTATGGACTCAAGATATAAAGAGCTTTATAAGTAATAACCACTATTTAAGTTCAACTCAGAAACCTCCTGGCAGTTAATGCATCTCCTGCAGTATTGGTGTTATTTTGCTATACAAGTTTTAATTAGTTTTGTACACCCTGCAAAATGGTCAACATGAGAGTTTCTGAAACTTTTCTGAACTTGTTATAGTCACTGTGAGTGCATGAAGCATGCCCGCATAAATACTAAAGCACAGTGCTGAAGAATATAATAAGACATGAGAGTCCCAAGTTATGTTCATGTGGTATCTCTCAGGTAGTTAACACACAAAACTAGTGCTCTTTGGACTATCAGAATAGAACTATCACAGCCGGGGAAAAATAAATTAGCCTTCAGAAACACAGATAACAACATTATATGAGCTTTATAAAGGAAAGTGAAACATTTTTCCTCTGGGTTGACCACAGATTATAGCAAGATGAGACTGTGACAACATTTATTTTCAATTAAACATTAAATCCCAACATTATAATAGTTACGGTTTTCACTGCTTATTGGGATAAGAGATTAAATATTCTTTCTCTAGCAATGAATCTTAAGAGGAAATAGCCTCTATACATTGTATTAAAAATTAAGGCATCCTAATTAGACGTTTCATTGTTATACTCATTATTTTAAGAGGAAAAGATGCATTTTATTGAAACCTTGCTAGAGATAGAAAAGTTACTTTTCCAACAGGCCCAGTTCTGATACTAATACACTTTTCTCCACCATTGATATGATATGTGATTAAACCAAGGTTATATTTTTAAATCCACTTTTAATTTCCTAGCCAAAATTATATTTTTGCTCCACAATATTCTCATGGCATTCTTTACCTCCTCATTTCTCAATGTGTAAATTAATGGATTGAGCATGGGAGTTATAATAGTATAGAAAACAGCCACACTTTTGTCCTCTGAGAATGTGGTTGAAGGCCTCATGTAAAGAAAGATGCAGGGGCCAAAGAACAGAATCACAACTGTGATGTGAGAGCCACAGGTAGAAAGAGCCTTGAGATGGCCTTCTGAAGAACGAGTTCTGATTGTGAGTAGGATAACAATGTAAGAAATAGTAAGCACAAGAAAACAACTGAGGGAAATCATGCCACTGTTGGCAATGACAATAAGTCCAATAATGTAGGTATCAGCACAGGCTAATTTCAATAAAGGGTGAACATCACAAAAATAGTGGTCGATTTCATTAGGCCCACAGAAGGGTAGATGTGTAGTAAGAAGCGTCTGTACCATTGAGTGAACAAACCCACCCAGCCATGACATAAACACCATCCAACTGCACACCCTCTTGTTCATAATAGTGGTATAATGGAGAGGCTTGGAGATTGCAATGTATCGGTCATATGCCATCAGTGTGAGGAGAAAAATTTCAGTACAACCGAAAAAGTGAGCCCCAAAAAGCTGTGCTATGCAACCAACAAAAGAGATGGTTTTCTTCTTCACCAGGAAGTCTGCTATCAGTTTTGGAGCAGTGACAGAGGAGTAACAGATATCTGTGAAGGAAAGGTAACTGAGAAAGAAATACATTGGAGAAATCAGGTGGTGACTGCTCTTGATTGTGACTATGATCAATAGATTCCCCAGCAGAATTGCCATGTAGAAGATCAAAAAGATTCCAAAGCAGACTTTCTGTAACTCTTGATCCTGAGTAAGTCCCAGCAAAATGAATTCAGATACATTGTTTTGTTTCTCCATATTCTCAAAGCTAGATAACGCATTATAGCATATGATTTAAAATTAGGAACACTGTCGATTAAAGGTTTACGGTTTGGGGGGTTTTTTACAAAAAATGTATACACACCAATGCAGATTGAAAAAATTCTTGAACTGGATGTTCTCAAATCCTGATTCCTTCACATGCAAGGAATGTTTACCCTAAAATTTAATGAAGATAAAAAAGTTGTCAGAAATTTAATATGTATTCAGGAAATCAGGGAAGTCACTTTGGGAAATACTGAAGCACAGCAATATCATAAGACATTGGAGAAATGTTTCTTGAAAAAAAGTTTGCAACCTATACAATATGACTTGTAAATTCAAATCAGAAATTTGTAAAGGCATATGCTTTTTTTCAATGTTTATTCAAACATCATGTTAACCAATCATGGTTTCATTCAGTCATACAAACAACCCTGTCAAAATCTTCACATTTCATAGATGCTCCAAAATCAGCTACTGATTTTATAGCCATTGGTGTTGTTTAGTTCTATTGAAATCAAATGTAAATCGTAGTCAATCGCCTGATTCAGTCATCTAGCCGTAAGAAAGAACCATGACAAGAATAATTTTTTCAGTCCTGTTGTCCCTTGTTATACACAGGTTTTTCAGCCTCTATTGCAGAGAATTGAGTTGTAATATACGGTATGCTAAATAGAAAGGTTCTTGAATATTGGAATGCCATCTCTTGCTGCCTTTTTTGTTCTTTCCAACTGGACTAAGTCTGAATAATTAAGACTGCAGTTTGGTGCCTACTGGCTTAAATGAAGCAGTAAGGCATACTGTGACTAGGATGTAAACATTTAGACAAGCATTAAATGCCATTAAAGTTATTTCTAGCTAGCAATCATCTGGCTTTCTACAAATACAATCCTATGCCTTCGTAAGGCAGTGGAAGTTTAAATGTTGGCATACATGCAGTTAGGCTCCAACTTAAATGAACTTGTTCTACTACTATAAAATCAAACTCCAATTATTGTCTAATCAGTTAAACAAACAAAGCTCAGATGGGAACACAAACAGCATTTGTGTTATAGATGCTATAAGAATATCGAAAACTATAAAAATCTTATATAAAACCAGTGTGTTTTCAAAGCATCGAAAAGTGGCTAACAGCATAATTTGAGTGGAGCATATTAAAAAAGATACCAATAATCTCCATTATTACCTGATTGGTTGAGGTATCTCTAGTCTACAGGATCTTCCAGCTCTACCAAAGATACCCTCACCCTTATTCTCTCTCTCTTGAGCAACCAGAAGAGTTTCCATGAAGCTCTTCAATAAATAGGGTTTTGAACACTTTGCAATTCTGCCTATCTACATCATTCCCAATTCTGTCAGCCACTGTATCCTTTCTTCAGCTGCCCGCTGTATAAGAAAACCCCAATTGAAACCAAAGGTATATCCTCTTTCTCTCTCTCCACCGTAAAGGTTATTTCTCTTGCCATTACATCAAGGTTATTTCTCTTGCCATTACATCATTGATCCAGTTAACAACCTCCCAGAAGTATTTCAGTCTTTCCCAATAGAAAATAAATGCTCAACTATGAACTTTTTAAACATACAACTCATTCAAACTTATTTTGCAGTAGTTAATTAGCATCCATTTGAAGTGAAGTCTTACAGCAGTCTTCTTCAACCTCCAGATATATATGTAAGACCATAATGTCCATCATTATCTGAAGAGTACCAAAATTGGGAAAGGCTTAATCTTTATTGAGAAATAATGACTTAGATATTAAATCATGCTGCTAACCTAAGAATTAAAAGCCAAGAACTATGTGGAGGAGATAATTATCCAATTTTATATAGGCAAAATTGTATCTGAACTATCATGGCCAACATTTGTGGCAGTACTTTTGTCCTCATAACAATATGTCTTTAAACATTGCTGCATGCTGTGGAATTGACCCCATAGAAAACTGGCTCTAATGCATCTTCTGACCAAAATGTAAAAACCTGGTCTATACAAGTGTTAATGGAAATGTGCAAAAATATATACCTGGGAAGAAACACAGAAAGTAGTTAAATGAGATGGAGCAAGAAATTTGGCGAGAGTAATCCCAGGAATCAGCTGTCACATTATCTAAAACTCTACTCCCACAATCTTAAATTCTGCAGAGTCACAAGGCAATCCAGTTTCAAGGATTCACCCATACCTGTAATCCAAATCCTTGCAAAAGAAAACAAATACAGGACCTTGGCACTTCCACCCTGCTGAGAGAGATCCAGAGAGGTCAAGGGCTGAATGTACTCACTATCATTCAAAGGTTGTCTACTATCATGGCCAAAGATAAGCAGATCATCACTCCTTGATGATACATACACTAGTAGGAGGGAGGCAATAATATGCCAGTGTCTTTTTACTTCTGGACTCTTAGTACTATATTTAATACAATGGTAGACACCACGAGTCTACCATTTCTGGGCTAAACTGAAAACAATAGTTTCTGATTCCTGATTTTTTTTTCTTTTGAACCAATAATCAGACTGACCCAGACTCATTGGAAACTTGGGAGTCAGTTGGGTTTTGTAGCTTTCTTCAGCAGAGATTTATTTTATAAAAGGAAAGCTTAGAATTCAATCTGCTTTATCTTTTTTCTTTTTTTTAAGCTTCTGCCTTCTATTTATGTTCTGACAAAACCTTGACTTTTTCTTTGCCTTTTCTGCTTGTTTGTTCCTGGCTGGGCTTCTTGAGTTTTCTCCTCTTCCCAATCTTTGCACCATCTGAGGGAAACAGCTCAAAGAAATTTTCGCTTTCCCTAGTCTAAGGGTAGGAAATAAACCCCTCTCTCCCCCCAGTTTTCTCAGCTGCTGCCTTTCACGTTGCCTCTTCTCTTCAGAACTGTCTTACTTTGCTTCTTTATTTCAACTCCTGGGGTTGGGCTCCATTTATTCAGCCTCTTCCTCACAAATTCTGTGGCAGCACAGCATCCAGGCAGCCATCTTGCCTCCTGCCTGCATCTCTTCAAGCTGCTTTTTGATTGGCAGTTGCAGATTGATTGGCAGTTGGATCATCCTGGTGATGAAAGCAGACCAAAAAGGGATGGGGAAGAAGGAGCAATGGTGCCTATAAGCTACTCAGGCAGTCTTTCCTTCCACATCATGATTACATGTTTGATTGAGCTCCCATTCCCAGGGCAGCTTTTATTATCTTAAAACAAGGGTCATCAAACTTGGCCCTTTTATGACTGGTGGACTTCAACTCGCAGAATTCCTCAGCCAGTGTGCCTGGCTGAGGAATTCTGGTAGTTGAAGTCCACAAGTCATAAAAGGGCCAAGTTTGAAAACTCCTGTCTTAAAATATCTTGAGGATAAATGCAAGATCTCTTAGCTACCACAGATGAGTTATTCATTAATACGGCCAATATTGTCATTCCAAAGCCTTGTCTAGCAACAATTCAAACATGTTTCCAAAGCATTTTGATAGCATGTCTGCTGTTAGTGTCTCTGGATTCTTGATAACCATGAATTAATTAATTCATTAAGTAGCCAACCTTCCTAAAGCATCCAAATCATCAATGATTCTGGATGGAATACAAAGTTCCAAACAACAGTGCAACATAAAAGCCAATAAATAAATGTCACAAAAAGGAGGGAAATATATGTTATACCTTGTGCTTACCCAATAGTGGGTACACATCCCATCTTAGCTCAAAGTTCTTGTGAAGGAAAGCAGTGTTGAGCAGCTCAGGCACAGATGTTGCTGCATAGCAGGGAGATCAGTAGAATAGCACAAAACCTCAAATTATTCTCAAAAGCCTAATATCAGTCCCAGGATCTCAGATAGGTTGTGAAATAATGTACACACAGCTTTTGTGCTGGACCAGCTTATCCTGGCCAAAGCATATATTAGCTTGAGATCTGTATGTTAGAATGTTTGACATTTAAAGGGTTAGACGCTGTTTCCTTAAGAGATAGCTTATGGGTAATGTAGTTTTATCTGTTCAGTGAATCCTATGTTTATCAAGTCAGTGGGAGGGACCACTAAGTTCATCTCAGGATATCCTGGCTATCTGCCAGCTTGTTAAAGAATTCCTTTGTGTGAAATCAGCAATGGGGTTGCATGCAGGGATATTGTCTACAACCATGCTAGAGCTAGTATGAAGAAATTACTGTTTTTACCTACATAAAATGAACAAATGTACAGCATCTGGAAGCATCTTCAGAATTGTAAGTTCTGCTAAAGATTCCCAGAATAAATATTTGTTTTAAAACCATTTTATCGTTGAGTTGACTGCCTGGACTTGAATTACAAAGCATCTTAGTTCAGGTTCTGGAACAGTAAAAACAAGTAACATTCTTCATATTTGTTCTAAAAATGCTATTGGATTTGTTTGCCAGTCAATGTTTTAAAGTAAAGAAAACATTGTTATACTTCATGCATCTACTGACAAAGTGAAGAATTAATGCTAGTAGGCTGCACCCTTGCTAGTAAAACAGTTTTTAATCTTCATCTCTGCTCCCTCTTCGCTAAAAGTAAAAAGTTAGTGAGACTTCTCTATGCCCTGCTTGGATGAAGGGGAACAGCTAAAAGGTTACCTATGTCTGTTTGCCAGCCAATGTTTTTAAGTGAAAGAAATGTTTATTCTCCATGCATCTTTATCTGGCTGCTTGCTAGCAACATTTACTTGGAAGTCAATATCTCCAACTGCCTGCTTATCGTAAAGAGACTTTAAGTTGAAGCAAGCCAAGGAAGGAAGGGGGAGGAGGCCAGAGGTGTTGTGTGTGTTGAAGAAGATTAGTATTAATGAGAGAATTGTTTCAAATGCCTGTGTCTGTGTCTCAACTGCAAATGTCTGTATTTCATGCCAATTCCATTTGTTTGAAAAGCAAGAGAAAGAGATATTATTTGTTTGTAAGATCCCTAAGCATTTATTTGGAAGAGGTTAACTGAAAGGAGAGAGACTTTGAAACTGAAATTCTCAAGCATAAAAATCTTCCACTGCATTTATTCTCTGCTTGTTCATCTGGCTAAAACAACTTGCCAGAGAATGCTGATTTCCTCTATGTAAAAAAAGCTGTTTAAAAAGTAAAGCATTCACCCTTTGCTGGCCCCAACTCAGACCATAAATCAATTTGTTGTATAGTAACCTAGCATCTGGTGAGAGGAAACTGACTCACTTTCCCCTCCCCTTGGAATTAGAGGAATTTGAATGGGGAAAATGGCATCTGGTTTCAGAAGCAGAACCAATCCCACTACTGCAAATAGCAAATGCAGTAGCATCCTCTGGTAGCCAATCTGCACACAACGCCTAAAGTCAAGTTGTCAGCAAAATAGCCTTCAGCCTTATAGCCCCGCTGGAGCTGATCTGCAAATAGCAGGCTTGCACCAAACCAAGCAAACAGCAGCCCCTAGTGGGCAAAGAGTGAACTTCACCAGAAGTACTCACTCACACAACCAGCACTCCTTATTGGACAAAGAGTGAACTTCACCTGAAGTAATCACTCCCGCAAGCAGTGACCCCTAGTGGTGTCTCTGCTGAGGGCAAATTAAGGAGAAAAAAGCAGCAAATTAACCTTGCTTATTATCACAAGTCTTCACTTGGAATCTAGAAAAGCCAGACAGTGCTTCAGTAAACTCCAGGTAGGCTAGCAACGTGGTTCTAAGAAGACAGAATTTAGCTGGCTTTTCTCCAAGTGCCCCCTCGTGGTTAAAGAAGGAACTTCATGGCAGCCTTTAATCATGCACAGAGAGAGCCCTCTAGTGGACAAAGGGTGAACTTCGCTGAAGTACCCACAAACACAATCGGCACCCCCTAATGGTGCCTCTGCAGACAGATAGAGCATCCTGGTGGCTGATCTGCAAATAGCACACTTGCCTTCAACCACGCAGCCTGTGTCACTTGATAGCAGGGGACAGAATCTCCCTAATGAGATTACTCAGATAGGGCACCCTGGTGGTGGAAGAGTGAACTTCACCTGAAGCAATCACTCAAGCAAGTAGTGACTCCTAGTGGTCAAAGGGTGAACTTCACTTAAGTACCCATGCATGCAAGAGAGCGCCCCCAGTGGTGCCTCCACCCACAGACATCACCCCGGTGACTGATGTGCAAGCAGAGACCCTTAGTGGTCAAAGGGTGAACTTCGCTGAAGTACCCACGGATACAAGAGAGTGTCCCCAGTCTACTATTTCTGGGCTAAACTGAAAACAATAGTTTCTGATTCCTGATTTTTTTTTCTTTTGAACTAATAACCAGACTGACCCAGTTTCATTGAAAACTTGGGAGTTGGTTGGGTTTTGTATCTTCCTTCAGTAAAGATTTGTTTTATAAAAGGAAGGGTTAGAATTAAATCTGCCTTATCTTTTTTCTTTTTCTTTTTAAGCCTCTGCCTTCTATTTATGCTCTGCCAAAGCCTTGACTTTTTGTTTGCTTTTCTGCTTGTTTGTTCCTGGTTGGGCTTTTCTCCTCTTCCCAATCTTTGCACCATTTAAGGGAAACAGCTCAAAGAACTTTTCCCTTTCCCTAGTCTAAGGGTAGGAAACAAACCCCTCTCTCTCCCCAGTTTTCCTCAGCTGCTGCCTACTTTCTGATTGCCTCTTCTTTTCAGAACTGTGCTTGGGCTCCATTTATTCAGCCTCCTCCTCACAAGTTCTGTGGCAGCACAGCATCCAGGCAGTCATCTTGCCTCCTGCCTTCATCTCTTCAAGCTGCTTTTTTTGATTGGCAATTGCAACCTGATTGGCAGTTGGATCATCCTGGTGATGAAAGCAAACCAAAAAGGGGTGGGAGCAATGGTGCCTATAAGCTACTCAGGCAGTCTATTCTTCCACATCATGATTACATGTTTGATTAAGCTCCCACCCCCAGGGTAGTTTTCATTATCTTAAAATATCTTGAGGGTAAATCAGTGGTGGGATTCAGCCAGTTCACATCACTTTGGTAGAACCAATAGCTAACTTTTTGTTGCCTAGGCCCAGAATGGAATTCCGAAAGCGGCATCCACACAGAGAAATGGTTGTTCACATATTGGAATCCCACCACTGTCCTCAAAGTTACAACTGCTTTTTCCCCCACATTTCAGGCACTTGGCAACTGGTTCATATTTACAATCAATTGCAGCATCCACAGTCATGTGGCCACCAAGTTGCTAGTTTGGTTGTTGATTTCTGACATATTATGCCAATTAAGTGAACAATTCACTTACAACCCTTGTTACTTACTTTACATAAAATCAAGTCAGGTCACATGGTGATCCACTTAACAACCACAATGACTTACAATCCAAATTACAAGCTAAATTGTAGTCAAGTGTATCCTGTCCCAAATCCAGCTGTATCTTATGCATAGTGAGTGACATGTTTCCTGGATATATTTGAGTCAGTCCTCTCAGAATACGTATGTTGCCCTTATCAGGAAATGGGAATATCCATGGGAGAGGTAAAGAAATTGTGTGCAATTTCCCCCACCCCAGCATTTTTTTTACACTAATGTAGGGGAATCCCTGCAAGATTTAGATTCATAGACCTGTTACTATTATGGTAGGGAGAAGTACAATAATTTGTTGTGGAGTAGGGATTCAAAACTGTGATTTCTTTAGTGTATTTATTAATATACTACAGGATATTTTTGCTGAGGTAATGGCAACTGTCTAGTCCTCTGCATTTTTATGCTTGAATGTGGTTCTTAGCAGCATTCCTCTTGGTTGTCTTCCTGTGAATTTCCTTATCAGTGTGTGATGGGCTTGTTGCTGGAACATTTTCTGACCTGGATTTGAGCTTCCAAAAGGTGATATCCCTGTTGTATGGCCAAAATGAATTTGCAGTTTCACATACCTGGTAGAATCTGTGCATATGTCTAAATATAGTTAATGGCGAGGAAATGTAAAAAACATAATAAAATCCCAATGGGAAATTTTGAATGCTTTGTCAAACCAAATTTGATTTATTTACTACCAAGTGATGTTCAATCCAAGTGATGTTATGTTGCTCTATAATCAAATCACCAAATGATTTACAACAAAGTATAACAAAGTAAAATGCAAATTGCCATTGGAATAACTATATTAAAAGCAGCATAATATATTGACAGAAGTAAAATAAAATATTCACAAAAAGATAGACATCCAGTTTTAACTATTTCTACAAACGCTCTATTTACATATTTGTTCTTTCAATAGAAAACATTTTTCTGCTCCATAATTTTTTAATAGCATTCTTCACCTCTGAATTTCTTAATGTGTAGATTAATGGGTTCAGCATCGGAGTGATGACCGTATAAAACAAAGCTACTGTCTTATCTTCTGAGAAGTTGCTGGAAGGGCGTATATAGGTAAAGGTACATGGTCCAAAAAATAAAATCACTACTGTGACATGGGAAGCACAAGTAGATAGAGCCTTACGAAGTCCTTCAGAAGAATGAGATCTCAAGGAGACCAAGATTACAATATAGGACACCACTAAGATGAGGAAGCAGCTTAAAGCAATCATCCCACTGTTCGCAACCACTATGACGCCAACTATATAGGTATCTGTACAGGCCAGTTTCAGTAGAGGGTGGACATCACAAAAATAATGGTCAATTTCATTAGGTCCACAAAAAGGAAGTTGGGTGGTCAGAAGAGTCTGCACCATGGAGTGCAAAAAACCCCCAACCCAAGAAGCTGCTACCATCCGCCCACAGACTTGCCTGGTTATAATAGTAGTGTAGTGTAGTGGTTTGCAAATTGCAATGTACCGGTCATAGGCCATCACTGTAAGAATGAAGATCTCTGTGCAGCCGAAGAAATGGACTCCAAAGAGCTGAGCTATGCAGCCAATAAAAGAGATGGTTTTTCTTTCCAGAAGAAAATCTGCAATCAGTTTGGGAGCTGTGACGGAGGAATAACAGATATCTACAAAGGATAAGTAACCGAGAAAGTAATACATGGGAGACATCAAGTGGGTGCTGAAGATTATAGTGACTACTATAAGAAGGTTGCCCAGCACAATGATTAAATAGAAGAACAGAAACAAGACAAAGCATATTTTCTGGGTTTCTTCATCTTGCGTGAGGCCAAAGAGAATAAATTCAGTCACATTGTTTGTGTGGAGTGTCATGGATGGGAAGTCCATACCTAGATGACCTGCAACACAGCATAAATAACTATCGACTGACATATTTTATTAATATAGATTTTTGATTATTTATGTCTGATCTTACATGCCTAAAAGAATTGTGATAAATGTCTGAAGATATAGAGTACATAGTAATCATTTCAGATGACAGACTTGGGATTATAGACTTGAATTCTTGATTGAGAATATATGCATAAATCAATAAATGGTCTCATAACATTTTTAAAAACTTACAGTGCATCAGGGAAAGTACTTCATGCTGTTTTATTTTCCAGTTGCTATTACCTTTTTTTCTCAAAAAACAAACATGGGAATATTAAAATAGAAATTGATCAGTAGAAATTCCAGGGTTTCTTTGTAACTGCTTCAGGATTCTATTATAAGACTATGTTTTGCTTCTATATCATGCCCCTTTCTAAAGTACTTTAAGAATAACATCAATATACTCTATGAAAAGTCACCTATCATTTATTAATTTTGTAAGATAGCCATGCACATCTATGTACACATCCTTTTATACATCTATCCCCATCATGCTATTCCCATTCAGGGTAAGTAGTATTATGGAAAGCAGAGAAAGGGAGTCAGAAATAATAACCCAAAGAAAGTGAAGGCATGAGGAGAGGGGAAGGAAACGATTAGTTTATAGCAACAACATACACTGTGCTTCTCCATAACTTTTCCATCCTTGCCAAACATTCTCTGCTTCTATCACATCTATATTTCACTTCACACATGGTCTTTTTTGTTCTTTTCACCTCTTTCTGAGTATCAGCTTCATCCAACTATAATTTTCTCATCTTTCCTTTCTCTTGACCTGGGCATTGCTCCTTCATATGTTTGTGATGTGATTCAGTCTCTTAAATTATCTCTATATGACAAAACCTCCTCAACTTACTTCTTTCATGCTAGTCATTCATGTTTCTATTCCATCCATATTCATTCAACACTCATCTATTATTGAGCCTATCTTCTTCTTTTGTTCCAAATACACTCGTGGTATTAAGGGCTCTGCTCCTACTGTATTCAACTTGCTCTCAGGTCTTTCTCGACACACCCAACTCACATTTCTGGGAAGAAACATACGCTTACACACAAGCATTATTGCTTCTGTCAACAAACATTCCTTTCTTGCAACAAACCACCATACCTCCCACCATGTTTATACTAATATTTGCAACTCATAAAATTTTCCATTTGTTTTCTCCTCTTTAGTTAACCATTCTACCAAAGGACACAAATTCACCAGCTTGCTTTATTTTAATTCCATTTATGTATAACATTTTGCAAGCATTCACCCAGGTTTCCTGTCAATTACAAATTAAATATCTTCATCTTTGAGATACCGCTTTATAAGATCCCTACTTCTCATTTCATCAAACAATTTATCTTACTTTTGGTAAGAGAATTCAAGTTCACAGAAACAATATGGTATTGTCTCCACACAAAACTGC
Source organism: Crotalus tigris (assembly GCF_016545835.1). Classification (NCBI taxonomy): domain Eukaryota; kingdom Metazoa; phylum Chordata; class Lepidosauria; order Squamata; family Viperidae; genus Crotalus; species Crotalus tigris. The sequence continues at coordinate 1,773,806 of NW_024096618.1, read as the reverse complement.
ATCCTCATTCATCCTCCTCCTTATTCACATCCTCAGTCAAATGCCAATAACATTACCACAAGCATTCCTTATAAATGCATTCATAAACACACAAAAAACTAAGGGACATTATAACTCCTTATCTTGCTCAGTGTTGAGCTATTTGTTATATACTTGCTTTATTCCCATACATGCTTTATTTCCCTCATATACTGCTCTTATCACATTCAGAACCATCCTTCAGCTCCATATTAATACCAAACATTCCCTAATTCAGAACTATCCACTTTATTGAATGCTTTGATTCTCTAAATCAACTAATGTACAATAAACTTTCATTTTCACACTTGTGCATTGCTCAGTGAATGTTTCTTACTTGATTTTCAGGTGTGGGAGGAGATGGATAAGATTTTTTTTCCTCTAAGAAAAAGGTGTATTCAAAATTCTGTCCCTGCTCTTGATATTGACATTTTTATATGATTATCTTGCTAAATATGTGTGGCTTCTGAATGCTGAAATGTTGCCTATCACTTCAGTAAGCAGACGTATTTTTCAGAGGAAGTATACAAAGAATTCTTATAGTCTAAGAAATGCTGAAATAAATTTCCAATACATATGTAGATTACACTGAACAAACAAGGGGTTAGGAGAGACATGTTATAGAGCTTCATCATTAAAATTAACTAAGTCTGAAAAGTTCATAATAAATGGGCTTCTTATTTTATTATTGCAATGATCTGTAAAGCAAATCAACATTTTATGTAGTCTGGTTAAACAATATGTCTACTATGAATTGGCTAATTTTATTTAAAAAGAAAACACTGAGACCAATAGTCAGATTACTAACAAACAGACATGAACTTATATTTCTTTGTTTCATACACTTTTAAATCAGTGGGCACAATTCCATCAAAGTTAAGCATATTTAGATTTTATGGATTACAGTGGAATTATTTGGAAACCTGTTTATTTTTGTTTTAAAAGGGAAGGAAGTAATTGATATGTACTTCAAAACACAATATATTTTTTAAAAAAGGAAATGCATTCTAGAATAGCATACCGTATTTATGATTTAGTTTTTGATGCCCTCTTCTGATGTTATCGTTGAAAAGCAAAGAGCACATAAACATTATGGGGGCTTAGAGACAGCCCTATATTTTATGCTAAGTTATACCTTAAATATTTGCCTGTATCACCTCCTTCAAAAACAGTAGTTAGCCAGTGTTCTGCTGCTGCAAGGAAATGTCTGTCCTATTAATATAATGACTAGTAAGTTAAATGCCAGTGGGATGCATACAGTGTCCCTTAAGTTGTTAAAACTTTCTTTGAGTGTTCTCAGAAAACAAAGTATTTTAAAATGTCTGGTTTTGGAAAATGTTACTAGCTTTAATCATTACTATATGAAACTTGCCCATTGATAGAATCCTTAGGGAGGTGAGTCATAGAGGTGGAATATCCCACTATTATTCTTTTTGCAGAGTTTGAAAAGAAATACTGATTCAGGGACTAATATAAAATCATAAACCAGGATAATAAGAGCCCAGGAACAAAGTGAAGGGCAGGAAGGGCAGGAACCAATGAAGGAGTTAAATGGTATATTAGTTTCAAAAAGTACTAGTAGCATCCTAGATTCATTGTTATGTTTATTTCTGGAAAGCGATTCATTTAGGATGCTTCTACTGAGGGAGGGAGGGAGGCTGTTTTTACAAGAAAAATAATCAGGAAAAGCAACAGTTACCTTGTTCCCTGCTCCTCCCTTCCTGCAATAGAAATCTTCTTAATAATTTTGATGCAATGTCATCTGATCATATTGAGAGGAATTCTGCCCTCTTGGTATAGAAGGCAGATTCTAGTCACTCGCGAAGTGAGATAGGTGACTTATAAATTTAAATAACTAAATAAATAAGATCAAACAGTTCAAAGCTAATATGGACCCAAGATATAAAAAGCTTTACAAGTAATAACCACTGCTTTAAATTGGACTCAGAAATCCACTGGCAATTAATGCACTTCCAGTCAGTATTGGTGTTGTTTTGAATAATTAGAAAACAAGCATTTGCATTTTGTATACCCTGCAAAATAACACTGATACTGCATGGTCAACATGAAAGCTCCTGAAAATCTTCTGACCTTGTGATAGTCAATGTAAACACATGAAGCATTCCATCATAAATACCAAAGCACAATGCTGAAGAATACCATAAGACACAAGAGTTCCACCAAGCCTAAATATTTGTGTAATCATGATGATGGTACTGTAGTATATTTAAGCAGAAGGTGGAAAGACAGAGGCCTTTGCTTAATCTCAAAAGAGGAAGGGATGAATAACCAAATTGTTAATGAAAACATTAGAGAATCTGTCTTGTGCCAATCAAGAGGCAGTAATGCACTATTCTTTAATCCTAGAGATTACTATAGGTCAGTGATGGCGAACCTTTTAGAGACCAAGTGCCCAAACTGCAACCCAAAACCCACTTATGCATTGTCGGGTGCTTGGTGGGTGTGCCCTATTAGCTGGGTGTGGCCCATTGGCTTGGTGTGGCCCATTGGGTGGGCGTGGCTATGGTGGTAATGGCAAACCGGGTGAGACTAAAAAGTTCAATCAATCAATTCCAACTTTGCAAGATCTTTTTTTTCTGCGAGAAGTTGAAATTGACTGATGGATTGAACCTTTTTTTTTTTTTGTACATGGCATAGTGGAGGCCTAAAGCAAAAAGGTTTTATAAAACCCAGCTGAAGGCCTAGGACTGGGGTGATGGCGCACATGCCTACAGAGAGGGCTCTGAGTGCCGCCTCTGGCACCCATGCCATAGGTTCGCCACTACTGCTATAGGTAGTCCGTGACTTGCAACAGTCCATTTAGCAACTGTTCAAAGTTACAATTGCCCTGAAAAAAGTTACTTATGACCATTTTTCACACTTGCAACTATTGCAACATTCTCATGGTCATGTGATCAAAATTCAGATGCTTTGCAACTGACTGATATTTTGGTAAGCCCAAAAGGATTATAAAGTCAAGTCAATGACAAAGCACCATGCTGTATGTTATGTCCCGAGCCTTGCAAACGACTCGGGGCGTTTGCAGGCGGTCCCGGGCAGGTGCAAAGCTGCCCGGGACCAGACAGGCTGTCGCCAGCGCCGTGCGCATGCGTGGGTGCTGGCGCGGGAAAAGTATCGCATTGACCCAGGAAATGCCTATATAAGAAGCTGGGAGGTTTTGGGAGCTGCTGAAGCCATCTACTTGTGAGCTGAACACAGAATAAAGAAAACTGAGAACTACAACTGCTTCTCGTGTCTGCTTTTCGCCAAGGACTCAACACTGGCGACGAAGGTGGGATGCCTTACATCACCTGGAAAGGAAGAAGTGTAAGCTTACCCAAGTGAGTCCTGAGCGGCGGAACGGCGTTGACTCGGCAGCTACTCGCCAATCCAGTGCGCATTCGGGGGTAGGCTGGCTGATAGACCCGTCTCCTGAAGATGGCAAAGGTTGGAAGGCTTTCGGAGTTCGACGTCTCACATCCAGAGCGGTGGGAGTCCTACGTAGCCAGGGTGGAGAACTACTTCAAGGCAAACCAAGTGAGGGAAGAGAGCTTGAAGGCTGCCACCCTGCTTTGTGTCTGCGGTCAAGACGCCTTTGAAATCGCAGAAAACCTTGCAGCACCTGTTCCAGTAGAGTCTGTTAGCTACGCAGATCTAAAGAAGCTACTGAAGGAGCACTTCCAGCCTAAGATGTCCGTCATCGCATGGCGCCACACCTTCGAGCAGAGGGATCAACGATCCGGAGAGTCGGCCAAAGAATACATCGCCGCATTGAGGAAGGCCGCCAAGCACTGCGAGTTCAAGGACCTCGAAGAACGACTGAGGGACCGATTCGTGTGCGGCTTAAGGCATCGAGATCTACAACAGAGGCTTTTCGCCAAAGAAGAACTGTCCTTCCAAGATGCCTTAAGAGAGGTCACCGCAGAAGAAGCAGCAGGCGGCGCCGTCAAAAACATGCGGCTGATCAGGAACAATCCAGAAGTTGCATCCGTGCACCAGGAAGACGTCCAAGGAAACTCCGAGGAGGATCCGGACGAGGAAGTTGACCGTCTCCACCCCATGAAGGAAGGAAATCAGAAGGGAAGCTCTTCAGCTCCACTCAAGTGCATCGGTTGTGGAGGTCGCCATAGGAGAACCGACTGCAAGTTCCACTCTGCTACCTACCGGGCATGCGGCAAACAAGGACACATTGCAGCTGTGTGTCTGGGCCGACGAAAGGTACAACCTCAGGAAGAACTGCGCCTGAAAGGTACCAGGGTCCCCAGCCAAAATAGGGTAGGGTTTTGCGCTTCGCGAAGAAGCATCCTCAGGACAGGCACACACAAGCCCATTAAGAAAAAGCTGTCACTCAAGGTGAAGCTACAAGGGGTTCCATTAACTATGGAACTAGACACAGGGTCTGCCCTTTCAATCATCTCCTTGCGTACATTTAGGAAGATTTGTTCCGGTAGTGGAACTCAGGCCAAGTTAAGGCCTTCTGACATTGTGTTAACAGATTTTCAAAATTCAAGAGTGTGTGTTAAGGGGGAGGCCACCCTTAACGTGCAATACAAGAGTTTTGAAGGTCCACTAGACTTATTAGTAGTAGGGGGTGAACGAACGAGTCTCATAGGACTCGATTGGTTTGAGGCCCTGGGGATACACGTCAAAGGACTCAACAGCTTACAAACACTCGACCTACAGGAAGTCTGCAAAGAATTTGCAGATGTTTTCAGCCCCCAGCTGGGCACATTCAAAGGACCCCCTGTGTCCTTAAAGCTAGACCCCACTGTCACTCCCATTAGAATTAAAGCAAGAAGGGTCCCTTTTGCTTTAAAGAGTAAAATTGACACTGAGTTAGACAAACTGATCCAACAGGGAATTCTAGAACCTGTTGATTCCAGTCCTTGGGAGACCCCCATTGTCACGCCTCTAAAGGCAAATGGGGACATTCGCATTTGTGCTGATTACAAATGCACTCTAATAAGGCATTGCAGCAACATGCCTATCCTGTTCCTGTGGTCAGTCATATCCTGGCCTCCCTCAAGGGGGGGCGTGTTTTTGCAAAGCTTGACCTAGCTCAAGCATATCAACAGCTGCCTGTTGATGATGATGCTGCTATAGCTCAGACTATTGTGACCCACAGGGGGCCTTTAAGGTAAAAAGGCTACAGTTTGGAGTGAATGTCGCTCCTGGGATTTTCCAAAGCGTAATGGAAAACACACTACGGGGCATACCGGGGGTTTGCCCCTACTTTGATGATGTCTTAATTGCAGGAGACTCCACACACATTCTAGCTGAAAGGCTAAGGGCTGTTCTGTTAAGATTCAAGAAAACAGGCCTCAAGCTCAAAAAAGACAAATGCAAGATTGGGGTGCCTTCTACTGAATTTCTGGGGTTCAAAATTGATGCTGCTGGGATTCACCCTGCTGAATCCAAACTAACTGCTATTTTAGAAGCACCTAGGCCAAAGTCTAAGGCCGAACTTCAGGCCTTCCTGGGCCTCCTGAATTTCTACAATTCCTTCCTTCCACATAAAGCCAGTGTGGCTGAGCCTCTTCACAGGCTACTAGACAAGCAAGCAGTGTGGCAGTGTTCACAAACGCATGAGGCTTGTTTTAACAAAGTCAAGGCCTTACTCACTTCTAACAGTGTACTTGCACATTTCAACGAGTCCCTTCCTGTGTGCATCGCTTGTGATGCGTCCCCTTACGGGGTAGGAGCTGTCCTGAGCCACCTCAGGTCTGATGGAACTCAGGTTCCTGTTGCATATTACTCCAGAACATTGTCTTCTGCTGAGCGCAACTACGCTCAGATAGACAGGGAGGCTCTGGCTGTTGTTGCTGGAATTAAAAAATTCCATGATTTTCTATATGGCAGGCATTTCACGGTCTTCACTGACCATAAGCCTCTGCTGGGACTGTTTACCACACGTAAGCAGACTCCCCAAATCATTTCCCCTAGAATGCTTAGGTGGTCTATTTTTTTGTCTGCATATGATTTTTCTTTACTCCACAAGCCTGGGAAAGAAATGGGCCATGCTGATGGCCTCAGTAGATTGCCTCTGCCAGTAGTAGAAGCTGACCCTGCGCCAGCTGTCAACATTCTATCAATCCAAGCCTTGCCCGAGCTCCCTCTTAGTGCCAGGGATGTTGCCGCTGAAACAGGTACAGATCACACACTTTCACGTGTCCGTTCCTGGGTTTTGTCTGGTTGGCCTGAGCACTGCCCTAGTCCTGAGTTTCAGAGTTTCTGGTCCAAAAGGAACGATCTGTCCCTTTCTCAGGGTTGTCTGCTTTGGGGAAACAGAGTTGTCATTCCCACCTCAATGAGGACTAGGGTCTTAGAATCCCTCCACGAGGGTCATCCTGGCATTGTTCGTATGAAGGCTCTTGCGCGCAGCCACTTGTGGTGGCCTGGTTTAGATAAAGATATTGAGGCTAAGGTGCATGCATGCCACCTGTGCCAACGATCTCGCCCAGAGATGCCCCAAGCTCCCGTGCATAGATGGGAGGAAACACAGTCCCCATGGTCTAGGGTGCACATTGACTACGCTGGGCCCTTTCAGGGCCAGTTCTTCTTGGTACTTGTTGACAGCCATTCGAAATGGCTTGAGGTTGTACCTGTCTCATCCACCACCACTGCAAAGACTATTCAGGTACTGAGGGGGATTTTTGCTGCACACGGGCTTCCAGATGTCATTGTGTCTGACAACGGCCCTCAATTCACTTCCTCCAAATTCCAAGCTTTCTTACAGGCTAACATGATTTGTCATGCCACGTCTGCACCCTTCCACCCGTCCACCAACGGTATGGCTGAACGTATGGTGCGCATCACAAAGGACGCCTTGAAAAGACTCACCTACGGGGACTGGCATCACAGGTTGGCTGACTTTCTCCTTTCTTATCGCACCACCCCGTCCACTTCTACAGGGAGAAGCCCAGCTGAACTTCGTTGGGGGCGTCAACTTACTACTAAACTTGACCGGTTGCATCCGGACAGATTGCCTTCATCCACCTCACATCCTAGGGCACCTAGACAACTACTTGAGAGTGCCCCGGTCTGGACTCGCAATTACGGGCCTGGTCATACATGGGTCCCCGCTTCTGTTTCCAGGGTCACGGGTCCTCTATCCTACGAGGTAGCCCTGGACAACGGTCGTGTCCTACGCAGGCACATCGACCAACTCCACCCTAGGCAGCATCTTCCAGCTGAGACTCCTGGGTCTTTTCCGGGGGAGAGGGGGACCCTTTGGAGCAAAGGGAAGGGCACGAGCTGCTGCCCATCTCCACTGATGGAGCCACTGACGGCCCATTTCAAGCTTCCGCAAGTGCTCCGAAAAGGAATTCATGGAGCTTACCCACACAACAGGCACTCACGCCTACTCCAGCCAGGGAGTCACCCCGGGGGCATACTCACTTTCCACACACATCACACAGCACTCCAGTCACGGAGGATACCTGGGAGCATCCCAACAAATCATTCCCCGCAAGAGAGCTGGCACACAATCCCCAGAGTTGGCCTGACTTTACCCCTAATCCTACAGGGGGTCAAACTTACAGGGAGGTGGTCGAGGAACCAAGTCCCGACCGCAACACCTCTAGCCCAAATCAGGGAGTAACTGAGTTTTGGGAAGGTACAGAGACCCACACGAGCCCGGACACAGAACGGGGCTTAGGGATTGGACAGCCTCCTGACAGGTCTTGGACGGACCTAGGAGGTTCTATAGAGACGCCCAGCAGTGGCTATCACTTCAAGGGGCCCGAGGGCCTACAGCTAGGCAGGTCAACCAGGTCACAAAGTGACAGAAGCCCTGGCCTGATGAGCCCAGTGGGCGAGCGAGCAGGCCAGGCATCGGGGCAAAGTCCTTGGAAGGCACCAAGGCATGATAAGGGGAACAGGCTCTTGTCACCCCTCAGTCAGGGAACACCTGTCAGAAACCCAGAGCTGAGAAGGTCACAGAGAGCAAGGAAGTCTCCTAAATACTTAGAGGATTACATAACATTGCTGGCTAAACAAAAGCCAGGTAACGATAGGAGCACTGAGAAGCAGAACACTGCATAAAATAAATGATTATATGTTGGTAGTAGTTTTAGCCCGGGGGAAAGGGGTGTTATGTCCCGAGCCTTGCAAACGGCTCGGGGCGTTTGCAGGCGGTCCCGGGCAGGTGCAAAGCTGCCCGGGACCAGACAGGCTGTCGCCAGCGCCGTGCGCATGCGCGGGTGCTGGCGCGGGAAAAGTATCGCATTGACCCGGGAAATGCCTATATAAGAAGCTGGGAGGTTTTGGGAGCTGCTGAAGCCATCTACTTGTGAGCTGAACACAGAATAAAGAAAACTGAGAACTACAACTGCTTCTCGTGTCTGCTTTTCGCCAAGGACTCAACACTGTATATCTGTATAATGTATAACTGTAGGAGAATGATTTATTGACTTAAACTATGCAGAGATGCAAAGAAAAACTATCTTGCAATACAGAAATCATCAGTCTTTCCAAAAACACTACCACCATGGGTAAGGTATTGCATCACGGTAGCGTGAAAGACTAGAAATTATTATACTAAATAGAAAATCTGCTAACTTGAGGGAACAATTGATTCTATCCAAATTAAAGTAACTTGCAAGCAGTGACACATCTTGTTGGTAATCTATATCCCTTCTTTTTTGCTTAATATTGTTTTGAAGTTTTCAAATTTGATTTTAAGTACAAATATTTATAGAAGAAATAAATTAGTATGAAAAAAGGAAGATGATTCTAAATAAGTCCAAATAAAAACTAAATTGGTTTTTAAGAAGAGATTAGACAACTATTTGTCTGAAATGATATAGGGCTTCCTTCTTGACACTGGAAACCTCCAAATTCCCTTCCAACTCTGTTATTCTGTTGTTCATGAATAATAAATATTTCCCCCTCTGCCAAAATGTTAAACTGTCCAGCTCCAGGATCCAAAATTAGTACTCACCACTCTTTATATTAATTCAGTTTGGTGTCCTTAAACTACATTCTCCTATTACAAATGTTGTGGGTTTCCTTGAATAATTAATATATATATATATATCGGTATTTTTCCACATGAATTGAAGAATCTTATGGATCTCAGACTCATGGTAGAGTATCTCCATTTAAAATTTGCAGAGGAAGGTCCTCTTTTATTTATGAATATTTTTCCTTTCTGGAATCACACATTAATAAAATAACATGTTAAATATGGCAGCACATTCACAACAGCTTCACAAAATACATTTCAGTTTTCATTCACGAAGTGTGTAAGGGAAAGAGAGAAAATGTGACATAAATTAATCCAGCTCAGTGGAACAGAGCATGCATTAAACAAAATAATATGGTTGCCTGATGCATCTGATTTGTAATTTCAGGGTAGGACAAAATAATAAGAGAACTAAGGCTAGCAAATCAAAGTTGTTTTGTGATATCTGCAAATAGAACAACTGTGACAAAGAAAGGAAAGATAAGTACCAATAGTAATAACGCCTTGGATGCAATTCCAAAAGATCTGAAACACCACTTGAACACCATCAGCACTGACAAAATCAACATCAGTCAATTGCAAAAGGCAACTTTGCCTGGAACATCTTATATCTTACAGTAAATATCTGCCTACCTGGGGTCCTTGCGAAAAACTCAATGTGGACAAAAATGCTAAATCCAGTCCAAATATCTGGCTGACTATGCAACCAATCAGAATTATAATTTTATTGCCAGTGAAAGGGACATAAGGAATCTTCTGTTTGATATTCTCTCAAAATCCTCGCTGAAATATCTGAACTATTCTTTGCTAATGACCCATTTACAATCTTCCGTGGGCAATTATTTAGGACATCTTTGGGGGGGGAGAGAGAAGGAAGAATCCACATGAGAAACTGAATGTAAAGATGAATCTGTTCAAAGCAAAGCCTATATTTTTATTTAAATTTATATAGCTGCCCATTTCACATCTATGACTCTTTAGAACCATTCCTGTCTCCCATAGTCTCCTAAGAAAAGCAGTAATCAAGTAAAGTTTATAGGTGTCTGTGAATAAATGTTTTTTTAAAAAAAAATAAGTAGCCAACAATACAAAAAAGAACCTAAGAAATAGAGGTGTTCTACAGTATTTTACCTTTATGAACAGAATTAGATGGGACATAATCATGATGGAGCAAAGGCCACAAGGTGTGCAACAGCAGTTGCTTTATCTGTATTTTTATGTTCTCTTTTTTTCCTTTAAAGAAAAATTGAATTCAGACTGAAAGGAAGCGAAGGTCTGCAGCAATGCTGAGGCAACATTTGGTGACTGCTGGAAATGCTGAGAAAGGTATCAGGATGGGCAAAGGGCACAGCATGAACACTGCTAGAAAGTGTGTGCTAAGGCAGTTCTACTTGAAACTGCTATAGAAAAGGATAGTTGCCAAAATCGTAGTGAGAACTGTGATGATAAACTGACAACTAAGCAGATACGCAAAGTCAGGCTCTGCTAAACTAAAAATGGAAGTCACGGCTTCTCAGATTATGGGGCATGATATCCTAGGGGATGATGAGCAATTCTAAGAGGGATGGTCATTTTTCAAGCTTGCACAGATAAAACAGGATCCCTACCACAATGTCTTCCCATTCAGCCTAGGCAAATATTTGACCAGACAGAGCAGAGCATTGTCTGAAAAGGTTACAGCTATACTTAATGGATTAAGAACAGGAAGACCCAGGTTTAAGTCTGCCCTTAGTTAAGCGCTCAGGGACTCTCTCTCAGCCCAATCTATCACAGAAGGTTATTGTTGTGGGGAAAAGTAGGAGAAGGAAGCCTTATGCACACCACCTTGATCTCCTTAGTGGAATGTGGAATATAAATTTGCTCATGCCACCATAAATCTAACAGTTGGGACATACTTGTTTCCTTATCCCCAATGCCTCATTTGCAACTTTCCCTTCCAAAAAAGCTGGAGGCCTTCCATGGGAGTGGGCCAGGATGGCAGAAATCTCAAGAATAAAACCAGTTAAGTGCACTCCAATTCTCCTTGGGTCCATCTTCCTCTAGTCTGTTAGTAGACATCATTCGGGTAGGACAGGTAAAGTTCTGTTTGCACACCTGACTTAAAGAAGACCTGATAGATGTGGAGAGAAGGTAGTGGTCATCACCAAAGTTACTGCCACAGTGTTCTGCTCCCTCTCTTATGGGAGTTACAGCTATCTTCAACAAGTTGGTTATCTGAGAGAGGCTGAAACAATTATAGCAGTTTCCACACTGACTTTAAGGGCAGGAGCAAGTAAAACATTGCTCCAACACTGAACCAGCAGTAGCATGTTCCCATATATGGCAGACAGTAATCCCCCAGAGTGAGTGCTTCTCTCTGGATTTATCTCCCCCTCAGTGAAGAAACCCCAGGAACAGGATCCCACTTTTGAATTTCCTCTTCAAATATTTCATACTTGCACAATTTTTGAGTATATACATTCAAACCCCGATTTATTAAAGTGTACATGAAAATTCCAACCAGCGGAATGGCTTGCTTTCAAAAGTTATGGGTTCTCCATCACTGGAGGCTTTTAAGAAGAGACTGGAGAGCAACTTGTCTGGAATGGGTATAGGGTCTCCTGCCTGAGCAGAGGATTTGGACTAGAAGGTTCCTTCCAACTTTGATGATGATTTTTCAGGGAAACAAGGCATCCTATGAAAGAGTGTCTCCTCCCCAAAAGAAAGGAAAAAGAGAGATTGTCCTCAGTCTTCTCCCTGCCCCCAAGCTGCACCCAAGGAAGGGATGGACAGGGAACTTGAGAAAAAGACTCAAGCTTAGAGGCTTTCTACTAATAGGTTCTCCCTGCAAGTCAAGAACTTGAAAGTATCCTATTACACAGCTAACAATACACTTCCTCTCAGAATCCCAAATTTGGAATGATTTCTCAGGATCAGGGGATTCCATGGTTAAGTTACAAAGCAAACAATTACTTCTTTATCAGAATGGTCACCATGGGAATCTATTGGGCTTATTTTTCCACCTAAGCCAATAGTTCAGAGAAAAACAATTAGTGTTTGCTTTAAAAATTAACAAGGACTATACCTAAGTAGTCCAAGAAAGTCTAATAGAGAAATATAACACTGGGCTTTGATAGTTTATTTAAAATGGATTTTCCCTTTGGAGCCCCGCAGTTTTGTTTAACCTATGGCCAGACTCTTGTTCCAGGGATGGGACCTCCCTCACCAATCCTCCTAGGTCTTTTTTTGGCCTTTCCCCTACAGAGTCACAGCATTTGTCTCCAGGTTTCTATCCTGATCTCTACTCTCCTCTGAAAAGAGGCCCTGCTTGTCTCATGGTATTGTTGGTGCTTTGAGACTAACACTACCTTTTTCCAAACATCGCAAAGTTCTCCTTATAAAGTTTTATTGAGATAAAAGAGTAGCCATACAAGAATTTCTACAGCAGAATTATTTTCACTGTGATTAATATTTATATGTTATTTATATGTAAGGATGTAGGTCTATACATATGTTGTATATAGTATGTTTTAAATGTGTGTTATGTATGTGTACGCTTGAGAGCAAGCAACTAAATTTTATTTTTAATGTGTGCCGTTGTGTCCACAGGAAAAAAAATGACGATAAAGGTTATCTGAATTTGTCTGTGTACATTAGGGCAGATGCCTGCTTTTCCTTTTGCACAGACTTTCAATTAACCAGCAAGGAGGCAAGTCTCTCCATTGATAACAGGAATGTTTTCAAGCTTTTACAGGACAGTCTCTTGAATGTTTATCACTCTGGGAAGCAACTCTTACAAATTGATTGAAAAAAATAAAAGGAAAAGAAGAAATGTCATTGAAAACATGTGCTAATACGTTTTCTCACATCAGCGTTACTCTGTGATCATTTTTAAGTAATGCTGTTTTAAGACATAACATTATAGTTAGGGGAAAAGAGGCCAGACAAAGGCCAGCATACAAAGGCTGGGGGGGGGGGGAATGCTCAACCAGATGGTTAAAGAGAAGTCTGAACAGTTTAGTTATTGTAATTTTAATAACATATTTATAAAACAACATAATTAAAATACAAATATGCTGTTAAGTACAGTATTGAAATTCTATGAACTTCACAGATGCAGCAAAGTTGAAAATGACCCTTGGGAAAAATGGATGTGGGCCTGCACTTGGTATTTCCTATATATATGTGCAAATTACCTGGTAATATTGAAACACAGGATTAAAACACCAGTTTAAGGAGGAAAAATACTGAGTATTAATCATGTAACTATAATGAACAAGAAGAGACTTAATACTCTTAGCTGATGAGGTTTAGAGCAGCTGCAGTCATTTACCTTGTAATATATATTATACAGAAGTGAATATTACACATTTTTGGTGTTTCTTGAATGAAGAAGGTATTTCATTTTGGATGCAGAAAGATCTCTTGGAGACTCAACAATGGAAGGGTTCATTTGGAAAATCAAAGTAGGCATTCAGTAACCAAATTAGGTACTGTTCAGAGACAATTTCATTCAACAAAACTAAGGAAAAATACAGTCGGAAGTGTTAGTGACTTCAGTAAGGGCAGAGAGGTGTCCTATGATAATGCTGCTAAAATGGCAAGAAGATATCAAGGCATGCAACAAGAACTTCCAGGAAAAAATATCTATCCATACATGCATGCATACACATAAAAATACACATACAATTACACATACACACATCATGTCCTGGATATTCATTAAATCATTTAGCCACATTGTAGTAGATTGCTGCCTAGATACAGCAAAATGGTATTTTGCTATTGTGCAATACACACACACACACACACACACACACACACACATTCTTTTCTGCCTCTACAACAGGGGTATCAAACTGCCGGCCCATGGGCCAGATGCATCATGCCAAAACCACACCCACCCCATTGCCGGCAATGGAAAAAAAGTCGTGATACATCACGTCACATCACATGTCATTGCGAGTTTGACACCCCTGCTGTACAAGCTCAAGTATTTGTGAATCTAAATTCTACAGTATACTAAAAAGGGAGTGCATGCAAGTTAACTTCAATCACATCAAAGAACTATGATTCAAGTATTGATGTTCTTACACATATCAGCAAGGCTTTTTTTTTTGTCATAGAACGCCCAGAACGAGTCCCAGCACCTTTTTTGAATGGAACCTTGTAGGGTAGGCAAGGCGGGTTGTATGACATGTGTGACTTCCGGCATTATCTTTTTTTTTTTTCAAAAAAAGCACTACATATCAGTATTAGTACATACAAAGAGATAATCTGGAATTTTTCAGAATAAAATCATGAAATTGGTGTTTATTTATAGAACAGTTTCAGTTTGATCAATTCCATTAAACTAGCAAGGCCCTGCACAATCTACAGATAGTCCTTAATATATGTAGTATATGCTCAAGTTTTTATATTTTATTCACTTTTTGGGAAAAAAATCCAAGAAAGCCTTGACATAATTGAACTGGTAGCAAAACAAGATTTCCTAAATATAAATTACAGCATGTGAGTAAAAAGAGAATGATAAGAAAAAAAAACCCTCATGCATTTAATGATGATGAAATGCTTTCATCAAGAAGACAGCTTTCAAGTGAAATGCTTTATTTCTGCTAGGGATGCACTTGAAACCAACATTAAAAAAGATCAATTATAAATGAACATGTTGTACAATCCTTTTTAGTTGATTTAGATGGCACAGAAAATGCTGCTTTTTATTTGCAGCATTTATTTACCACCCAGCTCCCCAAAAGACTATCAGTCATTTACAATATAACTGATAAAAATCATAAACAGCACTATGTATTGCAAAATCCATAAATTGTCTATCTGCCATGTCCCCTGATTAGCAGCAACTTTAGGGTTAAAGCTATAGATTAAAAGCTCTGTGAAACAGCTGTGCCTTGATTGCCTTCTTAAATGCCATCAGGAAGAGTGCCTCTGAGATTTCTGGGATGGAAATATTGTAGAAAAGCACCCTTGTTTTGAACTTCATAGAAAGAAGGAAACCTTCAACACTCATACACCAGATGGATCTGTTCTGCTTGAAGAAGATGGAAACATACAGGCAACATGCCACAAAATATTTACAGGTTACTTTGAATTGTACTTGAAAGCCTACTAATAGCCAATGCAATACCTAGAGAATTAGTGTTATTTGGCTGCAAGGCTTTAAGTCAGTAGTTCTCAACCTTTTTAATGCCGTGCCCCCCCCAACCGGTCGTAAGTCAAGGACTACCCAACCGGTTGTAAGTCGAGGACTTTCCCTGCCCGGGAGCGCCGCGCATGCGTGGTGCCGCCCCCTGTGCCGGCCGAGGTGTAGCTGGCAAGCAGCAGAGATGGCGCAGGCCAACCACCGGCTGGGCCACCAGCTGGCCCAGCCCAAGGGAGGTAAGGCACCCGCCAGGCCCCACGCGCGCCAGCAACCCTCCCTGCACCCGCCAGCTTCCCACCTCCCATCCCTGGCCCTCTTTTACTTACATTTTTAGTAGTTGCTCAGCAGGGAGGGGTGGAAACTTCCAGACAGCTCGCCTTCACTGCAGACAACTTGCAGCACTGTTTGCAGAATGGGACTTTTGGCAGGTTCAGCAGGGCAGAGACAGCCTGGACAATTCCTATTGGCTTTTGAAAGCCAATAGAATTAGACTCTATTCAAGAGAGTCTATTCTATTGGCTTTCAAAAGCCAATAGAATAAAAGGGAGTAACACAGCTAAGGAAAAGGGGGGGGAAATGGCGGACTGCGTTGTTTGGCGACCCCCGTGAAATGGTCATTCAACCCCAAATGGGGTCCCGACCCACAGGTTGAGAACCACTGCTTTAAGTCATCAGCAAACAGATTGCTTTTTTTTAATATCCGTTATAATTTTCAGAGAGCCTTTAAAGAAAATACCAAGTGGGATGCATTGCAATGGAATATCCTATCAGTCAGTAGGGTGTGCAATATTGTTATCAGAGCCTCCCATTCTGGGATGGGCCACAAGAGGAATGCAAGTTGAAACCGGTCAGGTTTATTCGTGGGATTATTCTTTCTGGGGGACATCCAGAGTCATAACCAAAGCCCTACAGAGTGAGATAGTTTCTGGAGAAACAGCAACTGCACTTTGCAGAAACATAGCTTTTTGTACACAATTTGTTCTATTTCATCTAGTTCTTTATAGCCTTCAGGGATCAAACAATACCTTGCCTTGAATCAGAGGTGTCATGTGGATGCTGAACAGCAGAAGAAAGATGAAGCCTGACATCTCACTAATAACCAACCACTTCCAACCATTTCTGTTTCCAAGTGCTTCCACCCAATTGCTTCTAACTGTTCCAACTGCCAATCAACAGCTTTCTACCACCTGCTTCCAACCAATCTTTTCCCAAATTACTAACTGGAATTGTCTACTCGGAAAGGGATGGAGCCCTGCAATACAAAGTTCACAATTGCTAATATCCTAAGCAGTCCAAAAAGATATCATGATTAATTGTATTGAAGGCCACTGAAAAAATTTAAAAGGACAAGGAGAGGTACATGCCTCAAAAGGTTGTGAATTCTACTCCTGCCCTAGGCATGAAAAATAGCTGGGTAAATTTGGACCAGTTTCTCTCTCAGACTAACCCATTTCACAGGATTGTTGTTGTGGGGAAAATAGGAGGAGGAAGGTATATTAGCAACTTTGCTGCCCTGAGTTATTTATGAAAATAATAAAAGTGAGATATAAATAAAAAATCTCTAGTAAGAAAATCTTACTAGATTGGCTTGAAACTCAACATTAAGAAAACCAAGATCATGGCATCTGGCCCTCTCAATTCCTGGCAAATAGATGGGAAAGAAATGGAGGTAGTAACAGATTTTATCTTCCTGGGCTCCAAGATCACCGCAGATGGGAACTGCAGCCAAGAAATTAAAAGATGCTTGTTCCTGGGAAGGAAAGCTATGGCAAATCTAGACAGCATAGTAAAAAGCAGAGACATCACCCTGCCAACAAAAGTACGTATAGTCAAGGCCATGGTTTTCCCAGTGGCAATGTATGGCTGTGAAAGTTGGAGAGACTGAGCACCAAAGAATTGAGGCTTTTGAACTATGGTGCTGGAGAAGTCTCCTGCGAGTCCCCTGGACTGCAAGGCAATCAAACCGGTCAGTCCTAGAAGAGATCAACTTTGACTGCTTTTTAGAAGGCCAGATCCTGAAGTACTTTGGCCACCTAATGAGAAGGAAGGACTCACTGGAGAAGAGCCTAATGCTGGGAAAGATTGACGGCAATAGAAGAAGGGGAAGACAGAGAATGAGGTGGCTGGATGGAGTCACTGAAGCACTAGGGGTGAGCTTAAATGGACTCCAGAAGATGCTAGAGGACAGGAAGGCCTGGAGGAATGTTGTCCATGGGTCGGACACAACCTTGCAACTAACAACAACAACAACAAAGAAAATTTACTTTGTGTCGATTTAATATTATTCAACAAAGAAGTGTGCATACTGGTACTGTTATCACAGGCCAAAAAGAATAAATTAATTTGATTTTGGTATATCTTTATGCTGAGGATTATCTTCATTATTTCTTTTCTTTCTTTTCTTTTCTTTCTTTCTTTCTTTCTTTCATTTCTTTCTTTCTTTTCTTTCTTCATTTCCATTTGATTTCTTGGTCTATGCCAGAGTGCTTTGAAAAGAAAATCTCTCAACTACGTCTGGATTTTAGGCATTCTCTGCTATGCTGGCTTATGGTACAAACAGGATATGAGGTTGTCTGTACATTTAAGAGTCAAGAAGGTTGACATGCTAACAAGGAATATGAATTGGAAAAAGATGCAATGTGTTGGACATAGAGCAAGCAACCAGAAAATAATACTTGAACCCAGCAAAACAAATGTCTTCCAGATTTTGCCTAAGATAATTTCTAGGGTTCACATTTTTTTATTTAATTTAGATTCAAAAGCCTTTATATAAGCCTGACAAATACTCCCATGTTTTTGCTCCATATTCATTTTGTATCTAAAATAACAGTAGCTGTATATCTTCATATAGCTACAGTTACTGTAGATATATATCTAGATACATAACTAGATATCTACTGTTAGATATTAAAGTTACTGTCATACAGGAGCCATACTTATCTAAATCCAATCAGAGGGTAAAATAAAGGGAAATGCATTTATAGTAGATACCAACATAAATAATATGAAATTCGAAAACCAAATGCACAGGTGGTACCTGGCTCGATAGCAGTAACTGCAAGAGGGATCTAGGAGTCCTTGTGGACAACCACTTAAATATGAGCCTTTAGTGTGCTGCAGCCACCAAAAAAGTCAGCATAGTCCTAGGAATATGCGCAGGAATAGAATCAAGATCATATGAAGTGTTAGTCCCATTTTATAATGCCTTGGTAATACCTCACTTGCAATATTGAATCCAGTTTTGGTTGCTACAATACAAAAAAGATGTTAAGACTCTAGAAAGAGTGCAGAGAAATGCAACAAAAATGATTTGGGGACTGGAAAGTAAAATTTATGAAGAATGGTTGCAGGAACTGGGCATGTTTGGTTTAATGAAGAAAAGAACTAGGGGTAACATGATAGCAGTCTCCCAATGTCTAAGGGGCTGCCACAAAGAAGAGGAGGTCATCCTATTCTCCAAATCACCTGAAGGCAAGACAAGGAGCAATGGATGGAAACTTATCAAAGACACATTTAACCTAGAACTAAGGAGAAAGTCTCTGGCGGTTAGAACACTTAATCAGTGAAACAGCTTACCTTCAGAAGTTGTGGGTGCTCCATCACTGGAGGTTTTTAAAGAAGAGATTGGACGGCCATTTAACTGAATAGTATAGGATCTCCTGCTTGAGCAGGGGGTTGGACTAAAACAGAGCTATTCAACCTTTTCATCCACTGTACCACTTTTAGGATATGGCAATATCCGAGTACCACCAGTTGCCTAGCAAGGTGTCAAAAACTTGATAACCAAAAAAAAAGAAAGAAAAAAAGTGATAAAGTACAGGTACTCCTTGACTTAAAACATTTCGTTTAGTGACTGTTCGAAGTTACAATGGCACTGAAAAAAGTGCCCCCCAAGCCACAGCCGAGCAAGACATCTGCCTGCCTGCCTGGTGGCGCTCTTCCTCCTGTCCAACTGTTTTCATTGTTGTGAGCATTTCTGTTGAAGATTGGCAGCGGGGGTGGGGGTGTTTGGTTTTTATTTCCCCCATCTGCTGGGTGGTTGCAGCAGGTTTTGGTCGCTTCACATGACCCTGGGACACTGTGACCATCATAAATATGAATCAGTTGCCAAGCATCTGAATGTAAATCACAAGACCCTGGAGATGCTGCAACATTCCAGCTGATCGGCGCTTCTTCTGGGCTCAGCAGAAGCGCCAGGATCAGTGCCGAGCTCCAGCTGGAGCCTGGCACTGATCCTGGCACTTCCACTAAGCCTTGACAACCCTGCAGCTCCAGCCATCTCTCGCTCAGGCTTGTGCAGTGCTGCCACCGGTTCAGCTCATTCCCCTCCCCCGCTACCACTTTTCTAGGATGGTTGCGTACCACCTGCCAGGCGCCAATGTACCACAGGTGGTACCCGTACCACTGGTTAAAAAGCCCTGGACTAGAAGACCTCCAAGATTCCTTCCAACTCTGTTATTCTGTTCTGTTCTGTTCTGTTCTGTTCCGTTCTGTTCCATTCTGTTCCATTGCGTTCCATCTCAACAAATGGCAGCATGTGAGCTATGAATGTTAGTTTTATTTGGCAGGTTAGCAGCATAAATTTGATTCGTTTCTGGGCTCAAAAGCTAAGCAAAGTAAAGCCTGGGTAGTACTTGAATGGGATTCAGTTAAGTGATAGTAAATCTGTAGCCTAGGCTGGGCAGTCAAGAAGACATCTCCCAAGAGGACAATGGCAACCAATGCCATTAAAAATAAAAAGAGTCAACTTTAGCTATTTTTTTCTAACAGACCAAAAATCTTTTGAGGCTTAATGAGCCTGAACCTTTTTCATGATCTCCCCCTACAGCCCAAATTTCAATCTCACCTATTCAGAAATGTGGTTGACCGGAAATTTGTTCCAGAAAAATCTCTTCTATAGTAAAGAGCAACCTTGAATACTTTGCAAAGCGCATAGGAAAAAAAATCCTTTGGTGATATTAAGTTCTTTAAGGCTACAATATTAAATCTGGATCACCAAAACCAAACTGATTACTATATGGCAGCAAAGTGATTCTATTCTGCCATTCATTGACAGCTGTGCAGGTTTTTGCAACCCAGATAGCACTGGGTGAACTATGCAGTCACCTTGATCTATTATCATACTTTTCTAAAATCATTATACCTATTATAGAAATCCCATGAGGTTTACATTGTAGGAATCTTAGCAGGATTTCTTTAAAGTAGCCATGTTCAATCCTCTGCTTATTGGAAAGGCTGTCTGAGGACTTGCCTTTGGTTCCTGCTTCCTCCACTTCTAGAAGACCAATTAAGATGCATCTCTTTCTCCTGGCCTTTACACATCTGTATTTTGGGATTGCCAAATCTTTTTTCTACTTATATTTATGCAGATTTGTGTAGTTAGCCCTCTTCATTATTCAACTGCAGTAAAGACAGGAAACAAACTAAATTAAATAAATAAGAAACCAAACTGTAGCTGAAGACCTTTTCTCGTACAAAGAGAAAATCACAGAAAATATTTCCGTACATACTCGTATGGCAAAATTTAATGTTCCAATGTATTTGCTACTAATTTTAAGCACCCTCCTCAATCTAATTCCCTCCAGATATATTGTAGTGAATGTCCCATGTTTCCCGATAAGCACACAGTAGTTGAAGTCAGTACTATATGTAAAACAAGTGTATCTGTGGGCATGGGGAGAGAAGACATAAATAATATGACTAAATTTTTTACAATTTGGAGACCACTGTTAGATTTCTTATAAGATAAAGAGAAAAATCAACTTTTGACTTTGGGATTTGAGAATTAAATCTGATCTGACTTGAGAAATATTGTGATTAGGATTAGAAAAATATAATCTGAATATTGGGTTGCTATTAGTATTTTAATTAGTATTAGTATTTATGGAATATTCATTTAAGCTAGAGAAAGGTTGTTATATTATTATCTTTGTATTGAAATAAGTTGGAAGTCACTTTTGTTTTACATTTCTTTGATTTTTGTTGTCATTTTTTCATCTGTCCTGTTATTCCCTCCCCCTTTTCCCCTTTATGTTAATTTGTATTTTTCTGTTTGTTAATGAAATATAATAAAGGTATATGTAAAGACAAAAGATAGAAAATGAAGATGGCAGCCACAACAAGCCCCAGCTCTTTTATTTGTAAGAAAGAAGGAAGAGTTCAATTACACA
Organism: Crotalus tigris; assembly: GCF_016545835.1. Lineage (NCBI taxonomy): Eukaryota > Metazoa > Chordata > Lepidosauria > Squamata > Viperidae > Crotalus > Crotalus tigris. The sequence goes on along the minus strand of NW_024096618.1, from coordinate 1,752,517 downwards.
GCCACTCCATGATTCTTTTGCCCTCCCTTCTGAAATCCTGAGTGTCAATATTTGAACATTTTTATTTGTGGAAACAAATTCTTCTTGAACAATGTAGTTGTAACCATTTTTTCTTGGAAAAAATAAACGGCAAACCTGAAAAGGGGGCAAATCTGAAAGAAGTTCAAAGGGATTATAAAAAGTAATTATTTGTAACTTCTTTACAAAGGAAAATTCAAAAGCAAAACCAAGAAAATGAATAATTAAACAAAATAAATCTTAATTAAGGACTACCCTTTATAATAAAGTATGGTCACTGTACTATTCAGTTGTGTATTTAGTGATATGAAAACAATTGGAAACTATTTCAGTTTTTTAAACTTCTTCAGCTAAAAATAGAATTCAGCTTTTTTTGTGTGCAGATTTTGAAGCATGAGGACATAACATTCTTACTGCTACAGTAGAGTACATACATCATTTTGAAATATTGCAGTTTCACACTGCTGGAAAAATAGATTAATTCTCCTTCATGGAACTGCTACTCTCATATATAAGATCCCATCAGCAAATATCTGACACTGATCTATTTAACAGCAACATGTGGGAAGCTCTCTGCAGAAGAAAGAAAACTAACCTGTAGTAGCCTTTTCATAGTGTTGCTATGAATCATATTCAAGGCTTTGCTGCCATCATGTGGACATCGGTTTAATTCCAAAGCAGGAATTTTTCTTTTCAGAATTGCAATAACAGTAGTTATACAGTGCCTTAAAAATAAATACATTTGGATTTTACAGTATATTTTTCTGTCCTTCATATGCATGAAAGATAGAAACTGATTCATTCATTTTAAACTCAAAAAAGAGTCATACAAAGAATTGCTCTTTGACAGGTCTTCCTGTAAGACTATATTATCAATTCACAAATATTAATGTATAAAAATATAACATTTAAGACATTAAGCATTGCTGATCAAATATAGATAGAGATAACTAGAGTAGTATTTCATGTCCTTGTCACCTTCTAATTGGATTATTGTAAAACGGTCTACATGGAGTTGCCTATGAAGATCTACAATTGGCCCCAAATGCAGCAATCCACATGTTGGTATGTGAACATCACTCCAGTCGTACTACATTGGTGTTTCTGGTTGTACCCCACTAACCAACAAAGTTTCCATGTTCAATTCTAAGGGTTGATTTAATCTATAAGGCTCTGTGTGCCTTGAGGCTTGAACAACCACTAGTTTGGCTTCTCCCTATTGCAGGATTTCCAAACCTTGGCAACTTAAGGTGATGGCTAGGGAATTCTGGGAATTGAAGTCCCACACACTTTGAGGTTGCCAAGGTTGAGAAATACTACCCTACAGAATCAATCTCTAAATCCTAAGAGGGGTCCCTCGTTACCAGGAAATGAATGGGATGGGGGCTTAATGGTTTTCTGTTGTGGCACCAATATTTGGGGGCTAGCTTACCCTTTTCTGGACCCTTAGTTCGTAATTTTCTAAAATCAAAGTTTTAATCACTTCTTATTCAAAAAAAATGTTTAAGTTCTTCAACTTGTTGGTAAAACTTCTTTTAATAAGGATTGAAAAAAACTTATCCAATACTGTAAAACATATAAATCCAAAAGTTCCTAATAGCTGGAAAACAGTTAACAAGTAATTCCCAAAAGTGATTAGAAAAGGAAATAGGTAGACACTGTCCTTTTAAAGGCAACAACCATGGTTTGAGCAAGATATTTATTCCTTCATCTGCCAGAGATGGAGACTATTTTGTGGTCTCCTTGTGAGGAGCAACTGTCTGGAGTATTTTTGGGTGATCTCTCCTTGTCAAGAGAAGATTTGAAGAGCTGTTCTATTAGTTGGCTCTTTATTCCACCACAGTCATCAGCTCTGTTTTTCGTTCAGTCATCTTATATAGAGTTTATCTAATGGTTTTGTTTTTTAATTTTCTTTTTGTTTTTATCCCTTGTAGATTATGGCAGTTTTTAAACAAAGAGATATGTCAAAAAGATGAGGAAATAACTGCCCACAGAATGGCTGCCATCTCTCCAAAAGAAAACCTCTGTCCCCTTAAACACACCCCCATGTGTTGACAGAAAAATCTGAGTTACGTAATTGCATTTTTCATTTGATAATGTAGTACTCCATCCCAGAAGCTGAAGTCAACAATACAGCTGAAATGCTAATTCTACAAATTCCCAAAATTTCTTGAAGTTATGTCTTCAAAGTCTCAAAACATTTTAGATCAAAGGCACGTTCAGACTTTTGAGAGTACTTTGTGAGTTCTCTCATAAAACGGTGATCAAATTAGCCACGCTCAATCACAAAATAGGCTTTTACTAGGAAACAAGCTGTTGAACCTGCTCTTTGCCACTCCTTCTAGCCTTCAGGCTGAATGTTCTTTTGTATCTTTGTTTATATTTCCCTTGTGGGACACAAGGGAAAAGAGGGTACACTTCCAAATAAATCACTGGGCATTATTTTTATTTTTTGAGAATACCAAAGAGCATGTATGGGACCCAAGGTCATTCTTTAAGGAGAAAAGAAAGAGAGAGAGATGACTTAAATTCCATGTAATTTTTTTAATGAAAATATTTTAAGGTAAGGCCAGAGATCATACTGAGGAGCCATTTCCCAGTCAGGGACTAATAAGCTTTTGGGATCAGAAGTGAGAGGGAATGTCTTTTTTCTTTTTCTTAACTGATTATTCAAAAATTCTATTTGATCTAGGTATTTTTTAAATCAAGTCACAGTATGAATATAAAAGATAGTTGTTGAAAGAAAAATCATCAGGTCCAGTCCAAGCTGGGAATAAACAAAATGGAGGCTAAGATGCTAGAAATAAAAATGGAGGCTATTTGGAAAGAAGGTTTGTTTATTGAAGAGCAGAACAGCAACAGCACACAGTTTTGGGACAGCTGACCAAAATGGAGTTGGGAGTGGGTGGATGTTTATATCTTCTTGGACTTTGTATTTGAGGTTCTTCCTGTTCCTGTGCAATGTACTTTGACCTAAGCTTGAGTGTGCCTTTTTGGTATTCTAATGATGAAGGGTTAATCCTATTGTGTCCTAAAGATCACGTTCCTATCCTTGGACTCTTTGTTTTTCTAATCCCCTTAGCTCCAGCCTTTCTGCCTTCAGTCTTCCTGAATGGATTATCAAATCTGCATTTCTAAAAGCTAGTTTCTGCTTGGGGCAGGGAAACTGGGGGCTGGTTTCTGCCTTTTTAATATTCCCCAAAATATTTCCTTCTCTAGGAGGGAGGGTGGGTGCTGACTTCCAACAATTTTCCCTTTGTGCCAGATTAAGAATTAATCTGCTCAGGGAGACTTAATGGGTGCTTCTATGGAAGGGTTCCAGGATGTGGGGAAATGGGTTTTTAAACTGTTAATGCAGAGGGGAAGACACTGATAGAGGCCGCAGAAAAAGATCCCTGCAGTGGCTCACAAAAGGCAAGCTTTCAACCCCTGAAGGTCTGGAAGCTGGGGTAAAAGTTCTGTTAGGTGGAAAAGAAATTTATAGTATCCAATATTTTGTGCCATTTCTTTTAGATGTTTGATATCACTTCCTGTGAGCTTTCAGTCAGGTTTGCACAGGCCCCAAAATTCTTCACAGCCATATTTTGCCTTAATAAATAATTACTGGCTGCCCATTTTCAAGGGTTGTTTCCTGCCTTAGCAGTTTAGTGCAGTGTTTCCCAAACTTGACAATTTTAAGGCATGAGGACTTCAACTCCCAGAATTCCACAGCCAGCAATGCTGGCTGTGGAATTCTGGGAGTTGAAGTCCACATGCCTTAAAATTGTCAAGTTTGGGAAACACTGGTTTAGTGCATCCAGGTTTGTGATGTCCAATTGAGGTTAGCCAGTGTGCAAGCCAGGCTATTAATATTTCTTAAATTGTACACAGTGAGCCCTAGGACTCCCACTATGAGTCCACCAGTGTAACATAGTCAGGGCTTGGGTTTGGAGATCTCTTTCCTGCTACCTCCTCAGTGAGGGCATATGAATTGAAAATCGCCTGTAAATTACGTGATTTCCTCCCCCATGGAATTTGCAGGAATACAAATAAAGGCTTTAGTGCCACAGAGCAAGAACCAGCCTGGAGAGCTTTACATGGAGGTGGGTGAAGGGGATAGCCTCAGTGTGATTCTGAATGGTGTGTTTGTGTGTTTGTGTGCATGCAGTTACTTCTGCAAGACAGGCAATACAAACATTCTGGACAAATTTCCCTCCCACCAGACAGAACATAGTCACATTAGAAAGCAGGGGTTTTTTTTAACAACATAACATTGTAAAATTTAACAACATACAGCCATATTGATCACAATTGAAGGAAATAAATAAAAGTTATTCTTTCATAAAATGTAGAAATGTAATTGTAGAAATGTAATACCATTATATGAGATTGTCTATTTAGCACAAATGTAACACTAACACTAATGTAGCAATGCACTGCCAAATGTGTGAGAAGGTCTGTCTACTTCTTCCTGCCTATATAAAGTGACCACAAAAAGTTATCAGCAAAGAAAATGAATTATGACCTACTTGAGTAAAGGTTACAAATAAACAAAAATAAGATCACAAAGTAGAAATTACAAATAAACAAAGGTAAGATCACAAAGTGGAAATTACAAATAAACAAAGATAAGACCCCAGCGGATGGATGGAAATTGCCAGAATGATCTTTTTAAATGTAAACTTCAAAGAATATAGAGAAAGGGAATAGGAGGGTTTCTTAGGCTTGACTGCATTATAAAAGATATAAATTGTATAGCTTGGAAACTGCTTGTTGCGCTCTTGGAACCCAATCCAATTTGGGAAGGGTCCAGGAGGCTGCGTTTGCAAATGTCTTTCTTTTCTTTTCTTATTATTATTTTTATGTTTTTCTCCAATAAAACTTTGCTTTGTTAACTAGACTTGTCTTCTTATTGTGAGTATCAAAATTTGGGGTTTTTACATCTCACACTCTTTTACTGCATTTTTACAGGGCCAGTTTAAATGCTGACAATGAATATATTACTTTAATCCAAGATTTTATATCTGGCATTGTAGCTCCTTTTCACCTGCACATTATTATTTTCCTTGATATATCCTAAAACTGATACACCCAAAGCTCCATCACAGATCAATTGGCTCCAAATTACTGATACATAATTTAACATTACCGTCACATCTTAAATTCACTTCTCAACATCTTATTAATAAAAATAGAAATATTAAACCAAAATGAAACAGTGAAAAAGCTAATCCAAACCATACATTTTAGTTCCTTCAAATTTATTACAACTGCAACATAAAAACCAATTAACCCTGGAGCTTTGGAACATGACATAAGGTAGGAGAAAGGGAAGCAGAAAAAAAATTATAAATAATTTCATCTGGGATTGGCCATGCTGATGAATGATGAATCAGCAATTTATATAATGGGAGTGACCAAGGTATGATCCAGAATCTTCCATTTGATAAGCTGTGTTGTGTTATGAGTCATAACATTACAAGTTCCACCTCTGACTTTGTTTTTTTTTGGTGATTATAGATTCTACAGCTGGTTGCAACTCAGAAAATTTATACTGCCTTTTATACATACTCCCTCCTGGTGAAGAGTATGCATATATATTTTTTCTTTCCCACCATCTTGACCTAATTTGCTGTATGCTCCACCTCTGCTTTACAGTAAGATAAGTGACTACTTAATTTGAGTACCCAAGCAGCAAAAGCTATTCTAATTTCTCTTGCTACCTCATAATTTTCAAAGGGAAATTAAATGAAAAGCTACAAAACTGGCAATTCTAGTTCAGTCACTATTGCCCATCCCCAAAGGAACTGCATCTGCACAGTAAATTACCGTATGTCTAGATCATGACTATATATTAATAGTTTTCTTGAAAAATAATTGTTGATTGTACTCAGCCCTGTGTTGATTTTAATTCTTGGAATTCAAGAAATCAAAATGCCTTGTTTTTTCTTTTTTTTTATTTGACTATTCCTCTTCAATAGCCTTCACCATATCTTCTGGTGACAAGTTCCAGAGTCTTGCTGTGAGTTGAAAGAAAAAGAGAAAAGAAATACTTTCCTTTTGCCTGTCTTCTACTATGTAGTTCCAATTGGATGAAAGACTCAAGTTTAGGAGAATGAGAGATACATCTTCACTTCTACTTGGCCCATGACATGTATTATTTTAATCATCATCATGCTATGAATATACCATGTAAAGGGGTTGTATACTCCATCTCTTTCTTTGATTATCAGTTTTTACAGACCTGATTGTAAAAAGTGCATATTACTGTAAATGCTACTAGCTACACAGCTGTATTATAAATAAAACTTCCTCTGACCTGCAAATAAGTTTAGTAGAAGTTGGACTAGTGAGATTCTTCTCTGCTATATTAAACATACAAGACAAAAGGCACTTTACAAAACAAATGGAATACTTTAGAAATAATTGGCATTGATTAAATCACCATTAGTTAATTGTAAAAGGTAGTTTTACTTGGAATAGTTTACATCCTGAGATGTATATACCACCAAACAACATGTTTATCCCAGGTCCTTGAGAAGGACTTCATAGGTGGATAAAAATGCCAAATCCAGTCTAAGCTTCTGGCTGTCCAATTATAATCAGACAAAGTATAGCATTTCTCTAAATGCTGCTTTCTGAACAATATTATTTGCTACCCTATATACTGTACTTACTTAATTTTTGTTTTAGATGCATTTCAATTATTGAGTTTCTTATAACAGAAAAGGTGGCCTTATAGTTTTTAAAATGTGTAAATTACAAATTAAAAGTTTAATTTTACATTTTCTTCTGCCTCTTCCATTCATTCAAGCCTTTTTTTTAAGACTGGTTTTGAGGATCAGAGTATCCTGTGGTTGTGATAACAGCAAACTACTTGCCTTGGGGGCAAGATTAATGGCCTACTAAGATGAACAGAGCAGGGCATTTTTGCTGAACTCAAAAGAAGAATGCAAGAGAAAGAACAGAAATGGACTAAATTCTCCTGGATCAACCTCTTCTGGTCTACAGGTCCTCATCAAACAAAGCACTGAGTTCAAGGAAGGCTAAGCCACCTTTGACCTGGTACCTCTTTGTATCTGGAATAACTGCCCAGAGCACTGGTCTGCAAAGTCAACAAGCTTCAGTCCACCCTGTCAGGGAATCTTGAAGCAATCAGTTTTTCTCAAAAATAAATTTTGGATCAAAAGATTGAAGAACTATGTGCAAGCATAAATGTGGATATAGGATTAATATCATATACATGCACAGATCTCTGAATACTGTATAATATTTTGCACATGCACTGTTTTCCTTTGTACACCAATGTACACCACTTCCGCTTAAATGAGGTCTTTGTACATACACTGACTATTTCTTATTCATGTTTCATTTCTTATTCCACTGCATATTGTAATGGAGCTTATAAGTAATCATAAATATGTGACACATATATAAATTAGAAATGCTTCTTATTGTGTACATAATTACAAATGACCAGATTGTGTAATTACAAATAATTATATATGTTCCCCCAAGACACAGTATAGCTGTTCACCTGTTATTTGCATTCATATGTTAGCATCTATTCCCGTGCTAAAAGATGAATGATAGCCTATCTCATTTGCATTTGAACTACCTTTTTAACATTTTAAAATAACTTAAAAGGTGGGGGCCAATTTAAGGCAGTGAGTTCTTATTTTATAACATATTTTTATCCTCTATCTATCCTTTATCATTATGTTTTCCATGCTTTGTCACACAATGGGTGGTTGCTTCTGTAACAGCCTTCCTGTTTGCTTTTTCTTCCTTGTGCCAGTCACTCTATTCACATTCCAACCACACCTAATCTTAGCCTCTATGACCTATAGTTGCTATGCTGAAGACTTTGATTTTAAGCTACAGAAGGACAGGAGATAAGCAGCAATGTGAGAGTAGAAAACTACTCAGAAAGAAGAAACATCTTCATGGCTCATTTTCTTAGGTCATTCAAAAAGACCTTGTTGTAGTGTCCTGAGAATTGATAGACATGCAAAGAAGTCAAGAGGCTCCAGGGCAGTCAGGATCCAAACAAGAGACCAGAGGAATTACTGAGATCAAGCTGGTGGTAATAGGAGATGGAGGTTGTGGGAAAACGTCCATGCTCATGGTCTTTGTCAAAAGAGAATTCCCTAAGGTAAGTTTCTTTTATCCATAATATCAACCTCACATTTCCTACTGCCAGATCTTTCCTTTTGTCAAGGTCTTTCTTATTCAAGATAATTTATTCAAATATAGTTTCTTATCAAGCCTACTATTTTTCTTAAATTTGAAATGTTTTAAATTCTCATAACAGTTATACTTGGAACTTTCTTCTTCCTTTGTCATAGAAGAATAGCTGAAGCATTGTGGTAGCAAATCTTTCTGGAGTTTTTCTGTGGATATAGACTCTAACCAAGGATACTAATAATACTACTAAATTCAGGGCTTTTTTTGTCATAGAACGCACCGGAATGGAGTTCCAGAAACTTTTTTTGATGGATTTTCCAGAGTTGTGTTCTTTTCCTATTGTTCCCCTTCCTATCCTCGTTTGCTTTTGAAAATGCCCTGCTGGTGCTATGGTGCGAGTGGGGTCCCTTCCGGCACAGTCTGCCTCCTCTAGGAGGAGCCATGAGGCGGCAGAGCACCACAGCCAGAGCATGGCTTGATTGGCTGGGTCGGACCATGTGGTGTGGAAACCGATGGTGGTAGTGGGAGACACATAAACATGGAGGCCATCTTTGATGAGAGGGTGAGCAAGCCTTTTGCCTTCCCTTACAGAAGGCGGGGTGTGAGATTAAAAAGAGGCAAAGCGAGAGGAAAGAAAGGCAGCTGGCGTGGAAGCTTGCCCGACAGCGAAACTTTGCTGTTTCGGTTCCTTGGGTAGTTTAGAGGCTGGGATGTCTACAAAAATCTTTTTTTAGTCTTTTATACTTTATATTCAAACTGCAGAGGGGAAGAATAAGAATAAAGCCAATATCTTGTGATTTGGAGGTTTTATTATTAGTACCGTATATGCCGGCGTATTAGGCGACCCGGCGTATAAGACGACCCCCCTCTTTATCGCCGAGTCGCCTTCCTAGAACATCGTCTTATACGCCAGAAACTACCAGTATTTCTGGTGTATAAGACGACTCAGCGTATAAGACGACCCCCGTCTTTGGCGCCGAGTTTAGCGCTTCCAGAAGTCATCTTATACGCCGGCATATATAGTAATAATATATATTATGTATTGGTCAGAGGTAAAGGTAGGCCTACAGTATGAGGTTTAATCAGATCTATTTATTAAATTGGGTTTAACTTAAAGGTACAGTTACTACTATTGAGCAAGGTACTACCTACACTGTACCTGTGCATTTGGTTTTTCTTGCCTAGATGTAGAACCTTACTTTTTTTCACCATTGAATTTCATTTTGATAGATAGCGAGATGAGGAGCCAGGATTTGGATAGAACATGAAATATTTGACCGAAAACTTCCTGAAATAAAATTATTTTAACAAGTACAAACAAATCTGGTTATTGCAGAAAGAAAAGAGGAAGAAAATCAATCAAATTGGCTTTATTGTATTTCAGAATTGACTTAGAACCTTTGGGCAAATAGATTAACCTGTACTATTTATAGTTAGACTTTGAATTGGTTACATAAAAGAAATAAGAATCTTGTAACACTTTAACATTAGTTCATTTGTTATAGTATAAAGTTTCATGGAGTAAAATCTATTTCATTAGGACCATTGATCTATACGCTACATGTATATATGATGAGAAAACAGTAAGCACTTAGTCCATGTCTAACTACCCATGCATCCATGTTCGTGGATGCCTTCTGTCAGTCTTCTGCCTGTTTGTCCTACATAGTAGTTGTTGTAATCCTTACATTATATGTTGTAGATGACTCCTGTTTTTTCTTCTGGGATTGTTGGGTCTTTTGATTTGCTTAGGATATTTTGAAGGGCTTTAGTTGGCTTGTGTGCTATGCTGATTCCATGTGATTGTCATACTCTGTTGGTGGTTTTTGAGATATTCTTGATGTAGAGTTTGTATTGGCTGTGCTGTGTTGGGTTGAGTTGAGTGGTCAGGGACTTTTTGATAAAGTTGTGTGGATATCCATTTTGTTGGAATATGTTGTATAGATGATCTATTTCCTTTTTCTGCTGTTACAGGTTGCTGCAGTGTGTTTGGGCTCGTCTAAATAAAGTCCTTATGCAGCTTCTCTTGTGGGAGGTTGGATTGTTGCTTTTATAGTGGAACACCTGGTTAGTATGAGTGGTTTTTCTGTAGACCTGCATTTCTAGTTCACCATTGTGGTCTCTGATGATCAAAATGTCCAGGATGGGTAGCAAGTTGTTGGTTTTTTTTTTTCTCTCTAGTAAAGTGGATTCCTTTAAAAATGTTATTGATGGTTCTATGGATGTTCTCTAATTGGTCTTTTTTATTATGGTGAACGTGTCATCTAGAGGAAGTGATGCACTCATGGGGGGGTGCAGTGCCTTACTTCAGAAACTGCCAGCAAGATAGAAATCAGATTTGACCACGGGACTGAGTTCTATATCCTTGGCAATAACATATGCTCATTGTTATTCAATTAGCTATTAGCAATACAATTTTTACATCTTACCCAATGTAATGTAATATAATATGATATAACATAATATAATATAATAAACTATTCTATTGATGCAGGTTATAGAATTTAATATTAGTTTATAATTTAACAGTTTCACATTAAAGTCTCCCTTGAAAATTATTTGTTTAAAAATAACCACCCAAAAATTAGATCTCCAACAGAAGAGAATGTATGTAGCTCAGGGTTGAATTGTGGAGTCCTTGGTGCACACTGAGCTTGGTTGTTTGCTTGCAGACATCTCATCAGTGTACTGATGATGTTATCTAGTTGGGTAATGAAACATCTGCATGCAAATAATCAAGTTCAGAGAACACCAAGGACTCCACAAATCAGTATCTGCATGTATAAGCTGAAGTGATCTATTCTGGTTACTTTTATCTGTATGTTGTGTTGACAACTGAATCAGTTTTATTGCAAAAATAAGTCAATGTGGGTTGGTGACATGTGGCAGAGATAGAAAAGAAGGAAAAGCAAAGAAATTACTTTCCTATAGCTTTGTGGAATAAAAGAATGTTTGGAAATATCTGCCTATATAACTCTGAGGATTTTGTTTTACCAAATGTAATCTAGAGTCAGATGAAAATTGGCTCCAGATTTATAATAATAATTCAGCAGAAGTGGATAATATGCTTCCTCCTTCAAGGATTGTGGCAGGGAAGCCATGGATGAGACAATATCTGGGATATGGATCACTTAGAGGTGCTCCTAAAGGCACCCTTTCACAGTGAGATATTATTCAGGTTGGGCCAACTGAGAATGGGCCTTTTCATTGTTGCCAGTACTCAAATTTCCTTGCTATGTATTTATTACATTTTTTTAATTATAGGAAAATACGCTTTTATTTCTCCAGACTGCCTAATGCTAATTTTCTCGTCTCACTCCAATGGAGCTTTTTAATTGATCTGTTTTTGTTGGTTACTGGCTGTTTTAATTATTCAACATATTGTTTCAGTAAATGTGTTGTGTATTTGTTAGTTGTTGGGGGGGATTTGTTTTCTGATGCTGTTAATTGATGCTAGAATTTTTTTGAGAGAGAGGTTAGATATGATTCTTCAAAATGTTTTGAAGACTTTGTAGGAAAATATTTGTTTGGAAAAGCAGCCTACATAATCTTAAACAAATAATGTGAAAGGAAATAGATGCTATGGAAGAAAAAATTTAGACCAACCAATCCTTCAAGAGGTATCCAGTTAAGCAAAACTGTAACTTTTTTCATCATCTTCTTCTAGGTTTGTGTCCCAACAGTTTTTGAGAAATATTCTGCTGCCTTTCACATTAATGACAAGCAAGTCCACATCAGCCTTTGGGACACAGCAGGTAAGGCCTATGTCAAAACGGCAGCATTGTTTTTTAAACAGATACATTAGCGAAATAAAAATATTTCCAGTGAGATTGCATTAGTAGAGGAACGAGCAAGCTTTTGCCTGTATAGATAGACATCATCTTCCAGAAGGAAGTTAAATGCAGCTGGGGTTTGCCAACAATTTTTGACTACTGATTGAAAGCCAGATAATCAGGCAGAATTATTTGCTTGAAAAAAAGCAACCTAAAACATAGCAATGTGGGGGTGGATGAAATTAATTTAATTTAAAGAATTATCTTTCACTACAGTATTAGCTTATAGTTGCTCTCTTTAGGAAGTATGTAAAACAGGTCACAATCTTTTATCCACATATGGACAGAAATATGCAGGCCACAAGCAAAAAGCTTTCTGCTCTTTTGGGAAGGTAGTATCACTTGATCTCTTTATGCATCACAATGTTTTACCAAGAGGGAAATCTTGTGGTGATCTACCATGCAATGAACATTTTGCCTTATCAAAACTGGTGTCCCTGAAGTGTGCTGGGCTTCACAGCCTACATGCTGACTAGGGATGATAATGAGAGTGAGTCTAATCCATCTATTTAGACAGATTGCCCTGAAGTTCCTCTGCGTGGGTGAAACAAACATTTTGGCTCTTACAAAGAAGATAGATCACTCAGGATATCTGTAACCGTCCCTTCACTGCATAATAAGCAAGTCACTTTTTATACATTTTCAACGTTGCCCCCACTTTTATACATTTTATAGCCTTGCTTGCGCCCACTTCCCCTGCTGCCCTATCCATTGACAGTACTGAGATCTTCCTGCAGAAACTGTATTTCAGAGGCAGACAAGTGTAACAAAAGCCCCTTTCAATGTTTCCTTTCATTAAAATATATAAAAATGAGCCAAGATGGAGAAGAAGCAAATGACAAAACCCTCCATTACAGAGATATCAGACAATCTGTCAGAGTTCAAAGTGGCCATTTCTAGAACCTTGAAATTTTCCTATAACATCAGTCCAAAGATACTGGATGTTATTTTCTGGAGATGAAATAAATACTTTCAACAAAGCTGAAAAGACAGTGTTTCTTTCATCTCTAGAAAAAAGATCTACCACTTCCATATCTTGAATCCTGGGGATTATGTTGCAGAGAAAACAAAAGACTGCATAGTATATGTCAACAATTGTAGTTGTGTTTCTCTAGATTGCAGGAGAAGAAATAAGAGAAAGAGTGGCCTTTTTGCCACTTCTGAATTTCTAAAAAAAGAAATCTAAGTAAGTAAAGATCTGGTAAAGGTGGAATGTCACCATTTATCCTAGCCAATCAGCTCAAACAAGTTGTTTATCTGGTTAAAATGTTTTGAAGATAACTATTGTTTCTTCTCTTTCTCCCAATGCTCCTATGCACAAATGAAGCACATTAAGAATGCTAAGGATAAATATGTGTGCATGTGGGTGTGTGGGTGTGTTCTTTACATGTCCCTGAAAATTATACTGTGATCAACAAATACATAAAATCACAATCTTTTACACATTTAACTAGAAGCAAACTCCACTGAATGGATTGAGGAAACAATGTGTATTAGACTATACTATTTATTGTATTTATTAGATTTTTACCATGCCTTTATTATTTAAAAAAATAATTCAAGGTGGCAAAGATACCTAGTACTCCTTCCTCCTCATGCTTTCCCCACAGTGATAACCTTGTGAGGTGGGTTAGGCTGAGAGAGAGTGACTGGCCCAAAGTCATCCAGCTTGGCTTTCATGTACTTTAAATTACTTAGGGATTATATAGGACGGACATACACTACCTTATATATTAATGTGGCTATTTGTGGCTATTATGGGAAGTGAAATGTGCTAAGGGACTGGGAGGAAGATCTTGAATAAACATTTGTGCATACAGTGTATTGTAAATGATGCTTATATATAAAATATTAATCATTGTACATATATATTACATTATTCCATGCAGGACAGGAAGATTATGACAGACTCCGTCCTCTGTCCTATAACGGGGCCCATGCAGTGATCATATGTTATGATGTCACCAATCCCATCAGCTTCAACAACATCCTCACAAAGGTAACAAGACCAACATAATGTGTGAGCTCAATGAAAATTGCTTGCTCTAGTATCTATTGAGAAGGTGTGTGTCTTACAGTAAATAAAATAGTCAAATTGTTATACCAGAAAAACTTGCAGCTCTTCCAAGGACCCCCATGCAGCTTTTGGGTTTGCTTCCTTTTCTTCTATTTCACTCCATTTTGTCCTGCATAATCATTTTATTCTAGTCCATCATTTGGTTTTATCACATGCCCCAAATGTGCAAGTCTTTGTTGAATGGTAGAACAGATCGGCTTTATTTGGTCCAGAATTCAGACTGATTAGCTATTCTTGCAGTCCATGGTACTCTTGGCAACCATCTCCAAATCCAGAATCTGAAAGTGTCTATTTTCTTTCTCTTCTTTCTCTGCGTCCAGCTTTCACAGCTGTACATTCCCACCGAAAGACCATTGATGAAAACAAATTCCTTGAGTAAAAAGTCATTCATTCTAGATATACATCCTTTATAGAAGGCTCTTTGCTAGTTTTCAGACATGTAGTAAAAAATAAACCAGATTCTATATACCTGAAACCTGTCTACTTTTGATGTTTTTTAATCCCGTCTGTGTCTCATTTTAGTGGTATCCTGAAGCAAACCATTTCTGCAAAGGGATTCCAATTTTGCTTGTTGGTTGCAAAACTGACCTAAGGAACGACAAAGTTCTACTAAGGAAGTTACATCAAAACCAACTAGAACCCATCACATACCAGAAGGTAGTACAATCAGACACCCACTGTTCTGTGTAATCGTGTTGCACTATACAGCCACAATCTTTACCTCCAAAAAACATAATACATGAGGTGGCGTTCTGCCTACATTCAGTCTCATTAAAGCTAACAAAAGGTGCTAATAATAGCAGGGCTGAACAATACTTCAGAAATAATACAGAAAGTATGCTTTGGAATGTATGAAAGTACAAAAGAACATGTCTGCAACTCCTTAGAGCTGCTGCTTCTTTTCCCTTGACTGCATGCATATGGTCTCAGGAAATGATGCAGCTACTTCAAAGAATTGTAGGCATATGCTACATTTATGCCCTTCCATGTTTTGAAACACATTTTTGGAATCAAAGCCAAAGCACTTCCCTACCCTAATATTCAGCCAGATCCCATCAAGTTGGGCTTGATAGCTGGAAATTACATAGACAAATGGTTACCATTGCATCCTCATCTTGAAATACCACCTGTGCTTTGTGGTAGCTCAGTATTGTAAGTATGTTGCCCTTTACCCATTCTACCCATTCCTTAAATGAGGAAGGAGTAGCAGTTGTTGAATTCCAACTGTCATCACCTTTGAGCAGAATGGCCTGTGGTACAAAATGATGGGGGCTGCAGTCCAAGGCCTAGAAGGCCACACATTGCCTACCCTGCCCTAATTTTAAGAAGATACTATATGTCTATGTTGTTCTTTTTGTTGTAGGGAGAGGCCTTGGCTCGGAATCTCCACGCAGTTGCATATTTTGAGTGTTCAGCCCTCTACCATGAAAATATTACTGACATATTCACAGAGGCTTCAAGAGCAGCTTTGAGTAGGATGAAGAAAGAACAGCAGAGGCAAAGACTCAAAAAGACCTGTCTCCTTACCTGACCATCCTTTGAGCGACTCCAGAAAAATTGCAAATGTTCATATCCACCCAGTGAGATGAAATCTCTTAGAATAACATCTCCCCATAAAGATGTTGGGAGACTTTCCAGAGATGGACCAATATGCAAATAGATAGTATAAGATTACATAGAATATCAAGCTTCCTGAATCTAATGGTTCAATATTCCACTTACTGCACAGCAGTTCACCTTCAATAGTAAAGAAGATCAGAAGATCATTCCAATATTTAAATCAAAATGGAATACTGTCAATGATCATGTGAAAAACTCATCAGATATTCAAACACTGATTACACTACATCATGTAAAATTCACAATGCTTAATGCTACATACCAGAGCTCAATAGCACTCTATTATTTTGCTGACTAAGACTGGAAAAATAATATTTATTAAGTATCTGGCAATTCACTATAGTAATTGGTTTCAGAAAATAAACATTTTTTTTAGTGTTAGTCATGTTCAAGTTGCGCACAATGTCTTACTCGCCCTTATTACTGGTCATCTACACTATGTATACTCAAAAACTGTTTCTTAAGAAGCTGCAATAATAGATATGAATTGCTCAAAGTAGTTCTAATGTATTTCTGAATTATTATTTTGTTCCAATATTTAGGGTGGCTCCTAAAAACATTATTACAGTTACTCCAGTGCTTTCTTCAATAGCACAAAAGAAAAATTCCAAAACCATGTATTTTGGATCAGATGAATAGAAAAATTAGAAGAAACCCTCAAAGGAATATATCAAAGAAAAGAAAAACGATGGTATTATTCTACAACTAGAAATTATGCAGGAGACATTCATATTGGATCTTTATTTCTATGTATTGAATGTATACAGTTAACATGTTCTAATGGGATTTACAGAAGTGGTATATTGATCATACTGTGCAATATACATAATTATTATTTCAAATTCACAACAGTTGCAACATACTGGCTTATTAATCTTATTTGGCCATTAAGTGTTGTATATATGATGGCTTAGTCCAGTGGTTCTCAACCTGTGGGTCGGGACCCCATTTGGGGTCGAACGAGCATTTCACGGGGGTCACCAAACAATGCAGCCCACCATTTTTTTCCCCTTTTCCTTAGCTGTGCTACTCCCTTTTATTCTATTGGCTTTTGAAAGCCAATAGAATAGACTCCCTTGAATAGAGTCTAATTCTATTGGCTTTCAAAAGCCAATAGGAATTGTCCAGGCTGTCTCTGCCCTGCTGAGCCCGCCAAAAGTCCCATTCCGCAAACGGTGCTGCACCAGTTGAGTAGTCCTCGACTTACGACCGGTTGGGGGTCGCGGCATTAAAAAGGTTGAGAACCACTGGCTTAGTCTTTTATGGATAGATCAATTTGCTAGAAATAGGTAATTTTACCCACATTTGTAAATTGGATGGCCGCCCAAAATGCTGTTTTGTATATATTGCTGTTGTTGTTGTTAGAGTGGCGTTGTAGTCTAGTGGTGAAGATACTCACCTCTCAGAAAGTTAAGAGTTAAATCCTAGGTAGTGGCAGATGTTTCTCTCCTAGAGCGCAAAGAAAAAAATATCTGCTGTGTACTCCATGTGGTGTCAGGAAGGATATCTGGCTAGTAAATGCTCAGCTCCATCCAGTTGCCCCGACTCTACCCCGAATTAAGGGATTACAGGGTCATAAAAAAGGAAGTTGTTGTTGTTTAGTTAAATTTACCTATCACTAAAGAAGATATGATGGGAACCAGATTTACTTTTTCCAAGGAAAAGAACAGCAAATGCATCCACAAGACTACATCTGATAATCTAGGAACAAAGCCAGGAGGAGGGACCCACCCAGGCTGCAAACGTGGTTCTTCAAGTTGAGTACTTTTCCATCCCAGCTCCACACCTCATCCTTGGGCAACTGGGTACACAGTCTATCATGTTAGAAGCCTGCCTTATTCCAGTGACTTTTAGATACGCTGCTTATTTTTTAAAAAAGACATTGAAACATTTAAAAAATAGCCTTGAAACTCATGATTTAAAATTATCTAACTGCACTTTTGTCCAACATTTTCAGATTAATTAGTCTTAAATAAGTCTTTAAGATATAACAAACTCTCAGAGAAAATCAGTTTTGGATGTGCCTGAATATGTTATTTATTCACAGACTTGTATTAACAGAGAGAAAGGAAGTATTGTGTTGCACATATAATGCAAATTTATCTACAGGCCATTAGATTAGGAAAGACTGCCATAGGACAATATCATCACTCATCACCACATATCAAGATTTATTTTTATGCAGAACTAGAAATAACATAAATTGTATTTTTCAGCGCCATGACCACTACTACCACCTAGCGCCAAAAATGCCAAAATCTGGAATTTCTATCTATTTAGTCACTGAAGAGGAAAATTGAGGTGTTGTGGGGAAAGAGAAAAAAAATCACACAGAAAGAAGGAAACCCACCATCAGAACTTTCCTTAACAAATAATTTCACTGCTGGAAGAAAAACTGTGATACAGCGGAGGGCTCATTCTGAGCTTTGACTGAATCGTAAATTTTTCTTTTTTCAATATGGTGTATTGTAAAACATGTAAAAAATAACCACAATT
The DNA here is from genome assembly GCF_016545835.1 of Crotalus tigris. NCBI lineage: Eukaryota > Metazoa > Chordata > Lepidosauria > Squamata > Viperidae > Crotalus > Crotalus tigris. The sequence continues at coordinate 1,734,307 of NW_024096618.1, read as the reverse complement.
GGATATGAGGTATTAAGGATTCCAGCTAAGAAACCCTATTCCAAAATAGCCTGTTCCAGTTTTTTTTTATAAATAAAAAAAAGGTGCCGGAACTCACACACGTCATACAACCCGCCTTGCCTACCCTACAAGGTTTACCTTTATAGTTGAAAAAAAAAACCCTTCAATTTTTAATGTATCTAAAAGACTAGGATTTTGTTCAAAGCAACTTTGAAAAATCCATTGAAAAAATGTGCCAGAACTCTGTTCCGGTGCGTTCTATGACAAAAAAAAGCCCTGGCCTGTTTCCTATCTTCTCTTTAACCTTTCTCAAGACTTACACAAGTTTTTCTTCCAACTAACTCTGCAAATCTTAAAGCCCCAGAGCATGTTATCTTTTTCATTTTCTATTCTTTGTCTATTTTATGGTCCCAACACTTCTTGCTTGCAGGCAAACACTATTGCAGGTATTCCAACACACTGTTGTTACTACAGTACTTTATCAAGCCATTGTTTGTAATCAGTCTTTGCAATTTTCCTGCAGCAGCTAACTAGGTAGTCCATTATTTCTTCAGCTTCATTATTATTTACATTTATGATGACAGTTCAACAAATTATGGGTGGCTTACAACATCCAGATATATAATTAAAACAATTAAAAATATAAACAATGTAGTAATCCAGAATAAAAACAACCATAACAATAACACATGACCAGGGCATAAACATCTTAATCCCAGGTCTCGGATCATAGGTAGATCTCCAGAGCCTTCTGGAACCGCAGGAGAGTAGACACTGCGTGCATCTCTGGGAGACTACTGTTCCAGAAGTCAGGAACAGTAGTAGAAAAGGCATGCTTCCTCAATGACATTGTTTCATTGCGGGAACCTAGAGCAGGGCTTTTCAACCAGTGGTACGGGTACCACCTGTGGTACATTGGCACCTGGCAGATGGTACGCAACCATCCTAGAAAAGTGGTAGCAGGGGAGGGGAATGAGCTGAACCGGTGGCAGCACCGCACAAGCCTGAGTGAGAGATGGCTGGAGCTGCAGGGCTGTCAGGACTCAGCCAAAGCGCCAGGATCAGTGATGCTTTCCAACTGATCAGAGCTTCTTCGGGGCTGTCAGGGCTCAGGGGAAGCGCCAGGATTAGCGCCAGGCTCCAGCTGGAGCTTGGCACTGATCCTGTTGCTTCTGCTGAGCTCTGAAGAAGCACCGATCAGCTGGAATGTTGCAGCATCTCCAGGGTCTTGTGATTTACATTCAGATGCTTGGCAACTGATTCATATTTATGATAGTCACAGTGTCCCAGGGTCATGTAATGTGACCAAAACCTGCTGCAACCACCCAGCAGACAGGGGGAATAAAACCAAACACCACCCCACTCCCGCTGCCAATCCTCAACAGAAATGCTCACAACAATGAAAACCGCAGACAGGAGGAAGAGCGCCACTCGGTGGGCAGGCAGGTGTCTTGCTCGGCTGTGGCTTGGGGGGCACTTTTTTCAATGCCATTGTAACTTCGAACAGTCACTAAGCAAACTGTTGTAAGTCGAGGACTACTTGTATTTTATCACTTTTTTCCTTTTTTGGGGAAGGGGGTCATCAAGTTTTTGACACCTTGCTAGGCGACTGGTGGTACTTGGATATCCTAAAAGTGGTACAATAGGTGAAAAGGTTGAAAAGCCCTGACCTAGAGCATACCCCTCAGACCAAATGTTCCAGAAAGACAGAAATCATTTGAAAAAGGAGTGGTTTACCATTACATTTTCCCATGCAATATGAAATGATGCCTTTGACATTGCCATTAAAGCTATCATCCACTTTCAGCATCTTCAGCCTAGTTGCTTTAGCTGGGCAGATGGACTAACTTTTAGATCTTGAATGACCCTGTTGGGATTATGTACTCTTGGCATATACTCCTGGCATTCTTCACTCATCCCTCCTGGAAACATCATCCCTATCCTCCACCGTAATGAGGCATCATAGCAGGACTTGGGGTGGGGGGGGCGGAAGGGGACAGCTGTTCAGTGTATCTGAGTAAGGGTAGAAAGCCCAATTTTTCATAGGCAGTCCCGATTCATAGAATAAAAAGGGAAATCTTCAGTCAGAAAGTGCTAATAGTGACCTTTAAGTTCTATTATGTTTTTTCCTTTTCTATCCTTTAAAAACTTAAAACACAATGTATATGATGTCAATATTTTTCTTCAGGCACTACTTATTACAATTTGAGGTCAGAGAAAAAAGAACCATAAAAATGAATATGATTCTTCTGTTCTTCTAACCCAGGGGTGTCAAACTGCCAGCCCCCAGGCCGGATCCATCATGCTGAAACCGCATCCACCCCATTGCTGGCAATGGGAAAAAAGTCACGATACGTCGCAACACATCAGGTTGCAAGTTTGACACCCCTGTTCTAACCTGATGTCTTTCTTCATATTACTGGTGTCTACTCTAAGTTAAAACTGAAAACATCTAGAAGACCCCAGGTTGAAGAAACTGAACTGACCCAGTTGTTGAATATACCCTAGAAAAAAATATTACCTCTATCATATCATGTATCGTGGATTTGGCTGTCTACACCAATGGCTTGGGATTTCAAATACAACAAAGAAAAGCAAAATCTGAAAACAAAAATAAATGAAGCAAAAACCGTTAATAGAGCACTCTGAAATCCTAGTTACTATGGCATATGATCAGGTTCAAATAATCCTACTTTGGACACATTATGCATTCTCTGGCAACAAGCTGGTACTTACTGTAACAATGAGTGCACCGTTGGGATTGCTGAAGGACTAGGTTAGGGACAGATCATCTTGAAAATTGATCTACAGCATATGGTCACGAAGCATCAGCAACTGCTTGAGGACACAGAATCAAATTTTGGAAAAATGATAGCCCAGGTTGGTTGTCTATAACTTTAATTGGGGTTCTTTACATTTAAGGAGATAAATACTAAAGTAGAGATCATATTTCCTGCAGACATGTTGCTTTGCAGTTCAGCAACCCTTCATGCAACAGTTCAAGAAGTGTAATATCCTGTGTCAAATTTGAATTCTCTGGAGTTCATTGGTGATTGTAGGCTTCTTGGTGGTTGGAACGGTGCCAGCTGTTTTCACTGGCCCATCTTGTTAGTCAGTTGTGCATGATTTGAATCAAGTGTTTTACTGAGTGAAAAATAATATCTTTCTTTCAAATTAACAAACTCTAGTTCTGACTTTTGTTAGTTTGGGGCAAGTTCACTGAGTAGAAAACTCAAAAGAAATAAGGCAAAAGTAAAATAGTCCTCAATTAATATTGTTATTCTGCAAATCAAGCAATTAAGCAGGAAACTTCCTAATGCTGAGAAACTGCAGCATGCTGCTAAGTCCCGACAGGCTTGTAAAGAAACTATGGTTTTATTTTATTATTTTAAAAATGATTTAAAGAATCATTAGTTGATAATAAGAATTATATTAATTCAACATGAGATAGTAGATATTAAGGGATAAAGAGAGGAAATATCGGATGTAACTTGAGATTTGTGTTAAAGATTTATGTATGTTATGGAATCACTGATTACCCAGTCACCACGTTGCCTTTTAAATGTTTAATTGTAAAATTAGAAAATCAATAAAATATTATAAAAAAAAGAAATACAAAAGATTGTTCTTTTAAAGATGAGTATAAACTTCTGGTTAAAGTTAATCACTACAACATTATTCTAAATGAATGGGGATCCTGATTTTCTGGGCACCAATGGTGTTCAGTTATTTAACTCCTGATCCTACATTCTATCACTTTCTTTCAACATAACATTATTTTCTCACAAGAGCAAGGTCTTTTTTTTTTTTTTTTTAGTTTAACTGATGTTGATCCATTTGATTGAGGCAGGAATTGACAAAATTGACAAACTTGTCACCGAAACCTGATGCCTTGGGCTGAGAGTGACTGGTTCAAAGTCACCCACTTGGCTTTCAATGCCTAAAATAGAACCAGAATTCACTCTCTCCTGGTTTCTAACCTGATCTAACCACTAGACCAGGGGTAGGCAACCCAAAACACTCAAAGAGCCACTTGGACCCGTTTCCCACCAAAAACAAAACACCGGGAGCCGCAAAACCCTTTTGATATCTAAAATGAAGATAACACTGCATATATCCTTTTTTACCTTTATTATAGGTGTGTGTGTGTTTGTGTGTGTGTGTGTGTGTGTGTATGTATGTGTGTGCATATATGTATATGTGTATATGTATATGTGTGTGTGTGTATATACACACACACACACACACACACACACACACACACTCCTTTTCGATATTTGAAGACTAATCTGCAGGACTTTTTTTCCCTCATAGAACGCTCAGAATGGCATTCTGGCACCTTTTTTTGATGGTTTTTTTTTTCAAGTTTTGCATGAGCTGTGCTATTCCTGCTATTGGCTTTCGAAAGCCAATAGGAATTGCTGCTGAGCGCGCCAAAACACCCGGCTGGCAAACTTTGCACATGCAGATTGACTGTATTATTGTTGCAATGAATAAAATGTTTCTTTTATTTATGATATTTTTTTCTTCATTTTATTTGTGTCTTCCTTTTCATTGTAAAAAAGGTGGTCACCTTAATATATATATACATACACATACATACATACATACATACACAAACACACATACACATACATGTAAAAAAGGATATATGCAGTGTTATCTTCATTTTAGATGTCAAAAGGGTCTCTCTCTCTCTGTCTCTCTCTCTCCCTCCCTCTCTATCTGCCCTTGGTCTGCCACTCCTCTTCTCTCTCTCTCTCTCTCTTTCCCTCCCTCCCTCCCCCCCTCTCTCTTTTTCTCTCTCTTTCTCCCCCCCCCCCCTCTCCTATCTGCTGCTCACCTGGCAAGCTTCAAGCTGTTCTCCAAGAAGCTCAGGGGTAGGCAACCGCGTCTCTTTTATGACTCATGGACTTCAATTCCCAGAATTCCTGAGTCAGCCTAGCTGGGCTAGCTAGCTCTCTCCTGCCCTTCCTGCTTCCTGCTTCCTGCAGAGATGCAGCAAAGGGAGGAGCTCCACCCAGTAAGCTTTTCAGCTCATCGGAGAACACTGTGAGTGCACTTTCTTTTACACACACACACACACAGAGAGAGAGAGAGAGAGAGAGAGAGAGAAGCGCAATTGCCTCTCTCTGTCTCTGTTTCTCTCTGCAAAGGCAGAGGAGGCTGGGAGCCACAGGGGAAGGCTCAAAGAGCCGCATGCGGCTCCGGAGCCACAGGTTGCCGACCTGTGCAGTAGACCAAACTAGTTCTCTAATTGGAATTGAAAATGGAAGTAATAATTTTGTATGAAAGCATGCTGCATGAATGGGGCGTTGTCTTACCTGAACGCCTTTTCTCAGCATAATGATGGAGAATCCACAAGTGGGTTGTCTTAATCTTCCTGCTCCAATAAGACTAAGTCTGAAGTGTAGACACGCCTCTGCTGTGCAAGCGCACCCCAGTTTGAGACTAAGGCGATACGCAGACGTTAGTCTGATGCGTGTGCTTTCCTAATATCGGAACCAGGGACAAACTGACCCTAGATGGGAGGGAGTGGATTCTCCATCATCATGCTGAGAAAAGGCGTTCAGGTAAGACAACGCCCCTTCTCCAGCATGATTGGATGGAGAATCCACAAGTGGGACATACCAAAGACCTGTGTCCCTAAGGGGGGGAATTAGTTTGGGCCTGGGTCCCGCTAGATGACAATACGTGTTGCAACACCCTGCGACCAAAGGAGGCATCTGAAGAGGCATATTTGTTAATCTTATAGTGACGGACAAAGGATGAGGGTGAGGACCATGTAGCTGCCCTGCAAATCTCTCCAATAGATGCCTGGGTCACCCAAGCCACCGAAGTAGCGGCGCCCCAGGTAGAATGGGCTGTGATATGCCTAGGAACTGTCAGTGATTGTGTCTTGTATGCTAGAGTGATGCAGGCCCTAATCCATCTCCCTATTGTTGAGAAAGAGACCTTCTGGCCCATGGATGAAGGTTGAAAGGATACAAACAATGCTTCAGATTTACGGAAGGCCGAAGTCCATTTGATGTAACATGCCATTGCTTCTCAAGGTCATGGGACGGGTTAGGACAGAAATTTGGTAAAACCACCTCCTGGGACCTATGGTATAAGGAATTTATCAGGAATAAAGGAAGGGTCTAGTCTGAGGGTCACCCTATCAGCATGGAAGATGCACAAGTCCTCTCTGACGGAAAGACCGGCCAATTCCGAAATTCGCCTGGCCGAAGTGACCGCCACGAGAAATGCCACCTTCATAGATAATAGTTTAAGCAAGCATGTGATAATAGGCTCGAACGGCGGTGAAGTGAGGGCCTGTAAGACCTGGTGTAGGTCCCAAGAAGGGTAACGGTGAAAAGGAGCACACCATAGGATGGTGTCAAGGGAGCGACATTGTCACACGTGAGTAACATAGAAAGAGCTGCGACCTGTATGCGGATGGTGTTTGGGGATAGTCCCTTGTCCAACCCATCCATCAGAAATTCCAAGACAATTGGAACAGAGATGTCCGAGAGCTCCACTTTATGACCTGAACACCAAGTGCAGAAACTTTTCCACGTGGCATCATATATCCTATTCATCGAGGGGCTCCTAGATTGTTGAATCATGGCTATCACCCTCAATGAATAAGAGACTTGGCTCAAGGCCCGCCTTTCAAGTGCCAAATGGTTAGTTGGAGCCACTGCAGATCTGGGTGCTGAAGTGTCCCCTGAGTGAGGGAAATACGACCTGCTGGAATCCTCCACGGTGGGGGGACGGAGAGATCTACCAGGTCCGTGAACCACGGACGTCTCGGCCAATGTGGTGCAATCAGGAGGATCTCCACTCATTCATGTAGAGTCTTGCGGATCGTCGCGGGAAGGAGTGCCAAGGGAGGAAAGGCATAAAACAGTCCCCTCTGCTGTCAGAGATGGGAATATGTAAATATGGAAAAGAATCTCGGGAGTTGGTAGTTGGTTGGGAAGCAAAAAGGTCTAAGGTTGGGGAACCAAACCTGTCCACGATCTCCCTGAATAATCCCGGGTCCAGTCGCCATTCGGCATGGTCCACAGTGGCTCTGCTTAATGAGTCCGCCTGTTGATTGGTCGCTCCGGATATATGCTCCGCCCTGATGGAAGCAAGATTCAATTCCGCCCAGGACCGCAACAACTGGGCCTCCTGCATGAGAGGCCTGGACCTTGTCCCCCCTGTCTGTTGACGTGGGCCTTTGCAGCAATGTTGTCGGTAAGCACCAGGACATGCTGTCCAGCTACCTTGCTGCTGAAATGTTGTAGGGCCAGATGTATGGCCTTGAGTTCCAGCCAGTTTATATTGTTCTTCAATTCCTCCTGGGACCATCGACCCTGAGCCCAATGCGACTGGAGGTGCGCTCCCCAGCCGAACAGGCTGGCGTCCGTGGTGAGGGTGATTCTGGCTGGCTCTCTGAACTCTGTACCCCGTGACATTGCTGGGGAAGCCCACCATCAAAGGGAGTTCAACGCCAGCCACGGAACTTGAACCTTCAGGTTGGAAGCACTGATCCGTAGCCTCTGAAATGGAAGAATCGGCGTGAAGGCGTGCCCATGGAACGATCTGTACACAGGAGACCATCTTCCACAGGAGTTGCGACAACAAGTCTAAACTGACCACCTTGTCTCACCAGATTCGATGGACAAGGGCCTGAATGCTGTCCCATCGGTCCTGTGATAGATAGACCGTGCAATTGCTCGTGTCTATGATTGCCCCTAGATGCAGGAGCCGGGTTGAGGGCACAGTATGGCTTTTCTGAAAATTGACAGAAAACCCGTGCTCCTGAAAGGTTCTGATAGCAAGGGCGAGGTCTGACCAAGCCCTTTGGAAAGAGGAGGACTGTATGAGTATATCGTCCAGATAACACTGAACTCTAATCGGAGTCTGTCTCAGGTGGGCGGCCAGCACTGCCAGTATCTTTGTAAATACTCTAGGTGCTGAAGAGAGGCCGAATGGTAAGGCCCTGTACTGGTAGTGTTGGTGGGCACAACTAAACCTGAGAAATTTGCAATGCCCAGGGAAAATAGAGATATGTAAATGTGCCTCTGTCAGGTCTATTGCTGTCAGGAAGTCCCCTTTTCTGATGCTGGCCAAGATCAACTGCAGCGATTGCATCTTGAACTTCCTGTACATCAGATAGTAATTTAGACCTTTTAAGTCTAAGATTGCCCTCCAGCCCCCCAAAGACTTGGGAACGACGAAAAGAGTTGAGTAAAACCCCTGTCTTTCCTGGTCCTGCAGTACTGGTTCTATGGCCCATATCTGTAACAGGTGAGCTATGGCCTCTGACATGAGGGCCGCTTTGCTCTTGTTCGTGGAAATGGGGCAAGACCGGAACCAATCCAGTGGACTGGACCAAAACTCCAGATCAGACCCTGAGTATTGGTGTTTAAGACCCATGAGTCTGTGGTGGTGGCTGCCCATATGTCAGAATAAAGGGACAGCCGGCCTCCTATAGGAGGGGTGCCTGTGGAGTCACTTGCCTCGTTTGAAAAAGCGTCCTCCCGAGCCTCGAAAGGGCCGCTTGGCCTGGACTTATGGTCAGGTTCTGGATGTGGAACGATCCTGCTGGCGCTCTGGTCTCTAGTAGAAAGGACGAGAGGCCTGGGCCCAGTCCCAGTTGGAAGCTGGCTGAAAGGACTGCCTACAGTAGTAGTTCTGTAATGACCTGCCCCCTGAGCGCTTATCTCCCTTTTTAGTGGTGTTAATGAGAGTTTTGTGCTTGTCCTTGCCCTCTATCAAGTAAGGATCGAGGGCCGTACCGAACAGATGCCCCCTGGCATAAGGCTTAGTAGCGAGGTGCCATTTTGCTTTTAGGTCTGCCTGTCAGTTCTTGAGCCACAGAAGTCTGCGGGCTGAAATGTCTGCCGCTATGGCTCGTGAAGAATATCTGGAGGCATGGAGGGAGGCATCAGCCATGTACTGGGATGTGGCCACCAACTTACCCAGGTTTTGGTGAATGCGAACCTGGCCAGGGGAGGATCATGTCCTGGAGTTCACGCAGCCATAGTACTGAGGCCCGAGCAAAGAAGGCTCTAGATGTGGAGCCTTTGATTGCCCAGGCTGATGCCTGATGCAATCTGTGCAAGGCCACTTCAAATTTTTTTGTCCTCTGCCTTAAGTGCCTCGGTTATGTCCCCTGGAATATTTGTGTTGGAAAACAGAGAATTCAGAGGCTCGTCAATTTGAGGAACCTCCAATAAGGAGGCGAAGGAGGGGGCCACATTAAACAAATTTTTCTCTGCAGATCCCAGATTGGGAATAGACCCCAGCTTACCCCACCGTTTCTGCACTGTGTTGCAGAAAAAAGGGGGACAGGGGACATGCTTCTATGGTACCACCGGTTCAGCGTAAAGCGGATTGGGGTCCTTTGATGTCGATGGAGCTGGGGTCTCCTGCTCCGGGGTGATGCAGGCCTTAAGCAGCAAGGAGCTGAAAAGGGAATGACCAAAAAGACCAGTGGGTGGAGTCAGATCCGATGTTGAGGCACCCTCGTCATCCGACAGATCTGAAGGGTTGAAGTCTGCAGAGTCCGATTCCGAGGAAATGTCCTGCGTGAAGTCTGAGGATTCAGGGTGCTGTGGAGGTGCTGTGGGAACTTGTGGAGGTCGTTGGGAGACAGAGGAGGCCATGAACTGGGCAAAAGCCTGAGTTATCATAGCCTGAAAATGTTCAGGCCCTAGTGACTGTGATTCGGGGGGGGGGGGGCGAAGGCCTGCTGCAGTAGGCGTAAAGGTAGCCTGAGGCCCAGATAGGGCGGTGCCTTGTGCAGTAACCCCCTGTATTCCTAGATTTAGCCCTGACATGATAAGTTCAGTCTGTGCCATTTCCCTAGGGGGAGACTAAGCCCCTGGGGCTAAATTAAATTGGGCAGACAAGGGCTCAAATATGGACCCTGCAGGTGTAATGGTGATCTGCGGTTGGCCTGGAGCCAATGACCTTACCCTGGAGGATTCTTCCTCCAAGATTTGGTGATGCCTGGTGGCCTCCCTGCTAGTTGTTCTAGGTTTTTTGGAGGACTGTACCTTGGCCTTCAACATGTTCTTCTTTTTGGCGGGGGGCTCGGTAGTGTCCTGTAAGGGCAGAGGGAAGGAGTCTGCCATAGTGATAGGTAAACTGCTTTCTGTCCCTTTTTTTTTAATAACTTGTGCTAAACTGCCACTATCTATCTGGGGTAGTCAAACTTCCTGTCTGAGAGACCTAATGATCAAACGTCTGAGACAGCAGGCCTCTGAGGGATCAATTCAGTGGTGAAGTGCCCCCCCCCCCAAGCGCTGTGAACACCACTGAAGTGACGCACCTCCCTCAAGGAATCCAATTGGAGGATGGTTAGGAACCCAGACGAGGGGGAGTGGGGTCAATCAATAAGGCAATGCATCCTTGTGGGGACGAGCTTGCCCTCCCCAGGCTCAGTTGAAACGTTAGAGAGCCAAGATAACAAAATCGTGGCCGTAAACAAAATGGCGGCCACAACTAAAGCGCACTAAAAATAACCGACGAGGGCTTCTGAGACTGGAGAAAGAGTCTAGCTGAGGCCTCTGTGAATTGAGGGCCGCACCTCCATAATTGATCCCTAGTTCCTGAAGGAAGCTCCTGAGGCTCCTCTTTGAAGGCACAGTGATCGCGCTATGCGGGTCCAGGCATTCCTGACCTGCTGGTAACTTGCTGCTCGCCTCTACGCTTCTGTGCTGATCAGCTAGCTGGCGGTGCCGCAGAGCCTCTTCATCACTCTCTTCGGTCAGGAGGCGCCAGGAGAGGCTGTGCCAACTCACAGTCAGCCTGATGCGACCAGCTTGAGAATCAAGGCTTTAAGGCTGCGCACCAGTCAGGGAAGCGAGCTGATCCTCCGAAAGGGAATTTAAATGCACGATGACTCATGCAAAGTGAGGCAGTTCAAATTCGGGCAGGCAGTAGCCTGTGGGAAGTCCCAGGTAGGATCTTCCTGATCAAGAAAGTTCAAACAATCCTAATTCTACTATGATGAATGGATCAAATGTCCAGAAAGAAAGGAAGGGAAAACCAGGGGTGTACAACCTGTCTTAATCCTTCTGCTCCTGGAAGCTGAAAAACGTGTCTGTAGAGCAAAAGACTAAGTCTAAAACTGGGGTGTGCTTGCATAGCAGAGGCGTGTCTACACTTCAGACTTAGTCTTATTGAAGTAGGAAGATTAAGACAACCCACTTGTGGATTCTCCATCCAATCATGCTGGAGAACATTTCAATCTCAGTAGAAATATACCTCCTACAATGATTAAGTTTCATTCATTACAGTGGAATTGTTCACAGTAAACATATTGCATTTCAACCCCATGCATCTTACTCAGATTTTTAAAATAAATAATATACTGACAACCCAATTTCATGCATGTTTATCTGCACCTAGGACTATTGAAAAATATTTGATTGGAGAAACATACAATTAGTCTACTCATAACAAATTAGTTAAGTGACCCTTGCTTTTACTGCCAATCTCTATTAATGCATAATTCATTTCAAATTTAGAGTATTAAAAAAAACTTTCTGAAACAAACTTTTGTCATCTTGCAAAAGCCTGATTTCAATATACAAGTAGTCCTCAACTTACAAACATTTGTTTAGTGACCATTCGAAGTTACAACAGCCCTGAAAAAAATGACTTACGATTGTTTTTCACACTTATGACTATTGCAGCATCCTCCAGTCACATGAACAAAATTCAAATACTTGGCAACTAGAATTTATGACAGTTGCAGTGTCTGGGGTCATGTGATCACCTTTGGTGACCTTCTGACAAGCAGTCAATAGGGAAGTCAGATTCACTTAACGACTGTGTTACTAATTTAATAACTGCAGCGAGTCACTGTGGAAAGAAAGGTATAAAATGGGCCAAAACTCCCTTAACAATTGTCTTGGTTAGCAGCAGAAATTTTGGGCTCAATTGTGTCCTAAGTAGTGGACTATCTATAACTGACATTTTTTTTTCAGGAAGATTTTTTTCAATTCTGCCTCAAAAATATTAGGGTAACATTTCACCTTTGTGAAACTGAAAACATTGATTGACTCTAAAGCAATTATGCAATGACAACAGCTATCAGCAAAATCTAATTAGCTTTGTTAAATAGGTGTCAGTCTATATATTCCCCCCTTAAAACGCTTTATGGACAGATTTTGAAACATGAGGCATTTTTTTTTCTTGTATTACTTGGTGAAGGACGACTCCAACCCAAATGGTCCTCTCATTACGCTCTCATTGCGATCCAGAATTGTGACAGAAAACCGGCTTTGCCTGATCAGGATTGTTGGGAAAGAGAACGGGTAGCGAATGCACACCAGCCAGAACATGTTTTTTTCTTTATTTAGTAGCAAATTTCTAATTGCTTTTTAGAACTTAAAACGATGCGGTAGAATCAGTTACTTTTCAGTTCCCGAAAGAAAAGGTTGGAGAGGCTGCTCTTCTTTTCCGTTAAGATGAGGAGAGAAACACGCAGCGCTGTACTTAATAGGATACGACCCCAAGCACACTTTTTTTTAAATAGGCCTAGTAATGCGTTTAATGCCCGCCCCCCATCCTACTTCACTTGGTAACTGCATCAGATAAAGCTTCTTTGCGATAGAATTAGCCTGCGGGCGTAACATGTAAAACAGAATCCTTAATTTCCCTATTCCGGATCAGTTCACCAGATCGAACGGAACCTCGCAGCACTTCTTCCCTCCGTGAAGCAGAGACAATCAACGTTTGCATGCCTCGGAAATGGTAGTATTCCAGTAGGTGGCGCAACAGAAAGCCACAATTTTACGTAAAGCTCCGGTCAAATCAGAGGACGAGAGAAGGAAGCGAGGAAGGGAGATAGGTAAAGTACAGATAGATAGATAGATAGATTAAATAAATAAATAAATAAATACTACGCATGCGTATCCACCGGTCAAGTATAGGCCAAAAGTAGATTCCGCTTATACGCGTGCGCAGTTAAAAAGGGTTCAACTCCAGGTGGAGAAAAGCGCGCGTGCGCATGGGGAGGCTTGTTGGGAGGGGTCAGAGAGGGAAGGGTACGCCGCGCAGGCGCAGTATGGCGGCCGAATATGTGTGTATGTGAGAGTCTGACGGGTTCAAAATGGCGGCGGCTGCTGCTTCTATGTGAGGGGAAGAATCTGGGGGCGGCGGGAAGGGAAGGGGGGCGAATGACGGTGGGGTTGAGTGATTGACCTATGCGTTACTAGGAGGCCCGAGAACCGACGCGAGGGTGCTTAGTGGCCCTCTGTAGTGGGAGGTTGTAACTGTGCCCCCGGGGGGGGGTGATAGAAGTGGAAGCGACAAGATTGAGGTTTGGGTGCGAGTTCGGGGCCACCCTAAAAAGCCCAGGATGGGGCCGATAGTCTCGTGGGAAGGGGGCTGGGCTAATCTCCCTGGAGGCGTTTGAGATGAGCCAAGGCTACTGAGGTGAGAATCGGAGGGATGGGCAGAGAGGCTCGAGAGGCAAGTTGAGAGATTGGGAAGGCTGAAGGTGTGTGTGGGCGAGACTGGTCTTGAATGGGGGATTTCCAGGGATTGTGGGGCCAAATCGATAGGGGAAAGCTCATTTATCTTATTATCCCAGTCGGACCTGGGAGAGAGTTTATGTCGCGGCAGGGACTTTGTGGGAGTTTTTCTTTTTTCCTGCGTCGAATTACTGCTTCCAGAGTTGGTCGTTTGGGAGCTAAGGTGAAGAGAGGCTATAGTTCTCAGGACACCCTCCCCCCAAGGCCGGCCTTGTGGAGAGGAGCCGGGATATAGTACCGGTATGCCCTCCAAGATCTCCCCTGGCAACCCCCATTCCACAGAAGGAAATTGGTTACTCTTTGTATTTGAAGGCTTCCTGCTCTTTCTGGATGCGAAAGTTGTCCAGCTGTTGAAGACGATTGGGAATTTATTGATTTTTTTTCCTTTTTCTTTTTTTCTTGCCCTAGAAAGGGGCAAAGGAAAATCAGAGCCCTGGTAAGAGCTAACTTTGTTTATATTCTGTAGTTTTGCAAACAATGTTATATTTAATACTTCCTCTTCTCCGTGGTGAAAACTAAGGTGTTTCACTGCATTTGTGTCAGTGCAAATTATGTAATATGCTAGTGCTTAAAATCCAGATAATTATTCTCCCTAATTTCTGACTCCTTTTAACAGTATTGTTCTGAACTATTTTATTGGCTCTGGGACCTTGGGACAACAAGTGAGATTGGTGTTGGGGGCAAGTAGACTTCTCTGAATTTCCCTTACTCCACCCAATTCCTTCTTGCTAATTATACTTCAAATCACCAAGGCAGAACTTAACTCTTGTTAGTTTTCAAACTGTGGCTAAAACAAGTTAGGCAGTTTGTCTTAACATGTATTTTTATTTAAGAAATGTTTATAAAAGTTAATATAGAGCTTCCAAAGATGGATTCCTGTGTTACTTATACAATAATGAATCCTCTCTTCATTCATCAGTTTTGTGGTTTGTACATTATTATTCCTAAATAGGCTTTTGGTGTCAGGCAGTTGTAATACTGGATTTATCTTGCTGTATACACTTTTAATTACAGGAATCCTTTTATAGTTATGCAGCAAAATTATGATTATAGTACATACACTTCACAATAGTTGCTGTAAAGAAACATCAAATTGGCAACACATATAATGGTTAAAATTATAAATTGTGACTAGTATAATATCTTAAAATAGTAAAAAGAATTTTGTTGCTGCTGTTGTTTTGGCTGTAACTGTCTTCTAAATATATTACATCAATATGGATTTAAAACATGGTTAGATAACATGTGGCTCTCCGAAATATAACTCCTAGGATTCCTCACCTTAGCTATGCTTTAAAGAGTAGAAGGGCAACAGAGGACTCACTTTCAGTTTATAGTACAATATAAGTCAATGGATCGCAAGCTTTGCATGGTAGCAACCCCTATCAGAATATTGGTAGGTGAATTTGTACAACTTTGTCCTCATGGGTAAACATAATTACAGTGATGTTAGGATTGGGCATGAAATAAAAGTATCATTTTTACTCATTGCTTTAATCCATTATTGTAGGGGTTCTCATACTTTGCAGTTACTGCAGCTTCCCACTATGAGCTTGTATATACAGAATTAGGAGCAAAGCCCAGAACAAGTTTTTACAGTGTCCTCCTTTGCCTGAGCAAGCCTGATGAAGTCTTTTAAAGACCAAGACACCCCTCTAAGTTGCTTGGGATTGTCTCGATGATCCTGATTCAGTTTGAGGATAGTTGATATAATATTAGAAACTGCTTTACTAAATATTCCTCAAGCTGAAAAGGGTTACTCTTCTATGTATTAAATCATTATAATACATAATAAGTCAAATTGGAGTTGTTTTACAGGTGGCATGATGATAATTATGAGTACTATCTTTATAATCTTAGTATTTTGAAATGCTTTCTATAAATGAAAACTTTTTTGAATTGGGCATATTTTTTTTAAATTGATTTTTCAACCCATTTAAAAAACATAACTTATTGTGTGCCATAGATCAACATACACCTGTGCATTAGCACTGGACAAATTTTGGAAGACCCCTCAGAAGCAACTGATTTAGAATGCAGTAGCACAGGCAGAATGTAACATGTCTGATTCATAAGCTGCACTGGTTTTCGGTAAGCTTCTGGATGCAACTCAAAGTGTTGATGGCATTTATAAAGTCTTCATGGTATAGGACTTGGTAATCTGAGAACCATTTGTCTTATGTCATTTCTCCCCTTCTTGTACAATTGGACATAGTTGACATGCTCTGAGTTCCCATTGATCAGTGTCACCTGATGAAAAGGAGGCCTTTCCTATTATTTCAAAAAGGCCTTCTCTATCACAGCACCTGCTATATGAATTCATATGACCCTTGACCTACCTTTTTCAAATGATTGTTATTTATTAAATTTATATGCCACCAGACTCCCAGAAACCTCGGGTGGTTTAAACATGACTATTCTCTCAAGCCTTAGACCATGGTTGGTGGTAGACTTGTAGGGTAGATTGATATGTTTTGTTGTTATGTCCAGACAGTACTGTTCTTCATTGTTTATATCATTTTAGTGTTTTATGCTATCCAGAGTTATGATGGAGTTGGCCTCATTTTAGTGTTTTATGCTATCCAGAGTCATGATGGCCTTATACATTTAATAAATACATTGATATGCTTCTCTCATGCGACTGTCAGATCATACTTAGATTGCAAACACTCTAGTTATCTGAATGATAACTATTTTCTGATCAGTATGGATGGCAGAAACTGAAATTCAAAACATTTGAAGGTGTGACATGTTTTGGAAGGCCTAAAGAAAGTATTGAAGGGGAATTTCTTATATAGTGTTTCCTTTCTCTGATCTCAAGGAGGAACAGGAAGAAGATAGTAGTTCTGATATATCCTTCTCACTCTCATCAGAAGAGTCTGAGATGGAACCTGAAGAAGAACGGATCCGTTATAGCAAACGACTGGTTAGTATGTGCTCTTTTTATGTTTCACTTCAATCATGTATACTTTACACATATAAATACTCTAATGTTCAATACATTCACTTTCAAATGTGGTGGCTTTATAGTTGTTAGAGATTAGTCAGATCACTTTAACATAACTTGCACTCTACTTACCAAAATAAATGGTTTAGGTATACCTTTTGAAGAATACTAGGAAAGTTGATGTCACAGTGTTTGATAGAGTATGAGGAAAAAATAAAAATATAGATACAATGCATGATGCTTTTCTCAATTTTAAAATATTCACTTACATTTTTCAGGACTCTAAAAAAGTTGTAATAAAAGGAATGTTTAGCTTATATTGAAAAAAAGTAAGCATGATTATGTTGGTTCTTCCTTCAAAGAGAAACTACCAGGAAAGTTCAGGGTTTTAAATTGGGAAGTCAAAAATGTCTTCCTGAGAAATTGATTGTATTTGTGTTCAGAATGATTTGACTTCATCTGATGAGTCCTGATGCTATCTTTGAGTGTGCAGTGATCTTGAATCAAAGGAGAAAAGGTGATTGAAAGCATGCATTGTGTTCATATAACACTTGTTTGTAACTTCTTTAAGAAATTGTGTCTTTCCTTTACAGTCCCAAAGAAAGACACAATTGATTTAAGGAGCTGTCAAAAGGTGCTATATCTGTGTCCCTAGTCTTCACTTTTGAATTTGATCACTGTCCAGCTATGCTAGACTACTGTGCTTTTGAAACTGAAACTTTCCAACTGATTTGATATGCAGCATTTTATTGAGTGGAATGTGTTGTAAAAAGCTTGCTATACTTAAATGTGTTGGCTCCATTATCTTCTAGGAATAATGTAATGTGATGCTTTAAATTATAAAATCTTAAAAATCATGCATTTTTCCTCTCATTCTATTTTTATAGTAATTCAAAAGACTTATTTGGATTATATTTTTATAGACCAAAGGCATGCTTGGTGGATACTCCAGTATCAGTTAAATGTCTTTTCATTGAAGATTAATCAAAGATCAGGTCCAGCTTACATTTTTTAAAAACAGAAAGACTGTGAGTGCTAGAGTTACAAAAGGATAGAATAACCTACATTCCAATAAAGCATTTCCAATATATAATTAAGGAGAATTAGATGTTAATTCATCTGAATTTTTGGGATAAGGGTGCTAGTATAACACCTTAATAAGAGAACTTATGTATGGAACTCTCAAAAGAGAATGAGTTCAAGAAACAAATGAAATACCATATGGAATTGTGATTAATGCTTGTCATATTAAGATTGTGATATTAGGAGCAAAGTGAAGGCACTTGTGTACTCCAAACTGAATATGACTATATTTTCAGATAAGTTAATGGATAATGTGGTCGTAATAGCAATTACTTATCAAGAAATAGTGTGCACTGCATTGTAATTATGCTTATCTGTGAGGCAATCTTTATATGCCTTTTCTTGAATCTTTGTGTTAATTCCTTTACCGAAGAGTGGAAGTTCAGATCTAAAAGTTTAGTCAAAAATAATTTATTTTAGAAAGGTCACGTATAGAACCGTAGACTGTAAGCTGTAAGGTTCCATACACATTATCTAGACCAGGCATGTCAAACTGCCAGCCTGCGAGTCAGATGCATCATACTGAAACTGTGCGCACCCCATTGCTGGCAATGGGGGAAAAGTCGTGATACATCACGCGATGTCATGTGATGTCACAACTTTGACATGCCTGATCTAGACCAGTGGTTCTTAACCTTTTTGAACGAATCGCCCCCTTGAGCCAGTGAGGAAGTTGTCATTTCCCCCCTCCCCCAACATAACCTCTCAATCACAACATAGGAAATAATTCTTCAATTTATGCAAACATGATGCAAATAATTTATTTCCAGTCTTTTTCCCATATCTCAACTGTGTGAAAAATTTTGGTGCCACCCGTCACTTTATTCCCAAACTTCGTGATACATGTATTTCATTATTAAATGTAATGACCATTGAAATGTAATGACCATTGAAAGCAAAATTCAACTGCAAGAAAGTGAAATGCCCGAAAAGAAAAACAGTAACATTTAATGATTGAATTACAAGTGAAATTTAAGATGCAAAAAGAAATATAAAAAGGGCATAAGAACAAACCGCAATTCAGGAACTAAGAATTTCAAGACGAAAACTCTGAAACTAAATTAAGATTCGAGGAAAGTATATATAGTCACGCACACTGTAAAAAGGATTAAAAAGTCACAAAGAAAATATAATATCGAACTGGAGTGCATGCTAAAAAAGTACAATACAGCATATGTTTCGAAAGAAGCACTCCCCCCTCCATCACTGCCCATTCTGGCCAATGGTGAGCCACTGTATGGGTAGAGCAGGGGTAAGCAACCCAAAACACTCAAAGAGCCACTTGGACCCGTTTCCCACCGAAAACAAAACACTGGGAGCCGCAAAACCCTTTTGACATCTAAAATGAAGATAACACTGCATATATCCTTTTTTACCTTTATTATATATATATATATCAGTCAGTTATCTTCATTTTAGATGTCAAAAGGGTCTCTCCCTCTCTCTCTCTCCCTCCCTCCCTCCCTCTTTCTGCCCTTGGTCTGCCAGTCCTCTTCCCCCACTCAGTGTGTGTGTGTGTGAGGGGGGGGAGAGAGGCACTTGCGCTTCCTCTCTCTCTTTCTCTCTTTCCTCTCGCTCCCTCCCCCTTCTTTCTCCAGGTGAGGAGAGAGAGGGGGGAGAGAAAGGCACTTGCGCTTCCTCTTTCTTTCCTCTCTTTCTCTCTCTTTTTCTCTTTTCCCTCTCCCTCTCCCTTTTTCTCTTTCCTCTCCCTCCCTCCCCCCTTCTTTCTTCAGGTGAGGAGAGGGGGAGAGAGAGGCACTTGCGCTTCCTCTCTCTCTTTCCTCTTTTCCTCTCTTTTTCTCTTTCCCTCTCCCTCTCTCTTTCTCTCTTTCCTCTCCCTCCCTCCCCCTTTTTTCTCCAGGTGAGGAGAAAGAGAGAGAGAGAGAGAGAGAGAGAGAGAGAGAGAGAGAATGAAAGGCAGAGGGTACCGAAGGGGCAGGGGGGGGCAGGAGGCAGCAGAAGACCCCGTCGCTGCTGGAGGCACCCAGCTTCACTGCCCGCCGGGCCTGCAGGGACGCCCCGGCTCATGGTCACGTTGGCAGGCCATCCCACGTGCCGCTGGCGTCCCTGAGCTCAAGTCGGCCACGGGGCATCTGCAGAATGCCCCGCCCGTCGGCTGCATCACCAAGCCTCCCCTCGCGCCACCAGCGTCCCCGGGCTTAACTCGCAGGGCATCTGCAGAACACCCCCATCAGCTGCTGGAGGAGCTGGGGCCGCTCCGCAACGCATGACACTCCCGGCCATCCATGACCCACCAGCATCGCCCAGGGAGCGATGCCCCCGCCGACCACCACCTCAGCCAGGACTGCCGCCTGGGGGGCAACAGGAGGAAGAAGGGGAGGGGGAGGAGGGCAAGGAAGCCGGTGCCGGACCCCAGGAGGAGGCACTCCCGCGGGTCTGGTTGGAAAATGCCTCTCCCTCCCTTTCTCTGCCCCCCATCTTCTACTCACCTCTCAAAGCAGCCAGGACTCTGGCGCACCTTCCCGGCCAGCTGGGCCAACGGTCCCATGGCTGGGGATCGCAGGGGCAGCTCTCCCTCAGGGCCATGGCTTGCAGGAATGCTGGCCCGCTAGGCTGAGGCTCTGGTGGGCTGCTCCCAGCGGGGATCCTGGGGATCCCCTGCACGGTTCCCCGGCCACGTGCACTTGGTACAGGGCCAGCCAGGGAAATGGACTTCCTGGCTGCGCTTGTCCCAGGAGGCGGGGCACCCGGGCTCAGGGCCAACCAGGAGCCCTGTGAGGGGGCAAATCTGCATCAGAGAGAGAGAGAGAGAGAGAGAAGCATAAGTGCCTCTCTCTATCTCTCTCTCTCTCCAAATGGCGGAGGAGGCTTGGAGTCGCAGGGACAGGCTCAAAAATGTCCCCAAAACTTCTTGCTCTATCGCCCCCATATCGCCCCCTTTTCGTTCCTTCACCCCCATGTCGCCCCTTTTCATTCCATCGCCCCCCTGAAAAATGAAATTGCCCCCTGGGGGGCAATATCGCCCAGGTTAAGAACCACTGATCTAGACTAATCCTCTGCCTGGAAATGTTATAACAGCATTGTAAGGCAAAGTTGGAGTGCATATTTTAAGATATGATGTGTTCAATTTGAGGTTTCAACAAAGTAGATGTATGTACTTAAAATTAAGCTGAGGGCTGCCAAACTTCAGAAAAGTGTAGTTTTGTTACATGCTAATAATTTTGAATAACTTAGATACTGAACAATAAATAATTGCCATTCTCTTAAAATATGTGGATCAGTTAGTGTTAAGTATGCTGACCCTGCTTGGCTGCTATTAGTTGTCAGCATCATCACATTTTAAAATTGGTAGGAACCTTTTCTTGTAGCTACTAAAGATAGAAGTTTAATATTTAAAACAGCACTGTTGTGATTGTATTTTCAAGTAACCTTTTACTATGAGTGTTCTCACTAATTTTAATATATGCACATTCATTGCATGTATACAGATACAAGTTAAGATTTTTAGAATTCTTTTTAAACTAATAATATTAGACTGATTCATACATATATTATTATAATGAGTAGGCTGAGCCCAAAACAAGTATATCTTTAAAGAGAGCCTTTGGACTTTGGTGTGCTGGGAGCTACCTATCAGCAATTAGTTTGAATTGAAAACTTGATTTAAACATAATTAGAATTCACATTTGTATATTACACATCTTTAATAATTTCCTTGTCATTTTTAAAAATGTGGCTTGATGACAACTTTTGGACTGGCATTTAAAGGACCTACTCAAGACTTTGAAAAATCACCACCTGTGTATCACCACCTGGTTCTATGTTATGTCATTTATACATAGTGGAATATTAAATACATCTGGAATATTAAATAATAATGTATAATTGAATACATCTGGATTATTGAAGTGCCAAGATCATAAGAGTTTAGGAAATCAGCCCTCCAGTTCTATGTGAATTTTATAATACTCAAGAACTAATTCTATTCCCACAAGAAAAGAGAATTGTTTATATTTTAATTATTTTATTAAACTTCACACATTCTATTATATGCTATCAAAATTTATCCCCAAGCTTTGTAGAATGAATATTAAAAATATAAAGGGGAAGGAAGAATATTTGCTACTAAAAATAATTTATTATTAGAGGAAGCAATATCAGTTACTACTGAAGTATAAAGAACTAGAATTCCAAGAAAAAGGTTGAAAAGCACTCTTTGGGTGCAGTTCCCTGAGTCCATATCTCAGAAATGTCCTATTTTAGATCTCCCCATGTGAGGGCAGCAAGAGAGTGATGTCTGTTCTTGGAGATTATCCAACTTTGTTTCCCTTTCCAATTCCTATGCATGCCCATAGCCCTGTAATTCTCTTCTCACTGATTACAGTTGGAGAGGAATATTGGAGAAGGAATCCTAAAATCTCAATTCTGCCTTTCTCTGTCACATATAAGGGTTGCTTGAGCAGGGTCCACAGGATTGTCTGAGAAACTTCATATCCTCTTCACAACCTGTTTTCCTTGCTACCTTCTGGGAAGAGGCTTTGTGATATCTGAAGCAGAACAACCAGATTCAGTCAGTTTTGTTCCATACAGTATTAACCTTGTGAACTCTCAAGCTTCCTCTTTCCACTATGTATTCAAGATGGTCAGTGATTAATATTTATATGCATTTATATGTAGGGGTGTAGGTGTATACATCTGTTGTATATAGCTTGTTTGCATGTGTGTTATGTATGTGTACACTTTTGAGAGCAGGCAACAGAATTTCATTTTTAATGTGTGCCAGCCTGCCCACAGTAAAAAAATGACAATAAAGATTATCCTAGAAGTCTGGCAGAGCTTAAAGTACCAATTCCATCTTTGGCAGTTTTTCTTCCTGTTGATAAACTTGTTCTACCTGAGGCCTTATGACATACTTTTTGTTTTAGATTTTTTATCCCGCCTGTATTATTTTTTTTCATAGATAGCTTAAAGCGGTAAACATACCGTGCTGTCAGAAGTAATGGGTGCTCCATCGCTGGAGGTTTTTAAGAAGAGATTGGGCAGCCATTTGTTTGAAATGGTATTGAGCAGGGGCTTGGATTAGAAGACCTGTAAGGTCTTCCAACTCTTATTGTATTAAGTCGCCTATATCTAGTAGAAACAAAAATAGTGCTCAACCTTAATTTAAATTCACTAGGTTTCAGAAGGTTGGAGGAAGTTAGTTTAAGATAGGAGGTGTATATTGTATGGAGTGAGTTTGGGGAGCAGATTTTATTTTAATGTGGAAGGAGAATTGAGAACAATAAATGTCTGCAGATAGAGCTCTTTGTTGAAAAGGGTAAATGTGGACCATTGATACTGAAACTAATTACAGAAAACCCTTTCTTCATAATGATTTATTTGCTGTACAGTTTGCTGTAGTTTTTCTATTTGGGGTGTTTAAAAATGAATTTCATTGCATTATTAGTGTTAACTCTAAAACAAACTATTACTACAGATGTAATGTCTACTATGTCAGTGGACTGGGATGAGGAGAATCGTATAGAAAATACATAATCACAAGACAAGCAACTCAACAAATAAAATGTATATATTTATGTATATATCTAAAATAGAGCCCATTCAAGCAGGATTAGAGAATATAGTAAAATTTCTGTTTAATGTTAGATTTGAGCGTACTTAAAATGAATTAAATCACATATAAATTTATGTAAATTACTTAGCCAAATAATGGAATTCTCCTGGGAAGAAAGCTGAAGTGAAATTTTATCTGTTGCATCTGATTTCTACTGAATGAAATTCTGTAAAATTATGGTTTTATTATGCATATGCATTTTTATTATTGCAAATGAGCAAGCTTATTTTGCAATATAATAATTTCATTACCTGCACACTTACACTCCAAACACATAATTGTGAATGGGTACAAACTGCTCTGAGCTATAAAGTAGTTTCTCTGTTTCTGGCTTATTGCTTATTCAGCAAACATATGAACAAATCATAGGTTAGATCCTTATATGAACACAACCATTATTTAAGTGGTAAGTATAAAGAACATGGAGAGGAAAAGATCATATATATTTAAAGGGGCTCCAATGTTTGAAATACTTGTATAATTCACATGGCATGGGTTCTTAGCTGTAGTCACTCACAGAAACTGTACCCTATTATGAATTTGACATCACTTTTTTGGCTTACAACATAGTAGTTTATGCCATGAAACATAATGTTTGCAAGTAATGAGAGTTGTATCCCAAAGATCTGCATTTATTGACAACTATAGACAGAAGATTGGAAGCATGCAAACCTTTTTATGGGCAGGGAAGGCTTGCTTTTAGTGATTTTATTGAATAATCCTTTACAACAGGAGGGAACAATATTTTGTACTAAAAGATTGCATTATATCTCTTTGGGAAAAATAAATTGATAATTATGTCATAGACAGTGGAGCTGAAATATTAGATCTGCTTTGGAGGGGGGATTTGAATGCTAAATTCATTTGTTAAGACTTTTCTTAATTTGTATGTTTTAACAGAAAACAAAAATGAAAAAGCACATTGTTGAACATAGATGGTGCAATTGGGGATTAAAGAATGGTTACCAAGATGTTATGAAGCCTGCAGGCCTCACACTATCCACTCGTTGGAATCACTATAGAATTTTAGAGAATGCTGTCTGAAAGACAATAGATTTGGCTGATTCAACAGAAATAGACAAGTTTACAAAAACAGTGGTGGCATAAAACTTCTTTTAAGGCAAAAAGTTTGAGTAGCTAGATTATAAGTAGTATTCAATAGAAAATACCTATCTCTTGTCTCTTATTCAGTTATCATTAAAGTATTGATTTAGTATATGGGAGCCTTGTGTAAAAATATGTTTTCATATGCTTCACCTGGAAAAAGGAAAAAGAAGTAGTTAACTTTAAACCTACCCAGTTTAACGGGGATTTTTTCGTTAGCTGTTTTGCTAAATCTTTGCTAAACTTGTCACGCTAAGCTATTTGTATAATTAATCAGTGTATATGGCTAGAGCAGATTGGTGCCCTAGAGCTGAAGACACTCACCTCCCACTTGAAGGTTGAGCGTTCAATCCTAGGCAGCCCGACAGAGAAAAAATCTGCTGTGAACTCTACTTAAGCATAAGGAAGAGCATCAGGCCAGTAAAGTCTCAGCTCCATTCAGATGCTTCGACTCTACCCTGATAAAAAAAGGATTACAGGGTTGTAAAAGGGGAAAAAAATCAGTGTATATTGCTGTCCATCTCCCAACAGCAATTCTGAGGGGTAACGGTAAATAATAATAATAATAATAATAATAATAATAATAATAATAATAATAATAATAATAATATGGGCACTACCTTGACGTGGTTGTGGGGCTTGTGTACTCTGAGGAAGATGAGAGCTATGCTAGAGGTTCAACCATACTGGACAGGTCTCATCAGAGGAGTCAGACAAAGAGTGTCTCTCCCATAAAAAATATGGTGAGACGTAAATTTCAGAATGCCATACCGGCTCGGACGTCGCCCGGGTTAACAAGGTCCGCACTAGATATTGGAGTTCCTGGATATCTGGTGAAAAATGGGTTACAGGACTCAGGACTGTTGGCTGAGCAACCAGGGCCAGCAGCTGCAGAACTACTGGAAGAAAAGGTGTTTACCCGTCGTAGATACACAGTGATGGAAAACAAAGAAATAATGATTTGTTACTACAGATCAAGTCCAACAAGAAGAGGATATCTAAAACGAATGCACCAGTTCTGGAAAGAACAACATCCAGAATCAGAAATAACAGAACAGAGACTAGCAGATCAACGCCGATTTATAACGCGAAATAAAATGTTCGCAGAAACAGAATTGGACGAACTGCAAAGGTTTACCCAGGGCAAAGAAATCAAAGCCTTACCAGAAGTAATTCAGAATGTAGAGGCAAACCAGGGGGAGTTGGCAGTGAAGGAATCTAGCAGAGATATACAACTGTTCTCATTTGGAAACCAGGCACCTCTACCTCAGGAAGAACAAAACCCTCTAACTAAAGAAATAAAAGAATTGAAACAAAGAATAACTGAGCATCTAGAACAGCACAAAAACAACAGAATAAGGCTACCTGCATTGAAGCTTGTTCCAAAGAAACAGCTAGCACAAGCATTAAAAGATGCAAATACTGCAATATCAAGTATAAGCACCAATTCACTGCAAGAAACAAACCAACTAATGTACAGCACAGCTGCAGTTATAACTGAATACCTGGGATGCAAAATCAACAAAGAAGAAAAACAAACAAACAGTGCACCACAAAAATGGAAGGTTAGACTAGAAAATAAGATCAGCAAGTTAAGATCATATGCAAGCAAGCTAGAACAGATGAAAGAAAAGAAGCTGAAGAACAAGAAGACCAAAGAATACCTAATCAAGAAATACCACTTAGAAACAAGGAAGATCAAGGAAGCACTGGAAATAATAAAGCAACAAATAACAGCTATAGCCAGGAAAATCAGTAGATATGAAGCTCGAATTGCAAACTATAGGCAGAACCTCCAATTTCAATCCAATCAGAAACGTTTCTACCAATCCATCAATGGAGAAACTGCAAGGAATCAGTCAGTACCTGACAAGGAAGAAACAGTGCAGTTCTGGAAGCAGATATGGGATAACCCAAAGAAATACAACAAGGATGCGGCTTGGTTAAAAGAGGTGGATGCAAATAAAACAGAAGTTGAAATGAAAGAACTAGTAATAACAACAAAAATGGTAGAAAAAAGAGCAAAGAAAATCAAAAATTGGTCAGCACCAGGTGAAGATGAACTGCATGGGTTTTGGTTGAAACATCTAACTGTTATACACCCACTCATTGCCAAACAGTTCAACAATATACTACAAGGAGGAGAAATTGAAAAGTGGCTAACAACTGGGAAAACCTACCTAATAATGAAAAATCCAGCAAAAGGGGCAACACCAGGTAACTACAGGCCAATTACCTGCTTACCAACAACTTTCAAATTACTAACTGGTGTGGTAGCTGATGCAGTACAACAGCATCTAGTTGAAAACAATCTCTTTCCACCTGAGCAGAAAGGAAACCGCCCCAATAGCAGAGGAACAAAAGATCAACTCCTAATAGACAAAATGATCTTGGAAAACTGCAAGAGAAGGAAGACCAACCTGAATGTGGCATGGATTGACTACAAAAAGGCATTTGACTCTCTGCCACATGATTGGATAATAAAGTGCCTAGAAATAACAGGAGTCAGTAGAAACATCAGAAAATTTGTGCAAAGATCGATGGCACAATGGAAGACACAGTTGCAGATCAATGGTGAGAGGCTGGGAGAGGTTAATATCAAGAGAGGAATATTTCAAGGAGATTCATTATCACCATTACTATTTGTTATTGCACTGTTTCCTCTGTCAACAATACTGAATAACTCAGGACATGGCTATCAAACATCAAAAACATCTGCCAGACTATCCCACCTCCTTTATATGGATGATCTGAAGCTGTATGGAAAAACATCATCTGAAATAGAATCGCTGCTCAACACTGTCCGTATATATAGCCAAGATATTGTAATGGAGTTTGGCTTGGACAAATGTGCCACACTTACTATCAAACAAGGAAAAATAATGAAAACTGAAGGAATCAAGATGCCCCACGAAAATAACATTAAGAGTCTGGATGAGGAAGAGTACTACAAATACTTGGGTATCCTTCAAGCTGACAACATCAAGCACACTGAAGTCAAGAAAAAGATTAGAGGTGAATACATCAAGAGAGTGAAGAAGATCTTAAAATCCAAACTCAATGGAGGAAATACCATAAAGGCAATCAACACCTGGGCAATCCCAGTCATTAGGTACACAGCTGGAATAGTGGACTGGACTCAAGCAGAACTAAAAGCAATGGATAGGCAGACCAGAAAAATAATGACAATGAATCATGCCCTTCATCCACGCAGTGACATTGATAGACTTTATCTACCAAGGCAAATAGGTGGGCGTGGAATGCTACAAGTACATCAGATGGTTGAAGAAGAAAAAATGGCTTTGGAAGAATATCTGAAGAACAATGATGAAGATGCACTGAAATTAGTATATCAGGAAGGCTTACTAACTACTGGAGAGACCAAACTGGCCTACAAGAAAGACCAAATGAAGAACAGAATAGAGGCATGGGAAGACAAAGCACTACATGGCCAATACATGAAAAAAATAGCTGGGAAAGCAGATAATAATAAAACCTGGCAATGGCTAAGAGCAGGAAAATTGAAGAAAGAGACCGAGGGACTAATTCTGGCTGCACAAGACCAAGCCTTAAGGACAAATGCATACAAAGTCAAAATTGAGAAGACAGCAACAGACAGTAAGTGCCGCCTATGCAAAGAAGCTGAAGAAACAGTGGACCACTTGGTAAGCTGTTGCAAGAAGATTGCACAGACTGATTACAAGCAGCGGCATGACAAAGTAGCAACAATGGTGCATTGGAAGATCTGCAAAAAATATCATTTGCCTGTAAGCAAAAACTGGTGGGATCATAAAATAGAGAAAGTCATAGAAAATGATAAAATTAAACTGCTCTGGGACTTCAGAATTCAAACAGACAAGCACCTGCAACATAACACCCCAGACTTAACAATTGTCGATAAGAAAGACAAAAAAGTCTGGATAGTGGACGTGGCAGTGCCTGGAGACAGCAGAATAGAAGAGAAAGAACTGGAGAAGATAACAAAATACAAAGACCTACAAATAGAAATAGAAAGACTGTGGCAAAAGCAAGCAAGGGTAGTACCAATAGTCATAGGCTCCTTGGGTGCAATCCCAAAACAACTGGAGCGCCACTTGAACACCATTGGCATTGACAAATTCGCTATTAGTCAATTGCAAAAGGCGGCCTTACTAGGAACTGCTTCCATCCTGCGACGATATCTGTAATACCATCAAACATCCACATCTGCCTATCCCAGGTCCTGGGTAAGGACTCGATAGGTAGACAAAATGCCAAATCCAGTCTGAACATCTGGCTGACTGTGCGATGATCGATAATAATAATAATGCTTAACTATGAATTGAAAAATACATATATTGAGTTTGATTGAGTTTGTACAATATAACCACAAGTCATAGTTTAAGGACCATAACATATCTCAGCCATAACAAATATATCATTTTGAGTTAGCAAGTTTTTGAACCCTGTCTATGAAACAGGACACTGTCTTTTGTGAAAATCTTGTTACCCAGTGTCACAGATAGGGGGATGATTACATATATGCATTGGATGGATGGATGCTGTCTTTCAATTATTTGGGCTCATTAAGATGGAGATTAAGGGTCAACTATTAAGTATCAGAGTCCACATATTTGGAAACTAGTATCCTCAGCTAATGTGTCTCAAGCTTCAGTTTTATGCAAATATGGATTTGAGACTCAATTGTCAATAAGGCATAAGTATCATGGTAAAAAGAGTCAAGTAGGCTTTTGTGCAGAATAGAGGAAACAGATGGAATATATTCCTTTGTATTTCCTTGACAACTACATTGAAAATTGTTTATGCATCTAATACACTTGCTTACCGTACATATAATTCACAAAATTTTCTTTGTTATGAATATCAGTTCAGTATGCTTTTAACTTAGGTCATAGGTAATTGCTTAGGAAAAAAATGCATATTTCTTTCATAACTGCTTTTGTTGGTGTAAATACAGCTAATTTAGTTTTTTATTCACTTATTTATTTATTTATTTATGAGACTTATATACCGCTTTAAGTGCAAGCACTCTCTAAGCGGTGTACACCAGTAAGCAATGTATATATATATATATTTACATTGCCCCCAACAATCTGGGTCCTCATTTTACCTACCTCAGAAGGATGGAAGGCTGAGTCAACCTTGAGCCGGTGAGACTTGAACCGCTGACCTGCTGAATACAGTCAGCTAAAGTGGCCTGCAGTACTGCACTCTAACTGCTGCACCACCTCGGCTCTTATTGGTATCCTTGATTTTTTTCAGTCATTTTAAGTGTTATTACTGACTGACCTACATTGTTCTATTTTGAAAATATCAATGTAAGCTACTATGGTCTCTTAGTCTGGTTGTTTCATAATAGTTTGATAGTGTGGTCTCTCAAGATGCAGTATGAGGAAAACAGTATTCTTGTAGCTCTGAAGAATTTCTTCACTGAAACATATTATATATGTTATTATTTTAATTTCACATTTTTGCTGCTGTTTTGAAGGTTAACCTCTTCAATATTAAAAATAACCATGTATTTATCTTGCAGAAAGCCTAAAATCAGACACTATACTATACTACCTACTACTTGATAAGATAGAAAAATGCAGGTTAGACAGCATCACCACCAGATGGATCCGTAGCTGGCTGACCGGCCGTACTCAGCGTGTGGTCCTCAATGGAACCGCATCTATATGGAGGGAAGTGTGTAGTGGGGTGCCCCAGGGCTCTGTTCTGGGCCCAGTGCTCCTCGACATCTTCATCAACGATCTGGATGAGGGGATAGATGGGGAACTCATCAAATTTGCAGACAACACCAAGCTGGCAGGAATAGCCAACACTCCAGAAGATAGGCTTAGGATACAGGAGGATCTGGACAGACTTGAACACTGGGCGCTATCTAACAAAATGAAATTCAATGGTGAAAAAAAAGTAAGGTTCTACATTTAGGCAAGAAAAACCAAATGTACAGGTATAGTATAGGGGGTACCTTGCTCAGTAGTAGCAACTGTGAGAGGGATCTTGAAATCCTAGTGGACAATCATTTAAATATGAGCCAGCAGTGTGCTGCAGCTGCCAAAAAAGCCAACACAGTGCTAGGCTGCATTAACAGAGGGATAGAATCAAGATCACGTGAAGTATTAATACCACTTTACAATTCCTTGGTAAAGCCACACTTGGAATACTGCATCCAGTTTTAGTCACCACGATGTAAAAAAGATGTTGAGATTCTAGAAAGAGTACAGAGAAGAGCAACAAAGATGATTAGGGGACTGGAGGCTAAAATATAAAAAACGGTTGCTGGAATTGGGTATGTCTAGTTCAGGGGTAGGCAACCCAAAACACTCAAAGAGCCACTTGGACACATTTCCCACCGAAAACAAAACACTGGGAGCCGCAAAACCCTTTTGATATCTAAAATGAAGATAACACTTCATATATCCTTTTTTACCTTTAATGTGTGTGTGTGTGTGTGTGTGTGTGTGTGTGTGTGTATAAAATAAAGGTAAAAAAAGGATATATGCAGCGTTATCTTCATTTTAGATGTCAAAAAGGTCTCTCTCTGTCACTTTCCTTTTTCTCTCTCTTTCTTTCCTCTTTCTTTCTCTCTTTCCTCTAATTTTCTCTCTCTATTTCTCTGTCTCTCTCTTTCCTCTCTCTTTCTTTCCTCTCTTTCTCTTCTTTCCTCTCCTCTCTCTTTCTCTTCTCTTTCTCTTTTCTCAATCTTTTTTCTTTCCTCTTTTTTCTCTTTCCTCTCCCCCTCTTTCTCTTCTTTCTCTTTCCTCTCCCTTTCTCTCTCTCCCTCTTTCCTCTCTTTCCTCTTTCTCTCTCTTTACTCTCTTTCTCTTTCCCCTTTCTCTTTCCTCTCTCCTCTCTTTCTCTTTTGTCTTTCTCTTTCCTCTCTTTCTCTTTCCTCTAACTTTCTCTCTCTTTCCTCTCTTTCTCTTCTCTTTCTCTTTCCTCTCTTTTTCCTCTCTTTCTCTTTCCTCTCTCTTTCCTTTCTCTTATTTCGCTTTCTCTCTTTTTTCTAACTTTCTCTCTCTTTCCTCTATTTCCCTTTTCTCAATCTTTTTTCTCTTTCCTCTTTTTGTCTTTCCTCTCCCCCTTTCTTTCTCTCTTTCCTCCCTTCTTTCTCTCCCTCTTTCCTCTTTTTCTCTTTCCTCTCCCCCTCTCTCTTTCTCTCTTTCTCTCTCCTCTTTCTCTTTCCTCTCTCTTTCTTTCTCTTTCTCTCTTTCCTTTTTCTCTTTCCTCTCTCTTTCTTTTTCCTCTTTCTCCTTCCTCTTTCTTTCCTCTAACTTTCTCTTTCCCCTCTTTTTCTCTTCTCTTCCTTTCCTCTTTCTCTCTTTCCTCTCTCCCTCTCCCTCTCCCTCCAGGTGAAGAGAGAGAGAGAGAGAGAGCAAAAGGCAGACGGTGCCAAACAGACGGTGAGGGGAGCAGGACGGGAGGCAGCAGCTCCCAGCCGCCCCCCCCACCGCATCCTCAGCTAAACGGATGGGGAGGGGGAGCAGGATGGGAGGCAGCAGCTCCCAGGCACCCCCCACCGCGTCCTCAGCCAAATGGGCGGGGAGGGGGAGCAGGACGGGAGGCAGTGGCTCTTGCGGCGGCAACTGCAGCGTGGTCGGGGTCCCCGCTGACCCTGGCCCAGCCCCCGCCACATCCTCAGCCACTTCACCGTTGCAAGAAGAGGGCGCCAAGGCCGGGTGCACCATGGGCGGCCGCGCCGGCAATGGGGAGTGCCACCGCAGGGACAAGGGGGGGGTCCCGATCGCTGCCAGCCCTGCTGGCCTCACAGCCCAAGGTCTCTTCCTGCAGCACCGAGGGTGGCGGTGGCTGCCCGAAAGCGGCCAAGGAAAGCGTCACCAATGGGGCCAGGCAGGGAGAACCCTGTGGCAGCCAGGCGAGCTTCATGCCTGACTGCCACCCCGCCTGGCCTGGGGAGACGTGGCGGGCTTGGCTTCCAGGGGAGTGCTGCCCCCGCCAACCCAGCCATGACTAACGCCTGGCCCGGCCTGGGGAGACACGTGGCAGGCTCAGCTTTCCAGGGAGCGCTGCTGCCACCAGCCCAGCCATGACTGTCACTCGGCCCGGCCTGGGGAGACATGTGGCCGTCTTGGCTTCCTGGGGTGCAATGCCCTCGCTGGCCGCCGCACCAGCCATGACTGCCGCCCGGCCCGGGGTGACATGTGGCTGGCTCGGCTGCCCAAGGAGCGGCCCGGGGACGGCCCAGGAAGCGATGCCCCAGCTGAGAATGCCACCTGGAACAGGTAAGCCGGGAGGGCGCCACCTGCCCTGCGGTCACTTCACAGCAGTGCTCCCTGGACTCAGAGCCCCCTCCCTCCCCCCGCCACTGACCCTCTGTCTCCGGCTCTGCTGCTGCTTGGCCAATGGTTGCGCCAGCTGGGCATCCGAGGGGCTGCTCTCCCTCGGGGCCGCACTTTGTGGAAGGGCTGGCTCGCTCAGCGGAGGCTCGGGCGGGCCGCTCCCAGAGGGGATCTTGGGGCTTCCCCGCACAGCTCCCCAGCCACGTGCGCCTCAGATGCGGCCAGCCCGGGAAAGGGATATTCCAGCATGAAAATGATCTAAAACACATGGCCAAGGAAACAAAGGAGTGGCTCAAGAAGAAGCACATTAAGGTCCTGGAGTGGCCTAGCCAGTCTCCAGATCTTAATCCCACAGAAAATCTGTGGAGGGCGTTGAAGGTTCGAGTTACCAAATGTCAGCCTTGAAACCTTAATGCAGTGGTTCTCAACCTGTGGGTCGGGACCCCATTTGGGGTCGAACGACCATTTCACGGGGGTCGCCAAACAAGGCCGTCCGCCATTTTTTCCCCCTTTTCTTTGGCCACGCAGTGATGTATAAGTGGTTGGGGGTCACCACAACATGGGAAACTGTATTATGGGGTCGCGGCATTAGAAAGGTTGAGAACCACTGCCTTAATGACTTGGAGAGGATCTGCAAAGAGGAGTGGGACAAAATCCTCCTGATGTGTGTGCAAACCTGGTAGCCAACTACAAGAAACAACTGACCTCTGTGATTGCCAACAAGGGTTTTGCCATCAGGTGCTAAGTCATGTTTTGGGAAGGGGTCAAATACTTATTTCACTCATTAAAATGCAAATCAATTTATACCTTTTTTGAAATGCGTTTTTTTATATTTTTTGTTATTCTGTCTTTCACTGTTAAAATCTACCATTAAAATTATAGACTGATCATTTCTTTGTCAGTGGGCAAACGTACAAAATCAGCAGGGGAACAAATACTTTTTTACCTCACTGAATACATTATACTATGCAACAGGAATACTTCTATATTATTATCTATTATCCTAAATTTTTAACACCAAGCTATAATCCAGGAGACTTGAGTTCTAATCCCACTTTAGGCATGAAAGCTGACTGGGTGACTTTGGGCCAGTCGCTCTCTCTCAGCCCAACTCACTTCATAGGGTTATTATGGTGGGAAAAATAGGAGGATGGATCAATATGTTTGCTGCCTTGAGTTATTTATAAAATAATAAAGGCGGGTTATAAAATAAATAACACCTTTTGCCTAGGAAATAATGAGAAATAATATTAATAGTGCTGCTAAGTAAAGATCTGTAACAAAACGATCAAAATGATAGTCCCAAAGATGCTTTTTTAGGAGGCAACTGGACTTTCTTGTTTTTTTCTTTGAAGACATATCGCTTCTCATACAAGAAGCTTCTTCAGTTCTGACTGGATGGTGGAGAATGGAAGAATTTATGTTCCTTGCAGTCATTTGCATTCTTTTAGAGTGTCATTGAGGCCATTTAGAGATTTACCTATGTCCTCAGGGTCACCTGAGCAGTGCAAATATGTGTGGAGCCTTCTTGGCTGCAGGATGTTTTCTGCCCTGTGTCCCTTCACTGTTGAAGGTCTCAACAACTCTCCAAAAGAGAAACAACATCTTCAAAGAAAAAACAAGAAAGTCCAGTTGCCTCCTGAAAAAGCACCTTTGGGACAACCATGACCTGGATGACTGAGAATCTCCATAGACAATCAGAATGATATTGGCTGTTGGAATGTTTTAAGGTTTCTTACTAAAGCGATTCTCTAAGACTAAAAGTTCTTAAGGAGAAGAAGAATGAGAAATTCGATACTGCATACAATTTTAGGAATAAAAGAAAAAATCGTTTATTTCTTTGTCCACTGTAAATTAAAAATGGGGACTATAAGTGAGAGAAGTATCTTGGAAGTATGAAAATGTATGTTTTGAAGTTCAGGAAAGATTCTTAAGTAGGACTGTTAACAATTTGTGTTATAAATCACAGTGGACTACATGCATAGTACAATTAATGTATATATGTACAATTTTCCATCTGTCACAAACATTTGCATTTTGGAGAACACAACAATAGAACAATTGACTGTAAAACAAGTCTTTTATTTTTAATTATAAGTAAAATGTGGATTCTTAAACTCATTAAAATACATTTTTGTTTTTATAGTACTATGAGAATTGTTACACTTTGCAGCTGTCTGAAGATTATATTTTGTTAACAGAAATTTCCCCTGATTTCTTTTGGTTTTACAAAATGCAAAATTGGTATAGAATAGTGTTTGTTTGCTCCAAGAATGGAACTTACACTGAAAATAAGCTTGGGTCTGATCTGTTTTGTAATGCTGTTTTAGTTAAGTCCAACTTTGCCTGTTTTGAGGACTATTTAATATTACTATACTGTATATAAGGTTTTCTTAGATAGTTTTCTCCAAGGGGCAAACACCTCTCTGGCTATATCCTTGTATCAGAGAGGTCTATATAGTTCATATTTTTCTCTGTCTTTGAATTTTCTGTTCTAAAAATTGTTGAAAATAGCTGTATCTCTATTAATATTTCAGGGCATAATGAGGGTGTTAGAATAGGATATCTATTTTAAGTTTTAATTTGTATTCATATAATCTGTGTCCTCTTTTCTGAAGCCATGTTCTGCTAGTATAGAAAATATCACAGAAAAAAATATATGTATTAAAAACTACAGTACTTTGTGAGATTTCCATATATAGCTGTCATTTAAAAATCTGGTAACTTCTTCACATGTTCTCAATTTTCCAGATGTATCCATTGGGCTCCAGAGGTGGAAAACTTACACGTGTATTTTAAAGCAGGAAATCATCATTTTAAAAGCTTGATGAAAAAATATTTTTAGATCAGCTGTAAAAGAGGAATCACTTCTCTGCCTCAAGATGGGCCATTCTGTAGTTTGAAATAACTACTGAGAAAACTTTATATTTTGGAATTTTCATGGTCATTAGTTGATTTCTAAGTTTACAAATTTTCCCAGTTATTGAAGGAATTCATTTGAAGTATTTAGAGCTTAAAAACATAAAAGTGGAGACTGATTTTTAAAAATATTTAGAATGTTTATTTCAGATTTATTGGAGTCAATTAAATATTTAATATAGGATTCGTCTATCTTCTTAGAGTATTCCAGAGATTGTTAACTCACTAGTAGTGTTTTATTTACTGCACAAACAAAGCTGTTTCAATTATAGTTCTCAACTTAGGACCACAGTTGAGCCCAAAATTTATGTTGCTAAATGAGAAACTTTTTAAGTGAGTTTTGCCCCATTTTTTTTACTTTTTTTGCCACGTTTGTTAAGTGAATCACTTCAGTTGTTAAATTAGTAACACAGTTGTTAAGTGTGTTTCCCCCTTGACTTTGCCTGCAGAAGGTTGCAAAAGGTGATCACATGACCCTGGGACACTGCAATCATCATAAATGTGAATCAGTTGTCTAGCATTCAAATGTAAATCATGTGACCATGAGGATGATCATAAGTGAAAAATGATCATAAGTTACTTTTTTCAGTGCTGTTGTAAACAAACTGTTGTAAGTCGAGGACTATCTGCACAGAGGCAAAAAGAGAGCCATTCAATTTGTTTTTAGAAATTAGTATTAGCCAATCACATATTTAATGGTAGAATTGAAATTGAAGTTGTGAGTTGCAAAGGCTGGAAAGAGACAAAATCAAAACTCTGGGACTACCTGTAATTTGTAAAGTAGCATAAGAAATGGGCACCAGGTAGTACATACATATAGATTCTAGCCTATACAAGTTGATCTTTGTGATATATAAGCTTGCTTGTTCATTGTAAGCAATCTTATATTTTGTATAAAGAAGTACTTTTATCTATTGATGTGAATTTTTTGATTTCTCATAAGAGCACCAAATTCCTTAAAGTATTTATTTTAGTGATCTGAGGCAGCTCCTGGCACCAGGTTCAATTTCTCTTGCTTCAAGGGAGAAAAAAAAAATGACTTCAGACTTCCTACACTATGTGATCCTTTGGTAGATTGGCTGACAGTGGATCAAGTTGCTAATACTCTGCTGAGTATCAGAATCAAGTGGTATAGCTATCAGAAATAGCTACTGAGCCATGGTGGTGCAGTGGTTAGAAGGCAATACTGTGGGCTAATTCTGCTGACTGCCGGCTTCCAGCAATTCAGCAGTTTGATTCTCACCAGCTCAAGGTTGACTCAGCCTTCCATCCTTCCGAGGTCGGTAAAATGAGGACTCAGATTGTTGGGGGCAATATGCTGACTCTGTAAACAACTTAGAGAGGGCTGTAAAGCACTGTTAAGCGGCATATAAGTCTAAATTGAGGTGGATTAGGTACCTAATTGATTAATCGGAGCAGATGGATCAGAACATATCCCAGCTAGCCAATCCTGCACCTCCCCCAGCTTAGGATTGATTGATGATGATGATGATGATGATGGTAGTAGTAGTAGTAGTAGTAGTAGTAGTAGTAGTAGTAGTAGTAGTAGTAGTAAAATTGGGAGGGACCTTGAAGGTCACCTAGTCCAACCCCCTGCTCAGGTTGGAAACCTATACGATTTCGGACAAATGCCTGTCCAGTCTCTTCTTAAAAACTTCCAGTGTTGGAGCATTCACCACTTCTGGAGGCAGGTTGTTCCACTGGTTAATTGTTCTGACTGTCAGGAAGTTTCTCCTTAGTTCTAGGTTGCTTCTCTCTTTGGTTAGTTTCCATCCATTGCTTCTTGTCCTGCCTTCAGGCGCTTTGGAAAATAGCTTGATTCCCTCTTCTTTGTTGCAGCCCCTGAGATATTGGAACACTGCTGTCATGTCCCTCCTCGTCCTTCTCTTCATTAAACTAGACATACCCAATTCCAGCAGCTGTTCCTTATATGCTTTAGCCTCCAATCCCCAACTGTCTGAAGCCTGGAGAAATTAGCAAGGAATAATCCGCCATAAGATTTATAATTGGTCTTTTGACTGAGGAGGGCACAAAATTAACTCTCCCCTCCCTTCTGCTACAGAACAGCCTGAACTTGGCAGCTTTATAACTTCATGACACTTGGAAAGCTACTTTTCAACTCTACCTTCAGCATGATTGTGAGGACTAATGGAGTGCTCTCTTCATTCTTACTTCAACTGCCATTAAGACTTAGCCTAACCTCTCTTTGGTCAGATTTGCTTTTAAAAACGCTGCTCATTTTCTTTCTGAAATGTTACCCTTCCAATTTATCTGTAATTGTCATCTGCATCTGTAGTCAGACACCTCTTAACCATCCTGCATTCCTGAAACTTCCTCTTTTCTTCAGGAACTGCAAACTACTCAGTGCCTCTTTTTAAAATACAATTCGATTGTGTCAAGGCACCTTACAACTGCTCATCATGTTGAGTATCATTGCTAAGAAGAATTCTTCCCTCCTTTTGTTGTTTGAAACTGTATTTGGCTTTTCTCAGGTTCTTCCCCTCCATGTGATCAGTCCATTAGCTAAATATCACTTTTTAATTAATTAATTTTTATTTATTATTTCAATTTATACGGCTACCCCTCTCAAATTCATGACTCTGGGTGGCTAATAACCATTAAAAACATCATAAATCATGTAACTAAGATCAACACAATTAGCAGCCGGAGTAAAAAAGACAAATAGAATCAACAGCAGTAAATCAACATGACAATTGCATAGGCTCTGCCACCACATCAAGATGACAACGCCCAGTGACAAAACTGTGTCTTTAAGACCTTAGGAAAGACAAGCAGGTCCCAGGCCAATCTAATTTCTGGGAGGGGGTATGTCAAAAGGCATGGCGTTATGCTATTTATTGGCCCATTTCTGGTGCTTGGATAGATCAGTTCCATTTTTTTCATTTGCACTCCCAGCTGCATTAGAAACATATTGGCTTTTCACCATTCGCTCTGTCTTGTTCTGTCCCTTATGAATCTTCAATTCAGTATCTTTAAGGACATTTTCAATTCCATAACACAACCAAATCTGATTAAACCTTGTGTGTGTGTGTGTGTGTACACATACATATATATGCTATTCTGAGGGATATTACTATAAGGGACAGTAAAAGTTTGCATGGGAAGCAGCAGAAAGAATGAGTAAAACTTTATTTTCATCTCTATAACACACTGCTACATTTTAGATCCTTTTGTAAAAAGAAAATAAAAAGAGGGTTCCTTGTTGTCAAGCAAAATCAAGCTTTTAATAGCGAGTGCCATACAAAGTGCACTAACCAAACAGGTGGTAAGAAAATAGGGGAACTCAGGCATCACAAGGGTTATGTAGAAAGTAAACACAGGGTCAGTCATAAAGGATTCAAATGTCTATACACCAATGCACAGAGTATGAACAGTAAGCAAGGTGAACTAGAAATTCAGGTAAATGAGGGCAGATATGATATTATTGCCATTACAGAAACATGGTGGGATGAAATCCACAAATGGAACACACAGCTAGAGGAATTTAAATTATTTAAAAGAAACAGACCAAACAAAAGAGGAGCTGGAGTTGCTCTCTATATAAGAAATAACTACATCTCTACAGAAATAGCGCACAACAATGATGAAAACTGTCTTGAATGCATTTGGGTCAATATAAAAGGGGGCGAAATGACATTGCCATAGGTGTATACTATAGGCCACCCAACCAAACAGAGGAAATAGATGAACTTTTTGCTGGTCAGCTAACTAAGGTATGTAGGTAGCACATCACAATAGTAATGGGGGACTTTAATTACCCTGACATCAACTGGGAGACAAACTCTGCACCAAGTGGAAGATCAAACAGATTCCTGACAAACCTAGCAGACAACTTTGTCTCCCAAAAAGTAGAGAAGGGAACTAGGGGATTAGCCATATTGGATCTAATCCTCACTAATAGAGATGAAATGATAGAAGGTGTTGAAGCCACAGGAACCTTGGGGGGAAGTAATCATGCAATATTGGAATTCAACATTCTGGAAGCACAAGCAATAGAACACAGTCAAACTGGAGTCTTGGACTTTAAGAGAACCAATTTCAATAAACTTAGAGAGAGCTTGGGAAGGATTCCATGGATGAGAATCCTCAAGGGGAAAATAACTCAAGTGAGATAATAAAAGCCCAGTCTAGCACAGTACCAACAAAGAAGAAAAATAACAGCTCTCAAAAAAACCTCACTATGGCTGCATAAAGAACTCTCTGATATATTGAAAGATAAAAAGGACAAGTATAAAAAGTGGAAAGTGGGGCACATAACTAAGGCAGAATATCAGTAAATAGCCCAAGCCTACAAAGTGAGTAAAGCTAAAGCTCAAAATGAACTAAGGCTTGTGACCAAAGTCAAAAATAACAAAAAAAGCTTCTTTCAACATGTAAAAAACAAGAAAAAAGTTAAGAAAATTATTGGTCCATTAGTGGGGGAAAGTGGCAAGAAGGTGATAAACAACAGGGAGAAAGCAGAACTATTTAACTCGTTTTTTGCATCTGTCTTTACACAAAGGGGAAAAAAACAGTCCAACCTATCAAAAACAGTACCATAAAAAACAGATTAGAAACACAAGATAGGCAAGAAAATGGTAAGTGAGCACCTGTCCAGTCTAGACGAGTTCAAATCACCAGGACCAGGTGGATTACACCCCAAGGTTCTCAAGGAACTGGCAGATATGATCTCAGAACCACTGAACTATATTTTTCAAAGATCCTGGAGCACTGGGGAACTACCAGAGGACTGGAAAAGAGCTGATGTAGTTCCCATCTTCAAAAAAGGGGAAAAAATGGATCCAGGAAATTACAGACCTATCAGCCTGACCTCAATACCTGGGAAGATTCTGAAAAGATAATCAAACAACGAATCAGTGAACACCTAGAAGCAAACAAAGTCATTACTAAAAGCCAACATGGGTTTATCAAAAACAGATCATGCCAGACAAATCTTATTGCATTCTTTGTTAGGTAGCGCCTAACAAAGTGACAAAATTAGTGGACCAGAGGAATGCTGTGGATATAATTTACTTGGACTTCAGTAAGGCATTTGATAAAGTAGATCACAACCTATTACTTGATAAGATAGAAAAATGTGGGTTAGACAGCATCACTATCAGATGGATTCATAGCTGGCTGACCGGCCGTACTCAGCCTGTGGTCCTCAATGGAACTGCATCTACATGGAGGGGAGTGTGTAGTGGGGTGCCCCATGGCTTTGTTCTGGGCCCAATGCTCTTCAACATCTTCATCAATGATTTGGATGAGGGGATAGATGGAGAACTCATCAAATTTGCAGACAACACCACCAAGCTGGCAGGAATAGCCAACACTCCAGAAGATAGGAGGATCTGGACAGACTTGAACATTAGGCGCTACCTAACAAAATGAAATTCAATGGTGAAAAAAGTAAGGTTCTACGTTTAGGCAAAAAAACCCAAATGTACAGGTATAGCATAGGTGGTACCTCGCTCAATAGTAGTCTGTGAGAGGGATCTTGGAGTCGTAGTGGACAATCACTTAAATATGAGCCAGCAGTGTGCTGCAGCTGCCAAAAAAAGCCAACACAGTGCTAGGCTGCATTAACAAAGGGATTGAATCAAGATCACGTGAAGTATTAATACCACTTTACAATGCCCTGGTAAGGCCACACTTGGAATCCAGTTTTGGTCACCACGATGTAAAAAAGATGTTAGACTCTAGAAAGAGTATAGAGAAGAGCAACAAAGATGATCAGGAGACTGGAGGCTAAAACATATAAGGAACGGTTGCTGGAATTGGGTATGTCTAGTTTAATGAAGAGAAGGACAAGGAGGGACATGATAGCAGTATTCCAATATCTCAGGGGCTGCCATGAAGAAGAGGGAATTAAGCTATTCTCCAAAGTGCCTGAAGGCAGGACAAGAAGCAAGGGATGGAAACTAATCAAGGAGAGAAGCAACCTAGAATTAAGGAGAAACTTCCTGACAGTTAGAACAATCTGCCTCCAGAAGCGGTGAATGCTCCAACACGGAAGTTTTTAAGAAGAGACTGGACAGCCATTTGTCTGAAATGATATAGGGTTTCCTGCCTGAGCAGAGGGTTGGACTAGATGACCTCCAAGGTCCCTTCCAAATAATAATAATAACCCCAGACTTAACAATTGTCGATAAGAAAGACAAAAAAGTCTGGATAGTGGACGTGGCAGTGCCTGGAGACAGAATAGACAAGAAAAAACTGGAGAAGATAACAAAATACAAAGATCTACAAATAGAAATAGAAAGACTGTGGCAAAAGCAAGCAAGGGTAGTACCAATAGTCATAGGCGCCTTGGGTGCAATCCCAAAACAACTGGAGCACCACTTGAACACCATTGGCATTGACAAATTCGCTATTAGTCAATTGCAAAAGGCGGCCTTGCTAGGAACTGCTTCCATCCTGCAACGATATCTGTAATACCATCAAACATCCACATCTGCCTATCCCAGATCCTTGGTAAGGACTTGATAAGTAGACAAAATGCCAAATCCAGTCTGAACATCTGGCTGACTGTGCGATGATCCATAATAATAATAATATACCCCTCTTTTGTGTAATAACTGATAGTTGCCAAAATATTTAAAGTAAGTGCAGAACAGCTATTGTTTCCGAATGCAAACTTGATACTATTGGTCAAAAATGCTACTATTGCTAGTTTCATCTTTTTCCCCTGACATCTATACTGCCTGTATGACCAACAGAAAAGGGTTTTTTGAGAATTCCCAGTCCCAGCTCTTTTGCTATTTATTCCTCTTAATCATTCGGCAAAACTGTAATCTGAGATTAAATATTGATTGAATAGATCATTTATTTTACAAAGTTTGTTAGCAGTAGAGAAAATAAAACATGCTATTGCTGACCAAATATTTAAGATCAAAAATATTTGTTGATTTCCTCAACACAAGAACATAAAACAGACTCAAACATAGGCTAAACTATATATTATGACCATCTTGGACTATATATGGAGTCCAGAGATTTTTGATATAGGGAATTATCTAAGCATAAGATGAAGAAAGCCAAATAGTCTTCTGTCTTTTGAGCTGGATGCTGAGGCTTTTTCAGATGTGATTTTGAAAGCAGAGCTTAAGATAGAGATAATGTATCTTGTTTACAACTACTTATGTTTCTACAGCAACATAATGCAAATAAAACAATCTGTCTAGGGATGCTCTAAATCTCTAGGGAATCTGGAAGATCCCAACAAACAAGGCTACCTCAATATTGTGTATTAAATGACTTAGGTTCCTATTTATGTAGGCTATTTAATAATGTGCTCTTTGCATTAAAGGATACATGAGCCATAATAGCATGGCTCATTGTAGCTCTCTGCAGACATTCAGGCTGTGCATTCTCAAGTTGAAAGTGATGGGACAAGAGGACACCAGTTCTGCCTATTGCATCCTTAAGTCTGTTGGTTTCAATAAAACCTTGTGTGCATTAAGTGCTGAGGTTTGGAA
This sequence comes from Crotalus tigris, assembly GCF_016545835.1. Lineage (NCBI taxonomy): Eukaryota > Metazoa > Chordata > Lepidosauria > Squamata > Viperidae > Crotalus > Crotalus tigris. The sequence continues at coordinate 1,691,369 of NW_024096618.1, read as the reverse complement.
AGAGGGCTATAACATGTTCTTTTACACTTTAATAATGCATAAAAATGTACATTATCAGGTATATGCAATATATATTTTATTGCTGCACTAGTTTTGCTGTTTATTTTTATAAACTGCTTAGTGTATACATTTTGCAGAAGAACTGGGCCATTAGTGGGTAGAATGAACATATTACCTTGTCATATAGGCAAAGCTGCCTATAGGAAATAAATCGTCATCTTATGTAATTAACCCATTTTAGTTTTTATAAATAAAATTATTAAAATTTTATTACATTTATTAAAAATATTAAACAGATAAGGAAAAATAGAAAATGCTGTGGAATTAGGAAAATATTCACTGCAAAATTGGCAATCTCTTGAGCTGTGTTCTGAACTGTTCTGTGTTATTTGCTTTACTCACATGTAAAAGCAGAATTAGAATGCATGGAATGACTGTTGATTAGTCTTTGAGTATGTACTGTACTGCTTCTCTTATTACTTAAGCTAAGCCATGGTAACATGATCTGAGGTTCAGGGATGTTAGCCTCAGTGATGTTAGCCTCAGTGCCATACCAGAGACAGGTTATGCCTTTTTGATCCTGGAGTTCTAGGAAGCCTAAAGGTCTTGATTGGCCTATCCCAGGTTACTGATGAACTTAATAGGGTTTCAGAGAAAATCTGGAGTTATTCCTGAAGCTCTGCTTCATGGTTCAGCTGAGGCCTTAATCCTGGCTTGAAATGAGCATATTCCAATAATTCTGCCTCCGTGGACTTTGCAGTCATGTGTTCTGCACAGTATCCTGGTCTTCACAGGAGTTCTGGGAGATGAACAGACCTAAGGGAGACTTATAGCCCACTAGAGAAAGATGAAAGATGATGCCAACCAGATATAGGTAAGAGCCTTTCTTAGGACTTAACATGTGATAATAAAAGCAGCAAAGTGAGTTAATAACAGAGTAACAAAATTGGAAGAGACCTTGGAGGTCTTCTAGTGCAACACCCTGCCTCAGGCAGAAAACCCTGTATCATTTCAGAGAAATGGTTGTTCAATCTCTTCTTAAAAACCTCCAGTGACGGAGCACCCACAACTTCTGTAAGCAAGCCTTTCCACTGGTTCATTGTTCTCACTGTGAAGAAATTTCTCCTTAGTTCTAGTTTCTCTCTTTCTAGATTGTTTCTCTCCTTGATTAGTTTCTATCCATTGTTTCTTGTCTTGCCTTCTGGTGCTTTGGAAAGTAGGTTAACCCCCTCTTCTTTGTGACAGCCCTTCAAATATTGGGATACTGCTATTATGTCACCCCTAGTCTTTCTTTTCACTAGACTAGAGTAGTTCACTCTGCTGCTCTTATTGCATCTGCAGATACCTACCCAGTGGACCCTGTTTTGGGTTACCAGGGCACTCTTGGATAAGAAGGGGCAAAGAGAGCCCTTGCAGAGTTGCTGTGATGCCTATTCGAGCGGAGTTGAACTCCAGCTGGGCAGTCCTATGAAACTGACCAAGGTACATCCTAGTTTGATATCTGGGAAGAGTTTAAGCAATGTTATCTCATTGCTCTGGACTTAAGAAAATATTTCAACCCCTTTTGCCTAGGTCATTGTTTCTTAAAGTGTGGTATGAGGAACTTTCGATATCTGCAGAATCAAAATTATTAGCTGGATATTGAAGACTCTTGCAAAAATTTAAAACAGTGTAACTCTTCTCATTTTTTTATTCACTAAAATAGCATTTTTTCATAAATACTTTATTTATGTTAATATCCAGTGGGTTTAATTTTATTATTATTTTTTGCAATAAAATATTCCTTGAATAGATTAATTTTTAATGCAGTAAATATCAGTAAATATAATCCATACAAACAAAAGCTTCTTTGTAATTTACAAAAATTGGAAGAGATCCGGAGAACAAAAGGTTTAAGAAACATTGGCCTAAAAGTAATGAATCCTACATACAGGTACTCCTCAGGGTATGACCCCCTAATGGACCTTGCCCATTAAGGTCATAAGTCAAAACTGTCATAAAATAAATTGGACTCATTTGTGCGACATTTTTTACCACGCTTGTTAAGTGAATCAACCAGGTCATTAAGTGAAAGAAGATCAGGCTTGCTGTTTGCTTCGGTTTGACCGCCCATCAGCTGTTCTACAAGCAATCTGTAGCAGTACACTAACCTTCCAAGCAAAAACAGAGTACTGTAGAGTGAGAAAGATATTTTCACAATATCTTTGCTTTCTATAGATGTTGGTTAGTATTTCTGCAGCAATCTCAAACACATGCAAAAAACATAATACAGTATAATGCAAAGGAACTTCACTAAATTTGCTTTCTTACAGACCGGCTAGTATTTCTGCAAGCAATTCCAAGATAAATACAAACAAGCACAGTAATTAAAAAATACTTTATCTTTGTAAAGTACTTAGAAACAAGCACAGTACTATAATGAAACAAATCTTTTAAAGTACATACAAAGGCAAGTACACCTACTCCAGTCCTCAAGGCAACAGCAATGAAAGAAGCATCAAGGGCAGCAGCAAGAGATTTACTCCTCTAGTCCTCTATTTGGCAGCAGTGAGGAAGAAAAAAAAGCACACTGGTTGCTTTCATTAGTCATGTGGCCAAGGGAAAAAACTATGGGCACAAGACTAAAAATGGCTGCCATTTTAGGAATGATTGAATCCTGGTCACATAACTGCAGAGACCTCTTATTAGACACAATTTTGAACTCCTGTTATAAGTACACTTTTGGTGTACATTTATAACTTCTAACAATTGTTAAATGGCCATTCATACCTATGTGTCAAGGTCAGCTTTACTCTCTGTAGATGCTTACCCATTTCTTGGAGACTGTTATAGTCTAGACGGGGAGGAACCAGTTCTGACTCAACACTTGTCAGACAAAGTGGCTGTGAGTTTTTGCCCCCTCCCTCCCAATCTGGAGAGGTGTTATTTATTTATTTTTTACTTTAGATGGTGTAACACTCTTCCAGACAGAATTAGTACAGTATTTGGGTTTCATTCTAGACTCGTGGCTCCTGCTGGAGGAAAAATACCTTTGCACAAATTCATGTTTTGTGACTCATGCCCTGGACACTTCCTGATTAGTTTATTGCAGTATGCTCTGCATGGGACTGCCTTTGAAGATCATCCAAAAGTTATAAGTGGTCCAGAATGCAGCAGCACATGCAATTCTAGGCACTCTGCTGCTATTGCAGGACTGCTGACTGTCAGTTTATTTTTAGGAACAATTCAACTTGCTGGTTATCTCCTTTAAAAACATGAACGCCACAAGGCCAGGCTTTTTGCAGAACTGGTACCTCTGAGGATATCTGCCCATTCCCACCAAGCTAGATCAGATGGGCATGTTCCAGGTCCCCCCCCCTAAATGTTGTAATCTGATTCAGTATTATGGTTGGAAGAACAGCCAGCCAAATGTTTAGATTAGATTTGGTATTTTTTTTATTAAAGACCTGAGATAGGTAGATGCTGTTTAATAATAATAAAGCTACAGGCTATAAGCTGTTCCAAGTAAAGCTGTACCTTTTGCGGTTGATTAATGGTGATAAATTTCATTTGGTCTATCTTATAGATCAATGGTTCTTAACCTTTTTGAACGAATCGCCCCCTTGAGCCAATGAGGAAGTTGTCATCGCCCCCCTCCCCCAACATAACCTCTCAATCACAACATAGGAAATAATTCTTCAATTTATGCAAACACTTTTTTTGTTTTCTTTAAAATTGTCATCAGGACTTATCGATGCAAATAATTTATTTCCAGTCTTTTTCCCATATCTCCCATATTCCGGCCAATGGCGCGCCACTGTATTGGTAGAGGCTGCTGCACAATGCGCATGAAGATAAGCGATGCATATTCACATATGTACTGCGTTCTGTACTGAAGCTAGCTGGAGGAACATTTGAAAACACAATTCAATCCACTAATAGCGAGCGATCTGATGTTTCTGTACGACAGATATGCAGTGATTCACTGTACGAAAAAGTCTCAAAAGTGTCCCCAAAACGTCTCACTTCATCGCCCCCATATCGCCCCCTTTTCGTTCCTTTGCCCTCGTGTCGCCCCTTTTCATTCCATCGCCCCCCTGAAAAATGAAATCGCCCCTTAGGGGGCAATATCGCCCAGGTTAAGAACCACTGTTATAGATCAGTTTGATCTCTTTGGTATTTAATAAGCCTTTGTCGTGTATCAGTTTCAGTGCATCTTATTCAAATGTCCTTCAGATATTCTTCCAGTGCTCTTTTTTTCTTTTTCAGCTCTCTGAAGTTCTTGCAATATTCCACATCCTTTGAATGCTCCTTGGTATTATTATTACTCTTCTCTCTCTTCCATCCTCTCTCATTCTCTCTCTCTCTTTCTCTACTACTTCTCAGATATTTTAATCTTTGTTCTATTTGCTTCATATATCTATACATGTGTCCATACGCATGCACGCAGTAATTAATAGTACAATGGAGGTTGCATTATTGTTAAGGAATTAGTTTCATACTGAAACTGTTATCGTATAACTACTACTGTGATGTGAAAGGCAGTGCTTCTTTTGTTATTTTATATTCAGTTTTGGATGATAAGGTAAATAATTTTGCTTGCAATATTGACATCTTAAAATATTAATATTGATGGAAAAATTTTACTTTTTTCTTCTTATTTTAAGTATGTTTTCTGAGTAATAGAATGTTTATAATTTGTCATCATATTACATACATACTATTACATTGAAATGCTCATTGAAATAATACAGTATAATAAGATTTAGAACATTACAATAGAAGAGAAAAATAATTCAAGCAGAAACTAATGTATTAAAGCTTCACGTTAAGAGAAACCCAAGCTCTGAATGAGGTACTAATCCATATATAAAAATATAATCCATAAAGGGTTTCCAAATTGAATTTTTAACAATATGTTGTTATCTGGCAGGATCTGCCCTACCCTTTGGAACAGCCTCCCCTGTGAATTCTGGAAGGATCCTACCCTTTAAGCCAGTGTTTCTCAACCTTGACCATTTTAAGGCATGTGGACTTCAACTCCCAGAATTCCACAGCCAGCAATGCTGGCTGTGGAATTCTGGGAGTTGAAGTCCACATGCCTTAAAATGGTCAAGGTTGAGAAACACTGCTTTAAGCCCTCTGAAAAGCCCTTAAGAGCTGGCTGTTCCCCCAGGTGTTTAGTTAGGATATGAATGGAGTCCAAAGAATATATGGTGCAAATGTGTGGTGGAAGTGCTGCTTATTGGGGCACCATGAAGTCTATAGTAGTGTTTTATTTTCTTTGTCAATTTTGCTGTGAACTAAACAAGGTTATTGTATATAAGATGGACATCCACCTTATGTAGTATATATTGGAGGTGGTAACCTTCTGAGAGCTTTATGCAACGAAATTTCATTTTAATGTATGCCGATTAGTGTACATTCAAAGTGACAATAAAGTTATTATTCTATTCTATCCATATTATTATTAAAATAAAATTGTGGAATCTGACCTTTTTTGAGGAATATTTATTATTTGGGGCGTGGGATGGAAATGAGGAATAATTTAGATACAAGTAGTCCTCGACTCATGACCACATTTGAGTCCAACATTTCAGTTGCTAAGCAGTGCAGTTGTTAAGTGAGTTTTGCCCCATTTTACTTCCTTTTTGCCACAGGTATTAAGAGAATCATTGCAGTTGTTAAGTGAATCATGCTGACATTAAGCAAATCGGGCTACCTTCATTGATTTTGCTTCTCAGAAGCTGGCTGGGAAGGTTACAAATGGTAATCATAGGACCCTGGGACTGTGTAACTGTCATAAATTCATGCAGGTTGCCAAGTACCTGAATGTTAATTACATGACCATGTAATCAATAGTTTTAAGTATGAAAACTGGTCATAAGTCACTTTTTTCAGTGCCATTGTAAGTTTGAATAGTCACTGAACAAATGGTTACATGTCAAGGACTTACCTGTACTGTAAGCTTGGAAAAGTATTGTCCTCAATATTAAGGACTGGAATAAAAAAATATGTAGTTTTTTGATATGACTGGGGGTTTTAGTAATCAAGAACAGAAACAATATGTTTAAACTATTTTTCATAATATTTTACAAGAAAATGCTATTTTAATGCTTAATTTGATAAATTATAGTTAAATGAATAAATATATTTAGTTGTTTATGTAAATTTAGCTTATTAATTTTAGGGAGTTTTCTGTTCAATTGTTTATTTTATGTTTGTGTTTTGATATTGCAACTGCATAAATAATTTGTTCAACATTAGTTTTTTTTCTCCTTTTTTTCTATATTGTTTTATCTTTGTCTCTTTTAAAACTAATAATTAAAATGTGTATAGCTTATCTTGGGAACTATTTGGCTACTAGATTCTTCGCTATGGTTCATCCTATTCTTATAGTTTCTAATTGCTTCTACAGCGTGGTGCTATGAGACGACGCTATGAGGATGATGGTATCTCAGATGATGAAATTGAAGGCAAGCGAACATTTGATCTTGAAGAAAAACTTTCTACCAGCAAATTTAATGCTAACTTTGTAGTGTTCATGGAAGGCAAAGGTGAGTATCCTTTCTACCATATTGCCTTTCCAAGGGGAGGTTATATAGGAATATTTCACCTAACTGCTGTGACAAAGCAATTTTGTTTTCTTTATTGTGCCCAATAGCATCGATAGTTGATGCTATTGGGCAGAATGAATATTAAAATTCTAAAAAAATTCAGCCCCTTTGTTAGAAACTTGATTGATGTTTTTTATAATAATAGAGCATTTGAAAATACAAATGAAAATTATGGCAAAAATGGTACATCACAAACAGATTTTCATCTATAAGAGTGTACATAATTTTGGTAGTTTAGAATTTAATAAAGATAAAATACTGACATAACATGATGGGATAAGCAATTTTTGTCCAGTTTCTTCTTAAAAATTTCCAGTGTTGGAACTTCTGGAGGCAGGTTGTTCCACTGATTAATTGTTCTGACTGTCAGGAAATTTCTCCTTAGTTCTAGGTTGCTTCTCTCTTTGATTAGTTTCCATCCATTGCTTCTTGTCCTGCCTTCAGGTGCTTTGGAGAATAGCTTGGCTCCCTCTTCTTTGTGGCAGCCCCTGAGATATTGGAACACTGCTGTCATGTCCCCCCTCGTCCTTCTCTTCATTAAACTGGACATACCCAATTCCAGCAGCTGTTCCTTATATGTTTTAGCCTCCAGTCCCCTAATCATCTTTGTTACTCTTCTCTGCACTCTTTCTAGAGTCTCAACATATTTCTATCCCTCTGTTAATGCAGCCTAGCACTATGTTGGCTTTTTTGGCAGCTGCAGCACACTGCTGGTTCATATTTAAGTGATTGTCCACTAGGACCCCGAGATCCCTCTCACAGTTACTACAATTGAGCAAGGTAGCACCTGTACCTGTGCATTTGGTTTTTCTTACCTAAGTGTACAACCTTACTTTTTTCACCATTGCATTTCATTTTATTAGAAAGTGCCCAATGTTCAAGTCTGTCAAGATCCTTCTGTATCTTAAGCCTATCTTCTAAAGTGTTATCTATTCCTGCCAGCTTGGTGTCATCTGCAAATTTGATGAGTTCCCCATCTATCCCCTCATCCAAATCATAGATGAAGATATTGAAGAGCACTGGGCCCAGAACAGAGCACTGGGACACCCCACTACACACTTCCTTCCATGTAGATGCAGCTCCATTGAGGACCACACGCTGAATACGTCCGGTCAGCCAGCTATGAATCCATCTGGATTCACATTTTTCTATCTTATCAAGTAATAGGTTGTGGTCTACTTTATCAAATGCCTTACTGAAGTCCAACTAAATTATATCCACAGCATTCCTCTGGTTCACTAATTTTGTCACCTGATCAAAGAATGCAATTAGATTTGTCTGGGATGATCTATTTAGAACAAACCCATGTTGACTTTTGGTAATGGCTTTGTTTGCCTCTAGGTGTTTGCTGATTTGTTGCTTGACTGTTTTTTCCAGAATTTTCCCAGGTATTGAGGTCAGGCTGATAGGTCTGTAATTTCCTGGATCCATTTTTTTCCCTTTTTTGAAGATAGGAACTGCATCAGCTCTTTTCCAGTCCTCTGGTAGTTCCCCAGTGTTCCAGGATCTTTGAAAGATTTAATTCAGTGGTTCTGAGATCACATCTTCCAGTTCCTTCAGAATAAAACACTATTTTTCTCTCCCCCCTCCTCATACTGGTTTACGTTTCTGCTATGTAAGCCATATTCCAAACATTATACATTAACTTTTAGCATGAAATCTGAAAAGCAATAATAATTTATCATAAAGGAGTGCTATTCCTGCAAACCCTACAACTTAGCATGTAGTTCCTCCTTTTCTCCAGCATAGGAGATGGAGAATCCACCAATGGATTTGCTCTGCCTTCCTGCCCATTAGATCAAGTCAGTCAAACTTGCTACGCCCGTCCTGGACTAGGACACACCCAGTCTTGACTTGATCTTCAGCCCAGACAGACGTGGCAAGTTTGGCTCCCAACCTAGGCAGGTAGAGCAAAACCATTGGTGAATTCTCCCTTATTTCCTCAGCCCCAAATAGTTTTCTACAGTCTCCTGAGTAGCACTGGGATCAGCGCTACCCCAGTCTGACTGTCGGAGGTTTGGGCTTCTTCCCCAATCCTCAGGGAGAGCAGAGGCTTCCGCTCTCCTCCTCCTCGCATTTTGCAGCACTGGGATCAGTGCTGCAGTTGGGACCCCCCCCCCTCAGCTTCTGGCCTTTCACAGAGGCCTCGGATAACTACCTTCGCTTCTGGCCTTTCTCAGAGGCCTCAGGTGCCTTTCCCTTGTGGCCGGAGCATTGCGGCCGCCAGTTTGGAAGCCGCATGGCGATTCGCTGCGGCTGAATTGGCCGGATTTGTTGGTGTGTGGTCACCCTCTTAATCGTTTCTTCAGCTCTGCGGCTACTCCGGACTGCCGGGGTTTGTGCAGGCTATTACCTGCTGACTTCCTGATGTCTGTTACAGCCTTCAATTGCTGCAGCCGCCATTTTGGACCACGTGGCTGCCGCCGCCGTCCAAAGGAGACAACAGGTGGGGTGGTGGTGGTATTCCTTTTCTTCAGTCTTCAGTCCTACTCCTTCTCTGCTTCTCTCCCTTAAAATTTGTCCTGCCCTCTTGGCAATCCTACAAGAGTGTTGAAAGGGTAGCGGCTGCCATCTTGGAGGGCTTGCATACCCGGGTACATATCTCTCCCCAGGTATCAGGGCACAGGGTGCACAGAAGCTCCTCCTCCTGGAGCTCCGGGCTGCCATACTATCAGGGGAGCTTATCTTAGTTACTAGACACTGTATGCCTTAGGCAGTGGAGCAGGTCAGCAAGGTCCGCTGCATAACATAGGCCCAAATACAGGCCTCAACCTGGTGCCTCATCTCCCTCCTGCCACCATTCAGCAGGCTGCGTACATGATAGCGGTTTTCACGTGAGTGATTTACCGCCTCCGCAGAGTCCACCTGCCGCGCAAAAGTGCTGACACTCATCAACTTGCTGGCCTTGTCACCACTGCACGTTCTACGAGCAGGCAGGCTGTCATCACTCACGTGATTTTGCCGCGGTCGTAGACACCACCAGACCCCAGGGTCAGTTACCGGTCAGGTGGCCAGGGAAGCAGGGTGAACCTTAGCATTCCCCTGCTCCAGCTGCATTAGTCTAATCCACCAATTGATCTGCTGCCGGAGTTCCCTCTCAGCACTACCTGAGATAACTCACATCAGGATGGAGGAAACCACAGTTCCCCAACCTAAGGAGACCACCCCTCCATCCACTAGCCGAAAAAGGCACAGGTCCTCCAACCAGGAGACACAGGCAGGATCAAGACCAAGGCTAAGACCATCTCTGGAAAGAAGCCTTCGAAATTGGCAGAGAAGCAGGCCAGCAAGAGGCACCAGGCTTTGGAGAAGGAATTTTCCAAAGCACAGAGGCAGGCCTGGGCGGAGGCAGAACAGACAGTGGCCTCGTTCTTTGATCTCCTGCTGGGGCCCTCGACTTCTGCTCAAGGGGTCTGGTCACCGGTGGGGATTCCCACACACCTCTTCTCCTGGGGCGGATCAAGGTCCCACCATCCACCAACCATCAGTGGCCCCGCAGGTCCCACAATCAGATCCGGAGGCCACTTTCACGCCAACAGCTGCTGGGCTCAGGGTAGCTGAGCCCGAAATCATTCCTTTTGATGATCGCCTTCAAGCCTTTATTTCCCAGGCGATTGACCGAGCTCTTGCAGCCAGATCCTACCACATGCCCAGGACCGAGTCAGTGGCATCCTTTCCCCCATCCTACTCTCTCCAATCGGGAGCACCTGAGTACCACGGGCCTCCCTCACATCTCAATCCTCTTACAGCAGGGCATCTTCTGCAGAGTACGACCAACCAGATATACCATGGTCGAAGGAGGAGGACCCCACCCCAGACCCTCCGCCATTTGGAGGTCTCTTTAACCCGGCCCTTTTCTTGCCAGTGCTTCGCAAGGCCAGCACAACTGCCAACATAGTAGGCCCTGACCGGATCCCTCACTTGGACCATTCGCCCAGCTCAGATCCGAACCCGGTGTTCTTTGAGCCCGTTGTGACTCAACACCATGTCCCTTGTCCATCTCTCTTCTTAAACGCGGTTCGGAAGCAATGGGACTCACCTAGCACTTTCCCTCCTTCGGGAGGAACGGACAGGAAACTGTTCAGCGCAACACCAGACTTGGCTGACACACTGGAGGTGCCAATGGTGGATGAACCCTTGGCCCCTCTCTTGTCCTCGTCTACAATGTCGGGGGATATGGCCGAGATTCTGAAGGCTGAGGACAGGAAATGGCAATTGACCTTCCACAGGACTTATCAGGCGGCAACATGGGCGATAAGGGCGGCTACTTGCGCATCCTTCTTTCCTAGGACCTCTCTCCTCTGGCTCTGTCAACTACAGGCCAGGCTCCCTCCGGAGGAGATATGCACACACCAGGACCTGAGCAAACTTGTTGCAGCATTGGAATATGTCTCCGATGCAACACTTCATGCAGCCAGGTTTTCCTCCAGGACCATGGCTTTCAGTGTCACAACACGGCGAATGCTATGGCTCAAACATTGGCAAGCTGATACCAAATCCAAGTGGCATCTGGCTGCAGCTCCTTATCAGGGTGGCCAGCTGTTTGGAGAGGCCCTGGCACCTTATTTGACCGAGAATAAGGATAAGCGGAAGGTGCTGACCCACCTCAGCCAGCGTGCTGACAGGCGTGCCAATCTGTTCATCTGCAGACAGTCCTTTCGGTCTGGAGCAGGCTTAGGCCCCATTCAACCTTCCTGCCCCTTCATGGCCAGACAGGATCGCCCATCTGACAGATCGGGTTTCAGACCCAGACAGCAGTCCCAGGGCAAGCGGCCCTTTCGGAGTGGGGGTCGCATTTTTAGAAGTTCCAAGTGACTCTCAGGCTGCCCCTCCCATAGGTGGCAGACTGGCCCTCTTTGTCCACCAGTGGGAGGCCACCACCACAGACTCCTGGGTTCACCAAACCATCCAGTACGGCCTGTCCCTAGAATATCGTGCATAGCGTTTGTACCCTGGGTCAGACTGCATTCCAGGAATCTCCAGTGGTTCCTGCTCCCTTTCCAAAAGTAAGGCACCAGCTCCTCCAACTTAAAGGTAAGGGTCACTCCCCAGACCTTGCGGTCTCTCAGGTGGTGGTCCTCACCAGCTGTAACCAGAGGGTCCTTCTTCAAGGAACCCATTCGGCTCACGCTTACAACAGATGCCAGTCTGTTTGGTTGGGGAGTGCACCTTTGGTCGCAGTTGGCTCAAGGGCGGTGGTCCCGGTCAGACCTGAGGCACAAATCAATTGGTTGGAGCTCAGAGCCATACACCTGGGTCTCCGCCACTTCCGCAACAGGGTTGCGAGGCAACATGTGCTGGTCCTTACGGACAACGTGGTGGCAAAGGCCCATGTGAACTAGCAGGAGGTACCCGTTCCAGGACCCTCATGGCCGAGGCCCAGCTGTTGGGCTCCTGGGCAGAGACCAACCTCGCCTCCATCAGGGCCGACCACATCTTGAGGGAGACGAATCGACAGGCGGACTTCTTGAGCAAGTTGACAGTGGACCACTCAGAATGGCGCCTGCACCCGGACCTTTTCAGGGAGATATCAGACAGGTTTGGCCTACCGGTCATAGACGTGTTCACCTCTCCAGCGAACTCCCAAGGTTCTTCTCCCGATTCCCATCTCCGGGGTGGAGAGAGCGGACGCTCTTCAAGGTCCATGGCTGGAGGGTCTGCTTTATGCATTTCCTCCTCTCCCTCTGATTCCGGCGGTCATCCGCAAGCTCCTTTAGGAGAGGGCGGAGGTGCTCCTCGTGGCTCCGTATTGGCTACGGAGGCCGTGGTTTGCCGATCTTGTGAACCTCTCCAGGTCTCCTCCATGGAGGATTCCTCCGGGTCGCATTTCTCTCAGCCAGGGGGTCCTGCATCATCCAGACCCCCAGTGACTTCAGTTGATCGCCTGGCACTTGAATGCTGGATCCTGTCTGATGAATCCTGCTCTCCAGGCGTCATCTCCATGATTCAGGCCCCCCGAAGGCCTGCAACCAACCGTATCTATGATTCCACATGGAAGAATTTCTGTCATTGGTGTGAAAGACATCATTTGCCTATCTCAGATTTGACTGTTCCAAGGATCGTGGACTACTTACTGGAGGGTCTTGACAGGGGCTTGGCGCCTAATACCATACGTAGACAGGTGGCGGCACTCTCCATCATACTTACCTGTGACAACTCGATGCCTTTAGGTCAACATCCTTTGATACGCTCCTTTATCAAGGGTGCCACCAACACCAAGCCCCCTGTGGTTCATAGGTATCCCTCTTGGGAGTTGCCGTGGGTCCTACGGGCCCTCACCAGGACGCCCTTTGAGCCTCTCAGAACCTGTGACCTACAGTCCTTGTCCCTCAAGGTCGCCTTCCTGTGGCAATTACATCTGCCAGGTGGATTTCTGAGTTGGCAGCGCTTTCCATCAGGGATGACCTATGCATTTTTCATCGGGACCAGGTGGTCCTTCGCTTGGACCCAAAGTCAACACTTTGTTTCATAGGGCTCAGGAAATCGTCCTTCCAGATTTCTGCCCTAATCTGTCTCATGACCTGGAACGGCAGTGGCATTCTCTGGATGTCCGCAGGGCCCTCTGCTGCTATATCAAGCGGACGGCAGCCTTCCGCAAGTCTGAAGCCCTCTTTCCTTTCATCATTCTTCTATGGGAAGGAGGGTGTCTGCCTCTATGATAGGCAGATGGATCAGGGCTTGCATTGCGGGAATGTACCAGTCGCATTCCCTGCCGGTTCCAAGTTGTGTCACGGTGCACTCAACGCGCAGTGCAGCTAACTCCATGGCATGGGCCACTCAGGTGTCCATCGAGGACGTTTGTAGAGCGGCTACATGGTCTTTGCCTTCACCTTTCGTGAGGCATTAAAAACTGGACAGGTTTGCCTCTGCGGACGCCTTCTTTGGTCGGAGGATCCTCCAACAGGTAGTATCTAGGGACGAGACACCAGACCTGACTGCTTCCCTCCCACAGGGAGAGTGAGACTTTGGTATGTCCCATTGGTGGATTCTCCATCTCCTGTGCTGGAGAAGGGGCGTTGTCTTACCTGAACGCCTTTTCTCAGCACGGAGATGGAGAATCCATTCCCACCCATTTGGGTCTGCCAGGTCCAGTGTTAGGGTTCTGGGAGCCAACACGTCAGACTGTAGTCAGTGGCTTTCGCCCTCGTTAAGACTGGGTGTGTCCTAGTACAGGACGGGCGTGGTAAGTTTGACTGACTTGATCTAATGGGCAGGAAGACAGAGCAAACCCATTGGTGGATTCTCCATCTCCATGCTGAGAAAAGGCGTTCAGGTAAGACAATGCCCCTTCTCTTCACAGCATTGGGATGGAAGATAAAATGCTGCAGTTCGCTTTTCTTAGTCCTTTTGAGGGACCAATTGTCTTGTGTGCTCTTGCTTCCAGTCCTATTGATTAAACAAACCATGTAGGAGGAACCCAAAGACAGGCCTTCTATGTTACTACATTTTCTCATTGGAATATTATCTTCCAGGGATTTATAGGACCACCATCTTACCTACCTTCCACCATTCTTTAAAAATTTGGCTTTTTCTCCGGCCTTGAGTTACAATAGGGATCACTTTAAGCTGGATGAGTATATGGAAGGATGGCTCTATTCTTTCAGACAGTTGTTGTTTTATATATAGTTGTAGTTTTATGTAATGTTGTTCTTCTAACTTGGTAAAGTCTCGCAGAATAATTTTGGAGTTGGATGACCTGAAAATGTAACATAGTTGAGTTTCCATATTCATCATACATTCTGTTTTTGCTGTGGCAATTATGACATTTATCATACTAAAATTCTGGCTGCCACTCACAGCATTCACCCTGAGTGATGGTGAGGCACATGCATCTTCTATACATAATAAATAGGATGGCTTGTGATCTTTGTGTTATATGTGTCTGTGTTAGATACTCTTAACTTGACCTTAAGTGTATGTATAACTGTTTAAGCATGTGTAGAAAACATGTAGGGCTATATGATGCAGAGGACAGATTTTCACAGAATTTCAGAAGTTTTGCAGGGAATGTTGATATATAACCCCTGCAAATACAGAGTTCAAACTATAAATGAATACATTTTGACTTCCATATATTCTTAAAAAAGTAAGTTCCTTTCAGTCTATGTGTGCACCATTTCCATATAGATTGCAAGTACTTTTGAAATCTCCTTTAATAAATCTATTAAATTAGAATGTAATAAGGGGAAACATTCCTGTTCTCCTTAGTAGCTTCATCTGTGCAAGCATGGCATAAGTAACTACAGCAGCCTTTCCAACAGAATAGTTTTAGCACTTCTGGGGCAAAAATTATTGGGATATAATTAATGAAGTATGGAGATTAGAATTCTAATAGTATTTCATGTGTTAGCTTGACATTAGTAATGTTAATATGTGATCTGTGGAATGCTATTATTTGGGCTAGTAGAAGATGATGAATTGTTAAATTAAATATCCAAAATGATACTTGAAATTATAAAAATTTTGGAGCAGATCTCATTTCTGATATCTAAATAAACTAGTGATAAAATATTGTACTTCTCTTCTTAATCTTGCTTGAATTAAGATTTCCAGATTGATCGATTTTTATTTTTACTCAATTTACATGGCCGTCCATCTGCTTTTCTCTGTATATGAAGTTTTAAGCATATCTTTTCACAACTTCCAGCGAATATGTGCAAGCAATTGCTGGGGGAACAAGGAAAGAGGCATTTTATAAGAATGCTTTTGTTTGGGTTGTTTTTGTTTTGTTCTTGTTTAACCATTGGAAAAGAATCCTTATTCAGTTTATGTTGAAGAAATGAGAGGTAAGAAGTTAACATGGGAGTTTTCTTTTACTCTTTGAATCTCCTATTTATTCATTCATCCATTCAATTTCTATAGCCACCCATCTAAGTCAATGATTCTGGGTAGCTTACAATTCAAAAAATGTATTACAGTTTAAAATACTAAAAACATTTTGAAACAATAAAAATACTAAAAACATCCAAATTAAAGTATACAGTGAGGGGAAAAAATATTTGATCTCCTGCTGATTTTGTATGTTTGCCCACTGACAAATAAATGATCAGTCTATAATTTTAATGGTAGGTTTATTTTAACAGTGAGAGACAGAATAACCACAAAAAAATCCAGAAAAACACATTTCAAAAAAGATATAAATTGATTTGCATTTTATGAGTAAAATAAGTATTTGATCTCCTATTAGTCAGCAAGATTTCTAGCTCCCAGGTGTCTTTTATACAGGTAAAGTAAAGAGAGTGCTCCTTATCTCAGCTTTTTACCTGTATAAGACACCTGTCCACAGAAGCAGTCAATTAATCAGATTCCAAACTCTCCACCATGGCCAAGACCAAAGAGCTGTCCAAGGATGTCAGGGAGAAGATTGTAGACCTACACAAGGCTGGAAGGGGCTACAAGACTATCGGCAAGCAGCTTGGTGAGAAGGTGACAACAGTTGGTGTGATTATTGGAAGAAATGGAATGGAAGAAACACAAAATAGTTGTCAATCTCCCTCAGTCTGGGGCTCCATGCAAGATCTCACTTCATGAAGTTTCAGTGATCATGAGAACAGTGAGGAATCAGCCCAGAACTACACAGGAAGATTTTGTCAATGATCTCAAGGCAGCTGGGACCATAATCACCAAGAAAACAATTGGTAACACACTACAGTGTGAAGGACTGAAATCCTGCAGCACCCGCAAAGTCCCCCTACTTAAGAAAGCACATGTACAGGCCCATCTGAACGTTGCCAGTGAACACCTGAATGATTCAGAGGAGAACTGGGTGAAAGTGTTGTGGTCAGATGAGACCAAAATCAAGCTCTCTGGCATCAACTCAACTCGCCGTGTTTGGAGGAGGAGGAATGTTGTCTGTGACCCCAAGAACACCATCCCCACCATCAAACATGGAGGTGGAAACATTATGCTTTGGGGGTGTTTTTCTGCTAAGGGGATAGAACAACTTCACCACATCAAAGGGACGATGGACGGGGCCATGTACCGTCAAATCATGAGTGAGAATCTCCTTCCCTCAGCCAGGGCATTGAAAACGGGTCGTGGGTATTCCAGCATGGCAGTGACCCAAAACACATGGCAAGGCAACAAAAGGGTGGCTCAAGAAGAAGCACATTAAGGTCCTGGAGTGGCCTAGCCAGTCTCCAGACCTTAATCCCACAGAAAATCTGTGGAGGGCGCTGAAGGTTCGAGTTGTCAAATGTCAGCCTTGAAACCTTAATGACTTGGAGAGGATCTGCAAAGAGGAGTGGGACAAAATCCTCCTGATATGTGTGCAAACCTGGTGGCCAACTATAAGAAACATCTGATCTCTGTGATTGCTACCAATTACTAAGTCATTTTTGGGAAGGGGTCAAATACTTATTTCACTCATTAAAATGCAAATCAATTTATAACTTTTTTGAAATGCGTTTTTCTGGATTTTTTGTTGTTCTTTTGTCTCTCACTGTTAAAATAAACCTACCATTAAAATTATAGACTGATCATTTCTTTGTCAGTGGGCAAACGTACAAAATCAGCAGGAGATCAAATAATTTTTTCCTTCACTGTACGTAGCAGCAAGGTACTTGGCCAGTAAGCAATACAGTCAGGAAAAACAGGGCCCATAACACATTCAGCACCCCAAGCATGGTAACATAGGTTTTTAGGGGCTTAGGAAAGCCTAGTAAAGTTGGAGTCATTCAAATCTCCGAAATGAGGCTGTTCCATAGAGCAAGGCTTTTCAACCAGTGGTATGGGTACCACCTGTGTACATTGGCACCTGGCAGGTGGTACGCGACCATCCTAGAAAAGTAGCGGGGGGGGGGGAATGAGCTGAACCAGTGGAAGCATCGCACAAGCCTGAGTGAGAGATGGCTGGAGCTGCAGGGCTGTCAGGGCTCAGCAGAAGCACCAGGATCAGTGCCAGGCTCCAGCTGGAGCTCGGCGCTGATCCTGGCACTTCTGCTGAGCCCAGAAGAAACGCCGATCAGTTGGAATGTTGCAGCATCTCCAGAGTCTTGTGATTTACATTCAGATGCTTGGCAACTGATTCATATTTATGACGGTCACAGTGACCCAGGGTCATGTGAAGTGACCAAAACCTGCTGCAACCACCCAGCAGACGGGGGGAATAAAAACCAAACACCCCCCACCCCACCCCCGCTGCCAATCCTCAACAGAAATGCTCACAACAGTGAAAACCTCGGACAGGAGGAAGAGCACCGCTGGGCTGGCAGGCAGGCATCTTGCTCGGCTGTGGCTTGGGGGACACTTTTTTCAGTGCCATTGTAACTTCGAACAGTCACTAAGCAAACTGTTGTAAGTCGAGGACTACCTGTACTTCATCACTTTTTTCTTTTGGGGGGGTCATTTTTTGACACCTTGCTAGGCGACTGATGGTACTTGGTTATTGCCATATCCTAAAAGTGGTACAGTGGGTGAAAAGATTGAAAAGCTCTGCCATAGAGCAGGGGCCACTGTGGAAAAAGCTCATCTTCTGATCTCTGCTACTTGACACTCTATGACTAATGGGATCTGCAGCATGCCCATTCTGTTAATTCTAATTGTACAAGTAGAGAATCTTAGAAAAAAGAGATTTTTCCGGTACACCAATCTCAAGCCATCTAGATATTTAAAGGTAACCACCAGCACCTTGACTTGCACCCGGAAGCACATTGGCAACCAGTGCACAGAGGTGGAGTTACATGTGCCTTGTATCTGGCACATTTACCGCACACACAGCCGTATTCTGCATTAGTTGAAGTTTTCATGGTCTTCAGGGCAGCCCCATGTAGAGCATGTTAACAGTTGTCTAACTTAGAGGTTACAAGGATGTGAGTTGCTGTGTGCAGGACCTCTTGGCATACCAAAGGTATGCAAAGGCCCTCCTAGCCACATCTGCCACCTGCTCTTTGAACAGGAGCCATGAGTCCAGGCCATATTGTAGTTAAAAGCCATATTTGAAACTGAAATGAATAGTTCATTTGTCTTGTGTTTGGATAATTTTTCCTTCTGTTGTAATAAAAAATTATAATTTTGACAGAATTTTAGGTCACACAAGTCTTTGGGACTCTTACGGTGCCCCAGGTTATATATATCTGTTATAGTGGATAATGTGGCTAAGAATTTTCATATGTCTCTTTGTCCAGCTCAATTATACACTTAAAATATTTATATCTTACCTATTTTTCCACAACAGTTCTGGATAATACATAGCAGGTATGTTTAATAAATAAGCCAGCTCTTCATTAGTATATCAGTAAAGTTATATTTCATTATCTGTGCCAATAGAATCCTAAGTTTGCTAATAACAATTTTTTTCCAAAAATAGGGAAGTAATTAAGTAGGCAAAATCATTTCATTTTTCCCTCCTATCTTTTCATTCCAGCTCTCTTTTGGGGTTTCTCTAACCAGCCTTTTTTTTTTTTTTTTTTTTCTTGAACAGACTTCACTGCGGAGTACATTCAGCGTGGTGGCTTAAGAGATCCTTTGATCTTCAAGAATTGCGATGGTCTTGGAATAAAGTGAGTGGTGGAACAATAACAATTTGATATTAAACAAAGTCACTATTTTCCCTGATGAGATAATGTGTTACTGGGCCAGAATGCTTTGTTTGTGCTTTCCCAAGTTTCTGAGAATTGCAGATGGGACTAGCATAGGAAAAGACTCAACTGACTATTCTAAAGCTTATTTTAATGCACATAATATTGAAGTTAAAGATAATCACATGCATTCAAATTAGATGCCATATTTAGTGTAAGATCTATTGAGATTTTAAGGTTTCTGATCATAATTTGTGAGTCCACTTTTAGTTACTGTAGAAATAAAATGTTTTGGGGGATCAGGCCAGATTTTTGCTGCCTGCTTCATTATGACTGGCCAGTTCTATCAGAAATAGTAAATCTATGTAGAAACTATTGCCTCATTTCAGTGAGGAATGATATATACCAGTTTGAAAGGGTACAATCCTGTCCTTAAAATGCCTTCCCTCCATCTGAAGAGGTTGACAAATGTCATCCAGTCATGAATTTTGGAACAATGTGATAGATAACATAAATAATGCAACTATATGTGTTAACTTGGAGGAAGCCAGTTATCTCTAGACCAATGTTATGCAAACTGGAATCTGGACTTAGCACTGAATCCCAGCATTCTTAGGTTGATAGTCTTAAAGCCTCATTGTTTTCTTGACTGTATTTGCCATTCAGCCAGCTGATGAGAAACAAATTGTAAACAAATAGCCTAAAGAAACTTCAAAAGTTTGGCATTTCTATAAGAGATTTGCAAGAAAAAACATTATCAGGAACAGTGAGAACTTTGGGTATTTAGTAAAAAGAATAGAAGGCTGTAAGATAGGGGTGTCAAACTGCTGGCCCGCAGGCCGGACACGTCATGAGGAAACCGTGCCCACCCCATTGCCAGCAATGGAGAAAAAGCTCCGATACGTCATGCAATCCCACATGACGTCGCAAGTTTGACATGTCTGCTATAAGAGGACACAATTGCTGTCTTTAAGTGTCTAAAGAGTTGTCAGGACAGGATTGGTCCAGAGGATAGGATATCCTAATGATAAGAATTGTTCAACAGTGAAGAAGACTGCCAGTGAAGAAGTTGATTCCAGTAAAGGGTTTGAACTAGATTGACAAGGACCCTTCCAAGTCTTACATCCTGTGATTTTCATTTTTTTAATAATAGACTATCTTTCTTGCTAAAATAAACAATCCTCCCATAAAAGCAGGTACTTTCAATAATAATTCATTGTTTTGATCCCATCAAAACCCGTTTTGTTAATCACTGAGGCAGTTATTTTTTTTTTCTTAATTGGGCAGGCATGTTTGAGGATCCGTGCTGTTGATCCAGTTGCATTGGTTCAAATAGAACCCTCTACTTCAGGGGTGTCAAACTGCCGGCCCGCGGGCTGGACGCGTCATCCGGAAGCCGCGCCCACCCCATTGCCGGCAATGGCAAAACAGTTCCGATACGTCTCGCAACGTCACATGACGTCGCAAGTTTGACATGTCTGCTCTACTTGGTGTTAGTTAATTTAGTACTACATTGTGTATCTGTTGCTTTTTCTACACATTTTTCAAGGATAATTTCCCCATTGAGTGCATTGCAGTAGTTAAGAGAAAATGTAAGCAATGCATGAATAACTACTGCCATATGTGATTGTGGCTAAGGAAGAATTGTTGCTAATGCATTAACTGTAGTTGTCAAATGGCTCTTAGCTGTAGTTCACATCTGTTATTATTAAGGATCAAACAGCAGACTATGGATCTGTTTTTAAAGGGAGTGCAGCTTCTTCCAAACCAAGACTGAACTTCAATTCCTCGAATGCAGTTTTGTATCCGTCAACAGGATTCCCATTTTGCCTGGATTGAATATCAACTTTCTCCTTTATTCAGCCCATTCAGCTTAGATAACGTTTGAGGATACATACTGCTTTCTTGAAATTGAACTATTAGAAGCAATTGTTCTGAGCATCTTCATATAAATAATAAAGGCAGGATAGAAATAAAGTAAGTTACAGTAGACATTAACTGGATCTTGCTAGAAGAAATTATTAGGAACCAGCAGATGGCAGAGTTTGACCATTTTATCCAGTTGTTCGCTCTGCTAAAGTTTTATTCAGGGCACTGATGTAAAACTGACTAGAGAGTGATGTCCCTGGCAACCAAGATAAATAGACTTTGCTCACTTTCAGATCATTAGCTCCACCCACGCAGAATACGAAATCCAGCATATAGCATTCAACATGGGGCCAGGTTTGGAAAGGTTTTTTTTTATTATCCTGGAAGACACAAAATTGTGAGCAGCTTCTAACTTGGCTGCCTCAGTAATTCATTGAAATCCTCAGGACAAGAATTTTAAGAAATGACTTGACTACCTTAATAGGAAGTTTTTAAGATAGTGGGATGTAAAGTATACTGATACCATCTCTATATTAGCCTGGCCACCCATTGGCTGTCAAAGGGAATATCTAGATAATTAGCAAGAGTTCCTATAAATCACAACCATCCCACATCTAATCCTAACCTAGTAATATTATTGAACAGCGTAGAACAGAGGTCCCCAATCTTTTGGGCACCAGGGACCGGTTGCATGGAGAGAGGTTTTTCCAATGCTTTCTCAATCCATTTTTTTCTCTTTCAGTTACTCAGTTACATAATCAATTTACAATTTTTTCCACATTCATGCACTTGCCTTACAATGAGATTTTCTTCCCTAGTAGACAAGGAAGAAAAGGCTTCACTTTCTTATAATACAGTTAGGAGACCAAAGCTAAGTAGTAGAGGTAAAATTCAGTGTCAACAGGTAGATTAGATACATGCTGAATCTGTCTATGAGGTGTATATTGGGTAAAGACTGCATATGCGTTTTAACAGGATGTGCATTCAGGTCCTGAATATTTGAATTGCACTTCCTAACACAAACAAAAAGCCAACTATGAATCTTGTCTAAATGTTAAAGAATTTTCAATACTTCACTTGATATGAAGAGCATCTCATTTCACATTCCTATGTGTCGTAAAGCAGAAGTTTCATGTTGTCAGTGCTCAATCAATAAATAAGACAACGTGGAATTTTACAAGCCTTGATAGTATAAATATTACAGAATTGTTCAAAATTCATCCACTACCTCTTTGCAGCAAGAGCTGCTTCAGCCAAGAATGCAACCACTTATCCACAGTTCAAGTGCTTCTTTACTGAAAAAGTTTATTCAGAGAAATAAAATAGTAAATTTTCAAAGAAAAGTAAGAAATTGGGCTTAGTTATATCTCTGGTTTTTCATGATGGATAGTTTTGAAGCAGACTTGTAAGAGAGATAGATAAAAGACTCACATCATTAAACTGTGCACAGGGAATACTGACAGCGTGACTGCTACACATTTTTTTCTGTTTCAGGATGCCAGAGCCAGACTTTAGTGTGGGTGATGTACGACTCTACGTAGGTAATTATGCATTTTTCTTCTAAATTAAACAGGCGGGTCAAGATAAAAGCTGGTATGTAATTTATGTGTAGAATTTAATTTTGGCAGAACTTTTAAATTGTGAATCCCTGGCCTTGAAAGAAAAAAAATTGAAAAATGTTTGTTTTAAATTAAGCACCTCTAAATCAGAAAGCCTTGGATAATTATTCTGTATCTTGTCCTTTATAGCCCTTTATCTCCCCTCACCCCTTTTTAAAAACCATGTTTTATGTGTCTTCCTGCCTCTCTTGGGCTAGACTATATTACCGGAAATTAATTAATTATCTATTTATCTTATCAACCGGTAGGGAGTCGTAGGATGGTGGATGTCATGGATGTAAACACACAAAGGGATATTGAGATGACCATGGCTCAGTGGGCACGCTACTATGAAACACCAGAGGAAGAGCGAGAGAAGCTATACAATGTTATCAGCTTAGAGTTCAGCCATACCCGGCTTGAGAATCTGGTGCAAAGGCCAACTACGGTTAGTTTGGTGTTTTTCTTTCCATTGACAGTACTTTTTCTTATTTTGAAGGTCATTTAAACAAATGAGGGAATCCATAGTATTAATTTGGGTCATGGTTTAAGCCATATGGATTCAGGTAATATCTGAATAACTTATTGAGCTGCTAAATGCATTTTTAATTGTGTACTTAAAATATAAGGGGGGGGTCTTCTACAGCAATAGAAAGAGGGAAATGCTGATGGGAACTATCAAGGTTGCCATTGTAAGGGAAGGGAGGGGGATAATGTGCTTTTCTCTCTCTGTGATCATAATGTCCCAGCCTTGATCCTGAATATCAGATTGCTGGAAATCTTGGACTCAAGAATGGAGGGTTACCCTTAGGTGAGGGTTCTTTATTTTCTAAGGTCTGGACACACCACAGCATAGCAGATCTGTACACAGTGCTTTATTGCAGCACACACCTTTCCCAACAATAGGCAATTGCTCCCCACTCTGAAAGATTTTGTAAGGTTATATTTCCATCTAGCATATTTCCATGTAAGTATGTATTTAATACAATACTTAATAAAAGTTCCAAAGTCTTTAAAGTGCCATACAACCTTTGCCTTCTTCCAAAAGTTCTTACATTAATGGGGATGAAATGCTGCCTCAGTATGGTTGCTGTTTTTCTGGTTGCTGTCAAGCTCCCAGGAAAGCTCCAGGATCCAGGTAGGAATCCTGCCATGATAGATGGCTCACCTTAGCTTGTGGTCCTGGCAATTGACTGATAATCCTCTTGTCTGCCTGGAATAGCTGCCAATCTCCAGCTTCCCTATCAGTTTCCGCTTCCATATTCTGTTTTCCTTTTGGGGGGGAGGGGGCCATTTCCATTTTTTTATTAGTTTATAATATAAAATACAAACATACAAAAGCAAATAGTATGAAAAATGGGGAGGAAAAAGGGAAAAGAAGAATATAAAAAAGGAGGGGGGAAGTCATTGACTTCTAACTCCCTTTGGTGCAGTAGAATAAGATAATAACATCAAACCTCAACTTTTTACTTTTACATAATACTGTAAACTAGAAGGCCGTGAATTAAGATTTGGATGGCATGCTTATTTATGGTATGACAAGGTTAAAGTAAATATTGATTTCAACAGCCATTTTCTTAGAAGTGCCATTCTAAGATTTTGGAATAAATATAACACAAGCTTTTTTGCGAAGATGTCTGTTTGGGTATCCTTCCCCAGGAAGACTTTTTTTAGAAAAGAAATGTTAACGAAGCCGGACTAGTGGACTTATGGTAAAATAATATCTTTTAATTTTGATGATCCTACCCTCAAGTCTAAGGAAGAGCTAGAATCATAAGGACATGTATGTCACTGGTTTACATATTTACTACTGAAAGAAAGATTTAAATTAGACAAAAAGAGTTATGGGTTTGACTTTGTTAAAAATGAATTGGAAATTTTACTGTGTGGTAGTGATGAACATATTATTACTAAGATCTATAAAACATTATTGAATTTGAATTTGTAAAAGTGAATATGTAAAGCATTGTAAGATTCAGTGGGCAAGGAACTTTGGATATAATGTAATGCTTAAACAATGGGAGAATATGTGGATGAAAGGTTTAAAATTTACACTAAATTATAATTTAAAAGAAAATTTCTATAAGATGATGTACCGTTGATATTTAATACCAGAGAAGTTATCAAGAATGTATAAAGGTATTTCAAATGAATGTTGGAAATGTAAATGTAAAGAAGGGACTTTTTATCATTTGTGGTGAATATGTGTGTAGCAAAGAAATATTGGAGTAAGATTCATATTCTAATATAGAAAATTCTTAAAGTTGATATTAAGATAAAAACCAGAAACTTTTAATGGAAAAAGACTTGGGAAAAAAATTTGGAACTTTGATGTTATTTATGTTGACGGCAGCAAGTCTACTTTATGCACAAAAATGGAAGGACACTTCGATCCCCACAGTGGACGAATGGCTGCAAAAGTTGATGGAGTTAGCAGAGATGGCTAAAAAAAAAATTTTAATTTTTTTTTTACAAATTTTATTTATAATACAGTTAAAAATAAATAAATAAATTTAACGTAACATTCCAGTATATACATTCTTATCAGATTATTCCATTTTTTACAATCAATTCTTCATCTCTACATATACATCTAAGTTTTATATACAATACTTATTCTAAAATAACATATATTTCTATCTTAACATTCATCTTTAATCCCAACCGTCCTCTTCAAATTCCTCCAGCGGTAAAATTTATCCCAGGTTTCATAATAAACTGATCCACATTTGTCTTTTAATATCATTGTGAGCCTGTCCATTTCTGCACATGCTAATATTTTATGTATTAACTCTTCCTCTGTGGGCATTTCCTTGCTCTTCCATTTTTGCGCTAAAGCAAGCCTAGCTGCAGTCAGGATGTGTAGCAGCAGGTAGATTGTTCCCTTATCGTATTTTTCTGTCATTATTCCCAACAAGAAGAGTTCAGGTTTTAACTCTAAGTCCAGTGTTGTTATATCCTTCAACCAGTTTCATGTCCTGTTCCAATACTCACGAGTCTTTGGGCATTCCCACCACATACGGTAATATGAACCTATTGCTGTTTTACATTTCCAGCATAGGGGTGAGATGTTTGAACCCATTTTGGCTGCAGAGATGGCTAAATTGACTGCTTTGATAAAAGAAAAAAAAAAAGTACTTTTATTTCTACTTGGAAACCGCTTCTGGACTTGAGATGGAAAAAAAATGAAACTTTAATTCTGGGTTTTACCAATTAGATAGATTTGTTCTTATCCCTTGTTTTCCTGCACGCCGCTTCCCTTTGTTGTAGCCTTTTCTTTTGTAAGCCAAGAGTCTGGGGGGGGGGGCTATGGCTGCCTCTGGACATTAGGACATCCTTGAAAACAACAGGGTGTGGCTCAGTTATTATAGGCAGTTGGAATACTGCTGGCATAGATGTTTTGGAGTAAAGTTGTGAGTGAATAAGTGCAAGATAGAAGTAGAATGGGAAGCATTTCTGCCTGGCTGCATTTGCTTTGGGTACAGTCTCAATTTAAGTTTGAGTTTGGGGAACAAGAGTGTGAAGATGAGCCTTTCACATGGTTGCACAATCCTATCGGCTTCTCTTTTTCCTTGAGGTTAGCATGGCCTTCTCCTTTCTGTCATTTAAAAAATTAGTTAAGGGCTTCTATTAAAATTGGCTTTTGACAAATACAGCGGTAAAAATGGTGGTTCCCCTGTATGATCTCTTAGCAATTGTTCTTCATATCGGTATATTTTATTTTGACTGCATTTTGTCAGGATTTTGAATGTGCTTTATGTCTTAACATTTGTTGATTTTATAGGGTAGGTGATAATATGATATATGGAATCTTTGATGCTTGCTGAGCTTGGTTGTTTGCTTGCAGATGTTTTATTATCGGACTAGGTAACATCATCAGTGCTGGCGAATGTTGCATTTGCTCCTTGTTTATACATAGTAGATTTATTTATTTATTTAAAAGATTTCTACGGCCATCCATCTTAAGCAACTTACAACAACCATAAAAATAGTAAATAACCATAAACAGAAAACAATAAAATAATACCCCCGTGCCATAATCATACCCACTGGGATGCCTCACAGCAAGTTCGCCTACCCTCCTTCCATGCCTACTAGCAATGTAATCCCAGCACTTCAGTCAAAAGCCAAGTCTTAACAGCCTTCCAAATGGCTTGAAGGGTGGAGACCTGGCAAATTGCCAGCAGGACAGTGTTCCACAAGGTAGGGCAGCCATGGAAAAGACATCCTTCCAAAGTCCTGCTAGACAGCAAGATTTTAAGAAGGGGACTTGGAGCATGCTCACCCTCTCTGATCTTATAGGATGGGTGGATATTCTTAGGGAGTCCCACAGATAACCAGATCCCATGCCATTTAGGGCAGACATGTCAAACACAAGACCCGCGGACCAAATCCAGCCCCCAATTGGCCGATATTTGGTCCCCGGGGACGCCCTGGAGACGGTGAGGGACTGGCCCCCATCACCCTGGCTCCAGCCCCAGCCAGCCCGGCGGACCCCAAGGCGCGCGCACAGGAGGCAGTGAGCACACGGGGGCCGACAGCATCCAGCAGCAGGGACTGCATAGCCTGCTGTGAATACTGGATCGGCCCTCCAGCAACAGCACTGTGGCGGCATTGGTAGCACATGGAGTCGGAGGCACGTGATGCGAGCCACCGGACATGCCTATACTATCCCATCTCTTTGGTTGGAGTGCAGGTCGCCACTGGTCATCTCCTCACCCCCTTCAAGGGTCTTGCCCTTGGCCTGCGGGTGGAGCGCATTCCCCTCACACACCTCGGTACCTGCCGCAGCCGCCAACGCAGATCCATTAGGCTGTCGCCCAGAGCTGCAGGCCCACCCAGCATGAAGGAGGCAAAGCAGTCGGCTAGGAAACCCCAAGTAGAGGTGGTAGAGTACACTCAGGGCCAGCAGGCAAAAGGCCACCCCAAGCAGGGAAAGTCGGATCCCCATCAGAGTCATGGCTGCCCAGGCCCAGCAGAGATGGGGGGGAGGCATACAGGGACTGGGGGGCCATGGCACCGATGGGGATCCGGCTTTCCCCACTCTGGGTGGCCTTTTGCTTGCTGGGCGTGGGCATGCTCTACCACCTCTACTCGAGCTTGCTAGCCGTCCGTTTTGCCTTCTTTGTGCTGGGCGGGCCAGGTGCCTAATGGACCTGCATGAGCTGCTGGCAGTGCCAGCCTGAGGTGGGGCCAAATGCGTCAGGTGTGCGAGGGGAACAGGCTCCATGCGCGGGCCAAGGGCAAAATCTGCAAGGGGGCTAAGGAGATTACCAGTAGCGACCTGCTCTCGAACCGCAAGCAAAAACAGATGGGACGGAGTAGGCGTGTCCAGCAGTCTGTATCACACGCCTTTCCTACTCTGCCTTCTGCTGAAGGGCTGGTCCGGTATTCTCAGTGGGCTGCGGAGCCCCAGAGTGCACCGATCAAGGGGCCAGCATGTTGTGGCTGCTGACAGACACCGTTGGCCCGCATGGACTTGCTGGCCTCTCTGTGCGAGGGTTGATGGTGTCAGGCAGCAGCCACCCCGTTCTCTGCCTCACCTTGCCTTGCCCCACAGCAATGGCATCCCCACCCTGCCCCGCCTCACCCTGCAGGACGAGCCTCCTGCCCACTGCCCCATCTGCCAGAGACCCCCTGGATCTCCCCCAACCCTGCCTGGCCCCCACAGTCATCCCCCCATGGCCATGCCCACCCAGTCTGCCGTGACCACCACAGCTATGCCCACCAAATGCACCACGCCCCATGCCCGCCCTGAGGGCACCACAATGCTGATGCGGCCCTCAATGAAATTGAGTTTGACACCCTGATTTAGAGTGTTAAAGGTGATAACCAGCACCATGAATTGCATCCACAAGAAAACTAGGAGCTAACTATTAATGTACTTCTGTAAATAAAAATCTTAACAAAAAACCTTCACTAAAGAACTAAATATATTGTCCTTGGAGGAAATTATTCACGTTAAAATAAAAATAAGTTGTGACTGATAGCTTGCAATATGTGTGGCATAAATTACATTATTATAAATTAATTACAATATGAGAAATCAGTCTGTATTTAAATATAAGCATTAACTCTCATTCTTTTAGCAAGTCAGTTTGATCTAATTGTTAAGGTTCCAGGTTAGAAACTAGGAGTCCTGCCTTAGGCATCCAAATCTAGTTGGATGACCAGTGATTCCCTCACAGCACACAACATCAGGTAACAAGCCAATCAGTCAATGGGCCAACATTTGGTTAGTCTGAAAAAGTGGACCCTGCAGGTAAAGTGCTCGGAAGAAGAAAAAACTTGATCCTTTCATTAGCAATACTAAAGTATATTTAAGTCCATTTGACTTCCAGTGAGATGGTGATATAGGAGACTGCACGTACGTGAGCTCCAAGTGATAATTTTAAATTTTATTCCATAAATATTGGGTAGGTTTATTTTAATTGAAGCACACAGCATTAGTATCAGCTGTGGTTTGACCATGACAAGCTAAGTTTACTGCAGCATGCCAATAACAAAGATTGTAAACTAATGATGGAACTCCCAAGTATCTTATCCCACAAAACTCATTTCATTTCTCCCAACTGCAATACAGGCAGCCAGTTTGTAAAGCTGAGAGTACTTATTGCAGGAGGATGGAAGAATGATTATGAACATGAGTAGAAGGGCTGTTATTGTTATTTAAATACTTAAAATGGCCCTCACAAGAGGTAATTATTTTGACTAGCATTAGAGACTGGAGTAATAGAAGATTATAAAAAGGGAGACAGTCAAGCCAAGATTACAATTTTTTTCCCTCCAATAAGACTCTCACCTGACTCTTCTTTAGATAATGGCTCAGTTACCCTAAATGTAGGCCCTATAGTGAAGTCATCTTATGACTGTATGTTTACAACAGAGCCAATTGAAACTGGAGTAAATCCAGCCAAAGAATTTGCCTCGTGAATCAACAGTCTTTTACATTGAGTCCCATAAAGAGGAACTGGACTATGCTGGGAGGTGAAGAGACTGCACTCTGCCATCCCACACCCCCACTATGCTTCATCCTGCATCCCTGCCGCCCCAAGCTGACTTTTGCCATTGGAGTTGCAGGGACAGGGAAGTGCAAGGCGGCAGAGGTGGCAGAATGCAGTGTGGGTAAAAGGGCAAAAATGGGGGGAAGATAGGTAGGTGGAGAGAGTTAAGCAGAGCCGACTGTCACAGTGAAGGAAAAGCGTAAGATCCTCTTCCAATGACAGTGTAGTTCTGGACTAACAACCACAATGGGACTACCGAAACTACCAACACTAAGCAGTGCAGTCATGTGATGTTTTGTGCAATGACTACACCACTTAGCAACAGAAATTCCAATTCCAGTTAGGGTCTTTATGTGGGGATCTATCTTTTTTTTGTAATATTTCATCAGTATAGGTGGGAGATATTTACTTCTGACTAACTAATTCCCTTTTTTGACATTCATTGTGATTGTTACATGCATTTAAATTTCTAAGATATTATTGTATATCTTATTTCATAGCTAATTCTTCATGAATATAGAATATATCAGTGTAATAATACTAGATTGTTAATTAAAGAGTGAGTGAGTAGAGCCTCACTAATTGATACTTAGTGAAATATCATATATCTTGAACCTCGAGGTATAATCTTTCATACCTATTTAATATTTTGGCAGAAGGATATCGAACATTTGTTTGTGACAAACATAAATCTTGATTTAATACATATTTCCAGGTGGATTTAATTGATTGGGTTGACAATATGTGGCCAAGGCATCTGAAGGAAAGCCAGACAGAATCAACAAATGCTATTTTGGATATGCAGTATCCAAAAGTGCAAAAGTAAGTAAAATTTTATATATAGATCTTTCTTTTCATTGATGTGAGTTTTAAGGAAGATGTTTCTATATTGCTACCTATCCTTCTATATTTTATTGATTGTCAAAGGTCAGCAGTCTGTGCCAGATGTGCTAACATCATTCCTAAGCCCTCCAACAGTGCTAATTGGATGGATAACATCTATTAACATTGTATTGTTGAATGGCAAAATAGGTTTGTGTGAAACAGCAGGAATTATAGCAGGAAGAACTTCCTGCTTAGGGATATAGATTCCTATTACTGGCTTTCTGATACAATGAAAAGTACACATCAAGTACTAAACTTATTGTCCACTTTTCTTTCAACAGTAGAGAGTATTCTTAATACTATAGATTCCGGTAATTAATACTGTCATTCAACATGTCAGTGGCATACCAAATATTAACAATAAGCATTTATTCCATCTACACAGTGTTGCAACTTAATTCAGTAAAGTTTATGTTTTCATAATTTCTGGATTTACTGTATTTCAGATATTGCCTGATGAGCGTTAAAGGATGTTATACAGATTTCCATGTAGATTTTGGTGGCACATCAGTATGGTATCACATCCACAGAGGGGGGAAGGTACTGTGGCATTTCCAGCAATGTACTTTTTTGTGAGAAGGTTTAAGTAAAAAGGTTGTAACTGCAAATGGTCACGGTACACGGCAGTTGCTAAATGTACTTCATTTCACTTGAGGAGCTACTTGCATCTCATTTAGACATTTACTCTAGAATCAAACTTATTGGGCCGTTTTAACAGGATTCCTTAGTGTAACTAGTTATACTATGTAACTATTATATATATTATATATTACAGAGTATGTAATTAATAGAACATGAGAGCAAATTTTAAAAATGAGGAATAGTTAATGAAACAACTGCATGTTTTATTATTTACATGCCTAAGCCAGTTGATTGTAATAGCTTATATTGGAAAATAGGATACATGCAGAAAACTGTTTTTTAAGTAGATTGAAAAGATCAATCTATGACAGTGGTTCTCAACCTGTGGGTCGGGACCCCATTTGGGGTCGAACAACCATTTCACGGGGGTCGCCAAACAACAGAGTCTGCCATTTTTTCCCCCCTTTTCCTTAGCTGTGCTACTCCCTTTTATTCTATTGGCTTTTGAAAGCCAATAGAATAGACTCTCTTGAATAGAGTCTAATTCTATTGGCTTTCAAAAGCCAATAGGAGTTGTCCAAGCTGTCTCTACCCTGCTGAGCCCGCCAAAAGTCCCATTCTGCAAACAGTGCTACACCAGTTGAGTAGTCCTCGACTTACGACCAGTTGGGGGTCGCGGCATTAAAAAGGTTGAAAACCACTGATCTATGAGATCAGTGTAACTACTTAATTCTTTTTAAATAGTTACAATTTTTGCAAAGAATTTGCTTTCAGGTATAAATCTTGAAGATCAGAAAAATAATACTTTACACATCTGCTCGTGCTATTCAACTGCAGCATTCTTTTGTTATCCATTTGGCACAGAGACATTACTAGATATTTTTACTTGGTCTTATTAAAACATGGAAATTTCCAGAGATTTTTAGGCTTATTTGAAGACCTTTATATCCCTAGTTCTTGAATCATTTAATATTCTGTTTTTAAGAAAGTTAAAAAATTGAGATATCTGTTTTGTCCTACTGCAAAATTTTGTTTTCATTGTTTTAAATCATTTGTTTTGGTAATTGTACAGCCATTACTCATTTAGTGACTACCTCAGTTATTGATCACTCACAATTACAACAATAATAAATGGCGATTAAAAATTCATTTTCCAACCAATCCACGTATTTGGGCCTGACAATAAGAAGCCGTCAGAGTGAAACTGATTAAAATCATATTAGTTTCAGGCAGTTAAGAGTTCTAATTAACTAATTAAGGTCACAGAACTGAACTTGTTACCTTGTTTGCAGTTTTTAGGGAATCACTGCTATGTGGAGAAAAGCAGCCCAGGAAGACAGCTTAAGCAATCTCTCCAACCTGTAAGGGGGCAAAATGTGGGAAATGGATCAGGCACAGGACACTGTAGGAAAGAAGGAACCAGTGATCTTCGTAACCCTCTCTCTGTGTTTCAACCATGTATTCATTTAGCAATTATTTTACTTAACAACCAAGTCGTTAGAATGGAACACAGTTGTTGAATGAGGAGAAAGTGTACTAAATGATCTCTCCCATTTAAAATAACTGAATTATTTGCATTAACTGTAGGAATTAAGGAATGCATAAGGATTTTTCAATACTTCACTGAACTCCTACAGTATACATAAATGAGTAAAATCCAAGTGGCTAGTTTTCTATGGCAGTCTAAAACTGAAGTAAATAGTACAACACAGATGGCACTGTTAAAAAATGGAGGACACAAAGATTAATATACTTTAGTATCTTTATTTTTTTTTTCAAACAGCAGTTAGTTTGTTCTGCCAGGTTTAGTATATCTTTTTTGCCACATTGAATCTTTGAGGGGTACTGGCTCTGCATTGCATATGCAATACAATGTGATGTTTTGTTTTAGTTATTATATATAATATACAAATAGTCCTTAATTACGACTCATTTAATGACTATTTGAAGTTGCAACAGCGTTGAAAAAAGTGACTTACAAATGGTCCTAGCACTTATGACTGTTGCAGAATTCCCACAATCACATGATCAAAATTCAGGCACTTGCCAACTGGCATGTATTTACGATGGTTGCAGCATCCCAGGGTCATGTGATCACCATTTACAACCTTTATTTCTGACAAGCAAAGTCAGTGGAGGAAGCCTGCATGAGTGATTTAACAACTGCAATGATTCTATTAACAACCGTAATAAAACAGGTTATAAAATCAGGCGCAACAACTTACGTAATACAGTGGCCCCGAACGTTTTGGGCACCAGGGACCAGTCCTGTGGAGAGAATTTTTCTGCAGACTGGAGGTGGTGTGGTTTCGTTTGTTGCCTGCATCCCGTGGACAGGGCTTCATTTTCATGGCCTCGTTGCTGGCATGCAGCAGCCCGGTGCCAGTACACGGAATGGGGGTTGGGGACCCCTGACATTGGGGACTCCTGCTAAATAACTGCCTTACTTAGCAATGAAAGTTGTGGTGCCAATTTTGGTCGTAGGTTGAGGACTCTTTTGTAATAGAATAACAATCATACAAATTGCAATCTCCATATAATTCAAACTGCTGGCAGTGATTATTGGAATCTAGTAACATATTATAAAAGAGAAGGTTATAAATTAAAAGATTTGTGTGCCACCCTGGGGTAGCTAGGACAGGACCAGGCTGCAGATGAAATGCTGATAAAATATTTCAGAACAATTCTCTGGGAATTAAAGCTCTACCCTGAGGATCCAGTATGCAGAGAGAGAGGAGTATTTGAAGAAAAGAGACAGATTGGTTGAATGTGATAAGCAACATGTAAGAAAGATCAGACATTGAAACATTGCTAAATGGTTTCAGTTACCTTTTTTTTACTGTATTTATCCCTAATGTTTGAGAATTATTGCAGTTTAAATGGGTGATCTGTCCTTCTAAAAGTTGAATATCCACTAAACATCCACAATTAGCACAAATTAGCAAACTCTCAAACATGCAGTAGAGACTTAGGTTTCTTCTTCTCTGCACTTGATCCATTTACTTTTGCCTATATCAGTGGTTCTCAACCTTTTTAATGCCGCGACCCCCAACCAGTCGTAAGTCGAGGACTACTCAACTGGTCGTAAGTCGAGGACTACTCAACTGGTGCAGCACCGTTTGCAGAATGGGACTTTTGGCGGGCTCAGCAGGGCAGAGACAGCCTGGACAATTCCTATTGGCTTTTGAAAGCAATAGAATTAGACTCTATTCAAGAGAGTCTATTCTATTGGCTTTCAAAAGCCAATAGAATAAAAGGGAGTAGCACAGCTAAGGAAAGGGGGGAAAAAATGGCGGACTGCGTTGTTTGGCGACCCCCGTGAAATGGTCGTTCGACCCCAAATGGGGTCCCGACCCACAGGTTGAGAACCACTGGCCTATATGAATATCATCGGAAATGATACAGACAATGTGAAATAATTTTTTAGCTGGGACGCTTATAGGTGGAATATGTAGGTCACCAATTTTCAGCAAGACGTTGCATAATTTAGAATACTAATCTGTATTTAATAGCTGATTTTTCTGAAGGACCCCTTTAACTTTTTCTATTTGCAGGTCTTCTGGCTAATCCCACCCACTCCGCAGAACTTAGAATTATATGAAAACTGGCTACTATCAGGGAAACAAGGTGACATCTTCCTTGGTGACAGGGTATCAGATTGTCAGCGTATTGAACTAAAGCAAGGCTATACCTTTGTCATTCCTTCAGGTATATATAAAACAATGTTGCATAGGTAAAAACATAGCTACTGAAAAACAGTTCTAAACAGCAGATTCTTAGTATCTTTTTTATTGCTAAAAAACTATATGACTATTGTATTAGAATAATACAGTCCTTCTTATGATTTGATTATGCTTAAATTTGAATAGACAATTTTTGAATTAAAAACAGCCTATCTATCTTGTTTTAGCCGTCTCCAGGATCACTTTGCTAAAATTCAGTGAATCCCCAATTTTTAGCAGCAAAACCTTTGACTTTTATCTTTTCTGATTTTCTGAAAGGTTGGAAATAAAATTAAGTTTAAATAGCCATGTATGTCTCTATGGAGATTCTCAGTCATCCAGGTCACGATTATCCCAAAGGTGCTTTTTCAGAAGGCAACTGGACTTTCTTGTCGTTTTGTTTCTCACCCAAGAAGCTTCTTCAGCTCTGAATGGATAGTGGGGAATGGAAGGATTTATATTCCTTGCAGACAGCTGGTCATTTGCATTCTTTTAGAGAGTTTCTGAGGCCATTTGGAGGTTTATCTGTGTCCTCAGGGTCACCTGAGTAGTGCAAATGTGTGTGGAGCCTTCTTGGCTGCAGGATGTTTTCTGCCCTGTGTTCCTTCACTGTTGAAGACAGGCACAGGCTGTTGGGGATGAGTCTGTGTTGTCTGCATCTCAGACTGAAGCACAAATGGTTCCTGTAGTCTTCGGTGTTTTCTGGAAATCCGTTCACACTCCTGCACCATTCGAAGAGTGTTCATCCCAAAGTACATAGCTAAGTCTCTGGTATATCTCTCTAGTAATGTAAGCACTTTATCCCCTTTGCTTCAGAGGCCTAAAAATGCTTCTGACTTAAACAGTATTTATCCATTTAGGTCAACAGGGCAATCTGGCAAATTTTGTAGAAAATATTGAGGGAAGGGTGATGGGCAGTTATTCTAAGAAACCAGAAATCATGAAACCTCCCCTTCCTCCAGTTTCAGGTGAAAAATGTCATTACATCTTTGTAAACTGCATGACATATGTTGCTTAAGCCAGGTTGGATGTACCTTTCTATAATCCTAGGACAAGTTGGAATTAAGAGTACTTTTTTTCTCAGAAGATTTCGTTTAATAAATATAACTATTGGGAGTGTAAACTTATGTAAATTACAACTTTAGAAATACAAGATTTTCAGTTATGGAACCTCAGATTATCTAAATGATGGGCTTTGGTCCTTAGGTTGGATCCATGCTGTGTATACTCCTACGGATACCCTAGTTTTTGGAGGAAACTTTCTACACAGCTTCAACATCCCTATGCAGCTACGAATCTATAGCATTGAAGACCGTACACGGGTAAGAGATTTTCAGAAATGTTTTTCAAATTTGTATAACTTACACATTGTGGAATATTACTATCCTTATTAAAGTTCAGTTTTGCAATCACAAAAGCACTAGGTAAACTAATAAACCCTAAAATTTCAAGGTATTTGACTTTATCAGAGAAACAGTGTATAGATGTCTACATTAGGTAGCCACATTCTTTTCTAATACTCAAAAGTATATTTTTGAATTGTAATTGTTATTTACGATGCCCATAATGGCTAGGCACAGATGATCCACTTAACTGGATTAAATCAAGAGGTCATGTAATCCCAGAATCAGTTTCTATCATATCAGCTAGTCCTGAAAGGCCAGAAATGAAGCATTATAATAATAGGCTTGTTGATTATTATCCAGTGTCTAGTACTGATCTGAAATACAGATCAGTACTTTCAGTCTATGTTTAACTGAATTCTGATACTCTCCATATGATTTTTTTTAATCTTTCCCTTATTTTTCACTGCCGAATTATGCCACAAATTGATGTTTCTGCTAAAGCTTTACTGTGCTAAGTAATCTTGGCTCACTTCAAGTTAGTTATTTCAGTGACTACCTTTGATTCCAAATGATTTATAATAATCACTGACATCAAGACAAATCCTTTGAGATAAATTACTTCTTTTCGTTGTGTAGTTTAGTTGATTCTGTTATCCAGTCAATAAGTTACCAATCTATAAGCTGGCAGCATATCATTTCTGAAGTCTGGAAAACTTTTATGTCTAAACATGACCAAATTAACAACCTTAGATAATAATTTCTACTGGTAAGACCAATTTTATCTATAAGATCTTCTTCCACACAGAAAAGGAGACAGGTTTTACAATCTCTTTCCATCTCATTTATTCATGATGTTTGAGAAGCCTTTCAGAAGTGTGAAATTATAACATGAGCAAGTAACAAAATATAGCTCACCTTCTATCAACACTGTTGGATCGAAGGCCTTCTGTGAACATGAAAGAGCGATGTTATTTGTAGAAAGGGTGTCTCCATGTAGAAAGACTCAGCAATTGCTGAAATTCTAAAAAGCTAATGAAGCAAGGCCTTTCCTTTATAAAAGCCATGCTGATTTTTTTTTCCCCTTTGGTACTCTAGTTGCTCTTCAGATCAGAAATCTTCATCACGCTTTAATGTTTAACTTTTATGCACATTGAGCTATCCTTAATAATATTCTCTAGTTTATATGGGACAGAAGTTAAGATGACCTAGATCTTTTTTAAAGATTATATAGGCTCCTTTGAAGTCCTCAATGGGAAAGCTAATTTTAATAAGTTTATATTTTAATTAAGGGTCTGGAAAAATGCCACTGGCCCCATACTGAATTGTAAAGTATGAATTAATTAATATTCATTGAGAGAAGACAGTAAGACAGTAATTTTCTACATACTGGGGCATTTTGATTTCCCTATAAGGCTAAGTGAGGAAAAATGGGGGGGGGGGTTATTAAGAAAATTGTATAACTAATAGTTTAAGAAGAAATGTTGTTTTCTTGTATCCTGCCCCTTTACAGGTCCCAGTTAAATTTCGTTATCCCTTTTATTATGAAATGTGCTGGTATGTACTAGAACGCTATGTCTACTGCATCACTAACCGTTCCCACTTGACCAAGGACTTTCAGAAGGAATCACTTAACATGGGTAAGAGCTGCTATTTTACCTTTCACTTTTCTGATTTTTATTATTATACACACACATACACACTTTTGATTTTAACAGATAACCCTTGAAGATAATACCACACCAAGAAAAGGGTCTCACACACACAGATCTAAGAGATTGTACTATGACTTAAATCTAACTATATGTTCACCTTTAATGCTGTCAAAAAAAATCAAACATATTTAGTCTGATATTACTCCTTCCTCTGTATACAGATATGGAACTGTGTAACTCAGAGTCAGGAAATGTGGATGAAGACGATGCTATGGGCGGAAAGGAATCACGTCGTCCAGTCACTAGACGGTCAATCCTTACCAGCCCAGTAGCCAATGGTGCTAATCTAGACTATGATGAACTAAGTAAAGGGTGTCGAAGTTTGCCAAGTCTTAAGAGAACCCTCTCCATGGATTCTGAATCCAGTCGAGGTTCCCAGAATGGCCAAACGTGGGATTCTCACAGCAATTGTTCACATAAAGACAAGAAGGTGCACCTAACACAGTTTGAGCTTGAAGGTCTGCGTTGTCTTGTAGACAAGCTGGAATCTTTGCCTCTACACAAGAAGTGTGTACCCACAGGCATAGAAGATGAGGATGCTCTTATTGCAGATGTTAAGGTAAGATGGAAATACTGTCTTTTTCTACAGCACCTTCAAGTTAAGAGGGAAAAAAAACAGTAATAAATTGAAAGATTTCATCAGGACTGACCTCTGGACGATTATAGCTAAGTGTGCTGTACTAGTGCAAGCTGGTTTAACACTGGAATCAAAACAGTTATTTTATTTTGTACTTATCAAAATTCCTAACACTATTCAATTTGTCTTTGAAAATGTTTCTGCCTTCTCTGCAGTACTAACTAGAAATATGCAGATTTGTCAGTCTGAGAATAATATAGCCCATACTATTTCATTTGCATCCCAAGAGGAGGTTCAAAAAATTTTTCCACATCCCTAATATGGGCACAGTTGTTATCAACTTACATTGATACTGTTTTATATATGATAGTTACTGTTACAAAGTTGTTTCCTGGAAATGAAACAAGGAAGTTCCTGAATTTTATCATAGGAAATACTTTGTATAATAAGGCGATTATATATCTTCCATGTATTTGTCAGAGTCCCTTAATAATTTGAGACTCCTTTATGTATATCTCTGGAAGGATTTGTTGGAACAGAATCCTTGGTAAATTACTTTTAATTATGCCATTGTTAGGTTCAATAATACTAAATATATGGTCGCAGCCAGCCATCACATAAGCACAAATGTAATACGAACATAAAACTGTGTGAAGTATTACTACAAATTAATAATTTGTCATTTGCCTGGAAGCCAATTAAGTTTTCAAGAAAGCAGAACATAATAGAGTATCTACTGCTTCATTAACTTCTGATAACCTCTTAAGACTGGATTCACCATCTGTTAGAATGTAGCTTGCTTATGAAAAGTTTGCTGAATTGTCTGGATTTGCCTCATATACTAAACCATAAATCATAATTTATAAACCAGTATTTGGATTCAGATAATACAAGTCAAACCCAATCAAATCACATGGTATAGTGCAGTATAAGAATCAAGGCACAGTAACTATATTTGTGTATTTTTGCTCCTTCTGGATTTTTTTCTCTCGTGGTTAATTGAAGGAGGAAAAAGGTTTGTTTAATCCAAATGATCAGCACAGCCACATCATTTAACTTGATAGGCAAGACTGAAAAAGATTATTGGAGGGTTATTAGAGGTGTGCATGTGTAAGATGTGTTTAGAACCACAAGCCATTATGTCTCCTAAAGATAACAGCTGCCATTTGTTCAGTTGGTGTTTTATGGGTACTGCATGTCATTTGTCTACTGAAAAATGGTGACAAATTCAGAAATTTCCATAGAAATGGTAGTGTCCAATTACATTGTGTAGTCTGATAAAAATAGTGTGAGCGCTCAGTTAGAAATACTGCTTAGTTGTATAATTCCAGGTAATGTTATTGGTGAAACCCACAAACAATCCATAGTAAAAAATAAAACTATGAAAACGTTAAAACATTATTCCCCTAATGTTAATTAGAAAGCTGTGGCATGTTCCAATATACCTGTAAACAACTGTATAAATTTGAAAAGGGATCATTTACAGTACAGTCTGCAGGCATTTTCTTTTTTTCCTAGCATCCGTAGGTTGCTCTCTTGTTTGTATTCAGCAAGTGTGTAATATATCCAGAATTCTGCTTAAGGCTGTTTAAAAATTTAGTAAGTTTGAATTGCATTGTCATCTGTTAATGGTTCATATACTGCAAACTAAAACATTTAACAGTATGTAAAACATGCCAACTATCTGTTGTATTACAATAGCTAGTTGTATATTTTGAACATTAGCACTTGTAACATAGGCATTTAAGATCTATTGTTGCATTGCTTGGGATAGAAGCATGATAAGTCCATATCTTTAATGTTTGTTGAATCACTTTTATCCATTTCAGCCTTTTAAATATACCAGCAAACATTTTAAACACCCAGTTTAGGGAACCAGTAATACAAGGTTCCATCCAGCAATACCTGTTTGGCTAGTATACAACACGAACTTGTCTTTAAGTCTGTATCGCAAGTTTGTGCTGAATTCTGGAAACGTTGATTCATGAGTAAGATTATACAACACTGAAAAATTACCAGGTGCAAGTTTCACTTTTATAATGAGCTTTCTGTGCGGTCTTTAAACTCAACATTTTAAATATAAATCAGATGAATAGCTACGCCGGTATAAGAAACTAGTTGTGCCTCTCTGCCGTTTCACGGATCAAGACCTTTTTCATGTTCTAATCTAGGCGGCTAAAAGCCATTGTTACTGTTCAAAGGCAGCCTTATTGAGAGGAATTTGCTTGTGACCGAAATAGTGATGCAAGGGCGGGCAGGGGGAGAGCGATGGAGCCGCAGCAACCCAGACAACGGGTTAAAAAGCTCCTCTGTTCTGTTCTCCAAAGTCTGCCAGTCAGCCCTTGGGGCTGCTGGCCCTGGATTCTCCAATTGCAGCGGTGGGGGAGGGGAAAGGGAGTCAGCTTAGGCTGCCGTTTCGACCAATTAGCAAGCAGCCAACCGCTTAGTCCAGCCCCCTCCCAACTCTGCAGCAGAACGGCTTTCCGTTCTTGTTCTTCGGCTGCCTCTCTCGGCCTCCTTTCTCTCCTGCCATCTTCCGTTGCAAAGCATTGCTGGGAACTGCATGTGGGTGACGCAGCAGCATTGTTTGCAGGCAGAGGAAGCTTCCGCTGAAGGGTTCTGGAAGGAGCATGCTCTGGCGAGGCAGCTGCTCGGGCTGACAAGAGTTGTAAAGTGGCCAGTTTCACCGAAATCCTCGCCTGGAGAACGAGGATTGTACGGGAACAAATTATACCTTGAGGGGGAAAGATCGAAACCGAAGCGGTAACTGGGCAGATTAGAAAACAAAGAGACTAGGAAACTTCCTGCGAGACTCTGGGCAGCTTCAGTGGAACGGAGCACGCAAGGTCAGACAGATCCGGAACTGTGGGGCTGGGCTCAGGATCGGGAGTGGACTTCTGCTGAACGAGCGGATTCTCGCGTTTTCGTGGAGAGCGTGCGATCGAGGTTTACCTGCGGGTTTTTCTTTCGGGGTACTTGTCTGCATTTGGGGTGGGGGGGTGTTTGATAGAACGGGAAATGCAAGGCCGTTTAAGTTTGGCTTTAGAGGGCAGCAAGACCCCATACTTCTGCAAGTTTGTCTGTGATGTGTTGGATATTTGAAATGTTCTTACCGTAGTTCCACAGTAGTTTTTTTCTACCTCTTTTCGCTTGCTGCCCTCTATTGGGGTCTTTCTAAATGCCCGTGGGAATTGGTGGAACTGGGTGTTTTCGGCCTCTGAGCTTACACGCCTGACTGAAGGAGTTTGCGTCCACCCCCCTTTTGCCCTGAGCAGCATGCGTGTTCATGCCCTCAAATGCCGACCTTTCCTCTTAAAAATGTGCCGTAAGGAAGAGGGCGGGGCTTGGAGACTGCACGTTCTGCTGGGACTAGCCGCGACAGTCACTTCCTTCCACCCACGGTTTTTTTTTTTGAAGGGTGGGGAAACAGCTGCAAAGCTGGGTGGATAAAAATCCATTAAAAAATTAAATCCAATTAAGTTTTGTTAAAACACGCAGATTTTTTTTTTGAATAGACGTTTGATCTATATTGAAGTTTACATTCGCTTTTAAAATGAGTTCTATATTATCAACTGCTTTGTAACTTCCTAAAATAAAGCAAAAGTAAAAATGTAGATCTCATAAAAATTTCATAAAAGGCTTCAGTTCTGTTATTTAAATTATAAATGTTTAAGTGGATAATGGTTCTTGTCCTTTAATTGCTGTCCATGATGTGCACTAGTAAAAATTGTGTTATCAGTATAGCAATCCAAAGGATACAACTTTATTGTGACACACACATATGATTTTAATCCATGCAAGTTGCAAGAATACTTTTAATATATCTTTAAACCAGATAACCACCATCGCTTATTTATCTGATTGGCAGATTTTGTTAGTGATTCTGTATTATTGCTAAAGTGCCATTTTATTTTAATTTTGAAGCTCTTTACATATATCTGTTTAATTTTATATATGAGGTGGTTCTAAAATTTTAAACAGAGGTTTCTTCCCCTTGACTAGTCAGCCAAAGGTGAAAGGGAACATTTCTTTTTCCTGTCTTCTACTTTATTAGGGGGAAAGTATGATCTGCTTAAGGATTACTATTTGAGCTAAACAGTATGTATAATTTCTGTGTTGTAAGGAAATATTTTTCTTCCACAAGTTTCATGTTCACATTTAAACCACTTAAATTGTTGCTTATTTCTATATTTGTAAATAAAATGTGTTATCAAAATTCTTTCTTTGAATAGATTCATATTTGTCATTATATAAAGGTGATAGTCTGCATGATTACAGATTCAGCAGTAGGAAAACTCAGTTGTTTCTTTTGTTGCATATATGTTCATTACTTAGAGCAATCTATTAATCAGATGGATTAGAAGATGTGTTTATATTTGGTTTAAGTCCTCAGTGTTAGTTTCCCCTAATTCTTGGGGCAATTTTAAAGTCTCTCATACTAATAGACGTTTCACAGCAGAGGCTTCATATGGGAATATGAATTCCTTGCATTGGTAAATGCCAGCAAGAGCAAGCCCAGCCCATGCAGTGTTCTTTCCCTCTTGGCTGCAAGAAACACTGCACTCCCTGCACAAGGCAATGCCAGTAATGTAACCATAGTAACCCCAAGTAAATAAAGCACATCTGAAACGGCAATCAAGAGTGGGTGGATGTGGGGTGGACAGCAGAAGCATCAGAAATGAGGAAAAGCCATTTAGGAAGAGATGCAAAGTCACCTATGATTTTAGCCACGTGCTGCTAACACTGAGCAACAGACTGGTGACTCAGGTTATTTAGTGCTATATGAGAAAGACAGATGAACATTAAAGCAACGTTATTAGAAAAATTAGCCTTAATTGGTGTTGAATTTTAGGACCAACTTGTCTGTTTTAGGGTTAAAAGTAAGTCTAATCACAATAGTTCAGCATTGGTGCATTAGACATTCCTTTCTGTAACAGTATGGAAACAATAAAAATTGGATTGTGAAGAAAGTCCATATATCTGCACAAGTTTTTGTTTTTTTAACTGAAGATGGTATATGCTTTCGATAGTTGATGTAAATTAGGGGTAGCATTATGCAAAATCTTCATTAATATATGGGACTATTTATCTTTACAGTAAGTTACTGTAAGGATGAATATTAAAAGAATTTTAAAATTCTGTATAAAGTTTAAAGGTATATTTTTATTTTTTCTGTTCTGCTATAGCTATTGCTTGAAGAGTATTCAAACAGTGATCCCAAACTGGCACTTAGTGGAATCCCTATTGTCCAGTGGCCGAAGAGGGATAAGGTAAATAATGGTTCTCTATATTTGTTCTGATAACTAGAAAATTTGTGTTGAAAATACAAATCCTTCCATTATGTTGTTTTGTTAAATCCAGCCTCTTATTTCAGTTAAAGAACCAAGAAACAGACCCTTGCTGCTGCCTTTATTCCTACAAATGCCCATGACTGTAGGAATGCATTGCAGAAAATAAAATTAAGGATAATGTACGTAGCAGTATTTTTAAAGTGTTGATTTCTATCATTGCCAAAACCTAGACTTAGTTAATGATAAAATAATCCTGTTACTTAGACATCTTATTTTTCAGAGAAAACTCCTAACCCCTTTCCCTTTC
Source organism: Crotalus tigris (assembly GCF_016545835.1). NCBI lineage: Eukaryota > Metazoa > Chordata > Lepidosauria > Squamata > Viperidae > Crotalus > Crotalus tigris. Next base: position 1,647,362 of record NW_024096618.1, on the reverse strand, counting down.
CATGCATTGTTTTTTTTTTTCTGTTCCCATGTTTAGAGCTATTCTGCAATTGAATGTCTGTGCATATTGCATTGTGGTCTTTTTGAGAAAAAGAATCTTTGGTATTCTGTGAACCTCTAGATTTAATACTGTTTTTCCCCACTGACAGCTCAAGCTTCAGACTCGGCCAAAATTACGATTACCTGCCATCCCTATCACCAAGCCCCATACCATGAAACCAGCTCCACGACCTGCAACTGTGAGACCCACAGTCTCTCCTATAGTATCTGGTGCACGAAGAAGGCGGGTGCGATGTCGTAAATGCAAGGCCTGCCTGCAGGGTGAATGTGGCATGTGTCATTACTGCAGAGATATGAAGAAATTTGGAGGGCCTGGTCGCATGAAACAGTCTTGTATTTTAAGGCAATGTTTGGCGGTAAGTAATGCTACAGGAGAAAAATTGGCTATCTTTGTGAAAGAAGTAAACTTTGATTTGTGCAAATGAAGGGGATGAAGCCTGTGATTCTTTTTGAAAATATCCCAGAATCCAAATCCAAAACTCTCCTTGAAGTCCAGATAGAACTTTCTGGTATGATTTCTTGTTTTATTTTGTAGCCCAGACTGCCTCATTCTGTCACATGCGCACTTTGTGGAGAGGTAGATAAGAATGAAGATTCCCAGGAGTTTGACAAGAAACTAATGGAGTGCTGCATCTGCAATGAAATTGTTCATCCTGGCTGTTTACAGGTGAGGAGCTCTAAATTCCATATAGGCAACTTGATTTACTTTGCTATAAGAATGACACCAACATGAGTCATGTTGCAAATTATTGCCAAGTTTTCTTTCCTCTTTAGATGGATGGGGAAGGGCTACTGAACGAGGAATTGCCAAATTGCTGGGAATGCCCAAAGTGTTATAAGGGAGATGAGGCAGAGAAAGGCCAGGTAAGAAGTGATATTTTTTAATTGGTTGTGCATAGTATGCTGCTCTTGAGTAACAAGACAAATGTTACAGATAGTTCTTGACTTACAACCAAAATTGAGCCCAGAATTTATGTTGCTAAGTGAGAAGTTTGTTAAGTGAGTTTTGTCCCATTTTACAACTTTTCTTGCTAAATTTCTTAAATTAGTAACACGGTTGTTAAGTGAATTTTGATTCCCCATTGACTTTGCTTGTCAGAAGGTAGCAAAAGATGAGATCCCATGACCCCTGCAACCGTCATAAATATGAACTAGTTGTTGAGTATTCAAATGTAAATTACATGACCATGGGGATGCTACAATGATCATAAGTGTGGTAAATGGTCATGTCACTTTTTTCAGTGCCTTGTAACTTCAAATGGTCACTAAATGAACTGTTGTAAGTCGAGGACTATATCTATTTCATGTAGTTTTTATGACTGGGTAGGTGAGATTCGTGCAGCATCTTGGTTTATGTGTATTGAGAACCGTTTGCAGGAAGTGCATAGTACTCGCAAGTGAGCTTTTGGTTGCTACTGCGGAAAATATCTGCATCTATTAATGAGCACAAGAGATACTGTGCATTGTTCATAATAAGCAGATGGCTTCACAGTTTTGTCATATGACCTTCCTGGAATCTACAGAGAATTGGGTATATAGTAAATTATGACATTTTACCCAGGGGAGATCAGCATCCAGCTATTAAATAGTGAATACGTGACTGTGCAAAAGCTGCAAAGTTGGGCTGTTGCGCCTGCTACCCCCAACAAAGATCCTTCTAATGAAAACTATCCAAGGTGGTGATCCCTTTTTGAGCATTACAAGACCTATTTCCAAATAGGAGAATATTTGCCCTCTGGGTGGTCCTCCAATACTTCATTCCAGTCCTAAGTAACTCAGATTATAGTAGTAAGGAGTCCTTGTAGGAGCCTTTGATTATGACATACTGTTTGTGAAGTATTGTTCAGCAAGGGAAGAACTTGGCTCATACCCTGAATATTTGCTGGAGAATTAAATATTGTCAAGAAATGGTCATCTTCCTAATCTGTATGTTAAACTAGCAACTCAAAGAAGCTGTGTTTTATTTCAGTTTGGAAGAATAATTGGCTTGCTTTTCACATATGCTATACACTATTGAAACTTCCTAGTTACATTTGATACCTCAGCATAGATAGTCTTGAGCATATATCGCTTTAAATTTTGGTTAAATACGGTAAAATATACATTTGTATGATCACTACAGATAATTTGAGGCCAATTGGAAGAAGAAAATATATTGTATTCAAATGAATTAAAGGGTTTGTGGAAGAAAGGTGGTTCTGGTCACAGTCAGTTAAATTTATAGGACTCTCAACTCCCAGAAACTTTGGATGGTTAACAAATTGTTAAAAACATTTCAAATGTAACAAAACAAGAAATACAAAAAAAAAAAAAAAGAAGAAAGATGGCAGAAAAGAATTTGGATGGAAACAAGGAAGCAAAGGAGCATCAATCATCTCACCAAAGATCTGGGCAAAGGGCCATATATTGAGGGCCCTTTGAAATATCAATACAATGGGGGCTGTTTGAATCGCAGAGGTGGAATGATATCCCAGCAAACAGGTACTGCTACAGAAAAGGTACACTTCTGGGGACTACCAATCCTGCCAGATTGAATCAGGCCAGGCAGATAGTATTGAAGACATGTAGTTTTTCAAGTAAATTCTTCAAAAATGAGTTAGGGGGAAGTTACAACTCCATACAGCAGGGGTTCCCAACCTTGTCCACTTTATGACTTGTGGACTTCAACTCCCAGAATTCCTCAGCCAGCAGTCCACAAGTCATAAAGTGGACAAGGTTGGGGACCTCTGCCATATATAACAGATAGTGGAATGTGCTTTCCTTAAAAACTTGAAGAATTTATCATGAACAAATCAATTGCATCGTTTCCTGAACCTGGAGGCTTTGCTCACATCATTCATGTGTTAGTCATTCCCCATCTAGATTACCACAATGCTTCAACTGGTCCAGAATACAGCAGTACGGATAGTAATGGGCATTCATAGGTTTGCCCACATAGCACTTCTATTGTGCAAGCTGCATTACTTCCAGTTCATTTCCAGGTGGAAATAAATGTACCGATTATCATCTTTAAAGCACCATACATATGGCATGAAGCCAAGTTATCTGCGGGGACTGCCTTTACCTAAGGATATTTACTGTGTTTCCCCAAAAGTAAGACCTACCCCAAAAATAAGCCCTAGCTTGATTTTTCGGGATGGGCCTAATATAAGCCCTACCCACAAAATAAGCCCTAGTTTTGGGGCAAGGTGCACGCCTAAAAATCAAACGGGGGTGGAACCGCACCCTGCACCCACTTACCGTTGCAACCAGGCCTCCCATGAATCGACACCTGCTTCACCTTGCTGGTACTTTCCAGAAGGCTCTGATGGTGAAATGCAGGCCCGGGTGCGCCGCATGTGTCAATCCAGAACTCCATCCTCAGCTGTAGAAGCATTTCCTGAAGGCCTCTGACAGCAAATGGAGGCTGGGGGTGATGCGTGCGAGTGGTGGCGAGCAGCCACAGAAGAAGTGAGCCAGCTGGGCGGGACTGTCATTGCCGCCACTGTGAGGTAAAACTGTGGAAAAGACACCCCCTGAAAATAAGGCCTGATGCCTCTTTTGGAGGCCAAAACAAAATAAGACCAGGTCATATTTTCGGAGAAACACGATACTAGTCTGACCAGGTCAGATAGGTCAGGACGCTCCTGGTCCCTTTCCCCAAATACTGTCATTTAATGGGAGCTAGAAAGCATGTCTTTTCCATGGCAGCCCTTACCCTATGGAACATCTTGTCCCCTGAAGTTTGACAGGCTTCCACCCTTTTAGCTCTCTAAAGACCTGGCTTTTCCCCCAAGTATAGGGAGAGGATTCGATAATAGCACGTTAACAGGGATGGGCACCACATTTTTATTGTCGTAATATTATATGTATTGACCGGTTTTTTTATTATTTTTAAAATGATTTTATATGACTTAATTTTTGATCAAGAGCCACCCAGAGTTGGCTGAAAGATGGGCAGATATAGAAGTGTTCTAAATAAATGATGACTGCAATAATATAGGTCTTAATGTATTTCTCTGAGCTTCTCCCTAAATAAGATGTAATTCTACCATAGAACTAAATGTTAAGAAATTAATATGAAACACAAATAACATAATTTGCATTACATCTATAGATCCTTATGCTTAATCAATGGTCAAGGATGGAAGTCCAAGTTGTTTCCATTTTATTTCACAAAGGAAAAAAATACATAAGCTAGAAAGGCAATCTTTGTGAAGAACAGAAATTTTAATAATGCATTAAACATATATGTCAAAGGGTTAAAGCAGTAAAGGAACAACTTGAATCACTTTCATGAATATTACCAGTTACAAAAGGAGAAGTAAGGAAAGAATTTTGTGCTTTGCACTCTCTAATTTCTTGTCTGGGAATAGCAGGAAGGGGAAGGGAAAAAACAGAAAAGCAGGGTGGGGGGAGTGATGAGGAGGGAAATAAAAAAGTACTGCAATAGAAACCTGTGAAGATAAGGAGAAACAATGGAAAAAGTCAAGGAAACAAAATGAAAGAAAAGGCAAAGTCTGCTAAGGAAAAAACAGGATAAAAATAACGCTCTCAGCAAAAATACAGAGTCTTTCTTCTGTACTTATAATCAAGCATTCTCAAAACTCTAAAAATTCTATAGCAGCTATGTTTGCATAGCTGGTAATTTAGCAGGTTATTCCTGCTAAGGAATTGGCAACTCTTTTCACAGAACAAGCCTCTTAGGTACAGTAGTGTGTCCTCTTTCCTTTGTGCTTCCTTTTCTTCATGCTCCAGCCACATAACTTTATCTCTGCTTCCTTTCTGTGCACACAGGAAGTGAAGAGTGATGACACAGCCTGTCTTTTCTCCTTTTGCTCTCAATATCACACACTATACTGCTATCCTTGCACTTTCCCTAAGGGAAAAGAACACATTTAGTATTTTTCTTAATTGAAAGCATCAAGGTGCAAAGAGGAGTTCTCCATCTCTGCTGATACTTTAGTATACTAAGCGTTGCTCTGGGAACCCCAACCATCAACTTTTTAATGTAGTGTGTATTTCCCATTCTCATTTATTTTTCTAGTTTTAAAAAATGTAGGCTTCTGGTTGGTAACCATAGAAAATGATTTGATTATCATACTTATCCCTGACCTATAGTATTAATTGCAAGGCCCAATATTTAAATGATAACAATATCATTCACTTTTTAGAAACGGAAAATGGATGATGGTGATGATGACACAGTTCAAGCCAAAGTCTTGCGTCCCTTGCGTAGCTGTGAGGAACCTCTGACTCCACCACCCCACTCTCCTACCCCAATGTTGCAGCTGATCCATGATCCTGTGTCACCTCGAAGCATAGTGACGCGGTCCTCTCCAGGGGCAGGTCCTAGTGACCATCATGGTGCCAGTCGGGATGAACGCTTTAAGAGACGACAGATGCTTCGACTACAGGGCACAGAACGTACAGTTGTGCGGGAAAAGGAAAACAACCCTAGTGGCAAGAAAGAGCTTTCAGAGGTTGAAAAAGCCAAGCTTCATGGTTCATATCTCACAGTCACATTGCAAAGACCTACCAAAGACGTGCATGGCACTTCAATTGTACCCAAGTTGCAGGCTATCACTCCCTCCAGTAATCTGAGACACTCCCCCCGTGTGGTCATGCGCCAAAGTTCAGCCAGGACACCCCAGCGGGGTGGAGATGAAGAAGCAGCAGAGGAGGAAGAGGAAGATGAAAGTGCAGATGAAGAAGAAGAGAATGCTGAGGAAAATGGGGCAGCCAGGCTAAACGGACAGGGGGGCAGGGCATCAGATAGTGAGGAAATCTGGATGCAAAAGGAAGTGTGGATGTCTGTCTTCCGATACCTTACTCGCAAGGAGCTTTGTGAATGTATGCGTGTATGCAAAACCTGGTACAAATGGTAAGTGTACAGAAATTACTGCCAGAACAGCTTTTATCGCTCAATTTGGTAATGCCTTTATTTTTCAGTGTCTTACACAATCCATGCATATCCCACAAAAAAAACTTAGATCAGGTTGTATTTGCTGGGTCTCAACTGACAGATTTATGTATAAGCAGAAATGGGGATACAAAAAAGGAACAAAGATATTAATGCAACAATATTTATACACAATATCTAATGTGTACATATTGCCTCTATGCTCAGTGACAATTTGGAAAAAATGTACAGGTAATAAAGAACTGTTTTTGCTAGTAATAGCTAAGAATGGAATCGTGTTCATTGGAAGCATATATTCTGGACTGATCTCGTGTAATATTTTACATGTCTCAGTCTAGGCATGACTTAAATATGTTATAATATTCTAAGGAGAATGGCCATCTTGTGCATTTTAACTCCCTGAATTTTGAGTTTTGTGTTCAAGTGTTTATAAATCAAAGTAAAGATGTTTCTGTTCTATCAGCAAATTATATTTAAAGAACTTTGCTTTGATTCTTTGTTCATAGTCTTCTTTCAGTGAAAAAAGCTACCGTATTTTCCGGTGTATAAGGCGACCCAGCGTATAAGACGACCCCCGACTTTGGCGCCGAATTGCATGCCTAGAAAGTCGTCTTATACGCCGGAAACTACCGTAATTTCCGGTGTATAAGACGACTCGGCGTATAAGACGACCCCCGACTTTGGCACCAATTTCAACGCTTTAGAAAGTCGTCGTCATACGCCGGAAAGTATGGTAGCTGTGAGCTTTTAAGTACAGTACTTAATACTGGAATATGTAGCTATACACTGAGAATTTGTATGAGCTCACATTACAAATCTCTTCAACTGAAATATTCAATCTGGGTTTATTGCTACACAATTCTTTGGTCTCTGCATAAGTTTCAGACCTTCTTCGGTCTCTTTGTTGGGAAAAAACATTCTATCTCAACCTGCCACTGGAACTGGTTTATATTTCCCCTTGAGGATTCTCATCCATTGAATCCTTCCCAAGCTTTCTCTAAGTTTGTTGAAATTAGCTCTCTTAAAGTCCAAAGTTCTAGTTTGACTGTGTTCTATTGCTTGTGCTTGTATAATGTTGAATTCCAATATTGCACGATCACTCCCCCCCCCCCCCCAAGGTTCCTGTGGTTTCAACACCTTCTATCATTTCTTCTCTGTTAGTGAGAAGTCGAATATGGCTGATCCCCTAGTTCCCTTCTCTACTTTTTGGGAGACAAAGTTGTCTGCTAGGTTTATATTTAGGTTGAAGTCAAACAACAAGCATGAACCATCATTTTGACTTTTTCCAGTTCTCTGTCTTCATGCTTTGAATAAGATATTTTCATATGTAGTGAACATCCATCCATCTATCATCTACAGGGATTGGGAGGGAGTAAATATGTCAACAATAATCCAGACAAAATAGTTCTAATCACTACAAAGCTTCATAGATCCAAATGCACTGTTTGAAGGATTATTGTACAGCAGTGATCTAACTACTGTAAAACTTATCTTTGTAAATAGAAAAACTTAACTTTCACATATCAAAAATAAAAGCATAAATAAATATATATGGTGAAGAAATGGAAGACAGAAAAAAACAAGCTATATATCCATATCATACTTCAAGGTATATCTTTCCTATCTAGACTTTGTTTCAAAGAAAATATTGATCCACTACACTATGATAACCTTAGTCTTGCCCCAAAAGATAGCTGTTGCAGATTTGTCAGGAACTGTTTAAGTATATTAAGCGATGTAGGAAAGTATGTTCTATATCTAAGTCAATATATTTGATAGGTGCGGTGATAGGAGATTGTGGACAAAGATTGACTTAAGCAGATACAAATCCATCACACCCATGGCTCTTGGTGGTATAATCAGGAGGCAACCAGTCAGCCTTGACCTCAGCTGGACCAATATTTCTAGAAAACAGCTTACCTGGCTCATCAACAGATTACCAGGTAAATGCCTTTATCAAGTTGGATGCATCTTTCTGTCATAGCCTCACATTAAAGGTTCCCCATTGAACAGATTGCTCTCCTATGATAGTCGATCACTAAGATTGGTTGTGAATACATTTTAGGATTCTGAATATCATAATATAGCGTTCCTTTGCTTTCCCAAAGATAGCCATAGATTAGATTTGTTACTTGGCCTAACTCTTAATAAGTTGTGAGGCAAATGTTAATGGATTATCAAAGAAGCATTGTTCTTATAATACTGATATCATTCTTATTCTGTGGACCCCAGCAATGGTCTACTATTACCTCACACTATTTATAACCTGGAATGAAGGCTCAAAGTAGAAGCTTAGTAATTAGAGTCCTGGAATAACTATGGAAAATGATTTCCAAACAGATATGGGAAATTATATAAAATATTTTCACATGCATCTGTCTGTCTGTCTATCGTTTTTCAACAGGCCTCAAAGACCTCATCTTGGCAGGCTGCTCCTGGTCAGCAGTGTCTGCTCTCAGTACCTCTACCTGCCCCCTTCTCAGGACCCTCGATCTTCGGTGGGCAGTAGGAATCAAGGATCCTCAGATTCGGGACTTGCTGACACCTCCATCAGATAAACCCAGTATGTTTCTTTGTCATTTTCATACAGCAGGAATTTCTGGATAATTTATGGGTGGCAGACAGTTTGCTAATGAGTAAGAGATTTAAAAGGGGAAGTGTAGGGCTGAAATATACAATGTTCATTTTTTGTGCCCTTTCAATGTTATTATGTATTATATTATAGGTCAAGACAATCGCAGCAAACTCCGTAACATGATAGACTTCCGATTGGCCGGGCTGGATATTACTGATGCCACACTCCGGCTCATCATTCGCCACATGCCTGCGCTCTCACGACTTGATCTTGGTCACTGCAATCACCTTACAGACCAGTCAACCAACCTGTTAACAGCTGTTGGATCTTCCACACGAAACTCACTCACTGAAATTAATATGGCAGGTATGTGCACTTGCACTTTTTCAAAATACATCTCTGCCCTGGCAAGAACCACTAACCTGAATGGCCTCTAGTTTTCTGACCTATGGTTGCAGAAGAGGGCAATTTCAAGCAGATGGTGACTTCTTTTACTCCAAGTCACAAAGCTATGACATCTTTCTCCTGAACCCAAAGTCCCATGAAAGTCTGAGATGCTTATCTTCCATATTTCACGGGCTTTTCCTCCAGTCTTTATTAAATGTGGATATAGCAAAACAGTCACCAGAGATAAAAACTTAATCTGCATGTATTTGAACTTGGATAATATTCAATTATAAATATTTTTAAGAAATTCATTTGAAGTAGCATGTTAAAATTAAATTCCATATATAGTACAAGCATTTTACTGATTGTTGCACATCCACATTCAATAAAAAAATTGACATATACCCCAGGAGGAAAATAATCCTTAACAAAATGGTCATTCCATAACAGCTTGTCTAATTGCTAATTACGTCAGCTTGAAGAACTGTTCTGTTAGATGCTTAAGCTGATCTGGAGATCAGACTATATGAAAGATTAAGAACAGCTAATGGAGAATTACCCTTTAAATGTGTGCTTCAGTACTGTTGTGCATTTATATCTCTCCTGTTCTGTTAATATTTAACACATTGAAGAAGTGAGCATGAGAGCCAGTTTGGTGTAGTGGTGAGGGTGCTGGCCTAGAAACCAGGAGACTGAGTTCTAGTCCCAAAATAGGCATGAAGGCCAGCTGGGTGACTTCGGGCCAGCCACTCACGTCATAGAATTGTGGGGAGAATAGGTGGTATAAAAGGAGTGTTATGTTAGTTTGCTACCTTAAGTTACTTATAAAGGAATAAAGGCAGAATAAAATCGAATCAAGAAATGAATATTACATGTATCACACTGCCTTACTTTCCATAGGTTGCAATAAGCTCACAGACCAGTCCCTGCTGTACCTGCGACGCATCTCTAATGTCACTCTGATAGATCTGCGTGGCTGCAAACAGATCACCCGTAAGGCCTGCGAGCACTTCATTTCAGACCTGTCAATCAACAGCCTCTATTGCCTGTCAGATGAAAAGCTGATCCAAAAAATCAGCTAGAAATTTGCCACAGAAAGACTGAAGAGAAGGAAAAATCCCAGACAAACCCCTCTTGGAGAGCAGATCCTCCCTCAGTTTACCCCATCTCTACAGTCAGGAGAGATGCCAGCCTGATTGTGATCGCAATGACCCTCCTCTACTTGGGACTTCTGTAAACCAGAAAATCCCACCAGGCAGTTGAGTAAGTGGCAGCAAGAAGAGATGGACAATCGCTCTTGTTGGGGTACTTTCTCATCAGCTACATGCTCTCATTTTTGTAGCCACTTTTTCAGGGGGAACATGACCTTTTCTCTCCACCTTTTCTCCTTCTCATAAATCCTGTGAAAACAGATTATACTTCCTCATCAGATTATGGGAAACTTGACCTGGATAGTATAAAACAGGTGCATTTCTGTTCCCTGTTTCTGTACTGTCATGGTATACAATTTGTTACTAAGTCTTCAGAGTTACTAAGACTTGAGCGTAACTGCTCTTGCCCACCACATTCTGCTAAGCTTCCTTTTTTCACTCACCAGCAGCTGAATGGGCAGCTACTGCTTTGTGCTGATTACTCAAGAGCTGCAGTGCCAGCAGTAGGGATGCCTGTTTTGCGGTGAGGGTCTCTCTCCGTGTGCCCTCAGTTTAGCTCGCAGGCATCTCCCAACTTAAAGCTAGTGAGGGGATGGCGGAACTTTCAGAATAAGGGAGCCATGTTCTTATCCTAGATTATCCCAGAAAAGGGAGAAGGTGTCAGACAAGCATGTTCTACCTTTCCTGCTATGAAAAGATGGCAGCATTTGTGTAGAGAAAAAGCTGCAGTATAGCTTGAAGGCTTCAGGGGCATCCACTGGGATTTTTAACACCAGCAGAAATGGTCTCTATTGTTCCGTATGTCTGCTGAAATTAGCATTCTTAGAGATGCTGGCTAGAACAAATGCCTACATCCTGGGGGGTGCATAACTGTTGGCTCTTGAGCTGGAAGACGGGTTAATGCTCCATTAGCTGCCTCTCTTCCTTTGCAATGAATGGCCGGTCCAAAGAACTTCTCTCTTGGGCAGCAGAGAGCTTTTTGCACTTTAGAAAGAAAGGTAATATTTTGGATCCCTATTTTATTTTCCCCTGCTTGAGTGACTGGACACTCCTTCCAGCTGTCTGAGTTTGTCAGGGTTTGAATGCACACTTTGCACTCTGCTCTCTTCCCCATAGTGATAGCACAAATTGGACTGCCCTCCCCCTTGCCTCCCCCTCTGATCTTCAAATGGCAAAAAAAAGCAGCTCTCCAGTGTCTGTGCAGCAAGGGAAAGGAGGAGAGTGGTTGCAGAATTGGAAGAAGACCCAGTGCACCCTTGCTGCTGCTTCTGAAGCAATAAGGGAGGGGGAGGAATCCACCCATAACTCTCCAAATAGCCCAGCCTAATTGCATTGAATGCTGTGGCAACTGAGCCTCGGGGAAGACTGACTTCCCCTGCACTATTGGGGATGGGGTGAGGGAGATAACATTTAGATCTACTGAAATCCAATGGTTCCCCCCTCACTTCCATATGAGGAGCAGGCTTCTTTGCCAAGAGGACAATGCTAGTGTGATGAGTTCCAGAGTGCCTCAATATACAGGAGCTTTGCTGCAAATTGAATTTTTCTGCAAAAATGCCCACTGATCTCCTAGAAGTGGAAACTTTCTGCCTTGTTGTGTTGGCTCCTGTGGGAAAAAAAAATTGTAGAACCAATCTTTTTGTGCTTTTTTTTTTGTTTGTTTGTTTCCAAGAGAAAGGTGAGAATAGCCATAAATAGGAGATTCAAGTGCATCTGCCCAGATAACTCCCACATTGAGTTTTCTACACTCTGGGTATTTTGTGTTTTTGTTTTCTCAAAAGTGGGAGCACCTTCATAACTCCATGTGCATTGATCAGCCTGAGAAGTGCTGAACTGCAGCAAGTTGGCATAACAGGAGCATTAGTCTGGGAGGAATCTCGTCCTGCGGCAAGAGGGATGAAAAAGCATCAGCAGACTGATCGGGGAGGGTATTGTTGTGAGTTTAGGCTTTTATTATCCTACAGCCTTCTCAGAAATGGCCCTCAAATGACTGTGGCTTAAGAGACTTAAAAGTAATTGTGAAACTTCATTGCCTAAACTGATCACCACTTCAGAGGGCAAGTGGTGACACAAAGGAAAGAAAAATTATATATAAAATCACTTGGTGATTTAAAAAAGAAACAAAAGACAAACATGCTCCCTAAATAAAACTCCCTAAGAAAGTCACTATTGTCTAAAAGGGTTTGGTTGTTATTTTGTGTTTTTCTTTTCTTTGGTTTGTTTGTTTGTTTGTTTGAAGAAATGTAAATATATATTTTTTTGTTGCTAACTTAGAGTCAATCTCCAATGTTGTGCTTCAAAATTAAATGTAAGCATTAAGGGTAAAAGAAACCAAGTCTTGAGCTCTCGCGGTTGACATGTTTAGGGTTGGGGAATATTTGGGGCTAAAGGGGAGGGAAGCTAGTTGGGATTTTTCATTTTCTAATCATTTGCCAATAATGGTTTTAGAGAATCTTTCCTCAAACATATTACCACAGATCTGAGACACAAGTGAAAGGGGGAAGAAAAGATACCAGCCTCTGAAGGGAGACTTTGTTTCAATGGGGTGGATTTTGGAATAAACATTTCAAGAAAAAAATATGTGGGGTCTGCATATTGATTACCCTTGATTTCAGCTGCATTGTAACAGCATGAATGAGAAAACCCAATTATCTAATCCACTATGCATTTTTCCCTCCCACATTTGCTATCTTATGAATTCTGCACTATTAAAATGATATATACTAGCAATACTTTATCCAGAAAAATTTTAATATGTATCAGTAGTAGACATTTGCTCTATCTACATAACTTTGCAAATCTTAGTAATCTTATAGTGCATTCAAAATTAGCAGTTCTAGTAAAGGGCAGTAAGCTGCATACATAAAAATACTGAAACCATCTTTTCAACCATTTATTTTGTCGGAAAACTATAGCTTCCAAAATTGAAGCAAATGCTATCTTCATACTTTAAAGTACATTCGAGTTTATCAAAATTAGGAAGGCTAGGCTCAATATACTAGGCCAATACCTGTGATTTTGTTTACAGTACATCGATGGCAGTCGAACATATATGGAGCACACATCTTGGAATAAATATGCTGCACGAGCTAGAGGAGTTTATTCTGAAATGTTATAAAAACAGTGGAATATGGCCATATTCTAAAATTTTCTATCCGTATTTCGTACCTTATGACATTTAAGATTATAAATAATGTTTAGAGCCTTTATTTTCTTCTTGCTTTTTAATCTCTTTGAATTCTTGAGATTCTATATGAACTACAATCTGTTTATTTTATACAAAAGAGTAAACATAATATATTGTACAAGTAATACTGAGATCTTGATGTCTTCTGGGTACAAGGTGCTAATTAATAGGAATTGAAATTATAAATATTTAACATGTATTCTGGTGGGATGTAACACCTGCATGCAGTCATTACGTATAGATTAGTCATGCTGATTTGTTTTAATTCATGGTGCTTGTTCCTATCAACTTATACCTGATCTTTTGTGCATCAAAAGCTACAACCTGCCAGTACAAAAACAGTATGTTCTCTTAAAACCTACTACAAAACCAGGATTAATTCAAGCAAGCAGCTATGATTTGATATTTAAATTTATTTTAAAGCTATCCTGGGAATACAATCATTGCAGTAAGCAAAAGTAAGGGGAAATAAAACAGCAAAAGTGCCAATCAAATCTGGGGAAGAATGTTGAATGTTGCTGCTAGCAAATACAAACCTTAACAGATTAGTGGAATGAAACCTCATGATTGAAAACAGCATCCTTATTGAGCATTAAATATAAATGGATTTCTGACAGAAAAGAGGTGCAAAGAAAACTCTTGGAATGTGTAGATGTTCTGATTTGGCACAAAACTTGGGAATAGTTTCAGGAAATGCCACATAAATAAGCCACTGTGCAAGAGCAAAGAGAACCAATTTGGTGCAGTGGTTAAGGCACCAGGCCAGAAATTAGAAGACTGAATTGTAATCCAATGTTGGACACAAAGCCAGCTGGGTGACCTTGAGCTAGTCAGCTTTCAGCCCTAGCAAGAAGGCAATGGCAAAATCATTTTTGAAAAACCTTGCCAAGAAAACTGCACAGATTTGTTAGGCAGTAGCCAGGAGTCAACAATGACTCAAAGGTACCAAATAAATAAAAATAAGAACAATAGGATATGGTCTTAAGATCCATAAAAGCATTTTATTTAGTAAGTAATTTTTAAAGCCAACGAGTTTTTTTAGAACAATACAAAGGGCAAAGTAAATGTCTTCCACAAATATGTAAAGTTATTTTGAAATAAGGGGAGGCCTGGGTATAAAATCAAAACCTGAAGGTTTCTTCAGCTGGGAAATCGTGGACTAACTAGTAACCTTAGTCCATTGAAGGCTATGTGTACACGCTGTATTTTTTGTAGCTGTAAAAGCACTATCACAATTCCTGCCATTTTCTCCTGTATGTAATCTTTTCTAGGTGGTTGGCTAATTGAGTTCTGCATTTCTGTTCTTTAAAAAGCTTTTGGTATATTTTCTGTATATATGAAAGCACTGAGTGTCTTCCTGTTAAGCCATTGCCATCTTTTTACCCTAATTAATATTTCTATTGCTCTGCTCCCTCCATTCTTTCCTCTTTACCCTCCAAAAACTTATCCATTCTACCATAACTTAAGCTTCCTCTCTAAGCAACAGTTAACAAATTAATTCCTATCTTTGGCATCCCTTAAATATCACTCCAGAATTCAGTTGTCTAAATTCAGAACTTCATTCTTATTCAGGGATAAGTTATTTGAAGGCAGTGCCGTTATATATTAATATATATTAATATCAAGCATGAATGACTGGCCTAGGTTGTACAATGTACTAGGACCTAGGTCATATTATGTTTTGGGCTATGCATGTTACATGATTTGCAGGCCATGGTTTATGGGTTAGTACACTCCAGCCATCAACTAGCATACTGCTAATCTCACCAGGCTTTATAACCAATTCTCTTTTGGGGGGGGGGGTTGGTTCTTTCACTTCAATAAAGACAGCAATGCTACAAATGGCTGGGGACAAGTAGTTAAGTGTAAAATCTATTGTCTACATATCTGCAAGTAAGCTCCACTGAATTAAATGAGAATCTGAAAGGATGCACACCAGATTGCAGGGGAAGTCAGAAGACCTTTGCTGAACAACATGAGAAACTGCAGTTTACGACATCCAACAAGAAGCCTGGAAAACTAGCAATGGGATTTTAATGCTCGCATGTGCTTTTTGGTGTGCTCTACAAAGGAAAGTGCTAATTTTAGGAAATTATCAGTGTCTGAAAAAGTTATTCTCCAGGACGAATACTTTAAAAGCATGCTATTTGTAGTTTACAAGAGTTCTCAAGTCAGTCGTATGCAGACATCAGATGAGACAGATAAGGAATTAGTCATTTAAATTTGACGGACTTTGCACTTTACCTCAGATGATAGTAAAATGGAATCCCTCTGTGTGTGTGTATGTGTATATATATAGAGAGAGAGAGTTTCATTCATTCCTTTATCCTTGGGGAAAATGCCTGTTTATTTATAGTGGGACCCAAGTAATTTGATAGAATGAATGATGAGAAGATAGGAAAGGTTGAGAATTACTGCTTTAGGAGATTATAGGTCTAACTTGTTTCTCAAGCTCACAGGCTGAAGATTCTATTTTTATCATTTTCTAGCGAGCGTGGATTTTTCCAGTATCTGATTTTGCTGTATGGAAATCCAGTCTGGTTCATTGGTTATACATGCTTAACCATGTTAAATGTATACTTCTATCCAATTTTTTTTTAAATAGCCATGTTATTGATAAAAACCTAAATGCTTTAAAATTCTAAGCTTTTGTAAGTGAACGTTTTTTTTTCAAGTTTAAATTTACCATACTAAAGGTGTAATCTGTATAGCGTGGCTCTTTTTAAAAGTCCAAGTCCTTTTAACATTCAAAGGAGAAGCAATTTTTAAAAAAATTATTTGGGGGGGGGTATTTGACATTTATTACTTTTTTATAAATTACTGAAGAAAAACTAGCAGAAGTGTCCTCTGCCAACATTTGTTCTTCACCAAATTAAAGCAAGAAGAGGAGTCAATTTCCACATTAGAGTTTGATATTGAAAGCACAAATCTTTGAACTAAACCCATGCCTCCTTATATAGAACAGAATTTCTAGACTTTCCTGCATTATGAGGAGAATCTCTTTCGGGTTGGAGAGTCTCAGAAATTGTGTAAGATGAATAGCGGATAGCCGAGGATAGCAGATCAAGAAAATGGCAATAAATCACCCTTCCCATGTGACTGGGAGATTATTTAGCACTTGAGCCACTAGGCCTACATACCATACACATACATCTAATCTTAAGGATATGCATTCGAGAACAAGTTTTCTAGTAGGTTTAAATAACCAAATGGATTAAAAACTTTTAGGTAACCAGGTCCTAAGTATTTAAGGGTTGTGGAACTGAACATTAGGCTTGACAATGGATTGGTAGCCAGGACACTGATATAACTGAGTATATCATCTTACTACTCCTTCAAGTCAGAATACAATAGAGCTGGAAGGGACATTGGAGGTCTTCTAGTCCAGCCCCCTGCTCAAGCAGAAGAACCTATACCATTTCAGACAAGTGACTGTCTAATCTAGGGGTCTGCAACCTTGACAACTTTAAGACTTGTGGACTTCAGCTCCCAGAATTCCTCAGCACAGCTGGCTGAGGAATTCTGGGAGCTGAAGTCCACAAGTCTTAAAGTTGTCAAGGTTGCAGACCCCTGGTCTAGTCTCTTCTTAAAAACCTCCAGTGATGGAGTGCCCACAATTTCTGAAGGCAAACTATTCCACTGGTTAATTGTCCTCACTGTTAGGAAGTTTCTCCTTAGTTCCAGCTTGCTTCTCTCTTTGGTCCATTTCCAACCATTTTTTCTTAAGGCAGTCTCATGTGTTCAACTTTTCTGACTCCCATCAGCATTGAATATTTGCATTTCAGAGGCATTTTACAGTAGAACTAGTTTGGAGGTATCTGGAGCATGGATAATTGTTACCACATCCAAGTACTCCAAATAACCATCACTGTCATTATTATGAGTGGTGGTTTTTTTTCCCCTTTTACTTTTTAATTGTGTGTGATTGCTGTGCTCTGCTGTGCCATTTTGTGACCTTTGGTTGATTTTTCAAGTCATACTGATGTCTTGTTTAAAACTAAAATGGTTATTAAAATGCTACAAAATGATCATTACAAGCCAGAGCTTGTAAATATTGCTTATGGCTCTTGCTGCTACCTGATCAGGATGTGCACACAAACTCTGCTGATCCTTCGAAAGAAATGCAATTCATCTAGAACTAATTGCATATTATTGTCCAAAGGGGCTAGTTTTACAGAATCTCCATTTTTCCAGACTTAAGTATATGCTCTTCTTGTCAATAAAAAAAAAGCCACTAAGTGCTTATTTAGTTAATGATTCTGTTCTCAAAAGCTGTTAGTACCTTGGGAATCCACAAGCAAGTCTTGAAGGCAATAAGCTTTCTCTGTTAGCAGCCAATGCTGAGTGACATTCCACCTCCAATACTGACGGTTATAGATAATAACAGATATTAGTCATTGATAGTTATATCTTCCATTAATGTGTCTACTCCACTCTTTAAGCCAATGCTGATAACAGCATATTGTGAAGGCAAATTTTACTCCACAGTGCAGTGCAGTGTAAAGCTATTCTTTGTGGTCTTGAATCATTCAGATGCATTAAGTGGCCCATACTTCTAATTATTATTATGATTGGTCACACAGTCATCAAGATGTTTAGACTAGTTTTGGCATTTTTATTCACCTATCAGGTCCTTCCCAAGGACCTGGGAGAAAGAATGAATGTCAACTCAAGGGAACAAACAACTAATACTCTTGCTTCCTGTTTTCCCCTCAATGACCCTATGAGGTGGGATGGGCTGAGAGAGTGATTGGTCACTCAAACCAGTTTTCAGGCCTAAGGTGAGACCAGAACAGTCTCCTGTTTTAGGCCAGCACCTTTGCCACTGCATCAAACTACCCACCAAACTGAGCTTATTTATCCTTTGAGGAAGAGAGTTTTGATCAGTATTCCAAGTGTTTTACACAGAATTGTGTAAAAGCAAACAGAATGATAACATACATTTATTTTGGAGCCAATGGCAATTATGTCAATATAGATTTGGCATTTTTTTTAAAAGAAAAGATACAAACACAAAGCCAACACATTCATAAACTACCCACAGCAGTCCTGTGATTCTGTTCTTAGTGAATCACCAGCCACTGTATTTGGGCCCCATCAGGGAAAATCATGATATTTGGGTTTTCTAAAATGCTTATTCCCAAAGCACAGGGATTATTTTCAAGTTCTTTCTTCTTTTTTTAACTATCCTAAATCATTTGAAGTCGGTTACATGGCATAACTGCTCAGAACCTAAGCAATTTGGAAGCTCATTAGTATTTGGATGGTAAATCTCTAGGGCAGGGGTAGGCAACCTTGGCTCTTTTATGACTCATAGACTTCAACTCCCAGAATTCCTGAGCAAGCATGGCTGGCTCAGGGATTCTGGGAGTTGAAGTCCACAAGTCATAAAAGAGCCAAGGTTGCCTATCCCTGCTCTAGGGGATACTAGGGGTGTAGATTAAACTGGGAAGTTTAAACAGCCAATGGAAGCAGTGGCTGTACTGCTAGCAAGAAAGCTGCATGAAGTCCTCAAATTACACCATTTATTTAGCAGCCAAAGTTACAATGGCACTGAAAAAAAAATGACTTCCAACCAGTCTTCACACTTAACGACCAGTGTTGCTACAGTCATGTGCTCAAAATTCAGGTGCTTGGCAACTGGCATATTTTTATGATGGTTGTGGCATCCCAGGGTCATGTGATGGCCATCTATGACCTTTCTTGCCGACTTCTAATAACCAAAGTCAGTGGTTCACTTGACTCTGTGATTAAAAACTGCTGTGATTCACTTAAGAACTAGGGCAAAAACCAGTCATAAAATCCAGCACATCTCACTTAACTGCCTCATTTGACAACAGAAAACCTGGTTCCAGTTATGGTAGTAAGTCGAGGACTAATCATACATGAATGTTTCCATGAATAATAACATTCTTCAGCCCAGCTTTGTGTAATCCTGCCTAAACTCAGAATTACAGAACTTAATCAGCCTTGTGCCAAACTCAAGGGGAACTGGCGCAACCATGTAAGTGGATGCTTTTTTGAGGGGAGGTTCAGGAAGGGGAGGGAATGAAGCTGGAAATTTAGGTAGAAAAATGTGTTTATTAGGAAAAAGAGCACACAATCAATAATTGATTATTTACTATCTTCTTGAATAAGATGAATGTTGTTGACCAGAACTTTCTGCTTAAGTTTCTAACATCATTTTTACAGAATAACTAAAAAGAAACATCTAGGGCAGTGGTTCTCAACCTTTTTAATGCAGTGACCCCCCAACCGGTCGTAAGTCGAGGACTACTCAACCGGTCGTAAGTCGAGGACTACTCAACCAATGCAGCACCGTTTGCAGAATGGGACTTTTGGCGGGCTCAGCAGGGCAGAGACAGCCCGGACAATTCATATTGGCTTTTGAAAGCCAATAGAATTAGACTCTATTCAAGAGAGTCTATTCTATTGGCTTTCAAAAGCCAATAGAATAAAAGGGAGTAGCACAGCTAAGGAAAAGGGGGAAAAATGGCAGACTGCATTGTTTAGCGACCCACGTGAAATGGTTGTTCGACCCCAAATGGGGTCCTGACCCACAGGTTGAGAACCATTGATCTAGGGTGATATTCTTGCTTTGTCCAATCAAGTAAATTGCTTCATTTCTGACCTCATGGGGCTAGCCAGTAAATTAAAAAAATATGTAACAGCTGAATACACCTTCCTAATGACCTTGTAATTCTGTGTTTCCTAACCGTGGTCATTTATAGGTGGATTGTTATCTATTGCCAAAAATGGATTGCTTTCCAAACTTAATGTTTTCCATCCATATTGGAATTGCAAAGCTTACAATTTCAAACTAGCATGGCTGGGAATTCTGGGCTCAGTCAAAAGACAGCTGGGGGCATCAGGTTGGGGATGTATTTAAAGGTTGTGCTATAAAGATATAAACATCTGAGAATTATTTATGTCCCAACATCATTTTATCAAAAATGTTGGTCCTATTTACAATAACAGTAAAATAAAAAAATTCTCTTAAGGACATTTTAAAGTTTATAACAGTTCTCTTATTTTTAATGGGTGTATGTATTGCCAATTAAGCATCATCAGTCTAGATCTTTCTAGATCCCCCAGACAAGCCTATCCTATTCCATCAAATTTAATTGAATTAACAGCACACTCTGTCTCCAGAGTCACAGCTAAACCTGAGAGGATAGAGCTTCAACAGTTGCTCAGTTAATTAATTGTCAAGAGGGTGACTCTGAAAGCAAGATTAAATACAAATATACATGTTAAAAATAGCACAATATCACATAGCCAACCTTGCTTTAAACTTGAGGTTGCACCAGTGGCTTGTTAAACACTTCACAGTTATAGATTCTGTGCTCTCATAATTAATATTGGCATTACAGCACCCATAGAAATTACATATCATAGGAAGGCAGTTAATACAGGGTGTGTTATATTGTATGAGTGTGGAATGAGAGTTGTTTAAAATACTCCAAAGTGCCTCTTTGTTTGAAAGAGACCTATTTTTTTCTGACAGGCTATAATGATATTTAAACATACAAATAGTCTTCGGTTACAATGGCAATTGGGACCAGAATTTTCATCGCTAAATGATGCAGTTATAAAGTGTGACATTATGTAATCAAATCACTTAGCAACAGCAATTATGGCAGTCTCAGCTGCAATCAAGAAGCAAATCATTAAGAGAGGAACTCAAGTGATAGCAACTTCCAACTTCCTGCCGGCTTCCCAATGACTTTGCTTGTGGAAAGGTGGCAGGGAACATTGGAAATTAAGATCACATGACTGTGACATTCTAATGGTGACCATTGGAATTTAATTATTAAATTTGTTTGAAATATCAAATTACATTTATTAATTTTATTTCTGCTTAACATTAACTTAAATATAATTTATGTTTAGGAAAACAATCCTTACTTCCAACCATTTGGATAATTAAATGTTTAGATCAATTATATTCAAGTAGGCTTTTTAGAAATATTCTCTGTGGCAAGATCAGAAAAAGAAGAAAAGCAAGTGAAATAGAAACTAAAATTTAACATTTGCAATGATGAAGAATTAGAACAGTGGTTCTCAACCTGTGGGTCAGGACCCCATTTGGGGTCGAACGACCATTTCACGGGGGTCGCCAAACCACGCTGTCCGCCATTTTTTCCCTTTTCCCTAGCTGTCCTACTCCCTCTTATTGGTGGCCACACCCACTTGGGGGTCACCACAACATGGGGAACTGTATTATGGGGTCACGGCATTAGAAAGGTTGAGAACCACTGAATTAGAAGGAACACCACCAAATAATTTTTTTAAAAAGCCATTTTAAGAGACAATTAGGTAGCAATGCTGAAGAGGTTCTCACCTAAAAAGCATTATCAGGATGGGCTTTGCTGGCTGGTAACTAGTTAGATTACCAGTTAGAAGGTATGACTTCTTTTATTCTAAAAAGAGGGGTGCCTTTATCTCCTGATTTTCTATTCTTTACCACCTGCTGGCTTTCCATTACAAGTAGAATTCCTTATCAGAGAAGCTGACCTTGAAAATCAAAGTAGGAAAGTCGAAGAACAATACCTTGGAGCCTATTAAAGCATTTTTTAAATTTTAAATTTCCTGGCCAATCTATGACACCCATTCCCACCTGCTAACATCATAGGATAATATCAGTTATAAGGAAGTGTTGGCTTAATTTGGGCTGACCATAGTAAGTGACACTTGCTCCTCTTTCCAACATGGGCAAGCTGCATTTTGGATGAGGACTTTCTACGCTTATATCTAATCAAGGGATGCCCCACAACATATTTGTTTCTGCCTTGCCCCACAATGTTGGTTTCACCTTGTCCTTAGCCCTGAAAGCCAATCTTAGGTTGTCCTTAGCTACATCACTGCTAACATTTTCCCCTGTGAATAAAAAAGTGAATAAAAAATACTACTTTTTGTCCATTATCATCTTCGACAAATGTGGGGGATTTGCAGTAGCTGAGAACAGAGGCAATTGTTATTGTTCAGTCCCTTCCAACTCTTCATGACCTGATGGACATACTTTGACCAATTTATTGTGGTTACACCTCAAAAGCTTTGAATCTTGCATAAAGCAAATATAGATTTCTTTCTGAAACTTCCTTTTTTCCCCTCATTGTCCACTGGATGTTAGCAATGCGATCTCAGGAACCTGATTCTTCTGAATCCAATTTGTACACCTGGCATTTCTCATTCCATGTGCTGTTGAGATCTAGACTGCAAAATCTTGAGCATTGTCTTACTAAAATGTGAACTAAACACATTTCATGCAGGTACAGTTTTCTGCTAATTCAAGGATGTGTTGAGAGCTCTTACAGTGGAGAAAACCATTAGATGAGTAAAGGAAACTGTTTAATGTGGAACCTATTGTGGTCCCTAACACATTGATTTGCCTTCTCACATTCACATAGAATGATTTCATATTAGTTGCAAACGTAAGATTATTTTTAGATTCCACTGCTGCAGTAACACCTACTTACTATACTATGTTGACAGATGATGAGAAACAGAACTGCAGGAGCAAGGAGGGGAGCTGTGTATAATTCCGAGACTGGAATGTAAATGCATCATTAAATTCTCCCAGAGAAAAGATGACATGGATGATTTTACTGGGATTCTCCCAAATGTATTTGCAAAGAAGGTTGCTGGTGCTCTGATTGTGAGGAATGATTTTAAAATATTAATCCTTACATTTTAACTGTTCTAGTCATCTAGTGCAGATACAAAGAAAGCAAGAAAAGGCAAGCATCTTTTTGCGCTGTTGCAGCAAAGAATCCTACAGCAACTTGGAAGAGAGTTTATTGCTGCAGCTTTTGGACGCCAAGCAAACCCCAATGTATCTGATGAAATATTCAAGTGCTAGTTTCCCAGAATTCATGCTGCTCTGACAATCTGCACAATTTCTGCTTCATTACTTTGAAATAAACCCCACTGGGATTTACTCTGATGGCCCAGGATTCTCTTTCCTTTGAAGTACTTTAAGAATGGTCCAGTAAAACTTTAGACTTATCAATTGTTAGAAGTAAGGTCTTCATCCTGGTTCATCCAAGCCGGGAATAAATAAGCAAACATGGTGACTGCTTTGGGAAGAAGGTTACAGTTTATTGCAGAAAGATGGTTCTTCAGGAAAGTGCAGAGGAGAGAGAAGAGGGCAGGAGAGAAGAAGAGAGAGATTGAGCACATGGGCAGTAGGTTTTTATACCCCCTCTAGCCTTGTTTGGAATAGTTTCCTGTTCCTGTGGCATGAACCTTGAGGCTGTTTCTGAGTGTTTGTCTAGGCCTTGATATCTGTGGTTTAATTCTATTATCATATCCTGCTTCCCAGGTGATGGGGCTGATTCCTAGAGTTTGGGTGGGGTATGCAGATCTTCTCTTCTGTCTTCTTGACTGCTCTGGCTCCAACTCTCTGATGGTTCCACATCTGCACCTGCATGGGGCCAAAGTCTTGCCTGGGGCAGAGAGATAGACTTGGAGCCAGGTCCGGTTCCAAAAAGTCCTTTTGAGGAAAAATACACCTTTCTGCCCTTTTTAATATTTCTTCTCTGGGCTAACTTTCATCACAAGTTTTTAAGGAAACCAGCAATTTTCTGAAGTTTTTATTGCCATTTTCTCCCTTGCTGTATTTTACTTGTTTTTTGTTTAAAAAAGCTTGTCTTATATAACTTTTCCTGCATATACATTTAACTTTTCCAAATGGACATTATATCCACATATTTATCTCTTCCTATAAAGTTTAAATAGCTTCCTTATTGTTCACTATATCCTTATTGCTTTTAATTACAAGGAAGTAACACATTTATCTGCCTGCCTATGAAACTCATTTCAGCCAAATGTTTGTATATAATAATATTATAATATACAGATGAGTATAACAACCCAAATAAGAACAAAAATTGAATTACCGTTAGATTAATAATCTATTTCTCGTAAATCAGTGGAAGGCATTCATTAAATAAAACCATAGTCATTGTGGGCTAAAAGCATGGCATTTCTGTTTAATTTTTAGTGCTCTTTATGAATGATAGTAAGAGATAGGGGTAAAGACATATCGTATAATTCATTTCTGAACTCATGTTTAAGGAAATATTTCACAAACAAGTCTTTATAAAATCTTGCATAAAAGACAGGATATACTCATTATTGGTAACATAATTTTTAAAAATATAAATCATAGGATAAAATTAATAGATTGTTCTTGCAATAAAAAAATTGCACTACTCACCCTGGATTAGTATTGTAAGCTAAAATGGAATAATGGCTGAGAAACAACATAGTCAGATTTATAAATTACAGCCGAGCAATGTTCAAAAATTCAAACATTTCTCAAAAATTAGAGCTAAAGCCAAAGTATGACAAATGAAATTCAATAAATGTCAGATACATTGGAGAAAAATTATAATTTCACATTGATAATGATAGGTCTTTATGGATGATAAACAAGAAGTGATCTTGAATTCATGGTAGAAAACCTAATGAAAACCTGAGTTTAACTGAATCTATAAAAATTCATTTATACCGTATATAATTTCTGTTAAAACTTTTAAACAAGAAGATTAAAAATGAACACAAAGTAATTGTAGTAAAACTACCTACTAAATCTAAGGAAGGAAAAAGAACAAAAGAACAACAAAACAAAAAGTGCAAAAGAAGAAAAAAGTTGAAGAAAAAATAGAAAAGAAAAAAGATATAAAGAAGAGGTTTCCAATATTCTTCACAGAAGTTATAAGCATAAATATATTTTAATTTCTCTCTCTAATGTCATATCATATTACTTTTTTCCTATAATCTATTTTGTCTAATTATCAAAACCATAAATCACAAATTCGCTTTTTTTATTTTTCACTTATGATGTAGTGGTTAAGACACCAGGCTAGAAAGAGGGGGACTGTGAGTTCAAGTTCTGCCTTACCCATAAAAGCCAGCTGGGTAAGTTTGGGTCAGGCACTCTCTCTCTCAGCTCAACCTACCTCTCAGGGTTGTTGTGGAGAAAATAGGAGGAGGAAGGTATGTTGGATATATTTGCCACCTTGATTTATTTGTAAAAATAATAAAAAAATAATAAAGACAGAATATAAATAAATAAATAAAAGGCTTCCAGTCACTAATCAATAATGTCTTTTCTCTATTCAAAAAAGTCAATTTATCAAAAAAATAAATAAAATTTGCAACTGCTCATTATTAAAACAAGAGGAGGACACAGAAACTTGACATTGTAATAACCTTGGATTTGGAGTACTGTGATATCAGTTGGAGATGCTACCTAATAATCTATGATAGCAAAAAGCTAGGATTAATCCACTTATATTCACTTTCGATGTAATGGTTAATCCATTTGTATACTCTTCTTATGGTAAAAGAGCCTGATCCCTGTTACTACGGATTGGTTATATCAGGGGTATCAAACTCAATTTCATTGAGGGCCGCATCAGCATTTTGGTTGCCCTTGGGGGGGCTGGGTGGGTGTGGCCAGGATGGGTGCAGCCTACTGGGTGGGTATGGATGGAGTGGATGTGGCCTACTGGGTGGGCATGGTCTGCTCTACATTGTTTGCATCAAGGGTGCCTGTGGGGGCCTGGGCAGGAGTGGGACAGTTCTGAGGGTCTCTGGCAGAAGGGGGTGGGACCAGGGCAAGCACCAAGGCATGGTCCATTTTGTCATTCCTTACAAAGGGTGACACCTCCCCAGCATGCACCCAGGGGACAGGGCCAACGCAGCAGAGGCTGGTTCCTCCCTGTTTCTAGACGGCCTTGTGGAGCTAAGACTGAATGCGTTTCAGCATAGATGGCCACCACAAAATTGTACATTGGCTCCCCGCTGGCCTGGGCCAGGGCCAAAGCAGCGGGGGCTGTTCCCTCACTGTTTCCAGGATGGCTTCATGGGCCACATGAAACCACTTCACGGGCCGCATCCGGTCCCCGGGCCTTGTGTTTGACATGTCTGGGTTATATCCTCAGAGCAAATCAGCCACCGATATGGGAAGAGAGCTTGTAAAAAAGTGGCTGTTATAATGATTATCTCTCCAGCGCTTGAAGACTGAACACTGGAAACAAAGGCATGTTTATTAAACTACAGTGAAAGGCAACTCTTGTTACTACATCTAGTGTTCCAAAATTTAAAAACAATGTAATAAATAAAGTATTATGCTACATATCAAAATCCAAAAAAACTCCACCCCTATTTCCAGATCTGTATAAGTACACTGTATTTCAGCTCACAACAGAAATTCAAACAAAAAATCAAAATTTTATACAAAGTTTATTCTTACAAGGAATAAGAATATAAATGTCATTTTATTATAATCTCTAAGAAAAGTGGAGTTGTGATTTCCTTCCATTCATGTTGACAAGAAGAGATGTCTATTAGATTGGATCTGGACTCATCCATACATAGAACAGATCTATTGCAATTCTGAGCAATAATTATTACAAGCTTACATCTCATTTATTTCACTGGATCTAAGACATAGACAATAAATTTTTGTATGTTTTACACTTTATGTTTAAAAAAAATTATTAGGGAAATTTTATGAACTACTTAGAACTATTATGCATGCCATGTAAAGGTATATTGGTACATTACCAAGAGGAAATATTGGCTGTAGGCTGGGAGTATTTTGGCCGAGGCCTTATAGAATGCAGAATTATTTTTATATTTTTTATTCTTCTGATTGATATTAATGGAAGGCAGTAAAACCAAACCTGAGCTACAATGAATGTAAAACTGGCAACTTCCTCATCAAGTTGCTCTATCCATTGTTATAGTAGTGCTCAGGCCAGATTTTATATTGTTCACATAATTTTAACATGCCATCCAGCTCAATGTGATTTACAATGCAAAAAAAGGCTTAACTTGACCCACTTTCACAGCCAGTTATAGTCAGGTGCCTAACAAGTTATATTTAGAAATGTGCAAAAAAAGAGTCTTGCTGGGTTAGATCAAAGCCCTAGCTAGACTACAGCAATTTTTCCCACTGTGGCTAACCAGATGCCTCTGGAAATATTCCTGTAGATACTATAAAAGCTATTATACAGCAAATGATTTATACTTGTTGTTTACACATACTTAGTTGTTTAATCCGAAGAAAAGGTGAACTGCTATGCTCCACGTATCCTGTTTCATATTGTAGAGCTGTTCCACGTCATCATTTACTCAACTGATGCAGAATCAATTCATCTGAAGCTCATGCAGAGTTGGTTTGCTTTTCCAAAGTCCTAAAAAAGCTTTGAAATATTTAACTAGAAAGTTGTTTAAGAAAAAAATAAACTTTATTTTTCAGATGGAAGAAAATATCAATTGCATTTTCAGTAGTAATATTCCTTGCCCCATACTAAATTTTAGGACACCTAGCCAGTCTTGTCAGCAGGTAGATTCTTGGGCAGGAGACCACCATGGAATTCCAGCCCAAAGTTTTCCAGCTTTCAGAAGGGCATATATTTTATCTCAGCTATATGTGCTGTATCTATAATAATAATGGTGGTCACTCTGGTATGCAAAATGCAAATAAAAAGTAGAGAGGCAGGATTGTTTAAGGAAATTACTTCACAACCTATGTAATAAACTCCTAAAAAAAAATATCCGGTCTGAATTTCATATTAGTCATAGTGAGGACCAGTTCATACTGAAAAACCGGATTAACAACTTTTGGGCATGACTAACTATAGGATTTAAATGACGCAAAGGATCAGTATGATCACAAGCAAAAAAGAAATATGATTGGTACAGTTGATTTGTGCAGTGGTGGGATTCAAATATGTGAACAACTGGTTCTCTGTGTGAATGCCGCTTCCGGAAGCCCATTCTGGGCCCAGGCAACAAAAAGTTAGCTACCGGTTCTGCCAAGCTGGTGTGAACTGGCTGAATCCCGCCACTGGATTTGTGTCTTTATTAGTTGATTCTGTTACACTGGATAGATGTTTCTGTACTGTATGGATTGAGAAAAAATAACTGAATTTCAGGAAACGGATGGTGTACAAAACTCTGTTTGTAACATTACATCTATGATGATACTCCATTTCTACAGGAAGATCAATACGTGCTTTTGCAGTCATTATGACATGTGTTGAAACCAGAGAAACATGCTGAAAATTTATTCTTGGATTACAATCATCCTAATTCTCCCTATCTTGATCTGAAGGCAGATTGTAGGCAGATAAATGTAATAAATTGTTCTTGGCATAATTTCAGGGAGCAGACAATATCAAACTCCTTAAGAAGTCATGAGGTTTTTCAGTTGCTTATTGAAAGAAGAAAAAGTTACTATCTGTCCCTAACCTGGTCCTTCAGATCTTCCACCAATGCACCCAATCACCACTGTAACGGAGTCCATTCAACTTTCTGTTAAGTTATCCTCTTCTTGCAATTCCTTCCCAGAATTAGTCTTCTCCAAAAACCTGGATGTTCACCTAATGTGTTCAAAGTAGGACTATTTGGGCCTGAATACTTGTTCCTCAAATAAGAGGAATGATTTGTTTAATGACTGACCCATTTGTGTCAGCCCTACTTCTCCTGCCTCCATGCGTGAATACAATATAGCTGGTTCCTTTCTTTCTCACACTTGCGTGAATATCTTTATTAATCAACAGTAGAGTGCCTATTTTTCTTGCCACATAACTTTCCCATCTAAAGGAGGATGCTAGGCAAAGGGCGTGTTGCGCATGCCTATGCAGCAACCGAGAGCAGTACGAATTGGCCCGTTAGGCCTCCGAGCGCTTCTCGATTGGAGCGTCCCCCCCCCCACCATTGCAACGAGCTGCCTTGGGCTGTGCTCGTATCGAGATGGAAATTGCTTGGGGCGGGGGGGGGGGGAGAAAGCGAGAGACTAAAAGTGGCGTAGAGCAAGCACGTTGTAAGT
Source organism: Crotalus tigris (assembly GCF_016545835.1). Lineage (NCBI taxonomy): Eukaryota > Metazoa > Chordata > Lepidosauria > Squamata > Viperidae > Crotalus > Crotalus tigris. The sequence continues at coordinate 1,618,251 of NW_024096618.1, read as the reverse complement.
CCGCCCGCAGTCTCTGGAGGGCAGCATTGGGCGGTGAACTTCCTTCGGCGTCCAAAGCAACCTCTTCTTATTGCCCGCCAGCAGCGCGGGTGCTGTTGAAGTTGCCCCCAAGGGATCCGGAGCGCTGCGCCGCTGGGCCCAGAGACCTTTGCTCCCGCGGGGCTGGGGGGAGGGGGAGGGAGAAGCCCGCGGGCGAGGAGGAAGCTCGCGAGCTCCAGGTTCGCTCCTAAACTTCAATCCGCGTCCGGGCGTGAACCGATTCTTCCCTCCCTTCCGCCGGGCTGCCTTGGCGGCGCCTTTCCTCCAGGCCGGGCTTGCGCTCCGCCTCGGGAGAGAAACCCCGACCGGACCCAGCGCTCGAGTTCCAAAGCGGCGCCCCGCTCCCTTCCCCGCGTTGACAGGCGGCGAAAGCGCAGCCCTCCCCTCTTATACGTACACACAGACTGCGCGCCTAGTCCCAGAGCAGGCACGGTAGTAGCAGCCAGCAGGCGAAGGAGCCAGCGGCGTCGGTGCAGAAATAAGGTGGACGCGCGGCTTCCCGCACAGGCATCATGTGGGTCTGTTGGTAAGAGGGGTGGGGGGGACCGATCCCCGCTCCTCCGCCCTCTCCCCTCCCTCGGCACGCGTAGCGGCACCCGCTCCGACGAGGCAAGAGGAGACGAGGCAGCCCCGGAGGCCGCGGGGAATAATCGGAGAATTGATTGTGAAAAAAAGGAAAGCAGAAGAAGAAATATTTCCTGGCAAGATGGCCGACTTGGAGGCTGTGCTCGCCGATGTGAGCTACTTAATGGCAATGGAGAAAAGTAAATCTACTCCGGCGGCTCGAGCCAGCAAGAAGATCATCCTACCTGAGCCGAGGTGAGCTGGGGGCAGGTGTGGGAGCCCGGCGTGAGGCGCCGTGGAGTTGGCCCCGGTTGCCTGTCTATCTGTGCGTGTGAGTGCGCGGGCGCGTGTATGAACGTCCATCTGTCTTGAGAGCGCTCTTGAGATTAACCGTGCCAGCTTCGCTCGCCTCTTCTGTCCTCGGAGGAAAAGATGGGAGAAGGAATAGCTCCTTTAAATGTCATCTTTCCTGTTCTGTGTTTTGGGTTACTACCGTGGGCAATAGGAAGGGGTATCACGTGTCCCCATTCTTCATTCGGCCCAATTTGAAGGGCATTATTCCTTACAACAGCAGACATCCTGGTCCACATTCACAGAATAACAAGCCTCTTCCCCATACTGCCGTTTTCCTTATCTGCTTGTCACAGTCCTCTTTTGTTTCTCATGTATGTGTAACAAGCTGTTGTTAATCTCTGCAGAGAGGCAGGCTGTATAAAATATATGATTTTCTGAGCCATCCAGCATCTGCTCCTCTGTGTACTCCAGAGAGCATGCATTAAGGCTGTACCCATGTTCAAATAGCCTAGCCACTTGCATATGTTTATGCTGTATTCTGTTCAGGGAGTGGACCATTGTCACTTGTTCACAAGAATCTCTTCTAATACAAACTTAAATACAAACGCTTACGTCTATATTTCTTTAGCACTGTGGCTTGGAAATGGGATTGCACTTAGGCTTGTTCATGCCCCTTGTTACTCTAAACTTAAATGGGAATTAGAGCTGTTCAAACAACATTGCAATCCTGTGCAAATCCTTTGCAAGGTCACCAAGGTGCAGTTTTTCTCAAAACAAATAAGGAGGAACGCATTTGGTAGAAGATTTGCTTCATGTAAGGATTTTACTGTCGGGTGACACCAAAATGGTCTTGGCGCATAAAATCCAAGGGCCACAATTTAGTTTGGCCAACCCTTAACTCGCTTCCCAGCAGCTGTTACCAAGGACAACTGGGTTGGGCCTGACAGGCATTCTGCACCGACAGCACATAGGGAAGTGCAGGCTGTCTTCTATTCTCCCTCTTACCTCCCTCTTCTTTTGCCAACCTCCATGTGACATCTGGCCTATTCTGCTCTACTCCATCTCATCCAATAACCTTGGGTTTTCTCAGCTGAGGCCGATGGCTACTCAGACACAGCTTCCCTCTGCTCCCCTACCATTGAAGGGTGGATGAATGGATAGTCTCTGAAATAAAGCAAAAAGCACCCTTGGAGGGAAAAAAATGGCAGCTGCTCTTTTAGAAGATGAAGCAGATGTGTAACCATGGCAATGCTTGAAAGACCCAGGAGCCTTTGTGTTTTTCACATGCTGCTGGTTTCAATATGGAAGTAGTTGCCCACATGGGAACTTTAGGTGCTGTTCCACAGTCTTGGAAGGAAAGAATCTTAAAGCAGGGAGAATAAACCAGCAGCCTTTACCCTTCATCCCCAACTTGGATAGTAAAACTTCTCTCGCAACTCTCTTGGCTAAGTCACAGCCATGCAGAATATTTCTTTATTAATCCAATTTATATAGCCACCCATGTCACTGGAAGTGACTCTGGGCGACGTACAATAATTTAACAGGAATTGCAGAATTAAATTATATTTATCATTTAAGTATCAATTCTCCTCGAACTTTGCACTAACGGTATTACTGGTGGCATGTTCCCATTTACCTCTCTCTTCTAAACTCATTAGAAAAGTCTTCAGTTTTGTCAGTCTTGCAATCTCCTTGATGTAGAAGCATGGGAGACAGATGATCTTAAGTGTAGATCTAAATACAGAAGGAGGCACCAACAAGGTTTTCATTTTAGGTTGTCCTAAAAAAGAAAAAATTAAAAGGTCAAACTTCTAATCAGTGAAGCAAGACCCCAAAAGATGATTAGGAGTTGAAGAAGCCTGCAGAATAGTTTTGTCACAGTCAGAACAGGAACTCTACTGGAGAATTCCCATCAGATGGAATAATGAAAGCTAGGGTTTGCAGATTCAGGGATGTAATTTAAATGTCTTCTGAAACCAGATACTGGAAATGCTTCAAAGAGGTAGGCCTTGGACATAATTCAGCCTAAATCACATTGCAGAAGAAAGCTTATTCGTAGAATTGTTTTATGCATATTTTATTTTGCTTTGGGCAATCACGGATAGGACATAACATGTCAGAAACTGTTCTGATATTTAACGAGTCTTTAAATATCTAGATTGTCTTTGTAGATCAGAAGATATGCTAAATAGTTGTCTCCTGTATTGATTTTTGTGATTGCCTTGCTTGATGTGACCTTGGTATGGGAGAGCAATCCCAGTCAAAGCTGACTGTCACATTTCTGAAGGCCACAATGTTAATTATCAAGCACCTAGATACATGTGATTTATGGGAACTGCTGACAGTGAGGACCCTGCACACACTCTTTTCATAAACATTTCTCCATGGATAGTTGACCCATATAGCTTTCTATTGTTTTTTCTTTCTTTGTTTGTTTGATCTGCTTTTTGAAATATGAGAATTACTGTTTTCATTGTGAAAATTGGAAAGCCACAGCACTAAGAATCTTGTGCTTTATTATTTATTTATTTAATTTTTATTGCACCTCAACTCAAGACAGTGTTAGGCAATATACATTTTTTTTAATAAAGAAACTATTGCTTTAAAAACTGCTGGCTTTTGGATCAGCACTATTTTTATTTTAAACAAAGGGATACTTTCAGAAGATATGTGAACAAGTGGACAAGAAAATTACTGAAGTTATACAATTAATGCACAGGATAACATTAATGAAGGTTAACCATACCAAATGAAGTACATTGAAGTTTTTTGATATGAAAAAATATAAATCACTGAGCTTAATGCCAAATCTCCACTGCAGTGTTATCTGTGCATACTAAAAAATAGAAAAACCACTAAAAATAGTATAGATAAATATTTGATTTCTGAATTCCCCCTTCTTTGCAGTTTGAACAGTTTACAGTATTTATAAACATAGATGTAGAAACTATGCTCCTAAGTGTTTGTACTTATTTGCTGTCCGATATATAGCATATATATATATGAAAATCATTTTTCTTATATTTACTACATTTCTATTATGTATATATATGGTTAATTTTGCCATTGCTGTGTATTCTCCAAGTTTGAGTTCCCAAGGAGATATCTTTGGTACTATGTCTTTTTTCCAGTGTTGTACAGAGTTTGTCCTCACAGACCCGAGTGTATATATATATATATCTTAATGAATTACGGTGTTTTTCATTGGTATGTTCTGAAATTATACATAATGAAAAGAATTGTGGTTTATTTTCAAGTTTGATTTCTGAGATATTCTGAATGGTTATGTGCATATTTTCCAATCCTCTTTTTTATGGCAAAGGGAGTGGTTACATGTCCTCAATATGTGATATTGGGGCAGTATTTCTATTCTCCCGATCTGGGGTAAAAATTCTGCCTAAGATTGGAATACAAGTATATCTCGACTTATAACAACAATTGGGATCAGAATATCCATTTCTAAGCAAGATGGTTATTAAGCGAGTTGCACCTTTTACAATCTTCTTTGTCACGGTGGTTAAGCAAATCTGCAGTTAAGTGAATCATAGGGTTGTTAAGCAAATCCAGCTTTGCTTGTCAGAATCTAGCTGGGACAGTTGCAAATGGCAATCATATGACACTGGGATACTGTAGCTATCATAAATACATGTGTCAAGCTTGCTGATTTCCAAGCGCCTAAATTTTGATCATGTGACGGGGGGTTGCTGCAACGGTCATAAGTGCGAGAACTGGTTGTAAGTCAATTTTTTCAGTGCTATTTTAGCTTTGAATAGTTGCTAAATAAATGGTTGTAAGTCGAGGCTAACTGTGATAGATGGAGGACAAAGAACAAAGTAGACAGAAAAGCTGCAGAGTAGAAGATGCTCATTAGTATAGTAGACATTTTATTCTTTTTTGTCTGTATATTCTTTGTTATGCTTGTTCTTGATATTCTTGAAAATATTTGAAGTCTTTCTCGGTTCATGGTACCCTTAATGTCTCAATTTCTTTCATGTCATCCCTACGCTCGTAACTTGTATGGCATTTGACAGATATTGAGTATTGAGTATTACCCGTGTAGCGTCTTGGATCTTTGGGAATTGTGGATCTGTTGAGCTACTTTAGAGCAAGATACAGTGACATGGCCTCAGCCACACTGTGAATTTTGTAACTGATTATTGAATCCAAATTTCTCGCCATCCATTCTCACTATTCTGGCTCATAAATCACACAATATTAATAATTTAGACAAGGAAATTGCTGTCAAAATTGCAAGAGATAATGTTCAAAACTATTCAGAATCATACAGTATTGGTCTCTTGAGAAAGCAAACTCAAAATTTTACCGATTACATTGAATTCTACTTTATGCCAAGAAAATCAAAATTGTGCAAATAGTCCCTCTTGAGCAAATTACCTTGTGTGGTGGGCTTTTCACTACAACTCTTCTTCCAATTGTACATCCTACTAATGTATTTGGCTACAGTTCCCATACTTTATAGCAGCTGTGACTATAGGGCAGGGGTAGGCAACCTTGGCTCTTTTATGACTCGTGGACTGGCTCAGGAGTTCTGGGAGTTGAAGTCCACGAGTCATAAAAGAGCTAAGGTTGCCTACCCCTGCTATAGGGCATGCTTATTAGGAATCATGGAAACTATAGTTCAACATGTACAAAGAGTGGACAAGGTTGGGCTATATCAGAAGGCAGAATTGGCACAGCAGCCTTTCATAATTCTAATTATGGAACAGTTTCATCCGTTTTCAGTAGATCCTGATATTCTGCAGTTCCTGCCTTAGCAACATTGAATCTGTCCCTTCAAGTGTTTTTCTCACATCACTTCCACCTAAAATTGAAGAATCATTGCAGTTTTCAGGAAATGGTATCTCCCCCGTTGGATCTTCTACAACAGAAGCAATTGCAACACAGACCAAGAGTTGTAGCAATCTAGATCTCGTTATTTGCGGCAACCACTTGATCAATGTCTTGCAGGTTGTACACAGATGCTAGAAATTTGTTACTATAACATGGGTATAGCATTTTTGAGAGGGCAGAATTTAGCATTTTATGCAGAAAGAGAAGATTATAAAACAAGTAATAAAACTTTCCTTATCTATTTGTTACTAGTGGAGTGTGTTGGTTTTTTTTCCTGTTAAGGGAAGCAGGCTATTTTCTATGCATTTATTTCCTTTTTCTGTGATTAGTCATGGCAGGGGCCCTCGTCCATTGCTGTGCTTTGACCCCCTAAATGATAAATGAATTTGCATGACCTCCTTGGATAAAATTATCATTTTTACTGTGGTTGGGCAATGAATGCAACATTTTTAAGAAATGCTTTTTCATCTATCAAATAAAGCAAATGATAGCACTTTATAAAATAAAAACACTTCATTGCAAATAACAATTTACAATCTTATTTTTGATAAGAAGGATGATCTTTGTGTAATTCCTGAGGTTTTTATTTTTAATATAGCCACCTTCCTTTGTAATAGCATTTTATTTATTTATTTATTTATTTATGAGACTTATATACCGCTTTAAGTGCAAGCACTCTCTAAGCGGTGTACACCAGTAAGCAATGTATATATATATTTACATTGCCCCCAACAATCTGGGTCCTCATTTTACCTACCCGGAAGGATGGAAGGCTGAGTCAACCTTGAGCCGGTGAGATTTGAACCGCTGACCTGCTGAACACAGTCAGCTAAAGTGGCCTGCAGTACTGCACTCTAACTGCTGCGCCACCTCGGCTCATTCTTGATCAATAATTGATCTTTATTACACCAACTGTAGAAAATTCTGACTGTGTGAAGGCAGAACAAGATTGAGTTCGGTTTTATGTATGCGTGCCGTGAGCCTTGCACACCTAAAATTAGAGACGTGAAAATTATCTCCAGGTTTTGGTAGTGCGATTTTTATAATTTGGGTCAAAACGTGGGAGATCCACGTTCAAGTCTGTTCTTAGCCTTAAAAACCCATTGGGTGAATTTAGGCCAATTATTCTCTCTTAAGGCACTTTTTTTTTTAGAGGGGTGATACAGTATTGTAGGGAAACAATGAAACGGCCGTATAAGCTATTTGGGGGCTCTTAAAGGCAAGATGAGGTATAAATTTAACAAAAGAGTAAGTTCCCTGCCAGTGTCTCCTAGCAGAGCAGGAGCAAATTTTGAGAGTGATCCAGTTTTGAATACACAGAACTGTGAAATGTGCAAAGCTGGAGCTCTTTCAAGGTATGCCTGCACTTTCCTCACTACCTCTTCAGCGAGGGAACCTGCTGGCTTACCCAGGCAGAGCAAGAGCAAGTAACAATGATCCAGATTCAAGTCAAACTGGAGGAAGTACAGAGTTGGCAACTTATCAGAACTTGCTCCAAGTTTCCTTGGAAAATCTGGTTGCCAGTTTATTTAGAGTGAAAGGGAGCATGTTTGATAAGATCCATTTTGGATGTGCAAACAAGTGTACTTGCAAAACTAGAGTTGTTGGCCTGTCCTGACAAAAGAACAGCAAAATTTTATTTATCACATTTAGAAACATCTCATCCTCCTCACTGAGAGATCTGGATGGTATATAAATATATCTGGCAAAAATCCTGGTTTGCCTGCACACAAACCTCAGGGAAGCTGTACACTTTTTCCATAAGATACAACTTACACTTTCAGAGCACTTGAGTTAATGAGTCAGTACTGAAGTTAAATTCAGTGTTTTGTCTTCCAGTCCAAAAAAGTATTTTTGACAGCAGCTCCGATATTCAGGGTTATTTGCAAGTAATTTCCTATTTCCTTCCCAATGGCTTATATGTGAGTAAAAGCATTTTCAACATCTGGCTGATTATTTTTAGTACGGTAGTAACTACCTTCCATTAAGTGCCTGTACTAGAAGAATTCAAGGGAACTAACATTCTCAGTAGCCTTTGCTATGCTCTATATAGCCTTATTTTACTAAGAAAAAATTGAGACAAGAATCAGTACTAGGATCAGATTCCTAAAACTTTTGTAATTACCATTAAACTTTACCAGCAAATGTTCACCTTTTGCATTTCAGCAGTTGTCACTGAAAGAACTATAACTGGTTTCCCCACTAATGTGAACTTACTAGAAACTGGGAGTTTCTCCCCGAGCATGTTTTTTTGTTAACAGTTTGTGGTTCCAACGATCTTTCTTAAAACTTTTCTGCCTGTCTAGAGTCTGGACCAGCTGGCTAGGGAATTCTGGGAGTTGAAGTCCACATATATTAATGTTGTTAAGGTTGAGAAACACTGGTTTACTTTGGTTTACCTCAGGAAGTTAGGCAAGCTTGCTTCTGTGTTCCAGCTCAGCATATTGAGCACAAAGTAGCTGTATAGAAGCTAAAACTTCTGTACATAAATGGAGTAATGATTGTACATTCAGAATCTAACCAGAGAATCATAGGCATAATTACTGTATTAAGGCATGTTAAATTAGATTTAGTTATGAATTATAGGTGTTAGGAACGCTGTCTTGGCATACCGGTATTTGTGATAGACTAAGATATGTTGCACCTTCTAAGATGGATACGTTCTTTTCATAAAAAAACCCATCCATCTAACATAGTTTCAGATTATACATAAATCTCAAAGACAAAAAATCATGACATCACATAGTTTTAGCATAAACATGGGTAGGTGACATTGTTGAAGCTATTGAGGAATCTTTAAATAACTGTATTTAAGACTGAAATAGGAGGATGCTAATGCAGATTTTCTCATTTTGTAAAAATAAAAAAATGAACACTCAGATAGTTCGGAAATCCAGCTGATCTCTATGAGGGGGAAAAATTGTACCATAGAAGCAGATATTTACAGAAGAAATAAGGCCTTGGATCATCTCAAAAAGATTGCAAAAGTTTAAAATTAGAGTTTCAATACTTCGTAATACATTAACTCATCATGTCTAGTTAATGCAGAAACTATTATACAGTAGTATGTTTTCCAGATTGCCACCTAAAAATCTTGCCAACTCATCATTGAGATACCTTTGTAACTTGACATTTCTGGCTCATTTTCAGCCCAAAGATACTCGGTCCCAATATCATGTTTGGCAATTTATATGTTCCTTACAGATACTCTTTGATTTAAGACAACAGCAGAGAGAGGAATTTTGGCCACCAATAGTGCAGTCATTAAACGAGTCATCATATGACTACCCAATTTTATGGTCATTTTTACTGTGGTTGTTTAAGCGGATCACATGGTTGTTAAGCGAATCTGGCTTTCCCAATTAACTTTGCTTGTTGGAAGCCCATTAGGGAGGTTGCAAATTGTGATCATGTTACTGCAAGACACTGCAACCATCATAAAAGCAAGCCAGTTGCCAAACACTTGAATAGCAATCACGCTACTGCAGGGGTGGTGGGGTAATTTCAAGAACAGATTGTAATTCATTTTTTAAGACTGTTATAACTTCAAACTATTGCTAAGCAGTTGTAAGTCAAGGAATCATTTATTTTGATAAACCACTTAGAAAAATGAACATGGCTCCAGTGGAATATGTCCCCAGTTTGCTTTTACACACTTGAAAGAGGTAATCCTAAATATTTTATTTTGTTGAAAATTAATCTCTCAGATCTAGATCCCATTTTAGAAATACCACATTTTCTTTATAGTAAGTATCTACTGACTAAATGTTAAAAGGATGTGACAGAGTACATTGGAGCAGGCATCCGGGTGCCTCCTTACCTGAGACTTATACTGTATTTTCCTGGGATTGCACAGTTACTGTGTACACCCAAGAAAAACAGGTACTTTAAGGAGACATCTATAAATACATTCATGTCCAATGTAGGACAAATTTTCAGCCTCAAAACTGAAATACAGTACATCCCTATTGCAAATGTACAATTTCTTTTTTATGGTTAGAATTAGTGCAAAAGAGGAACAGCATTCTTCTTTAAAACTAAAACGAAGTAGCTAGTACATGAGTGGTCAAATATTTTCTGTTGAAGATGATTAAAAAGTTTTTCTTAATCTAGTGCTCTCTAGATATTTTAGACTCGAGCATATTAGTTGGACGACAATTTGTCAATCACATTTGGAGAAGTCTCTTTAAGAAAACTAGTACCAAGGTAGACATACTTAATCTGTTGTAGAGTCTTCTCAGTATCAGAAATACTACATTTGTTAGTTTCTAAGATGCTTTGGGAAAAGTCTTTGGAGAGCTAGAAAGATGTTTCATAATTAACTTCCCTTGTGTGCTTTCTCTTGGCAGCATCCGCAGTGTTATGCAGAAATACTTGGAGGATCGGGGTGAAGTCACCTTTGACAAGATATTTTCTCAAAAGATCGGTAAGTATTAGAACCTTTGCATGGCTATTGGTTCAGCTAGATACATTACCTAAAACAAGAAAGTTCAATGGAATTGGAAATCTGCAGAGCTGCTTACTCAGTAGCTGCAGCATGACACAATGAACTGTAAGTTACCCAGGCACTTTTTAGCTTAACATATTATGTGAACTGTGCAATTACCTTATGGTTAAATGTAATTGTGTTTGGGTAACAAGTTGAACTACATGTAAAGTCTAAAACTGAATCAACAAATGGCATTGTACGGTAGGATGTTCCATGAAGCAAATCATCACCTTAAGCCAGTGTTTTCCAAACTTGACAATTTTAAGGCATGTGGACTTCAACTCCCAGAATTCCACAGCCAGCAATGCTGACTGTGGAATTCTGGGAGTTGAAGTCCTCATGCCTTAAAATTGTCAAGTTTGGGAAACACTGCCTTAAGCTATAAAGTAATTTTGTTATGGCATAACATATCGTGTGAACACATCCAGTATGGGTTGCTAACCATGATTTCAAGTTTAGAATGATTTGCAAACAGCCTGAATTGTGCAATCACAGCTTAAGTTGCCTTGAATAAACAAGTTAGGCAAACACAACCAATATATGGTTTTGGTTGTTAGAGCTCAAGCTTCTGACCAGAAATCAGTTAATCTAGCTATGCACTTTTTTTGTTCAGTTTTTATTTCAGTTTTCATTCAACAGAATTTTTATGGTAACAAACACATACCCGACCAAAATAAAAAGTGAAAGGGAAACTCATCATACAAACTGAAAAAAGTTTCTATTCTTTGATTCAGGGAGAAGATATAATCTTAGTTTTTTAAGTCACTGCTACAGTTTAGGGCAGCCTTTACCTTCTATGATGGCCACTTTTAACAAGTCTCTTGCCTCTCCTGTCCTGATGATCCTTTCAATGAGGATTACAAGTTCCATTGTCTTAATAGGCATGGTAGGGCTGTCCCAAGATGCCTACTTGCAAAGGAAACTGATGTTTTGTATCTTAAAAGTTGTATGAGAGAAAGGGATTTTGAAAGGTAGTATGTATTACACCATAGAACCGCAAACAGGGACAAATACTGTATCAGGTAAAAAAAAAAAGGATGCCTTACTTAGAGAAAGCCATTCAGCCTGGTAACATTGCCTTCCATATTGATGCACAGCAAGCCGAGTCATTCAAAATGAGCTTAAAGCCTCCGTTAAAAAGGGAAAAAATGGAGAAGAGAATAAATAGCTGAAGTCGGCAAAGAAACTTGCTTCCTCTTGTCCTCATTACAATGGTGTCTGTTTCCTCTTCCATTAGTTTGGGAAAGTGCTTGCTTCACTTGATAAATATTAATGTTGTTTGCATGATATGCTTATCTATGTTAACTATCATTTACTTGATTAAGTCACCTAGTTTTCTGGGTTCTCACAGCAGTCCAGATTTACATGACATACCAGGCTAGTTTGTAGCATGTCAAATCATGCACATTCTGCTGTTGGAAGGGAAAAGCATTTGAAATATCTGGGTTGGAAGTGCATGAAAATGTCTTTCCTCTTGGAATTCCACGTCTGTAGATTATGCTCAGCATAACCTTTATAGGTGCCTCTGCTTTTAAGAGTTGCACAGCAAGCAGAATGTTTCTCCCTGCAGATTTTTCTCTTCACTGCAGTCAACAGAAAATCTGCACTGGAGGAGATTTCTTTTCTGCCGTTCTTAAAGGTGCAAGAACCTTTAGGAATCAAAACTGTCAGCCTTTTCTTTTAGAATGTCTGTACCATCAACAGATGTGGAAGGGGTAAATATCTCATCAGGTGAAATATTTGCCTCTATAGAAAGATCGATGGGGAGAATTTACCCACGAAATTTCCGTTTGTCTTTTGTTGAAGACCCAGGATCCTGCCCAGAATAAAGGGGGGGGGGAGTGTGAAACCATTGCATCCAATAGTTCTGTCCTTCTGGAAAAAGGAAGGATCTGTTTGCTCCAGCTATAAATAACAGAGAAGAGTGTACTTTACATAAAATAAAGTTTCATAAAAGGTACAGGAAACATAAATCTGGGAGTGAGTAGTGGCTGTTGGTGAAGGACTCACTGGGTGATACTGGACTGTCGCCCATGCTTAGCCAGGCAACAGCAAGTACTCTAGCAGTGTTTCCCCTTTCCGTTATTACACCCCGCCCCAACAGGAAATGCTCTTGCTTCCTCCCACACCCACGGCCACTTGTGGTTTCCGCATGATATATCCCAATTTTTGCCTATTCTCTCTCTCTCCTGGTTGTGTTGCTTTCTCAATAATCTTTTAACCTCAGCAATCTCCCCTTGCACTTGGGGGAAGCATAGGCCAATGGGGACACCTGGAACTGTTGAGCCACAAACTGAAATTGAAATTGATCAGCCTGCACTTCAGTGACTGAGCTGAGGAGGGAATAAGAAGCAGAAAGTGGTGCATGCTATGCTTGAGAAATTTATAAGTGGTGCAGGGATTAATAGTTTTTAAATATCCAGTTTCATTTGCTCTCTTTCTAACACTGGCAGGGTGAGACTCCTGGATTAGTATTTTAAGGTTGGTGAGGTTGGCTTTACATAACACATGAGGCAAAACTGTAGCTTGCTGGTGTATGGTTCAGTGGCTATGTTTGCACAACTCATCTTTAATTAATAGAGCCATGAGTTCAGTTCTCAGTGCACTCCGTGGTCTGGTCACACTTGACATACTGAGCCATCAACTAATCGTACGAATTGGGTTTATATAGCAGACTAGGCAACACTCACTAGTTTCTTGTTCAGTATTTTATGTGAACCTAGCCTGTATAAGTAATTTACAGTTTAGAGTAAGGGTGTCAAACTTGCAACGTCACGTGATGTGTCACAACATGTCACGACTATTTTTCCATTGCCGGCAATAGGGTGGGCGTGGTTTTGCCATGACGCATCCGGCCCACAGGCCGGCTGTTTGACACCCCTGCTTTAGAATGATGTTTAAATACAACTAGTTGGGTTAATTCACTGAATATTAATTAAACAATCCATGGATTAGGATTATTCACAGGTTCTAACATTTTCAAAAATGATACAGTTATATAGGTTAGGAAGCTATAGTTAATCACTTATTGTGATTGATAAATAGCTTTCCAATAGCTCTAGGTACGTGCTTTTGATTATTGGAATCTTAGAACATTTGTGACTCATGACCAACAGTTGAAGAGGGACCAACAAGCTTGAGAACTGTCATTGAGATTTTACTGATATTCTGTACATTTAATAAGCATTTGACCTGCAAAAATTAACCACAGGAATCTTTTCCTGGCATACAGATCAAATAATTGAGGAAGAAAAAAAACCAAACAAATCTAATGACATCTTATGATTTTCCACAGTTTTTAACGTAGCCTATAAAACTGAAATTATATGCCTTTTATAGAAATAAAAATATTTAAATGTTTCTTGTTAGAAATCTCAGACTTCTTCTTTCTTAGGACTAGATGTCTGTGGTTTTCGGCTTTGTCTAAACCAGTGGTTCTCAACCTTCCTAATGCCACGACCCTTTAATACAGTTCCTCATATTGTGGTGACCCCCAACCATAAAATTATTTTCGTTGCTACTTCATAACTGTAATTTTGCTACTGTTATGAATCGTAATGTAAATATCTGATACGCAGGGTGTATTTTCATTGTTACAAATTGAACATAACTAAAGCATAGTGATTAATCACAAAAACAATATAGCAATGCTCGCTGGAGAAGCTTACTCTTCCTTGCTCAAAAATGTTGGGAGGGAGGGAAGGGGGGAAGGAAGGAAGATTGAAGGGGAAAGGAAGGAGATGGAGAAGGAAGGAGATTGAAGGGGAAAGGAAGGAAGGAAGGAGAAAGAGATTGAAGGGGAAGGGATGGAGATGGAAGGAAGGAAGGAAGGAAGGAAGGAAGGAAGGAAGGAAGGAAGATTGAAGGGGAAAGGAAGGAGATTGAAGGGGAAGGAAGGAAGGAAGATTGAAGGGGAAAGGAAGGAGATGGAGAAGGAAGGAGATTGAAGGGGGAAGGAAGGAAGGAAGGAAGGAAGGAAGGAAGGAAGGAGAGAGATTGAAGGGGAAGGGATGGAGAAAAAAGGAAGGAAGGAAGGAAGATTGAAGGTGAAAGGAAGGAGATGGAGAAGGAAGGAAGATTGAAGGGGAAAGGAAGGAAGAAAGGAAGGAGAGGGAGATTGAAGGGGAAGGGATGGAGTTGGAGATGGAAGGAAGGAAGGAAGATTGAAGGGAAAATGAAGGAGATGGAGAAGGAAGGAGATTGAAGGGGGGAGGCGCTGCCAAGGACGCACAAGCAGCTGGGGAGGGGGGGAGGCTCTGGCAGAGAGCCTGGTGGAAAGCCAAGTGGCGGCACATCTGGGGCCTCGGAAGCTGCGCGGAGGATGCGCGCACCTTGGAGCCACTGGCTGCCCTCTCACACCCGCCAACCTGGAGCCCCCCATCCTCATCCCAGCACCTCTTGCCCTCTCCCAACCACCCCCCTGGGACCTGCCTGCCCCTCCAGCCTCCTGAGCACCATCGCAGCAGTGGGGTCATGGGAGCCCCTTTCCACGCCGCGCAGCCCATCGCACGCGAGAGGGGCACGGCCGGAGCACCAGCTCCCGCTCGGAAGGTACCGCTTCTCCCCTCCCGGCCTGGCTGGCTGGCCTCCAACACACATGCGGGCATCACTGCAGCCTTGCCCTCTTCCCCGCCCCCTGGCCGCTTCCGAGGCCCGGAGCCCGGCGAGCCGGGAAGGAGCCGCTCCTGCCCGGCAGTCCCACAGCCGCACTGAGCACCAGAGGCCTGAGGCGGCCTCCGACGGTGAGGGAGGCTGGCTGGGCGGCGTGGGGGAGGCTCCCGCACGGCGCGGAGAGTGGCTGGGGTGGAGCGCAGCCAGGCAACCAGGAGGCGTGGAGACCGCCTCGGTGCTGCAGCTCAGCTGGCAGCGGCGGAGCAGCCCAGCGGCAGTGCCAGCAACAGCCCAGACCCAGCTCGGACTGGCTGCTGAGCCAGCCCACGGCGGCATTGGGGGCGCGCGTGATGACACTGTGGCGGCAGGAGCAGGCGCTGTCGGAGGAGAAGGGCGCCCTGGAGGTGGAGGAGGAGGGCGGCGGCAGCAGCCGGATAGAGGAGGGTGTCTCGGTTTCTAAAGACCATCGGAAATATGTGTTTTCCGATGGTCTTAGGCAAACCCCTGTGAAAGCGTCATTCGACCCTCAAAAGGGTCGCGGCAGCAATTATCAGATTTTTTTTTTAAAGCGGGCTGATGCCTGATACATAAACAGTTCCAAATTGGTTAATTTCTTCCTCTTACATTACTGTTAAAAGACTAGTAGTAGACCTGGGTTGCAAAATTCTGGACGACTGTAAAATGACATGCTAGCGATATAATATTAGCCAGATTTTTCCAGTCCTGTTCTGGCAACTGTTAAAAATTGCTGCTGATTTACAGAAAAATTGTACACATTTTCATAAAAGATAAATATATTGGTAGGGATAAGCAGTGGCAGGTAAGATGAAACCTCCTTTATTTTTAGAGGCAGTAGATCAGTACTTTGATAAATACAGTATGTGGATAGTCATCATTATATTCATCTTCTGGGATTGTCCACCCAGAGACATGGAATATCAATCCAAATTCTATCGATAATACAGTTTAGTATGCAAACCGTCGTATATGTTTTGGTTTGTGCAAATCAATTGTAGCTTAGTCAAAAATCAATATGGCAATTGTAGATCATTTTATAACTATTTTCAGCATTATCCTATTCTGTGTTATTCAGTTTCTCCTGGCATATATTAAAGGTAGAAGTAGTCAAGGACCTTGACTACTAGAAATGATAAATGAGACTAGGAGCAGTTTGTTGACTATATAGGCATATTAATGGCATATGAGTTTCATATTGTTGACTTTTTGTGTATTTTAGGGTTCCTCCTATTCCGAGATTTCTGCTTGAATCAAGTAGAGGAGGCCAAACCGCTGGTGGAATTCTATGAAGAGGTGAGGCACTAACTACAGACAAAAAAGTATTCTAGTATTCAAACATTGTTACCTTCTTTAGCCTAGCTCACAAAGAATACATTACATTTTGAAATGGATAGAGATGTTAGAGACTGTTAGCCTGCACTTGCCTTGGGAGGAGGAGGGTATAAGCATTAAGGATGGAACCAAGGTGAAAAGGGTTCCCGAAAAGGGTTAACAACACTGATAGTGGAATAGATTTTCCTATCCTCATGCAGGCCCCTCCCTTCATATTTCCCAAGTCTGCTCCTGAAGCTTGGAAGAACCCAGATTTGGGGCCCTGGGTAGTAGAAACCCATTTGCAAATTACTGAACAGAGCCCTTTGCTTTGATAGTCTTTATAGAACAGAATATTGCTTTATACTTAGGCTTCCTAGAAACAACTAAGAGATTCCAAGTCCCCTTTACATATTGAAGATAATTTGGAGATGATATCCTTCTTGAATAACTGGAGTTTTGTTCATGCAACAGACGAAGGATCCAAAAGAACATTAGATCATAGACCTCCAGCTGCAGTGTAGCTAGAATTTTAAATAAACAAGCAGATTGACAGAGCCTACTAGCTTAGTCAAAATTGTTATCCTCTCAGCAGCAAACTGAGATATAAATCATTGATAATAATAACATTCTGTAAGATGTTGGTTGGAGAATATGATACAGAAAAGTACAAGTATTTATGTATATGTGTCTCATTTAAGGAGTTGGTGATGTGTTACCTGGGACTGTTTGTGGTTATAGTCCAATGCATATAGACTCCAGTTTGGGAAAAGCTGATATGCTTCACCTGTCTTAATTAAAAATAAAAATAATTCATAGGCAAGGAAGAGAAGAAGTGGTAATTATTTTTCAGTGCACTGCTGAATTTCTTAATCACAGTTCTTGTCCCTTTGCCTTTCTATCATTATTATATAATTATTGTTTCCGCACTGTTTTTGTCATCACTACCAACCCTGTTGTGACCTGCTCCTTCCATTCAAACAAAGTAAGTTAAGAAAATGAATCTTGATGGCCTAGTTCTTAAGCTGAACTTTGGAATTTTTCAGGTTTAGACCGTGGTTATCTGTAAATGTGGCCTTATCTACTGAGCCTTGAATTTTTTGTGTGAAAAAGCACATTATCTTACATACACAATATTATCTTGCCTGTTCTCTCCAGATCAAAAAATATGAGAAGTTGGATTCTGATGAGGATCGAGCAATTAAGAGCCGCCAGATCTTTGACATCTACATCATGAAGGAACTGTTATCCTGCTCTCATGTGAGTGCTTCGGACACTTGCTGCCATGTGAGAGAGTCTGAAAAGGCCCTTGGGAATGGGCAGAAAGGCCGCTTCATAATCACCTTGAACGAGATCCTTGAAAATGTAAGGCTCCCCAGATTAAGTAGGAGGAGCTAGACCACTATCATGATACCCTCTCACAGGGAAAATACTTTCTATGGGTCACCGAGTGGCACACATGCAGTCAGGTCCAGAAATATTGGAACATCGACACAATTCAAACATCTTTGGCTCTATACACCACCACAATGGAGTTGGAATGAAACAAACACGATGTGCTTTAACTGCAGACTGTCAGCTTTAATTTGAGGGTATGTACATCCAACTCAGGTGAACGGGGTAGGACTTACAGCAGTTTGCATATGTGCCTCCCACTTGTTAAAGGACCAAAGGTAATGGGACAATTGGCTTCTCAGCTGTTCCATGGCCAGGTATGTGATATTCCCTCATTACCCCAATTACAATGTGCAGATAAAAGGCCCAGAGTTCATTTCAAGTGTGCTATTTGCATTTGGAATCTGTTGCTGTCAACTCTCAAGATGAGATCCAAAGAGCTGTCACTATCAGTGAAGCAAGCCATCATTAGGCTGAGGAAACAAAACAAACCCATCAGAGAGATAGCAAGAACATTAGGCGTGGCCAAAACAACTGTTTGGAACATTCTCAAAAAGAAGGAATGCACCGGTGAGCTCAGCAACACCAAAAGACTCGGAAGACCATGGAAAACAACTGTGGTGGATGACCGAAGAATTCTTTCCCTGGTGAAAAAAATGCCCTTCACAACAGTTGGCCAGATCAAGAACACTCTCCAGGAGGTAGGTGTATGTGTGTCAAAGTCAACAATCAAGAGAAGACTTCACCAGAGTGAATACAGAGAGTTCACCACAAGATGTAAACCATCGGTGAGCCTCAGAAACAGGAAGGCCAGATTAGAGTTTGCCAAACAACATCTAACAAAGCCTTCACAGTTCTGGAACAAGATTCTATGGACAGATGAGACCAAGATCAACTTGTACCAGAGTGATGGGAAGAGAAGAGTATGGAGAAGAAAAGGAACTGCTCATGATCCTAAGCATACCACCTCATCAGTGAAGCATGGTGGTAGTAGTGTCATGGCGTGGGCATGTATGGCTGCCAATGGAACTGGTTCTCTTGTATTTATTGATGATGTGACTGCTGACAAAAGCAGCAGGATGAATTCTGAAGTGTTTCGGGCAATATCTGCTCACATTCAGTCAAATGCTGCAGAACTCATTGGACGGCGCTTCACAGTGCAGATGGACAATGACTCAAAGCATACTGCAAAAGCAACCAAATAATTTTTGAAGGGACAGAAGTGGAATGTTATGCAATGGCCAAGTCAATCACCTGACCTGAATCCCATTGAGCATGCATTTCACTTGCTGAAGACAAAACTGAAGGGAAAATGCCCCAAGAACAAGCAGGAACTGAAGACAGTTGCAGTAGAGGCCTGGCAGAGCATCACCAGGGATGAAACCCAGCGTCTGGTGATGTCTATGCGTTCCAGACTTCAGGCTGTGATTGACTGCAAAGGATTTGCAACCAAGTATTAAGAAGGGAAAGTTTGATTTATGATTATTATTCTGTCTCATTACCTTTGGTCCCTTAACAAGTGGGAGGCACATATGCAAACTGCTGTAAGTTCTACCCCGTTCACCTGAGTTGAATGTACATACCCTCAAATTAAAGCTGACAGTCTGTAGTTAAAGCACATTGTGTTTGTTTCATTCCAACTCCATTGTGGTGGTGTATAGAGCCAAAGATGTTTGAATTGTGTCGATGTCCCAATATTTCTGGACCTGACTGTAGTTCTGTTGGAATGGCCTATCCCAGCTCTTAAGCTTTCTCTATGATCTTTTTTTCCCTCTCCTGCTGACAAGCAGTGGCTCTTTTCCTGTTCAGGGCTGATCTTGTTATGAATGAACTGCAGGCAGCCACCTAAATGGTTCCTTTTGAAACGCAGTGTTCTTGCAGCAGCAGGCTGACAATTCTTTCTCTCTACTTGGGACAGCTAATTCTGCTCTCTCTTCCTGTTTGTATCAGGTATACCATTACAAACAATATGGAATTGTCTGTTTCCTGTCCTCATCGCACCACGTTGACTGTAGAGCAGAGGCCCCCAACCTTTTGGGCATCAGGGACCGGTTCTGTGGAGAAAGATTTTTCTGCAGACCAGAGAGGGTGTGGTTTTGTTGCTGCCTGCGGATGGGGCTTTGCTTGTTTGTGCAGCCCAGTTGCTGGCATGCCGTGCCCAGTGCTGGTCCATGGACCGGGTGTTGGGGACCTCTGCTGTAGAGGGATGCATTGTGTAATGGTATCACATCCCATTGTATCTATATTGGATGTAGGAGGAAGAGGCATAGAAGCGTCATAGAATAGTGGTCTCTTCTAATATCTAACTCAGTTAGATATCAGATTCCTAATGTTGAAATCAAACAAGAATAAATAATTGATGGATGGATGCTAGTGAGAGCAATTTCAAAATTCAGGAAATAAGCATTGCAAGATGCTTTTCTTCCTCCTAAAAAGCCGTAACTCAGACATAGAACACCAACTTTGTATTCAGGAATTCTCAAGATCAGTTTTTGGCAATTATAGTTAAGAGAGTCAAATAGCTGATAATGAGGAAGATCATTATCAACTTTGAAGACTTTGAGAGAGACTTTGAAGAGTGTTGTCCATCACCCAAAGTAAGCAAAATTAGGCTAGATGGATAAATAAACTAATTTGGTATAAGGCACCTTCCCATATAGGTGGGTGGATGAGCATAAATAAGATGTTTTCAAGACTGGAAACAAATGAGAGCTATTAACAGAGGAAAAATTTATCTAAGCAACGGGTGTCAAACACACAACGTCACATGACGTGTCGCAACATATCGCAACTTTTCTCCCATTGCCAGTAATGGGGTGACGCATCCAGCCCATGGGCTGGCAGTTTAACACCCCTGATCTAGGCCAGTGGTTCTCAACCTTTCTAATGCCGCGACCCCATAATACAGTTCCCCATGTTGTGGTGACCCCCAAGAACTTATACATCACCGGGTGCCAGGGGCGTGGCCAAAGAAAAAGGGGAAAAAAATGGCAGACAGCCTTGTTTGGCGACCCCCGTGAAATGGTCGTTCGACCCCAAATGGGGTCCCGACCCACAGGTTGAGAACCAGTGATCTAGGCAGTCTGCAGATAAGATAAGGATCCAGAGAGTAAAATAGAATAGGTAAAAGTGGCTACCAAACTGCAGGACTAAATGTGGGATAAAGGGACAGTACCTGTATATTTGCCTGACTCCAGCTGATTCTTGTTTTGCAGTAGTCTTTCCTATTTCTCTGTAACCAGCTTCTTTGGAAAAATGCTTTGGCCCTTAGTTCCCTTAGCAAAAGGATACTAAGCAAGAAGATTAGAACATAACATTATGAGAGCGAGGGAGGGAGGGAGGGAGAGAGAGAGACAGAGACAGAGAGAGAGAGAGAGAGAGAGAGAGACCTGCCCTACCTGGTTTTTGTTTATCCTACTAAATTAATGAGCACCTATGTATTAGGCTCACTTGTTTTTCTATATCCTTTACAGCCCTTCTCGAAAACAGCCACAGAGTATGTGCAAACCCGTCTGAGCAAAAAGCAAGTGCAGCCTGACCTGTTTCAGGTAAGTCCCTTTCCACAGATGAAGTCTCTGAGCTCACACAAAATATAATTTGCCCTTGGATTGGGATGCTGCCTTTCCTGGGAAAAACTGCTGAGTGAGACAGATCTGTGCAGCATAATCTGATAGTCTGAACCACAGCTTATGACATGCTTTTCCTCATATTGCCACACGTAGAGAAACTTGACTCTGGTAGGGCCCATCTGTTTTACAGGTAGTCCTTGCTTAGTGACTGGTTGTTCAGTGACTATTCAAAGTTTTGCTGGGCCCCTCCCCAAAGGTACTTATCACCCAACTCTGGAGTTGTGACGGCACGTATACACACAGAGAGACACATGTCCGTATTTCAAACACTTGACAACTAGTTTGCCTTTTATAGCCAGTTGCAGTAAGGTCACGTGACAAGTTTTACAATGGGGCTTTTGCCAGAAACGAGCCTTTTTGGCCAATTTTCAACCAAAAACATTAATAGGAATACATTGATTTACTTTACAGCTATTGTGATTGCGTAACAATTGCCACAAAACGGTCCTAAAATTGGGTCTGTCGTATGGGTGTCTCAGTTTACCACCATCACGATTTACGATGAAATTCTAGGCTCCATTACAGCCATAAGTCAAGGGCTACCTGTATATCTTTTGCTGCCAGTGTGCTTGCATTCCCCTGGCCAGGGATGTTAATATCTATAATTGGAACTATTCAGAAGAGAAACGGAACGCCTGTGTGTGACAAAGATAATACATAGGTTGTTGGTATTTAAGTTTGTCTCCTCTTTTGCCAGCCATACATTGAAGAGATTTGCCAACGTCTGTGTGGGTCTGTCTTCCAGAAGTTCATTGAGAGGTGAGTCCTGAGGAATATAAAATCTTTTTAGAGGTTACATTAAAGTGATGCTATGAACCTTCTTTGATTTTCAGCTCTGATTTTTTTTCTTGAAGACTTTTTTTTCCTCCAGCATTTAATTAGCTACCTTTCAAATCCAGCTCAGCGTATTTACATGGCCCTCACTGAACTTTTTTACAGTTTTGTTCTGACAATCCCCCTTTAGAAGCTCTCTATGGAGCTTTTTAAAAGTAATATTTCTGAACATCTTGGAACATCTTGGAAATTCCTCAAGTTAATTGTAGTGCTGTTGGACTACATATTTACTTTGGGTATATAGCAACTTTCCTTTGAGGCTCTTGATATGTCTTGGATTGCTGTCCCATTATCTCCAGGTAGCATGTGTCTGTTGCTTTTTTTTTTTTTTTTGAGGTAATCCTTGTTTGAAGAGAGTTGAGGGAGAGAACCCCCAATTAACACTTGGAGACCTTTTCCCAAAGGAGGTTATTGAGGAATTCCACTAAGATAAGTCTTTAAAAGTAATATGCTGAATATTCTTTTTATTCATTGTTGAGTAACTGGGACAGGGGTGTTTACAAAAACGCAATGATATCTTTTAAAGCCTGCAGATCTATATAGGAGTGAGATCCCTTGAACAAAATGAAAGAGCCTTCAGAATAAATATAGATAAAGCCATTCTGTAAATTTTCTGTGTGTGTGTGTGTGTATCTGTGTACACATGTATACATAATATGTAGAAAGATCTATGTAATACTGTCATATATATTTCTACATTGTATTTCTTTCCTCTAGCTAGCTATCTGTCTAAATCTACCTATCCAGCTATCTATATGAACATCATTTTAGTAAACAGTAAACAAGAACATGGAAAAATCACAAAATGTATAAAACTATAATTACTTTACAATAACTGTTAATACAAATCTTACCATATACGATAGTCCTATAGAAGCCTAATATGGTTATAGATCAAGATAAGTAGTTATATCTTTAGAGCCTATTTATTATGATGGGGTCTCAAAAACATTAGTCATAGTGGGGGCCATCATCCAGAATGCTTTGTGTCATTTAATGTGATGTCAGAATAGGTTCATTGGCATGGATAAAGCTGAGATTTTTCATAGCCTATTCTTAATTCAGAGCTTTATAGCCAATATCAACATTTTAGATATATAATAATACTGGTGTGTTATAGATGTTACTTAACAGTAGAAAAATCACAGTTATAGTGCACTGGTAAAAAGAATTGTTGGCCACCCGCTGTCTAAATTTTCCAGTTAGCATGTAGTCTAAGAACTGCTCCTCAGTATATGTTTTTTGTTTTTGTTTTTGTTTTTAATAGAGAATGTGACCCAGCAGTTTTATTGACAAACACTTTTGGGCCTTCAACACTCAAAGTGTTTGTCCATAAAACAAATTGCCATTAAATAGGTCTCAGAGGACCTTTGAAGATCTCAATCCTTTTAAATTTGGCTCTATGACAAGAACATCCTTTAATGATTAAAAAGACTATTGGACAACATTCTATAAATGCAATAATGGCTGAGATTTCAGTAATAGCACGAAAACCAAATATCCATTTCTTCTATACTGTGTGCACAATTATTAGGCAAGTGAATATTTTGACCATATCATTATTTTCATGCATATTTTCCACCTCCAAGCTGTATAAACTTGAATGCTTACTGGATATAAGCATATCAGGTGATGTGTATTTGTGTAATGAAGGAGGGTGTGGCCTAAGGAGATCAACACCCTATATCAAGGTGTGCATAATTATTAGACAGCTTCTTTTCCTTAGGCAAAATGGGCCAAAAAAGAGATTTAACTGACTCTGAAAAGTCAAACATAGTAAAAAGTCTTTCAGAGGGATATTGCGCTCTTGAAATTGCTAAGATATTGGGGCGTCACAGAACCATCAAAGATTTTGTTGCAAATAGTCAACAGGGTCACAAGAAACGTGTTGAGAAAAAGATGCACATTAACTGCCAAAGATTTGAGAAGAATCAAACATGAAACCATCAGGAACACATTATCCTCCAGTGCTGTCATAATCCTGAACTTCAACATACCTGGAGTATTCAGAAGTACAAGGTGTCCAGATACATGGCCAATGTAAGGAAGGCTGAAACCCGACCACTACTGAACAAGACATATAAGTTGAAACGGCAAGACTGGGCTAAGAAATATCTGAAGATAGGTTTTTCAAAGGTTTTATAGACTGCTGATATCAGAATAACTTTTGACGGACCAGATGGATGGGCCTGTGGCTGGATCAGTAACGGGCACAGAACTCCACTTCGATTCAGACACCAGCAAGGTGGTGAAGTTAGAGTTAGTTGGACCTTTTCGGTTGAAGATGGACTGAAACTCAATTCCCAAACCTACTGCCAGTTTTTAGAAGACACTTTCTTCAAGCAGTGGTACAGGAAAAAGTCTCCATTTTTCAAGAAGACCATGATTTTTATGCAGGACAATGCTCCTTGCATACATCAAAGTACTCCACTGTGTGACTAGCCAGTAAAGACCTTAAAGATGAAAGAATAATGACATGGCCCCCTTCCTCACCTGACCTAAACCCTATTGAGAAATTGTGGGCCCTTCTTAAATAAGAGATTTACTGTGAAGGAAAACAGAACACCTCTCTGAACAGTGTCTGGGAGGCTGTGGTTGCTGCTGCACAAAATGTTGATCGTCAACAGATCAAGAAACTGACAAGACTCCATGAATGGAAGGCTTATGTCTTTATTGAAAAGAAGAGTGGCTATATTGGTCACGGATTTTTTTTTGAATCTCAGAAATGCTTATTTGTACATTTTGAGTTGTTTGTTTATTATTCTCACTTTAACAGATACAAATAAATGAGTGAGATGGGCAATTTTGCATTTTTCATTTAGTTCTATAATAATTGTGCACACCAGTAGTTGCCCAATAATTGTGCACACATAAATATTCTCCTAAGAAAGCCAAAATCTCACTTTTACTTTCTTAGATATTCAGGTTTGAGGTTTATTAACATTTTGGATTGACTGAAAGCACTGTAATTGTTTAGTACAAGAATTAGCCCTCCAAAATACAACTGGCCTAATACTGGTGCACACAGTGTATTTTCTGTTTGGATTTTTTCAAGTCTCCTGATAGTCACATTCTAATTACATGACATTTCATTTATTTTAAATTGTAGTCATTTTTCTTTATTCGTGTCAGAAGCACCTTCAAATGTAGACTTAAAACATTCAATACTGAGCAGGTAAAATAAGTATAAAATAGGTCACAGAGATATAGCACATATAAAAAGTATGTAAACTAGATAGGATTAAAACTAATGACATTCGCCCAGTATCGCGCTACATGGGCAACATTTTCTCTCACCAGCATGAGGCCTTCCTCGGTATAAGTTAAAGAACATTGTATGCATTGTAGCATATTGAGATGGATTGTTTTCCACATTCACCCAATGTGGTGGTGATGGGGGGACATGAAAAGAGCCTTGCCAAAGTTTGCATTGTTTTGGCAATCGGGCGTCCTCTGGGCAACATTGTTGTCACCAGCAAATACTTTCAATTCAGAAGCACTCTACAATCTGAGAATTTTAGCCATAATTTTCTCCCCATAGATCACTTCTTCCTAATCATTACAAAAGTTCAAGATATAAGGTGTTTCTATCACAGATCTTGGGAGAGTTATAATTTGAGACATGAACATGTTTGACATGGTAGTCATGCCATCTTGGGCTGCACTTAACAGCAACAGTGTCTTAGTTTGAATGTTAACCTTTGAGCCCTGTACTCAAAACCACCTCCTTCAGCCAAGACAAGGAGGCAAGTAGGATAGTGCAGGCAGTCAAAATTGACTGAGTGTTAGACTGATCAAAGAGAGAGTCTATAGACCAAGACTATCTCCACCACTTAAGTTGCTATATACAAGATAGTCAGATAGACATATTTGGAAGAGGTAAATTTCTCCACCTTTGTCCAGTTAGATTTTAGTGATGTGAGCCATGTTGGCATGCTATTCCATAATTTGATATAATGATAATTTCCCATTAACCAATCTAGCATATGTTAACTGTACCTATATACTAAAGGTAAGCATCCAAGTTCACTTAGCTGTGGGGAAATGGCATTAGGATGTCTGAATTACTGCCTTTTTAGCTCCCATTGCTACAATGCCCTCTGGTTGTACTGCCTTTATAACGCCTCCTATATTCTTTCATTGCTGGTCTACTGGAATTGGAAATCTTGTAAATAGAGATTTTAGCTAAAGGATCCTCTGACATAAAGATGCACTGATTAGGGACTGAAGTCAACTGCAAGAGAAATTGTGAGTGTTTGTGAGTTCTGTCCTTTATTCTGTTTTAGTGACAAATTCACACGCTTCTGCCAGTGGAAGAATGTGGAGCTGAACATCCATGTAAGTGTCTAGTACTGGGAGGGCATTTTTGAGATTGTGATAAAACTATCATGAGACACTAAGCATAGAGCTGCCAATGGTCACTTTATTATAGCATGCAGAATTTACAGGATTTGCAAAGCAATCATAATGCACTGAGAAAGGAGATCCCATCCCTAAAAAGCTCCTCATTATGGTAGCTAAAAAAAATTATTGATGTCTGTTATTCATTTGGTAAATGAACTAGATAACTGTGAGTGTTAGAGAAATGAATCCAGTGTCATGCTCAATATCTTAAAACAGGAACAGAAAATATTTTGCTTTGGAGATGTTGAACTTGTAACTTCCACTGTTGTTGATAATGCTGGCATCTATCAACATCTCAGAAGTTACAAGCTATCAGTTTCAATTTGAAGATCTGAGTTTAGCACGCACAGTTGACCCCTCTTTTAAATCTAAAGACTCACAAGCAGTGGTGACCAAAATGAGGGGAAGTATGTGTTGAAAGTAATTGAAATCCAGTGACAATTAGCCTACAGTTATGAATGTGCTTGGATAGCGCTGTGAAAACAAGATCATGCACACTTCAGGTTAACATTCTTGGTTTGCTTTCTCTTCTCTTGTTTTTTTTTTTAAAAAAATGCCGTTTCATGGGATCTAGCTGACCATGAATGACTTCAGTGTCCATAGGATCATCGGACGCGGTGGATTTGGAGAGGTCTACGGCTGCCGGAAAGCAGACACGGGCAAAATGTAATATATGGGATTGTCTTGTCATGCTGTGGTGAGAATTGTAGGAGAGCAAGTCAAGAATGAGGTTCAGCTTCAGTAACTGGCAGTTCCCAATTCCTTTTTGATGTAATAATTTAATTGTTGCAAGCTATTTATGCAGAGCATCACTTTGTGTAAAAAAGTATTCCTGTCTGAATCTTACAACTGGGGATAGTTATGAGGTGGGCCCTCAGATAGCTCTGGCCTGCTACTCCCCACAGATTGCCCTGAAGACATGAGCCTTTGCTTGACCCCGAAGGCAAGTAAGTTTCCTAATGCTATTTTCCAGCTTGCTTTTATTTTCGAGATAGACAGAATATTTTCAGCACCAACTCAAGTTTTTCAAGATATAGATGAACTGCTGAAACGAAACAAAAAATCCATATATACAATCGGTATCTCGGATTTTATTATAAAATATTTTATTCAATTCTAGAACAAATCATTGCAATCCCGCAATCATTTTGGAGGAGCAGCAACGAAACCCATTCCGATTTTCAAATGAAGCAAAATATAGAGAAATCCCTGCAGGATTTTTGGGAGCGAGTAGGGCAAGACTGCTACATCTTACTCCTCTCCCCTCAGCAGCTTCCAGTGCAGCTCATTCCATCGGCCTGCTCATTTGCTGCCCCTCTTCCAGCTCCCAGCATCTTCCAACTGTCATTGCCAGTCTCCTTGGCTTAATTCCCCAAACCACTTCTGCTGCCAACAACTGCATTTTGGGCCATATCTAGAACAAAACAGCTTCATTTTGGTCTGTAGAAACAAAACTCCAAAATCCATGTTTCACATTAGAGGGAGACCAGCTGTTCTATGCACATCTCTTATAGTTAAAATGAAGACAAGCAGCAGAACCAGTTGAACAAGATACAAAATAAGAATAACAAAAATATCCAGATAGATTCAGATGGAGATCTTTCAGGCATTTCCTCCCCCCCCCCCCCCCCAGGTTATGCTTCTCATCCATTAGCCACCCAATACTTCCTTTCAAGTTGAATGACCACAAAGAGAATTCTGCAGGATAAGAGAAATGTGCTGGTCCCAAATATAAATATTCATATTGCTAGCTTTAAGGTGAACAATAATTGCCTTTTGTTATATTGGCTTGCAGGACCCGAGGAGGTGTTTTGCCTTCTCACAATAACTTTTGCCTTGTTTATCTCTCAGTCTACTGCAATGCACTCTCTGCGGTACTGTCTTTGAAGATGCCTCAGAAATTACAGTTGATCCAGAATGCAGCAACTTAATTAAAGGCACATCCCAATCTGCCCGTTTTTGGTGAAATCCATATGGCCCCAGCCCTCCAGGGTTTTGCAGCAGGCTTTGGGCAGATACGTCACGATGGCTGTTATTCCTTATAGTTGGATTTTACTAAAATTGATTTCTTTCTATTGTTCCTCAGTGGTAAAAGAGTAAATTGATGATGTAAATTTATGCAATAGCCTATGTAAACTGCTCAGTGTCTAAGGAAGCATAAGTATCACTAATTTAAGAATATTCCAGCTTCCTTTAAAACTTTTACATTTTCTCCACAATGTATCCCTTGTGGACTTGATCATGTGCTTCCTTATTGCTGCCTTGGAAAATGTCCCTCCTCTAAACAAGTTAATTCAGTTATTGTCCTGCCAGGCCAAATATAAGGCAGAAAGAAACTGACTGCTTTCCCTCCCTTCCACATCCTGAGCGTGAGCCAGCAGGAAAATTACCAAAGAGTTTTCCAATTGCTGGCAAGCTGGACAGTTATTGTTTAGGGTTGTTATGGAGATAAAAGGAAAGCTTGGAAAACAGAGGATAATGTAGGGGCATCTGTGATCAGGGAGAATGTGTTTTCATTCTAAATGTCTGAAGTTCCTAAAGGGGAGGACAAGTTTCCCTTCAGAAAGAGGATATTATGAGCTTCATCGGAAGAAGTACCCTCACAGGATTATGTTTGGAGAGACATCTTCAGGGATGATTTCAGGGATAGGCGCATCATCAGATACTTTTGGCAAAAATTTAACACGCTGATCCTTCAGTTTCTCACCTCTTCTGTTTCTTGATAGGTACGCCATGAAGTGTCTAGATAAGAAGCGTATTAAGATGAAGCAGGGGGAGACATTGGCTCTGAATGAACGCATCATGCTGTCTCTTGTCAGCACTGGGGTGAGCTTGGCTACTGTGAGGGATTGGGAGAAGCGGAAAGAATGCCCAAGCTCTGAATCTACAACATACGAGTTTTTGGTGGGCAGAAGGAGAAATCTAAAAACATTCAAGTGACAGTTTGGGGACTTGAAGTCAAAACTGGCATGGGTGAGGTAGATATTTTGCTAAATCCATCTGTCGTGGAGAGGGAAGAAGATGTGTAAAGGAGGTAGTGTTGATTTGTTGATTCTGGGAGTGTAACCTAGCAGCAAAGATGGTATGCAAGTATGCCACAACGTTTATGCCAGAAAGAATAAGAGGTGCCATGCAGCATGTCTGAAAGTTAGAGGAGAGTACGTGTTGTATATGGAGTATGCTGAAGAGAGAAAGAAGAGCAGGAAGGATTCTTTGCTTGTAAGAAAAACAGGAGAATACCTACAACTGTTTACAGGATGGGGTTGTGGGAAAATAAGCAAGGCTACTATGTATTGTGTAGATATTGGTGCAGGCACACTGCAGAAATTGTGACATATAGGGTCAATACAATAGCACTAGTTTGTGAGGCCGGAAACTGAGTGGTTTATTACACAATTTGTTGTCACAAGATTGTAAGAAGCAAGCGTAAGTGTGTGCAGTTGAATGAGTTGGGTAATAAGTGTGAACACAGGATGTATTAGATTATAGAATGTACAGCAAAGATGGCAGAGGCAAACTGTGTGAGCTGAAATGTATCAATATATGGTGTGCGCATGCATGCAGTTTCTTTGTTGTTTTTTTCTGTTGTAACTTTGTTCTTTGGATCCCTGCCAGGATTGCCCCTTCATCGTGTGCATGTCATATGCCTTCCAAACACCCGACAAGCTCAGCTTCATCCTGGACCTCATGAATGGTGAGAGCCAGGATCCTGCCTCTAAGAGCCCCTTCTCTGCCATCCTCATGTGCTTTCCTAAAGGACTCCTCCACCCCCGGCTGTGTCTTGTTCCATCACATAGTTCTTTGCTTTCCTCATTGCAGGGGGTGATCTACATTATCATCTTTCCCAGCATGGGGTCTTCTCGGAGACAGAGATGCGTTTTTATGCAGCAGAGATCATCCTGGGTCTGGAACATATGCACAATCGCTTTGTGGTTTATCGTGACCTCAAGGTGAGAACATCCACCTCTTCTATCCAATCCCATTCCTGTAAAATAGACCAGCAGAGCCACCATCACTGGCTTTATTTCACAAAGGGAGTAGATTGCTGGTATTCAGTGGTGAGGCTTCAATATCTCATTCCTCTCTGCAGATGAAAGGTAGTTTTCTCAGTGCATTCGGATTTCTTCCATCCCCTATCTAGGAGCCAACATGATGTGGCTGAGAGATTTGTGATCAGAGAACACTAAAATCAAGCTCTGATGTCTCCTTTAGAAAATGGATTCTAAAATCTTAATGTTCCCTAGTACCTCACATTCCTTTTCTAAGTATTTTGGAATGATTAAAATATTGACATCCACTCTTTGAATCAGAATCACTGCTTCATATAAAGTAGGATGGGATCGTGTTTTGTTGCTTGTTTTGTATATTATAACTTGATTGTGCTCCTCTGTAAACCTAATCTATCCACTGTGGGAGCTGAATTCATCATTTGGAAAATGCTTCTTCAGTTCTCCTGCAGAGATTTACCTTTATTTGGCTGATTCCAAAGGGCTGGGGCAGAGGCTCAGGTCACAGCATGAGGGGGGAGAGTTTCAATATTCTGGCCTTGCTTGCCCTCTTTCATCACCATTTCCACAGCAGCACTCTGGAATCCAAGAAATCAAAAAAACCACTTATTTTGTTAAATGGTGCTCTGTCCCTACAGCCAGCCAACATCTTGCTAGATGAATTTGGCCATGTCCGCATCTCAGATTTGGGACTCGCCTGTGACTTCTCCAAGAAGAAGCCTCATGCCAGTGTGTGAGTATCTGAAATAAATCTTCTTTTTTGCCCAGAAATACTAGATACAACTAATTTTATAACAGAAATAAATATGGGAGCATGCTTCCATTCCCAATCCCCTTGATTCCTCAACTTCCTTAGTTATTGTGCCCTTCAGATGCCTTAGATTTAAGTTCCCTTCACTCTCATTAGTGGGTTAGTTAGGTTTGTTCGAACTGGAACTATCTGGAAAACCTGAAACATTTTGCCTCACTTCCCCAAAATCAATTTATAGATCATGTTTAATTTGTAATAGGGAATAATATAATTCCAAGATGCTTCTAGCTGAACTTGTCTATCTTTTATACATGAACTGTGCATAATGGCTATGTATATATAAACTAACAACATGGATCAACATATCACAACATTCCAATCTCCTAATTGCATACTTGGAGTCTGCTATTTGCATTTTCTGCTCATAAATGATCAGGTAAAAGGATGTTCTCAGGGCGTTGGTTATTAAACCTACACAAGTAATTATATATTTTGGTATTGGTATATGAGGAGTTTTTGCAGATTATCCAGTTGAAACCACTTCCACTGAGAATGTATTGAAACACACTCCCACATATCATATTTACAATTTTAAAGTGTGATGCAAGGAGGAATTAGTAATTGCTTCCATTTACAAACCGATAAAAAAAAAGTGCAGTGCAAATCTCTGATGGAAAAGAAGAGTAAATTCTCTTTTCTTTTGATACATCCTGCTAAGGATCTTTAGCCTGATGCTCTGCTTCTTTTAATTCTTGGTTTGATCCTCTCTACAGTGGAACACATGGGTACATGGCACCAGAGGTTTTGCAGAAAGGCGTAGCCTATGATAGCAGTGCCGATTGGTTCTCTTTAGGCTGCATGCTCTTCAAGCTTCTGAGGGGGTAAGTGCCGAATAGGCTGAGAAAGTGCAGTATGTGGAAACATAATCACTCGGATGAGCTGTAACTAGCTGGAGAAACTGGGATTAATTGGAGTAATTGGCACTACAAGAGAGTAGGAAAGAGAAATTTCCTGAATTTTTCTTTGACATACTCCTTGTTCTTATACAGGCATAGCCCTTTTCGACAACACAAGACTAAAGACAAACATGAGATTGATCGCATGACACTCACTATGGTAAGTTACTTTTGTTTGTTAAACTTAATAAGGGGAGAGCTTTGATTCCAATCTTCCCATCTTCAAAGAATATGCATTTCTCGCTCCCTTTGTTCTATAAAAATGATCTTTATCCTTACTGAACCAGTCCTCACCTCAAAGGTACTGAACCAGTCCTCACCTCAAACGATATATTTGAATACTTGCAGAGGCCAACCACTGGATTCTCCCACTGCTATGCTGTGTGCCTACTTGATAGCTTTATCTAGTGATAGCTCATCTGAACATCTGTCCAAGCATTTTTTTTTAACATGGTTCCTGGCTAATTCCACTAACGCTCAGTATTTGGTAAAGTATTTAACCTAAGATTCTCTTCCATTACCTCATTATAGTTCATTTTCCAAGTCTGGGAATTTCAGCTTTACACATGGCAGGTATAATTAAGACCAACAAAGCCTGAACAGAAGTTCTCCTTCGCTGTAGCTCTCAAAATTCAGTGGACAATTGCACTGATGCTTACAAAACAGGAAATAGGATGGCCTCATCACACAGAATTATTGAGAATCAAGAAAATAAAATATTCCAGATTTTCAATAATAATCAAAATAGCAAAAATCAAACAATATGTTTTAAGCAAGTAGGGCCCCAATCAAAAATCAGTGTTGTGGAGTGCAGTTGTTCATTGTTAATCAGCCAGCTAAGCTGAGCTCTATAGTTTCCTCTTTGGTTTCCTGATAATCTGGTTTTCTGGCTTTATTCAGTGTTTCATGACTATAGAACTTGTTTTCTCCCCACTGGACTTTTTTTTTTTTTTTTCAGTTTGGCTTCTGTAGACTTTGGTATTCCCCCAAGCCTAGCAATGCCTCCATTTTGTACATAGAAAATACCATTTGGCCAGACAGAAACAGCAGTCAGACCTGAAATATGACATGGGGGGGGGGAAGGAAGTACTTAGAAGGAGAGAGTTGTGGTGCTCAGTGCTACCTCAAAACACTTTACTATTTGAGGCAAAGGACAAGATGACTCAGCCAGATTGATAGTTGAATTCTACTTCCCTTTTATCTTCCACTGTATTTTAGAAAAAATTAAAGGGCTATGGGGCTTTTTTTATAGTGATTTTTTTGTACATGACCATCTGCTTCATGCGGTAATGGAATACTAACTGATAGTTACATGCTGATAAAAACACCAATATAAAATTATCAAAGAGTCTTCAGTGTGTAAAGCAGGCCTTTCTGAAACAATCCAAAGGCACATCTAGTCTAGCATCCAGTTTCTGAGAAGAAAGCTGAAATACTAGGGAAGAAAATCTCCATATTGTTGCCCTGTTCCTCAGGAATTCGCATTCAAACTTATATACCCTTTTCAGATTTAAAGATTCTTTTTATTTCTCTTGATTGAATAGACTTGTTCTTAAATGTGTCCCTTTGAAAGTAATCTAACCCTTGTCAAGGGTCTGTTTCTAGATAGATGAAGTAGAATTGACTTTCAGCATTTCTGAAATTAACTGCTAGTCACTTTAATTGGGTAATCTTTAAGTGCTGATATTGGAAAGACTGTACGTTTGCATATATCATTTTGGCATCAAGTCATGTTATGCAAAACACAGAAAATGAGTAAGAAATAGTACAAGAGAGAAAAAGAAAGAAAAAAGAACATTAAAAAGTACATTATCACCAACTACACCTCTTCAATCAAAATTCTGCCAAACATCTTTCCAGTAGATTAATCCTTCTGTACTTTTTATATTCACTGTTGCTTCCTATCCTTCTGTAGAGGACAATAAAAGCATTTTTCAGCTGTTGGGCACAGATAGAGTCCTCACACATTAAATAAGCTGTACTCCACATCCATATTTTAGTACTTTTCCAATTACATCTGCAGCCTTTTTCAATCTTCTCATAGTATAGTACAAAGGATTTCTTATGCATCAGTTTTGCGTGGATGCTAATATTTATAGAATTTGTAACAATTCCGTTATTCAACATATAATCTTCCATAGAAAATTTTGAATACTATTTCCAGCATTGCTTTGCTTCAGTCATAACCCAAATTGTTTAATTTTTAATTTCAGTCACTACTATAATCACTCAGTACAGTGTATATGTTATAAATTTTATAAGTTATCAATGGCTTCCATAAGTTATTTATGTTATTCCAAATCACTTGAAATAATAAATTACTGTATCAAAAGCACTGCATTTTCTCTGTCTCTTAATTTTAACTATACTCCCTTTAAACACATTATACATATTATATAATCTTCCTAATTTTTATAGCTGTTTTAAATGTATTTTTCTCTCATCTGCTGATACAGACCTCCATTGCCTATCATGGCTTTACCCAATTAAGACTTTCATATAAAATGTTTGAGTGGGATAGGGAATGTGTAAAGTAGGTTACCAGTCTTATGCATGTATCATTTATAGCATTCCCTGATAATAAGGCTGGTACTGGTTAGTTTGGTCATCTTTTGCCACAAGTTGAACCAAAATTAGTTTTAATTTAAGTGTAATCACACTATGCTGGGAAAGTTTGGTCTCTCCAATATAAAGACTTCCTTTAATGCCAACACAGTTGCCTGTATCCCACTAACCAGGAGGTACATGTGGTGTATAAATACACCAGGATATTTGGAAATGATTTATCATCAAGTATGAAACCAGGAAGACAAGTTATATTTGGATTTTAAAGTTGATGGAGCTCCAGTTAAATTGAGCTGTGTAATTAAAGGGATCTATGAAATAAAACAAGGTGACTTAACTGATATGGGCAATTCTGTCATGGTGGTCTGAGGAAGCTCCAGGACTAAAAAGGGGGTCTGGGATCTGTAAACAACCTTGGAGTTTGACCTGTTGAGTAATTTTCCTCAACTTGATGCTATCCAGATGGCACCAGGATCATAGCTGTTGTCCTCCAGGCTTATTATAGTTATGCATTCCCTATCCCACTCAAACAGCCATAAATAACGGAGCCATTGGTAACTTATAACATCTTTATAACATCACATAGCCATTTGACAATTTTAATACTAATTGTATTAGATTTATCAAGATATAAAACACAGAAGAAAGGGAAAAGAGTGGGAAAATGAGGGAGGGAAAAGGGAAGAGAAAGAAGTGTAGGGTGAAGGGGAAAAAAAAATATTAATTTCCAACTCTTTAGCACAGTAGAATAAGATAGTGACATTACAGCCTCAATTTCTTCCTTTAAATACTGATACATACTAGCCATTTCTATAATAGCGAACTTATCTAATTAGCAAACCCCCAAAGTCAAAGTTTCATTTTTTTCCCCATGTCGAGCACAAAATCCAGAAGTGGTTTACAAGTAAGCCATTTGAGAATTTTGTTTGTTATAATCCCAATTTATCTAGAGGTCGTCAGATTGGGAAAAACTTGGATAACGATTTGTAAGATATTTGCAGGAATCTGTTGAATTGTATGAAGTGATTTGAAAAGAAAGATAACTCTAATACGAAGTCAATAAACACTGGTGTCTATTGAATGTTTAGATAAAATGGCAATAGTTTAAAAAACTTTTTACCTCTTCTGATAATATCCAATAACAACTACCGTATATGCCGGCATATTAGGCGACTCAGCGTATAAGACGACCCCCGTCTTTATCGCCGAGCCGCATTCCTAGAACGTCGTCTTATACGCTGGAAACTACCAGTATTTCTGGCGTATAAGACGACTCGGCGTATAAGACGACCCCCGTCTTTGGCGCTGAGTTTAGCGCTTCCGGAAGTTGTCTTATACGCCGGCATATACGGTAATAGTCACTCACAGCCATTGAAAGTCAGGCAGCATGCAAGTTTAATATATTATTATTATTATTATTATTATTATTATTATTATTATTATTATTATTATACCTAAATGTCTATGGAGATTCTCAGTCATCCAGGTCATAGTTATCCCAAAGGTGCTTTTTTTGTGTGTGGTTTTGGTAGAAAGTGTTTTTCTTCCAACAGAGCTGAAAAAGCTTCTTGGATGAGAAACGAAACGTCTTCAAAGAAAAACAAGAAAGTCCAGTTGCCTCGTGAAAAAGCACCTTTGGGATATTATTATTATGGTTGTATGGACATTTAGCCAAATGTTTAAATTGGATTTGGCATTTTTATCTAGTTATTGAGTCCTTCCCAAGGACTTGAGATAGGCCGATGTTATTGTTTAATAATAAAAGTATTGTCCCATGGTGTAAGCTGTTCCAAGTAAAACTTTTGAAATTGACTAATGCTGATTTTGTCAATGCCGATGGTGTTCTGGTGCTCCAGATCTGAAATTACACCCAAGGCACCTATCACTATTGGTACTATCTTTGCTTTCTTTTGCCACAGTTATTCTACTGCTATTTGGAAGTCTTTGTGTTTTGTGATTTTTCTCCAGTTCCTTCTCTATTTTGTTGTCTCCAGGTTTTGCAATGTCCACTATTTATGTATTTTATTATTATCTTCATCATAATCATACAAGGATTATACACAAGATGGGGAACCTTGTTCCTCTGAAAATTTCTTGACACAGAAACAACCCTCTGTGGCCATTGTTGATAGAGGGCAAAACCACAGTTATAAATAGGCAGAGCTGCAAAATTATTCAGCTCTCCTTCCTCTTTGCTATTCCATTGCATTTGAACCCATTTATCTCTTGCAGAAACATATGCAAGCACAGGATAGAAGTGAAAGTAATTCCCAATGGGTCTGTACTTTTCAAGCAGCAGAATAATGCTAAGGGCTATGGGAAATGAAATAAGAATGACTGCATGTGATTTTTGGGTTGCATATTAGCATTCTTCCTTTCTACTAGGATTATGATGGCATTGCTGTCAGACTCAAGTTATTCACTATTTCTGTGGGATCTCCTACGGCTTCTGGAAGGGGGAATATTGTCTTTTCCAATAGCCTGAGTGAATAACAAATGATAGTTTCAGAGTTGAAGGAATTAAAATATAGAACCCTGGTGGATTTTGCTTGGTTTCCTCTGACCAATCTCTCACATTTTAGTTAAATCTGTCCTCTTTTTTTGATAGGCTGTGGAGCTGCCAGACTCCTTTTCACCTGAGTTACGTTCTTTGCTGGAGGGACTGTTACAGAGAGATGTCAACCGTCGGCTGGGCTGTATGGGTCGTGGGTGAGTGTCCTGCCAAGGTGCCGAAGGACTTATGGGAGATGTAGAGGAATATCAGAATGGGCCGGAGTTTTAAGGTTACTCATTCATGTTCAGTTATTGAAAAAGTTCTATTTAGAATAGAGTTGGGTTTGGACCTCAAGTGAGAACAATTCATTCACTTTTTATTTAAGAAAAAAAACCTGCAAAGAATGTATTCTTTTCATACCCTTGGCTTATCAAAACATATTTCCTGAATCTATTACTGAAGAGACAATATGAGCAAAACTTCAAAACTTGGAAGTTAATGTTAATAGAACTAGCTTCATTAAAAAAACATTCCTCAGTATCTGACTGCTGCCTTGGTTTTCAAGGCTGCCAATTTTCTCCATTCCTCAGTTACAAATTCAAGCCACGATCTGATAAATCAGTGTAGATGACCTTGTGGCATGGGTGTACCAGGAAAATGCATCAGTGTTATGTAAACACCAGAAAAATTGTTTTCGTATAAGTAAGGCTTTTATTTTCATGATTTTCTGATTAGCATTGAATATACATCAGGTTGAAATCTAAAAATTTTCAGAACAATAGCTAATTTGAAAACATTAAGTGCTATTGCTTTTAAAAACATTTTTCCCGAGGAAGAAAAATCAGCCAGCAAATTTGTTTTTTGCATTTTACCGCATTATGGTTCATTTACCATTTCATAAAATAATGCATTATTCAATTTATTTCTTTTCTTCTCTAACCACTATAAGATACAATGTAATCTCTGGATAAATGCATCTAGCCCTATATATATACATATACATGTGTGTGTGTGTGTATGTATATGTATATGTATATAATGTCCTTAATAACATTAAAAATGCGAATCCTGGGCAAACACATATCAATAAAATATAGAAAAAACGAATACCAGGATAAAAATAAAACAAACCTGTTTAATACAAACAAGTTTGTAAGTAAAAGAGTTACCAAGCTTTCATTGGCCCGACTGCCAACATCATTTATTTATTTATTTTATTTATGAGACTTATATACTGCTTTAAGTGCAAGCACTCTCTAAGTGGTGTACACCAGTAAACAATGTATATATATATTTACATTGCCCCCAACAATCTGGGTCCTCATTTTACCTACCCCGGAAGGATGGAAGGCTGAGTCAACCTTGAGCCGGTGAGATTTGAACTGCTGACCTGCTGAACACAGTCAGCTAAAGTGGCCTGCAGTACTGCACTCTAACTGCTGCGCCACCTAAGCTCTAACTAACTAACTCATCAGGGTTAGAATGCTAGGTGATTAGGAAGCTTACCTATATAACTACCTGTCTCTGCGCCTGGCTTCTCGAGCATGTAATCGCCCCATTAGTTGTATTAATCTGCAATGCAATCGCTCCAAAATGAGACGGGGGGAGAGATAGGGGGCAGAGACAGCTTGACAGCTGTCCCCCAGGCGCTCACATATGCGCTAGAAAAGTAATGGAGGATCTGGGCATAACCACCGGGTCCACCAACAGGCTGCCGGATGTGAATCAATTTAGCACGTTGCAGATTAATACAACTAATGGGCCGATTACGTGCTCGAGAAGCCGGGCGCAGAGACAGGTAGCTATATAGGCAAGCTTCCTAATCATCTAGCATTCCAACCCTGATGACGTCGGCAGTCGGGCTGATGAAAGCTTGGTAACTCTTTTATTTACAAACTTGTTTGTATTAAACAGGTTTGTTTTATTTTTATCCAGGTGTTCGTTTTTTGTATATTTTATTGATATATATATATATATATATATATATATGTATGTATGTATGTATATGTATATATTCGTAGATTTTCACGGGTATGGGTATGCAGGTCTTGGTGTATTCAGGTCTTTTCCCGTGTACGATTGAGAGTATCTTGGCGATGTTTCGACGAGGTCCCACTCGTCATCTTCAGGCTGGGGTCTTCGGCTTTGTGCTTTGTGAGCTCCGATCACACTTTGCTCGTAGAAGCAAAGTGTGGACTAGAAGACCTCCAAGGTCCCTTCCAGTTCTATTCTGTTCTGTTCTATTCTATGCTATCCTATGCTATCCTATCCTACCCTACCCTACCCTACCCTACCCTACCCTACCCTACCCTACCCTACCCTACCCTACCCTATCCTATCCTATCTATTGTTGCTTAAATGTATACCCTGCTAATAATTTCTGTGGTCTGATCGTTCAGATTTTGGAACAATAAATGTTGCCATATACTATGCAAAGTTAGAATTGTATAATTTGTAATTTATCTTGGAGTTTTAGTTGGGGGGGGGCTTCCTTTGCATTTGCTATTCATTGGAAAGAAAAAGGGCCCACAGAATAATAGTTTCACTTCCCTTCCTTTAACCTCCAAAACCATTCAAAGTCTTATTCAAATACTTCTCTAGTTTCTGAGATTTTAAGCAGTATTTTTTTTAAGTTTCAAACTGGAGGAGAAGCATATTTTTAATAGAAAAATAACAGCACTAGATTTAAAGTTCATGGAATAGGTTTTGCACAATGATTTGTGCTGTTTCTGCACATGTGAAGAATTTTTAGTTTTGTAACTGCAGCAATAGACACATGTATTTTTCTGAGCAAACTGGGTATTCCAGTAGAAGATAATAGTCCAGAGATGTTGATGTAGTTAGGTTTATCTGAATTCACTGAAGGTTTAAATTAAAAATTGAAATTCCACAATAATGGCATTCCACACTGATTATAAAAATACATGAACATGATAAATTATATTTGCTGTTCATAAAGATCATCATAGCTCCAATTTTTTATCCCCTGCCTTCTAGTTCCAGCTATTGCAAAATCAAAGATGAAGTCACTATTATCTCTTCTATATTTTCATTTAGGTCACTTGAAATAAAGGAAAATCCATTTTTCCAGGGTGTGGACTGGCAGATGGTTTTTCTCCAGAAGGTGAGGAGAGCCCTAGTTGAAAGGCCAATGGGAAAGAAAAT
This sequence comes from Crotalus tigris, assembly GCF_016545835.1. Classification (NCBI taxonomy): domain Eukaryota; kingdom Metazoa; phylum Chordata; class Lepidosauria; order Squamata; family Viperidae; genus Crotalus; species Crotalus tigris. The sequence continues at coordinate 1,577,874 of NW_024096618.1, read as the reverse complement.
AACACATATTTGGGCATTATGATGGGGGGGGGGAATAAATAAATACGGCATTTTGCTCTTTGCTAACTTTATTTCATCATATCTTTGTAGTATCCTCCACCCTTGATTCCACCACGTGGGGAGGTAAATGCAGCAGATGCTTTTGACATTGGCTCATTTGATGAAGAAGACACCAAAGGAATTAAGGTACACAAGGAGAATCTCCCAGAATTATAGTGTCCTCTGCTGAGTAGCTGCAGTTTTCTTTTATGTTATGGGAATTTCTATTTTAAAATTGATATCCCATTTTTCTTCAAAAAAAAAACCAACAACACTTCAAATAGGTTGAACTTACATATAGTGGAAAGAGCCAGGCAGTAGAAGATGAAATTGCACAAGAGACAGAAATTCTGTGTTTTGTCACCAGGAAATAACAGTGCAGACCAGCCTTCTCCTTCTAGTGATTACATAGGAATTCTGATTAGGTTGAAGGCTGGTGCTGAGAAAGGGCTAGCACAGAGTAACTTGTGGAATCAGGTCATTTTGCTTCAACCTCTGTGTCTAGTATTAACCAGAGTTCCCTGGAAGCTTAGAAGCAGAACACAATATTTATAGTTCTCCTTTTGTTTGCTTCCACCACTTGCAATTGCAACTGTCATGCATCCATGATAAGTTGAAGAACTGTTCGTCATATTTGTTTAATACCTTGTTGCATCAATGCCTTGTTGATTCAGCCGGTATCTCATTTTTGAAAATTAAAAAGGCTCTGAGAAAGGATACAGTAGAATTAAGACAGGGGAGGAAAACAAGGTAGCTGCTCTTCCAGATTGTCAATGGACACAAATTATATTACTTGCATAACAAAATCATCACACGAGTTATATTTTGTCCATTGCCTACAAAGTCCATACCATAGGTCAGCAACCAGTGGCTCCAGAGCCATATGCGGCTCTTTGAGCCATCACCTGCGGCTCCGGAGCCTCCTCCACCATTTGCAGAGAGAGACAGAGAGGCACTTTTGCTTCCCTTCTCTCTCTCTCAGGTGGAGTTATCTCCTGCAGGGCTCTGCGCCGGTTGCTCCACCCCCTGGGAGAAGCGTGGCCAGGGCCTCGTGGCCTTGGAGCCGCCCAGGGAAGACCTGGGATCCCTGCTGGGAGCAGCCCGCTAGAGGCTCTGCTGAGCGGGCCAGCCCTCCCGCAAGCCATGGCCCAAGGGAGACCAGCCCCTGTGATCCCCAGCCAGCCCGACCATTGGACCCGCTGGCTGGGAAGGTGTGCTGGAGTCCAGGCTGCCGGGAAGGAAGAAGGAGATGCAGCAAAGGTAGGAAAGGAGAGCTGCCTCCTGGTGCCCGGTGGGGGCGGCTGCTTCCTCGCCCTCCTCTCCTTCCTCCTGCTGCCCCCCAGGGGCTCAGGCAGGCGCTGCCTCCACCGTGGCTCCATCGATGGGTGGAGGGTAAGGCCGGGCAGTGCAGAGTCCCGGCGGGGGCGGCGACCGGGCTGGGGGCAGTAGGGACCCCCGACAATGCTGCTGTGCCGCCGCCGGAGCAACTGCCTCCTGTCCTGCTCCCCATCCCCACCCGCTCAGCTGAGGATGCAGCAGGGACGGCGGCTGGGCTGGGGGTTGTGGCAGGGAACCCCGACGATGCTGCCGTGCTGCCGCCGGAGCCACTGCCTCCTGTCTTGTTCCCCCTCCCTGCCTGAGAAAGAGGAAAGAGAGAAAGACAGAGAAAGAGAGAGGAGAGGAGGAGAGAGAGTTAGAGGAAAGAGAGAAAAAAAAGGAAATTGAGAAAGAGATAAGAGAGAGAGAGAAGAGAGAGAGGAAAGAGAAAGAGGAAAGAGAGGAAAGAGAAAGAAAGGGAGAGAAAGAGGGAGAGGAAAGAGAAGAAGAGGAAAGAGGGAAAAAGAGAGGAAAGAGAAAGAAAGAGAGGGAGAGGAAAGAGAAAAAGAGGAAAGAAAAAAGAGGAAAGGGAGAGGAAAGAGAGAGAGGAAAGAGAAAGGAAAGAGAGAGACAGAGAGACCCTTTTGACATCTAAAATAAAGATAACACTGCATATATCCTTTTTTAACCTTTATTTTATATATACACACACAAACACATATACATACATACATACATACATACATACATATTTTAAAGGTAAAAAAGAATACATGCAGTGTTATCTTCATTTTAGATATCAAAAGGGTTTTGTGGCTCCCACTGTTTTTTTTTCCTGTGGGAAACGAGTCCAAGTGGCTCTTTGAGTGTTTTGGGTTGCCTACCCCTGATCCATACTATCAAGACCCAGTAAATCAAGGTTTTACTCTATTACTCAGTGTGGTTTCTTACTTATGGAAGACATATCTTAGAAGAAAACTACATAGTTTTTTTTCTTCAATTCAGGGTCTTCCAATTAAGAGCGATGTGTGACTAATTTTTGTCTGTTATTAGACAACGATTATCAGATAATCAAAGCAGTGAAGTTCAGGAATTAATACATACTTTCTGAATCTTCTGGCTTGGAATGATGCACACATAGGGTAATGTTAAGAATTGTCATGCTGGCAAATAGCCAGTGAGTTTAGCATTTCATAGCCGGACAGATGCCTTAGGAAATAGTGCTAGTCAACCTCTGAATAGATGACATGGTAATTAATTGAAATTTGTGCAGAGATTTGTGAAGGAATACATTCCTAGTTGGGAAAAGATCTGAGGAAATTAAAATGTAGTAGAAAGGATGATATCTGAAATATCTACAAGGAACTGTGCAAGCTGTGAATGCTAATAGAAGGGACAGAGCTGGAGCAAATAATACTGTCAAGGAGAAAACAATAAGCCTTATTCCAGAAGTGCAAACAGAACATAAGCAGAATGCTGTTGAAACTGACTGAAAACTGTTGTGGGAAATCCAGAAGTAGGTAGCCTCTTGTGCTGCCGTTTCAGCAGCTGATACCCAGAGGAATGCTTTCCTCTGATCCTGGAGACATAGTGACATAACTTGCTTCTCCTCCCAGCTATTGGATAGTGACCAGGAGCTGTATCGCAACTTTCCGCTCACCATCTCAGAGCGCTGGCAGCAGGAGGTGACGGAGACTGTATTTGATACTGTCAATGCTGAGACTGACAAGCTGGAGGCCCGCAAAAGAGCAAAGAACAAGCAGTTGGGCCATGAGGAAGGTGAGCCTCATTGCTGTTCTATACAAGAAACCCTTTTGCCAAAACTCAGCTTTAATCTGCAAGAATTTGCTTTTGGAAACTTGGGTGTTTCTTTCCTGTTTTAGTGTGGGAAGGCTGTCTGGATTTATTGGTACTAGTCCTATTCTGCTCCCTATAACACCCCACCTTTTCGTTAGCCTTCATATTATCTTCACTTATTCTGTACAGATTATGCCTTGGGCAAAGACTGCATCATGCATGGCTATATGTCAAAACTGGGGAACCCTTTCCTTACTCAGTGGCAGAGGCGATACTTCTACCTCTTCCCAAATCGTTTGGAATGGCGTGGAGAGGGAGAATCTCCGGTAAGGAATAAGCTTTTCTTCAGTGGGTGGGAAAGATAGAATATCAGATTTAAGGTTGTATGAAGACTTGCCATACATGATTGGAAGAATTCATTTGTGTGGGTTTAGGGAAATATAGCACACAGAGGTAACGTTTGTGTGTGTTTAAGGCCATAGCACAGTACTAGGAGAAGAAGGGCACTCTGTAGATGTAGATAAAAGATGCAGCCTGAATATTTAAGATATATGTTGGAAATTGCATTCATTAATCAAATATTTGTTGGGGGGGGGGACATTATAGCAGTCCCTGCTCACTATGGAAGAGATCCAGTCAGTGGAGGAGACACAGATAAAAGATCGAAAATGCATTCTGCTTAAGATCCGGGGAGGCAAGCAATTTGTTTTGCAGTGTGATGTAAGTTGTTTTGTTTTGATTTTCCCCTCTCATACAGTCTCTCCTAAGAACCTTTCTTGGTGGTCTATTTAATCTTTTCTGAAGTTAAACTTTGGTATCTGTCTAAGCCAGATGTTAATTTTCTATTCCTTGCAAAATAGAAAAAGAGCAAAACTAAGCAATTTGAAATTCTCTTGCATCCTGCTCTTCCTACTCCACTCTAGGCTAATCTTTGTTCCTTCTTAAAAATTGTGGTTCTTTAAAATTCCCATTATTTGCTGCCTTAGAGACTTAAGGCAGGAACTCTTCTTAACTTATGGAAAAAGTTATTTGAGCAGTGAATCCTTTTAGTGGTCACGTATGCCTGGCAAATGTTTTCAGAATAATCTGTGCCTATTAAAATTTTCAAGTAGAGCTTTAAATGCATTTGCACAATTGTTGTCTAGTTCATAAATCCAGAGATCAGAAGCAGCTTCTATTTCAATTTTGGGAGGCAATAAGTTGTACCGTAGCTATTCCCCAGTCATTGAAAGCCACATTTACATTCCCTCTAAAGAAACACAAGCTAGGGAAACAAAGCTAAGCAATTCTATTTTGTTGCTTTCTGTGGATATCTAGAGGGAGTTTATCTTGCTAAATAATGTTCCAGATGTTTGTAACTAAAATGATTTTGCAATTTGCAGATTCCATACATTGCAGTGTGTGTAGGCATTAAAAAGCATTCAGGGCAAATAATAAGTGGATCGTCAGGGGCCAGAGCTATGCTGATAGGGTCAGATGAAGATTCTCTCTCTCCGGTTGCTCTCGTCTGCTGGGAGAAAACACTGGTGCTAATAGCTGGCATAGAAACATGGTGCTAAGCACTAAGGGAATCCCTGGAAACTTTAATCGTTTATACCTAAATTTTAAAAGGATAGATGAATTTTCTGATTTGGGTCAGCAGCTCAAGAATCTTAATGCATGTTAAAGTGTAATTTTTTTTGTGAGTTCAGCTTAAATGGATTATAAGTGGTATTGGAGTATAACTCCTAAGCACTGTTTATGTTTGATGGAAGTTGTGGTCTAAAATATCTAGTGAACATATTGTCGACTTCTTTACAAGCAAAGATTCTTTAAGGAGACCAACCTATTTGTAATAAGGGCTCTGGATCAGAGTGTCACCATAGGGCAGTGGTGGTGAACCTATGGCACACGTGCCAGAGGCGGCACTCAGAACCCTCTCTGTGAGCACGTGCGCCGTTGCCCCAGCAGAGTTCGCCAGAGTAGCGAGCACATGGCGTTTGGAAGTGACAGGGCAGGAAGTGAGCGAGCAAGCGGAGTTGGCCCCCCGGGGATGCCCCAGAGATGGCGAGGGACTGGCCCCCGCTACCCTGGCCCTGGCCACGCTCGCCCAGTCTGCCATGACCACTGCAGCCATGCTACCCAGTGGGCCATGCCCCCATGTCCCCCCTGAGGGCACCACAATGCTGATGTAGCCCTGGCAATTTGCGATAAATAAGTGGGTTTTGGGTTGCAGTTTGGGCACTCGGTCTCTAAAAGATTCGCCATCACTGCCATAGGGACAAAGTCTTGCTTACAGGGTGAAGAATAAGACTGATGATGAAATGTAATTTCTCTCTCCCTCCCTTAGTGAAATAATTGCTATTGTTTTGGAATATCTTTCTTGTGCTTCTCTGTTAATACGTCTTCTTTTTCTCTCAGAGTGATCCTGAGTTGGTGCAATGGAAGAAGGAGCTGCGTGATGCCTATCAAGAAGCTCAACAGCTGCTGCAGAGGGTACCCAAAATGAAACATAAGCCACGCTCTCCAGTGGTAGAGCTAAGCAAGGTCCCACTGATTCAGCGCAGCAGCAGTAGTACCAATGGCCTCTGACCTTCCTTGACATCGTTTCCCATCCTTAATTTATTCAGCTGGATTTGCCCACCATTCCTACCCATTCTCCCGTCTCTTCTTGCTGATCATTGTGACGTCCACCCAGCCCCCCAGGGATATAATGAGGGGGTGGGGTATTCAGAAATCGTGGGACAGGTTCCCTCCTCCCCTATCCCCTCTGCACATGGGGATCAATAACCATTCCAGGGGTAGGAGTCTGATAAGGTGGATAAGAGTCTACTCATTCCTTAATGAACAAGGCTGAAATTAAGGCCCTGCCCCTAAATAGGACCAACAGAAAGAAATGTGAAGTGTGCCAGGCATCTTGAGCAGTTCCTTCCTACTTTCTCACTGTGGTGCCAGATGTGTATCAAAGTATACATGAGGAATACCACAGATCCTGCTAGTTTGGGCCTTGTTGACATGGCATTTTGGGAATGTACATTGTCTTAAAATAAGTCCTCTTACGCTAGCAGAGATGAGAAATTCCGCAAGACAATCTGAAATTCAGACCCATTACCTTCCCATACCGAGCTCTGACAAGGGTTCATTGGCAGATCCTAAAGAAATCTATTCTAGATCTTGCCAGAGAGATTTGAAGAATGTGTTTTCAACGCATTTCCGAAAAGTGTTGGGTAGGTGGCCATTGCTAAGCATAAGCATCTCTTTCAGGATTGGCTGGGGTTCCACTCCAGGCTGGGAATGAGGTCTGGCCTTTAAACAATTACACAGTAATAGAAATTCCTAATAAAATCTAGTCCTGTTCTTTCCCAATGTTCTGTCCAGGTCCTTAACCCTTATTATTATCTTCTTCTATTGTTCACCATTCCAAATCTGATATTTCCAACCCAGGACAGCAGCTGCTTCTTCAGCAGCAGCCTTGGGAACCGAAATCCTTTGCTATTCCAGGCCTGAACAGGCATTCTCAATCAACAGTGCCAAATTTCAAGTGGTCTTGTGCCTGTTTCTGTTAGCCTAGCAAAAATGAAGTTGTGCTCCCTGAGACCCCACGACAGATCTCTTGCCCAGAATATATTAATGCCTCCAACTACTTTTCTCTGAAGTCAGGTGAGAATTGCCCCCGTTTCTGCTGTCTCCACTGTCAAAGGCTAGGCTGCTTTGCTGTGGGCAGAGGCAGGGGCAGCAGGTTTCATGCCAAAAGTGATTTGGAGCTGCCTGAGCCTCATTTCAGGGCCTCTTGAGGCTGGAGCTGGACTGCAGTAGCTGAAACAGCCTGATCAAGGCTTTGTGCCAACTCCCAAGTGTCTGAAGGATTCTGTAAATAAATTTGTGCCAAGGGGCCAGGTTGGGTTTGAAAAGCTAAGCCTGCTCGTCTCCTCCCTCCCAGTATGCCTTGTATAAAACAGTGTTCCCTTTCAAGCCCCCACCCACCCACCCACCCAAGCGTTATGATTTCTCCCACAGGATGGTGAGAAATCTCAGGTTGAATCTTCCCTGTATCCTTCCTCCTCTTTTCATTTGCAATTAATGGGGGTTGGGGTGGACGGCTTTCAGTTGGGGGTCAGGTCTCATGCCCCAAGCGCATGCAATTGCCTCTGCTGCATGCCCCCTCCCCCCATGTGATGAATTTTGCCTGTTCTGCCATCTGATTTCCCCCCTTCCTTCCAAGAAGAGGTGGAATAAAACCCCTGTCCCTGCAGTGTCTGTAAATATTGATCTCTGGTTTGTTTCTCTGGGTTATTATTATGGATTTTTTGCCGATTTTTGAATGTGATTTTAATGAGTGGGATAAATACTGTTTTTATAATAAAAAATCCAAAACCCACAAGTGCATACTTACGAATTCTTCTGTGGCTTCTACTGCCGGAATGATAAAACAGATCACCAGCACTGACCACATGGATACACATGTTTGGGGTTTGCAGTACCGGAAGAAAGCAAACCTCTCTTCAGAGGACAATTTGCTGGTAGGGACAGCAATAACCGTTCCATGTTTTTATCTTGAGCTTGTCTAAAGAATATGTTTTATCTTCTTATTACAGATGCTGCTGAGAGAAGCATTATCTTTTACTGCCTCTAACCCTACAGGCTTCTCCCCTACTAGACAGGAAGGGAGGCCTTCAAGATAGTGTAGAAAATGGGAGATGATACCCCTGTTTGGAATATTAATTAAGGTAATAATTTCTCATCCCTGTAATCAAAAGTCTGGTGGCCTATTTGCTTCAGTATTTTAAGAAGCAGTGGCCTTAACACCCAGCTAGATAACAGTTGGGAAAAAATACCTTAGAAAAAAGCAGTGGCAAGCCATTTTTATATCGTGCAAGAAAATCTGCATGGATATATTCATATAAATATGCCAGGAATGCCCCAGCAAGTAGCAACGTAGTTGTTTATTTGTTTACTTATTTATATTATTTGATATATGTAGCCACCTATCTCAAATATGTGGTTCTAAGGGATTTCCAATAAAATACCAGCCCATGGTATTTTAGCTATGTAGCTTTGATCAGCTCTTGGATGGAAGATCCTAAGAATCCTAAGAATTTCAGGATTATACTGGGAAGACCAGCCTCTCCCCCAAGGCAAAGGACTTCTATAACATTGCTGAGAAAACTAGACACAATGGCATCTTTATATATTAATTTGGTATTACAGTTATAGTAGTCAATAAGCTGGTTTATCCAGTATACTTTGGCAAAATGTGGTTTGTTGGGTTTTGACATAGTGTTTGTGAACTTGACCAGGGGGTCCCCAATTCCTGGGCTGCATTTCACTATAGGGCCTTGAACGTTCGGAGCCAGGCAGCAGAAGTGGTGGGCGAACACATGCCCATTCTTGCTTGCGTGAGCAGTGGGAAAGCGCATGCACACACACTATATTTGTGTGAATGTACAAATGGAGCTGCATGTGCGCTTGCTCACCACTCACGTAGAACCATCCTCTCTCCCTCCCGCTGGTCTGCCAAGCCAGAAAGGTTGGGGAACTCTGAACTAGACCACTGTAATTGGGGAAAACAAGTTTTGGTTTAGCAAAATTTGTAACTTCAGTTAATAACATTTGGGAGGAAAAAGTACGCCACTTTTGTTTTTATAAATCCTAGGTGCATATGCTCTCCCTATAAAAATATATAAATCCTTCATTCATCCTTAAATACATCAATTCTGTCCTCAGTTCCACCCAGCTAACACTATCAACATCTAATAATGCCAGCTGCATACTGGGAGTTCATTTGCCTGCTTATATAAATCGCCAGCCAGATATTGAAATCATTGAAGTTATTTTTTTTTCATTCAGGCAATAAAGTTATTCCTTTTTAAAAACTAATGAAATCAAATTTGGTTCTCGTCTTCTGAGAATGTTTTGCCTGTCTTGTTAGGTCATTAGATGACAAGAAAGAATTTTATGATTCTCTTCGCTGCCATCTAACGGTCCTGTTTTTTCAATCTGTTGAGTTTGAGAGGCATGCAAGTTTAATAAAGTTGTTAGTTTAATTTGTCTTTGACATGTCAGTGGCAAATGAACATATCACTGATCAGTGGTTGTATCATGAGAAATATTTAAGCTTGCCTATGACAACAAACAAAATGGTGTATCTTTCTTCCATATTACAACCCCTCAAATCTTAGTAGTGGTGGTAGAATATAATGCACAGAATAGCTGAACAGGGACTCAAGGTAGGTTACAAACTAGCCAGTCCCATCCTCTTATCTTCCCATAGTTGTTTCCTAGCCCCTACCACCCAAAATAGTTGCTTCCTTCTGCACAATGGTAGGGCTGAGCCTATACAGTACAGTATTGCAATGTCTGTATGCCATCATTGGCCAATAAGGTTCTGCTTGTCCCCAGAGGACAAATTAGAAGTTAGGCTTGTGCAAAAGAATAAACACTATTTCTTACATTAAGAAAAGCAATATTCTGAAACCGGTGACAAAATGCTTCTGCTAACACACAAGTTGCTATGCTTTAGCAAAATAACTTTACAAAGGGTATTTCACCAGGAATAGATTAAGTAGAATTTATCAGCAAATTTAGTTCTGTTTATTGATCCTATCTTACATTTTGTGTAAGCAAGCAATTTGGTTACATTTTCCTCCACTTCTAATCAGGAATTATAAAAGGAAACATACCAAAACCCCAAAGTACAAATTTAAAATCCTATTATGAGTAAATTTTAAAAATTGTAACTGCTACTGGAATGAATTCTTGTCAACTTGCTAATACTTGGGTTTTGCATAGAATCTAGATATAATAGTACACAAAGTCCTTAACTTACAATCATTCATTTAGTGGCCATTTGAAGTTACAGCAGCACTGAAAAAAGTAACTTAGAACCAGTCCTCACATGTATGTACTGTTGCAATAATTCCCACAGTTGCATGATCAAAATTTGGGTGTTTGCAACCAACATATATTTACAAAGTTGCACTTTCTGGATTAAAAGTGTGTGTGTGTGTGTGTGTGTGTGTGTGTGTGTGTGTGTATACGTGTACATGCATACATTAAAAAAATCCTCGCCCCTATGGGTGGTCTGTCTTCTTCAATCTCAGATCCTCTGCTACAGACTTGGGGAGTTTGTTCTACATAATATCTTAGCTGTTCCTAGTACTGCACTCTTTAGGACAGAGAGCTCTAATGTTGTTACTGGGATCTATTGGAGCCATTCTGCCAGCTTAGGAATGGCTAAGCACTCCTACCAACACTGGGACTACTTTGGCCTTTTATTTTCTCCATCCTCTCAAATTCTTCCTTCAGGACCCAGTACTTCTCCAGCTTCTCATACTCCTTCCTGATGTTGTCATTTGGCACTGTTACATCTATCACCACCGCAATCTTCTGGTCCTTGTCTACTATCAGTGTCTGATTGATTGGTTAGTGCCCATCTATCTGGATGTGGAAGTCCCACAGCATATTAGCCCTCTTATTCTCCAAAACCTTCAGTGGAATCTCCCATTTAGACTTGGGAGGGTCTAGCCCATGCACTATGTAGATGTTCCTGTACACAGGCTCAGCTACCTATTGTGCTATTCCATGTATGCTATTTCTGCCTGCATCTTACACTCTGGTGTTATGTGTTGGGCTGTCTCTGAGACCTGTCTGCATAGTCTGTACCTCTGGTCCTGTCTAGCGTGGTAGACCCCTGCTTCTATGGATCTGGCGTTTTATCCCTATTCTTGTGCTATTATGATCAGTATCTCAGGGCTATCTTTTAATGTGTGTGTGTGTGTGTGTGTATGTGTGTGTGTGTATATAATAAAATAAAAGATATATATATATATATATATATATATATATATATATATATATATATATATATATATATATATATATATGTATATATAATAAAATACAACACCAGGCATCTGATGTAGTTGAATTCATTTCATGAAAATGTAGTCCATAATCAGTAAAGTGTAAATGTACCCCAAGATTTTTGTTGTTGCTTTTCCTAAAAACAGCCATATCCCATAAATTGGCAAAAAACACAACAGAATTCAGGCTGGGCCAGACTTAAAGGGGTTTTCTTTTCAGAAGTGGTCTTACTGGAGATAAATACAGGTATGAATTAGGCAGAAATGTACTGCGGTGTAAAAGCACAGTTGAAAGTCAACATAAGTGCCTAATAAAATGAACACAAGAGCGACTCCTTGCAAAAAATGAAAAAAAAATAAATTTGGTTCTCAAAAAATCCTGAGTTATATTTTTTATTAGTTGAAGAGCACGCTGCTTAAATGAGGATTCCTGGTGATCTCTCTAAAAAAAAAAAAAAAAAAAAGGCTTTCTTAGCCTAATGTATTTTCTCCTTGCTCTTTTACAGCGCCGCCTCTTCACTTCCTTTGCTACATTTTTTGAGGCCTAGTCATGGGAGGCCTTTCCCAAAGGAAGAAGCCAATTCTTTTCAAGTTTACTTGGTGCCAATTTTCCTGTCCCTTTAATCAACAAACACAACTGTTTGATGAAGTTGGATTAGGGCAGCCCTTCAGACAGGCATGTAGTATCTGATCTGTAGTGTCTGGGAGACTCAGAGAGTGAACAGGCGTTGGATAAGAAAACCTGATCCTTGAAAAGCCATTTGGAAGTAAAATGAAAGAACTTTTGCAATTCATTTTTGGAAGACTGCCCTGAAATCCTAGTAGAGTCTGCTTAGGAGGGGTAAGTTTAACTAAGGTCAGTCAAGCTCATTTTGCCTAGGTATGACCCTAAACTAGGGAAGGTGGTTCAAATCTAATAAACAAGGACAGGATTACATGGTAAGAGGAATCCCCATCCCAGATATTTGAACAATACAAACGTTATTTTTTTTTAAAAAAAAAATAATGAAGTATCTACTTAGCATTGTTGGAATATATAAATATGACTATTAGTTACACAGCTGGTTAGAACTCACACTCTGCAAACCGTACTGTAATCTCTGCTAAAGGAAAGGCATTCTGCCCATGCTCAAATGCCCCTTTTTTTGGATCCCTGTGATCCTTGACGAAGCCGTTCCCCTCTGGAGCCGTTCCCCTCTGGCATAGAATAAAACGCTGCGGTAAATAAAACGACCCTGAAAAATGCTTATTTCTCCTGCAAAATCCATGCATTTGCAGTCAGGAAGGAAAAGGACTCGCCGCCCACCCGCCCCGCAGCAAGCGAATCCACCAGCGCTGCGCCGTTTCTTTTTCATTCTGCCGCGTAGGGAGGCGAACCGGGAGGCAGGGACACCCCCGGCCATTAGCAGCCTCTAAGGTCTGCGCCTGCTGCGCTGCCCGGTCCCTCCAGTTGCAGGCGGCGGTGACGCACGAGGTGCCGCTGCCGCCCAAACCCTCCGAGCGAGCGCCTTCCTCTCGCGTGGGCTGGCGCTGAGAGCCAGGCCGGAAAAGTGCCCAGGCTGGGCCAGGTTTCCGCACCCCGACCGCTGTCTCCTCCCTGCGCCTCGGAGGCCCGCCCCTTCTTCCCAACCCACCGCTCTCTGGCTCTGGGTCGACCTCGGGAGCCGCAGCGCACCCCGGCCAGGCTGCGCGGCGCCCCTCCCTCGCCTCGCCTCTCGGCAGCGCCTCAGCCACCGCAGCGGGCCCAACGCAGAGGCGAGCAGGACGGGAGCTGGTGCTGGCTGGGTAGCCGTCACCCGGGAAGGCCTCGGGCAGAGAGGGACCGGAGCGGAGACCCGGCCAAGCGCGGGGACATGGTGACGGGATGGCCCGCATCGCAGACGCCTTCCCTCTGCACCTGCTCGTCTGGCACAACCGGCACCAGGCGCTGGACAGCGAGCTGCGCAAGGGACAGGTACGCGGAGCCCCCTCCCCAGCCCGGGACGTCTGTTTTTCTGCCCTGCCGCCCAGTCCAGCCTGCCTTCCCTCTCAGCCCGAGCTGAGGGGCGCAGCGAGCGGGGACGTGATGGAGAGAGTCCCGAGCTTCTGCTTTCCCATTTCATCCTCTCGCTGTCAGGGGAAGGGGCAATGAACGAGGCCTGTGCTCTGGCCCTAATCCTGAGATGGCTACTCCTAATCTAGATTTCACTTGCATCCCTTGGAACCTGCTTCTAATGAATTTCCCTCTCCCCCTTACTGGATTGAAAAGTGTCCGACGAATGTTTCCAGATACCACAGTAGTTGGGAATCACTCTTTTCCTCAGTCTCGGGGTAACCCTGGTGCTGCATCTCCATTATTTCTCTCCTGTCTCAGAACTCTGTTTCCTTCCTCCCCTTACAACCCAAGTAGTAGTTTGAGGATACATAGATCAAGCCACATTTCATTTGGAAATCCCCACATTCTAGACCTACCTTAACAATAGACACTTCGAAGAATAGAGTATTCCTCTTTTTTGGCACTCTGCTTGAAATCCCACAATCTAGCGTGCCTTCAGTCATATTTATTCTGCAGCTTCCCCCAGACGGGATATGAGGGCAAATCTTGCTAAGGATCACATGAAGTTGACATACATGCCTCTGCCATGATTATAACATTCTCTGGTATGGAGGGCAAGCTTTTCCTATTCTCCTTCCCATTTCAGCTTCTTATTCAGGACACATTGTACAAATGGCCACCATTTTGGGAAAAGATAAAATATTATTAAACTTAAGCATATGTGAACTCAGCTGACCCTGGTTCCTTCTTTGACCATTTCTACACTTAAACAAATAAAATTAAGACTTCGCTCTAGGACTTAACAGTGATAGTCAACCATAGTTGCCATTATGGTCATTATTACTATTATATGTACACTACCCAAGGATGGATGGATGACTCTAAAAGATTCTGTAAGGTTTCTTACTGTTTTAGATTTCATACTAAAAGATTTCATACTGTTGAAAATCTTCCTTTTACTACTTTTTTAGTATAGGCTATTTGAGCCTGTGCCTATTTGTACTTTCTCCAGTGCACTGTTTAATATTGTCAAAAATGCTTTGCAGATTTCACTTCCTGCTTGTCCTGCAGATTATCATCATGCATTGAATGGGCACTTGTGTTACAAAAAAAGGATAGAGATAGACAATCTCAGATTGGTAGTTTATCGGATTTCAGCCGATTTTATATATTTGCTTTTCTACCTGGAGGTTAAAACAAGGAGAACAGTGCCACCAGAACACCTGGGCTATCTTGTCTGATAATTGTTTTGGAACTGAGGCAAAATGGGGATCAGTTCATTTGAGTTTTAAAAGGTCTGAGCTGTGAAATGATGATAACTTCAGAAAGCAAAAAAATCTTACTCGTTGTTTTTCTGAAAGAAAAAGAGGAAATTATTTGGAGCATCGGGAAAGTGAATTTTGGAAAAATAATAAAAACTTTGAATCATCTAGCCATCCAGATACTTCTGGAAGTTTACAAATATGGTGCTAAACGCAATTACTGCATCCTGTTTGTCCTTGGTTTTTTTTCTCCCTATCTCTACAAATGTGGAAATTCTGAAGAAGAGCTTGTAAAAGAGCATAGCATACCATATTGGGAATACTAGGTCAGGAGAGAGTAACAAGTTTATAAATGGCAAATGATTTGGGGTAAAATTGATGAGGTCTTTTGAGCAAGTCTCCTTTCTTTTCCTTTGTTTTTTCGTTCCTTTTTTGCTTGCTTTCTTCCATCCATCCTACGTAAAATAGATGTGAGGTATTTAGTGGTTGTTCAACATGCATATTCCCTTTGAATTTAATTGGTAATCTGAGGTTCATCTATTAGTGAGTCAAATATCTCTGAAAAATTTATACCAGGGAACAAGAGTTTCTACTCCCTCAACATTCATTTTTAAGCTGCTCTTGAGAACAGATTCTCAGAGTTACAATAGTTGCAACTTCATTGAAAGAAGTCTAGAATAGATTATTTCTCAAGTATCTTCCACCTCTATAATTCTACACTTTCTCCCTGTCATATTTTCCCACTAGTGAGTTACAATCAACTGATTTAAAAAAACCTATAATTCCTTGCTTCAGTGCTAGTAGCTGTTAGATTATGTAGGGTGGATGCTTATTAAATTAGCCTCCTCTAAATAATCTTAACTACATTGCTCAAAAACATGGTTTTCTTTCATTTTTCTTATTTTTTTATTTATTATGTAAGTGGGCATTGTGGTGTATACCTTCTGCCACTAAAAAGCAAATCCAATTGGGCTGATCTTAGCCCCTTTTATCAGAAGGAAAGAAATATTGTTGATGTGAATGGCTACCCTTACAATAATGAAACTCTGGAAGATAACACTGCAAGACTCTTTCATCAGGAAGTCAGAATTTACTACCAGTACTGGATTACAAACCAATTCATGGACTGAAATACCACTGTATGCTCTAATTTACATTAAACAGCAATATTGGTTCTTCAGTCCTTCAGCTAGTGGATAAAACTGTATTAGAATTTCTATTATTGACCTTTGTGTCAGTTCAGTTAACTATATGAATTATATCTAATCCTGGATGGCCTTAGAGATAAAGAAGAACAGTATCTAAGAACAAGTGCTGGCTAAATTACATTCTTTAACAGAAGATATTTGGACAAGGCCATTCTCAAGATTGAATCCCAGCACTGAAAATTAATTGAGCTTGTAGTTGATGTTAAACACCATGCTTGTTTTACCTGGAAAATATTTCTTATCCAGATCATTAATCCTCTGATTCTCTTACAGCATGATATTGAAATGCTTGACCCACGTGGCCGGACACCTCTGGAATTGGCAGTGTCCCTCGGAAACTTGGAATCTGCCCGTGTGCTGCTGCGACACAATGCCAGTGTGGGTCAGGAGAATGCCAGTGGCTGGACAGGTAGGACATAGATGAAAGCCTGTATAGCTAGAGGAACTAGAGGCCTCCCTCCTTTACTTCCTGGCTTCGGTGGCAAAAGATTGTTAGTTTGCATGAATTTTTAAAAAGCCTGCTTAACAGTGTGAAAAACTATTAGGTTTTTTGTTTGTTAGGTATGCAAGCTTCCTAGTCTAGAACATTTAAAATATTTTTGGACAGATTATCAAATGGGGAGTGTGGGAGTGAATCAAATGGATAAAATGGGCTCAAGGATTTGTTTTTAAAATAAAATAATTTCTTATATGGTAGGCAAGGAAAGGTAGAAAATTGGAAAAGATTGACAGTTGGACAGAGGAAGGCAAAACTATTGAAAAATTAAGGACTTGTGACATCGGATCTGCTGTAAGGAATAGACAGTGAAGGATGGAAACCATTGTTTTCTCATGAGACAGCAAAATCTCACTTCCTTCTAGCCTCTGGTCAACTCCTTATCTTTCACACTTGTTTCTGGCAAAGGACAAGCTTATCCAAATGTCTCTATGAGGTGGCCATAAATGTTTCTTATTGTGTATCTGTTTTAAGACTGCCAATAGATCATAGGTGGTCCATGACTTACTACCACAATTGAGGCCAAAATTTCCGTTGTTAAGTGAGACAATTGTTAAGTGAATTTTGCCGCATTTTGTGACCTTTCCTGCCATAGTTGTTAAGTGAATCGCTGCAGTTGTTAAGTTAGTAACACGTTAGTAAAGTGAATCTGGTTTCCCCATTGGCTTTGCTTGCAAAGCAAAGGTTGCAAAAGGTGATCATGTGATCCTGGGACACTGCAACCATCATAAATTTGAGTCAGTTGCCAAGCCTCTGAATTTTGATCACTTGACTATGGGGATGCTGCAATAGTCATAAGTGTGAAAAAGGATCATAAGTCACTTTTTTCAGTGCTTTTGTAACTTCAAACGGTCACTAAACAAACTATTGTAAGTCAAGGACTATTTGTATGTCTAGTTGTTAATCACTGTATGTTTTAATTTGAATTTTAAAAATTATCTGTAAGATATAAAAAAGCAAATCTGTGAAGAAAAAACATTAAAACAAAAACTATGCAAATAATAATAATAATAATAATACATAGTTAAAGTGTTTCCTGAAACACCATGATATAAATCAGCATTTGATGGAATTATGTTCATATTGAAACCTCCTGAGAAAATTTAAACTTCTCTTTTAAGAAGAAAAATGATTAACCAAATACACTTGGTGAAACATTCTTGCCAAGCCATCTAATGCTGATTTACATCTTTAACAAGGGTTATTTAGCAAGGACATCTTCATACTTCAGCAGATTTCTTTGTGAGATTTACCAAAAAGGCGTTTCCTCATGATTTCCTGTGTTTTATGTCAGTTTAGTTGTTGCCTTCTACTAATGGAATATTTAAGTTGCAGATAAAAGAGTAGGCTTGCAACTTTATGCATTTTTCTTGGTATTACCTTTCCCACTCTTTCTGCTAACATGCCCAGAACCTTGCATTGTTGACATAAATGAGCACAATTCTAGTTTTTCTGGCAGTTAGACATTTCATTTTGATAGATATAGAATACAGATACAGATAGTTCAAGAGGTTGAATCTGATTCTGCTAACTGGATGTGAGAATAGAGATAAAATTCATCTGGGGTTAGAGATAAGGTATGGCATGATGAAACAGAAGGAGGATCCAAGAAGCTAGATATTTACTGTTTCCTTACACTCTTTCCCTGGCATCTAGTCCTTCAAGAGGCTGTAAGCACTGGAGATCCAGAGATGGTACAGTTGGTACTCCAATATCGTGATTACCAGCGTGCCACACGGCGACTGGCTGGCATTCCAGAATTACTCAACAAACTACGTAGAGTATGTATTAATATAATCTTCCAGATGAATTGGAGTATTTTCCATTCTCTTTTGGGGTCTGCAAATATTTATTTTGAGATATCCATCCTCTGGCTTTGTCAAATATCTTGACAAAAGTTGTGAAGAGGAGGAAATTAAACCTTGTCCAACAACTTCTTATGCAGTTTTCTCACTTTGGTGCCTCTCAGGGAAACATGTTGACTTGTATTATGAGAGATGTAATCTTGCACGTTGGAAGAGCATACATCTAGAGAAATCTAAATGAAAAGTTTTTGTGGATTGTTCTTCTGTTATTCCAAAGATCTGGTTGCATTTGGTTAAAAAAAATAATAGTCTAGATACAAGTAGTCCTCAATCTATGACTACAATGGAGCCTGGGATTTTGGTTGTAAGTTGTTGCAGTTGTGTTGAGTCACCATATGACCGGACTTGTTTTTATGATGGCCGTTATGTAAGTCATTGCAATTATTAAGCTAATCGCATAGTTGTAAGTCTGAATCCAGCTTATCCGATAGACACTGTTGCTTTTTGCTGGAAAATAGCCAAAAACATTACAATACACAACCACATGATCCTGGGATGCTGCATCTGGCCATAAACATGAGTCAGTTGCCAAGTGCACAAAATGCAGTTGTGTGACTGCAGGGGTGATGTGACAGTTGTAATGTTGAGGACCTGTTGTAAGTAACCTTTTTCAAGTCCATCATAACTGAATAATTGTTAAGTAACCCCTTGTAAGTCAAGGACTACTTGCAGTTAGCATCATTAACATCCTTTTTTCTGTCCAAAGTAAGTACAGTAATATAACGTAACTGTTTCTTTGCCATATTAATTTGTAGGAAATATATTTGAACAGCACACTTTCAGGATTTCAGAATTGCTGGGAATCCTGAAAACATCAACACTGATCTTTTTAATCCTTTCTTCTTCAATATCTTTTGAAACACTCTTGGCCTTGCTAATTACTAAACCTAATTGCATATTATACTCCCACTGACAAAAGATTTGTCATATAGTGTTAAAGCCCTGAATATTTCAGAGGAAAAACATATAGATGTTGTATCTTCTGTCCCTTGTCTTGTTTGTACTGATCTTACTTCTGGTTTGTAGTGAACTAGTTTTCCATTTCCTCAGGCCCCTGACTTCTATGTGGAAATGAAGTGGGAGTTTACCAGCTGGGGTAAGTCAGTACTTCAGATGTCCAATTCAGTGAATAAAGAGAAAAGATGAATACAAGATAGAAAAGATGGCAGGAGAAGATGGCGTTGCAGAGAAATATTTGAACTAAGGAATGAGATTTCCGTGTTTGGTCATTATCATTACCACTAACTTTCAAAAAGTGCATCATTGGCAGAGCACGGGGACTAACTCTTTGTTTTGTGAAAAAGGAATTCTGCCTCTTGTTCTACAGTCAATTTAGTGGCTTCTTCCATGGGCAGTCTATCCAGGCGGTTTTAACATGTGATAACACAACTAGTGCTCCAGAGTTTTTAAGTGATAATTTGGAAGGTTGGGAAGGTCTCACACAGATGCCTCAGGGACCTGTTAAATTTGTTGTTCACTCTTAGACATGTTGCTGTCTCATCTTATCCTACTTTACAGAGGCTATAATTCCTTCATGGAAGAACAGACTTGTACAAATGTGACTCATTATTTAATAGTTCCAGGTAATGATCCTTATGCCTCTGTTTATTCTCTTTCTCTCTCTCTGCAGTGCCTCTTGTCTCCAAGATATGTCCAAGTGATGTGTATCGCGTATGGAAGCGGGGTGAAAACCTGCGGGTGGACACTACCTTACTGGGCTTTGAGCATATGACCTGGCAGCGGGGCCGGCGCAGCTACATCTTTAAAGGCGAAGGTCAGAATATCCCTTTCTCGGGAGATGGGTGTGTACTCAGTGTGTGCTTTTGGTAGAAAGTGTTTTTCTTCCAACAGAACTGAAACAGCTTCTTGGATGAGAAGCAAAACGTCTTCAAAGGAAAACAAGGAAGTCCAGCTACCTTGTGAAAAAGCACCTTTGGGATTTTAATTCCAGTGTTGCATTTTCATCCTCTTTCTCCTCCTGTTATTTAGATGAGAATGCTGTGGTAATGGAAGTTGACCATGACAAGCAGGTTGTGTACACTGAGACATTGTCACTAGCCTTGCATGAGCCCGAGCTGATGCTGGCTGCCATGCAGCCTTCGGAGGAACATGTTGCCAGCCGCCTCACGTCTCCTATTGTCTCCACCCACCTTGATACCAAGAATATTGCCTTCGAGCGGTGAGCTTTGGCAAACGAAAGGGAATGTATTGTACACCGGTACTATCAGTGCCTTTATATGCAGGATTGTGCGGGAGGAGCAGGAACATAGTGACCCTGCATGGCAATTGTTGGGGAGCAAAAAGCAGGAAAGACTACAGAAGCTTTTGCTTTGATCCTGTAAGCTGCTTGATATTCTTACACCGTATGAGGGAGCCAAGGAGATCAAAATTGAAGTGAGACTCAAGATGGAAAGAGAGTTTCTCTGATTCTTTGAGCACAAAATAGTTTTTTCAGGAAGCCTTACATTTGAAATGGCTTGAAGTTTATTACGACAAAATACAGTTCAAAACCCTTCTTTTTCCTTTGGTCTGGTTACTGGAAGATCAGGTTTCCTCACACAAGAAAATACTTGCTCTGGAAACCACCACTTACCATAGTCTCCTTAATTAAAGCTTTTAAGGGCAAAATATAAGCATGTTTGCCTATCTATTTGTGCATGAACAGCATTTAATGAAATTAATACTTTTAGGTAAGGGATTCTCAAACTATGGGTCACATCATTCCTGAGTTATTTGGTCCCACCCTGGTAGTATGAACTGACTGTCTGCTTATCCAGGCAGAGTAATGCATGGATTGGCAGTGATCCAGCTTTATTTGCAATCCAGACTTGTACAACAAAAATAGTATAACTGATAGAACTCATGCTATCAAGGATGACCTCAGGATTTGCTACCTCCATATGTCCCTGCTCCAGAGGCATCTCTGAATCTTCATTGGCCAGCTGTAAGGCATCCTTGCTGAACTCTCAACGTGTTTTCTAGTCTGGCCTTTCGGGTTCTGTCTGCTCCCCAGCAGCTTCCATGCATCCATCCTGGCTGGATTGGGAAGGGGGAAGAAAAGGGTGGAAGAGAAAGCCAAGGTCACTTGCAATTTCCTTGTACTGCGCAGCCACTGTTCAGGGTATGAGACAATGGTCACTTTGAGAAAAGTGGGCAGAGCTGAGATGCAGCAGCAATGATGTCTCAGCAATTCTGGAAAACTTGGCCAGGAGGAGAGCAGTACATTCCCGTATGCGAAGGAAGGCAGCGAGCCATCCCTATCCAAATGTCATGAAAAAGAATGCCCACGAAGAAGCTTGTCCTGGTAGCATAGATCCTCCAGAAACAGGAAGAGAAGTGCAGTTCAAATAAAGGTTTTGTATAACCTCAAACCCCTTGAAGAAAACTAACAATCCAGCTGTGCTAGGTTTGTACCAAAAGGCAGAGCAGGAACATGGTCTGACAGGGCTCTGGCTTTGGGTGCACAATTAAGGTGATTTGTACCCAGAGTCAAAACCCCAGATGTTTGCACATGAGTTCTGACAGTGATCCAGCTTTTGATGTGCAAGTCTGGGCTTGCACGCAAACAGCTAGAGTACTAACAAAGCTGACTCCGGTTCGCCCAGATAAAGGAGGGGGTCTGTTTGACACTGGGTGCCCTATGACAGTGGTTCTCAACCTGTGGGTCGGGACCCCATTTGGGGTCAAACGACCATTTCACGGGGGTCGCCAAACAAGGCTGTCCACCATTTTTTCCCCCTTTTCTTTGGCCACGTCCCTGGCACCTGGTGATGTATAAGTGGTTGGGGGTCACCACAACATGGGGAACTGTATTATGGGGTCGCGGCATTAGAAAGGTTGAGAACCACTGCCCTATGAGAACATAGAATGACAATTTTATTCCTTGTGAGATCACACGAATTTCAGCATCACAGAGTTTAGAATTTAGACTGAAATAGGAACCATTCTATGTGCAAATTTGGGCCATTGTCATATTTGACTCAGGAGTATCTTTCTGTTCAGGAACAAGTCTGGCATCTGGGGCTGGCGCTCGGAGAAAATGGAAGTAATCAGTGGTTACGAAGCCAAGGTACAATTCTCTACCTTCTTTGCATAATTATCCAGTATAAATGTCAAGATTTAGCTTATCATCTGTATTTGTAATTAGCAAAAATCTTGTGCTTCCCCAGGTTTACAGTGCCAGCAATGTGGAGCTTATTACCAAAACACGTACTGAGCACCTGTCTGACCAGGACAAAACACGCAACAAAGGTATAACACACATGAACTGTTTTCAATTTTGGACCCATGTTGACTTAACCATCTATTATGCTGTAAATAATTTGTCCTCATGGTAGTTCCAGTTGGTCATTTTCTTTTTGTAGTAGTTATTCTTTGATCTCTGTTGTTTTGTCCTCAGCAGATTTGGCATGGAATATTTATATTTCATTTACTTACTTATTATGTGTATCTTTTTCTTTACATCCCAGAAACTGAGTAAAGCACTGCTATGGCCTGTGTTATATCTCTCCATCCCTATGAGATAGATTGAACTGAGAGATAGTAAATAACCTGATGAACTTTATGTCTCAATTACTTGTGATAAATAGTTTATAAAAGGGGTGAGGATGGAGGGGAAAACTAGAAAAGAGAATAGGAAAAAAGATTTCTGAATTATAAGATTATAGACGTTGGTCTTTGTGGCTTTAGAATAATGAAAAACCTACTTGAAAACCTAAATGTAGCATCTTTTAAAACAAAGGGTAAATGATTATACCAGTAAAAAGAGATGAGTACATTGCACTCTCTAAACTTCATCATTCTTTTCTATGCTCAGGGAAAATACCAACCAGCTCTGAAGAAAGTATACGATATATATTCATGGATAAGCTGAGAACGTTAGGTTTCAAAAATACCCCAAAATTAGATCTGGCTTCTCTGCAGACCAGAGCTCAGAATTTTTAAAGACTGTCACAGCCTTTAAATCACATGGTTTTATAAAAGATGACATAACAGTTTGCAGTTTCCTGTCTGCCATTGCAGTTAAAAACTGGAGGAGTGGCTTATCTGCGGGTGGCACATTTTTAATGGTATTTTGGTTGAAATTTCTAGGATTGACTTGCCTGTAGTTAGGTTTATCCACAATTATGTATGGTATTTACTTTCCTGCATTCACCTGTCCTACTCCTTATCTTAGCAGTCCTTGCAACCAAGTTCTTAATTACTGTAAAATAAATGAGCAAGGACATTTAACTTCTGGGAGGAAAGGTAAGATAGATAAGCAAATAGTCTTGCCCACTACTAGGAGTGGGCAGTATAGGACAAGTTCTTTTGACATTTTATAAGATACTGGTTGTTGTAAAGAAAGAGTATAGTTAGGAAGGCCAGGCAAATATTGAACTATTGCCATGCACCCTACTTGGGGTTGCCCCAAACAGCACTCGGAAGCTACAAATAGTCCTGAACAAGTAGTGGGAGGAGACAGTGTTGGGCATGCTTTGAAATGCCCAAGTGATAACTATTGTGTCATGAGCTGTATTGATTACTGATCACCTGAAAAGCTTTTCATGGCATAGGTCCATATTATATAAAGATCACTTATCTCCCATTGTTTTACCCATTTGGTAAGATCTGGTAGAGTTGGTGTACTTCAGGAATTCTTGATCAAGCAATGCCATCTGACAGAGGCATGCCTTCTCTATTGCAGCGTCTACTTTCTGGAATTATACCTTCCCAGTGGTTTGTTTACCTCCCTCTCTGATGTCATTCTACAAGTTCTTAAAAACCTGACTATTCTTCTAGACCTTGTTTGAAGAGTCCTGGGTGATTGGTTGTTACTTAATCTATCCAGATGCTTGAGTTCTTCTTTACTGCTTTCTTATTTTAAGTGTAAACAACTAAGAATCGTTTTTTTGGGTCTATTGGGAAGCTTCTAAATGTATTAAATAGCTTAAAAAAAAAAAACCAGGTGAGCAGTGAACATTTGCTCTTATATCCTGTACTGTAGTAGTAGGGCTTATATTAAAAAAAAGAAGAGCAAATTACAATCAGATACATTACTGGGACTCACATAAGCATTTTGTGACCTGAAGCTTTTCCCATGACACTTGTGCAGCAATGAAGAAAAGACTCCCAAGTTTCAATGTATTATGCAATTATTATTATTATTATTTTGAATTATGTTTATATCTCTCATCTCTTTTTTCAATAGGGAAATACAAATTAAAGGCAAATAGTTGTTCCACATAATAGAATAGTTTTAAGATTTGCATAAGGGGACAACTTAGCTGGAGACCAGGCAGGCCAATTGGTTTTGTTTCTTTCCACAGGGGTCTGCTGTTGTTAAGGGTCTAAACTAAGAAAGGGTGGCCGGGAGCCAGGCTAATATTTGGAGGTTGGAGGAGCCTCGTTTCACATTTCATTTGCAGTCTCATGTAACTCTTGCACCTTAATGTTAAAAAGTGTTCACTTAGGGAGATGGTGCTCATTTTAGTAGAAATAAAAGAGACATTTTCTGTAGTATGTTGTCCTCTCTTCAAGGGCTGTGGCTACTGCTAAATGTTTTTTTCCGCAAATGTTTAGTTAATCAGGATGTTTATTTTAATATCAAAAGCACAGTTCTGTGCTGCGTGCCACCTTGAATGCTGTAGCAAACAGATAAGACAGAAATGTTTTAAAGAAACAATATAAACATCTGATACAAATAAGCAATTGGAGCTGAAGTGCTTCTTTGAGAAGAAACATAGGACTTACTCTTCTGGATGTCCTTTCCTCACTATGCAGGCTCCAAGACTCCATTCCAGTCCTTCCTAGGAATCGCCCAGCAGCATGCTGCCCAGAATGGGGTATGTAGCAAAGTCAGGTTCTTTTCCTGCAGAAGGAAAAGGGCGCTAGCTGAGGCATCGGCATGAGGAACTAAAGGGGAAGGAGGGCAGCAACAAGAGACTTCTGCTGGACCAGTGTGGTGGGACTGGTGGGGAGTGAGACTTGGTATTTACATGGCATTTACAATTATTGCTAGAATCCTTTACTTAGAATAGATCCTGCTCCCCATTTTTCAGGCCCCTGTGCTGCAGTCAGCCAGTCCCACAAACCCAACATCTATTACCCCTGAGGAATACTTTGACCCCAACTTCAACTTGGAATCCCGTAATATTGGCCGCCCTGTTGAGATGTCCAACAAAGTTCAGAGGTGAGTGCAGGTGGGGACGATAGTGCAGCACTGTTACAGTGGGAGGCTCAGGACACGAAGGCTAGCATTGATGCTTTTGGGGTTTCAAAATGAAAATCCATAAGGGTGAGCACGAGGGCTAGTTTTTGGGTGTGCTAAGGTGGAGGAAAGGGAAGTTCTAGAAACTGACTTGTTTCTTATTTGCTAGGTTCAAGGCCACTCTGTGGCTCTGTGAGGACCATCCCCTCTCCCTGGTGGAGCAGGTGACACCTATCATTGATCTGATGGCGATCAGCAATGCTCACTTTGCCAAGTTACGTGATTTCATCACCCTCAAGTTACCTCCTGGCTTCCCAGTTAAAATCGGTGAGAGAGATGCAAAACAGACTGGCTGAAAATGGGAGTGGCAAGTGATGGTGCTAACCGTTGTAATGTGGAACTAGTAGACAAAATGTGGCAGGGAGAGCAGGTAGCAGCAGGAGTAAGGCAGGAATGATGTATGGCAGACTTGGATGTAATAGTAGATGAGTGGTTGCTGATATTTAGGTACTGAGGTACTGAGAAACAGAAAATGGAGGGCACTATTGCACACCTAATCTATAGAAGCATTTAGTTAATCATTGTAGGAGTAGAATGCTGGCTACTCTAGATGGCTTTTGGTCCAGTCCAGGTTCAGGACTTTTTTATATCATTATATTCTTATTAATAATGTTTTGATGGGTTCTGTATGAAAACAGCAAGAGACCTGAAAATAAATAGTTCCCATCCTTTCATTCTTTTCTTTCCCTTTTCTGTAAGTTTTCCCTGTCATTTTCAGAGATCCCTCTCTTCCATGTGCTCAATGCCCGGATCACTTTCAGTAATTTGTGTGGCAGTGATGAGCCACTAAGCTCAGTGCGGATCTGTACTCCTACCCAGTCTCCTGGCAGCAGCGAGGAACCAAGTGCTGGGGCAGAGGCAGCCAGCAATACTAAAGGTAAGATCAAAGGCTTAAGATAGGCACAGCTCTGTCAAAATTATGCCTAGTACTTCTATGGCTTCAGTTGATGTAAACTTTGGTAAAACTGGATAAAGAGAAAGAGGAAAGAAGCTTTTGGAGCTGGAAGAAGTAGGTCCAACAGTCCATACTGAGTTATTTGAAGAAGTAATAGTTAGAGGAAAGGATAAAACAATCTGCATCCCATAAACAGCAAATGGGTCCTAGGCTCTGCTTCTATAACTCCCATATCACCTCAGAAATTATGCCAATGTTTTTCATCAAACGAAAGGTGAACATTCATCTCAAGTTCCAAACAAATTTTATTTGTCTAAAATACAACTCAGGCCCCAAAGGAACCTCCCGAAAATCTATGCCTTGCCCACTTGTGTGGTAACATGGTGTGACCATTGCTTCCCAAAACGATAAAAAATATATTTATCACGGAATAGCTATGGAAAGATTGCTTGCCCTGGAAAAGCCTAGTTAAAAGAATGACACTTAAGACTGTGTTGTTCTTGTCCATCATCCACTTACTTACTCTAGCAGAGTATTCCTAGCAAAGATCAATACTGGCCCTAATAGCAGCAACTGGAATCATGAATTCTCAATTGATTTTCTCTCTTTCACCTCAGAAAATGCTATCTAGAAGAATTCTGCACAGAATTTGTCCAAACTTTTCTGTGCAATGTGAAGCTCTACTTGCCTACCCAGGCCTGATGCATGGAGCTTGTGAAACAATTTCTGGTTATTGCTTTCATTTTAGATTTTTGCTGTTGTTATTACTCTGGCATAATAATAGATCACACTAATTTAGTCTTGCATTTTCCCTATCCATTGTTTTGAGAAATTTGAGTTCTGCCAGCTTTTTGTCAACCTGTTATATCTTGGTTCACCTGGGAAGATTTAGTGTATTTGCTTTAATTCTTGAGAGTATGTGGTTTGATCAAACAAGAACTTTATTGTAATTATAGGGAAGTAAGCAGAGATTAGATGCTTGGTTGATTAATTAACACAGGACATAGTTAAGCCTATTCAAACTGTATGATATTTGAGCACAATTTTAGACAACGTCCACACAACATAGACAACTTAATGGTGGATATGGTACTACTATGGAGTCACAGTGACTCTATATTAATATGCCTTTCATTCCAGGCAGTAAACAGACAGAGCCATTGTACTTACATTCTATTTGTAAGTCTTCCAATGGCTTCTAACTGATGATGGTCAAAACAGATATGCTGTCTAGATATGCCTTTGGTTTTATGTTGCTATTGCTATTGCTGTTGCTATTTTCCCAGTCTCTGTTGTAATTATTGTTATGTTATTCTCCTTGCCCCTAGTGTACCCTTTCCCCTGTGAGGTGGATCCATCTGTATTTGAGGTGCCCCAAGGCTACACAATGTTGGGTGCGGGCCGTACAGAGCCCATGAGGGATGAGGACGATGACCTACTCCAATTTGCCATTCAACAGAGTCTCCTGGATGCTGGCACAGAGACAGATCAGGTGATTGGGAGGGCAGCAACTGGATTGTGGTGGGAAAGGCTTGTATTCATTTAGCAGAAAATCTGGTTCTTCAAAACAGGCTCTGTGGTCTAAGAAGGTTGTGTGGTACAAGCAGTGGTGGGTTTCAAATAATTTAACAACCGGTTCTCTGCCTCGTCTTCCCTCCACCTTGGTCAGGGTGGGCTACTTGGGGGGTTGGCTCAGATGGGGGCAGGAGGTTCCAGTGTGGGGGGGGGTAGGAGCTCCCTGTTACGGAATTGCTGGAGGTCCCAGCTGGGGAGGGCAGGAGGGTACGGTTGGGGGGGGGCGGGAGGGTTGGGACGCCTCCACCAGGGAAAGCCATGCCCCCACTGGCTGAACCTGTCATCCATATCGCGGTCAGGTAGGATTGCATAGAAGGAGCGCCAGGCAGGGGGCTGGAGGGGGAGCTGCCAGCAGGGGGGGGAATCAGAGCAACCACCATCTCCCTTCCTCAGCGCAGCCCCATCAGCGCAGGTGGAGACAGCCCCGGGACAGCCAGAAGTGGGCCCTCACCCAGCCTGGGCTCCATCCGCTCGGCAGCTCTGATGGGGGCAGCAGCTGCTGCTCTGAGCCCTTCAACCAGCCAGCCACACAGGCAAGCAGGAGGTGGAGGCAGTGATCACTGCATCGCCAGGCTTGATCGGCAGCAGCTCCAAAAGCAAAGTTGTGCCGTCCATCCTTGCGCTGATGGAGGTGGGGGGAGTGGGCTCTGGCACACACCCACCCCTTGCTGCTTCCGCTCCACATCTCGTAGCCCCTCGCCACCGCCATCCCAGCAGATGCTGCACTGTGGAAGGGAGACAGCATGCTGCTGGCTGGGCCTGGTGATGCAGGGATCGCCACTGCCGCCGCCTCCTTCCCAGCCCCATGCGTTGCCCGGCATCACAGCGCACCATTTGCCGGCCACGCAGAGAAGCAGGAGGAGGAGGTGGCAGCGATCCCTGCATCGCCAGGCCCGGCCGGCAGCATGCCATCTCCCACACCACAGCATCTGCTGGGACCCCCATCAGCCACTGCCCTCACCAGCACAAGGACGAGCGGCACAGCTTTGCTTCCAGAGCTGCTGCCAGCCAGGCAGGCAATGCAGGGATTGCCCCTCTGCCTCTGCGTGGCTGGCAGGGCAAGAAGCTCAGAGCAGCAGCAGCAGCAGCAGCTGCCCCCATCAGAGCTGCCGAGCAGACAGGGCCCGTGCCGGGCGAGGGCTCCTTTTCTGCTGTCCCAGGGCTGTCTCCACCCACACTGATAGGGCTCTGTGGCTGGTTCGCCATGATGCAGGGCAGCGCCTCTTATGATTTGATTACAAGTGGTACTTTCCTCGACCACATGGTTTTCCTGAAAGCTATCAGTTCTAACACCAGACATAGGCAGTTGGAGAAAAAATAATAAGTCGCCATTTGATATCTGCCTTCTTCCTATGGAACCAAAGTTAGAGAGCGGGTGGCTAAAGAGAGGGACAGTCGGGGTTCTGCCTGCTTTATTACAAGGCAGGCTATTAACACGCAGCGTGCTCCATTTTGTTAAAAAAACCCTATTTAAATTTTTTTTTAAATGAAATAGAGCGGGCTGCCTGTTAATAGCTTGCCGTGTAATAAAGCAGGCAGAACAGCAACCGTCTCTTCAACCAGCCACCTGCTAACTCGCCAAAGTCCCACGTGGCCGGATACATCCTAGCACGGCTGGTTTCCTTCCCCCCCCCCGTCCCAGCCTCACATGCTCTCCTTTTCCCAGGCACGACTCACTTCAGTACCTCCTCAGCTGTTGACTGGCCAGCCAGCTAGTTCAGAGGCGGCTTCTCTGAACTGCTGGCGGCAGGCGAGGCAGGGGCTGCATTTTGTCTTCTCCTCCAGACGGCTTCGGTAGATCCCCCCTCACCTGCCCATCCATCCTCTTCCCTTTCACTCCCCTTCCAAGTCCTCTTCACAGCTCTGCCCACAAAGCCCCCGAATGGCAGTTAGAGCGCTGGAGCTGGAAAGCATTTCTCTGCCGCTACGGAGTTAGAGATCTTGCCCTACTCACCACCGCCCAGATGCCCTCACTTCCCAAACCATTTGTTTTCTAACCTTCTTTCCAGCTCCTCCATCACTTCCTCTGCTGCCATGTGCAGTCCCAGAAACAAAAGTTGTGGGACTAAAAAAAAAAAAAAAAAGTTCAATCAATCAAATCCAACTTATCATGAAAAAAAAAATCTTGCAAAGTTGGAATTGATTGAACTTTTTTTTTTAGTCCCATAAACTTCTTTTGTTTGTGGGACTACTCATGGCGGCAAAGGAAGTAACGGAGGACTGCGTCGGAGTTGGAAAGAAGGTGTCGCATTGGTCCGATCGGGGGCAGGAGGGGGTGGTGTTTTTGCTGCATGTCAACCGGTTCTCCGAACTCAAAAGAAATTAGCTACCGGTTGTACTGAACTGGTCCGAACCGGCTGAATCCCACCACTGGGTACAAGACAAAAGTAGGAGGACAACATAGCAAATAAAACCTCCGGTGTTGTCACTTACTGGAGATCATTCTTTGTTGACAACTTTAGATATAGCTTTGGGGGCTTAAATTTAGTCTTATTGGTGATTTTTATCCTTATTAGGGATCAGGGATGGGGGAACCTAAAGCTAAACAGATCTCAGACTATTCAACAAGTTACAGGACCAATTAGTTAATTAATTAATTACCTCACAAGTTTCCAATTGTTATCTACTACTGGGTGATACCTGTTGAATCTCTTTTTTATTTTTACTTCTTCATTCCGTATGTTTTATTAGGTTACCATCTGGGAAGCTCTGACCAACACACGACCAGCATCCAATCCACCAACCTATGATGAGGAACTACAATTGGAACGGTGAGTATTTGTGTAAAATACACACCATCCATTCACATACAATATCTAGCTATCCTGCCAGACTGTTTCTTTTTTATTGTGATGGAAACAGTGGCTGCTATTAGAAGAACAGGAATTGGTGGTGAGAAAGTGCCAGGAACTGCATAAATTAAGACAGTTGCATGTTACCCTCCTAGTTTAAGTTCTCCACCTTTGCTGCATAATTATATAGTTTAAAGCAAAAAAAAAATTGCATATATTTATTTAGTTTCTTTTGCCAGTTATGGGAAGGGAGAAGAACTATGCAGGGCATGGAAACCTCTTTCCCAGCTATTTGAGATTTTGTTCATCAACTCATTTCTGGCTTCTGGGGTGCCACTAACACGACTATGTAATTTGGTTTGGTTTCAAGAGAAATCTAATGTTGACAGTTGAACTGTGACTGGTTTTTTTCTTAAATGATAATTTGTACCCTAAATAATTTCATATATTTGCTTACAGATAAAATTCTTAGGCCTGAAATAAGAATCACACTTTCTTTTTAATTATTACACATATTTTAGGAGTGAGTCTTAAAAATACATTTAGTCTGTAAATGGGAGAAAAAGGCATGCTATCTTTGCCATGGTCAGGCTATATAAAAAAAACACTTTAAAAAGACTCCTTCTTGAAAAATACCTGCTTCTAGCTGCTTTGTAGGAATATATTTTAATTTATTAGAAAGTTTTAATATTGATTACTCAGTGTCTTTTCAGTGCAGCAGTTGCTGACAATAGAACATTTTTTCTGTGCCCAATACAGTCTGAATTCATGACATATGAATAAACACTATATTTTAAATTAGAAAATGTTATATTACAATCATGTGTATAATCAAATTCTTATAGTCTTTTGAAAAGTTTTTTTTCTTTTTTAAGAAACTGCTGTACATGGGTTGACATTTCCGACATTTAGGTTACATTTAACCTGGCATCACAGGCTTGAAATTTTGTAGATAGAGAAGCAATTGAAAAACGGCAATGGAAAGAGAATAAATGCTCTTAGGAAAAAGAGATAAGAAACATTGCTATTTTAAGTCACTGTTTCATTTTTCTTTGAAAAAAAAACTTTTAAAAAGTTTTGTATTTTTAATACAAGATACCCTCAGCTTTTTAAAATCTTCAGTATTTATATCATTTTGAAACATATTTCTGGCTTCTATGGTTATAAACCACAGATTACACAGTAATAATTGGGTTCACATAAAATCACAACTAAGCCAACTTGCAATGAGATGGGCAGCAAACAAATTTAATAAATAATATAATATATTGGAATGTGTGAATCTAATCATTATTTTAGTTAGTATTTTATTTCTGTTTCTGGCAGATTTATTAAACGAGGTATGTTTGTTGTTTGTTGAGAATGAAATTTTCTACTGTATCTTTTTTGTGGTTAGTATAGAAATATTTTACAGGAGAACAGCTTGCTTTTCCCTGGAACACTTCTTAAAATTATGTTTATGTACTGCAGAACTGATCATGGTCTTAGAAGCTGTTCCTTTTATTTAACCCTTAAAAATTTGTCTCATTTTACTGAAAGCAAATACAGTAAGAGGTGACAGTGGGGGCCTGTTGTAGTTACCAACAAAGAACTCCATTGACTGAATGTGCACGTCTGATTTTTCTGATTTGCATTGTTTTTAATTTGTTGAATTTGTGGCTCATATTCAGAATATATGTGGATAAGCTAAGAATTTCATGTGCTAAAATACACCCACAAAATTGTGCTTGCTTATTCATGAGTACTGCAGGTTTCCCCATGCATGTTCTTAACTAAGCTAATGAAGTAAATTATAGCAATAATAAAATACATTAAAATATAATCAAAATTATATGAATTTTAAGAATATGCATATTCTTAAAGTAAGGTAAAAGCTTTCCCTCCAACTATAGAGCACAGTGCTCATCTCCATTTTTTTGGCCAAGGGACCCAGCCTTGTCCGAAGACAATTTCTTGGTCACGTGGCCAGCATACGCCAAAGGCATATGGAAATGCTGTTACCTTCCCACTGAAACCGCACCTATTAATCTACTCGCATTTGCATGCTTTCGAACTGCTTGGTGGGCAGGAACTGGGTCAAGAATGGGAGGTCACCCCATTGCGTGGCGCTCAGGTCTCAAACCTGGTCTGTCAGCACCCCGGCTGATAAGTTCAGCCTCTTTAACAACTGAGCCATTGCACCTTCTATTCTTAAAATAGCTGAAGCAAATTATAAAAAGATTAATAAAATACATTACAACGTAATCAAAGCTTATAAAACACAAATATTCCCAAAAAAATAACAAATATAAACAGCAAGTGCTTGTTATAGGCCATTGATTAACTTTTGAATAAGTTTTGGTTTTGTTTAGTGTTTAGCTTAATTTACAAATGACACAATTATGATTTGTTCAGTAAATCATAACTTAAACCATGCTTTAATGCACTGCATAGCCCACTCGTTAAACTAAGAGATCTTAAATTTACCATTTTTCAGCAAGCCAGTTCAAAAGAATCTAGTATGAAATCACTGACTTGTAAATTCATCAGCAGATTTAACACAGTGAATTTAAATGCAAAACAGGTGGTTTGTTAATGAGGAGGTATTAATTTGTATTAGTCCTGTTGCTTTGCTAGTTCATCATTTTACCTGTGGGGGAAAAAATGCATATCCACCCTGGATGTGTCCAGTATTCATTTTGCAGCAGTTTCTGCACAGCAGTGTCACAAGCCCATTGTTGTCTTCCAAATTTTTTGAGTTTAAATGCACTTAATAGGAAATGGTGGGCTTTCTCTACCATTATTGCATGCCGTTCAGTGACCTCTAAATGACTGATGAAAGTTTATGGCAAAGAAAAAGCTATCATCTTTTGCCATTCCTTCCTGGAATTATTCTGGGAATTACTTCAGCAGCAAACTACTGCAGCTTAAGAAAATAGACATGAACACTCCCAAAGGCATCCAGGAGTGCTTTGGAAAAATGCAGTAAATAGCAATTTAGGCAAGTCCAAGAGCTGTGAATCTTACAGTTTTGCAGCAACCCCATGAAAAGCTATAGAAAGAAATAGACACGGTTTATTTGATGATTTAAATGCTCCACTTTATCTCATCCAAAAAAAAAAGAAACAGATACATCTACTTTTATATGCCTAGAGATAGTATTTAGCCTATTTCAAATCAAATTATTCAATTTGCAATTGCCCCTATCGTTCAGACTGTTGTGGAAGGCCTATGTGGTTTCCATTGTATATTTATGGAAATTCCCCAACCTAGGAGAGTAAAACGTAAGTATTTTATGTATTACACAAGGCAGGGCTTCACAAACTGCCATTCATTCCAAATAATGCCTGCTCAGCTGCAGAATGGACCCAGGTTCTGGCATATATTGTGTCAATGATTAAAAACTTCAGAGGCTTCCAATTTATTTCTGAACATAAATAGTAAAGCTTTTGCGCCTATCCTAGCATGGGCATGCCCATGGATTAAAGCCATTTTCTGGTTGCTATACCATGCAAAATAAGGTGGGTAGCACCTGGGAAAAAGCCTTGTTGGTAATGATGGTGCCATCAGCTCAGTGCCCTCTCCCTGGAAGATTTACCTATTGAATTAGTTTGTGTCTTTTCAAGGCCAGATAATTTTTAATTTCCTCAGAATGTTTATTTTTTGTTGTGCTGTATTATCTCTATTTTTATCAGCTGCTCCTTTCTGGTGTTGCACAAAAATTCTGTGCTAGAACAGTTCCACTAATTTGGAGTAGCCTGTGCTTGAACTGAAACTTCCAGGTTTCAGGCGTTTTGATCCACGCGTTGAAGCAAATAGTATATTTTATAAAAAGCCTTTGTACAAAATTGTTAATGCTCACAAGTTATTCTACAAGTCCCACTTCTTTTGTTCCTATATAGGTAGTCCTTGACTAATGAGCACAGTTGAGCCCAAAATTTCTGTTGCTAAGGGAGACAGTTAAGTGAATTTTGCTCCATTTTACGACCTGTCTTGCCACAGTTATTAAGTGAATAGCTACAGTTGTTAAGTTACTAACACAGCTGTTAAGTAAATCTGGCTTCCCCATTGACTTTGCTTGTCAGAAAGTTGCAAAAGGTGATCACAATCCCAGGACACTGCAACTGTCATAACTAAGAGTCAGCTGCCAAGCATCTGAATTTTGATTGCCTGATCATAGGTATGGTGCAATAGTCGTAAGTGTAAAAAACAGTCATGAGTCACTTTTTTCAATGCTGTTGTAACTTTGAATGGTCACTAAATGGACTGTTGTAAGTTGAGGATTATCTGTACAGTATTTCCAGTATGCTGTCTTTCACCTAAGATAAAGAATTCTGAAAAATGTAATTGCAACATATTTGCAAACCAAGATATTTGAGAAAGCAGCTGCAGTCTCAACAATAGCATCTGAATCAGTGGTTCTCAATCTGTGGGTCGGGACCCCATTTGGGGTCGAACAACCATTTCACGGGGGTCGCCAAACAACGCAGTCCGCCATTTTTCCCCCCTTTTCCTTAGCTGTGCTACTCCCTTTTATTCTATTGGCTTTTGAAAGCCAATAGAATAGACTCTCTTGAATAGAGTCTAATTCTATTGGCTTTCAAAAGCCAATAGGAATTGTCCAGGCTGTCTCTGCCCTGCTGAGCCCGCCAAAAGTCCCATTCTGCAAACGGTGCTGCACCAGTTGAGTAGTCCTCGACTTACGACCGGTTGAGTAGTCCTCGACTTACGACCGGTTGGGGGTCGCGGCATTAAAAAGGTTGAGAACCACTGATCTGAATAGATGGTAGGTACAGATAAGCAAAGGCAGACAGATAATAAACTTCTTCCCAGTCCACAGCTGTCTCTCTGGATATCCAGATGTTGCTATGACTGTTTAAGTTACACCTATTCTGTGATAAACAGAACCAATTCAGTGTGAGATGTCCCATTAACGATTGTGTTTTAAGTGCTTGATTAAATGAATCACATTCTGATTTGGAAGTAGTGGGACAAGAGCCTTGTGTAATGGGAGGTAATAAAGAGTATCTGTCCTCAGGCAGTGACCCATAGTGCGAACACGAGTTTATTACAAGGACAAAAATGTTGCTCCGTCATTACCTAGGAAATGTAGGAAATTCAGAAGGTTGTTGTCAGCATAGAGAGTATATTATCGGCGCAAACAGCTTGAACCAAAAGCTGACCCACTGCTCTGTTTGTACTGGCAGCCAGAGGCTCTTTTGTAATTGTTGTATGAGCAAGGAGAAACTCTAGATTGGGCCAGACAATCAGAATGCTAACACGAGAATATGGGCAAATATATGTTTGAAGGCCTTTAAGTAAGGGGGGGCTGAAGTTCACCTATTGAACAAGCAGAAGAGTAACTGATGTCTCTCTGTCTCTGTCTCTCTCTCATTCTTGCAACAAATTCTCTCTTCCTTCTCAGGGCCATCCAAGAAAGCATGTTCCTTCAGTCAGGGCCAGGCCTAGGCCCTGTGGAGTCTGGAGGTGGCAATGACGTGCCTGCTCCTGAGGGCAACCCAGCACTCAGCACCAATGGAAGCGGTTCCTCAGCCTTGCCTCCACCTTACCCCAGCTTTGATGAGCAGCTGCGTTTGGCCATGGAGCTGTCATCCAGGGAGCAGGAAGAACGGGAGCGCCAATGCCGTGAAGAAGATGAGGAGCTGCAACGCATCCTCCAGCTCTCTCTGACAGAGAAGTAGCATCCCAGCCTGCTAGCAAAGGGTCCCTCAGCCTTGCTCAAGCCTCACACCCACCCAGCCTAATTCTCCTTGCTGCCACTGTATTTTGGGTTGGGTTGGGTTTCCATGCTTTGCCCCCTTTCCTGTTGGGGTCAGGCTGGAGATGAGAAGACAGAACCTTCTGCATTTCCTGTGGTTCACCTGGTTCCGTCCTTTAATATTATTTCTTGTAATTTTTTTTAACCGCTTTATCCTTCATGGAGGAATTGTTTTCTACAGCACAGAGAAGGAGAGTAAGACAAAAGGGGCAGCAACTGATAGGAAAGAATGGAAAATAATCAAAGAAGATGTTTCTCTTTTTCAGATGGGCTTGTCGGCTTTTCTGAGGTTGCTAGAAGTGTGCTGTTGCAGCTTCTGTCTTTGCATGGGTTTTGGCCTCTTGGGGATTCGGGCAACGGAGGGGGTGGGAACCAGGAGCTCAATGCATTGATATTTGCAGCAAGACTGAAATCAAGACTGCAGCTTGATAAATAATATTCATTCCTGTCTTTTTTTCTCCCCTTCCTCATCATGAGCTGCTGCTCTCCCCTCCTCCGGTGTTTAATTTATTTTATTTATATCTTTGAAGATATATACTAGAAAGGGAACGGAGGTGTGTGCTTTTTTAAAATCTGAACCCAGTGGGTCTAAAGGGAAGAGCTGGGTCCACTCTTGAGCAGTTTTCTCCTGTTGTCTGGGGACCAGGCACAGGGAGCTCTGGGCAGCAGGAATACTAAATAAAAAAAAAACATGAAACCAGCATCTGCTTTTGGTAGCGTTCTTCAGTTTCAACTATCTTTAACACAGTTTGTGTGGCTCTCATACAAAGGCAAAGTGAGGCTCCATTCTTGGTACTTGTGATCATATTTAAATTACTGAACAAGCTGATTTGTTTACTCAAAAAAAAAAATCCATTTGTAGTTTGAATGATCATGTTGTGGTAGCATGTCTTAAGAAGGAATTAGTGGATGGTTCACAAAGAATTAAGGTCTGTGCAACATTTCTAGCAAGCCAAATGCTAGAGTCCGTACGTTTGATAACCTTTCATTTTTATGAGCTCAGTCAAACAACGGGAAATGATCCTATTTCTTATAGAATCAAAACTTGCAGTCAATATATTTGATTATTTTAATTTATTATATGAAATGCTTAGCATATGTGCCTTCTTAGTTTCCCATCTTCCTTTTACATACAAGGCTATGGTGATAATAGAAGCAATAAATAGCAGAATTTCCAGATCAAGGATTAGCAACACATATTGAGATTGAGAGGAGTTTTATCAAACTCCTCCCCCCCCCCCAAAATTGCATTTTCTTCCATTTAAAGCAGTCACTTATCTTGAGGCGTTGCTTTTTAGGACACACCTTAGTTTATTACATTTACTTTAGCCACACTGTTTATTGAGCAGCTTCCTTGCATTTTTCTTTCCCTGTCCCCTTAATTCAGACTACCACAATTGTACTCTGCCTTCATTGAAGGATAGTAGGCACATTTAGGAAGCAATAGGTCGAAGGCTGCCCTAGAATATGGTTCATATTTGGATTAAACATTTCTTTGCCTTAATTCCCTGTGTTTTCTCTCTCTTAAACCTCCACCCCCCGTAATTCTTTTGTCGGTTCCTCTTTCTCTGGATATTTGCTCACTCTGCATTTTTCTTTTTTGCTTCCTTGCTCTTGTCTTGATCTGCTTCTGTATTTCCTGAAGCCTTTCCCTTATCCTCTTCTTGGCTGGCATATATGACTTATTGACTCACAGAATTTGAAGTTTGTTCAAATTACTTTGTTCTGTGAATAATTGGAACTCTGAAATCTTTTTATCTGACCAGTGTTCAACTCTTGGCATCATTACTTACTACTACAGTAATACAAAACAAGATTTTGCTATTCTAATTTCCTGCCTTACATGTCCCCCCTAGTGGTCATTCACAGAAATGTAATTTGTGTGACAAAACCTTGGTGGCTATGTGATAAAAGCCTGTCAAATAGCTTTTAAAATACTTCTAATATTACTAAAATTGCAATAACCATTAATTGTGTTTATTTTATATAGCCTTTCTACTTGATTTTCCTTTGTTTAGGAAGGTTTGGAAGAGGTTCCACAGCATCTGATTTTGTTCAGATATGTGAGGTGCATATTTTGAAAAATGTATAATCCCTGGACAATCCAAGTTCTTCTCTGAAACATTAGAACTGCTAGTCATAATGCTCACTTGGTACATTAAATGGAAGGTGGCTTTATTTTGCCTCAATAATTTTAAGAGGTTAATACTGTGTTATGAGGTGTGTTGTCACTTTTTATAACTGACTGGACTGGAGGAGCAAGGAATGATTCTGAACAGAGTTCCAATATTAAGACTTACCTGAACCTGGAGATCCTATTTATTCTGACTGAAAACCGTTTGCAGATGCAGCTAGTATGTCATGCACTGTATGAAACTTTCTGCCCTCATTCCCCACTTTTTCAAGCAAGCTATGTCCAGAGAAATAGAGAAAATGCAATATTGTTACAGTGTCCTTCAAGTCAAGCTCAATTCCCAATAATTCTATGGACTATGTAGGTTTTTGGGCCATAATATAAAGGGATTTTCCTACTTCCATCTTCTGGGATGTTTTTCAATTTCCAGCCTTAGCATTTTTGCTACATTTCTGTCCAAGTTCAACCTTCTTTAGTTTTTGAGATCAGCTACGGTTGGTTAGGCATTACCATCAGGTACAGTATTTGCCCCAAATGCCCAAATCAAGTCAGAATGCAAGCCAAGTTATTTCAAAATGTTCAAGAATTGATTCATTACATTATACAAAAAAAACACCACCAATACTGTACTCCCAATAATGAGATGTGATGATCAGCTCGTGATATGCTTATCACAATAAACTAACTCTTGGAGCCTTAAAATTATTTGTTGTGGTAAATACTGTAGACCGAAACATGGGCCTGTTGTAAAGGGACAGACAAGATGACTGCCAAGAGACTTGTGAATTTCAGCATTTGACTTGTTCTTTGATCACAGCATGTCATATCAGTATCTGCTGGCGTCTCACTGGTGTTTGTGGTCAGTGATGCAATTGGGTGATTTTCAACTCTGATCATATCATATAGAGGAAGTCTCTTGATAGTGATTTATGCTCTTTTATATTAATTTGGTAAACCAGCCCTACTGCCTTTGAAGATGCTTTTACTTAATTTTCCTGATGCTCTGAGTTCTGCCCCCATGGCACCATTCTTTACAGCTCACTAGGATCTTGTGAGAAAGTCTGCTGAATTTCAGGAGGGTCCTAGTTGGCAACAGCAGCTGAATTCACTGGTCTTGCTGGCTGGAAAAAAAAGAGATGATGCTGTGTTTTTCAAACTACTCAGACTTTTTTAAAAAATCACCTGCTGAGTCATTGTAGTAGTAACATGAACAATGCAGCAAGACCTAGATGGCTATAGTTATAACAAGCCAGACTCCAGAGATTTCTCTATTTTAAGTCTGGGATAAGTGCCAGTAGTAAAATTTCAAAATCCAGGAGCAGGATAAATGCTCACACCACCACCACCACCACTTCAAGTTTAGACAGGGAACTTTTCCTTTTTTCATATTAAAGGAACAGTATAGTTTCTTCCTCAGTATCGGTTAGATAAGCCTTAGCAATTCCGCGGCGGAGGGGGGGTGGGAAGGGAGAACTCCCCTGAAAGACAGACCGGTAACAGCTAGAGCCTCTTACAAGATTGCTCGTTCTTTTCAGCTGCAAATTTTTGCCAATACTGCAATGGTTCTGGTGAGCTTTAGAAAAACCTCCCCCATCCACCCGCGGGAGATCGCGTCAAGTATATACGCCAGGTATATAGCGGAAAGGTAATCGATAGATATTCCAGATCCTCCCCTTTCAGTTAACAGTATGAAGAGTCCGGCTTTCTGTAACAGTGGCGAGACTAAGCCCTGGCCCAAGATTAGGAGAACGGGACGGCGGAGAGAGGCTTGCTTTGGGAAGCGAGTTCCCGTAGTTGCCACGGTTTGGCACCTCCTCCTCCCCCGCCGCTGGTCTTTCGCCACTCGGGCCTGTTCCTTTAAGAGCCACCCCCGAAAGGATGTACTCGGTATTGCTTTGCAGACGATATCCGTGCGCTTGTTTGTCGGAGTGGCTGGACGAAGGAGCAGAAAGTTTACGGTTGGCAGGCTCCCACCCTGGGATGAGTGAATGAGTGGCCCGCTACTCCCTCCCCCTGCAGACGGTTTGCGGCGGCGTTGCGCTGGCTCCGAGTGGCACCGTCTCACTCTCCCCCGGAGCAGAGGAAAGGCGCAGGAGTTCGTCCGCGCATGGCGCTGGTTACTGTATGTCGATCCCCATCGGGAAGTGGCCACTCGACCCCCACCGGCTGCAAGGTGAGCCCCCCAAACGACCCTTGCCTTTCACGCTGGACAGGACTCTTGAAGATGGTACAGTCCTGCATTCTGTTCTGATCCTGCGGCCGACCCTCCTTTCAGACACGCTTTCCTCTGAGGACGCTCAGCGTCCTGTCCCCGTCCCTCCTTTCTGCGATGGGCGACCGAGGATGTTTGGGCGCCTGTCCCACCTGGGCCCCTTCCCCGAATGTATTTGGCTTCCATCTGTCTTATCGCTCATTACAAACTGTGAGCAGGGTTTTGCAGAGAGTGGCCTCAGAGTTCACCATCTTGCTCGTGAAAAAAATAAAACGTGTACTTGAAGTTCCCTTAAGGGCAGTTCTCGGAAGAAGGACAGAGAAAACAAAATTTGAAGGGGAAGAGTCAGGGGAGAGATTATCAGGCGATTTTAGCAGGCCTCCCCCCCCCCCCATACTGTGCATGTAGAGAAGAAGCACACTGATGGATCTGGGAGAGGGGGAGCTTTGCCACACTCTAGGCAAAGTCTTTCCTCCTGGCTCCCCATGGGTCCACTCTCCCACTGGCAGTATGGAAGATAGATGCAATCATCCCCTTAACAGCATTGCTGTACAAGCATCCATTTTGCTTTACAAAAGCCAAAAAGTGGCAAAAGGGTGTTTTGTTGTTTTTTTTAAAAAAATATTGGCTACAGCTTCAATTTCTTTAACATTAAAATGCCATCTTAAAATGTTAAAAATAGCATTGGAAAAGATCTATGCCATCCGTGTCTATAGTATAGAATACAGAATAGAGTAGTGGAAATTATTCTGGGTGATCAGATGTATGGGGACACTCTCTGGACATGTGCTGGAGGAATAGCCTTGGCCTCTGCCTTGCACTGGGATTGCTCAGGATCAGAGGCCTCCTGAGCAATCCAGCTGCTGGAAGCCAGTTGATTTGAGCTCCAGTCCTCTTGATTTCAGGGGTCAAAACAAAAACAAGGAAGTGATTTAGCTGTAACAATACAATTTATAATATGTCCACAGATCTCTTTAGTAGTGGTTTGTTGAAAGGTGCTTCCCTTCTCTTCTTCCTAGACTGCTGCATTTCTATCCTCCCCTTGTATGGAAGTAGTTTAGGAAACCTGTCAAATTGTGGCCATTCTTTCCTCTCATTCTCATTAATATACTATTTTCTCTAATCAGTTTTCAACAGCCCAAGTTTCTGTGGGAGAAGTAGGCACTAAGAGTTGCTTGTCAGTAAGTTTCACAACATACTACTTCCTGTCAGCTCCTGGCAGACTGCAACTCAGAGACCAAGGAGTACTGCAGAATTATCTCTTGCATAATGGCCTGAAAGAGAAAGACT
Organism: Crotalus tigris; assembly: GCF_016545835.1. NCBI lineage: Eukaryota > Metazoa > Chordata > Lepidosauria > Squamata > Viperidae > Crotalus > Crotalus tigris. The sequence continues at coordinate 1,536,109 of NW_024096618.1, read as the reverse complement.
TTCCAGTCCATTATACCAGTGTTGGGTACAGAGCCTTAGGCTTCTTGCACCAGAGCATCTGTGCCTAAACTCACATCTCAAGCCTGGCAGTCTGTGGGATGATCTTGAGTTTCAAGTGTAATTAGACATTGTGCAAAGAACTGACAATTAAGAAGTGGCACAAATGCTGTTTGTTTGCTGTTTTTCCCTGGTGCTTAGAAATGTCACAGGAAATTGCCAACCAAATGGGAAGCACATAGATAAGATTATGCAAGAGCTGGAATTCAAGGCCAATCTAGGAATCCTGAAAAGGAAATGAGAGACAAATAAGGGAAGAGTGCCCAACTGGTCTCTGCATATCTATTTCCAAACCTTTGGAAGAATCTCTGCTGTTGTGAAACTATGGCACAGAAAGAAAGAGTATAAAACTTGGGGCCTGCCAGGGTAGTTATAGAACATTAGCCAGATGTTGGAGGTTACCTGGTGCTTGATTTGCTTTTGCTACTTACAAAACCAGGAAGGTTGTTAAATGCTAGTCTAACATTGCCTAATTGGAAGCATTTGACTTCACAGGAGCAAAAACATCTTTGGCTGGTGGAGAATAATGAGAACTAGAATAGTATCTAGGAGCATGAGCCAGAAAGTTTTTTTGTAAGAGTAATGTCACATAACTGGAATCTCATTACCTAGCCTTGGGCAAACTATTCAGCCTCTGCCTCACCATGTGCAATAGTCGTATATAGGGCTGTTGTAGACATTGCAAAAATAATACATATGCAATAGTCTCGATTTAAAGAAAGTGTTACTAGAATTCTAAAGAATAACATTTATCTGTTACATCATGCAACTTAACATATAGGTCTCATTACTTGGGAATGGGGGCACCTTGGCCTGCAATTTTATGAAAGAGCATGTGTTCCAGCCATTGATACAGAGTAAGAATTAGCAAAGCTATGAAAGCCACAATTATAAGACAATATCTTTTCTGTAAAATGAACCGTTATTTGGACCCAAAGCAAAAATTAATATAGCAGTTTTGTGCTCTGAACTGAAATTTAATCATCCTTCTTCCTTCCTTTTAATGATGGAGAGTTTCAAGATAGGAAAACAATCTTTTGAAATGTCTTATTATATTTATTTTAAAATGTGTGCTGTCTTTCAAAGAAATGGTTTCTTACTTCCAATGCATAGTTGTTTTTTCATATTGGTTCACCATAAAATGAGCTGGATTTGAAGCCTCCCATATACAAATAGCTACTTCAAATGCTCTATTTATTTAATTAAGAAAGCTTGGAAATATTCCATGGACCTGTATCATGAAAGTGTAGAACTGATTGGAAAGAGAGAAATTTGCGTTTGAGGTTTGTTCTTTTTTAAAGTAAGTTTCAAGCTCTTTTCATGACAGCATAAATTGGGAACATACTAGTGTTGCTGTGAAATAGTACAGAGAGATGCTTAGCAAGATTTCCCAAAGGGTGGCATTTGTTGCTGCCATGGCCAACATGCTTTCCTTCCTCCCTCCTTTCCCCATGCCTAGCTGAACAAGCAGAGCAAATGATCTAAGAGACAGGCCATAGATTGGGGGACCAGAGTTCTGTAATGGAAGTTCTGTGAATGTTCAGGATTCTAGATGAACAAAATTCCCAAAAGTATCTGCTTCTGCAGAGGTATTAGGAATAGGAACATTATGTCATGTCAAGTTTTCCTATGCCAAAGCCAATCGCAGAAATAGTTGCATAGTTAAACGTTTAATGAGCCATGTTTATATGTTAGTTTATGTTAGGATTTTGTCATGTCCCACATTCTAGAAAGATCAAGAGACTTATTAAAGTTTTAAGTGAAAGTCAACCTCTTGTGATTCCTGTGGTTATTGAATTAGAATTCAGAGCTTCTGTTTATATGCCACAGTTTCTGAAAAGTTTTGGGAGAAGGGACCAAGTGAAGGCTATTGATGTTAGATGTGAAAAGGCAGCACTTCTTTTAATAGCAAGCATTGTAATCTGGAGAGAAATGCTAATCAACATGGAAATCCCTTGCAGGATGAAGATGTTCCCAGGAGAAGACAATTGCAGCGACGGTAAGTACTGTCGTCATTGTTCCTAATATTCTTTATATAATCATTTTTTAAAAGATTATAGATTAACTAAAGGTCCTCCAGGCCCTGCCCTTGAAAATTTTCATACTTTTTTTAATCATACAAATTTAACTGCTGCCTCCACCAGCAACAGTTGAACATGCTAGAAAAAAAACAAAACACACATACTCCTAGAAGATGGAGATAGACAGGTTCTTTTTGAAACTTTAAAGAAATGGTTTCAATTCTTAAGCTGCATAGTGAAGAAATGGAGAAATAAGCATATACTGTATGAATGTTCCTGAAATGCTTGTTTAGGAGCTGAGTAATTTGCTATTCTTTGTCAGGAGTATACCAGCACTAAAAAAAGAAAGATTGGAAGAATGTGCAACCATCTGAGATTTTTTTAAAAATAGAACAGATTGTTTCAAATTGCTGTGGAAAGGGTATATCCAATTTGCTAAAGACAAATACCATTCATGGAATTAAAAGTCCGAATTCTGATCATAAGCATATTGGAGCCAGAATCATATTTGTTCTAATCAGGAATGCAACATTGTGATAGGCCTCCCCATTCTTTTGGATTGATGATCAGTTGTATATTTGAGAGCATATAATGGACACTTTGACAAAATGGCTGCTAGGGACATGCTTGCCAATTCATAAAATGGCTGCCATGGAGTACATAACCAGGTATCTATTGGTTGGTTGGTTGATTAAATGTACAAAATACTCATTTATCAGAACTCTATCTGCCATCTCTACTTCTTACCCTCTAATGCTATGTACCTTCCCTTGTCTCTTTTTCAGGTTAGATAACACACTGCCAAAGAGAGACTGGGTACCAATCACCCACATTATTTCTAAAATATTTATGGAGCCAAGAAGTTTTTGGATATAAAAATAATGCTGGAGATTAATGCCTTGAATGTAGTTTGCTTGCTCCCTTGCCTTTCTTCTTTGTAATAAAATTAGGTTTTAAAAGATTTTTATACAAGATGTTGTGAAGAAAGAGGGTTTTATAGGAAGGTTGTTTCTCATAAGATCCATACTGAAGATTTATCTCATAGGGAAAATTCTTCATTTTGTGCTGCAGAAGTGTGATAGTTGCATATTGATTACTGAAACATATACTATGAAAAAAAACTCTTAGAGACAAGTATAGAAAGTAGGATAAAATATCCTCCCAATTTATATATATGGAAATATATATTCAATTTCTAACAGTGTCAGAGAAAGATCCCTAATCAAAATAGAATGAAATTATCCCTCCCGCTCTGAAGCAATATTTATTATTTTTCAAATAGACTATTTTTCTTGTAGGAGTTGATCAGTGAAAAAATGAAACCATTTAGACTAATGTTGCTTCTTTATTCTAAATCTACATTTCCAAATAGCTCTGCTTTTAAAAAGATGTAGAGGTATAGTTGCCCACGTTCCTGTGTGTCACTGTAGGAAGCCCTTTAATCCTTTTCCTTTATTTGTCTTTCCCCACACACTTTTATAGAAATATAAATGCCCCAAAAGTGAGGGTGGTTTGTACCATAACCCCTTGGATAACTTTAAGAAATGTCAAATAATACAATCTAAAACTAAACAATACATAGGTATTTAATATGGCTCCTTCAGTCTTCATCATTATGTTTGGACTTTTTAATATATTCCTTAGAGGGAAAACGATTTGTTTTTGTTTTGGATTTATTTTAATGTCAAAACTAACTGTTGTTTTAAATTCTCATTCATGGAGGTTAATGTTTCAAGCCAGCAGAGTTTTTATTCATTTTCCTCTGTACAAAATAGCTGACTGATTACAGGCAGCCTTTGACTTATTATTACAATTGGCACAAGTATTTTGGTTGCTAAATGAAGCAGTCATTAAATGAGGCATCATGTAACTACTTTGCTTAGTGACCAAAATCCTGGCATTCCTGGCAGCCATTGTTAAGTGAGAATGGCAGGTTGTTAAGCAGATGGAGTCCAAGGGAAGGAGTGCCAGGGTGTCTTGGGGAGGTCAAGCACAGGTTGTGCATGAATTGGGGGTGCTACGCCATGGTGCAAGTGCAGGGAGGACAGGGAAAGAAGCCACAGCCATCCCTGGGAGCATTAGCTGCTGCAGCCTGGTCCAGCAGCATAGTGAAAAATGGGCCACACCCCAGGAAATGTTAAACACCTGAAAAGCAGCCTCCCACCCACTCCAGCACCAAATGCCTGAGAAGCCTCCACAGTGCAGCAAAACGGTGCTATGCCAGGGGAGCACCAAACACCCAAGAAGTTCTAATAACATAGTACAAGGCAGCTCCCCCCCCCCCGAAGTCTCAGAAAGCCCCAGTTCAGTCGCCCTCACTGCCCTGTACTCTGCCATGCCAGCCGACCTTCACCATTTTGTTTGTTCCCCTGCTGACAAGACATGTTCAGCTTGGTCCTTTGTGATACGCTATTGGCTGTGCCAGGCCTTCCTTCCTTCCTTCCTTCCTTCCTTCCTTCCTTCCTTCCTTCCTTCCTTCCTTCCTTCCCTTCCCTTCCCTTCCTTTACTTACTTACTTACTTACTTACTTACTTATTTTTCACATTTCTAAACTTCCCTTCTCCCTGAAAGCCCCACTCTCCCCATTCTCCAACTAGGGCATGGCCTAAGCAGGTCTTTCAACATGAGCCTCTTTTTTCCCACCTTTTCTTCTTCAGCCACAGCTTTGTCATGGTCAAGGGAGCTGCTCTACTCCTGCCAGAAGAAGACAAGTTGGAAGCAGTCCAGGAGGGTCCAGCAACCCCTCTTGACCAAACACATAAAAGTGAAGATGCTATACCTGGGCAGCAAGAACTGCACTTACAGCAAATGGTGGGGCTGCTCCGGCCAGAAGACACTATCCAGCTGGTAAGATTGCTAATAACTGGAAGAAGGGATACAAACAACTAGACAAAAGATAGAGACAGGAAAGGCATTGCTACTTGAGTCTCAAGAAGCCAGAAGTCTAGGCAGTATGTCTCCCCACATTTCTTTCTACAACTTCATACTCCAGCGACGTTTCTGATTCCAATTCTGCATTTTGCTGTCTGATTAGTAAAGATCTGGAATTCTTGTCAGACCAGATCACTTTGCCAATGAAATTAAACTAGGAAGCCAATAAGGTCTTCCCTGACCTATCTTGTTTAAGGAACAAAGAGGTTCTTTCCCTACTGAGCCTCCTTCAATACCCAGGATGCTCAGCTTTTCTCTGTGACATAGCAAGGAACATTTCCCCAATTTTTAACATGATAGCTAATACAGCAATTAGTAATGGAAGAAGCGACTTTGTTCTGTGGAAGCATTTTTTGTTTTTTATAAAAGATTAGTGGTTTACCACTGGTCTGCTTTTCCGTAATGCAATAAAACCTGCGTCTGAACCATTATCACTCAAATTGCAGGTGAGATTTCATATACTGTAGCTAAATGCACCTCCAGGGTGGCTAGAATTAACTCCATTTAGAAAAATGCAGAAGAATTTTGTTCTCATGTTCTCTGTTTTGCTCTCTCCCCCCCCCCATTCAATCATGTAAGTTGCCTCCTGCAAATTGCAGGAGACACAAGTTTATTCCCTCAAGAGAAATTCTGGAGAACCCAGATTGTTTCCCAGGCTGATTCAGATTTTCCAAGTTGCTTCCTTCTTCATATTACTACTTGTTCATGACCTGAAATAGCCTGATTTTTCCTATCTCCTGTTGTGATACAAAACCAAAACTGATGCTACTTGGCAGTCTTGTGAGAAATGAACTCAGCCCTGTCCACCTTCTGGGACTCTCTCGTCAGGCCCTCATTGTCCTTCGGGTGGGGTGGGGAAGAATTCCTCCCCTTTAGGAATTTGTATTTCAGACATTCAGCCAGGAGCTCAGCCACTTCCCCATTTATGGCCTGTGGGGCTCTTCGTCTCTCCGGCGGGCAGCCAGAGCTGGCGTCTCTGCTGAACCTGATCCAAGTTTTGTCTCTGAGGCCTCTGCTGGGAGATTTCCAGATGGGCTTAAATAACTTTTTTTTTCTTTCTTCCTAGAGAATGAGTCATAGCAGCCTCCAAGCATCTGGAACAATTTCTTTCAGGCAATGCTATCAAGTTGTGTTCTGACTCCTTTTGAAAGCTTGCCAAGGGTTATTCAGTTAGAAAAAAAAGTTATAGTGGACACATCACTCTGAACATCGGTTGATTTTGTATTGTGGATTTCCTCTTGCCAAGTGAAAAATGAGTCAAAATGTGAATGAACATCTGTTGGGGGTCCTTTCGGTTCAAGAGCTCCAAAGCTTTTGTCCAGTGCTTCCATATCTAGCTTAAGAGTCTTTGCCAAGCTGCTGGTTTCCCATGTCATCTGATAGCGTGGACCCTGTGACCAAAGGGTTTGTAAAATCTAGGCTGGAATCACACTTCATACTAACTTGGTAGTGATTCCTCAAAGGGGACTTAAAAATATTCATTTCGTGTTTGTTTTCTGAAGATGCAGATATTTGGGGGGCCATTTCATCCCCTAAGATTTCTGACACTGTCCCCAAATAGACCTTGGCCCTATCCATTTTTGATGTGTGACTAGGAGCAACTGCAGAGTGTGATTGTCGCCTGATTATCAGTATTTGCACAAGATATCAATAGTCAGACTGGAGAGAAAAGTATAACATACAGTAATAAATATTATTTAAAAGTTAAATAATATTTCTAAGGAATTGATAGAATTCACCTTTCCTTGTCTGTATGACAGTGGCGAACCTATGGTACGCGTGCCAGAGGTGGCACTCGGAGCCCTCTCTGTGGGCACACGTGCCGCCGCTGCCAGCAGCTTACGCAGGTCCATTAGGCTGCTGCTGCCGCCTGGGGCAGAAGCTGCACCCAGCACAAAGGAGGTGAAGCAGCCAGCTAGCGAGCTTGAGTAGAGATGGTAGAACATGCCCACACCCAGCAAGCCAAAGGCCACCATGAGCAGGGAAAATCGGATCCCCATCGACACCACGGCCCCCCAGTTCCAGCTAGGATTGCATGTCTCCCCATCTATGCTGGGCCTCCTGCCCACCACCCCACCCGCCAGAGACCCCCTGGATCTCCCCCATCCCTGCCTGGCCCCCACAGGCGCCCCCCCTCCATGAGCAGCATCGATGTGGCCACGCCCACCCCAGCCACACCCACCCAGTGGGCCACACTTCCATGGCCCTCCTGAGGGCACCACAATGCCCTGGCACTTTGCGATAAAAAAGTGGATTTTGGGTTGTGGTTTGGGCACTCGGCCTCTAAAAGGTTCGCCATCACTGCTGTATGAGATTAATAATTAAAACAAGCCTTTACTATACTAATCATATTAAATGCCTTGCAGATATTCAGCATTTTAGAAGCTTAGCCACAGAAGGCTATTAAGGAATCACTCAAATGGGGGTAAAATATTAAAACTAGCTTGTTCACGCACTTTAATCAGTATAATGTATTGTGTGAATGTACTTTAAAATTCCAAGCCTCTTAACTTAAAAAAGAAACAAAATTTCTTAAAGATGAAAACTAAGGTGAATTGCAAACTTCAGTTCTGTACCATAATCTGACTTTTTAAATTTAAATCTTGATATAGTATGATTTTACCAGGTAAGAGTTATACTTTTTGGAAATGAGTTTATAAACAACAAATGCAATACAAAGCTCACTTCAGCTTACTTGCAAACATGCTTCTTTTTTTAGATATATTTTTTTTAAGTTCTCAAAACTGCTTCTTTTCTGACTGGAAATTGAGCCAATAGCCGTCAAGAAGGAATGAGGTTCTTCTTTTCTTCTAGGACTAGCTAGATTCTATACATATGTGTTGCTAACCATGATTTAGCATAAATCACATTAGTTTTAATGTAAGCATTAACATGAAGTGTGATCAAGACTCAGGGCTCCTAGTAGCTTCCTTTTGCTTCTGAACAAAATCTTTCTCCTGGATCTATAGGCAGCACCACATATTTTCTTGGTGGACATTATATTGATGTACATATGTAAGTGACCAGAAGACAAACATGCAAGACTAGTGTGTTTTCTTCCTTGCAGGCTGTGAGACTGGAGTCAGCGCGAGCTCATAGAATCCGATACTTGGTGGTGGTCTCAGCCACAGAGAGGGAGAGCAAGAACGAGATGGTGCTTTTAGGGGTAGACTTCCCTGATGAAAGGTGAGGTGGCAAGGGTGTGGTGGTACCAGGAACATGAGAGGGGTTGTACTGAGAAATAGGTTCTCACATCCTAGTAACACACACCACACTTTAGTTTCGTCTCAGCATGTGGATGAACCATGATTTATAAACCTTAATTCTGGGATTTCATCCATTCTGGTTTTCTCAGTGAACGTTGGCTAATGCAGTGGATTAACTCAGCTCCACCTGCAACTGAGGCTGCAGTTTTATCTGCCTTGGGAATCCATTGGTTGATCTCTCACTAATCTGAGGTCCTCTTATCAATTTTTCAGTAATGACTGGTAACGACAGAAAATGTTCTGGAAAGCAAAATGTATTTGACCCTATTAACCAGACCCGCATACCTAAATTACTCTGCAAGTTAACTTTTTGATTTGTTAGAATGAACTGGGAGTCGGATGTTCTTGCTTGTCTACTTCCAGTCAACCCATTTATTCCAATTTAGCATGTTATCCTGTCATGCCACAGTACCACTTTCTAAATAATGATTTGTGGAAAAATGGAAGAAAAGAGAGTATTAATTCTTGAGTGTTTACTTTAAATCATATTCAAAAGCAAAATTTAACAATGTGGATTGATAAATAGAACATAACCTAAATGGCTGCAAAGTACTTTACTTGGGCTGCCACGGAAACCTATGCAGAAAACTAAAATGCAATTGATATAAAACGAAGTGGCCTGTATGCTGGGAAGTGAAACCATTGTGGCCATAGAACACCATGGTATTTTTTTAAAGGACTACATGACTTCTAGATATCTCTAGAATCAGGTCTTCAATCTACAACTGATCTAGCCTGACTGCACATTCCAAGGATGGATATTCAAAGCCCTCTAAGTACAGGAGGTTGTTGAGGGGAAACCTGGAGGTAAGGTTTCTCTGTTGCAGACCCTATTTTCTGGAGTACCCTCTCCTAGGGTTCAATTGGCAGCCACCTGATGTAATTTAGGAACATTATCATTCCACAGGGACTTCAATAGGTCATTGTAATTATCACCATTGTGAAGGGGTGCCAGAGGGTAATTATTGTAATGCAGTTTAATTCTTTTACTGAACTTGCATTTTACTGTTTTGGGTAAACAGCTAGGAGTCATACTTGGAATTTGGTGCTATTATTAGAAGTAAACAAATGCATCTGTGGTCCTGTTCATAATCCCTTTGTTCTCTTCATAAACGTAAAAACCTTCATTAAAACTGCCTTAGTTTTGCAGCTGTTCTTTACCTCATGCATTTGTAACCTGCTATATATATTTTATTCCCTGGTCAAACCAGTTTGGCAGTTCGTAGAGATTTTTTTTTTCTCTTTCTCTCTACTGTTTTTCCAAAGTGAGTTCTCCCAGAACTTTCATTTATGACTTCAGGTGGAAACAAGTGAAGTTTGCCACAGCAGAATTTAAAATCAAGAAGCAAAATAAAAATGTTTTGTGTTTTCTTCTTAGTCACCACAAATATTTCCTGCCTGCATAATAAAATATAGTCTCTCTGCTATGAAACATCTGTTTGACTGAAAAATTGCTGATAATATATTTATTTTTACAGTATTTATCAAATGATTGCAAGTTTAGGAAAGGACACAGATAAGAGCCAAAGAAACTAGTCTCCAAAGCAAACACGCCGTATAATGCTTGTTTAGAGCAGGGGTGTCAAACTGCTGACCTTCGGGCTGGATGCGTCACGCTGAAACCACGCCTACCCCATTATCGGCAATGGGGAAAAAGTCACGATACATCGCGACACGTCATGTGACGTTGCGAGTTTGACACCCCTGTTTTAGAGGCTCTCTAATTCTTTCTCTCTCTCTTTCTCAATCAGCTTGGCTACCTGCACACTGGGTATGGTGCTTCCACTTTGGAGTGACACACAGGTTTTCCTTGATGGCGATGGGTAAGATCACTCATATTCCTTTTTACTGTTCCATATATTGCAGTTTTTGGTTTATTTTAAGCTATCACAGGAGTGTCAAATTGCCAGCCTGTGGTCTGGATGCATCATGCAATGGGGGAAAAGTTGCGATGCATCACCTGACGTTGCGAGTTTGACACCCCTATTCTATTAGGAGCTTGCTTTGCATACATAAATAGACTGGGACAATGAAAAATCATACTAAGTGTGTCTGGTTTTATTTTTATGTCACAAGTGTTCACATGGAATAAATAGGCGATGTCCTCTCTACTTTTACAAATAGAAGTGGCATAAAGTATATTCTAAACCACTAGGAGATTTCATTTGCTTCTAGGTTAGATCCTTCCCTTTTTATCTTATGGAACTAACCATTTCTGTACTGTATTCTCTTCCATCTGCTCCTTTTTTAAAGATCCTTCCCTTCTGCTGCAAGTCACAATAACATCCCCTCCAAAAAACTGATGAAATGTGATGTTATAACGCAATGGCCTTTTGTTCTTACATCATGAACACCGGAAGCAAGTATAAAAGTTAACGTAGCTTGTATTTTAATATTACAGGGCAAGTTATCTCATTTTCTCTGCCCCCCCCCCCAAACAACTGTATCTTTCCAGAAGCTACTTCTGCTATACCCGCATTTTATTATATTTGTTACCATTCTCAAAACAGCAACATATCACAATCATTATGCATGGCCCTTTTAAAAAATAAAATTTTAAAAAGCTCCTGCCCAAATAGATTTACAGCTTAAAATTTAATATAGTAGTAGCCATGAGAATATATAAACCACAATAACATAAACGGAGGAAGAATATGTGAGTGTGGCGGGATTAAAAGCAGCAGATTTCTTTAATTGTTTTACATGGCCACTCATCTCATATACATGACTCTGGGTAGCTGACAATATCTAAAACAATAAAAATGATATAATGAAATAAATAACATAAAGAGCAATCAAGAAAAAAAAACCCACACCAGCACTAATTATAATTATAACAGTTAACACAACCAAGAAATGACTTACCCAGTCTGCCAGGGTTCCAGGTTCAATGACAAAACCAAGCCCTTTAAGTCAGGAGTCTTCAAACCTGGCCCTTTTATGACTTGTGGACTTCAACTCCCAGAATTCTTCAGCCAGCGTGCTTGGCTAAGGAATTCTGGGAGTTGAAGTCTACAAGTCATAAAAGGGCCAGGTTTGAAGACCTCTGCTTTAAGTCCTTGCAAAAGGTTAGCAGGATCGTGTGAATCTGATTTCTAGGGGGATGATGTTCTAACAATTAGGCCCCACAACAGAAAAGGCTCTTGTTCTGTAAATCTTGCAAGGTAGTCCAGACAAGAAATACAATCAGTACTACTAACTCTAGCTTTGTTGTAAGGTTTAACAGAACCTTGCAAAACTGAAAGTATTTCTCTCCTCCTTTTCTCCAGAAAACTAGGGAGGGTCCCTCATCAAAGGCTTCCTGTGGCCTCTCCTCTCCTTCTGTGAACTGAGATATCTTTTACATGCTGGTTGCTTTCTCTCCTGTCTCCCAAGGTCAATCCCTCATACTATTACACTTCCAGGGTCCAGCTAGATAGCACTTTCTAATGGAGGGGGCATACTTCTCTTGCCAGATCTAATGGGACAGGTTGATACAACTGGGAGAAATGATCCCACCACTCATGCAATAGGTAGGAGAGCTTGAAATCATAGAATGTCCTTTTCAAAATTCTAGGTCCAGAAATATTGATCTGTTCATAACTTTTTAGAAAGCCATCCCTCCCACGTTCAGAGAAGTGATTGGTGGCAATGCAAAGAAGAGGGAGAGAACAGAACAGCAGGGAACCCATCACTTGCTTTCCTAAAACTTTCCCACGTTCAGCTGTGTCCAGGAAGCAGCCTTACTGCCAAGACACAGTAAAAGAACCTCATGGAGACAGTGCTTTCAATATTTTCCTTCCCCATTGGAGTAGCTTTGTGAATGAACACTCTCACTTTATGCCCCAATACAAAGTTGTGTGCTCACCTGTTCTTGCCACATCCCAATATAATTCCATTAATTTAATCTTGGTTGCTTGCTTCTATAAAATCCTTTATAGTTAAAAAGATTTTATATATATAAACCAAGATTCTCTAGGATTATTCTTGAGTTATTTATCCTTAGCACTCATGTGTCACTCTTCAAAACCAGATTTTCCAAACTGGCCTATAGAACAACTACACAATTTAGAGAGCAGGGGAGGTAGGAGCGACATAATAACTTTAACTGGTAGAATCTATTTGTAGAAATCATGGATTAATACTGTTACTATTCCAAAAAGCAGACATAGCCCAGTTTAATTTTCTCTGTGTTGGGGGAAATGTCCATTTTTTTAAAGCTAAAAATGAAGTCTAATATTCTGGGATATTTCAAGCCAGTTATGCAACTGTCCAAACTCTTGTATTCTTCTTTACAACATTCCAGATATCTGCCTTCTTCCTGGAGTACACAGTTACTTAAAAGTTGACTCTCCCATTCTTTCTTAGGGGCTTCAGTGTGACATCTGGGGGACAAACACGGATCTTTAAGCCTATCTCTGTCCAGACAATGTGGTGAGTAAGGCTCTTGATTGGATGAATAATGTTTAAGATATTCATAGAAGGCAATAAATGAATATTGGGAAAGATACTGAAACTATTATTGCTGCTGTGAAGAAAAGAAAGATCTATTTCATTTTTCTAATGGCAGCAGTAGCTTAAAATGTAAAAGGAAAATTTGGAGTTCTGTTAGCTGTCAATCATATTTATTTAAATTTTAAAAAATTAAGGTTATTTTATGGTGCTTATACCGCATTGCAAATATATTCAGTTGCCCTATAGTCAATAACTGTATCTGAAAAATGAAATGGATGGTAACTGCTACAAGTTATGGTGGCTCTTGGATGTGATCTCTCCTTCCCTGAACACTTTTAAATATGACTTAATATTCTCAGGTTCTAATTGCTCTCTCTGCTCTCAGGTCAGCACTGCAAGTGCTGCACAAAGCATGCAGCGAAGCAGTCTCCAACAACTATTTTCCTGGAGGGGGTGTATTGACCTGGACCGAGTGGTATCAGAAGGCTGTGAATTCTGACCAGAGCTGCATTAATGAGTGGCTAGCCATGTCTGACCTGGAATCTGTGCGACCCACGTCTCCCTCCATCTTCTCAGACCAGTCAGTGATGCCTCCTTTCCCCCTGGAGTTAATTGTAGGCTTTCAGTGGATTTGTGAGGGTTCCTAGAAGGATTTCACACAGTACGCTAATCCCAAGCCCAGGCAACTTTTGGACAGCCATTCTAGTCAGCCTAGTGTGTTACCATGCCCCATTCTTGAGTCTTGCCTCTGAAGACCAGCCCAATAACCTAGACTGGAAGATTCCAGTGGGGGTGGGAGATGTTATTCAAATCCCATTATTAATCCTGTGGCATTTTTTTTAGGTCTAAAGGAATAAATTGCTATAAGGAAATGTTAAGGCTCAAGATAATATTAGACTTATATCCCTGCAGCTGAGGGGTAGGGGAACAGGTATCTATGTGGGAAACCTGAAGTGATGGTGTTGGGAACAGAGTCGGTGGGCCGAGAGCTTTGCCGACCCTCCATCTCTGTGCCTCAGGCCGACAGCACAGGACGTGACAGAGCGGATGATCCGGGCCAAGCTGCGTGAGGTGATGGGCACCACTGACCTGGAGAGCATCACCTCCAAGGAGGTGGGATGTTGGGACCAGAGGACCTTGGAATAGGAGGTGATGGGGGTGTGGGGGAAAACAGGAATGACAAAGTATGTGAATAGATGGGACTATGAGCACAAGAAATATGAAAATGTTTAATAGGAAGAAAAAAGATTGGGGAAGATTGGGGAGTATCTGGGAAGTCAGAATCTGTATGACAGGATAGTGAGTAGGGGGATGTGATTAGGAAAAAGGACAAGTGGAAGATAACATCAGTCATCTTCTTCCACAGATTCGTACAGAACTGGAGCAGCGGGTTGGCTGTAGTCTGAAAAATTACAAGGAGTTTATTGACAACGAAATGTTACTTATCATGGCACAGATGGATAGGCCTTCTAAGATCTTTGACTACCTCTATTTGGTAAGAAAAAACAAGAGGAAAACCCTGATGTCAGCCTTCTAGTGGTCAAGGATCCCAAGGATTACAATTGGTGCCTCTCAGTTGGTGATATGTAGGGCATAAGGAACAGCCTTGAAGGACTGGAGGAAAATCAGCTACCAGGGTAATGACTAGACAAGCACAGATTAACTCCATTCTGAGAAACTAATCTAAGTAAATATCTCAGGCCCCTCTCTAATTTACATGAAGATAAAGTGAGGGAGGACAGGATCACATTCAAACTTTCAAGATTCTATAGCTATTCCAATAAAAGTAGTCTTAGACATATATGACATTGGTTTCTTTTTCTGTACTACCGTACAGGACTGATAGGTATCTTACTGGCACCTAATAGCATTACTCCCCAAGGAAGCAATATCTTCTAGTGGCCCCCAACCTTTTTTGCTCCAGGGACCGGTTCTGTGGAGAGAGGTTTTCCACGGACTACAGGGCGCATGGTTTTGTGTACTGCCTCCATCTTGCATGTGCACGGATAGGGCTTTGCTCGTTTGCATGGCCCAGTTTCTGGCTCACCACAGGGCAGTGCCAGTCAGCGGCCTGGGAGTTGGGGACAGGCCTCTGTTAAAAGTATCATAGAAATCAGCCATCCCAACTGAACTCCAGTTCCCAAAACTCCAGTTAACATGGCTAATGTTTGATTTGGAATTCGGAAAATCTAGTAATTTTGGAATGGGCCTCATTGGGGAGTTCGTCACATACAAACTGCGAAGGAAGGAAGGAAGAAAACCCAACCAGTTTTCAAACCACACTCACAGACAGCCTCCTGAAGCAGCCCCTTCTTCGTCCAAGCCAGCAGGAAGGACAGAAGAAAACCCATCCAGCTACCAGCTGTAAGTGAGAAGAAGCAGGGGCCACTTCAGGAGGCTGCCTTTGGGTGTGATTTCTGTACAAAGGGCTGGAGCACTGCACTCAGCCCGCTGAAGAAACCTGGGCCGCAGCTCTGCGAGTTCCTGTGTGGAAGAAAGCGAATCACTGCCTATCTTTTTTTTTTTTTAATAAATCTGGTGAAACACCTTTGCCCTATCTGTCCCTCTGTCCCTGTATTGTTTAGGCCTGGATTTCTAAGAGGTGAGGCTGGTGTCAGGGTGTGGGAGGCCTGGCTGCGGGCACCCTGAGGTAAGCAGGTGTGGGGCACATGGAGCAGCTCCATCCCCTCCCCCATTGCCTCGCATCACCTCATGCAACCAGACAGTGGGGCAGAGTAGGCGGGGTCTTCCTAGGGCTTATTTTTGGGTAGGGCTTATATTAGGCACACTCGTAAAAAGCTAGGGCTTATTTTCAGGATAGGTCTTTTTGGGGGGAAACAGTACTTGGTATTACTAACATTTAGTCCAGTGGCTATGTAGACATTTGTGGTAGCATAAATAGCACAATTTCTTCCTCCTGAAGATTAATGTCCTTTGGGGGTGAAATCGAAGCAAATCTTATGTCTGCCCTGAGCCTTGAAATAACAAGCTTCCCTCTGCCCCTAAACATGACTAGCTGAATTCTACATGATCTGTCCTCTGCTATTTGCTGTAGCAGAACTGAAGACTGTAATACCGTATATGCCGATGTATAAGGCGACTTCCGCAAGCACTAAAATCGGCGCCAAAGACGGGGGTCGTCTTATACACCAAGTCGTCTTATACGCTGGAAATACTGGTAGTTTCCGGCATATAAGACGACGTTCTAGGAATGCGGCTCGGCGACAAAGATGGGGGTCGTCTTATACGCCGGGTTGCCCTGTACGCCAGAATATATGGTAAGTAGGGAAATAGGACAATACAGTTTTTTTAATAATGTGAATGCTATGGTAGATTCTGATCTTGAAGGAGATTCAGATCCTCACCCCAGAATAGTGTCTTCAACAATTCCACACAGACTTAGCAAAAGTCTGAACAGATCTCGTACCTTAATTAGCTGAGGGATTAGCTGAGTGCTAAAAATGAAAGATACCCCATTTCTGACACTATGTACTGTTCTCTTTAATGTCATTAAATGAAGCTCAGATATAATACTGTATTCTGTTGAGTGGGCTGCCGAAGGTTTGACAGAAAAAGGGAAAAATTGGGACCTGTTTGATCTACAGTGGAGTTGCCTCTGGGGAAATTGGAAACTGCTTCATTTAGGAAAAAGCTGGATATGATTATCTTACTCTGTATACCCTGGTGAACTCAATGGTGCTCTGTTCTGAGAATATATACTTAGAATTGCTTTGGTAGATGTATACTTATTTCAGGAAGTCACATAACGTATGGATGAGGCCTGTGCATGCTTCAGAAATGACCAGTAGAGTTACTTTGGAACATATGGGAGTAGAGTGCAGAATCATTTTAAAGCAGTTGTGTCTTTCAGATTTCTACATTAATCTGAAAAAAATGCAAAATACATGTAAAAATTGATGTATTAAAACAACTGTACCTTTAGTGTTTTTTTTTTAAGAAATAAGTTTTCAGGCTTGTATGAAATCTGAAAAAAGATACCTCTGCTTTAAAAAGGTGCTTTCTGAATCATTTTTAAATATGCACACACATATATGCGCGCGCACACACACACACCTCAACAAAATGGCAATTGCAAATGGCATTCATACATTTTGGGTGGATGATTGGTGAATAAGTGATCTCCAAAATGCAGCAAATTATTCCCTGCACATTTAAATAGAACTTAAAGGGGCTTTGTGACACTTTTTAACCTATATTTTCTCATATAGAATAGCATGAAAAAGTGTACTTTCTTCTATCCTGAAATGTACAGAGTAGGAGGGCTTGTAGCACTGACTTTGCTTAATGTATAGTTAGGTTCTGAATGTACCGCTACAAGAAGTCCATAATGCACATAAATTTGTTAACAGTTTACAGAAAATGTGAGTGAGTTGTGTGCCTTGTATTGTTCTGCCAGGGCTCTGAATGGAATGCAGCCAACCTTGAGGAGCTCCAAAAAAACAGGTTTGTAATCTTTTTAAGTTGTTGCTCAGAGAACAATGCTAGAAGTTCATCCATGGACTTTGAGATAGCTATTTACCATGCCTCAGGTCAGACTTGTTGGAAGTACTTTCAACTTTTGGTTTAAGTTCCATCCTGAGACACCAAGTAATTGCAGGAGGAAAATTTAGGACAGAGGATAAGGCTGGGTAAATTGAGATAGAAAACACTGCTAAAATTAGGTAGATAGCAGTGGTTAACAGTCTCCTTAGGAGAGTGGATTGGGAAAGCTCACTTGATTTCTTGCGTATCTTTAGAGTCAGCCATATCCTCAATGTGACTCGTGAGATTGACAACTTCTTTCCAGAGCATTTCACTTACATGAATGTGCGTCTCTATGATGAAGAGGCCTCACAACTACTGCCATACTGGAAGGAGACCCACAGTTTCATTTCAGATGTTCGGTGAGAATTGAGCATCAAGATAATTGTCATACACAAACATGATTGAACTAGCATGTATTGTAAAGAGTTTAATTTTGCCCTAGTCCAGTTAATAACACTCTGTACACAGAAGCAGGCTTTAGTGTTTGTATGGAATGATTCAATTACCGTACTTTCCGGCGTATAAGATGACTTTCGCAAGCGGTAAAATCGGCGCTGAAGTCGGGGGTCGTCTTATACGCCGAGTCGTTTTATACGCCGGAAATTACGTAGTTTCCGGCGTATAAGATGACTTTCTGGGCATGCGACTCAGCACCGAAGACGGGGGTTGTCTTATACGCCGGGTCGTCTTATATGCCGGAATATACGGTAAGAAAGAGTTTCATAAGAAACATCTCCTGTGAAATGCTATGTATGCATATATTGCATTTCAGTAACTATTTAAAAGGATCTACAAAACTGGAAAGAATTTCTCCTTTTGCCTCTTTATTCACTCTTCTCTTTGACAGAGGCTGAGCACATCTCCCTGTTTTATTCAGAACTGATGTGGGCAAAGAGCTAGTTGTGGATCTCTGAGTCCAGTTTTGCAGAGACAGTTTTTGACACAAACCACAAGGAATTATGTATGAGATCAAGAGATAGATAATCCTTGCCTAATTTGTCAGAGCCACTAGTTTAAAAAACAAGGATTCCTGACTCAAGTTCACCATCCTTGGTGGGAACAATCTCTGGAATAACCAGATTCCTTTCCAAAGCTATACTAAGCATTATGTATTTCTGAGGTCATTATCATAATATAATTATCTGTGCCTAAGAGAGTCAACCAAGAACCTGAAAGTCCTTATCTGTTCTGGATGTTGTGGCAACTCTGCTTATGCTCATGACTCTCCCTCACAGGACCCAAGGCTCTCGGGTATTGGTGCACTGCAAAATGGGAGTGAGCCGGTCTGGCTCCACAGTGATTGCCTATGCCATGAAGGAATATGGTTGGTCATTGGAACGGGCTCTTGGTCATGTGCGAGAACGGCGACCAATTGTTCACCCCAATCCAGGCTTCATGAGACAGCTGGAACTTTACCAGGGCATGCTGGATGCCAGGTAATTGGAAGGGAAGAGGACATTATTGATGGGCTGGTACATATATAAAGGACAAAGGATGTGGAACGATATCCAGTTGCCTGATCCAATCTTTCTAGTAAAATCAGTTCTCCTGTCTTGTACCATTTTAAAGGCAAATCTGCAAAATGGTAGCCTTTGGAAATGAAAAATTTGCCTGAATAGGACTTTACAAATAGGGTGCTAATTATTCTGTTCCCTCCCATGTGTATGGATTTTGAGGAAATTTCATTGGGGAGAAGCTAAAAAAGGTACTTTTGGAAGGAGCAATCAAGCAGTGGCAAATTTATTTTACAGTTATTTCCTGTGATTTTATTATAGGTTCATATATTATTTAGCTCTTTATGAAAGATAGTAAGGGATTCCTTACTCACCTGCCATTGTCAATCTGCTACACACAAGAAGGAACCCTATTACTCTTTTATATCAATTCTCTTTGTATGAAGCTGCTTTAGTAAGTTTAATATTTCTATCCCAAAGCTTTTGCCAATCTTCTAAGTCTATAGAATATCCCCCCCAAAATTGCCCACACTATCATTGTTTCTTTTACTTGTTCTTCTTCCATCTTCCAGTTAAAAGAAATTTATAAAATTTCTTAATCAGGTTTTCATCTGTTTTCAAAAGTATTTTGTCACATTGTATCTGTTCTTTGTAAAATCCCATTGGTTTTACATCTTTTTCATATCTTGTTTGAATTTGCAAATAAGACCCATGTTAAATCGATCCCTTGTTGTTGAAGATCTTGCCTGTCTTTAAGTTTTCCGTCCTTGTCCAAAATGTCTTTATAAGTAACAAGTTTGTCATAGTTAATTAAAATTGGGTAAGCAAACGCTTCCATTGTTGAAAACTATTCAGGTATTTTAGTGTAGATTTTGTGTTTAATTCTCTCCCACTCTGAGAACAATACATTCCTTATGGCGTGATTTTGAAAATATTTGTGTACTTTATTTTTTTCATACCACAGAAACGCGTGCCAACCCAATTGCAGATCGTGTCCCTCTAAATAAAGGAGTTGTTTATTTCTCAGAGTAATCCATTCTTTAAGCCAAAGCAAGATGGCTGCTTGGTAATAAAGTCTCTAATCTGGAAGTCCAAAACCCCCTCTGTCTTTTGTTTCTTGTAACAATTTAGTTATAATTCGTGCTTTCTTCCCTTGCCATATAAATCTCAATATTGTTGCATTTAAATCATCAAAGAATTTCTTGCCAGTTTAACAGGAGCTGTTTGAAATAGGAAAAGTAGTTTCGGTAAGATGTTCATCTTCACAGTCGCTATTCTTCCTAACAGTGACAATTGCAGATTTTCCCACTTTTCCAAATCTACTTTTATTTGTTTCAGTAGTCTTTCATAGTTATCTTCTTTTAATGTTGTATATTTTGATGTTAAGTAACAGGAACCCTGTTACTCTTTACATCCCATAATGTCATACCCCTCTTATGTCTCTATGCAGCCGTCACAGCAGCCTGTGGGAACAAAAGGCGGGAGATGCTCCCTCAGGAGGTTCTTCTGATATAAGCGATGCCAGCAGTGATCATTCTGGAAGCTTGGAGTACGAGACTCTGAGCTCAGATGAAGAACCAGAAGTGCCAATAACAATTCCCCAGTATTGTTTTCGTCCTTTGCATGAGCCTTCTCAGAATCCCAGTCAGCCCCTGCCCCCCATAGTCAGCCCTCAGCTCATTCCTCAGGCAACAGAAGAACCCGGGGCATCAGATGATTCAGGAGCTGAGGAGGTACGGAGACACCTGGCTTCCATGAAAGTACCTGAGAAGCCAGCCATACTCCGACGGGAACGCATTAACCTTTATGCAATTATGCGCAGCATCAGTGAGATGGATAGCCCAGAACACACCTCTGTGACAGGAGACACACCTGAGGAAGAGGTATGGAATTGTGAAAAGGTACCTGAGCAGGAGTGAGAGCAGAAAAGAGACTGTTTATAACCTAGAACAGGGCTTTTCAACCAGTGGTATGGTGCCACCTATGGTACATTGGCACCTAGCAGGTGGTATGCGACCATCCTAGAAAAGTGGTAGCGGGGGAGGGGAATGAGCTGAACCGGTGGCAGAACCGCATAAGCCTGAACGAGAGATGACTGGAGCTGCAGGGCTGTCAGGGCTCAGCGGAAACGTCAGGATCAGTGCTGCTTTCCAGCTGATTGGTGCTTCTTCAGGGCTGTCAGGGCTCAGTGGAAGTGCCAGGATCAGCGCCAGGTTCCAGCTGGAGCTTGGCGCTGATCCAGGTGCTTCTGCTGAGCCCTGAAGAAGCACCAATCAGCTGGAAAGCAGCACTGATCCTGGTGCTTCTGCTGAGCCCAGAAGCGCTGATCAGCTGGAATGTTGAGCACCTCCAGGGTCTTGTGATTTACATTCAGATGCTTGGCAACTGATTCATATTTATGACGTTCACAGTGTCCCAGGGTCATGTGAAGTGACCAAAACCTGTTGCAACCACCCAGCAGACGGGGGAATAAAAACCAAACACCCCCCACCCACCCCCTCTGCCAATCCTCAACAGAAATGCTCACAATGAAAACCTTGGACAGGAGGAAGAGCGCCACCGGGTGGGCAGGCAGGTGTCTTGCTCGGCTGTGGCTTGGGGGGAACTTTTTTCAGTGCCATTGCAACTTCGAACAGTCACTAAGCGAACTGTTGTAAGTTGAGGACTACCTGTACTTTATCACTTTTTTCCTTTTTTTTTTTTTTTTTGGTCATCAAGTTTTTGACACCTTGCTAGGCGACCGGTAGTACTTGGATATTGCCATATCCTAAAAGTGGTACAATGGATGAAAAGGTTGAAAAGCCCTGACCTAGAATACAAGAAGGGGGTAAAACTGACTTTGGATATTTATAATTTATTTATTACAATGGTTTCCAATAAAAAAAAATCTTGAAGTGCTGCACAATAGGAAGTACAATTACATTGAAAAACAGTAGGGTAAAACAATAAATAATACTATTAAGAAGATGATGTTCACTACAGGTGGTCCTCAGTTAATGACCGATGGTTCAGCAACCATTTGTAAGTTACAACACTGAATCAGGAGACTTACAGATGATCCTCAAAGTTGTGGCCACCACAGCATCCCTACGATCCTGTGATTGCGATTTGCAACCTTCACTGCCGTCTTCCAACAAATAAAAGTTAATGGGGAAGCTGGCTGGAGATTTCAAATGGCAATCATATGACCTTGTGCCTAACAACTATGGCAACTGACTTTCCATTCCTAATTATTATCATTAACCAAGGGCTACTTGTAATGTTGATACTGATATTGAAATATAAATCTTCTGGGTCCATTTTCCCCCCAAGGGTAGTGTCCTCCTATAAGGGGAAAGTATAATCTCTTTTGTATTAAAACTAGTAAAATGTGAGACACAATTCAAAGCAAACCTGACTATGACCTCAACTGAGCAAGCACCTTGTCAGGAATTAAATTTAAATTCATCTTCCAAAATCTGAAATACAGGACCTAGGTTCTGCTACAGATTGGACTGTCAGAACTAGAATCTAAGTTAATGAAAGACTCTCTCTTACTAAGGGTTGTGTATGATAATTTGCTATCCAGATTCCTGAAAGTTTCAAATCACTGCATAAATGAAGATAGGTGACATTTCTGGGGCAGAGAGTTGCATTAGTCTAATAAGGCAGATCAGGGAAAAGATTAGAGCAAAAAGAATGGAGATGGGGCAGCCAGACCTAAAAAAGTTTAAGTGTAAAATTATTCAGCTAGATGCTTTTAAGAGAGAGTAAAAGCATGCAAGCCTTAGCTGTAGCTGCCCAATGTTTTGTCCCTAAAATATAACTGTTCCAATCCCGTCACATAGAGATGTTAACTAAGTACAATGGAAAGTGGAAGTTAAGTGATGGAGGAAGTAACAGTTTTAACCATTCAATCATGTCCTACTCTTGGTGACTTTATAGGCAAGTCCTCTCCATTCTATCCTATCAAGCACAGCTTCTTTCAATTGTTGGATGTTCATCTTTGTATCAGCTTTGATGGTATCAAGCCAGTGAGTTCTTTGCTTGCCCCTTCTTCTTGATCCACTAACCATTCCTAGCATTGACTTTTCCAGTGAATTTGCATGCATGACATGGCCAAAGTAAAGCCAAGGTAAATAAAAGAGAATCCAATATAGTTGGTGATGTGCAAATGAGTGACCTCTTCCTCTCTCAGCAGGTGTTTCTTCATGCTGAAAGGAAGATCTGTGAACCGTCATCCCAAAGTAAGGAAAATGAAAAGCCAGTAACAGCAAAATTGTCTCTACCAGGAGACCAGCGGGCACATGGACAGAGGCCAGGGCGAAGGGGCCGTAGCAGAGGTTCCAAAGTCCATGCTCAGCCTTGCAAACAGCTCTCATACCATCCAGCACCAGGCAAGGTGCATAAAGCTGTTCGGCACATGGAAGGGTCTGGCTCATGTGGGCGCAGGCCCCCCTTGCAGCACCGCCTCTCAGTGGCTCAGCTGGCTGATGCTGCCCTGGTGGTGAGTCGGACCAAGGAGTTTGAGGGACAGATGAATCCTGAAATTTCCAAGAAGCTCCAATTGCCATCTTCCTTGCCATGTTCCAGGTCTCGACAGGTTGTGCGCCAGGCCAGTGTTGACATGGACCCCAATTCAGTCTGAAGACCTTTCCCCCTTTGTACTCTCAGTAAGCAAAGGATTTCATGGAGTCCCAAGATTGAAGATACATTTGTGATATTCAGCCTGAGGAAATACATTTTTTGTACACTGCCTCAGGGGAGAGAAATTCTCTACTCTTCAAGAGACCACAGCTGCTTTCCAAGTGCATTTCTTCTCCTTTCTATAGGAAATGGTAGTATGGGTGTGGAAAAGACCAGTGTTGCTTTTGGGTTTACTCCCATTTTTAGGTATTACAGATGTTCTAAGAGTCCTGAAGATGTCATGATTTTAAGTTTCAAATGGCAGGGCTGTTCGTTCCTTTAATTTGCTTTGACTGCCTTCGTATTCTGTTCTTCCCCAATCTGATATTTTTTAGATTTATGGACTGGAATTCTGGTCATCCTCACCCAGCACAATAGTGGAAATTGTAGTCAGACATGAGGCCTCCAGATAGGCCAAAGGTTGTTTTGCAGAGAAGGTTTAAGACTGAATCCTCTCACTGTGATCCAAGTGGGGAATGAACTACTTTTTACTTTTGTGTACTTACAGTTACTGTGCCATTGCCAGCTTCACACAGCCTGAAAATAAAGTTCATCCATTTTCCACTTGGTAATCTCTGGTTGTATGTCTTCTTTTGGAGCATATCTCTGTTCCTAATCCTAACCAAATCCTAACCAAAGTAACAGGGAAAGAGAATAGCTTTTCATCCTCAAGGTAATGCTGTCCACTCCTGGGGCTTTGCGAATTGACAAAAACTAGCTGGGTTGCTCTCATTTTTTTCTTCTGGGGCTGTGTTCATACTTCATACTAGACCATGCTTTGTCTAGTTTGGCTTCACCTGATATGTGATCTCCAATCTCACAATATAGGTTTGTTCAAGAAAACATAGTTACAACAAACCATGGGTGAGCATGTTACAAGAATTCAGCCTGTAAGTGAAAACACAACCCATGGGACAAACAGCAACAAAAGCAACCGACAACTAACAGACCATGAAGCAAGTATTGGGTTCTTCACAACAGTTAACGAGATTAAGTTTGCTCAGGCTTATTAGTGAAGCAAAGTTCTTCAGGCCTGATTTTCTATGCGATCAAAGTTAACAACTGGATCTGTTAATACATTTATCTAACTCAATATCACTTGTGATGAGTTCAAGGAGGAATTGATTTCATTGTATCTGTAATGAATGACCATGAACTAAAACATCTGTGGAAGAAAAAAAAGTAAATATTTTAATACCTGTGCTCCATTATTGCAACTTGTTTTGGAATCTTGTTTGCAACTTGTGACTTCACTATTGGGTTGTGCCCTTATGCCTGCTGATAAGTACAGACACATTTGTACAATAATCAACTTCATTCCTGGAGTGGGAACTTTCTGGTAGAAGTCACAAGCAAAACTCTCCCACGTAAAAGCATTAGCTGCCCACAGAAACCAGACGAGGCATGGTGCCAGAACATTTATTCAGAAGCAAAAATAAGCATCAGTTGATACAGTTCTTTACTATTTAGTTAATATATATTTGTTACTATTCAGCTCTTATTTCATATAAATCACATTTAATAATTTTTAAATGCTTTAAAAGTTGTTATTCCAGAGTCACATCATTGGAAAACTTTTGCGTTTAACAGCCTGTGATTTATGATAGTTCTCCAGTGTAATTTGCCATTTACATTACAGTGGGGTAGAGGCAATTTTCAATTCCAATGATATAGCATAGCATAGCATAGCATAGCATAGCATAGCATAGAACAGAACAGAATATTGTCTATAGTCACTTTAAATGTACACTAATTGATACATTAAAATGAAATGTTGTTGCATTCGGCTCTCTGGGGGTCACCACCTCCAATTGCACTATATAAATATGACCCAAAAAATTGCATATAGCCATATACCTACATATATTCTATGACACAGAGAAACAATGCAGTCTAGTTTGGATATATAAATGTACACGGAGAGAAAAATGATTTTGAAAGTTTACCAGATGGATGGCATAGGGAACAAAGCTGTTACAAAATCTGGTAGTCCTCCTGGAAATACTTAGAAACCTCCCAGAGGAGAGCAACAGAAACAGACCGTGAAGTGGGTGTGTAGGGTTGCTAACAAGGCTTTGAACTCTTAAGTACATAGCACTTATAAGCAGCATCCTGAATACCAGGTGGCGAGCTTCCTATGATCTTCTCAGCTGTCCTTACCACTTTCTGTAAGGACCTTCTATCTGAGGCACTGCTGCCACCAAATCAGACAGTGATGCTATTCGTAAAAAATGGCCAGGACAGGAGAAAGACGTCATGTATATGTCAAATATCATTCAGGTCATTTCAATTATCTCACTGTTTACCTAGATGTAGTAGTAAGTTATTGTGCTTGTGTGAATTTAGACAGATAACATATCTAATACACCTATTTTCCCTACAACAGCCCTGTGAGGTGGATTAGGCTGAAACTGACTGGCCCAAAGTTATCCAGCTGGCTTTGTGTTTTATTAATTTCGGGTACAAGCGTTGCATCATTAAACCCACTTCCTCTTAAAAATGCAGAGAATTTTTTTAACTGAGGCATAACAAGCTTAATAATTTTTTTAAAAGTTTAAAGTTGTCACTTGATCCCACCGCATGAACGCGAGGTATGCCCTCTTGAGGAATGTTGAAACAACTACAATAACCGTCATGCTGTGCGACTGAGGGACACATGCGCAGAATACCCTTGTTGCTATGGGAGCCTGCGGTAGGGCCCGACGTCGGGCGGTCCTTCGGTAGGGTCCCTTCTCCTTTAGTCCCCCCGCGCTCTGGCAGCCGAAGTTACCCCGTTCCAGTTCGAGGGGGGGTCCTTTGTTGCCATGGTGACCGTAGCGTTACTCTGGGCTCGCTAGCGATGTTCTCAGTGGAGCCGGACAAGGAAGAGCGCCGCCGGAGCAGCAGCGATGTCCCGCTCCCAAATAATCCACAGTGGCCACTTCATGGTCTCGGAACCCCACGCCGAGTCGGACCCCGATCCAGATCTCGGTTCCGAAGAGGCCATCAGCTCGGCCGAGCGAGCCGTTCGTTTAGGCCTGCAAAGCTGCGCGGCCGAGCGAGTCAGAGGACCCGGGGCGTTAGGGAAGGCTGCGGCGGGGAAAGCCGAAGGTGCGGCCCAGCCTGGTTTTAGGGCTCCCTACGACTTCGACACGGTGAACGAAGGCACCTGTCAGATCTACCGCTACGGGCCGCGCAGCAGCGGCGCGCTCAATATCGACGCCTCCCTCACCAAGCTCTTCGAATGCATGACCCTGGCCTACAGGTGAGGAGGGCCCGGTGAGCAAAGGACGAAGGGAGGCGGGCCCCGCTTGGTGGTTCCTGGCTATAAAAGACAGGCAGGAGGGAAAGTGCCAAGAAGACTGGCCCAACGAATGTGGATTGCTGCAGAGCTTCCGAAATCAAGATCTGAATCTTCAAGAGTTTTTGAAGTTGTATTTGACAACATACCTTCCTTCCAAGTTGCCTTAGACCAGTGTTTCCCAAACTTGACAATTTTAAGGCATGTGGACTTCAACTCCCAGAATTCCACAGCCAGCATTGCTGGCTGTGGAATTCTGGGAGTTGAAGCCCTCATGCCTTAAAATTGTCAAGTTTGGGAAACACTGCCTTAGACCACTAGACGCTCTACCCTAATTAACAATGGGGCTGGCCATGTTAAGTTAAAACCCTGGACTCAAATGAGACTTTTTCATTGTTTCTTCCTTACACTAGAACCTGCGCACAAATAGGGAGGCTCGACGTCTCTGTTAATATCCCATATGAGTGTAGAGTACTTCAGAACAAAGCACAGACATTTCACAAGTTGAAATAAAGGCTCTTAGAAGCAACTTTAAGAGTTAGAGCAAAGGTGCGACCTGTTCTGGATTGCCTCAAAAATCATGAGAGGTAGAAAAGTGATTTTCTAACGTGCCATTTGAATTAAACTTCAGGGCAAAAAGTATGTATATGTTTAAATGAAGAAACCTGTTTACCGATCAGTAGTTTCGTTGTAAGCTTGATTTGTTATGTGCCTGAGCTTGCTGGATAAAACTGGTAATATGAGCTTATATAATCAGTTGATAAAGTATCTTTTATAATTGCCCTTTGTAACAGTATTATTTATTGGAAAACTATTGATGATTAATCTGCCAGCTGAGTTTTAGACTGGCGTTCTCCATTCTTAGATTAGACTTGGTCCAAAGAATTGTTGGGGAACGAAGGAGAAAAAGGATTCTGAATGCTTTGGTACAAGGCTTCTATTGTGCATTCATTTTTGTCTCTTTCGTAATGCTTTATGAAGAAAGGAGAGGTAATAGCTTCTTCCACTTTTAAATCTCCTCTGTCTCCCTGATATTTCATACTTTTCTTGCTACCCCAAAAATGTTGAAAAACAAAAATACACTTCTGATAGTATCACATATCTTTTGATTACCAATTTTAGACCTTTGGCTAGAAGCATCTATAAACTCAATTTGGAAATACTCAAGACAGCAACCTGTCCTTTGATTTCGGAACAGTTATTCAGTAAATGCCAGACTTAAAGTGGTTTTGGTCAGGATATGTTGCACTGGGCACATGAATCTTCACATTGCTTGTTTATGTTCAATCACATGACTTTCATAAAGATAGGATATCAAGTTGTGTTGCTCTTGATCAATAGTATTCAGACCACTAGCTTCATTTTCAGTTCTTGAGGGAAAATTGACCTTTAATTACTTCCAGCAATAATTTTTTTTGAGTGGCACAATTAGTGAGATTAAATAGTTAGAATGTAATCTACAGTACACGACTGCTAAAAAGTTTTCAACATATTATTATTTAAAAATTGATTTATATTAGAAATAAATACTTTTTTTCATTTGGAAATATTGATAACACATCACAAATCATTCTGTTGTGTGTGTTTTGGAATGTCCTCATAGTGTGTGTGTGTATATATATATATATGGCTAGAAATACTTATCCATTACTCACTACATTACACCTGGAATTCTACAATAGCAGTTAGTTAAAATAAGATAAAGGTAAACACATATACAAATTATTGTATTAGCTATATGGTATTTTACAGAGTGGCTAAAATGTATTATGCATTTTGCTTAAAAAAAGTGTATGATATATTGTTGTTTTAAGATTAATTCAATAGTCACAAAGTTGATCTTGAGACCAGCATAGTTACTTACAGTTAATTGTCTCTGGATATTTTCTGCATGAATTAATCTGCTGTTGTGTGCCTGTTCATCCATCTCCTTAAGTTTGCCCTAAAATCTAATGGGGAAGGGAAACCAGAGATCAGATACTAGGTTTCAAAGAAACCTTGCACATTAGCCAGTCTTCGAAAAAGATAAATAATTGTATTAATTTTATTACTCTATTTTGAATTCTTTTATTTTCTCCTTTTATCGGCACAATGTAGGAATATTTGTATCTATATTGTCAAGTCTTTGAGCTAGTATTCCTGTTCATTTTTCTTTCTTGATCATTTTTAGCTTGACTTATTTAGTGTTTCCTTAATCCAGATATACCAGATGTTACCGAAGTTTCATTGGATTCTTTTTTATTTTTAGTGGAAAAATTGTATCTCCCAAATGGAAAACCTTCAAGGGGCTGAAATTGCTGCAGCGTGACAAGATTCGGCTCAATAATGCTATTTGGAGGGCATGGTATCTACAGTGTGAGTACTGGAACAGGGTAAATTCAGAAGTTTATTCCCAAGGCATCTTCTTTCCGTAAGAAGTCTATGTTCTTGATGAATTCTGTAGCGAAAGACTATTTTCTGTGCACTATTATGAGCTGCAAGTAATAGCATGTACTGCTGAACATCACATAGTCTGTTCTGTCTGGTTGTAAAGCCCATGAACATTGCCTTCCTGTTTGTGAATGTACAATTTGTGGTAGCTTTCAGTCAGTCAGTCAGTCAGTCAAAAAATACATTTGTCTGCCTCTGAAGTGGCAATTGCATTCAGAGTTCTGTTTCTGTTTCATTTTGTACACAGATGTGGAGAAGAGGCAGAATCCTGTGTGCAGTTTTGTGACTCCCCTAGAGTGTAGTGACATAGATCAGCATCGCAAGCCTGAGGTGATTAAGGCTTTTATGACATTATTATTATTATTGTTGTTGTTGTTGTTGTCGTCGTCATCAGCAGCAGCAGCAGCAGCAGTACAATGATGATGTTACCTAGTTTGGTAAAGGAACATCTGCAAGAAAATCACCAACCTCAGAGAGCAATATGGACCCTACACTCCAATACTGAACTATAAATATTCTATTCCATAAATACCAGATTCTATTTCTTTACTTTTATTTTTATTTAACTTCTATATCTTTATTTATTTGTTAGGCTGTCATCATGGAAGGAAAGTATTGGAAACGCCAGGTTGGGGTTGTTATTAGGGAATATCATAAATGGAGGACATTCTTCCATATTCGGGTAAGTTTCTTCTCAAGCAAGTAAAGCCTTTTGAATAACACATAATATTAGTGTGATAAAATAGCGGGAATATAGTACTGTATTGAAATCTTCCATCTCCAGATGATATTCTTTATCTTGCTGTCCTCTGTGTTGGTGCTGTGGCAAACAAGAGTCTAATTCTATCCTAAAACAATTTAACCCTCTGTACATATTCTGCTTGCGTGTACAAGATTTAAAACATGATGAGGACAAAAGGGCTCTATGCAAGTGCCTCTACAGAATTTCTGCACATTTTCACCAACATTTATAGGCATTTTGTATAGTGTGTTTGGCTAGAATTTTTAGTAGCTTTTCATAACTGAGAAATTTTATTATTGCAGTTCCCAATCATGGGACCTAGTATTAGATATACCAGATGATTATCCTTTTATTTTTATATTTTATTTATATTTCATATTTCTAAACTATCCATCTTCCTCAGAGAGGGGCTCTTTTATCTTTTATCTGAGTTTGTCAGGTACCTGAGACCAAAGACTTTTTCTCCATCTGAAGTAATTCATACTTTTGACTTTTTGCCATTTGAATAAGATATACAATAATCATTAATATTTACGGTTGCTTACAAGGTTCTCTAATGCTTTGTATTTCTTTTAATGAATAAATTAAAATTTCCTTTGCTAGTGAATATCTCAGAAACGTGTTCTAATCCAAACCATCCTGTCTTTTTGTTTTAGGAGCAGAAGAAGTTTGACAAACCAATCTGTGATCCTAGTCAGGTGCTATTTTAATATTCAAAGATTCCCTGTCCCTATTCCCTTCTCCCTGTGGCAGAGTCTGAAACTGGAATACTTAGAATAACAACCATTGAGTATTCCAGGCTTCCACTTCCTCAATCCTTTGCTGGAACATATGCGGTTTCCCTCCCTATTTTGTGCAGGAGGTGTCTGATGCAGTTTCGGAGGTAGAATTCAGCAATGAAACAGCAAGTGGAGGACCTATGGAGCTTGATCCCTTACATGATCTGGATGTACTTCTGGACACCATGGTCTCCAGCCGCAACCCTTATGGTGGTCCCAATTTACGTGGTCTTGGTGAGAAGTCACTTTACGCCCTTTATACAATGGTTTTGTAGTGAAACTTTTTCCTTATGCCCAAGTGCAGAGAGCTTTCCAAGGGCTTCCATATAGGAGTTAGTTGCTGACTTGTAAAGACTGTGTATGGTACATGCTATTTAGCTATAAAAGTTGTAAATTTAGCTATAAATTTTTGTCTTCTCTCCAACCTTCCCTTTTGGGGGAAAGTTGTTGAGAAGGTGATCAAGTGGCACCTCCAGAGGATCCAGCATGAAACAGTATCTGGATCCTCTTCAATAAGGATTCAGGCCCAAATATGGGACACAAATGTCATTGGTTTATCTGGCGAGAGCAGGATGAGTGTAGTACTTCCATCCCTGTTCTACATGATCTCTTGAGTGGCTTTCTATATCATTGACCATGATATTCTTCTGGAATGGCTTCAGAGGTTGGGAGTAGGGGGCATTGTGTTGTCTGAGTTCACTTCCTTTCTCCCAGGTCATTTTCAGTTGGTGTTGATTGAGAGCAAGAGGTCCAATCCTTAGCCCCAGTTTTGCAAAGATAATGCAAGGATCAGTGCTCTCTCTGCTCCTGTTTAACATCTTCATGAAACCATTGAGGGAAGTCATCCATTACCAAGGGGAAAGATATAATCAAAACGATGATAATAGTCCGTTGTACCTCTCTGCCTTTGTTGAGTTATATGCTGCAACTACCCTTTCCTGGTCCCTGGAGGCTGTTGAGGTAGGGATGGGGAACAACAGGCCAAAATTGAACCTTGGCAAGATGGAGTGGCTTTGGGTTTGGGGCTCCTTGGGTTTTGGAGAATTATCATCTATCGTCAAGAATGGAGTCAGCGCTGCCCCGGACAAACCTGGTGCATAATCTGGAGTGCTCCTGGACTAGCAACCCCTGCTTGAGGAAGTGGCAGTAGTGGCCAGGAGAGCCTGTTCCTTGTGTACCAGTTAACGCCCATTCTGGGACCAAAATGCCCTTCACAGAGTCACCCAGATCCTGTTTGGACTATTGTAATGCAGTCTACAAGGGCTGCTCTTGAAGAGTATCCAGAAGCTTCTTGGTTCAAAATGTGGCAGCTCACATAGTTTTACACAAGCCTAGATTCATGCATGCATCATGTCTTACAGGATCTGCATTGTTTGCCAATTTGCTTCTGGGTTCAATTCAAGGTGCTGCTTATAACCTTTAAAGCCATACAGAGCTTGGAGCCAGTTTATTTGAAAGACTGCATCTCCCCAATTATATCTGCCTGGTCTACCAGAACAGGAAGCAGGGTATGTTGCAGGTCCCATCTATTAATTAGGGAAGTACATCTGGTGGAACCAAGAAAAAGGGTTGCCTCGGTGGTGGCCCTCTCTCTATGGAATGTCATTCCCCCAGAGATAAAATAGTCCTCTCACCTTTCTGGAAGACCCTGAAGACAAGGTTCTGTCAGGGAGCCTGGGAGCCTCAGACTGCTATGGAGTGGCCAGTGACTAGACTAATTGTATGGATTGTCAAGTGGCTAGAGTAATTGTATTGGTTGTTGTCGTGGCGGAGAAGGTGGCATTTTAAGAGTTTTACATTGTGGATTTTTAATGCTGTAAGCTGCCCAGCGTCACCGTGTTGTGAGTTCAGTGATGATATAAATTAGTTTAATAAATAACTAAAATGAATAGTGAATTGTAGCACTCCTTATTTTATGTCTTCAGCTCACCAGGGTAATGCTGACATGATCCAGCCTACTCTGACCCAACTTCACCCCAATTTTGGAGAAGAATTTGTGAACACTTTGGATCCTATTCAGGGTAACAGAAATTCCCCAATTTTATATAACTAAGTTGAATTATGTGATCTGGTGGAGCACCCTATAGACAAAATATGTATATTTTTTAAATGAGCTTTGCATAGTTTCCTAGGGTCAGTTCAAGGCTATGTTTTTAAAAATTTCACATATGTATTCCAGAAAGTGTACAGCATGGGAATTTGTTGCTGGACTCCCCGGATCTGTTTCCATTATTTAATGTCTATTTCAGTGGGAAAATGTTTTTACAATCTCAAAATGCAAAGTATCTAAATCTCATGCTTTGGGAGAAAATGAGATTACTGACTTATTTTCAAAAGCCTCAAATTAATCCCCAGATTATGAAAGGTTGGTTTTTGACCTCAACAGTAAATAGTATTAGAACCATTGATTACTGTACATTGGCTCAGAGGTATAGCTAATGAACACAGATAGCCTAAGTTGCAAGAAATAAGAGCAGAGTTTTGCTCGGACAAAATCCTCCCTCCTGCTAAGATTCTACAAGTGTGCCAATCTGTTACTGTAAGTGAATAAATGAAAATAAACCTTTTTCAGCATCCTATATAATAGTGGTGATTTCACTCTCATAAGTGCTGAGGTTCTCTTTTAATATAACATCTATGCTCAAGGCTGAAGGAACAACAGACTTGACAAAAACATTTGTGTTTTGCAGAATAAATAAAAATAAAAGATGGAGGAAAATCAGTTTCTTGATTGAGTGGGTAGGCGGAAACCAGGGAGAATAGAAATTGAAAGGGTTATGCTAGAAAACAGCACCAATGTCTCGTCTGAATCCCAGATGAATATATTTTATATTGTAGCACTCGAATTTAATCCCACTTGATCCATCTGTTTCTGCAAATGGGTTTTCATAGCAGGATTAATAAATCAATAGAGGAATTAATTCAATTAGTCAACTCGGAGTGAAAAGTGAAAAAGCATAAAGCACCGAATATTCACTAGTTGAACCTTGGATGACAGCTTTTGATTTAGTTAATATACATGTTCCATCTTGTACTAACCATTGATCAACCACTGTTTCTCTGGTGAATGTGCTGTACAGTATTCTACTACTATGGTCCTGGAGCCTAAATTGGTCTTTCCTTCTGTCTGTCTTTTTCTTTCATTTGTTTCCTTACCTTTGTCAAGACTATTTAAAAGGCTGCCTGGCTATGATCTCCTTTCATCATTCATGATCTATAGACATTCAGTCATGCTTCTTCTTCCATTTCTGTTCTGGCTTTTTGGCTGGTACTTGGATAGGAGACCACCAAGGAATATTGGAGCTATAGACTAGACTGGAAGGTTGAAAAACATCCTGGAAACCATTTCCATATTGCTACCAAGCAAACAAGATAGATCTGTCTATGTAGTCATCAGGAATCAAGCTCAACATGAGATTGACTTTACATTTTATCTATTTCAACAAACAGTATCAGAAAAGGTAATCTGAATAGAGTTGTTTCCATCTACAATTCAGAATCTAATGCTAATAATTTAAAATCTAATGCAAATCACTATTGTCCACTTTATGGAAATTTGGAAAAAGTAATACCACGATACGATACTCCCGTTATGAAAATTGGTCCATTCTTCCTATTAAAATTTAAAGATTGTGACTAATGTTAATATGTTTACTATCAGATATACTTGGATGAAGATTAATGTGTAGATATATGACGACTTGCATTCTACAATCTATCTAGTCCAGTGGTTCTCAACCTTTCTAATGCCGCGACCCCATAATATAGTTCCCCATGTTGTGGTGATCCCCAACCACTTATACATCACCGGGTGCCAGGGGCATGGCCAAAGAAAAGGGGAAAAAAATGGCGGACAGCCTTGTTTGGCGACCCCCGTGAAATGGTCGTTCGACCCCAAATGGGGTCCCGACCCACAGGTTGAGAACCACTGATCTAGTCCCTGCATATGTGTGCAGGGACACACAACACACACACACACACACACTTATTTAATTTCTATCTGTGATAACTATTATATGATGTAATCTGGCAAAATTTATAAGTTGCTTTTTCTTTCCTCAGGTTGCAACCCCATATTATCTTCCTGTCTATGATTGTTTTTAAATATCACTAACTGAGAAAAAATCCTAATGGTTATTTGCTTAATTGATTGAGTTTATCAGCCAATCCTCATTTTTGTTACTCATTGACTCCTCCATGTTATTTATGCTACTTTCTTTTCACAGAATTTATTACTTCTTGTCGTCCTCAGCCTATATTCCAGGTAAGGAGAAGCAGTATATCCAGTCACTTATTACAGTAGCTACAGTAGCACTTAGTTCCATATACATAAAGTGGGAAGGATTATTATTTTCTGTTAGAAGACACTTAACGTTACAGGGAGTGAAAACTGCAATTTGAAAAGTATAGCCCAGCCCAGCCCAGCCCAGCCCAGCCCAATGCTCAGATAACTGTTTCAACCCATTATTTGATTTTCTGGATTATATTTCTCTAGTATATTTCTGTATAAGGTAGACTAAACCATACATAAAAATATATATATAATTTATTATTATGTTTTATTATAATAATAATAAATATATAATTTATTATTATTATTTTTATAGCTACTACAATTACTACAAAGAGTGTGCTGTGCCTATTTACGAATTTGAATCAGAAATTACAGGCAGGGAAACAAAGATTTTAGCATATTAAAATCCATGCACAAGCACTGAGAAGCAGGGAGCTTTTACGTATTAAAATCCTGTCTCCCTGCCTCTCCCTTTGGAGATCGCTTAACAGTTGGGAATATTGGGATCGTGTTCATTGAGCGAAGCAATCATGTGACATCTCACTTAAGTCCTCTCAGCAGGTGGAAACAGCAGCTTGCAACTTTCCCTGTTGGCTTTCCCATTGATTTTCTGATTGCAGGACACTGGGTAACCAGTGATAAGTATGAATAAGTTGCAAAGCACCCAGAATGTCATCACATGACCACGGTGTGTGTGTGTGTGTGTGTGTGTGTGTGTGTGTGTGTGTGTGTGTGTGTGTGTTCAGAAGTGCTTTACAGGCTATAAAGCACCTTTTCCAAGGCCATTGTTAATTTGAATGGTCATTAAGCAAGGTCTACCTGTAATTTATCTTTCCCTCCCACCCTTCCTTAAAAAATTTTCTGTATAAGAGCTGACATTTCCTTAACCTTCCCTAGGTTCCTGCACCTCTGCCAGATGCTACTGCCTTACACCAGGACGCCTCCGATTTGCCTTCTGTTGCCTCTCATGCTAAGGAGCTCCCACCATTGGGAGACCCAATTCTGGATGTAGAGCTGCCTACACCTTTGACTGGACAGCAGATCTTCTTGCCATTCTTCCCCACCTCTCCACCAAGGATCAGCCCTCCACCTGCCCCTCCTATCTTGCATCTTCAGCCACAAACCACATTTGTATTTTCTGTTGTTACTAACACTGGATTGGAAAAGACCTTGCCATCCCCTTCTGGGGAACCTTTTGTTATGCCAAACTGTGGTTCCTCATCCAAGGGTGGAGGGGTCAGGCAGCTTCAGCGGATTGCTCCAGCACCTTCTCCTACTCATCATCAGCCAGCAACACCCCAGGCTTCCTTCACTCCACTACCTACAACTGGTACGTACTCCTAAACTGGGCTTCATAGAGAGGAGAAATGGGGCTGAGTGTAGTTAAGCTTTCTTTGGACTTCTGCTTTTTGTATTTTAAGTAATACTGGGAATTGTGCACTTACCTTAGTTTTACAGCAGTCACTAGGTATTTGGGGGGGGGGGCGGAAACAGCAAAAAAAAAAAATTCTGGCCACAACCATTCAGTTAGTGCCCTATCCCTTTTTAAACAGGTCAAGGTGCAATGCATATAACATAGTAGCAGGACTTCAATCACAAGGACATAGTTGCCATCTTGCCTTTTTTGACACACGTGAGCACTCCTGGGTAGACATTTGATTTTTCAGACTATCATCAGTTGAACTTCTTCATCTTTGCTAACATTGATGAAGCTTGGAAAAGATTTACATTTTTAAAAGTCTTTCTAGCTATATGTTTTGGTGTACCTCATTTTCATAACTAGAGAAGTTAGTTTTGTTCTTATCAATTAATTCAAACAAAAGGAGAATGAAACATACATTTATAGCAGTGGTTCTCAACCTGTGGGTCAGGACCCCATTTGGGGTCGAACGACCATTTCACGGGGGTCACCAAACAATGCAGTCCGCCATTTTTTTCCCCTTTTCCTTGGCTGTGCTACTCCCTTTTATTCTATTGGCTTTTGAAAGCCAATAGAATAGACTCTCTTGAATAGAGTCTAATTCTATTGGCTTTCAAAAGCCAATAGGAATTGTCCAGGCTGTCTCTGCCCTGCTGAGCCTGCCAAAAGTCCCATTCTGCAAAAGGTGCTGCAAGTTGTCTGCAGCGAAGGCGAGCTGTCTGGAAGTTTCCACCCCTCCCTGCTGAGCAACTACTAAAAATGTAAGTAAAAGTAAAAGAGGCCGGGGTGGGAGGTGGGAGGCCAGCAGGCGCAGGGAGGGTTGCTGGCGCGCGTGGGGCCCGGCGGGTGCCTTACCTCCCTTGGGCTGGGCCAGCCGGTGGTCGACCTGCGCCGTCTCTGCTGTTTGCCAGCTACGCCTCGGCCGGCACGGGGCAGCACCACGCATGCACAGCGCTCCCGGGCAGGGAAAGTCCTCGACTTACAACCGGTTGGGTAGTCCTCTACTTACAACTGGTTGGGTAGTCCTCAACTTACGACCGGTTGGGGTCGCGGCATTAAAAAGTTTGAGAACCACTGATTTATAGAATTCTAGACAACCCATTGTTGTCATTGTTTCAGAAAATATTTCCTTATCAGATACATCAATGCTTTCAACAATGGCAGAGTTTTTAATGTACTGGAAAAGTTCTTAAAAATTCAGGGAGATATTCAGAGATGCATCTGCCCCGAAAGTAGCCCCATGTTGAACTGTATAGCACAATCAAACATTTCCTGTGCAGTTGACCACATGAAATGTTTTATGATATTTTGTAATATGTCATAAACCAGAGGTCCCCAACCTTTTGGGCACCAGGGACCGGTTTCGTGGAGAAAGGTTTTTCCACGGACTGGAGAGTGCGTGGGTTTATGTGCTGCCTGCATCCCACGGATGGGGCTTTGCTTGTTTGGGTGGACATGCCGCAGCCCAGTACTGGTCCACCGGGGATTGGGGACCCCTATCATAAATTACTTTATAATAATTTTCATGTCATGTTTTATAAAATTTGCCAAAC
This sequence comes from Crotalus tigris, assembly GCF_016545835.1. NCBI lineage: Eukaryota > Metazoa > Chordata > Lepidosauria > Squamata > Viperidae > Crotalus > Crotalus tigris. Next base: position 1,498,238 of record NW_024096618.1, on the reverse strand, counting down.
TTCAATTTCACGGGAATCATGGGTTCCAGATTTTGAACGCATTCTATGTTAGCTCTTTTTGAGGAATCTTGATTGAAAAGGTTTTGCCCTATGGTGCACAATTTCATCCAGTTAAATGTTACAGACACAAGAGCTTTAGAAGTATATAAACGTTTTTTTGTATTTGCACTACTAGAAGATTATGTAATAATCTGTAGCTCAGGGAGCATTGGCTTCAGTAGATTTAGGATTTTAGTCTGTAGTCATAAATAATGGGTGTTAAGAGCTCTTTATTGGTTTTTCTATTTTAGTTTAAATGTAAATTTAAGAACACAGTATACATATAAATGTATATGTATAAAAGAAAGAGCAGATTGTTTTCGATTACAATTTTAGAAGTTACTTAATGTAAAAGCATGACAGCTGTAGGCTGTCCAACACTGCTTTTCTTGGTTATGTTTTTCCAATTTATTTTTGCATGAAACAGACTGAACCATTTAAAGTCCATTCAGAAATTTTAAGATCTACATAATCACTTTTTAAAAAGATTTCCTTAATTCCCAAATTGAAGTAATAGTGAAATGTGCTAATTGAAATGCAAAGCTCATACTCGTATTCAGTGTGCATATTCTACTAAAAAAATAACAAAGGCAAAAATTTAATTCTGGAACTCCTTTTTCTACTCTGCAGTTATTAAATGTACAGCTATGGATAGACTCTAAGGAATAGTTTTCAAGCTGAGTAATACAAACCAACATTTTAGACAATGGTTGTGACATGGCCTGGTTTACTTGGATTTTTGATATTAGTTGCCATTCTGAGTGTGATACCCATCATTTTAAGTAGCAGCTGGTGGCTTTAATTTCTAGATAAGGTAAGTGGGATTTACTTGAGAAGACTGGCTCGCTAACTAACTAATGTAGTTTACTGGAGAATTCAGTGTTCTTTTCCTGGTAGGGCTTATTAGTCGGCCAAGATTTCTAATGGGGATCCATAGAGACATCTTGGAAACAGAAATGAGGGGAAAAAACCCCTCTTTCTTTCATTTCTAGGTCCTGTCCCACTGGCCCTCACTCCAGTTACAAAATCTGCTCAGGTAAGGATGTTCTCTTTTATCATCTTCTGAAAAGGGTAAGATGATTTTGCCACCTTCTGTGCTGGAGGCCTTTCAATAAATAGCCTAATTTATGTCTTCTTGGATTGATATGCACAATTTATTCTTCATAATTTCTTTTGATCCCTATCAGATAACTCTTTTTTTTATCATCTCCCACAGATTTGTGGCAACTCAAATCTCTCAGCTGATGTCCTACTGAGGTCAGTCTCCATTACAAAGGAGCCTTCACCAGTGCCTGTCTCAGCTGCTGCCTTGCTTGATATTGGTAAACATGCTAGGCATGGAGTCATTTCACATATTCTGTCTCATTTATTCCTCTACTTTAGTCTATATATTATATTTTGATGAAAACAGGATATAAGCCCATTTACCCCTATATTTTGGAAATTGTTCCAGGTTCCTCAAACCAGAAGATAGTCAAGGAGAAGAATCTGTGTAGTCACCAGGAAAAATACAAACATAATCCTGTTCAGGTAAGAAGATCACTACTGTATATGAAAGGAAGATCGTATTTCTTCTAAGTTGTTTTTTAAATCTGAAGAGTATCAGAATCAGTTAGAATATGGTAGTGGAAGTGGCAATATTATTTATAATCACCTGGGGTGAAGATAATTGTCTTAAATTCAGTCATCTTCTTTTTGACTAAATAAATATATTAATCTCATCTGATTCCACCCACATATCCCACCCTCCCGTACCATGTGTCTTCTGCAGATCAAAAACAATGGTTTATCTTGTGTATCCCAACTGAATGAATTGCAAAGCTAAGAATTGTCAGAATGTAATTGTCCCTTGCAGGGAAGCTGCCGATCAAGTTTTACTTCTGCTGACTGTGCCCGTCGTATGATCATTAGCTCAGGCTTTAACACTCTTGCCAGTCTAGTACTGTCAGGATCTGATCAAACCAGCACTAAGGTACATATCTTTTCCCTGTAAGAAAGAAGGTTAGTATTTATTTTGTCTTTCCCATTTCTCCTGTGATCCTCTTGGAATTGTCTTCCCTTGTTCTCTTCAACCTTATGTATTCTCAGCTCAGCAAAGCGCTGCTCTTGCAGAAAAGTGTGGCATATGTAGGAAGACTACAGCAAGAACGCCGACAAAATCAGGAAATGGTAGAAAGACTGCGTGGAGAAATTGAAGAGTTGAGCACTGCCATTGAGTAAGTTGAATAGTAGGTCTGAATGGTTGAGCTATCCCTTGATCTGAGTAAAGGAAATTTATATTGTTGAGTTGTACTTTTTCTTTTCTTTTCTTTTGCAGTAAATTCCAGCGCCAACTTCCACCTAGTGGAGCTCCTGTATTACCTCCACAATCAAATCAGGCTTCTGAACTCTATGAAGAATATGTACGTCAGCGCACATTAGAGGACTGGCGTTTTTGGATTGTATCCATTAGGAACTAACAAAGTGGGGTTTATTTGGTTACTGCAAAGGAACAAATTGGGGGCATAAAATCTGATGTATTTGCCTCAGCAACATTTAAAATGAGAAAAGTTGATTATAATGAATCCTTAACTCTTTTCAACTTGCAGTTCAGTATTATAATTAAGCCACTGTTTGAGAGCTATACCAGAATGGTGAACACGGGCAGCATCAAGGATTTCTGCCAATCAGTGATGAACTGGTTGGAGCAGCACTGCACATTACCCATCTTGCGCCCTGGTATGGTTTGACAGTTGGGTAGGACGAATTAGAATTGTGAGGAAAGCTGAAGAGTCCAGGCAGATTTTTTTCAAACGAGTACCTAGGAAATATTCCAGGGTCCTATGTGGGTCTTGATCTAAGACAGGACTTTGAGTACCTTTGCTTCAGAGCATGAAATAAACATAGCATCTTAAGCGCTACCCCTGCCCTTTTAGCCTTCAGAAGACTATGAAGATGCGGCTCTTTCAATCATTGGGCTAGGGTGGGGTTGAGTCAGGTGGTCAAATATTTGGTTGTTCTGGCCCCTAGTGTGAAGGTTGTTCTGCTTTTATTTCAGCCAATTGTTTTTTTTTAATTGATTGTTATGAACCACCTTGGGTTATTATGTGAGATAGGCAGCCATGTACGTTTTTTTAAATTCTTCTTAGTATGACATGAAAAAAATGAAAGGAGGAATTGGAAGATTTATCTTAATTCTATAACTTGCCTATTGTGATTTTGCTAGCATAATATGTAGCTCAAAATGTAAGTGTAAAATAGGAGAATGAAAACTGCACAACCATGTCTAGATTTGGAGCAGAGGAAAGGCAAGAATTATCACAAGATAATGGCTATGCAAGGAAAGCATATATTACTTATGGCTTTTGTTCCATCTCAAGTCACAAGGATCACATTTCTAGGGATTAGGAAAAGGCACCTAGCTTAATTTCTTATTAATACTTTGGGGTTTTTTGTTTATTTTTCCTTTTTGTAGCTATCTCTGGCTCTCTTCTGCAGCTGAGCAAAATCACATCCATATTGACTCAGCCAAGCCATCTGCCTGGACAAGCTCTACGGGCAGTATCTTCTCCACAGAGCAAGAGCAACAACTAGGACGAAAATCTGGCTTCCTTCCCCCAGAGGTTGCTAGGAATCCAGAATAAGAACCTCTAACTCAGGAAATCCCTTCATCATGGAAATAAGGACATTGTAACAATATTGGTGCTAGCTATTCCACAGCAGGGAATCTCTGGGGACCACCTTTGGTGCTGGTTATCATGGCAGAACAGTGGAAGAGTAGAGGGAACTGGACAAGGTATGGAGTTACAATTGTAGAAAGGAGTCATCAGGCATGGCTTTCAAGATTTTTATAGAACTGGGAAGAGTGTGGGTCTCCATTTCCACAGTTTTCCCACCAGGGGGCAGTAAGGATACTTAACGTGATTCAGTTTCTCACAAAATGTGAAAGTTTATGGCTGGCAGTCCCTGATGTGAGTGCTTAATTACAGGTAGTCCTTGACTTACAACCATCTGTTTAATGAGCAAAGTTACGATGATCATTTTTCGCATGACCATTGCAGCATCCCAATGGTCATGTGATCAACATTCAGCCACTTGGCAGCTGACTCCTATTTATGAGGGTTGCAGTGTCCCAGGGTCATAGGGTTACCTTTTTTCAACTTGACAAGCAAAGTCAATGGGGAAGTCAGCTTCACTTAACAGCTGTTGTTACTAATTTAAGGACTGCAGTGATTCATTCAACTGTGCCAAGAAAGGTTATAAAAGGGGCAAAACTCAATTAACAATTGTCTCACTTAGCGATGGAAATGTTGGTCATAACTCATGGACTACCGTCCTGCTTGCCGGTCTGGTCGTGCCTTGAAAAACTGGGTGTCCTACAGGCTGATTGCAGGCTTCACATGGATGGTTGCTGACATACACTTTGCCTAATTTACCTCTTTCATTCCTGATCAGACATTTTATGCAGAGCTACCGTTTTCTGGACATGCCCTGAATTTCTTAAGGAGGATGGAACCTGGTTTCCAGCAAAGATGTTTACTTTGGGGTTGTCTACCTCCAAAGATCATATCTCGATATTTAGATCAAAACTAAATATCTAACCTCTGAAGAACATGAGCAGGTTCTTAATAAAGCAATCACTTGATGAAGCAGAGTTATTTTCAGTGCAATCCTGTGCCCTTTGTTCAAAGGAGAGTTTTGCTTAGTTCTGAAAATACAACTATTGCCTAATTATTTTACACACTACAACTAATGCTTTCCATACAGCAATTCAGATACCTGGGAAGTGTAGGGAACTTTTCTAAAATACTGTCTTGTAGCACAGCTTTTTTATATAAATGTTTCAATAATAAATGTTCTCGAAGATAATGGCATACCGAATCCATTACCAGGGACAACGTTTCACAATGCTGCTGCCTCTATGTGAAATTATCAAATGGGAGACAACTTCCCTTAAGGAATATACTCATTTGATTAAAGGAGTTACATCTTGGTGTAAAGTGTAAAGACATTGTAGAGAGCATACATCAGGACATCGCATAGCAAAGTATTCAGATTCTGTTGGTATCTATTCTATCTGATAGCATGCAAATTAGTCTTATGTCCTTATAATTGTTCCTGCCTTTAAGCCAGCTGATATTGATAAAAAGTGAAAACTGAACAATAAATTGACCATATCTATTGCATAATTGTATGGTGCAGGGATTGGCAATGTGGTGCTTATAGGCATTAGGACATCTACCACCATCTCAAAGTGATGCTCAGGTCTAAAGTGAAAACTGATTTTAAAAAGACAACCGTTGATTTAGAGATTTAGTGAAAATATAACATTCCATTGTCCAACATTTTTGTGGAAGCAGAAATATGCAAAATTCATTACGAACTGAAATATTCCTTGTTCTTTAATACATGTTGTCATATGATCTGTAGCCCATTTGTATTCTCCTTCATTCATGTTTGGAGGAGGAATTTAAGATATCACCGCCAGTTTGGTGTAGTGAAGGGGTAGGCAACCTTGGCTTTTTTATGACTCGTGGACTTCAACTCAACCATGCTGGCTCAGGAATTCTGGGAGTTGAAGTCCATGAGTCATAAAAAAAGCCAAGGTTGCCTACCCCTGGTGTAGTGGTTAAGACATCAGGCTAGAAACTGGGAGACTCAGTTCTAATTCTGCATTAAGTCTGAAACCAATTGGGTGTTCTTGGGCCAGTCCACTCACTCTCTCAGCCCTAAGAAGCGAGAAGTGGCAACCGCTTTTGAACTCTTGCCAAATGATAGATGGGCAGGCAGGTAAATTGTTGCCTACCTTGGCTACAAATACTAACAAGGTTTTAATTTTTTCCAGTCGCCTTGGATTTTCCTAGCTGAAAATTTCTTCAGTTTTACGAAGTTTTAATGAACCACTACAGATGTCTTATGATTACAATTTATTTCGTAATTTCAGAGGCTATCTTTGTCTCAGTTACATCTCTGATGCAACTTGTTTTTTTTTTTATGCCAAACTTGTATTTTTAGTTTTATCTTTTCCCTTTTGTTATTTTCTTGATATTTCACTATTATTTCTATATAAATACATATAGACACCTACACAATCAGCATCACATTGTTATATATTATTAAAGGCATTTTTAAATTATCCCTTATGTTACAGGTTTTAAACAAAGGACTGTCTTATCATGATTTTATCAAACATAGTTTCTGTAATTTTCAGCTCCTGTCTCCATTTATCTTATCAGGTATGCCTTCCATTGGCCTATCCATTACTTTAATCAAGTTTTTTTATGCATTTAGGTGAAATAGAATACTTTGGGGAAATGATTATAATATATCAGTCCATTGGTGCTTCTGCAGATACAGATTAAATGCTGTTGTTTGATAGCTCATGGTACAGGCAGTATGCTCTTGTGATGCTGAAATTCTATCTAGTTCATTATAATATCTTTGGAAGGTTGAAACTGTTGTTTCCCCTCCTCAGTCCCAGGAAGAAGAGTGAAAAATTGTACAAGAAAGTGCGTTTTATTATTTTGAAAGATTTGATATATAAATATCAGGATATGTACAACCCATAAAACCAGTCAATCTGATAAAAAGCGACATTAAACTAAAAACAAAATAATTACTAAGAATTAAGGAATCTGAGCAAATAATCAGATTTTAGTTTTATTTTGGCAATGCTGACACCAGCTGAACCTTCAGTTACCTATAGCTTTAGTTCAATAGCTCTAGCTTTTAACTACAGCATGTTATATGTTTACTAAAGATGTCCCCCACAACCTTAAACTATGGAACCAACACAAAGCTTTTACTTGGGATGCAATTTTACTAAAGACAGCTTGATTTTTTAAAAAAGTGGCTCATAATGCAGAGACAAAAAATGCTGATGACATAATTGTTATGCCTTTCAGCACCTCTTAAAGTACACAAGCACTTATCCAAATCAAACTAGGTTCAAAATTGAATGAAACATGAAAAATACAAGGCAGATTGCAATTCCATACTGAACTTGGCCTGGTGTGATAGTACTGGTATATGTCAGCTTTGATGTAGTTCTTATTGATCATTTCTAAAAGTTGAGGCCAAAGTCACAAGTGGAGATCAGCTAGAAGGCCTCCTCACCTCATAAGAACCTTACCACCACTGCAAAGCAGCATTTTCTACAGGAATGGTGGAATCATCCAAATGATTATGGTGACATAATGGCAGGGGCTCTTTCACAGCCTCAGGTAGCAACAGTTGCTCTTTTCAGAGGGCATATTCATGCCACAAGCTACAAGAAAGAAATTCAGAGCACCATTACTGTCAGGGGAGGACTGGGTTGATTTTTCACATGGCCACTCCATCCCCTTACCAAGCAGCTGGAATGGGCTGGGCTGTCTTCTGTGGCACAACAGCATCCTTTGTGGCAGACACTATTTAATGGTCAACTTACGCAAACATTCCATCCGGAGTCCGCTCTTGTCCCACAGCTCTCAACTTTCAAAGCTAGCACGTTCTTGGCCAAAGCCGAGGAGGAGAGGAATGAACTCACGGAAGGGAAGCAAAGGGAGACCATATCTGGGACTTCTTGAATTTGTCATCGTCTCCTTAATGTTGAGTGGTGACAGTGTACTTACTCCTACAGCACTGAAGCAGCTAGGAAAGTTAGGAGCCAATCGGTATTTGGATGAAAGGCTCCGTTGTTACTCTCATTTTAGCTTTGTAAAATATAGTTCTAAAGCAGTGATGGTGAACCTTTTGGGCTCGGTGTATCAAAAATTAGGAAAATGCCTAACTTGACTCTGCTGGTGTGTCATTTCCCCTCCCCCCAACAAAAGAGAAACAATTCTGTATATATTTATTTATTTAAAAAAAAATATAGTCCGATCGTGGTGCTATGTATTATATAAAGAAACATTAAATAATTACAAAAATGAAATACAATGAAAACAAACTCATTTTTGGAGGGTTCGGTGGCTGCACAAGAACACACCCATTTTCATGCAGCCCCCACAAGCTCCAAAAATTGTGCTCCAAAAAGTATGAAGCATGCTTTCAAGAACAGTTGTTGACGAATGTTGGTGATGCTAGTTTGTCACCCAAAATGTGGCATGTCATCTTTGACATGTGTATCATAGGTTTTCCTTCACTACTGTTAAGTACATGGCTATAAATGTTAAGGCTATAAATACGGAAGGAATTAAGCTTCCTTACTCCAATACATTTCACATTGCTTGTGACAGACATTGTCTTGAAGAAAAGATATACTTGAAGTACCGCCTTTGTTCTGGCTTCTATCCTTGCTGATCCTAAACTGATATTCTTCTCATGGTCAGCATATGTCTTCGTTACTAACAACTCTACTATCATACAAGCCACAGATACCTGAGCTTCAAGGAAAGAATGTTCCTGCATAAATTCTATATTCTCAATGTGAACGGCTGGAATTTTTCTTCCGGTTTATCTTATACTGTATCTCACTTTTCTAGAATGTATTTTGAGTCTTCTCTTTAGAGAGGTAGTTACAGCCTATTCACACAAATGTAGCACCAGAATTTAACCTAATGATTATTTTTCATAATGTTGTTCTTTCTGACTGATAGGTTTTGAAAAAAAAAACCCAAGGGATTGAAAAGTGTAGAAACATAATATACTGACCTATTCATAACAAAAGGGTCCTTATTATACTTCAGGAGCAAATCCCACACAGTTGTAGGGGGATTGAGTCCTAAGAATTTGGCTCGTTCCCAGCGCTGCATACGGGTAATTCCTGTCAGCAGAAGAAAGCGATTCAAGAATGTAATATCTGCAGGAAGCTTCCTAATCAGTTTAGCTGAGACAACTGTAGTTATGAGAGCTTGAGGATGATTTATGAGTTCCCTTTTTCTATGTTACTATTGTTTGTCTGGCATTATCATCATGCATGATATTTTACAGTACAAGTGTATATATTTCTGACTTGCAAGCTCTATTTAATACTTGGATCCATCATTCAAAACTAAGTAAAGAAGACATTAACTTGTTTTCTGGGTCACAATAGAATATACACAATTCTTTCTGATAAATATCCAATCAATTTTTGTCCAACTGCTCTTAATTTATACAGTGTAAATTTAGTGGGTAGGGTAGTTATTTTGTTGCTGCTACAGTAAAGCCTCAATTTTACAAAATGCCATCCAGCAAATTTTGGATGCAACAGAATTCTAGTTGCACTTCACCTCCAAATATCAGACTGCTGTTTCTATAGCAGTCCAGACAACCAACATAAAGTCATTATTTACATCAATTTAAGTGCATGTGCATAATAACAATTTATTAATAAAGTTATTTGGTTTGGAGGGAAGATAATAACATAAAATATGTAGATATGGATTGAGTGGCTATTTAATTTTAGTGGACTTATCTCCTGGCCAATAATTATTAAATCAATGCTGTATTGTGTCAATAAATAATTGGGAATAATAATTGCTGATCTACTGCAAATATCCAATGCATCTGCAACACAATATGATGAACCATTTCTTTACAGTGTGTAAAATAAGGTTATATTTTAAAATTTGGCAGTAAGGAAACAACAGCAAAGAAAAGGCAAACATCTACTTATTTTACAAGATGGACTTTTGTTTCAATAGATAACTAGACAATCTTACCAGTGCAGGGACCATACTGCCAGCTGAGATCAAACTGCTTCAGTATTTCCAGCTGATCGGATGGTGCAGTATCTTGTAGGTGAGATTCTGCTTGAACTAAGTCTGAGAAGCAATCAACCCATTAGCGTTAATAGGTGGAGTGCTGGTATTTTTCCTTGCATAAAGGGCTTAGGGTGGCACTTAACCAATTGTGTTACCACCTCTTTAGCCAATTCCAAAATCTAAATGGCAAAAGCCATACTGTTTGCATCTCTCCATCTATACCAGTGTTTCTCAAATTTGGCAACTTTAAGATGTGTGGTTGTCAATTCCCCAAATTCCCCCACTTTCATACAGGGCAGGGGGGGGGTGTCCAAATAAGATCTGAATTGCATTAATATCATTAAAATATTGCTAAACATGGGGGCTTCCTATTACGCATGCCTAAAGTAGATGGGAGATGGAATTTCATAACTATCCAGATTGTATGTATGTATGTATGTACAATATGTATCAGTTTCTATTGTACAAACTGCAAAATCTTCTCTCAAAGCAGCATCCAACATTTTTCAGGCCACCAAGAACAGAGGTAAATATGGTCTCAAAAACTGCATGAACTCTTGCCCACTTTTGGAGCTATCCAAGAACTGGCCAAGGGCCTAATCCTCTCTACATTCTAGAAAAATGTAGGTTTCCACAGAAGCTGTTGGGAATGTTGGAGTGACTATTCTATTTTTAATAACGGAACTAGCTTGGAGTTGTAATTTGCTAAGGGCCCTGTCAACCAAGGAACGTTGGTTGATGGGGACTAGGAGACCTGCCTTCTCTGCCAAAGTCCCTGCCCTCCAGAATACTCTCCTTAAGAGTTGAGGATGACCCTAACACTGTTGGCCTGTAGTAAGGCGCCAAAGACCTGGCTTTGTACCTGGGCTCCCAAGTGTGTAAAGGGCCCCATTTCCTGACTACTGACATCTATAATATATTTTCTCAGCTGCTACATATATTTAATTTTGTACTATATAAGTGCTTTTAATTATTTTATTACTGTTCACTGTGTAGAGTCCATTGTTTGAGATCGGCAGCTATAGAAATTGAATACATTTAGCCGGGTGAGGCATCCTCCAGGATGTCAGGTACAAAACGAAAGAAAAATAAATCCTCCCCAATCCGCTGTGTCTCTCCAGAACAAACATGCTTTCCCACTTTGGAACTGGAATTCTGCAACATTACTGATTTGTTGAAGCTCTCCTAACGGGGTTGGCAGAGCCAAATGCTAGGAGAAGAAGTCTCTTTGGGCTCACCACAACACCAGGCCATTCCAAAGGCCCAAGCAGGGGAAGGAGATGGAACCTAAAAAGGCGAGATGGGGGAAGAGCCCATAGAAGTGCTTACCCTGCGGTGGGCTCTGAGCCTCTTTTCTTTCTTTCCTGCCTCGTTTCTTTTTCACCACTTGGAAAGAATCGGTGATGAGTCGCTTCCTGTCCATAGCTCCATGTGAAGTCCCGAGCATCTCCCGGCTGCTCCCAATGAAGTGAAAGGAGAAGCAGACACGCTTAGACTAGCGCCCTCCCGCCAATTCCTGAATCGGCGAGAAGCCTCTGCGCTTCACCCCCAACTGCCCGCTTTCGAGCAGAGGTTCCCGGTCTCATTCCCATCTGCAAGAGCGACTCCCCACCTCTTCAGCGGGGAAGGCTTCCGCCCCCCCCCCCACCTTATAACCACCTCAACGAAGCCCTGGCACTGCCAGATTAAGGCTGGGAGACGTGGGCAGCGCCAAGTCTTCTTCTCCCTCGGGCGGGGGAGAAAATAAGCGGTATGCCCCTCAAACCCCAGCATACAATGCAGACAAATCCCACGCGAAGGATGGAAAAAGGCAGATGGGCCGATCGCCCCCACTTTCATCCGCGTCTTCGCTCCCCATCACCTGCTCTTCCTCCCCGCCTCCCGCCCAGAAAAAGGCTTTACTTCGGTTTTATTCCCAGACGACCCGGATCCATCCAACTTCTCGCTCGCCCCCTTCCTCGAGGGAGAGAAAAGCAACATCGAGGAGAAATTAGATTCCCCCTCCCCGATTTGGGCGCCTTTTTCCTGCTTTCTCCTACTGGGGAAAGAGAAAGAGAAACCAACCCGGGGAAATGCGGCGGTCGCCGTCCTCACGACTCGCGCAGAGCCCAAGCCGTGCCCGGAACGTCTCGTGTGAACGCAGGATCGGATAGGGCGGCCTAGCTTAGAAGCTTGTCGCCCGACAACCCGGAATAGTCCGGGTTGGCGTATAGTTACTGTTGCTTTGGCTCAGCCAATGGCGGAGCTGCTTTCGTTTTGCCTTGGAAGGAACGGGAAGGAAGGCCTCTGCTGATGCCAGGGAAATTTCCCAAACGGAGACTTATCGCAGCTTCCTTTTATAAAAGATGCTAGTTGCTCTGAGAGATCTGTGGAAAGGGGCACCTACTACGAAAGAAAGAGAGAGGTCTTTCAGGCATTAAATTCAAAAATCACTGAAAGTTTACGTCCATAATTAACTTTATTAAAAATGATTATTCAGAGCTAGTTTGGTGTAGCGGTTAAGGCACCAGGCTAGAAATTGAGGGACTATAATTTGTAGTTTCGTCTCAGGGGCAAAGCCAGCTGAGTGATCTTGGGCCAGTCACTTTCTCTTAGCCCAAGAGTGGTTTGATATTGCTACTTCCAAAAATGTTGCCCTGTTGGCCAAACCATAGATTGGCCCAACTAAATGAGAATTTGTTTTTTCCCTGGTGTGAAGTAGCTAATTATCACACAAGGCCTGACTTCGTTTATTGTGTACAGGGCAAAAAGGTGTGCTCTTGGACTATACCACAAATCAAAAACCCTCAATATCCAAATTAGCACAGTTTTTATACACTTTTGGAAAACAAGGGCACATGATCAAGCAATAGGCAACAAGTGACAAAAAGTATTCATTCCCCTGGTAGAGAGTGACTTTCCCATAGACTGGGTTCATTGCTAAAATTTTGCAGCTCTGTCCCTCCTGTCCCTAACTGATAAGGTGAGTAATTAAATGTGCAAAACGTTTTAGCTAATTTATCTACAACAGGAAAGGGGAAGTTAACCCTGAATAAGCTGTTGGCCTGCTTCCAGCTCTTTGATAAGGATATCACTAGCTTTCCAGAAATTTTAGGATAGGAAGCCCAAGAATGAGAGGCCCTCAAAAGTAAAACATCTAGAGCAAAATGAAGGTTTTTCAACAAAATGGGGTTTCTCTGGCTAAAACTAGCTGTACCAATTCTATATCCCTGCAGGATCTATAGCCCAGGCTCAAAGGCACAAATCTGAGTCTGATACTCTCATGCCATGTGCCTTCAGGGCAACAATACAGAAATGGTTTGCTGTTGCCCTTTTCCTAGTCTTTGGCCATAATATTTCCTGGAGTTTTCTGACCAGATCCAATTGTGCTTAGTTTTAGAGTTCAGAGGTGTTGCCACTACTAGGTCATCTCAAAATGTGCTGGGTGAGGTAATGTGATGTCCTTGCCTAATATACAGCGTATGCAGTGGTAGGATTCAGCCAATTCACACCACTTTGGCAGAACTGGTAGCTAATTGTTTGTTGTCCAGGCCCAGAATGGACTTCCGGAAGCGGCATTCATACAGAGAACCTATTGTTCACATATTTGAATCCCATCACTGAGCGTATATGAAAATTATTAAAAATTATCCATCCATATCACACTTCCTTCTTTTGAATGACTTTCTGACTCTTCTGCCTTAAAACTATCTTAGACTTTTAGCTAGGAAAATGATGATATGCCCCCAAGTACTGAACTGCTTTTCAGTTGAGGTCTTTTTTTGTTCCTCCTAAAATGCAAGGCATTTGGCATTCCTCGTGGGTAAGATTTGCTACATCCTGATGTTGCAGCTTCATTTTCTGAGAGTTATCTATCACTAAATAAATCTATTATATTTGGCTTTTCCTTGACTTCTAGTATAAAAACTAAATTCAGTTTTGCTTTGTAAATATGAAAAGTGAAATTTATTTTCTGTTCTCCATAAAGCAATGCGGCAAAAATATGCCTAAGGATGAAGATGGATTTGAGCAAATGCCTGGATTTTTATAAAAATGTGCAATCTACAATTGTTTACTACTTCATCTTGGCAGTGATAGGTTCTTGCTGCCTTGAAACCATTATGGTGGAACATAATTGATATGTCCAATATTTTTTTTTGCTCTTCTGCAGTCATTCTGCTTCTTTATTTAATTAAGCAACTATCTCTGAAAGGATGGCCTAATGGGTCACACGTTGTCTATGGCAAGATCCTCCTTATTAGAGCTTTCCACATGAATTAGATTTCTACCAGAATCTATTTTTCATATTCCCTATTCCCCATTATCTCAAAGCAGGTCATTCTCTAGAAAGGCATTAAAAATTCAAGATTGTGCTTATTCCAATGGAACAGAACAGATTAAATAAAATCTGATGTCCAGGAGAACATTCATTGAGCGAAGTATTGCATGGAACTTCGTTGTCAGGGTGTGCTTCACTTGGCTACTTCAGAAGTTGCTCCCTGTTTTCTTTGCATGTGTGTGCACACAGTACGCAAATACACTACCAAGGCTGGCAGGGAGCAGCTTTGACAGGTAAGCTTGAAAGAAATAAGCTTTTATATTAAAAATGGAATGCTTTGGGCCTCCTGCTTGTTCCAAAGCACGTCTTTCTAAGGATTTGCACAACCCTAAAATGTATCCAAATAAATGCATATCTAGAAAATAAAAATCAGCTAAATACAATTAATTACTCACTTCACACAATAGCTATTGGAACATCCTCTGTGACAACCAGTAAAAACAATCTTCTTTTTACCTAACCTGCATGTCCCTCTGTTGACCTTTAATGGATGACCCTGGGTTTTAAAATTACTTGTCCTTTTTCTTATTTTTATTGAAGAATCATTGTAGCTGTTTCTCATATGAATGTTAAGACATGCATACTTCTGGAAACTTGAACACAAAGTATTTTGCTTATATTTTCTGTTCCAGCTTAAGCACATCTGCTACCCTGGTCTGTTTGTGTGACCTGAACTTGTAACCTGAGAAGCTTCTGCTACTTACAATGCCATCATCATCCCACTTATGAAGAAACCTGTCCTGGGGTTCAGAGAGTTGGCCAATTATTACTGAGCAACCTTTAACAACTCTTCATCAGAAACCTCTACATCCATACAGTATTTGTTAATAGTTAATCTGCTGTAGTATAAATCTGATCTCGACAGCAAAGCAAGTATTAAAAAGACCAGACTGGACAGAAGACTGAAATAGGAAGAGAGAAATTGTGGAACTGCCCTGACAAAAACCTGGCTTGCTAAGGTGAGCAATATTGGTAATTCCTAAAGGAAAGTCCTGGGTTATGTTGAAATGTGAGCTGAAAGGGAAGGAAAGTTACAGTGGGAAGTGGAGAAGCTGCATTGTTTTGTGCCTTCTCTTGACAGGGATCTTGGATAAATTTGTTGTTTTGTTGAGATAGAGAGCATTCCAGTTTGGGAGTGACAGGAAGGTATGGGGAAGTGGACTCTCATTCAGGTATTTACTATGTCTTTGTTCTACCCATCAGCTTCAATCCCCAAAACTATGTTGGTCCTTTCCTGTCCTTACAAACTGCGCTTGTTGGAGGGAATGCTGAGGAAGAGTCTCCCTCAGACACTTGTGGTAATTCTGAAACATTTACTAAAACGTGGGCGTAGATTCTTGACAATAACCTCATTTTCTAGAATTTAATATTTGGCACTCAGGATGAATAAAGTATATTATTATTATTATTTGCTTTTTTTTACCAATAATGGCAAGAAACAATTCCTTGAAAATGCCTATATCTAAAACATGATCCATGTAATATACCATATGTTGTAGAATCATAAAGATATAAAATAAAAGATATAAAAGAAAGATTCAGCTAGATGTGCCTAATGAGCATAGATCTCTGGTGAATGGAGAGTTGCAGGGCAAATCTGCATTTTTCTGTATAACGGTTGAAATTCCTTAATCTTATTCAGCAACAGAAAGAAGTAATTCTGGAACATCGTCAACATGTGGGGAAGGGGGAGTGGAAGAACATTAGGTGAAAGTTATTGCAGCAAATCTAAATTAATGCTACTCTACTTTTCTTCCCACATTGATCTCAGATCACTCCCGTAACTACACTGACACTTGATTCTTGACAGGTCCATGGAGCAGTCATGAACATAAATCGGGGGAATCCAATTGGTCACGAGGTGATTGTGGATTCCTGGCCAGAGTTCAAAGTTGTCCTCACCAGACCAGGCAAAGAGGTAATAAACAGCCTTGTCGGTTCTGATGGAGGGGGGCAGGGAGGAAAGGAAAGGAAAGGAAAGGAAAGCAAAGGAAAGGAAAGGAAAGCAAAGGAAGAAGGAAGGAATATCTAGGAGTCCATAGCCAGCCTCTAATGGATAATTTAAGGTACTGCTGCTTTTTTGGATGAGACCATTTCGGCCTTTCCAAAAAAGAAGGCATTACATTAATGAAGTTATTCCTATCATTTCATCTCCACATTAAAAAAAATTGCTTGGCAAATAGTTGATGTGAGAGATATGAGGAAGAGGTGAATCAGAAGATTATATATAAGCTCCATGCCTTTCTTCTAGATTGCCACAGATCCCTCAGATCAATATGCCAATGCGTATGCAGCATTTTATCAGGATCTGGATGCGTATCGGAGGCTTGTAAAGGATACAGATGCTGTGAACTGGGCCCACACCTTCCATCTCTTTGGTAATGGTCCTTTTTGAAGGAGTGAAGAAAAGGCATTGTATCGATAGGTTTTCTATTACAGTATATATGCAGTGGCATCAGAATGAAAATGGCTCAAACATTCTAACCACTGAAGCCCCCCCCCCAAAAGAAGATAATAACTGCATGTTCCCTTCTCACATTATTCCAACCACTAAGTGTACAATGATGTTGTCACCTTCTGGCAATATTTTCTTGATGTAGTTTTAATTCTTTGCCTATTCCTCTCCCAATGTGAACTGAATTGATCTCAGCAGGTTGTATGACTCTCAGATTAAACATGACCCACATCTAGAGTAAACTACAGGAATGATAGTTTGGATTGATCCAGACTACAGTCATGTGAAAAAGAAAGTACACGCTCTTAGAGTCCTATGGTTTTACCTGTCAAAACATAGTAAAAAATAATCTGGTCTTTAGCAGTTCTTAAAAGTAGGTAAATACAACCTCAGGTGAACAACAACGCATAAGGTATTACACCATGTCATCATTTATTTTTACAAAAAGAAAGCCAAAATGGAGAAGCCATGTGTGAAAATCTAAGTAGGCTTTTCACATTTACAACCATTGTAGACATGGGTCGTGTTATCAAAATTCAGATGCTTGGCAACTGACTCATATTTATGACAGTTGCAATGTCCGGGGGTCATGTACAACTCTGATATCTTGCCGGTTTGTACTTCCAACTTGTGCACACAGTCTTTCCCTGGCAAATGAATGCTTTATTATTTTTCCAGGGACTCAAGAAGGGATCCCCGAAGCTACTCAGGATGCAGCAGCTGCTAAACAAAAAGAGTTATCTGTAGTTCCTCACTTCCTCTATGAACTTTCTGATCCAAATAAATTGCACACTGGTAGGTGAGTGACCACCCTGTTGGCCGTCACCACTGTTATAATGTTGAGGCCTGATGCAGAACTGTTAAGGCATTCTGAAGATTTTGTTAATGATCAGGCTCCCACAGAAATGGGTGCTGTACATCCTTGAAATCTGCAATCACGTTGCTTATGGGTCAGTCAGGTGCCAAAATCAACAGGATTCGTATACGACACATTGATTCCTCCAGGGACAGAGAGACAAAGTCACAGAGGAGGAGAAATGTAACAGGAAGCCTGCCTAGAAAACAGGAAAAAAACAGTAAAACCAGTAACAGACATGATGGCCCTTTTTGAATGCTTGCCTTTCCAAAGGCAGAATATTAGAGAAAATGGGATGTGGAATACAATAATGCTAAAACAAATCTGATTAGCAGTTTCAAGCACTGTAATACAGAATCAGTACGTTTTGTAGACTGATTGCAAATTTCGCAAAGTGAAAGATTATCCATTAGCAAAGACCATGATACAGAATTACATGTCCTCGTTTCATTTTAATTTTTATTTTTTGCCTATCCAAAGCTTAGTTAGTATGGCCTGTGGGGCAAACCTATTTTAGGTTTCTCATTTTTTTTGTAGACTTTAGGACTAAGACCAAGTAGGTTTTAGTAAGAGAAGGAGAAAGCTGGAGCAGAAGAGGTTGTGTCAAACTTCAAACACAATCTGGGCATTTGGCTTTGTGATTCCTCTAGGAACAAAATTGCTTAATAACAGTATTGTGCTAAATTTGTAGATGGTGAAGTTTCCTGGCAGTTAGAACAATTAACCAGTGGAACAACTTGCCGCCAGAATTTGTGGATGTTCCAACGTGGGGAGTTTTTAAGAAGAGATCAGATAACCATTTGTCTGAAATGGTATAGGGCAGGGGTAGGCAACCTTGGCTCTTTTATGACTCGTGGCTCAGGAATTCTGGAAGTTGAAGTCCACAAGTCATAAAAGAGCCAAGCTTGCCTTCCCCTGGTATAGGGTCTCCTGCCTGAGCATGGGTTAGATTAGAACAGGGGTCTGCCACCTTGACAAATTTAAGACTTGTGGACTTCAGTTCCCAGAATTCCTCTGTGCTGGCTGAGGAATTCTGGGAGTTGAAGTCCACAAGTCTTAAAGCTGTCAAGGTGGTAGACCCCTGGACTAGAAGACTTCCAATATCCCTTCCAACTGTACTATTCTATTCTGTTATAAGTGGGGAAAGACTATCTGAAACTCCCATTTCATAAAAATGGAATATTTGCATCTTATTCTTTATTGCTTTATAATACATGAGACACTGGAAATGCTTTCCCATCATCATGGGTCGCATTTTTTAAAAAAGCAATATGGTAACCAAAAATAGAATTCTGCACTTTCATAGAGAAAAATGGAATCAATTCATGAGTCTGCATTTTTACAGAAACAGAATTATCAGGGTAAGCCGCTATCCTTTCTGGGAACAGTTCACACTTGTCTGGCTGGCCAGTTTTGGACTAAAAAGTGGGGAAAGATGACCTCTTTATGACCTGTGGACTTCAACTCCTAGAATTCCTGAGCCAGCAAGTCATAAAAGGGCCATCGTGTCCCACTTCTGGACTTAATAGATAAACTAACAGTTTAATTTTCTGTTCTCATCTCTTTGATTTTGTTCTTTTTGCCTTTCCCCTTTTCCAGGCTTGAGCCCGGCTTCAGACTTTCCTCCTTGAATAGTTCCAATGTTGATCTAGTGAATGAAAACTGGGCCTATGGGGGCAATGAACAAAGCCGCAGGTATCTGGCCAAAATGATACAGCATTTCCCCAGTACTGGCATTCTGAACCAGGAGGGTCACCTTGTCAGCTGGTCGATGATGAATCTTTTTGGCACACAAACAAATGGGTACACCCTCCCATCATTCCGTGGAAAGGGATATTTTACTATAACAGCTAAGGCGCTTTCTATGCAGGCCTATAATGCTGGTTATCCTATATATGGTTTTGTTGTATTAGATAATAACAATATGCAGACTGTGATGGAAAAGGGAGGATATCAGAAATTATCTGAGCTGAGCTACCTGTGCTTTCATTACACCAGTTAGCAGAACAGAGTGAGGAGAGAGGCTATTTTCCTTGGTTTAACCAGATTTTTGTCACCTGCTCCCTGAACTCTGAGAGATACTTACATGCTATTTGTAACTATTGGACATCTCCCAGATCCCCGGGGAGGATCAGGCTTATGAAGAATATTTCTCTGAAATTTCTTTGATTGTCTTCAGCCAATGTTGGTTTGGTGGCCAGGCCTATTCTTTAATGTCTCATTCGTTGATTTAAGATAATATTTAGGATTTGAATTCTATCTCATTCCCAAGTTCTCTATAGGCTTCCTATAGCTGTTGGAGGCCCTTTGGGAAGGTATCAACTGCTGGCCAGATTCAGTTCTTTTCCTGTTTGTACTCCTGAGCAGGTAGTCAATACCTTGGTGTGCTATATTGGTTATAATATTCTGCACGAAGAGGCGCAAACTAAAATAAAATTCTTACAAAAAAAAGCTGCTTTGGATCAATATAAAGTTCGGGCTTTAAATTTATTTCTGTGTTTCATAAGAGATTGCATTCCACACAAAGAGCAGGATCATGATCTAGGAATATTCCCTGACTTTATTTGCTCTCTGGATTTCATGTTATGACTTACACAAATCCATTCAGTGCAACAGCTGCTACCTTTCCCAAATTAACTCTATTTGTCCATAGCTCTTTAGGCCCTGTTTCATCAGGTGTTAACTCCTGAAAGAGGCTGTAGTGCAGGGGTATCAAACTCGCAATGTCATGTAATGTGTCGCAATGTATCGCGACTTTTTCCATTGCCGGCAATGGGGTGGGTGCGGTTTCGGCATGATGTATCTGGCCTGTGGGCCGGCAGTTTGACACCCCTGCTCTAGTGGGACTGACCTTCAGGAAATTCTCTTGACATTGCCAATGCTATTCCCACTGTCACATTTGAAAAATGCAATGCTTCAGGACTCGATTCCAAACCCTGATCTTTGCTTGTTATCTGCCTGTCTTTTGGTAGGGAAGAAGATACTGGACTTTGTTATTAAGATCTACAGTACAGGCTCTTTGAAATATATGCAGATCTGACAAATAGCAATAGCACTTAGATTTATATACTGCCCTGTGGTGCTTTACAGAACTCTGTGTGTGGTTTACAATGTCAGCATATTGCCCCCAACAATCTGGGTCCTCATTTAACCAACTTCAGAAGGATGGAAGGATGAGTCAACCTTGAGTGGGTCAGAATCAAACTCCTGGCAGTGAATAGAGTTAGCCTGCAATACTGCATTCTAATGACTGCACCACCAAAGCTCCTAAAAATGATACTTAGTGCTGTCATTTAAAAAAGAATTATCTTCTCAGCCAACCAAAGGTAATTTCTAAGCAGCTCATCTTTTGGTAGATAAATACAGTAAAGTAGGGGTTGCTACCACCTGGGGACCTATGAGCATAGGGAACAAAATCAGACCCACATTTTTTCAAAAGGCCACTTCTGTGAGGAATCTAGACATTAGGCGGTGGATGAACACACCAGTCAGCATATGAAGCATGGTGCAAACCTATATCAAAAAGGCCTTTGCTGTTCCCAGTGGTCACTTAGAGTTTGTACCTAGATTTGATAGCCCAAATGTTGTACATGTCAGCTCTGCTCCAACCCTCAGAATGTGCGCTGCTGTTGCCATTTCTCTCTGAGTCTGACTTGTTCTGGCTAATTACCAAATTCAGCTGCAGAAGAGAGATAAGAAAGAGTGGATTGTCTTTCTGACTGGTTCATCCTTCTTCACCAAAGGCCTGAGTTTTTTTTTGCTAAAACAGAATTAGAAGTGCATGGCTTTCATTGACTACGGAAAGGTATTTGACTCAGTATTCCAGCAAGCAATAATCAATGCATTGCTCAACCAAGGCATAGACACTGCTTACATAAACTTACCACAGTCAAAATATAAAAAAACAATAGTGACAATTTGCCTTAATGATCTTAAAGTGGAAATCAACATAGAATGAGGTATACGACAAGCTGATACAATAACATCTATCCTTTTCTCAGCCTGCTTTGAAGAAGTATTTTGCAAATTAGGCTGGATAAAAGATGGAATAAAAATCAATGGCGCATATTTAAATCACTTAAGATTTGCAGATGATGTTGTTCTCTTCTCACAAGATCCATAAGAGTTACAAAGACATATAGAAGAATTGAACAAAGCAGAAGAACCATTTGGCTTAAAAATAAACCTGAAAAAGAGCCAAGTTATGTTTAATAAATTCACAATTTATTTATAATTTTTTATATATCTGGAGAAGAACTAGGCATAATAGACCACTGCACATACCTTGGCCAACGGATCTCAATGGAAGGCGATACAAAAAACAAAATTGAATGGCATGTTAAATGTGGTTGGCAGGCATTCGACAAGTTAAGTGTAATTTTCAAGAACAACGTCCTCCTATGCCTGAAAAGAAAAGTTTTCGATCAGTCGTGTTACCTGTCCTAACATATGCCAGCAAAACATGGACACTAACCTCACAATAAATATAAAAGCTATGAGTAGTGCAAAGAGCCATGGAAAGATACATGCTCGGCATCACAAGACAAGATAGAAGGACCCGCACATGGATTAGGGGACAAACGAAAGTATACTATATCATCAAGAGAGTAAGACAATTGAAATAGAAATGGGCTGGTCACATAATAAGAAGAACTGATGGCAGATGGACCATGGCAGTCATAGAATGGATCTTACTTGATAAAAAGCATCCACAAAAGAGACTTAAAACAAGATGGAGCAACGACATCTGCAAGTATTGCGGGCCCAATTGGCAAAGGAAAGCTCAGGACCGTACTGGTTGGAAACATGTAGAAGAAGCCTTCATTCTGCAATGGATAGACAATGGCTAAAATGATAACAAGAGTTGTTGCTTTGGAATTGCTTCCTCTGTAGTTTACACATTTAACTAATATAATACTTCTTTGTCACACTATGAATGGGGAAAATACTAAATTTTGTAATCCTAGACCAAAATCCCCTGCTGCACAAGGCAATGTACATGTATTGAGGGAATATACTTAAATCAAACTTCTTTAGTTGAAAAATAGACATTATCACAAGGAATGATTCACATTTGTCCTAAATACGGGGGGGGGGAGGGGGTTAACCTTGAAAACTGGTCCAAGAGGTTTTCCTGATCCCCAAAATACGGTGAAAGGAATGACCAAATCACCTCTATTCCAATCATAATATATTCTGTACAAAAAGAACATCTGAGAACTAAGGAGTGCATCTTGGATGCCACATACAGTATTCTAAGAAGTAATTGGGGACAAATTCATTAGCAGATATGATTACTTATTATTAAACATTGCTATTCAAAATGGCTTTCTGTCTTTCTATTCAGTCACAGCCACTCTAGCTTGTGAAAAACATTATAGTAAAAAAAAAATATATAGATCATCCTTGACTTACAACCATCCATTTAGTGATCGTTCGAAGTTACAACAGCACAGGAAAAAGTGACTTACGATTGTTTTTCATATTTATGACAATTGCACCTGGGGTCACGTGATCAAAATTCAGCTGCTTGACAACTGAGTCATATTTATGATGTTGCAGTGTCCAGGGGTCAGGTGATCCCTTTTGCAAACTTCTCCCAAGCAAAGTCAAGGGAGAAGCCAGTTACACTGAACAACCATGTTACTAACTTAGTAACTGCAGTGATTCGTTTAACAACTGTGGCAGGAAATGTTATAAAATGGGGCAAAACTCACTTAACAAATGTCTTGCTTGGCAACATAAATTTTGGACTCAATTGTGGTTGTACGTTAAGAACTCTCTGTATAGTAGAAGCTAAGTGAAAAGATGGGTTGTGATCATTGGTCATAGAAAAATAAGCCAAAGTGTTTGAGCTCTATTTTCCTCTGGTTTATAACCAGATTGAAACAAGGCAAAATTATTTGCCAGCTCAATTATGCCCATTCTTTTTTCCAGGCCTCCAGTACAGAGGACAAAGGTACTATCTTATTAATGATTCATTTTTCAGGAATAAAAGATGGATTGACTGGATAGCCAAGCAGTAATGGTGTCATCCGCACTCTGAATCTCTTCATAATTGAAGTCGGCCTTCTCCTCTGCATCAACATTAAAGGAAATTTCAAATGGATTCTCAGAGCCAGCCCTAGTTAACAAATTGATCAATGATTGAGAGGGTGCAAGGTGAGGGGAGGAGGAAGATATTGGTCAGATTTTTTTTTTTAAGGACATGAACTAGGAGGTGGTTCAATAGCGAATCACAGGACAAAAATCACAGTTCAATATTACATG
Source organism: Crotalus tigris (assembly GCF_016545835.1). Taxonomy (NCBI): domain Eukaryota; kingdom Metazoa; phylum Chordata; class Lepidosauria; order Squamata; family Viperidae; genus Crotalus; species Crotalus tigris. Next base: position 1,474,653 of record NW_024096618.1, on the reverse strand, counting down.
GAAAAAAAAGCTGAAACCCTGTCAAATCTAAGAGGATTGTTATTCATCCATGACAAATGTAAGGTCCTATCTCTGATGGGAAAAATGAAACACATGGGCAGAGGACAGGGAAAGCCTGGCACAGCAGCACAGCTTGTGACAAGGATCTAGGGCAGAGGTCCTCAAATTTTTGGGCACCAGGGACCAGTACCATGGAGAAAAGTTTTTCTGTGAACCGGAGAGTGCCCGGTACTGGTCCACAGAGCAGGGGTTGGGCACCCCTGATCTAGGGGACCAAACAGACAACTGGCTGGACATAAGCAAATGCTGGGATGCAACACCCAGACAAGCCAATGGAGGTTTGGACTCCTAAAAAGGAATCAATGTGCCCAACGCATAGAAGAAAACCATTCCATTATATCCTGCAATGACAAGGCTGCACTTGAGGTTCTGGACACTGTTTTTTTTTAAAAGGAGGAGGGAGAAATGGGAGAGAGTTCAGAGAAGACCTCCTGGACTGGGGAGGGGTCTGGAAAACATTAACCCTGAGAAATGATTAAAGGAGCTAAGCTATAAATATTGCAAGGCTTTCACATAGAGTATGATCTTTTTTTAATCAAAGCTAGGGCAGAGTTCTTTCCAGTTCACACACTATATAATTATATGTCTCATGATCCGTTCAACCATTATTTGACCACAAAGGCATTTTCTGAGTTCAGAATCTGCATCACTGACAGAGACCTTTTGAGCACATCTTCTTGGTCTCCAGCAGGCAGGCAAGTTGGTTCATAAACAATTGATGCAATTCTGCCTCTTTGCTCTCTTCAGGTTTGCTCACCAGAAGACATTTTTCTGGGACCTGCGGGGCACCTTCTACCTGGCCAGCCATGCTGATCCTGACCTGCTCTTCCAAGTTGCAGCTGCTGGAGAGTGTATTACGAAAGGGCCTCCCTGAAACGCTGCTGGTAATCACCTATTTAGTTGCTCCTCTTCTCTCAATGTGAATATACAGTAAGAGCCGATTGTTTCCCTGTTTACTGTGAATTTGGAAAAAACCGCATCTGTTAAATTTCTAAATTTGATACCAGCCATGCAGTTATTTCACGTTCAAGTCTACTTTTCCTTTAGTCACATTTGCAAATGCAAAGCCAATAATGTCCAAAATATAAGTGCACCAGCAACAGCAGAAGCAGGAGAATCTCTCTTTGCTAATTTTTCCCGTTACAGAAAATCCAAAAACCACTTGGCCTTTCAGTAAGACAGTGAATTCCTACAACTCGCCCATCTTAGCATTTGGCCCTCAAAAGGCTTTGGGTGGCTTCTGATTCAGCCAATCAGAGACAGCTCACTTCTGTACCCAGATCCACTCCTATCCAAACCTTTTCATGCATTACATAAGAGAAAAAGCAGAATATCTCCTGGACTAGATCTTCCTGTCCCTCTTTTTAATTTAAGGTCTGTGGGGCAGTGATGCACATCAACCGTGGAAACCCAGCTCAGCACGAAGTCGTGGTGGACTCTTGGCCAGAATTTAAAGTTGTTCTTACCCGACCACAGAAGGAGGTAAGAAATTACAACACAATGGGGTTTTCCCACAGCGTCCTATCAAAAAATTGGAGGAAAAAAAAAAGAAACATAGATATCTCTAGGGCACAAAAACCATTTAGGAGGTGCTGTAGCACTTTTCCTTTTCCTTGTTTTTTTTATATCCCTCTTTCAAGTTAGCCTGACCTCACCAACTCCTCTGCATGATCTCTGCCATCTGCTCTATCCCCAGTGCCCTGAGTGTCTCTGTGCCACTTCCTGCAGGTGGTGAAGGACAACAGGGATTATTATGCCAACCTCCATGCTGCTTTCTATCGGGAGGAAGATGCCTGTAGGAGGCTCCTGGAAAACAAAGATGCCGTAGATTGGGACAAAGCCTTCCAGCTGCAAGGCAAGGCCTGGGCTCTGGCAATTTCTTCTCCATCCTTAGGAGATTGTGAAAAGTGTTAAAAACCTGGTTGTTCCCCCAACTGTAACCAAAGACAGGAAATTCAGTGCTTTTTTTGTTAAAAAAAAAAAGGTGCCACATGAAGTATTAATTCACGTGAAGTATTAATACCACTCTACAATGCCTTGGTAAGGCCACATTTGGAATATTGCATCCAGTTTTGGTCACCACGATGTAAAAAAGATGTTGAGACTCTAGAAAGAGTACAGAGAAGAGCAACAAAGATGATTAGGGGACTGGAGGCTAAAACATATAAGGAACGGTTGCTAGAATTGGGTATGTCTAGTTTAACGAAGAGAAGGACAAGGGGGGACATGATAGCAGTATTCCAATATCTCAGGGGCTGCCATAAAGAAGAGGGAATTAAGCTATTTTCCAAAGCACCTGAAGGCAGGACAAGAAGCAACGGGTGGAAACTAATCAAGGAGAGAAGCAACCTAGAACTAAGGAGAAACTTCCTGACAGTGAGAACAATTAATCAGTGGAACAACCTGCCTCCAGAAGCAGTAAATGCTCCAACACTGGAAGTTTTTAAGAAGAGACTGGACAGCCATTTGTCCGAAATGGTGTAGGGTTTCCTGCTTGAGCAGGAGGTTGGACTAGATGACCTCCAAGGTCCCTTCCAACTTTATTACTATTATTATTATTAACTCACACATGTCATACAACCCGCCTTCCATGCAAAAAAGGTGCCGGAACTCCGTACTGGGCATTCTATGACAAAAAAAACCCTGAAGAAATTTATAGCCTTATGCCACACCCCATTCCAGCCACCACCAACATTTCTTTGTGTCTGGGGAAATGTCTCTGTGCCACCCAGTTGCAGAGAATTAGGAGCAGAGAAAAGATAATATTACACTCTGAACCTCAGGCTGTTTTCCTGTCATATTTCTATTCTATGCAGGTCTTCAGGATGGTCTTTATCATGCTGTGAAAGTCATGGCAGAGGCTAGACGTGTCCACATGGAGCCCTATTTCTACCAGGCAACACTGCACCCAGACGCAGCCTCGTTTTGTCAGAACCAGTGAGTGATCGTGCTCTTTCTGAGGGAACTGTTTGGAAATCTGTTAAATGGATTCGATTCCATTCAATTACTTGGAATTCAATAATGAAACCAAGGACTTCTGGCAGCTTTAAATTATAACTAATCATATCCTCTGTAGAAAACTAGGAGTATGTTTTATTTTGTTTGTTTGTTTGTTTTCAATTTCTATGGCAGCCCATCTCAGTCAATGACTCTGAGTGGCTTATGGTTTACAAAATATATTACAATTAAAAATGTAAAAACATTTTAAAACAGTAAAAAGAGTAAAAACAGTTACGAACATTAAAAAACATCCAAGTCAAGACAACCAAGAGCAAGATGTTGTTTCTGCTATATGTAAAAGAGAGATAGATTTACATATACGGCCCCAGTGGTTATAGTGCGGAATTTATTATTTTTTGCCAAATTGGAAGACGTGGAAAGGACAATATTATTAGACTTGGAAAAATTCACTGAATACAACTGCTCCATTGGGTTCTCCAAAAGCATAAATTATGATTTAAACCAAAAAACAGGATCCCCAATAGATGGCTGCACTTTCAGGAAACTGTTACGGGGATATTTCAGAATAAGTGAGATTCTCTTGAAATATCCAATTAGACTTTTAGTCTTCCTGGGAATGAGCAAAGATTTTTTTCCATTATGGTGGGATGTTCTCCTTTTGCTCCACCTTCACGACTACCTTCTCTTTCCTTTCAGGCTCAGAAGTGAGCCCCTCCACCTGGGGACCCTCAGCCCATCTCATGCAGCCCTGCTCAATGACACCTGGGCTTTTGCAAGCAACGATTGGAGCCTGCGCTATCTCAGAAGCCTGACCGAGAACTTCCCAAATGCTTGTCTCTTAGATGAGGAAAGCCAGCCAGTTGCCTGGTGCCTAAGTGATGCCATTGGGAGTATGACACATGCCTATACCCTTCCCAAATATCGGGAAAAGGGTCATATGAAAACAGTATTTCAGGCACTAGCCAGAAAGTTGCATGCTAAGGACTTTGTCGCATATGGGGGAGTTCTGCCAGAGAACAAGGCCTCCAAGAAATTTTTATTTAGTCAGGGCTTTGAGCTCTTGCCTTTGATAAAACACGTTCTTTTATTCACTCCAAATCACATGAAATAGCCTAGTGCATTTTTCCTCCTTGAATCAGTAGCACCACTGCTGGCTTCATTAGACTAAGAGGTTGGGAGTAAATTTGAACCTTAGATTTAAGGGACTGCCTCTTTGTATATATTCAAGATTAAATCTGAAAAGAATCACAAGAACCAAGAACGGATCTCAGTGAATGTGCATTCTAAAACAGAACTCTTGGAAACAGTGATGGCGAACCTTTTGAGCTCAGTATGTCAAACATTTGGAAAGTGCCTAACTTGATTCTGCTGGTGTGTCACCTTCCCACCAACAAAAGAGGAACAATTCTGTATTCCCTCCTCCATCTAGGCCACCCTGAACGGCAGCACTCAATGGCAGCCAATGCTGGCTGGAAGTAGAGCCTGAACCTCAGCCTCAACCCTATCACCATTGCTGCCAGTGAAAATGGTCACCTTGCACCATTCCCCAAAGTATTTCAAGCCTTAGAGAACGGTGTGCTTGCCCCAGTGACCCAGGACTTACCTGGGCCTGCCATATTCCGTTTACCTTCAGATGCTGCTCTCTTTCTTTTGACAGGCCCATGCAGCTAACCTGAGGCCTTTGTTCTTGAAGAGGCTTCAGAGAATAAACCTCTGTGGCTTCTGCCACCTCTGAAAACAATGCAAAACTACTGTCATGGCTGAAGCACAGCTCGCAGTGCAAACCTCGCTCACAGCCAGATAGGAAGCAACAGAGGGAGTGAATGATTGGAATGTAAGGGAGGTATTGGGATGGGACCAAAGGAATGCAAGAGAGCCAACTGGAAGCTTCCAGCTATGCCAACACCTCAAATTGAATCAGCTGGGAAAGCCAAGTCCATTATCCAAACAAAATGAACATAATAGATTGGAGGAAATAAAGTGACTGTGGGACAACGGGGGGGGGGGGAAGAGGATGTTTAATTATGCTGTTTGCACGGGAACCTGCTAGAAATTAGCATTGCTACTTCTGTATCCATGACAGCTCAGTAAATTGTACTCTTGGAAAATGAAACTGGTCCAGGAGTCTTTATTTGGTGAATGAACTCTGTAGGATGGTTGACAAGTACGCCCCATTCTCATTAAATGTTTGTAGGCCTCACAAAAGCATACCCTGTTCTCATGAGGCGTCCACGGCTTCCAAAAATCATACAAGAATGGGACATGCTTTCAAGAATAGTAGTCAGGTATTGGTGAATGAACGTCTCCCAAAATGGTATGTCGTAGGTTTGCCATCACTGCTTTAAATAATACATTTCCCATAGCTTCCTCTAAGCATACATTTTACTGTATCAGTCTCTAGCACTTTGGCACTGAATCTTTTTTATATGCGGGAGCATACCCCATCACTACTCTGAGTCTTCCATCCTACAATCATCTTCACTTCTGCCTGCTTCAAAGACAGAGAATAAAATAGGTCAGTGAATCTCTAAAGCCATTATTGCTCCCACCAGCTTCTGAAAGTGCAACTATCAGTGTTGACCGTAATCTACACATTTACTAGGATATTGTCTCATATTAAAGATTTTGTTATCATGTCTCATGTCATGGTGCAAGATGCAATTATTGTATCTACAGACTGGTTAACAGCAAGTTTTATTCCCATTAATAAATTCAACTAATTGTCTGGAATTTTGCATAAATTTACCCATGACTTTAAAATTACTCCGGCTGAATGAACATGCAGGAATACTTGAATTCCAGCATTCAGATACAAATTATTGTGAGGGCAAAACATAACAAAAATGGTATAACAATTTTACTATATTGAAAAATTATCATTAAAATATTAAATATTAAAATATTTTTTAAAATCTCCTTAATAACAAAAGAATAATGTTCCTAGAATCACTATGATCTCATTTTGTGAAACTCCTGAATTTTTCATCATTATTTGAAAAGATCGCTGCCTTATAGGTTTTTAAATTGAAATGTTTCATTTGCCTTTTCAAGTGCTTAAAAAAAGTTGAGTTAGTAGTGAGTAAACATTGTTATTGGTAATTTTATTGCAGGGAAGCAACATCATATTCTAATTTAATTATTTATTTCACTTGCACAGAATTCTAGTATCTAGACATTCCCAAAAGTCTTCCAAAAATGGTTGGTAGGAGAAATCTATGTGGTGATACAATTTTGCATCACAACAACTTGTCTCTTAGATGAAGCTAGCAATTCCTGCAGATATCTAGCTTAGTCCTTAGATGCAACAAAACCTCTCAGATTTTATGCCCGACTAACTTCGGAAGGAAAAGGGAAAAATGCAACACTGATAAAATGACAAAAAACTGACAGAGATACCTAGTTTGTGCATAGAAATTTCAGTCTCCCAAATACCCAATCTCTGTCAAGGTAATCTACCCTATTCTGCATATATTTTCAATGTTGAAAAAAAAAAGATACATCTGATCAAAGCGGCAGTATAGCATGCGAATCAGCTAAAACACAAGCACAAGTCTGTTCAGAAGTTCTGGTTCTAAGATGTCAGCACATCTTGTTTGGAATGTTATATACATATATGGATCAGTGGGAGATCCATCAGTGAGAGAGGATTTATGATTTGTATAGTCTTAAAAGATTTTTTTGATAAAGATGATGTATAATTTTATACCTTTTTGATACAGATCACCAGAAAAATTGGCTAATTTGTATAAACGTTCTTCAAACATAGGTTGGAAATGTAAATGAGATATTTTATCATGTTTGGTGGTCATGTAAAAAACCCAGAAAATTTTAGACTCAATTACACACAGAAGATTTAAAAAACTCATCTACAATTAAAATCAAAGAATTTTCTTTTGAAATTGATGGATAAGCAGCTAGAAAAAAAATTATGGAACCTTGTTTTTATATACGACTGCAGCAAGACTATTATAAGCACAAAGATGAAAAGTTTTAACTTTACCCACAATGGAGGAATGGATGATGAAGCTGATGGAATTTGCTGAGATGGCCAAATTGACTGCATTAACTAGAGAAACAGCATTAATTGGAAGCTTTCTTTCTTTCTTTCTTTCTTTCTTTCTTTCTTTCTTTCTTTCTTTCTTTCTTTCTTTTTCTTCCTTCCTTCCTCCTTTCCTTTCCTTTTCTTTCCTTCTTTTATTTTTCCCTTTCCTGCACTTTTAGCTTTCTCTTTAATTTTTTTATTTTTTTCTTATTTTATATAAACTTGTATTGGTTGATATTTTCTTAATATCCTGTTTGTCTATCTCTATTTCTATCTCTATCTCTCTCACTATCTTGCTATCTATCTGTCTGTCTGTCTGTCTGTCTGTCTATCTATCTATCTATCTACTATTCTCTCTCTCTCTCTCTCTCTCTCTCTCTCTCTCTCTCTCTCTCTCTCTCTCTCTCTCTCTCTCTCTCTCTCTCTCAATCTAACCTTGCCAAATCTAACAAGATGGTTATTCATCTGGGACAAATGTAAGGTCCTATCTCTAGTGGGAAAAATGAAACACACGGACAGAGGATTGGGAAAGTTTGGCATGACAGCAGAGATCATGAAAAAGATCTAGGAGGCCAAGCAGGTAATGGGATAGATAAGAGCAAACACTGGGATGCAGCACCCAGAAAGCCAGTAGAGGACTGGGCTGCCTAAAAGGGAACCAATGTATCCAGCATATAGGAGAAAAGAGTCCTGTTATATCCTACACAGACTAGGGTGCCCTTGAAGGTCCGTGACAGATTCAGGGCATTGCTTTTTAAAAGAAGGAGGAGAACCAGGGTCAGAGGAGAACTCCTAGGCTGGGGAGGGATCTGGAAACCATTTCCTATGAAGAATGATTAAAGGAGCTAAGCTATAAATATCTTCAAGGATATCACATACTCTGACTGAAGGTTGGGCAGGGTGCGTTCCAGCTCACATACTGTCTAACTCGGGATTTGTTCAGTCCATATTTGATCAAGAAGACTTTTTTTCCCCCTGAAAGTTCACAGTCTGCATCACCCTTTCAGCACATTTGCTAAGTCTCCAGCAAGCAGGCAAGTTGGTTCATAAACAATTGATGCAATTCTGCCTCTTTGCTCCCTTCAGATTTGCTCACCAAAGGACATTTTACCGGGACCTACCTGACCAGCCATGCTGATCCTGACCTGCTCTTCCAAGCTGCAGCTGCTGGAGAGTGTGTTGCGAAAGGGCCTCCCCGAAACGCTGCTGGTAATCACCTATTTAGTACTCTCTTCTCTCAAAGTGAATATACAGTAAGAGCTGATTGTTTCCCCATTTACTGTGAATTTGGAAAAAAAAACTGCATGTTTTTTTCTAAATGCGTAATAACATCTGATACCAGCCATGCAGTTATTTCACGTTCAAGTCTACTTTTCCTTTAGTCACATCTGCAAATGCAAAGCCAATAATGTCCAAAATATAAGTGCACCTGCAACAGCAGAAGCAAGAGAATCTCTCTTTGCTGATTTCTCCTGCTACGGAAAATCTTTGCTATGACAGGAACGGCAGAATCTCTTCCAGACTGGATCTTCCCGGTCCTCTTTTTAATTTAAGGTCTGTGGGGCAGTGATGCACATCAACCGTGGAAACCCAGCTCAGCACGAAGTCGTGGTGGACTCTTGGCCAGAATTTAAAGTTGTTCTTACCCGACCACGGAAAGAGGTAAGAAATTACAACACAACGGGTTTTTCCCACAGCGTCCTATCAAAAAATTGGAGGGGAAAAAAAAAAGAAACATAGATATCTCTAGGGCACAAAAACCATTTAGGAGGTGCTGTAGCACTTTTCCTTTTCCTTGTTTTTTTTATATCCCTCTTTCAAGTTAACCTGACCTCACCAACTCCTCTGCATGATCTCTGCCATCTGCTCTATCCCCAGTGCCCTGAGTGTCTCTGTGCCACTTCCTGCAGGTGGTGAAGGACAACAGGGATTATTATGCCAACCTCCATGCTGCTTTCTACCGGGAGGAAGATGCCTGTAGGAGGCTCCTAGAAAACAAAGATGCTGTAGATTGGGACAAAGCTTTCCAGCTACAAGGCAAGGCCTGGGCTCTGGCAATTTCTTCTCCACCTTCAGAGATTTTGGAAAGTGCTAAAAGCCTGGCTGTTCTCCCAACTCTCAGGATAACATAGTTGTGGAACTCCGTTTAGTTTAGCTTAGTTTTGTTTAGTTTAAGACAGAGTGCTTGTTTTTCTGGTCAGCTATCCTGTTTTTTTTATTTATTTGCAAGCCACCCAGAGTTATTTAGGAATTGGGCAGTCCCAAAATTGGATTAAATAAATATCTACAAATCTCTCTATTTCTCTCTCACTGTTTCTCTCTGTCTTTCTCTCTCTGTGTGTCTCTCTCTCTCGCTCTCTCTCTCGCTCTCTCTCTCTCTCTGTGTATGTGTTTATACATACATTCATGCATACACACACGTAGAGAAACATTCACAGTATGAAAAATTAAACATATGGCTTAGAAAATAGTCTCAGTTATCATTTAAAATAATTATAAATTGAGTAACTTTGCAATTAATGTTTTCAACAGGAGAATCACAGAAGGGAAAAACTTCTTTATATTTTGCTTTACATGCTATGGAACCTTGGAGCTATCCACCAGAATTATGGGATCCACTGAGTTTAATGGTGTCAATGCAAGCAGATGAACAGATTAAATCATTAAGAAATTTGTCTTAATTTTTGCAAAAATCAATATAAATGCATTTTACCTCTATAATTGAAGTGAAATTACCAGTCAAAGCATCAGTCACATTGCCTTATGAGAGATACAAACCCTATTCTCAATGTTCTTTAGACCAATGTCTTTTTTAATAGCTAACTACATAACATAGAAGAAAATCAAATGATGCATAGAATTAATAATCCTGAATATGTCACCTTCCTTTTGGCCTGATACATAAAATCTACAGAGGAACCAGTAGAACTGCTATTTGGCCTTTAAACTCAGAAGTTCTGCATCATGCAAAATCCTTGTGCTCTTTTATTTTATAATTCCAGATAATTCAATCTAGAGTTTGCCATGATAGAAGACATTTGTCCTAGTGGGCCATTCCTTGCTACATATTATGAAGAACGGTTACAGGAACTGGGCATGGCTAGTCTAATGAAGAGAAAGACCAGGGGAGACATGAAAGCAGTGTTCCAATATTTGAGGGGCTGTCACAGAGAGGAGGGGGTCAACCCATTTTCCAAAGCACCTGAAGGCCAGACAAGGAATAACGAATGGAAACTGACCAAGGAGAAATTCAACCTGGAAATAAGAAGAAATTTTCTGACACTGAGAACAATCAACCAGTGGAGCAGACTGCCTCAGATGTTATTGGTGCTTCATCACTGGACGCTTTCAAGAAGAGACAGGACTGCCACTTGTCAGAAATGGAGTAGTGTCTCCTGCTTAGACAGGGGGTTGGACTAGATGACCTACAGGGTTCCTTCCAACTCTGATTCTATTCTATTCTATTCTATTCAGCCCCACCATTTTCCTCTGACTGGGAAATGTCTCTGTGCCACCCAGTTTTAGAGATTAGGAGGAGAGAGAAGTTAACATTTCATTCTGACTCTCAGGCTGTTTTCCTATGATATTTCTATTCTATGCAGGTCTTCAGGATGGTCTCTATCATGCTGTGAAAGTCATGGCAGAGGCTAGACCTGTCCACATGGAGCCCTATTTCTACCAGGCAGCACTGCACCCAGATGCAGCCACGTTATGTCAGAACGAGTGAGTGATCGTGCTCTCTTTCTGAGGGACAGTTTCGGGGATCTGTTAAATGGATTTGATTCCATGCAATGTTCTGCAATTCAGTAATGAAACCAAGGACCTCTGGTATTTCCATAACTAATTCCTATCTGCTGTAGTAAGCTAGGAATATGTTGTTTGTCCTATTTGTAAAAAAGAGACAGGTTTACAAATAAGCTCCCTGTTTTGCTGCCAACTTGGAAGATGTGGAATGGACAACAGTTAACAGAGAGTTGGAAGAATTCCCTAAATGTAACTGCTCAATTGGCTTCTCCAAAAGAAAATGGCTTTGGAAATATTAATGATATTTAAAGTAAAACAAAACACAAAAGGATCCTAAAATTGATTATTGCATTTCAAGAGACTGTTAAGGGGATATTTCAGAGTAACTGGGGTTTTCATTCTTCCGCTACTGAGTAACTCTGAGACCATGATTCTCCTTGAAATATCCTATCAGTGTTTTAGCTTTGGGTGTGAGCAAAGCTTTTTTCCAACATGGTGGGATGCCCTCCTTTTGTTCTGTCTTCACTGCCACCTGCTCTTTCCTTTCAGGTTGAAAAGTGACCCCTTCCACTTGGGAATGCTCAACCCATCCCATGCAGCCCAACTCAATGACACCTATGAATTTGGAGGCAACGATCAGAGCCTGCGCTACCTAAGGAGTCTGGTTGAGAACTTCCCAAATGCTTGTCTCCTAGATCAGAAAGGGCAGCTGGTTGCCTGGAGCCTAAGTGATGCTCTTGGATGCCTGACACACGGCTATATTCTTCCTGAGTACCGGGGAAAGAGACATATGAAAACAGTGGTGCAGGCAGTAGCCAGAAAGTTGCACACTAAAGATTTTGCCTTGTACGCTAGAGTTCGGCCAGAGAATGAGATCTCCAAGAAACATTTAAGGGGCCAAGGCTTTCATCTCTTGCCTTGGACAAAGTATATTCTTTTTTTCATTCCAAATCACATGAAATAGCAGAGGCAGCATTCAGGCTTCATTAGATGGTGAGGTTGGAAGTAACATTCACACAGAGATGTAAGGGACTGTGTCTGGATATATTCAAGTTTAAGTCAAAAAAGGATCACAAAAACCAGAAATAGCTATGAAGGAATAACTGTACATTCTAAAATAAAATTCTTGCAGCCTTTAAATGGTGCATAGCCCATAGATATCCCTTGACATTCATTTTACACCTTATCTGGATCCAGTATTTTGGCCCTAAATCGCTTTTTATTTCAAAAGAGCTCTTCCACCCTACCACTGCTTGGAGCCCCCCCCCCGTCCTGTGATCATATTCACCTCTGCCAATTTCAAAGGGCTGAGGATAGACCAATGATTCCCTGCAACAATTACTGCTCCGACAACTAACCGGTAGGATAGTGTAAAGTATGTCTTTCACTCGGTTCCATATGCCAAGCGCCATCTTTTAGGATTCTGCCACTCTTAGAGGAAGAAAGATGATTGCTAGTGAGGGCCACTGTGAGAGACAGTTTGGTCTATTGGTTAAGGCAGCAGGCTAGAAAGTGGGAGATTGTGAGTTCAAGTTCCATCTTAGCCATGAAAGCCAGCTGGGTGACTTTGGGGCAGTCACTGTCTCTCAGGTTAATCCATCTCACAGGGTTGTTATTGTGCGGAAAATAGGAAGAGAAAGGTGTGTTGGATAAATACACCACCTTAAGTTATTTGTAAAAATAATAAAGGCGGGATACAAATAAATAAATATTCTGCTGTCCTTCCCAATGTCTAGGAATCATATATAAAAATGTCTACATATTTGGGGTTTCTTCTGCTTTATGACTAGTTTATTAAAAACAAATCCAGGTATAAGTTTTTGTCAACTGGGGAATTTCTCTGAAAGCTTCATAACACTGGACTAATCAAGCGTAAGTTGGGACAATAATACTTGGTTTTTGCTAGTTATCATAAGGAAACATCTGGGAAGTAGTATGCCTCTCTGAATTTTTATTTCAGTGCTTCTGTTGGAACCAGTGTATTGCACACCACCTCAGAATTTCTGTCTATTCTGTGAGTGGATGTTGTTGGATGTTGTCTCTTCAAACTGGTTAACGATAAGCTTCAGTCTTACACAAACACAAAATATTGTATGGTACCAACCAAGAATTTCCTTATCATTTAGAAGTCAAACATGTTGATGACTTGCATGTACTTCTGGAGACTGAATAAAGCATTACAAAACAAGAGCAATTTACCACAGTTATTTACAATACCTGCTATAGTCCATGTTAGCTTGTCAACCTGAAGCAGCAATAGATTAGCATAAGCTGCTAGATACCATAAGAAGAGGTCTCCTATACCCGTGAAAGAAGTTAGGAAGAATAAAATAGCTATTGATACTGTGTTCCTCCTCTTGCAAAATTTACTTTCTCCAGACAAATAGCAATAGAAGCTGAACATCTATTGATAAAGGAAAAATAGAAACGCTAACCCCAGATACATTTGAACTCCATGAGCTGTTGCCTCTCAGCTTTATTCCAGAGTCACATAGTTAAAAAATAATCCTCAGCTCTAATGTATTACTTGCAAGGCCAGTTCCAGCAGGCCATCAGTATGTAGAGAAAAGTCAAGAGTTATGATAGATGCAATGGTTGACTCCAGAAACAGGAAAAGTAAATAAAGTTGTAGTTGGATCTATAGACAAACTTTTATCTGTGAACTTTTCAATTTATTTATTAGACTTATTTGCCATCATCTCACCTCAAGGCATCTCTGGGCAGCTTGGAAACATTAAAAGCCATAAAGCATTGCAACAATAAATATAATAACATGTCAAGGTATTGATTTAACAGCTAACCAGCTTATGAAATGTAAGATTTAAGATGTAATGATGGGAATGACTCAGCAAGGTCTGTATCATTTTAAGAGCCTTTGTATAAAGGGAAGGCTCTGCTGATGTGTTCTCTCTCTTCCATTTCCTGCTGTAACTGTGGTTTGTTGGATCCTGCTGTATTAGCACCTGTATGTATATTGTTCCTGGTGTATGATATTTAGATAGTGTAAGATAAACCACCATTTAATATAGACCACTGTTTACTGTGTTTACTCCTGGGTTACCTTGCACAATAAGATTGTGCACGCTCTAACATAACAGTAATAAATTAAATTTGAAATGGTGGGGAGGAAGATAGCAAGAAGTATTTTAGTTTTCATTATTTGGGAATGCAGGCAGTTAATAGTTCATTAGTATTTTTTCTCTACAGTCAATTGTCAGTGTACCAAATTAATAAAATTCCTTCAATACACGACAAAGCAAACAACTTTTGGAAGGGGCAGACAAAAGGCATCTGTTTGCTACATTCACCATCTTCAATCACAATCACATCATACACTATGAAAACCAGGCAAATCCACTTTTAGTATCTCAGAATGAGGTGCAGTACCGAAATATTATTTCGGAAAGTGGTACTCTTGCTGCCATCTAGTGATGGAGCACAAAAGATAATCAGTTTTTATGCTTCTGCCCATTTATGTACACTGATTTGATTTCCAGTCAAGAACTCCTAAACAGTCTTCCTTGGATTTTTTTTTTTTCTGGAGATGGCAAAGTTTGTAAATCCTACATGGCATTACTAACTAGCATCTAATCAACAAAACCATATAAAAAATTCACATAATTCCATTCAAACCATACAAGAATCTCACACAATTTCAACATCTGTTTATATTGGTCAGATACCTCTTCAATTCTTTTAGATAGGATTACCAAATCTGGGCTATTAGAATCCAGAGAGCAAAGACATATAGAAAATAACTTTGTGGCATTATCTAATGATTGTCAGAATTGCTGTAACCTAGCTGTTAGCCTTAACTACGGACACTAGAAGGAATGACTTACTATTGGACTAAAGGCAGCAAAACAACTGCAAATTGCTACTGAATGCACATTAACCTGCCTTTTCGGCCAGGTAAGGGGTTGCCCACAATACTAGGGATGGGATTCAGTTTAAGTGCCTGCTGCTTTATTAATATATAACCACAAGCATAAACATATTAACTGAGGCAGTACTGGTAAATAAATACACCTGTTGCTGAGTAATCAATTTACTGTTGTGTTTGAAGAAAGGCTGGAGGAGGACCTCTCTTAGAATTACACACTTAGATCTAACATGCTCAGTAGCTCTGCTGAATGCACCACGGCTTTAGATGACGCAAGATTTCTAAATCAGCCCCTTGCCCCTTCACAGATTTGGCTGGAAAGCCGAACTAAGAACTGGTGCCCTTCTCCAACAGGGAGAGGAATGAAAATTCTTTGTCCTGGCCAGGAAGGAATAGGGAAGAAGCTGGTGGATATGGAAGATGATAGCACTGGCACATCTACCAAATATTACAATTTTCCCAAGACTACCACACATTTTTGGATTATAGTCCCACAAGAGAACACTGCCCTCAAAACAACTGAAAACAATAATTGTGCTGTATTCGAAGAGCTCCATCTTGTTTTTGCTTTTACTTTGCTTGGTTGTCTCCTCTACAGGGCTTCTTCTGAGTAATGCTTGGTTCGTGGTTGCAATTTGGCCAGGAGTCTGCTCCTTCTTGCAGCCAATTAAGGACAAAGACAAGTTGCTCATGGTTAATTGCAGTTTATGGCCCAATAACTTCTTTGCCTCTTGGACTTTGCAGCCCAGATTTATTGCTGGAACAATTTTGAGTGATTATTTTAAAAAAAAAAAATTATTCACTTATACGCAGATTTAGATCTTTGGTAAAAACGTGCATGCAACACAGGATGCAACTTATAAACATGATTTTCCTGATCAGAGTTTGATTATATGATTATTAATTATATGGTTAAGATTATGGGAAAAATGTTGCTCTTGTAAAGCTGCTTCTGCTTGTATTATTCTGCTTAAGAATGCAACAAAGTGTAGGACCGCATTGTGCAAATAGCAATTCAAAGAGTTTCAAATATGGTTTTTTACTGGCCAGTAAAAAGACCAGCAAGGACCTAGTGCTGTGTTTTTTGTGGGGAAAGTTGTATTATTTAATTCTTTTTAAAGAGGCTGCAATAATGGATGTGCATACTGAGCATAAGCCACACTGACTGCTTCAGTTGAGACTGTCAAGTCAGCAACATGCTTCTTCAATTGCTGCCCAGGCTAAGTTAGGTCAATGCAACTGATGCCTTGCTTTTTTTGGAGTGTTGTGATTGTAATGATTTTGACTGCATCAAAATTGTAATGTGACTTTGAAGCCTTTCATGGAAATGGAGTGCAAATCATTCTTTACCTCTTTTATAAATAAAATGAGCTGAACAAAAATCATCATGTAAATTTCTGATTTGGTTTGGGCGTATATAAGACTGCCTCTCTAGGGCAGTCTTCCCAAACTGCTGCAACAACCATATTATGGACTTCCAACTCCCAGAATGCTCAGCAAAGGTTATGCTGGCAGGGGAATTCTGAGAGTTGAAATTCACATAGTTAGAAATTGGCAGATAAGAAAACTTTTGGTTTGTTAAATAGTAAAGGTGTCCAGAAAGTACGGAGTGGAGGGTCATGTTTGCTTGGTGAGGCACATTAAAATAATCTATTTTTGATTGTGATTTGGTGACAAGTATGTGTGAGGGTTAATAAAGTTCTGCACTGCAAGAGATTTCAATAGTGCCACTTATTGTAGCAGAGTTCCTGGTCATCTAAAAATAATCTAAGTTTAAATTATATTTGAATTAAAATATGGACTAATCTGCTGTTTAGGCATAATCCCTGAATACCAGATGAGAATAAAATTCAGAACTCGTGTTTGTCCCCATAAGCTACAAACTCAAAAGGATACAATAAAAAAATAAAGATATCCTGGTTCACCTTGGTTCACCTTCATAATGAAAACAGATGGCAGCATCCCATCAAGGAAGAATTCTGTACTATTCCTAAAAAATACTTCTGAGTTACTCTTGATAGGAAAAAAGCTGTGAAATGCTAAGTAGCCAAGAAAAAGAGTAGCTGTGTGAGCAAAGAGCTTATTCCATCCACTAGGACAGGATTTACTTGGGAGGAAGGACCAGAGTAATAGGAAGTCATGGCAACGTCTCTAAAGATGGGAGAAACCTACCATTTCCAAACCCATTATGAAAGCAAAACCAAATTCTATAAGAACATAAAAGATGGAAATAAAAAGAAGTATGCAAGACCACAGAAGCTTTTGTGTAGGAATTCTGTCTTGGTTTGTTTGCTTTCTCTTAGTAGAGCAAATTGGCAAAATCATCCACTACCTTATTTAGCCTAGACCACCTCAGTGCTGACTATAATAATCCTTTATCCTTCTGCTCAAACGGCAGAAGCCATTTCTGGTCAGAGCCCTGGGCTGGCTGCAGACAGACCGAGTCCCAAACCACCAACCGAGGAAACTGGGAGGCCTCGGCATCTTTCCAGAGCCTTTGTTAAAGAGCAAGGCCCGCTACAGGAATGAAGGAACTGTTCAAATGATTATCCTATCAAAGCAGTAAGAGCTCTTTCTCATTCTGTGGTGATACCAATTGTTCTTTTCAGAGGACATATCCATGCCACAGGCTTCAAGGAGGAATTTGAAGCATGGTTACTCTCTGGGGAGGCCTGCCTTGGCATCTCACATGGCCTTTCCATCCTCTTGCCAAACAGCTGGAATAGGCTCGGCTGCCTCCAGCGACACAATGGCGTCCTTTGAAACAGAGACAATTTTATGGTCAACTTAAGCAAATGATCCATCTGGAGCCAGACTGTCCCACGGCTCTCAGCTTTCAAGCCAGTGAGTTCCTGGCCATAGGAAAGGAGGAGATGAGGAGGGAAATAAACACACAGTAGGGCGTTTGTATGTGTGTGTATTGTGAGACAATGCCTTGGACTAGCCATTGTTGAATTTATTTACATTTCTATTTGAACTTTTACAGTCAGCTACTTCCTTAAAGGCTGGTCTGGCTGGTTTGGGACCCTCAAGTCTTACGACAGAGTTGAATTAAAAGGGTACAGAGTTAAATGAGATACAGTACTGTAGATCATAGTAGAGCAGACACATAAGTACCCCATGTGCTGTATCTGCACAAATGCATAAAGATGGGGCTGAGTAGGGTGGACAAAGGTAAAACTCCAGAATTTGAAAACAGCTTATGACATTTTGCAGGCATTAACATAACAGGGCAGACATTTACTTTAGTGAATTAATTGTAATATATCCTCTAAGACTGTCATTGCTATGGCTGTCCAGTATGCTCTACTTAGAACATTTGAAGGCTGTATTTGTTAAGTATCAGCTGAGCAGCCATGTTTATAGTGTAGCTATATCTCCACTGCAAAATTTATGAGATAACATAAGATAGAAAAGAATTGGTGTTTTCTGCATCTCTAGGCTACTGTCTATTTGTCACTCAGATTTAACAGCCAAGATACAGTAGTCCTATATAATTGACACCAGACAAATAGCGAAAGATCTATACTTCTTAGGGTACTTTGAGGGAACTGCCCAAGCTCATTGAATGTGAAGAATCAGATTGTATCATAACATATACAGATAACTGCCCTAGTATGCAGACCCCCTGCATATCCTCATCCTCATCCTCCCTCTCAAATCTGAATTCCTAAGAATCTGCTGTATAATCTCTGATGGGCGTGTCTCATAGGCATTGTCTGGAGAAGTGGTTGTCCTTATGACAGTGGGATGGGCAGATGGCTGCTGTAAGAAATACAAGCTATCCTTTTCTTCCCCTCTGCCTGCCTGAGTGTTGCCCCTGTTCTTACCTGCCCCTGTTAATTAGGGCATTATTTTGTTGCTGAAGTCATGGAAGGTGCTGCCCAGAAATATGGCTGAAAGTTATATATTCTCTGCTTCCATCCCCCCAAGTTTTGAAATTTATTTATTTGTTGCAGTATATACCTCCTTGAAATAATCTCACCTGCATTGCCTGTCAATCAATTTGTATGCTGCCATAATATGAACAATGAAAAACTGATTATATTAGACATTATGTCATATAGGCAAATGTTGGGGTATTTTTGTAAACCTAAAACATTATTCTGGTTAAAATAGCTGTTATGATCCAGGATTTCAGGATCTAGAAATGTAATCTATAGCATATATAACACTTTGTTAAATTCTTCTGTATCCGATTTTCTTGCACTGTGCTTTTGTGAATTAAAGACACATGCCTGACTTGGAGGAACACAACTGCTAAATATCACTGAACACCATCATTATGGAAATTGTTTTGAAATTGTTTGCCAATAATAAACTACTCTATATACCATTCTTCAAGCAAAGAAAACAGATACATATACAGAAAGTCAATATATATAAGCTTCCACCAAACACTTGATCAGGTCACAGGGCAGTAATTGACATAAACTGTAGAAACCCCACTGGTCATAATGGGTCCTTGACTGGAGTACAACATGTTCCATTCTGTTCAACCCATTTTCAGACCATCCTGAAGTGTTTGCAGAAAAAAACCTCAGACAAAATCTGTAGTTGCCCACTCATCAATAATGTTAGTGAAAATGTTGTCAGTAGCAATGAAAAGATAGCTTAGCTTTATGATAGTGTCTTTATTGGTTTTGCTTTGATGCAGTTAGCTCCAGATGAAGGACTTTTCTAGCCAAGAAAAATGTCCCTGGCAAAGGAGAATAATAGCCTCCTTCGTGTGGCTATGGTTCATGTGGTCCCAACACCAACAGCATTGCAAGAAGTGGCATTGATTTCTCCAGAAAGAAAGAAACAAGGTCATACACTAGGAATCTCTTTTCAAATGATACTCAATTCATTATAGAGTATGTATCTATGTATGTATATGAGAAATATACTTCTATATATGTAGTGTTGTACAGCCTTCTTTTTTCCCTTTTCTTTCTTGTTCCATTTGCTATTTTTTCCTACAGTTTTATAAATAAAGCCTTAACTCTCCCATCCTCCCCCATCATTAAAAAAAAAAAATCTTCACAACTACCAAAACTAAGCTGCACAAATTAGGATGCCCATTAGGTGGTAGCAAAAAGATACAGAAGAATCTAACTCTTTACTATCACTTACTGACTGTCTTTATTTTGCAACCCAGATCTGGTGGATATAGTATAGTAGTAGTAGTAGTAGTAGTAGTAGTAGTAATAGTAGTAGTACTTATTGCTGTTGTTATTATCATGATTTGTTTGCTAGGCAGAATAAAAGAAAGGAAAGAAAAGAAAAAAAGAGACAAAATACGTATAAAACATTAAAAGTTTTAAAGGCAAGCATTACACATTAACCACAGAGCAAGTGGTCTTTGTTCCATCTTTTTTCTACCTTGATAATAAGGGCTAGCTTGTAAGTAGACAGTAAATACTGTATATGTCATCAACCCAAGAGAGGAGTGTGGCGACTTGAGTGGTTGGACAGGACGCGGTCTTGCTAACCAAGACCGCGTTCAAGACCAGAGATCAGCTATGGGGTGGGGTTGAGCTCTCATCCTTCCCTACAGCTCCTGCTGGGGACATGAAAGGAGCCTGCAACTGGGCAAGGGTGATGTCACTGGCTAATCCGTTCAACCTGGAAGCACCTCGATGCTTCTGACACAAGATTGAATATCTTGGTCTATAATGTCTTTCCATCTTTTCTGGTTCATCCATTCTCAATAAACTCATAGTTCTTTATCTATGTAATTAGTAAATGATCCAAAATCATTCACACCCCTAAACTGTATCTCTTCCCAAAACAATGCTAGGAAGCTTAAACAAAATTCAGATGGCTGTGGTGTAAGCATCTCTCATATAATGTATATAATTATCCTACCATCCAGCCACCCATTATTTCATGCTTCTAGCATCATGAAGTTCACTGCCAGCCTTTTTAACCGCTCAGTTACGTTCATCTTAAAATCATAAGAAACACACTTAATATGCTTTAAGATCGTCAAGCATTGATATGTTACTGTGGGATATTACAATTCTTTTTCCAAAATCCTTACAAATAAATGATACTGTTTATTCATCTATAAGAAAACTGTTGATTTAGGATTGTCCAAAATAAATATCAGTGTCAGTAGTCATTCTGGAGTTTTAGATGTTGCTAATATATCTACAAGAAATTGTGAAATCAAAAAGCTAAATATATTGCCTTTCTACAGTTTTAGACAATTCAAATGGTTTTTGCAAGAATTCAACTATTATAGTTTAAAATTTTAATAGGAAATAAGCTGTTCTAAAATATTAACATACTTATGAGACTATGAATTAAAAAAATGATTTACCTGCAATTTGTCTACTGCAGGCTTTCATAGTGTATTGCAGATAAGAATAAGAATCAAAATAGTACTTATTTCAGAGTATGTTGCAATTATTTCTCAGTACGTAAAGCTAGATATACTATAATAACCTGTAAGTCACCACACTGCTCAAAGATGGGATATAAATCTATTAAATAAATAAATACATGCATGCATACATACATATTGTCAGACCTGCCTCAGTCAGATCCCTTAGGAAAGAAAGACCATTGACTCCATTTGTGTGAAGTGATAGGTTCTTTTACTAAAAGTTGCTATAAAGTCAGGATAGAACTAAGTTTTCTGTGTGAAAAGTTACAAATTTTTCCCCTCATCCCAGCCCTCCCCTCATGACCAGTTCGTCTTAGTAGTAACTGTGAGAGGGACCTCGGAGTCCTAGTAGACAATCACTTAAATATGAGCCAGCAGTGTGCTGCAGCTGCCAAAAAGGCCAACACAGTGCTAGGCTCCATTAACAGAGGGATAGAATCAAGATCACGTGAAGTATTAATACCACTCTTCAATGCCTTGGTAAGGCCACACTTGGAATACTGCATCCAGTTTTGGTCACCACGATG
Source organism: Crotalus tigris (assembly GCF_016545835.1). Taxonomy (NCBI): domain Eukaryota; kingdom Metazoa; phylum Chordata; class Lepidosauria; order Squamata; family Viperidae; genus Crotalus; species Crotalus tigris. Next base: position 1,453,063 of record NW_024096618.1, on the reverse strand, counting down.
TAAAAAAGATGTTGAGACTCTAGAAAGAGTACAGAGAAGAGCAACAAAGATGATTAGGGGACTGGAGGCTAAAACATATAAGGAACGGTTGCTAGAATTGGGTATGTCTAGTTTAACGAAGAGAAGGACAAGGGGGGACATGATAGCAGTATTCCAATATCTCAGGGGCTGCCATAAAGAAGAGGGAATTAAGCTATTTTCCAAAGCACCTGAAGGCAGGACAAGAAGCAACGGGTGGAAACTAATCAAGGAGAGAAGCAACCTAGAACTAAGGAGAAACTTCCTGACAGTGAGAACAATTAATCAGTGGAACAGCTGCCTCCAGAAGCAGTAAATGCTCCAACACTGGAAGTTTTTAAGAAGAGACTGGACAGCCATTTGTCCGAAATGGTGTAGGGTTTCCTGCCCAAGCAGGGGGTTGGACTAGATGACCTCCAAGGTCCCTTCCAACTTTATATTATTATTATTATTATTATTATTATTATTATTATTATTATTATTATTAAATCATCGCACAGTCAGCCAGATGTTCAGACTGGATTTGGCATTTTGTCTACCTATCGAGTCCTTACCCAGGACCTGGGATAGGCAGATGTGGATGTTTGATGGTATTACAGATATCGTCGCAGGATGGAAGCAGTTCCTATAAGGCCGCCTTTTGCAATTGACTAATAGCAAATTTGTCAATGCCAATGGTGTTCAAGTGGTGCTCCAGTTGGGATTGCGCCCAAGGAGCCTATGACTATTGGTACTACCCTTGCTTGCTTTTGCCACAGTCTTTCTATTTCTATTTGTAGGTCTTTGTATTTTGTTATCTTCTCCAGTTCTTTCTCTTCTATTCTGCTGTCTCCAGGCACTGCCACGTCCACTATCCAGACTTATTATTATTATTTTTTTTATTATTATTATTATTATTATTACATAGGTGTTTTGAGAATCACTGAGATGTCTGGGGCAATCCACATTCCATTCTCAGGGCACGTGGCCTTGAGTACTGGCACAAACTGATTCCATGCCTCCCTGGTCTTCGTCAAGCTGCCATCCATCCCCCCTCCTTATTTCCCATCACATCTCCATACATGTTTATTGCCCATTTGTGCTCCCCCACCAAGGATGGCAGAACTGATACATATGTACATACCTTAAAGATATTTACATCTGTCCAAAATATATGTGTTTATATTGGTATGTGTGTTTATACACACATGCCCTTTGATGTGGTATTTATTTTTATAACATTTATCTTTCTCCTGAAAAGCATGAGTTCTAGTCCAGTTTTAGGCATGAAGCCTGTTGCATGTCCTTTGGCCAGTCGTTCTGTCTGTCTAAGAAGCAAGCAATAGCAAACCACTTCTGAAATCTTGCCAAGAGAACTGCAAGAACTTGTTAATGTAGTCACAAGGAGTACAGACTGCCTTGAAGGCACACATGCACACACACAGACACACACATGCACACAGATCTGGAATAAACCATTTGAAATATTTACAGCTATAATTATTTTTTTTCTTGGTTTAATATTCCAAGATGCTTGCAAGAATTCAAACACCAAATACATTAGCTTGTGTCATTGTTGTTCATACTTGGCAACTTTAAGATATGTAGACTTCAACTCCCAGAATTCCCCAGCCACCATGCTGGCTGAGGAATTCCTGGAGTTGAAATTAGCACATCTTAAAGTTGCCAAGTTTGAAAAACACTGGCTTATATGAAGTATATAAGACTTACTCCCATTTATTAACAATTCATGAAGTTATTGCACCACATCAATAAATGTGAGTGTAAAGCATTTGTAACATTGATAAAGATAGAGGCATATAAGAACAATCTGTTTTCCCATTCCTTTCAAGCTTAAATGGTCCCGCATTTATCCCCTAAGTCAGGCCAATGGGTTCGATACCAAACTGAATATAGGAGAGGCAAAGGGGTCTTTGATGCCTCAATGAGGAGAAAAAAAATAATTCTATTTGTAATATATAAGGACAAGAATAGATGATTTTCAGATGTGATGGGTGGGTGAAAAAAAAATCAAGCAGATTCGAAGGAGGTACTTGACACTGTAAAAAAAAAAAAAATCATAGTATGCTACTTTGTCCCTAACGTACCATTAAGATTACTTCTTGGATGTAGAGGCAAAACAGGAAATTGTGCCTAATTTGATTATAGGGGCAAAAATAGAAGAGGCCTCTACATGGAAAAACTCATGTGGACCATTAATATGATTGCCTAAAGAGTTTACAGTTTACACAGTAAAATGGACATGTTTAAGTTTAAAATTCTGTTTCCAGAAAGGCAGGGAAAAAAATTACTCATGTAAGGAATTTATTTGCATATTCCTAAATTGTATGTTTTAGTTGGAAAGAACAGAAATCTATTGGAAAAAAAGTGTATTTTTTAAAGACGAAAGAATGCCAGAAAAACACTTCCTTTAATGATCTCCTAACAACCAATAAAGAAAAGCCCCTGTGTTTTCCAAGAACAGATGTTCACAAAGGTCCATGGTTGTCAGCACCTTGAAAGCTTTCACTCCAGACCAAACAGCAGGGTCTCCGAAGATACTTTTCACGTTCAGTCTTTTGCTTCAAGAAGTCCTTCAAATTACTTGATCCATTTTCCTCCAGAATTTATCCCTTGTTATGGCAGTCAAATAGTCTCAGTTTGGCAACTTACAAAGTTGAAGTTCTGCGGGGTTTTGAATAGGCTATTTTCTCATTTGCAGGAACTGTTGTCTTCCGGTCATGTGATTTTGAAACTTTGTAATCTATTTGTAACTGTGTGAGCGACCTTAATAATGAACCAATATCAATCCTTCTAGCCTGTTGCATAATCTTGGGGGGGGGAGTTAAACTTGAATTCCATTAATTATACAAGCAGGATGAAGTACATTAAACTTTACACTATCATCCTAGCTTCTGAGTTCAAACAGGTAATTGCACATACATAGTGTTGTGTCTTGGGCCTGATGAGGAAATTCAGCAGGCCCAGAAATGTTGCAAATGGTTCCGGGCAATCTAAAAGCTGCCCAGGAACAGACTGGCTGGTGCCAGACTACTGGGCATGCGCAAGGCGCAAAGAAAGAAGGATTCCTATTGGCTGGACTGCCTGGGGGTTGGAAAACTATAAAAGGCCTGCGTGCCCGTTTTGCAGTTGCTTGGAGTGGAGTTAAGGTGAAATAAAGAACCTTGTTTTATGATGTGTCGTGCTTCAATGCCTCGAATCCCAAAACACAAAACATAGTTACCACCAACTCAGCCATATAAAGAACTATAGAGACTTTACAGTGCAACTAAACCACTGAGTTGTATGTGGCATGCTGTCATTACAGTTTTCAGTGGGAACTGATAGGCAGAGGAGAAAATAACAGAATAACAGAGTTGCAAGGGATTTTGGAGGTTTTCTAGTCCAACCCACTGCTCAAGCAGGAGACCCTATACCATTTCAAACAAATGGCTGCCCAATCCCTTCTTTAAAACCTCTAGTGATGGAGCAACCATAATTTCAGAAGGCAAACTGATTCACTGATTGTTTTCACTGTCAGGAAATGTTTCCTTAGTTCTACGTTGCTTTTCTCCTTGATTAATTTCCATCCATTGCTTCTTGCTCTGCCTTCAGGTACTTTGGAGAATAGCTTGACTCCCTCTTCTTTGTGGCTGCCCCTGAGATATTTGAACACTGCTATCATGTCACCCCAATACTTCTTTTCATTAAACTAGACATACCCAATTCCTGCAACCGTTCTTCACATATTTTAGCCTCCAGTCCTCTAATCATCTTTGCTGCTCTTCGCTGCACTCTTTCTCCACATCTTTTTTAAATCATGGCAACCAAAACTGGATGCAGTATTCCAGGTGTGGCCTTACCAAGGCATTATAAAGCAATACTAATACTTCATGTGATTCTATCCCTCTCTTAGTACAGTTCAGGACTGTGTTGGCCTTTTTTGGCAGCTGCAGCAGACTGCTGGCTTATATTTAAGTGACTTCCTCTGTTCAGAGTTTTTGAAAATGAAGAGATATGGCCTGTTTTAAAACATGGGAAAGAAATAGCAATTTCTTTTTTCTTTCCTTCCTGGGATAGCAGGCTTAAAAGATGGTGGTTACTGAGTGAAAATTTTCTGTATTTGAAAGCAAATTCAATTTTACATTGAAGAACCATAAGAAAAAATTCACCATCAACTGTTAACACTTGGACAGTAGAACACATCTAACCCTAATCTTCTCATAGTCATTGGCATAGCTTGACTTCCTCTTCTTTGTGGCAGCCCCTGAGATACTGGAACACTGCTATCATATCCCCCCTTGTCCTTCTCTTCGTTAAACTAGACATACCCAATTCCAGCAACCGTTCCTTATATGTTTTAGCCTCCAGTCCTCTAATCATCTTTGTTGCTCTTCTTTGTACTCTTTCTAGAGTCTCAACATCTTTTTTACATCGTGGTGACCAAAAATGGATGCAGTATTCCAAGTGTGGCCTTACCAAGGCATTGTAAAATGGTATTAAAACTTCATGTGATCTTGATTCTATCCCTCTGTTAATGCAGCCTAGCACTGTGTTGGCCTTTTTGGCAGCTGCAGCACACTGCTGGCTCATATTTAAGTGATTGTCCACTAGGACTCCGAGGTCCCTCTCACAGTTATTACTATTGAGCAAAGTACCACCTATACAATACCCGTGCATTTGGTTTTTCTTGCCTAAATGTAGAACTTTACTTTTTTCACCATTGAATTTCATTTTGTTAGAAAGCGCCCAGTGTTCAAGTCTGTCCAGATCCTTTTGTATCTTAAGCCTATCTTCTGGAGTGTTGGCTATTCCTGCCAGCTTGGTGTCGTCTTCAAATTTGATGAGTTCTCCATCTATCCCCTCATCCAAATCGTTGATGAAGATGCAGAACCTCCCCCCCCCAACTTGTTGAGTGAACACTGCATCTCTGGCCCTATGACCAGGTGTTAGGTCACATCAGATTTAGAGCATTTTGCAACTCCCAGAGTTTCTGGGAATCAAGCCAAATTAAGACATGGTTAATAGTTCATTTCACCAGAAATAAAAGGCTGTATTGCCACATGGCAGAGATGTCGCTTAAGGCAGCTCCTTAAAAGCTTACTTCCATGACATGGCAGGCTGTTTTGTTCTTCTTTTGCCTAATCTGAATTTCATGTGAGCAGTTATTACCCATGGGCATTTTGAAGGCTACCCTCTTACCCCCATCAAAAGTGCAATAAAAATGCACTTTTTAAAATACTACTGTACATCAATAGTGGGCCAACAGATGGGTAAATGGGTGATAGTTAGCAGCTCTTCAGATGAAAGACAATATGTATATAAACAGGAGGCAATGTCCATGTCCTCAGAATAAATAGGGAATACAGTATAAACATGTATTTATAGCATTTTAAAAATCTTGTTCTTCAGCCTACTTTTGAAAAAAAAAAGTCAGTCCCTGCCTACAGTCTAAAAGTGTGGGTTAGGACTGGGGAGAGCCACAATTAGATGTATGTTCAACCATGAAGTCCACTATGTAACCGGATGAGTCATTCTTTCAGTCTAACCTAACCCCACCCCCTACCCCCAGATTTCTCTGAGGATTAAAACTGGGAAAGAAGGGAATCTTTTGAATACCACCTTGAGCTCTTGAAGGACATCAATACTATATATTTAGGTGAGGAGGGAAAAGAAGCAAAGCAAGTTTAAAACAAAATAGTGTTTTAAAAAAATGGTAGAGAAAGCAAGCAAAGCACAATGTCAATGGAGCACAACTTCTGGAATTCTTCCCAAGCCTTTTGCAGGACAAGCAGTGGCCACAGGAAACTTCTTGGCTGTCCTTTGTGTAATGAAGAAACATATTGCATTGTATATTTTACCTCTTCTTCATAGGTGTTGGATTGTGCTTAGGCAAATACATGCTAGGAAGTACATGAAGGTTTTGGATAGACCATAAGGCCAACATTGTAGCCAAAGCAAAGGAAGGCTGGAATCTGGCTTTTACCATTCCAATTTATGCATTGGAGATAAGTAGCTTAAGATTGCATTGTGGAAAAGCCCACAAGCATTTGGATTCCTCACTTTAATTACATCTCAGGTGCTCCAAAGAGGTGAATTTGTCCATTTCAGCAAGTTCTGTCAATTTTACTATTTCCATAATATGCAGTGCCAAATCTTTCCATCTTTGTGCATATAGCAATCTTGCTGTAGTAATCATATATTAAAATAATATTCCATAGACTTTTTTTCTAACTGTTTGTACATCAATCCTAAAAGGAGATGTTCTGGCTTCAATTAATCTTTAAAATCCTCTGTAGCATTGTATCTGTAGCCAATTTTGTTTAGCTTTTTTGCATGTCTGGTAAGCATGATAAAATGACCCTTCATGTGTACATTTCCAACATATATTTGAAATCCTTTATACATTCTAGGCAGTTTCTCTGGCATTATGTATCAATAATACATCAGAAAATAACCATTCTCTTTAAGATCATAACATAAATTTCAATCTTATTAACCACATATTGATCTATCTGTATGTTGTAACAAATTCTTAGCCCACTTTATTGTACATTCTTTAATCTGTTCTTCCTATGTTTCAAATTTCATTACAAATTTATACATTTCAGCAATTACATGCTCATCATTGGTGCGCAACTGTACTTCAGATTCTGTCTTGGTCTGCTTCATACCATCAGTCTTTTTATTTATTAATTTTTATTATGTATTAATCAAATATATATAGCTGCTAAACTCATGGAAAGCGATTCTGGACAGCATATAACAATGTATTATTTCACAACCATTTAACATTTATCCATTTTTAATCTGTAAATGGAAAAAAATAACTGTAGACAGGAAAAATATTGACAATTATATTCTTCAGCTATTAGTTGCTCTGTTGGTTTAATCTTATATTCCTCTTGATGATTTTCCTAATAACTCCTGGTGTATCACCCATTTGTCTTTGCCTGCTGTTTCTCTTCTATGGAATCCTTCTTGTGCTGATATCCACAGAGGTGTTTTGGGTGCAACCTGGGTTTCTAACTTTCTAGACTTTCAATTATTAAAGGTCTGAAAGCAAAATAGAAACCCAGAACTCCAGGCTAGACCTGCCGACTTGTCTTTCTCTGCATGTATTCTACATGGGGGGAGGGGGAGCAATGTTCGAAAGAGGCTAGTGAATTTCACTCATCTATTTCCCAACTGATAAATAGCTGTGTCTCCTGCCACATTGGCATGTCTAATATTAACTTCCGCACTTCACATGACCCTGGGACACTGTGACCGTCATAAATATGAATCAGTTCCCAAGCATCTGAATGTAAATCACAAGACCCTGGAGATGCTGCAACATTCCAGCTGATCGGCACTTCTTCTGGGCTCAGCAGAAGCACCAGGATCAGCGCCAAGCTCCAGCTGGAGCCTGACACTGATCCTGGCGCTTCCACTGAGCCCTGACAGCCCCAAAGAAGTGCCAATCAGCTGGAAAGTGGCACTGATCCTGGCGCTTCCGCTGAGCCCTGAATGCCCTGCAGCTCCAGCTATCTCTTGCTCAGGCTTGTGTGGTGCTACCACCGGTTCAGCTCATTCCCCTCTCCCGCTACTTTTCTAGGATGGTCGCGTACCACCTACCAGGTGCCAATGTACCACAGGTGGTACCTGTACCACTGGTTGAAAAGCCCTGGTCTAATTCCCCCAATAAAAATGGAAACAATAAGCACCTACATAAATATTGAATCTTTTTTTTTTATTGAAAATTTTTAGATATTTTTACAAAAAGCAAAAAAAAACAAAAAAAAAACAACCCTAACCCGCCCACCCCAACCCTCCCTCTCCAACCCCCCCGATCTTCCCAGAGCTGAATATAGGCTTAATTAAAATTTTTAAGAATCTTAAAAAAAATTGAAAAAATATAAATCATAAATATATCTAAATACCTTACATAAACAATAAAATATATGTAAAAAAAAGCATACGTATTAAAAGGAAAAAGTACTTGAAAGAAAAAGAGATAATAAAAAAGAAAAAAAAGAGAAAGAAGAAAAGAGATATAAAAAAATACAATCTATAAAATATTAAAATTTATATACAAGTTATTAGAAAGCTAAATGATATTTTTTATATCCAATTTATATTGTATAAAATTTATCCATTTTTCCCATACCGCAAAGAATTACTCTTGCGATTGCTCCTTTAAGAAAGCCGAAATCTTTGCCATTTCTGCCAAATAAGAAACTTTAAAAAACCACTCTTGCAAGGTAGGCAAAGATTCCTTCTTCCAATATTGCCCTACTAACAGCCTAGCGGCCGTAATCAAATTTAACATCAATATAACTTCCTTGGCATCACAATCAGTAACAATACCTAACAAAAACAATTGTGGGGTAAATTTTACCCTCTTTCTAAAAATTCTTTGAATATTCCACCATATCTTAATCCAAAAGACTTTTATATTTTTACACGACCAACAAATATGATAATAAGTAGCATCCAAACAACCACATCTCCAACATTTAGGCTGTAAGTCAGGATACATACGAGACATTTTTTGTGGATCAAGGTGCCATCTGTAAAACATTTTGTAAAAATTCTCCCTTAAGTTCTGGGCTTGTGTAAATTTAACATTCCTCACCCAGATGGTTTCCCAGATAAATATTGAATCTTTTAGCATTATTCTTTTTGATGAGTTTTGGTGTGGATGGCAATATATTCAAATATTGAATCAATCACAGCATAACGTTCTTTCATTCATACCAGTTTTTGCACTACATTCCTTTGTAAAGCTCCAATTTTAATTTTTTATGCATCTTAAATTATTGTTAGAAAATTTGCTAGCTGGTGATTATTACTTTATTTAAGATGCCATTTAAAATTTGTCATTATTGTATGATGTAACAATAATCCAACAAATATAATGTCCTTCCTTCTTGGGCTACTGAATAAAAAGTGAGACGTAAATCTACAAGCAGATAAAATACAAATATTAAATTTAACCTGAGAGAATTATGGTGTTATGATGTTTCTCTTTCATGGAAAGTGAGAAAGGCTATAATATTATAATGTAAGAGTAATTTTAAAAGCCTTTTTACTTATCACCGTTGTGGCAATGAGATTGGCCTTTCATTTCTGTTTCTTTAAAATAATAATATGACAAAAGCATTCTTCCTGGGGAAAAAATTCAGCAATAATTCAAGGATTAATTTAAAAAATTGTCATAGAAGAACATCCACCACAAAGGATGTATTGGGAGTACATCTATTATGATCTTGCCGAAGTGATGCGGTCAGAACGGAACAGGATACATATGCATAGTTAAACTGTAGAAAGTCAGTTGTTTGTAGATGACCGCAAAGAAGCAATGTCTGGTCCATGCTTGGAGTGATCTGACTGGAAGAAGACTTGCTGAAGCCTGGTTCCAAACCATGAGTCCACTTCTGGTGTAAGTAATAGCTTGATAGGTCATCTATATAGTCAGATTTATTCCTGATTTGCTCCACCTGCAAAATTAATCAGGAAATTAAGTGGTAAAATGGATCCTTTCCAAATATTTTGACTACAAGTTATTTCCCTGTACAATCAAGCTGTATGATAAAATAATGACTTCATTTTCTACATAATTTTCTCCAGAGAGATCTGGAAGTAATTTAAAGTCAGAACTCCTTCTTCCTTTAAAAAGAAAAAAAACAAAACTTTGCTTTCTGGTTCTTGTGGGGTCAAACCCCAAATTATGCCTCCAAATCCCAAAGTTTCTTTCAGGATTTTCCATTTATTCATCTTCCTCTACCTCATTGTTTCTCAATCTTGACAATTTTAAGGCATGTGGACTTCAACTCCCAGAATTCCACAGCCAGCAATGCTGGCTGTGGAATTCTGGGAGTTGAAGTCCACATGCCTTAAAATTGTAAAGGTTGAGAAACATTGCGGCTACCTGCTCTTGTATTTCAGAATAAAGTGTGAATTCACACACTGGCACCCACAAGTCAACTCATGTTGCTCTTCTAAATTGAAAATTAGGATTTTGGCAAAAACAATTTCAGCCGCTGATTTCTTGACAGTCTTTATCAACAACTGCCCTAAAATTTACTTCTTAGGTAAGGAAGACCAACCAATTTTCTGGATTCTTTGCAATCTATTTAGTTGTATGATGTATGGATGCTGTCTTCCTCTGCCCGGAGGGCATGGCTATACATGGCTATATTGTTACAAAAGCTAGTTGAAAACTACATTCTCATGATTGGCAGGGAAATCTACCAGTCAGGGACTGCACTAATCGTGTTTCAGACAGAACATCAAGCCATCATTGTAGAAAAAGCGAAGGATGGGTTGAAATCCAGAAAGGGAATTCTCAAGCAGGCTTCATTTGCAGTTTATTCTTACAGGAGCCAAGCAGCTTAAAGGCTGCAGTACAGAAAAAGCCTTAGAATACCCCCGCTTGATTCAAGAGTAAGTGGCAATCATGGACAGGAGATGCTTGTTTCCCATGTGTAAACCAGTTGGAAATGAAACTGGTTTAAGAAATCCTTTTCTGAATGTCAACTGCTTCCTCTACTGTGGCCCCAACACAGGGCTGTACAGATTGCAATTAACCTGATCCCCAACTAGAAAATGTTTCTTTTCATCCATTTCCCTCTCCCCGCCAGGAAAGCCGATCTCAATTGCTTCCCCTTCTATGGGCGGGTCTTTTGAGGACTAGTAAATCAACGGTTTTACATTTGGGTTAGAAGAAGGGGAAATTTGGCAGAAATTGACAAGTTTGCCCAGTTAAAAGAAGAAACAGACTTCAAATCAATAGACAATATTTTATTCCTTCTCTGCTGTATTTGTTTTTTAGAAAATCAGAAAGTCAAACTAGACATTTTACAGAAGAGGAGGAGGAGAAAGAGGAAGAGGAGGAGGAGGAGGAGGAGGAAAAATCTTTCATGGCAGGCAGTCCAGATTGATGGTGAATGGGGAATTTTGGGAGTTGTGTCCACACATCTTAAAATTGCCAGATTGAGAAACCCTGGCCTAGTGTGAGCATTGGTAGGCAGTTTCTCCATGTCATAAATAAAGGTAACACATAAGTGTCCTCAACTCAAGCTTGTCTCTTGAGACTACCTATCCACATCCATGGGAGCAACATGGAAGTGACTTACTATTTCCTTCTTCCATTTTTTATTGTTTTATTTTCTGGTCTAGCTTACAGCCCTGTGGTTTCTTAATAGTCACCTATCTAAGTATTTGTAACCTGACTTGATAATAATAATAATAAAGTTGGAAGGGACCTTGGAGGTCAACCCCCTGCTCAGGCAGGAAACCCTATACCATTTCAGACAAATGGCTATCCAGTCTCTTCTTAAAAACTTCATGGTTAATTGCAGTTTATGGCCCAATCACTTCTGTGCCTCCTGGACTTTGCAACCCAGATTTATTGCTGGAACAATTTTGAGTGATTATTATTATTATTTTTAAAAAAATATTTACTTATACGCAGATTTAGATCTTTGGTAAAAATGTGCATGCAACACAGGATGCAACTTATAAACATGATTTTCCTGATCAGAGTTTGATTATATGATAAGGCAATGGTTAAGATTATGGGCAAAATGTTGCTATTGTAAAGCTGCTTCTGCTTGTATTATTCTGGTTAAGAATGCAACAAAGCGTAGGACCGCATTGTGCAAATAGCAATTCAAAGAGTTTCAAATATGGTTTTTTTACTGGCCAGTAAAAAGACCAGCAAGGACCTAGTGCTGTGTTTTTTGTGGGGAAAGTTGTATTATTTAATTCTTTTTAAAGAGGTTGCAATAATGGATGTGCATACTGAGCATAAGCCACACTGACTGCTTCAGTTGAGACTGTCAAGTCAGCAACATGCTTGTTCAATTGCTGCCCAGGCTAAGTTAGGTCAATGCAACTGGTGCCTTGCATTTTTGGAGTGTTGTGATTGCAATGATTTTGACTGCATCAAAATTGTAATGTGACTTTGAAGACTTTCATGGAAATGGGGTGCAAATCATTCTTTACCTCTTTTATAAATAAAATGAGCTGAACAAAAATCATCATGTAGATTTCTGATTTGGTTTGGGCGTATATAAGACTCCTCTCTAGGGCAGTCTTCCCAAACTGTTGCAACAACCATATTATGGACTTCCAACTCCAAGAATGCTCAGCAAAGGTTTTGCTGGCAGGGGAATTCTGAAAGTTGAAATTCACATAGTTAGAAATTGGCAGATGAGAAAACTTTTGGTTTGTTAAATAGTAAAGGTGTCTAGAAAGTACGGAGTGGAGGGTCATGTTTGCTTGGTGAGGCACATTAAAATAATCTATTTTTGATTGCGATTTGGTGACAAGTATGTGTGAGGGTTAATAAAGTTCTGCACTGCAAGAGATTTCAATAGTACCACTTATTGTAGCAGAGTTCCTGGTCATCTAAAAATAATCTGTTTAAATTATATTTGAATTAATATATGGACTAATCTGCTGTTTAGGAATAATCCCTGAATACCAGATGAGAATAAAATTCAGAACTTGCGTTTGCCCCCATAAGCTACAAACTCAAAAGGATACAATAAAAAATAAAGATTTCCAGGTTCACCTTGATTCACCTTCATAATTCACCCGTACTACTGGTTGAAAAGCCCTGCACTAGGACTCCGAGGTCCCTCTCACAGTTACTACTATTGAGCAAGGTATCCCCTATACTATACCTGTACATTTGGTTTTTCTTGCCTAAATGTAGAATCTTACTTTTTCAACATTGAATTTCATTTTGTTAGCGTCAGGGCTTTTTTTCTCATAGAACGCCCAGAACGGAGTTCCGGCACTTTTTTTGGATGGAACCTTGTAGGGTAAGCAAGGCAGGTTGTATAACATGTGTGAGTTCTGGCACCTTTTTTTTTTTTTTAGAAAAAAAGCACTGGATAGCGCCCAGTGTTCAAATCTGTCCAGATCATCCTGTATCCTAAGCCTGTCTTGTGGAGTGTTGGCTATTCCTGCCAGCTTAGTGTCGTCTGCAAATTTGATGATTTCCCCATCTATCCCCTCGTCCAAATCATTGATGAAGATGTTGAAGAGCACTGGGCCCAGAACAGAGCCCTGGGGCACCCCACTACACACTTCCCTCCATGTAGATGCAGTTCCATTGAGGACCACACGCTGAGTACGGCCAGTCAGCCAGTTACGGATCCATCTGGTGGTGATGCTGTCTAACACACATTTTTCTATCTTATCAAGTAGTAGGTTGTGATCTACTTTATCAAATGCCTTACTGAAGTTCAAGTAAATTATATCTACAGCATTCCTCTGGTCCACTAATTTTGTCACTTGGTCAAAGAATGCAATAAGATTTGTCTGGCATGATCTGTTTTTGACAAACCCATGTTGGCTTTTAGTAATGACTTTGTTTGCCTCTAGGTGTTCGCTGATTCGTTGTTTGATTATCTTTTCCAGAAACTTCCCGGATATTGAGGTCAGGCTGATAGGTCTGCAATTTCCTGGGTCCATTTTTTTTCCTTTTTTGAAGATGGGAACTACATCAGCTCTTTTCCAGTCCTCCAGTAGTTCCTCAGTGCTCCAGGATCTTTGGAAAATATAGTTCAGTGGTTCTGAGATCACATCTGCCAGTTCCTTCAGAACCCTGGGGTGTAATCCATCTGGTCCTGGTGATTTGAACTCGTCTAGGCTGGACAGGTGCTCACTTACCATTTTCTTGCCTATCTTAACTTGCGTTTCTATTCTGTTTTTTATGGCACTATTTTTGGTTGGTTGGTCTGTTTTTTCCTTTTGTGTAAAGGCAGATGCAAAAAAATGAGTTAAATAGTTTTATTTATTTATTTATTTATGAGACTTATATACCGCTTTAAGTGCAAGCACTCTCTAAGCGGTGTACACCAGTAAACAATGTATATATATATTTACATTGCCCCCAACAATCTGGGTCCTCATTTTACCTTCCCCGGAAGGATGGAAGGCTGAGTCAACCTTGAGCCGGTGAGATTTGAACCGCTGACCTGCTGAACACAGTCAGCTAAAGTGGCCTGCAGTACTGCATTCTAAATGCTGCGCCACCTCCGCTCAGCAGTTCTGCTTTCTCCCTGTTGCTTGACCCTGCCTAGCTTTAGTTCAAAGTCAGCCAAGGTGAATGAGATGCTGTCACATCTGGTAGTATGCAAAGCCCAATCTTTAAGATTAGAAAAATAGCACATATTCAGAATTAAGCAGACTCATCCTGTTCTTTTCTTTTTTATATGGCTAGTCCCCGAGAGGAACTATTATTGCTGTTGGTAACCTAGGAGCATATTTTAAATGTGATTGTTCCCACTGTCCTTTGAAGTAACCCAGTCCTAGCCTCTACAACTTAATTCTGCTGCATTTGTAGAATAGATTTGTTTCCAGAAATCTGCTTTATCTAGGTTTGTTTCTAATTGCTTTGTTTCTTGATAAACTGTAGCACTTGGACCAATGAAGAAATCTCACTCATTCTGCTTCCCACAAAACAAAAGTGACAGATCACTCCTGAAAAAAGGTATTAGAGAAGAGATTTCATTGGGGGATCATAGCAATTCCCACTGCATGAAAAGAGCCATTAAAACATTTTTTTAATAAACAGGAAGAATGTTCTTTTAAATGGATTAGGCTTCTATTTGGGCAAATATGTTGATTTTTTTTCAATTGCACAACTCTTCATGACCTGCACAATTTTAAATCTTGACTGTTCCCAGGTAAAGGCGTCCATGTGGCCTTCTGTCGATGGCTTCCTTTTTGAAGTATAGCATCATCAACTGCCAGTCCAAACTGGAAATTTCATTTTAAAACTCCAAAAATGAGTCAATATTACTATAATATTACTACAAACGTTGCTATAAATAAGTTGTTAGCCTATAAGAGGAAGAGTATCAATCCAGTAACAACAAAACAAATAGTTTGAATAAGTTTACTAGAGGCTGAAAAATCCTAAAAAAGCTTTACTAAGTAGAGAAATTGCTCAAGAGAACTTTTAAGGGATGTCAAAAGTCTGCATAAGAGGATGAAAAATGTTTTATTTCACAGGATATCAGTCCTTCTACCTCTCACCACCAGATGTCGCATTTACTCCCATGAAAACTTACTGACTGGCTTTATTGAAGAAATTCATGAAAATTATTATAAAATTAGAAGTTAACCCTATAATTTGCCTGCCTCAGCATACTCGTGGAAACAGTTCAGAAAATCACTGCCGATTATTTATGCTTGAAGCAGTTTGTTGGAGATAAAGAAATATAGATATACAGACATACCAATGCTTTTATTGAAATAAGTCTTATTGAACTCTGTAGGGTTGACTTTTGAGTGGATCTAAGATTATATTGATACTTTCATCTTTAAAGTTTCTTTTCTGACTGACTGGCTGACTGACTGAATTATTAATTATTTATGCCATATGCAAATCCGTGGATTACATTTTCATCTGAAGGACTTCACTTATCTGAAATAGTTGCTTGGCTGGGTCCAAATAAAAGCAGAAAGTAGAAATGGGTGATGGTGACAATTTGTCAAAAGGAGGAAAGGCAACTCATGAAGTCCTATGGTTAGCTGCTCTAGAGTCGCTGTGAGATGGGCAGAATATATATTAAATAAACAAATAAATGAAGTCGGGTTTTGCAGTGTGAAGTTGTCCTGAGTATATATGAATCATGGGAAGTGTTTGACTTGAGTTGAAAACAAGGAGACATTTGCAAAAGACTCAGGCAGATAGCTTCTAATTCACATAAGGATAGGCGGTTAGGGGGTGAGGTAAAGACTTGCAAGATTATGTTATTCTAGCCAAAATTAATAACATTAGTTTTAACCATGTGGAGTTAATTTCTTGGTAAGGTCTACATAGTGGGGCTGACTCACATGAAGCATAATCAGGGGTGTTCCAGAAGAGGAGATCAAAATCAGGAAGATAGCAAATGGGACATTACAAGGCAAGTTTTGCTATTTTTATATATAGTGTGTGTTGATGTTGCATTGTTGTTGTTGTTAATTGCGAAGTCGTGTCCGACCCATCGCGACCCCATGGACAACGTTCCTCCAGGTCTTCCTGTCCTCTATCATCTTCCGGAGTCCATTTAAGTTCATGCCTACTGCTTTGGTGACTCCATCCAGCCATCTCATTCTCTGTCGTCCCATTCTTCTATTGCCCTCAATCTTTCCCCGCATTAGGCCCTTCTCCAGTGAGTCCTTCCTTCTCATTAGGTGGCCAAAGTATTTGAGTTTCAGCTTCAGGATCTGGCCTTCTAAAGAGCAGTCGGGGTTGATCTCTTCTAGGACTGACCGGTTTGAGCGCCTTGCAGTCCAAGGGACTCGCAGGAGTTTTCTCCAGCACCATAGTTCAAAGGCCTCAATTCTTTGGCGCTCAGCCTTTCTTATGGTCCAACTTTCACATCCATACATTGCAACTGGGAAAACCATGGCCTTGACTACACACATTTTTGATGGCAGGGTGATGTCTCTGCTTTGATGTTGCATAGACATTGTAAATACAGGAGTACTTGATGCTCTCTGACCTTGGTTGTTTTCTTGCAGATATTTCATTACCCAAACTAGGTAACATCATCAGTGCCAGTAAGGAGTGCCGTTTGCTATCAATTTATATTCCAGTGGCTTGCCTGTCAGTGTTGGTGGGGGTGGTCTTAGAGATTCTTTGGTTACATGTTTGCTATTGGCTTCTTTGGCAGTTTCTTGATTGGGGTATTGCTTACTAGATTGTTGATTTGATGTTAACCTTGGAGTTAATCTGTGCTGATCTGGGTGCTGACTGATGGTGGAGAGCTGCTTGGGTCTTTTGTTCCTTTTGGGGCTGGGTGATAGTCTCTTTTGCATAGTCTATAGATGTTGTTTGTGGCTAGGTGGCTATTGATGGCTAATTTATCTCTCAGACTTCTTTTGGTTGATTTCAGATTTAGAAGTCATAAAGTGCAGACCTCTATAAGTCATTTTGTTACAAAAATTCAGAAAGCCACTAAGAAATGACTGCAAACTAGAAAATGCAAGCCTTTTTTATAGTGAATTCAAAATTCAGTCTTTGCACCTCTTTTTCCCATAGGGCCAGTGCTTTTTTTGTAAAAAAAAAAAAAAAAGGGTGCCGGAACTCACACATGTCATACAACGCGCCTTGCCTACCCTACAAGGTTCCATCCAAAAAAGGTGCCGGAACTCTGTTCTGGGCGTTCTATGACAAAAAAAGCCCTGCATAAGGACATAAGTTCAAGGTGTCCCACTTGTACATGGGAAGAAAGATTTTGACCTCTTCCTTGTTACTGCTGTGGTCCAGTGAAGTGTTTGGATTGCTGACTTTTGACCTTGTCAGGTTTAACTCTCACACTATATGCATATTTTTCCTCCTTTCAAGGACAGTGCAATACAATTTGAAGCAATAACCTATGAACTCGTACAACTTTAAAATGACAAATTTACTTGATTCCAGTTGGGATCATAGGGATATATGTTAATGCTTCTCCCCAAACCATGTTTCTGATTCTAGGGCAGGATGCACAATCTATCCAGACCAAAGTGGTGGGTGGGTATTTCCAGGGGGACATAAACTGCATGTTATTCATCCTTTAAAAATGTAATTAAAATTAAAGGCAACTGATACAATTAACTTTACTCCCTCAAAAAATGCAATTTGATGGGGCATTTTGGAATGCCTTGTTCAAGGTTATCAAGGGTCATGTGTAGCTCCTCAGATTGTTCACCTTTATTCTAGGCCAATGATGGCAAACCTTTTAGAGACCGAGTGCCCAAACTGCAACCCAAAACCCTCTTATGCATCGTTGGGTGCTGGGTGGGTGTAGCCCATTGGCTAGGTGTGGCCCATTGGGTGGCCGTGGCTATGGTGGTAACTGGGTGGGACTAAAAAGTTCAATCAATCAATTCCAACTTTGCAAGATCTTTTTTTCCCGCGAGAAGTTGAAATTGACTGATTGAACCTTTTTTTTTTTTTTTGCACACGGTGGTGGAGGTCTAAAGCAAAAAGGTTTTATAAAACCCAGCTGAAGGCCTAGGATTGGGGCAATGGCGCACGTGCCTACAGAGAGGGCTCTGAGTGCCGCCTCTGGCACCCGTGCCATAGGTTCGCCACCACTGTTCTAAGCCAAAGTGAAGCTGGGTGATTTCTCAGATCATACCATTTAATAAGATCAGGCTTTTTTCTTTTTCTTCAGGCTCTGAAAATGAAAGGTTGAGAGTCAAATGCTGCAATCTCTCTGTCTTTCCTTCGTACAGACACACTCACACAGAATATGTCTCATTAGATCTGCTGTGAAAATTGCCCTCTAAATAGCCATGATTTGGCATTGCTGTGTGCCAGCCAGTGAACAATAAGAGTGCAGATGGCAGAGGATGAAGAGTGCTGATGAAACAACGCTGGTGAATTCAAGGTTATTTCCTGGCCTACTTTATGTTCTTCTCCCATTCTTGGCCATGGCCCCATCCTAGGCCTTGTCCCCTGCTGGGAATCAGAACCAAGTCAGCTGGTTTCCAGGACAAGAGAGTCCACGAGACAAAGGCAGATGGCAGGAGGCGCCAACCTCAGGCCCTGCCCCAGACTGAACTTTGCGATCAGGAATCCAATGGAACATGAGTCACTATCCCTCATTCTCTTCCCCCAACCCACAAAGAGCAAGCAGGGCTCAAGAGAAAGGAGTATGGAGCAAGTTGGACAACATTCAATGTATATTCTGCATCCCAGTCTTACTACCCTCTCAACCCCTATTTCACCCTCAATTTCTCCCGTCTGTCCTTTATTCTTGGTCCGTAACAGTGACTAATGTGTTTTATGAGACTGAGCTTCAGAGCAGCAGTGTGGGTCTGAGCCACTTTACTAAGCCAAGTCCACATCTTTAGCTCTTGACTCAGAAAAACAGAACTGCAATTACTGTTTCAAATATTTGTTCAAGTTCTTCAGCTTTTTGAGCCAGTCCACTACTTAGCTGAAGTCATGACTCCTCTAATAGGCAATTCATGTCCAAGAGGGCATAATAATGCCTTATTTGTGGGCTCTTTGTACTGCTTGCTCTAATGTGTTCAGTCTATATTTCATACAGAAAAATAGTTTCTGGCTTTAGCTGATAGAAATTAACCTTCTCTTGATAATAGTGGATGGACAAGAGTTGCATTACAGATCAATAATAGGAACACTTTGAATAAGAACCTCCTCCTCCTTCTCTCCCTCCTCCCAATGACTCTGATTCAAAATAAAAAAACATTGAAAAACAATACAACACAATGATGAATAAGAATAACAGATATCAATATAGCAAAATTACCGAGGAGCAAAGACCAGCCAACACAATCTAAAATGGAGCTTCACACTCACCCTCACCAAAGGCCTGGTGAAGAGCTTGGTATTCATTGCTCTTCTAAACAATAACAGAATAGGAGCCGTCTGGCTCTCGGGAACCTCATTCCAGAAAGCATACACTGCTAAAAAGAATTCCAGGGACTCAATAGGTGGCATTGTTTAATTGAAGAAGCCCAGAGCTTACCAACCCTGCATATTGAATCAGCTGAGCAGATACTATGGGAGATAGATGGTCCCTCAAATAACCAGGCTCTACATCATGTAGTGCTTTATAGGTGATGACCAGTGCCTTGAATCTCGTGAAGCAGAAATGTTTATATGGGTATACCAAAACAGGCCCATCACTACCCATGCCATTAGATTCTGTACCAGGTGGAAGTTCCAGAAGATTTTTAAGGGCAACCTGATGTAGAATCTGTTGTAGTAGTGGAGCCATGAATAGAACAGAACATGAGTGACTGAACGGCCTAGTGGTCTAGAAAGGGGTGCAAGTGGTACAACAGATGAATTTGTACAAAGACATTCCTGGCCATAGTTGCTACCTGCTTACTGAGCAGGAACAGTGAGTCCAGGAAAAAAATCCCAAATTATGAATTTGAATGGGGAAACGTTATCCCATCCAAGATTAAAGATGAAATATTCTAAGATCTTAGTGGCCTTAAGAACCAGAGCCAATTTAATATTGGTAGGATTGAATTGAAGACAATTCTTTTCCATTCAAACCCACAAAACCATAATAAATGTGAACATCACTGATTTGCATGCATTGTTCTTTTTTGTTTTCTGATTATAATATCCTTTCATTGGTAAGGAAAAATAAATTTGGTTTCCTTAAAATCCTTTATTGCATACTAACTACCAGATCCCATGAGTCATTCCAACATGACTAGCTTGGGAGGCCCTTCGTGCGATGGTTGGTAATTGAAAATAAAGTGGAGCAAAACTCCTAATTTTGGGTGGCAATCTGATAAATTCACACAACACTGGAGGATTTAAATAAATAGAACTTATCTTTTGATTACCAGAACAATTTTGATTATACAATGTGATTTCATTTAAACAATAGCACAATTGATGAAAACCAGACAGAGCCTTAACTAAATCATTACGAAGTAGGTTTAGTCATAAATAATTCCTGATTTGCTCTCTAGACCCAGGACACAGGGGATCAATCATTATTCATAACTGGGGAAAGTATGGTAATAGTCTCTCTTCCCAAGGAAGGTAGCTTTCAATTATCCCCACCATTTTTTTTAGGACTTAAAACTGAAAATCTTCTCTGAAATAGACCCAGCATGGAGGGCTTGCTTGTCAACATTCAGGCAGAGGGGACAGATATGTTCTCTCTTACTACCTTTTTTCTGCAATGTTTTCCAAACATATTTTGAAACTCAGCATCTCAAGCAAGCAGTTCATGAGGTTTTGTTTTTGTATTGTTTTTATTTACAATTCTCTGCCTGTGGTTGCTGCCTTTATTAATTACAGAAGCAGCCCAGAAATGGATAGGATATGCATTTCATTAAATAAAAATAGAGGCAAATAAATACGAATATTCTCATTCCACTTATCAGGAGAATTCTTAGTGTATCTAGGAGTAATTTCTCAGTGCTGTTACACCAAAATGCAAAATTTTACTTTATATTTCAGGATTTTCAACTTTTGGTAATAAATATCACATTCACGAAAAGGCAAAGGTCAAGTGTGCAGATGGGGCCTGGGAAGCTTATCTTTGTTCTAAGTAAGTATTATGTTGAAAAACAAAGCTTTGCTTTGTAAATTAAGTTCTGCTATGGTAGTATTAGAGGTATGTACATTTGGGGTGGGTGTTGATGTGCAAATAGACAAATTAAAATGTTAGTCTGCAGATTCCTGTTGTCTTCAAGAAATTTGAACGATCCTGTGGAAACAGAGTAAATAGGAAGTAAAAACAAAGCTTCAGTTTGGTCTATAGTGTCCCCTCCATATTATTAACCTTCCTCAGACTGTCACACAGCACAGAATATTCCTCCAGTATACTGCACCTCTAGCCAGCTCAGTATGCTATTGTAAGGGTCAGCAGCTACCAAAGAACTTGAGGTTCCAAGAGGGCAAATCAAAAGACTCAAGAGGAGGCTTCCAAGAGAAACAGAACTTTATTTGGCCAAGTGAAGTTGCTGGTGGAACACTATCTGAAACACTGGCAGCTGCATTCAGAAGTGCCACCCACTGGTCAGTTAGGCATTTCTTTATATAGGTAGGCAATAAGCAATCATAAAGTTACACATAATATCAGCCAATCACATTTCATTCCCTTCCCGCTCTTTTCATTATCTCTGGGTCTGTGTACATATTCTTCCTACCTTCACAAAATGGCGTCCCTAACGCAAGCACAGTTTACAGAAGCAAAATGGCGGTAATTAGGCTAACAACAAGAATACCCTTTTGTATAATCCCTATACTATAAAGCTTCACTTGTTCTATGCAATGTTTATTATTCTAAGCAATGATTTAACTGTGGTTTCTTGAATAAATCACAATTGGCGAAACTCACATAATATTCTAAGCCTATAATCTACATAGCATTATGATTGAGGTCTTGCAACATGCTAATTAAAAACCAAACACGATGGGGTAGTATTTTATGAAGCTGAATAGTGATTATAAGAAATATGAATATGTATGTGAGAAATGCATGCAAAAGATTCCAATCCTTTTTATTTGGAATACAAATGCAACAATTTATCTTGGGCTGCATTGCAAAAAGTGTGAGGCTCACAATTTTTTAAAAAATACACGGTGATTATGATTTCATCATACCTAATAAGAGGTTTTCAAAAGGAGAAGAGAGCTTGTTGTTGTTAATTGCAAAGTTGTGTCTGACCCATCGCAACCCCATGGACAATGTTCCTCCAGGTCTTTCTGTCCTCTACCATCTTCTGGAGTCCATTTAAGTTCACACCTACTGTTTCAGTGACTCCATCCAGCCACCTCATTCTCTGTCGTCCCCTTCTTCTATTGCCCTCAATCTTTCCCAGCATTAGGCCCTTCTCCAGTGAGTCCTTCCTTCTCATTAGGTGGCCAAAGTATTTGAGTTTCAACTTCAGGATCTGGCCTTCTAAAGAGCAGTTGGGGTTGATCTCTTCTAGGACTGACCGGTTTGAACGCCTTGCAGTCCAAGGGACTCGCAGGAGTCTTCTCCAGCACCATAGTTCAAAGGCCTCAATTCTTTGGCGCTCAGCCTTTCTTATGGTCCAACTTTCACAGCCATACATTGCAACTGGGAAAACCATGGCCTGGACTATACGCACTTTTGTTGGCAGGGTGATGTCTCTGCTTTTTAGAATGCTGTCTAGATTTGCCATAGCTTTCCTCCCCAGGAGCAAGCGTCTTTTAATTTCTTGGCTGCAGTCCCCATCTGAGGTGATCTTGGAGCCCAGAAAAATAAAATCTGTCACTACCTCCATTTCTTCCCCATCTATTTGCCAGGAATTGAGAGGGCCGGATGCCATGATTTTGGTTTTCTTAATGTTGAGTTTCAAGCCAACTTTTGCACTCTCCTTCTTCACCCGCATCAAGAGGCTCTTTAGTTCCTCTTCACTTTCTGCCATTAGAGTGGTATCATCTGCATATCTTAGGTTGTTGATATTTCTCCCGGCAATCTTAATTCCAACTTTTGATTAATCTATCCCTGCCTTTCTCATGATGTGCTCTGCATATAAGTTAAATAGGCAGGGCGACAGTATACAGCCTTGCCGGACTCCTTTCCCAATTTTGAACCAATCAGTGGTTCCGTGTCCAGTTCTCACTGTTGCTTCTTGACCTGCATATAGGTTTGTCAAGAGACAAATAAGATGGTCTAGTACTCCCATCTCTTTAAGAACTTGCCACAATTTGTTGTGATCCACACAATCAAAGGCTTTAGCATAGTCAATGAAGCAGAAGTAGACGTTTTTCTGGAACTCCCTAGCTTTCTCCATGATCCAGCATATGTTGGCAATATGATCTCTAGTTTCTCTGCCTCTTCGAAATCCTGCCTGTACTTCTGGTAGCTCTCGATCCACATACTGCTGGAATCTAGCTTGCAGGATTTTAAGCATAACTTTACTAGCATGTGAAATGAGTGCAACGGTGCGATAGTTTGAACATTCTTTGGCATTGCCTTTTTTTGGAATTGGAATGTAAACTGACCTTTTCCAATCCTGTGGCCACTGTTGAGTTTTCCAAATTTGCTGGCAAATTGAGTGTAGCACTTTTACTGCATCGTCTTTTAAGATTTTGAATAGCTCAGCTGGAATATTGTCACCTCCACTAGCTTTGTTGTTGCTCAGATTTCCTATGGCCCATTTCACTTCACATTCTAGGATGTCTGGCTCGAGGTCAGTGACTACCCATTGTGGTTATCTGGAATGTTAAGCTCGTTCTTGTATAGTTCTTCTGTGTAGTTTTGCCACCTCTTCTTAATCTCTTCTGCCTCTGTTAGGTCCCTGCCATTTTGGTCCTTTATCATGCCCATTTTTGCATGAAACGTTCCCTTCATATCTCCAATTTTCTTGAAGAGATCTCTGGTCCTCCCTATTCTGTTGTTTTCTCCTATTTCTTTGCCCTGTTCATTTAAGAAGGTATTCTTATCTCTTCTAGCTATTCTCTGGAATTCTGCATTCAATTGGGTGTATCTTTCTCTTTCTCTTTTGCCTTTCGCTTCCCTTCTTTCCTCAGCCATTTGGAAAGCTTCCTCAGACAGCCATTTTGCTTTCTTGCATTTCTTTTTCTTTGGGATGGTTTTAGTTGCTACCTCTTGTACAATGTTGCGAACTTCCATCCATAGTTCTTCAGGCACTCTGTCTCTCAGATCTAATTCCTTAAATCTATTTGTCACCTCTACTGTATATTCATCAGAATATGATTTAGTTCATAGCTGAGTGGCCTAGTGCTTTTCCCTACTTTCTTCAATTTAAGCCTAAATTTTGCAATGAGAAGCTCATGATCTGAGCCACAGTCAGCTTCTGGTCTTGTTTTTACTGACTGTGTAGAGCTTCTCCATCTTTGGCTGCAGAGCACATAGTCAATCTGATTTCTATGTTGACCGTCTGGTGATGTCCATGTGTAGAGCCATCTCTTGGGTTGTTGGAAAAGAGTGTTTGTTATGACCATCGTATTCTCTTGACAAAATTCTATCAGCCTGTGCCCTGCTTCATTTTGTACTCCAAGGCCAAACTTGCCTGTTATTCCGATTATCTTTTGGCTTCCTACTTTAGCATTCCAATCCCCCATGATGATAAGGACATCATTTTTTGGTGTTAATTCTATAAGGTGCTGTAGGGCTTCACAGAACCAGTCAATTTCAACCTCTTCAGCACCAGTGGTTGGGGCATAGATTTGGACTACTGTGATATTGAATGGTTTGCCTTGGATTCGAACTGAGATCATTCTGTCATTTTGGGGATTGTATCCCAGTATTGCTTTTCCTATTCTTTTATTGACTATGAAGGCTACTCCATTTCTTCTGAGGGATTTTTGTCCGCAGTAGTATACCTGATGATCATCTGAGTTAAATTCACCCATTCCTGTCCATTTTAGTTCACTGATTCCGAAGATGGTGATGTTCAGTTTTGTCATCTCTTGTTTCACTACGTCTAGCTTGCCTTGATTCATGTATCTTACATTCCAGGTTCCTATGGAGAAAAGATCTTTACAGCATCGGGCTTTCCTTTCACCATCAGATATATCCACAGCTGAGTGTCCTTTCAGCTTTGGCCCAGTCGCTTCATTCTTTCTGGCGCTACTAGTACTAGCCCTCTGCTCTTCCCTAGTAGCATATTGGACACCTTCCGACCTGAGGGGCTCATCTTCCAGCATCATATCTTTTTGCCTTTTAGTTCTGTCCATGGGGTTTTCATGGCAAAGATACTGGAGTGGTTTGCCATTTCCTTCTCCAGTGGATCACATTTTGTCAGAACTCTCTGCTATGATCTGTCCATCTTGGGTGGCCCTGCATGGCATAGCTCATAGCTTCATTGAGTTACGCAAGCCCCTTCGCCATGACAAGGCAGTAATCCATAAAGGATGCACTCTAGGAGCCAGACTGAGCCCTCCATCTGCCCCAATGGATGTGTAGCAATGGGGAGGATGCTCAGTGGAAGGAAGTCCATTCTCTAGGCAAGGAAGCCACAGATCCTCTGAAACAAAGAGGATTTCCATGAGAATATCTCATTTCTCTGAAATCTCATTTTCCTGAAATCTTTGAATCTACATATATGTGCAATCATATACCCACACAGAGAGAGGGAATCAGAAAAGGCCCCAATAACAAGTGAAAAAGTATAATGAAATCATTGTAATGAACATGAGAAGCACCTAAGTTGTGTATCCATAATCCTACCTATGATCCAGCCAGCCAGTCAGCCTTTTTATTTATTCATTTATCTATTTATCCATTTACTGTTTCAGGATATGTCTATGTCATAATATTAAGGCAATTTCATATGGACATTCAGTATGGATCTTAATATTAGGATTTATCAACCAATGAAACCTTGATTTAACAGACTTCTATGCAACACACTTTGCATGGGCAGGCGCAGAACAACTTTCTGTCTTTTACAAAATGTCCATTACATTTCTGTAAGTTATTTAAAGAAGACATGGCACAATAGGCACAATGACATCATTTGCATAACAAGCTATCTCTGTGACATACTTTCTGATTCAATGGACATTGATGAATAATGGATCTCCCTCCCTCCCAATTAGTTTGTTAAAACAAGGTCTCAGTGTCTAAGTGATTCATGATGTTTCCTTGAAAGAAGCAATAGAAATACTATAGATCAGCTCTGGAAAAGCAGGAGATTATATATTTATTCTGTTAAATAATACTTCTTTTAAAATAAAGGCATGTTGTGTCCTTTATTTGTCCTTTCTGGGTTTTTTTATTGTCTGAAACTTGGACAAATACTTATTGTCCCAACACAGAGCAGGTGTGGCATGATAAAAAATATATATTCTTCCTCCTAATGCAGCATGTTCAGTAAAAAAAAGGCTCCAGGATTACACAGGAAAGCCCAAATCTTGTTTATAAGAACTGTCACTTCTTTACAGAAGGAGTTTTTGAAACTCCCCCTTCTCCTCAAAATCTTAGGCTCCTGTAGAATCCTGGAGGAAATGCAGACATGTAACTTGATGCTGTATGGGCCAAGGACAAATGTGATTAGAAATTAACTTTCCTATTGCATGTTGTTGGAGAAGATGCACTTGAGGTTTAGAGAAATTGTCAATATACAAATCGTGAAACATTTTATATGCTTCATGTTGAACCTTTCAAAAAAGAAAATAAAAACTAATACCATGTAATATAAAGTAAGAAAAAAGAAAAAGAAAAAAATCAAAGAGACAGCTAAAAGTGCAAAAAAGGGGACCAAAGGAAAAGAAAAACAGAAAAAAAGATACAAAAATGTGGCTTCCGACATCCTTCACAGCATTTCTAAGTATAATTATATTTTAATCTCTCACTCTAAAGCAGGCATGTCAAACTCGCGATGTCACGTGACGTCGCGCAACGTATCAGGCCGATTTTGCTATTGCCGGCAATGGGATGGGTGCGGCTTCCACGTGACATGTCTGGCCTGCGGGCCAGCAGTTTGACACCCCTGCTCTAAAGTTACATAATAGAGCTCTTCTTTCTATTATCTACCCTGTCTAATCACCGAAGCCATAACTCACAAGTTCAATGAAATATTAATATTTCATGAATGCTCTGATGACAAAATTTGAAAAGTACTTCTCACCAAGATACATTGAGACATTTGAAAATCAAGGCATAGTAAAAGTGAGTGAAACTGTTGGTCACTCTGAGGTTCTTATGTCTAGAAATTACATACTGTAGTGCTTAACAGTTTTTCCTACAACGTAATCTGTGACTTGAACTTACATATCCTCGGAAGGAAGAATTTTACTTAATTCTGAAGCATTGATCGATTTCCACCTTGAATAGTGTGTCCTACCTCTGCACCACAAGAAGGATTCAGACAAGAACAGGGAGGGATGACGAGCATGATCAGGGAACCTGGAATGAAATCTCATGAAAACAGATTGAAGGAATTGAGAATGTTTAGCCTTGAGAAGGGGAGTGCTGTGATCAGACTCTTCAAATAACTGAACAGATGCCACACAAAAGGTCCCAACATTTTCTATCATCTCAAAATGTGGGACATGGAATAATAGTTTTAAGTTACAGAAAGACAGGCCCCAACCAGCGGTGGGATTCAACCGATTAGTACCACTTTGGCAGAACCGGTAGCTAATTTTTTGTTGCCCAGGCCCAGAATGGACTTCCAGAAGCGGCATCCACACAGAGAACCAGTTGTTCACATATTTGAATCCCAACACTGGTCCCAGCTGAATACAGGTAGTCCTCGACTTACGGCCACAACTGAGCTCCCAGTGTTTGTTGCTAAGCGAGACAGTTGTTAAGTGAATTTTGCCCCATTTTACAACCTTTCTTGCCACAGATGTTAAGTGAGTCACTGCGGTATTATGTTAGCAATGACATTGTTAAGTGAATCTGGCTTCCTCATTGACTTTGCTAGTCAGAAGGCCGCAAAAGATGATTCCATGATCCCCGGACACTGCAACTGTCATAAATACAAGCCAGTTGCCGAGCATCTGAATTTTGATCCTGTGTAAGTGCAAAAAAAGGGCCACAAGTCACTTTTTTTCAGGGCCATTGTAACTTTGAACGGTCACTAAGTGAGCTGTAGTAAGTTGAAGACTACCTGTATTACAAAAACTTCCTAATGATAAGAGAAGTTTTGATTGTGAAACCAATTACTAAGAGAGTTGATGGGGTCCCATATGGAAGGGGGTGTTCAAGAGGGAGCTGGGTAGCCATCTCTCAAGGAAGCTTTAATTTGGATTGCTGTACTGAACAGGAGGTTGGATTTGATGATCTAAAACAGGAGTTCTCAACCTTGGCAACTTTAAGACTTGTGGACTTCAACTCCCAGAATCCCTCAGCCAGCAAAGCTGGCTGAGGAATTCTGGGAGTTGAAGTCCACAAGTCTTAAAGTTGCCAAGGTTGAGAACCCCTGATCTAAAATAACTTCTTCAAACCCTAATATTCCAATATGTTGATAATATATTCAATATGATTAAAATATCATCCAGGGAAGAAGCCTTATATTCTCACTCAGTTCCTTGACAGTATATGAGGAAATTGGCAGTGATGTTTTACTTGGGATCCCTAATAGTTACAGCTTACTATGTACAATATTGCAACATTTTGTATCCTGAATTTATCTTTTAATAGTACATTAAGGGTTTTTGCCCTGAAAACAGAATTTTCAGATCATGGAGTTCCTTAAGATGCTGTTAGCAATATTTAGAATGTTTTTACATATTTTATACTGAAGTTATTAGTAATAAACTTTCTCATTTTTCTTCCCTGGAATATATCTAGCTTACTAAGAAATGGGTTTTAATCATCTGCATCAGTGGTGGGATTCAGCCGGTTCGCACCAGTTTGGCAGAACCGGTAGCTAATTTTTTGTTGCCCAGGCCCAGAACGGACTTCCGGAAGTGGCATCCACACAGAGAACCGGTTGTTCACATATTTGAATCCCACCACTGATCTGCATCTACATCCGATCATCCCCTTAAGTTAGTGGCCTTGCAGAAAAGGCAATCTGTACAGTAAAATACACTTATGGGTAAACAAAAAGTTGATAATGAAAAATTAAAACAGTAAAACACTATACTGTCTTACCTTGAGATAATATTTTGTTCCCCAGTGTAATTGTGCATATTCATATAACATATAACTTAAGTTATTATTCATATAATTATTATTCATATAATTCATATAACTGTAGCGGTTGGATATAAACATGCAAAGGAAATGAATAAGATTGTCCACAAACTAGCAAAGCTTAATTCAACATCTCAAGGAGCAGGTGGTCTTACCATGGCTAGGAAGGCCTTTGCACAAATTTACCATGTGCACCTATTACACCATTTATGGCTCAGGAGGCATTACTCACAGCAATCTATGCTGTAGTTACCTCCAGGTTGGATTACTATAGCACACACTACATGGGCTGCCCTTGAAGAACAGAATACTTGTCCAGAATGTGGTATCAAGGGCAGTTTGGGGTGATCCACAACAAGACTGTGTAACCTCTAGTCTGCAAGGTGTACTAGTTCCTACTAGGTTTCTCAGTGCAATTCAAGAGCTATTGCCTATATAATTCTGTATGGCACAGGGCATTGTATTTTTGCTCACCCTACCAGAACCAGTAGAGTTTGCATGCTTCAGATCCCACCTTTTAAGACAATGCCATCTTGTGAGATCTAGGAGTTGTGGCTTCTCTGTCATTGCACCTGCTCTGTGAGACAACATTCCCTCTCAGATTTGGTTGGCATCAAATCTGTTGGTCTTTCATAAGCCATTAAAGACCTGGATGTTCCCACAACCATTTTGGCTGGGTCACTTGTTGTCTTAGTGACTGAAATGAAACAGTTTTTCTTTCAGCTCCAGGCATGTGAGATATTAGGGTTTTTCCATATACAGTTTATACTGTTCTTTTGGTTTTAATTTTTTTGTAAGTAAACTAGAGTCACTGCGGTGAGATGGACAGCTATATAAATTGTTGAATGAATGAATGAACATCATGGATGCCAGATAATTAGAACAGAAACTCATTACCACTGGATCCTCAGAAATAATTAAAAGAAATAACAAATATGGCTATGAAAAAAACCCATTGGCACAATTCACAAAATTGTGACAAAATTAACTACAATCATCTGGAAGAATCTGGCTGTTTTTCTAGCTTCAAATCAACTTTCTAGCACTGTAGGAAATGAATGGTAAACTTGTACAAAAGAGCTAGCGTACAAATCTAACAAGGGCTTTGGAAAGTGCTGAGGGTGTGGGCAGATGAGATGCCTCTGTAAAGGTCAGTTGTTCAGTCCTTCCTATAACTCAACTCCAAATGGCCACAGAGGGAAGTTTGCAGTGACTGGAGGGAATGGGGTGAGTCCCAAGTGATCTAAAATGGCTAATAGGAATTGGGCAGGTCCACTTTCTGCCATGTTAGTCACCAAATGAAAACGCAAAATGTGGCAGCTGTAAAAAAGCAAAACACAACTTCCTTGTTGGGATCATTGGAAAAGGGATTGACAATGGTCAACGCTGTCATGCCTGCATAAAAATCTATGGTATGTCCACAGCGGGATGACTACATTCAGTTCTTATAATTTTGGAGAAACGATACAAGGCAAGGGCAACCAAGGAGATCCTATGGGGAAAAGGTTAAAATGCTAGAACAGAAAAAAGGAAACTGAGAGAGATGTAACTGAGGTATAGAAAATAAGGCATTATATGGAGAAAATAGACATGGAAATGTTATTCTCCCTCTCTCAAAACCTTGGGCACATGGGTCATCTAATAAAGCTGAGTGAAAAGAAGTTATAGACAAAACCAAGCACTTCTTCACACTGTTCATGAACTATGGAATTCATTACTATAAAGTATGTTGAGGGCTCCCACCTTGGAGAGCTTTAAAAAGGATTTGGGAAAAACCATGGCAATCAGGTCTATTGACAGTTATTAGCCTTGAGATTCTGGACTATTTTCAGATTGAAGGCGGATTGCTTCAAGTACCAGTTACAGAAATCATGGCAATAGAGGGATGTAATATAATAACAGAGTTGAAAGGGACCTTGGACGTATTCTAGTCCAACCCCCTGCTCAAGCAGTTTTGTGAGAAACAAAATGCTGGATTAAGATGGGGCTTGCTGTTATGGGTTTATATTTTTAATTCTAGAGTTACAGCTCCAAAATATTTTGAAAACATCAGGATGGATAAGGCTGGTTTAAGTTCCAGTTGACAAAAACTTAAATCATTATAAAAATATTGTAAAAGTCTAGTGCAAGAAAACAACATAATCATCCTGTTTTCATACAGCACCCACATATACACAAATTATAGTTTGAGCCTAAATGTGACAGCGACTAGTCCAGAACATGCTGGGTTGAGAGAAAACAAAGCCAGTGCTACTCCTGGAGAAAGCATTTTATTTATTAATACAAGAATAGAAATTCTGCAATAAATACAATCTAATAAATAACATCTGAAAATAAATAAATATTAATATAAACAAACTTAGAATAACAACCTGACAGGAGGGAGGGAGGGAGGGGTGGGCAAAGATGGAGAGATAGAATGGTAGATGGGACCACATGTGGGAAATTTCTCCTTTGCTGTTGACAGTGTAAACCACAGAGCTTCACCCATTATAGCGGTGGCCATTATAGCTGGCTTAGACAATTATCCTACTGAGGGTAGGTCTGCATGTGGCAATAGTGAGTGAATGAACGATCTTACCTAACCACGGAGGAGAAAGAAAGGCTGAAAACCTACAAGTGTTTGAGCTAAATGAGGCCTCTCATCTCTGGTTCAGCATCCAGTTTGCCCCTTCTGGTGAAGACAGCCTCTAGAATTAAGGTCCAGCAGAAGGTCCAGTTTGGGCATATTTTAGAGCCTGACTGAAGAGATGCTTCCCATGTAACTGACTGATCACGGAATGCCCTCTGTAAGCTCATAATTGATGCAGCCCCTTAAAGAGAATGGGGAGAATGCAGAGAAATCCAGCTACAGAAGGAGTGAAATTTTAAGGCAAGTGGAGCATCAGAAGCAGGCTTAATTGCTCATCCTGGAGGTTAGAAGGGAAACACTCTTCCTCTCCTTCTGGAAAATGAATGGCCCCTCTGGAAGAGAGAGAGAGAGAGAGAGAGAGAGAAGAAGAAGAAGAAGAAGAAGAAGAAGAAGAAGAAGAAGAAGAAGAAGAAGAAGAAGAAGAAGAAGAAGAAGAAGAAGAAGAAGAAAAGAAGAAGAAGAAGAAGAAGAAGAAGAAGAAGAAGAAGAAGAAGAAGAAGAAGAAGAAGAAGAGGAGGAGGAGGAGGAGGATGAGGAGGAGGAGGAGGAGGAGGAGGAGGAGGAGGAGGAGGAGGAGGAGGAGGAGGAGGAGGAGGAGGAGGAGGAGGATATATTAATTTTATACAAGGTGGTGGAGGAAGAGATGCGAAGAAACAGGCTGTATAGATGTGTACCTGCTCACCCAGAGCACAACTTAATAGCAGAGAACAATGCAGCACCAAAAAAGCAAGGGAGGAAGAAGAGGAGGAGGGCAATTTTGAGGAGGGGCTGGGAGAAGGCAGTGGATTTGGAGTCTTTCAGAAGTGCTAGTCCTTGAGTGGCAGGCCTGAATGGTGTCACTGAATGAGGTGAAGGCAGAGACAATGGTGACGGCAGGAATCAAAAGCCTCTGGTTTCCAGATGCAGCATAACAGCGGATGGAGGCACCCTTTTACGCAGTCGGTTGAAGTCTTTGGCTGAGCGCCACAGCCAGGTCTGTAGCTCTTTGAGCAGCCAGAAGTCATCCATCTTGCGCAGGAAGTGGCTGGGTGGGGTCAGCTCTAGAGGGGGCCCTGGAGTTGGAAGTGAATAACCCAGGGAAGCCATGATGCCTGCGATCGAGCCCAGCAGCCCTTGCAGGCTTGCCCGAAAGTGGGCTAGGCTGTGGCGCAGACTTGGCAAGGCAGTTGGAGCCGTGCCATCCATGGTCCTCAGGTAGCAGAGCAGGTGGCTGTAAGCCTGGTAATTAGCTGCTAGCCGGGCATTGTCATTCAAGCTGTGCCACTCCTGAATGTCTACGGTGGCACTTGGCACAGCTTCTACCCCAATTATCCGGGGAGGATCAAAGTCCGGCTCATTGAAAGGTGGCCCCAGGTAGTTGAGCTGAAGGGAAAAGACAGGAAAGTGTTAAAACTCACTTGAACAGGAATACCCACTTTCCCAGTTCTTTCCTCCCACCACCTCTACAAATGCGTCCTCTCTCTCTCATACAAAGGACAGGCAAGACAAGGAGATGTAAGTCTATGGGATCACAGGATATGTGATCCACAAAACAATCTTTTTTTTTGTTGTGATCCCCCTGATCTCCCGTACACTAGTGGAAAGGCTACCATTTTTTAAAGCTGTTCTTATGTTACAATACTCCTGCTTATTCCAACAGCCCTCAAGCTGTGCAAAAGCTGTCACGCCTTGTCACCCATGATCCTGGAAGGAAAACACATGACTGGTAGAGCCCAGGAATATAGATAAGAGAAATGGAATATAGATCCATGCAGTGGGAGAAATTGGTAGAGTTTCTGCTGATGGAAGGGTGGATAGCTTGGTTGTTGGTGGGAAAGAACATTTGCAGTACAGGTAGTCCTGATGACCACAACTGGGACCAGAATTTCTGTTGCTTAGCAAGGCAGGTGTCAAGTGAGTTATGCCCAATTTTATAGTCTTTTTGCTACAGTCATTAAGTGAATCTAGCTTTCCCATTGACTCTAGTTGTCAGAAGCTGGCTGGGAAGGTGGCAAACGGCAATCACCTAATTCTGGGATGCTGCAACCATTGTAAATACATACTGGTTGTCAAGTGCTCGAATTTGGATCACGTGACCATGGGAATGCTGAGATGGTTGTAAGTACGAAGCAGGGAGGGTCTTAAATCTCTCTTTTTCAGTGCATTTGTAACTTTGAACAGTCACTCAACAAATGATTATAAGTCGAGGACTATCTGTACATAGTGCTACCTGCCAGATGACATATTTTTGTACGCTGCTGCCTACCTATGCCCGCTGACCAATGCATCCCCGGGCATGGGCAAAGTGTCCCTGAATCCATTGACTTGCAAAGATCTCACTGTTACCTGTTGCACTTCTTGCACTTCCATGCTGCTACTGCAGTTAGCCAGTTTCTATCATTGAAAAAGCCTAGCTTCCCGGCTGATCATTCTGTTACAAACACAGGCACATGCTGGCTTTATTCACACCTGCCTGCCTGCCCTGCTGGGCTGCGTTCCTGGGATTCCCCACCCCCTGCCAACAGTGGTGTCCCGCAGGCAGCAGGATTGCCCAGGCAGTGGGGTGAGTGAAGCACCAAGCGGAAGGGAGGTGTGTCAAACCCTGCGGGTGTGTGAAGAACCTGACAAGCTCAGGAGACAAATTAATTTCCTCTCTGTTGCCTGAGGGCAAGTAGAGGCTCCCCAAACAATTTTATAGCAGTAGCAGAGATCAGCTAACAGGCAGGCTGGGACGTGGCCATCACCATGAGACCAGCAGGAGAAAATGGGGAAAGGAGAAAGAGGAATTCTGTTATATTTAAGAATAGGGGCTTCAGAGTAAGGAAAGGAACATGGTGCACTTGGAAGGTTTTGGGAAGATACAAATGTTTGTTTAAAATATGAAGTGATATGACCCTGCATGTGTCAAGGGCTTTCCTTTTCCTAATAATTTCAGCTTTCACACATGGACAATGAGCCAACTGTTATTAACCTCATTCACTGATCTCAACTGTTGTTATTCCCTGCAAGACTGTGGGATTAGACCAGTGTTTCTCAACCTTGACAATTTTAAGGCATGTGGACTTCAACTCCCAGAATTCCACAGCCAGCAATGCTGGCTGTGGAATTCTGGGAGTTGAAGTCCACATGCCTTAAAATTGTCAAGGTTGAGAAACACTGGATTAGACAGAGGGAGAAAAGTGTGTTGCGAATACACAAATGCTCAGATTGAACACGTGTATGAATCTTAAAAATTAAAATTCTTCTTTACATTTCATCATTTATTTGGGATTTATTTAATGGGGAGGATCCAAAAGCTGTCTAGAACACTGAAGAAAACATCTGAGCATAGATGCAATTAGACCCAAGTTTGTGTAGAAGGGATCTAGATAGGTTTTGGAGGATCAGCCAATCTGAGGCCACTAGTTTTGATAGCTAATCAGGTAGTCCTCGTTTAGTGTTTGGAGGGATGTTGCAAAGAGCACTGGCTAGACAACAACTTTCTTCAGCATGTCTCAGGAAAAGGCAGGTAGCTTTTGACACTTAATGAAGCCCATGCTTACCACAGACTTCATTCCCTGCACATCCCACAAGCCCAGAAGACCAAGGAAAGGCCACGGCAGAGATCTGATGCACTTAGACCACACTTTCACACCCTCTAAAAGGCTTGTGTGGGTAAGACTGCTTGTGTTACCAGTTAACATCCTTTCATTTCTCCTGGCTGCCTGAGCAGCTTTCTCTATCCATACCTTCTATGGCAACCTTTGGAAGTAGTTTTGCTTCTACAGAAATCACTTGGGAATAAGTTTGTAACATCCCTCCAAAAGCTGCCAGCAGGATGGCCTGCCTAATTGTGTTCCTTCCCTGACAGGTTGAGAGCAGAGCTCTTGTGACTATGGGGAACTTTGCCTAGGTTTATTTGTGTTGTTTTGCTTTTCCCCTTCTGCTTGGTTGCCAGCCATTAAACATTGTGAATGCTACTTTAGGTAGCCTGGGCAGTTCCCCCCCCCCCCAAGGCATCAACACAGCTTCCTTGACCATCATCTCTTTGCTACTCTCCAAATTCCTCGTTTGTACTAATCTCCTGAATTTGCTCTCTCAGTTGATTTCTTTCTTCCATAATGAGAAGAATGGTAGTACTAGCACAAGTTAAGTTCAGGTCATTTCAGTAGATGGGAGGTAGGTGTTTGCTTATGCTCCCATTTCCACTGGATAAAATAGCTCAGGAAAAATAGTGTTAGATTTTTCTTGGCAAGGTAAGGCAATGAGCAATATAGCCTTTTTACAGGATCTGATTTCCCCGTTGCTGCACTTATTGCCCTCAGCAATCATATTGCTACAGTGCCTTTCCTTATATTCATTTGACTTATCCTTACATCTTCCATTTCTTTATTTTCAGGTTGGTTTTTTATTAAACATCCTTTCCCAACCTGATACGGTTGTCTCCAGATTGTTTGACTATAAGTCCCTTTAGCCCCCAGCTGTGTTATAAGGGGATATTTATTATTATGTTTATATTGCCATCCATTCACGAAGAGTCTGATGCTTAGAGTCACAGTCCCAAAGGTTTGGAAACTATCAGGTTGCAAAAAGCAATTTTTTACTTTGCTTTACTAAAATCTTAATCTGTTTGGCCTAGGTTATTTCTAGAGGCCTGGATCATGCTCTCATTTCTTGACAATTAAGATGGACTGGAGATAGTCCATTATGGTGTTGACCTTTACAATTCTAATGGCATGGGACTGGCTTATTTGAGGGAACACCTTTCTCCAATTTCATTTACCAGTCCCATCAGATCTCATAAAATAAGTATGTTACAGGTTCTGATGTCTTGAGACCTACATTTGGCAGGGCCCAGATTTGGGGGTGTGTGTCTTTTTTTGCTGTAGAACCCATATTATGGATCACATTATTTATTATTTATTTATGAGACTTATATACCGCTTTTAAGTGCAAGCACTCTTTAAGCGGTGTACACCAGTAAGCAATGTATATATATATTTACATCACTTCTGAACTTCTGAAAGTCCCTCAAGATGAACCAATGAGGTGGCTCCCTTATTATTAACATTCCTCCATCTATTATTCTCTTTACCTGTTTTAGCTTTGCTTTTATAATTTTAAATTAGTTTAATAATTATTATATACTTATTACTTATTTACAAGTTTATACAGATTATTGTATGCTAGCCAGAGTCACTTTCCATGGGATGACCGGCCATATAAGTTTAGTTAATACTTTTCTTTAAAAAATCTTTACAAATAGACAACAGTTTGAGAGTTTGAGAGACTAAGTTCAAAGTGAAGCTAAGTATGCATTGCAGGTGAGAACCAACTGTTATTGCCATCTCTTTATTTATATAGTTTCACTCACTGAAAATAAGTGTTAACTGAAACTTGGCTTTCTGTGAACAGATTTCATACCTGTTTTCACATGAATTTGGAAAATTGTGTATGTCTGTCTGTATACAGAGCTATATATTTTGAAGACATTCAGCTCTTTTGTGTTCCATGTGGGCAACATAGGAATGCACCGTTTACTGGGATTGGCAAGGTAAATTCCCATATTAATCATCAGTATGTATATAATATAGGATCAGTATACAGTTACTAATCCAGTATGGTATCTTTCTCCCTTCTAGTTGCTATAATGATAACTTTGATGAGTATTATAGCATCAGTATTTAATTGAGGACAGTTTTATCAACAAATGGCACACATTCACCATCCCAGATTTCAGGCACTGACAGGGAAAGAGGAAAAGATCATGATCATCATTTTGATGTCAGTGAGCACAGTGGAGGCCCAGAGAGTTCGGTTTAGGCTAAATTTGCTTCTGTTGATCAGCCTCTACCAGCTTATTATTACCAAATTTGTTCATTTCTGGGACATCAAGCAAATAGCTGCTGTATAATGGCACAATTCTTTAGTTTTCTAGACTGTGAAAATATGACCTGCTTGATCCACCTCCTTAAAAAAATATTTCTGGAATGTTGATATGCTAGAAAACATGGGTCCTGCATTTTCCATCGTCCAAACCAATTAAATTCCTGATTTGATAGCATTTGATGCTCAGTGTCGGGGAGAGCTGCCAAGGGGTAGGGCCTGAAATGCCAGGTAGGCCAGAGAGCAGGGATGCCACGCAAACTGATGAGGGGCTACCCCCACACTCTGCACAGCTGGGCGTTTCCCTGGCAAGTTCTGACAGACGAGGCCTCACCTCACCCCAGCAGGAGATCCACAACAGATTGTAAACAGGGAGACTCCACCGGTGCCTGAAGGCAGGGAGGAGAAAAGATGTCAGATATTCTGCCAAGTGACAGCCATAGCTGTGGAGAGAGAACAGTATTTCAGCTATTCACCAGATAGGAGGAAATTTTAGGTGCTGGCACAAAGTGTTGCAGGCACAAAATTTCCATATCCCTAAATCCCTTTTCAAATAATATGAAGAATCAGTCTGTTGCCTTTTAATACCCTTCTCTTGCAATGGGCTTTCAGGATTCAATGTCTGGTTGTATAATCTTTCTCTTCTTATTCGTAATTTTATGAAGCTCCAAATGACACTGCTTTCTGTTTACAGCACTCATATCTTTCCCTACCACTTCTTGCATCATTTTAAGTTCCAGAATGGGGGGGGGGGGGAAGAACAGCTGCCTGAGTCCTATGGAAAGGTGACAATAGGAACCCTTCATGCAGAAGTGACCTGAGGTGTATTAAGCCCACATGACAGAATACAGAGAGAGAAGCACAGCCTGGCCTTCCTTTGCTGCAGACATATCCAAATGGAGAGAAACAGGAAGGCAGAATTTTCCAAGGAGATCAGTTGGGCAGGAAAAAAATAGAGATGGTTCAAGGAAAGGGGAAGTAAGCAAGAAAAGAATGTCTAGGCAGTTGCTCAGCTCAGCTGCTTCCATTCTCCCAAAGCATCTACACTCACATAAATGGCCGCAAGCGTGTGCAGCTGGTGTTCCAGATAGCGAGTAAGGTCGTACATCTGCTGGATGGACTGTCTGGTGGTCACTTGGTCCGTGCGGTTCAGTGCAGGCACCCCAGGCAGGTTCCAAAGCGTGGCACACAGGAAGGCAAGGATCCCCCACGAATCTCCTGCAGGGAGCACACTTATAAGGAGCTGTGGGCAAAGGGAGCACTGTGACCGGGGGAGCAAAGCCGGCATTCCCCATTCCTCCTTCCTCCACACCCCACCGCTCCGTAGAGGAATCATAGGAGAAAAGGATTTGTCTTGTTCACTCCTATTGAATATATTTTTCCCAAACCCATTACACAAATCAAACCTACGTGCATAGCTCAGACCCTGGGAACAGATAGCTCTTTTATCTTGGAGTAATCCAAGATATTCTGATGCTGTGGGGAAGAGTTCACCAGAAAAGCCTTTTGTCAAGCAATCCCTATTCCCCATCAACCCTATTTGTCCCATCCTTCTTTAATACAAGCAAAATGGCTGCATATATTCTTGTACTTCTGACATGTCAGCAGAAATTTTTCTATTTTTTTCCCCCCACAGGAAGGGTTTCCCATGGCAACAGTTAAAAGCAATCAAAGCCAATTAAGACTTCCCCAGATGCAAATAGCAACTTTAGGGGATGTGTGCCTGCATGTGTAGGTTTCAGTAGGGCCAGGGCAGGGAGAAGAAAAACCCCTAGTACTGTTTGCCTGAAACCAAGGTTGCTATTTTCATTATAAAACATGTTATTTGGATTCACCTCAAGTCCAATCCAGTTTAGCCTAAAGGTTACCAAAATTGTTCTAGGATGAAAAGATTCTTACATAATGTCTTTGTTTTTTCTTTTTCTCTTTTGGAAATTCCTATTCTTGTTTCCTGCCCATACAGTGCTAGCAGATTCTGGAGATTACCAGGTTTCTCTGGAAATATGTATGTCAATTTTGACTCCTGGCAATTGCTTGGACTAGGTCCCTGCAACATACTTTGGAAGTGGTTTGCCATGGCCTCCTTCCTAGGGTATACAGAGAGATACTGGCTTAAGATCAGCTAGCTGATTTCATGCCTAAAGCAGAATTAGAACTCATGCTCTCCTGGTTTCTAGTCTGATGCCTTAGCCATTATATCAAACTAGCCCTCTTGTTGCTAAGGAGAACTGTCTCCTTAAGGATCCCATCCGAATTCCCAGTGAATGTTCAGAACTGAGGCAAAGGCTTATTTTCAGCAAGGCATAAATTTAAGTGATCTAATACTTGACAGAATACAACAGACTAGTCAGAGATACTGTGTTAGTGATTTGGGCTCATTAATTACATTAAACATGTGTTTTATAGATAATGAATGAATTTTTGAAATACATTCAGCGTATGCCTTAAACTACAGTTTTTCTATCAAACATTTAACTGTTCGGCTGAAATAATGCTCTTAGTCCAAAAGAGAAACTGTATTTCCTAAGTTTATTAGCACACCATAAATGATGTAATCCTAAAAAAAAAAAAAAACCTTAACATTTTGAGAGTGAAATTTTGGATGCTAATAGAAAAGATAAATACAGCCAAAAAGCTCTAAGTAACATGAAACATTACATGGAAGGCTAAGGCACATTCCTGCATTGTTAGGAATGCCACAAAAATTATTCATTTAGCTTGCTTGGTGTTTCTGTTTTCCTCTGTCGGAGACAGAAATATTTACAATATATCTTTATTCCCAGACCAAGAATAGAAATATGGTTATGCCTGTAAAGCTGCCATAAAAACCTAGTACATTACTCACGCCAATGCCTCCCACTTGGGTGATTCACCTGCAAAGCACGCAGCCTGTCCCGGCCACTCGCGCTTCATTAAACACTATCCCGTGGCATTTTTCAGGGTGTACCACACCCAAGCCTAGCCCAGCCTCACTGATTCCATCTTACTTCAGTGCTTCCACTGTTCTTCTGCCCACCAGGGACAGCGCCCACCCATTCTCTCTCCCACCCAACCCAGAGATTTCCTTGCCTTTTATATAAATTCTATAGGAATCTGCATCACTTTCCTTTTGCAAGTTCGAAGAGGGCAGGGGTGGTGTCTTAACAAAAGTTTAAAGGATATTTTTAGTCCCAAATGGATGTCAGGTATAGAGTAGCTCCGGCCTGATCTTGATCACTCTTTCTAAAGCAGTGGTTCACAACCTGTGGGTCGGGACCCCATTTGGGGTCGAACGACCATTTCACGGGGGTCGCCAAACAACGCAGTCCGCCATTTTTTCCCCATTTTCCTTGGCTGTGCTACTCTCCTTTATTCTATTGGCTTTTGAAAGCCAATAGGAATTGTCCAGGCTGTCTCTGTCCTGCTAAGCCCGCCAAAAGTCCCATTCTGCAAACGGTGCTGTACCAGTTGAGTAGTCCTCGACTTACGACCGGTTGAGTAGTCCTCGACTTATGACCGGTTGGGGGTCACGGCATTAAAAAGGTTGAGAACAATTGTTCTAAAGAGAATGAAGGAGGGAGGGTTTGGAAGGCCCTCGCTGTGGTATGAGAAATTCTGCTTCATCACCAATGTTTACCATTTCTTGTAAGGAAATATTCAGTGTTCCACCCTTATCTTCATTCTGGGAAGTTCCACATAGCTACTTAGATACATTGTCAAAACAATTATCCTCATCCTTGCAGCGATCGTCTTCATCACTACTGCCCAAGAAATGGCAGTGGCCAACAACCAGCATCCCCTCCAGCTAACCAGGAGAGGAATGGAAAAACCTAGCACTCCTCTACACTTCTTAGTTTGCAATGCTTTTTTTCTTTTTTTGTAATTAAGGGGAAAAAAATTGCTGGGAGACTGAGCTTTAAGAAGACCTGTGAAAAAACAGCAGAGTGCTACAGTGGCTTAGCCTCTATAAGGTAGGGGGAGAATAGCAACAAGCTGTTCCCAGATGGCCCACCCCCAAGGCTTATCCTTTCAATTGTTCAAATGCATTCATTGCCGTTCACTTTGTGCCAAGATGGAACTGGAAGTTAATTGGATGCCTGAAAAAGGGAAGCAAACTTGTGTGGTCACAAAGGCTGAGAATGAGAACTATATAAGATTACACTAATCCTGCATGTGGAAATGTTCTCAGTGCGCTGATAGCACCTGGACTTTGAACTGAATGTTGGTTTCACACTAGCAATGAGACATTGTCCTCCACTACATCTGAAACCAGCAGCTTATATTTAGTACATCAATATGCATTGCCTTCCTTCCATGAAGTACTTTTTCACTCTTCTCCTGCTGCCTGAGGCAACTGCTCCCCAGGCCCAATGGTAGGGCTCATCCTGCATAATAATAACATGTTGCTCGTTTCTATCACGGTTGCAATCACATGATAATATTTTTATTTTTCAGATATAGTGTTAAATTGAAGGTAATTCTACATTTTCTCTGCTTGGGTTGTATCAGATGCAGATAACATGAAGGTACCTAATAACTGCTAAATCCAGCACCCAAATAAAAAAGCCAGCTCCATAAAAGATAAGGTGAAATTATCCCAATCCTCCCAGCATTTCTGTATAATCAGAAAGATCCACCTTCTATTTAGACTACTGCAAATTAATTAGATGAAAAATACAGAATAAAGAACCTTGTTTAACTGATTCAACACAATCTACCAGAATCCATATGAGGACTTTGTATAGCCAATGTCCTCTTGGTTAATAATTTATACTTTCCTCATTAAGTTATGAATATATGAATTTTAACTCTTTGTTAATCTGATACATGTTTATTGTCGGCTAGACTGTATAGCCATTAGACTTTTTCTTCAATTCAATAGACAAAGTTTATACTTGTGGATGGAAAAAGAGTGGAATATGATGAAGAAAATGACAAGCCCTATCCTTTTGAAACAATTCCACTGAATAAGATGATGAAAATGCTTAGATGCTTAAAAGAAGATGCTAGACTTTCTGTTGTAGTGAACTGGGGAAAACCAGCATTAATCCCTATACACCTTCACTGTTTGAAGGTGACTTTCAATGTTTTTTTTTTTGAAAATGCTAGCCATGTAAAACAGTGGTTCTCAACCTTTTTATAGCCGCGACCCCAGTCGTAAGTTGAGGACTACCGGCCCAGGAGTGACGCGCATGCATGGTGCCGCCCCCTGCGCCGGCTGAGGCATAGCTGGCAAGGGGCGGCGGCAGGCAGGCCCAGGCGCTCCGGGCGGCCGCGGCAGGCAGGGCGACCGCCGGCTGGGCCACCAGCTGGCCCAGCCCAAGGCAGGTAAGGCACCCACCGGGCCCCACGCATGCCAGCAACCCTCCCTGCGCCCACCGGCCTCCCACCTCCCACCCCCAGCCCTCTTTTACTTACTTTTTAGTTGTTCAGCAGGGAGGGAAGCTCTGCAGACTGTTCCCCTTGCAGCACCGTTTGCAGACTGGGGCTTTTGGCGGGCTCAGCAGGGCAGAGACAGCCCTGGACAATTCCTATTGGCTTTTGAAAGCCAATAGAATTAGACTCTGTTCAAGAGTCTATTCTATTGGCTTTCGAAAGCCAATAGAATAAGAGGAAGTAGCAGAGCTAAGGAAAAGGGGGAAAATGGCGGAAAAAATGGCGGATCGCGTTGTTTGGCGACCCCGTGAAATGGTCGTTCGACCCCAAATGGGGGCGCGACCCACAGGTTGAGAACCGCTGATGTAAAAGGAGAAATGTCAAAATCAATATTTAATATTTACATGTGTCAAGTCTATATTTTTTCCCACAAAGCCAAATTTAATTTTTTTTATAATACTTGAATTTTGAAATATATCTGATTTGAAGTTGAATCTATCTATATCTTACAACAGTGATTTCAATGTATTTCTGACAGCACACAGAGATTGTTA
This sequence comes from Crotalus tigris, assembly GCF_016545835.1. NCBI lineage: Eukaryota > Metazoa > Chordata > Lepidosauria > Squamata > Viperidae > Crotalus > Crotalus tigris. The sequence continues at coordinate 1,409,609 of NW_024096618.1, read as the reverse complement.
AACATTATAAAAATATCTTCACAGTTACATTACTTTTTAATCTCCTATTATATAAGCCAAACAGCTAAGTAAGATAAGAATGAAATCTCTCTCAAATTGAGTTTGACATACCTAGATTGTTTTCTTGTAATACCAGTAGTACCAAAGCCTAGCCTTGCTCTTGGTCTCCCATCAAAATACTATCCAGGGCTTTCAATGTTGTTGTGTTTTTTAGGTTAGTGAAGGTAAAGTAGGTGCTGTCACAAATAAATACAGCATTTTACATTCTACTGTGATCATTTTAAATCTCTCTAATTGTCCACTCTATTTGTCTTCCAATTTTTGTTTTTCTAAGATTCAAAAACGATCTTTACTAGCAGAAAAGAATAGTATTCCCTGCCAGATATCTTGGTTTGAATGTGACCACAAATCACATTAGCACTATGAGCTACAGAATCTTCCTGGAAGCTCATCATGAAATAAAGTTGTACCTGGTCTAATTCTCCTCTTAGGTTTATTGCTTTCCAGCTTAAGTTTCCCCTGCATTTAAGAGATGGGTGAATAACCACTTCTACGCATCTCTTGTAAAATCGGCCTTGCTCATCTCTTTGAATCTGGAAAGACTGCAGCATAACACTATAGGCTAAGGCAGTGTTTCCCAAACTTGACAATTTTAAGGCATGTGGACTTCAACTCCCAGAATTCCACAGCCAGCGTTGCTGGGAGTTGAAGTCCACATGCCTTAAAATTGTCAAGTTTGGGAAACACTGGGCTAAGGCAGGGGTAGGCAACCTTGGCTCTTTTATGACTCGTGGACTTCAACTCCCAGAATTCCTGAGCCAGGAATTCTGGGAGTTGAAGTCCACGAGACATAAAAGAGCCAAGATTGCCTACCCCTGGGCTAAGGTAAGTTTAATACCATTTAAAAGAGTAGATCTCGCAGCTCCCAAACAGGAAAAACTTTGCCTTGCCCATTTGTACATGATTCACTGCTTTCCGCCTCTTGCTTGATCATATGGTCTTGCAAAGTATTCAACCTGGATACCAGCCACCAGAAGCTTCCTCAACCCTATTCTAAAGGCAGTTTCAACTGTAGGCGCCATCCATTCTGAATCAGAACACTTAGTACCTGCAAACTAAATTAGGACTATCCTAATCACCATGCTGATTACCAGTGGTCTACAACAAACCAGAAACTGGCAGACACTGTATGGATGATTCATCCGCTTTATTCATATATAGCTTTTCTGGCAGCTTTTGACTTGAGTGTAGTTATTCAGCCTCAGATTGTCTCCTGCTTTTCTTTTTTAAACAAATGGAGTCTTTTTCCAAATGACCCTATGACATCAACTGATTTCTACCATTACCTATACATAAGACTGGCCTTACTATTAATCATTATTCTTTCTTCTTCACTCCTTACATTTCCCAGAATACACATTTAGTGGAAGGCAATTTCGATGTTCCAGATTTAGAACAGAGTTTTCTCCCTTCTTCTGATACTTTAGTCATGGACACAGTCTAGAACAGGAGTGTCAAACTGCTGGCCCATGGGCCAGATGCGTCACGCCAAAAACGTGCCCACCCCATTGCCAGCAATGGGAAAAAGTCGCGATATGTCGTGACACGTCACGTGACGCCGCGAGTTTGACACCCGTGGCCTAGAACATTTCATCAGTGATGTGGTTGACACTACCTCGCTCAGATCTGCCCAGCTCCAATTGAGGCTTCGGTTTCTGCAGCCAGGTCCCTGCCCTCTGCTCAGTAGTCTCTGTCTACCAGACCATTTTGGCCTGGGCTACGAGAGGCTGGTCATAGAGTCCTCTGCCCACATAGGGCTGACTAGCATTTGTCAATGTGTTTACTGGGTCTTAATGTCAAGATGCTTTTTACAAAGAACACTAGACTTGTTTTTTTCTTCCTAAAAAAATAACTTCACTGCTCTTTTGAGAGTATGATAGTCCTGTGCTATGCAGGAAATCAATTTAAACCAGGAAAGACAGCCTGGCTTTGCCAGAGGTATGTTCCTGATTTTGACATCAATGAGTGCATTAGAGATTTTTTTGTTTGTTTTTATGTATTTATTAGATTGTTATCCTGCCCTTATTATTTTTATAAATAATTTAAGCTGGCAAACATACATAATGCTCCTTCCTCTTCCTATCTTCCATACAACAACCCTGTGAAGTGAGTTGAGTTGAGAGAGGCTGACTGGTCCAAGATCACTGAGCTGGCTTTCATGCTTAAGATAGGACTGCAACTCACCGTGTTCTGGTTTCCAGGCCAGCATGTTAACTGCCACACTAAACTGTCTCTCAATGCATCTACAGTTTCACATGACTATACTTTTTTTTCCTTTACTGTTTCTATTATTTGGGAAGGGAGTGCAGTCCCATTTTACCTATTCCCACCTTTTGCTTATCCACAGGCGATTATTGTGGTGCTTCTGGCAATGACCACTAAATGCCAGCATTGCCATTCCCTTGCAGCACTAACCAAGGATTCCTTGATTATCCAGGTCTCCTTACCATTCCATTTACTCTTCCTCATATCTGCCCCACCACATCCTGGCAGATGATGCCTTAGTGAGTGAGAAGAGAAACAAAGCCATCACCAATTGCTTTCCTTAATTTGTCCATTCTAAAACAATTAGAACAGTGCTACTTGCAACCACTGAAGAATGGAGGCATGCACTTCATGAACGCGAGGAAGAGCCTTTAAAATAATAAGGGAACCAAGTATAGCCTTATGGGTTTCCCATGGCATAGCTCAAGATTATTGGTTTAATTGCTAATGTCCGTAGGAAGCTGCAGTGAACACGTGATACTCGGGCTGACCTAATAAGTCAATTGAATGAAGAACATTGTGAAATGGTATTTCTGCAGTGCAATGTCACATAGAGAAACATTTCATATACACCATCAGATGCCGTCTCCAAATTCGTAACGTAATGGAGAAACTATTTTTCCAAACGGAATGCATTAGCAAGCTGACACTGTATCTTATTGTTTAAATAAAGATTATAGTAGCTTTTTCGCAATAACATGTAACTGTACAACAATTTGCCATTGCAACAATAATCTCTTATAGGAAGACCACCAGTTCAAATCCAGTACCTTAAGTACTATGTGAGCTTTAATCAACACAAACACATACACACTCAATTATCAACAAGACAGCATGTGAGAAACTTGAAACAAAAGTCCATTCTCTCTCAAAATTCACTAGCAAGTTGTACAACATTTCAGGTTCATTTTCTAGAATAAGGTTAGAGATCTGGGGCCTTCCAGATGTTTTGGATATAATTCCCACAGTCCATTGATACTGATTGTGTTGACTAGGCCTGATTAAGTTCAAAACATCTGGATGATACCATTTTGTCTATGCCTAGGTGAACTAATAGCCTCTTTCAATATAAAAATGTCTCTTTTGTTCACAATAAAGCTATGCTCAAAGTTTTTCAAACTAAGGTTCCATGAAAATTTGGACGGTTTTGTTCACTTGAAGTAAAAGTAAAAAAAAAAAGTTCATTTGAATGCAGCCAATTTGCTGTCATTAGAGTCTTTGCCTCTTAATGAAAGATTCTGGGTTTTAAAAATAATAATTAACAGGTTCCAAGGCCAGAAAAAAATTGAAAAATCCTGCCTTTCATTTAGGTGATATGTTTCTTCTTATTTCACATCCTACCAATATTGTTTTTTTTTTATTGAAAATTTTTTAAGTTTTACAACAAATCCCCTCCCCAAACCCCCCACCCTCCCATACCCTCCCCCACCTCCCCAAACCTCCCAAACCCTCCCCCAACCTTCCCAGAGCTGAATACAGGCTTACTTAAAATTTTTCAAAAAAAGAATAAAAAAACTTAAAAATTACAATCATTAAACACATTATAATATACTCTAAACATTTTCTAGTATCATGAACTCCCTCCAAAACACAAATTTAAACATTAATTTCTTTGAATATCTATACCTACAATATAAAATCTAATTTCTCCCTCTTTCTTTATCCTCAAACAAAAAATACCATTAAAACTAAATACTCTTTAAATATTTTAAACTAAATACTTAAACTTCTTATCTAAAATTTTCATTCAATCTCCATAATCAAAAACATATAAATCCTAAACAAATCTAGATACATTTAATTAAACAAGTTATCTTCTCTTAAAACTAACAATAATCATAATAATAATAAAAAAAACCAATCATTGAACACATTATAATATACTCTAAACATTTTCATATCTTACTTATATTATTATCCATCATTCTTTATAAACTTCCTCCAAAACACAAATTTGAACATTACTTAAAACATTAGAATTCCCTTATAAACATTTAAATCTTTACCAATAACAAATTTCATCCACCACATTATACCAATAACAAATTCCTCCACAATAAACACATTCTTTCTCTTATCCATAAGTCTCTTAAAGGTATCAGTCTCTCGTGTCCATAAACCTCGAAAAAAATGCTTTAAAATCTACCAATATTGTTTTTGTATTTCTCCTACTTTGGGTCGTGGCATCTTTTTAAACCCTGCAGCTAACTGGATTCACATTATCAGTTTTGAGCATTTGTTGAAAAATATGGTAAGAATTTACCAAAACCAATAGTTAACAAACACACACACACACACACACACACACACATCAAATGAACTGCATGTATTTTTCACACCTCCAGTTCAGAAAGAACTTGATAACTATTTTATTTAGTTTATATCTGTTCTGACAGAAAGCACAAGTCCATTTTTCTTCTTATAAAATTAGTCTCTGAAAATTGACTGTGAACTAGATAGGACTTGATTTCTTTGGGAAACTATATAGCATTTCTTTAAAGGAAATATATACATGTCTGTGTATGTGTGCACACTTATGTCTAGTAGAAAAGCAGATTCAAGATTTTACAGCGAACAGCCACAAAGAAGAAAAACAGCTTGTGAAAAACAAGAGGTTGTTTCTCCAGACATTCACTATCAAAATTAGCCTTAAGCAGACAAACTTATTGGCACATCGCAATGCTGTGAAAAATGTCCTCATGGATTTTCAGTCCAAATATTCCTTTTCTGTTGAAGGATAACTTTGGGTGGGGAGGAAAGGGGGTGAATCCGAAACTAATGCCTGATGTTGATTTGCTGCCACTGATGAGTCACCAGAAAACTCCTTCCTCTGATGCTGGGCACATTTTTGCAGTGTTAAAAAAAACAAAAAAAACTTTGCTTTCTAAAAAGATGGTGATGTTTAATGCAAGACGATTCAGCAATAGGAGAAGGAAACAAATGAAAAATAATAGTGGTCTTGGGTGTAATTCCAAAAGATCTGGAGCACCACCAGCATTGACAAAATCAACATCAGTTAGTTGCAAAAGACAGCTTTACTTGGAGCAGCTTATATCCTGCAACAATACCTTTAATATTGTTAAACAATCCCATCTGCCTAACCTAAGTACCTGGGACGGACTCGATAAATGGATAAAAATGCCAAATTTAGTCTAAATGTCTGACTGACTGTGTGGCTAACAATACTACTATATTATCATCCTGAGATGAAATATTATTAAACTTCTGCCTATCCTGGGTCCTTGGGAAGGATTCAACAGGTGGACAAAAATGCCTAATCCAGTCTAAACATCTGGGTTATTGCGTGACCAACCATAATAATAATAATTGAGGAAGCAGACACCTGAATCATACGAGGTGGAGCAACAATGATAGCTCAAACGCTATTTGATTTACAAGCATGTATGAGCTCTTCCTTCTGGCCACCCACATTAAAGGCTTTCCTCCAGGCCTGGGAGTGTCATAAAAAGATGATGGTTGGCATGCAGTGCATGGCCCTTATTACTTAGCCCTGTTCTGCTTTGGTAACCAAGCCAGGGAGGGGTGCTGTTTTAGAGATTAATGCAGGACAAGCAAAGAAAGTAGCTGATGGATTTCCCCGGCTTTCTCCTCCCACCAAAGATCAATCCTAATCCAAAGGGAAAAACCATCACCAATCTCCTTAACATAGGATGGGGATGAGAACCTGTCTTTGGGCCACCACCCTCCCTCCCCCCCAACTGCTGAGTTAAAATGCTTTCCACCTGCCGTCTGAGAACTGGAATGGTCAAGTTCTCTAGTCCTGAGGTAGAAATACAACAAATCCCTATACAGAATGTATAGTACTAGGCAGCAGGAAGAAATCTAAATATATCTAAGTGCAGGTACAAAACCACGAAGTCTGATTTTAGATACCTGTCTTTAATTTCTGCAACTTACAAAAAATATTTCCCACAGATATTTTTCCATGGTGGTCCTTTAACAAGTACGCCGTGTCTGTTCATAATATAAATACATTGACCTTTTCTCCCATAAAAATTCCATGATCTTGGAATATAAGTAATCTTGCAACATATACTTTTCCTGCATTTAACTGACCATTTCTGTATTATCATCTGTTATAGAAGGTATAGAATTTTATAACTATATGTTATAATATAGTCAAATAATTTATATGAACATTTAAAGATCTTTTGCTTATCGTTTATCATAATGTACTATATCAAAACTTCCAATCTGGAGGTGCATTTGTTCTGTACTTTCCTTTTTTTTTGCTAATAATACTTCAGTAAGAGATGTTTAAAAGGCTAACAAGATTTCTAAAATATTTCAGATATTCTAAAATATCTGAAATTTCCAAGCAAATTTTCCCGGAATTTAATTCATGCCTTATCCTCTGGTTTTTAAATGTTGGGGAACTGTTTTTTTTCCCAGTATTTTGTAACATACGTGCTAATGGTGTGAATTACTGAGCCGTGTTTGCATGATAACTGCAAAAAGTATAACTGTTGCACTTAAGTAACCTTAATTATTAAGTTTTGTGGGATCAACTAATTTTTAGCCATCAGATAAAATAAAATAAGATTTTAGAGCACAGGAACATTTAATATACTAAAGTTTTCTCCCTTTTTCTGAGCTATAAAGTGCCAAGAAATACAGAGGTCAGGCTCCAGGCTCCACAGAGATTGTGTGATACATTTGGTGAACGTATGTGGTGTGCTACATCGCTACCTGTATTCATTAGCTAGCCCAGGTCTGTTTTAGATAAACAGATTCCAAAGTCAAATTTTAAAAATGGGGAGGAGGTAGAAGAGGCCTAGCCCATGGGGAGTAAAACGAAGGGTTAATAGAAAGCAGTTGAAAGTTAAATGAAATTAGGATAGAAATTGTTTTGTATAACTCACTCTCCCACCCACCCTGTAAAATATGTTAAACCTGCTTGATCTTTCCTTTCCCCTCACTTTAACATCTTCTTGGCTTTCACAAAAACATCCTGAGACTGAAGGTGAGAACAATTAGCAATAAAGATTGGAAATCTTGATTCACAAGGCCCATATAACTGTGAGACAGATGTTGAATCAACCTGAGCTGCAGATTTCCTAGTATGTTCTACACCAGCAAAGGACAAATGCCAAAGACTACATTGCAACTCATGTTAAGTGTGTTTTGCAAGGAAAAGAAATGTGCACTTGATTTTTCTGGCATTTTGTTATTGTTGCTGCTGAGAAATGAGCCATTGCATAGAGCTTTTAAGAAGCAACACACCCCTTTGCAAACATGTTGCAGAAGGAAAACTGTTTCCTTGAACATACCAATCCTCTCTGGGAAATGCTACACCCCTGAGAATGCCATTGCATCTGCAATAAAGCAGGAAAGGTGTGTTTGGGTTTGCTTAGCAACCTGAAATCACAAACCATCAAACAACAGTAACTGTGATTATCAGTAAGATTTGCCAGGGAAGCCCACATTGAACCTCTGTCAATTTGGCAGTTCAGAGACTCACATGACTGTATCTACTCACACTTTAATTAAAAGCTGCATCTACAGAGCTGGTATCAAAAGCAATATCTACTAAGCTATGGGACTTAATGAAAAATAAAATGATGATTGTATTTTTTTTAAGAAGTAGTAAGATTTCCTGTCAAGTAGACATGCAGCTTTATCTTCCAGAAGATGCCATAGCCAGGGAACCCTTTTCATTATATGTTTATATTTATCAAACTATAGCCCAGAAGATTATATATAATCCCATACCATTTTACCATCAGTCAAAAAATGTGGACTATATTATTTTTTTACTCCTTACACTTTTGTTTTCTCTGAATTAGATATGAAGATTACATAAAATGCAGAACTGACTAAAAGTCCAAATTCATGTTAGCTAAACTGCAGAAATATAGAATATATTTCTATAATATATATGTACTGGTAAAATCCAGAATCTGTCATCCTGATTAAGTTTGCCATTGTTTCTTCATAGCATTAAACTCCGCTCCATCTTTCATTATTCTTATGCCCCCCACAAAACAGAATTGTCTACCACTACTACTTTTTCATAGTCAATTCACTAAGCACTACCTTATCTTCTTAAAATTAACCACTGGCCACAATTGGATTTCCTAATGAGATTTTTAAAGTCTTCTACCATATGATTTTAGCTAATAAGTAGTACTACTTATAGCAGGCAGTGGCAACAGCCAAATTTTAAACTGTGACTATAAAAACAAGATATTTTCTAATAAATTAATATTTTTTTAGTTTTTAAATGTATTATATAGCTTCTATTACTTTATCTATTAAACTGTTTTATTTTCTATCAAGTTCTATCAAACTTTTAATTATATTTCCATTTTGTTACTTGAGACTTTCAACTATAGAAAACATTATTGTTAGCAGTAATAGTATTGTACCATCTCAACTGTGTGCTTCAACCCTCATATCTGATTCCAGCTGTCATCTCTGCCAATATTGCCATTCATTAACATATTTGTTGTATCAATTAAACATATATGGGCTCAACATGCATCTTTATCTTGCTCTCTTCCCTATTTTGAATTCCATTTCCTAAGATTCAGTTTTTACAATTGCTTCTTGCTCATTGTAAAGAGTACTATAAAGAATAATCAGGTATTTTGGCATGCGCAGTTAACCTCAGTTATGTTCCATATGTTCTAGATCTAAACAATCATATGTATTGCTGTAATCAATAAAGCTAAGATAAACTTTCTTAACTTGCTTGCTCTGTCATTTATTGTATGTTAGTAACTGATGACTCATATTTCTCCAGACTGCCTTTTCTGAAACTTGCCTGTTTGTCTCTTTCCTTGTACACTTCTGTGTAAGATCTTAAGTAAAGCTTTGCTTGCAAGTAGAAGTTAATGGATTGTTCAGTATTCTGCATGTTCTTGCATTGCTGTACTTCAGTATACACACAATTTTAGTCATCCAGTCATGTTTGATATTTGTTGACATAAAACTGTTAGCATTTTAATTGTCCCACGTTCTTCAGCTTTAAACTAGGTAGGAGGTATTTCATTCACACCTGGAACTGTCTTATTTTATAGATGCTCTATAAGTGGGAGAATGACTCTGCATTCCTCATCCGTGTGACTCTGTATATAATGAAACTCCCTTTCTACTCTCTGGGTTTTTAAGATGGTCCTCAAGAATTTCTTTTGGAAGAACACTTGGTATTCTTCCATGGGTGAAAGGAAGAAACAATTAGGGAAGAAGCATAATAGCCTTAATTTCTACATGTACAGAGTCTATGGAGACAATTGCTAGTATTGGGAAATGTTAGGAATAGAGGTTTAAGAACAACTGGAGGACCATAGATGTATTAGCTGCTGATCCAGAAAAGTTCAATGTATTAGTTTTTACTACAGCTGTGTATGTCTCAGTGTTTCAGACACTGCACAGCATCTACCTGCTAATGAATTTTTTCAGGTTTTTATACAAATCTGAAAATAAAATCCCAATACTTTAAGGAGACCACTGATTTAAATTCAACTGATTCTTGAAACAGTGGCATCTTTTTTAAGGCTCCTGAAAGAGGCTGGGGAAAAAAAATCATCTTGCTTTAACAAATAACAGAGGTGTTGTGCTTAAATAAGGCTGAAGCCTTTATTCCAGATCATTTTCCCTTCTTTTTATCATCTCAGTTTGTGTTCAGTGGTAAGTGGAAGGATGGCTCCTTATCTGATCGTGCCTGTCTGTAGCAGCCTGAGCAGTACTGGTATGGAAAGTGACTTCTGCATATGTGTGCATAAATTGAACATCTGTTACCAATCACAGTGGCAGCCATGATCAAACTCAATCTCTCTTAACTCTAAAATTTAGCCCCCTGGCACTGAACTGCAGAAGAAACCACTTTTTAGTAGCGGGTGGGATTGAGAGATAAGTGATATACAGAGCAATAATCCCAGGCCTATAAACAACTATACTGCTGTGTTCGGTGCTATGTAAATATGATTAAATACTCATCAGGTCTGAAAAATAGCCCAATACTCCTTACTCTAATTGTTCAGAATTCAGACTGCAATTTCTACTTTATTTCTTTTGTACCACTTCCATTCCCATCGCCCTTTTGCTAAGGAGAGTGGGAAAGCAGAAACAACAGTTACAGAGAACCAACATGAAGTTCCCAAAATCTTATTTACATACCCAGCACTAAGGTTATAATTTAGTGTAAGATTTGGAGATTTCTGAGATGTCACGTTATGTTTTAATCTTGCTTTTCCTTAATTTATTTGTTTGTATATATTTATTAAACTATAATTTTATTATTTTATAACAAATAGGGCTTAATTTCTCACTGTCCAGAAGAAGTGGCAAATTCTGATAAAAATCATGGGCCCAGTATGATATAAATTATGAGTCAAAAATCAAATATAATTCTATTTATTAAAATTAACTTCTGTGTCAGGCAATTGACAGCTAGTGCAGAATTGCTTGTTGTAAATAAAATTACATATGCAACTGACAAATAGGGCTTAATTTCTCACTGTCCAGAAGAAGTGACAATTTCTGATAAAAATCATGGGTCAGAAATCCTACATCTCAAGTTTCTTGTCTTCAGGTTGTGGTAGGAGAGGAATAACAGATTAAGCAAATGGGCATCTCTATTCTACATAACTTTCATTAGTCTTTCTTTTTTTTCCTGGGGGGGGGGAAACAGTAATTTATTCCTTTGCCCCAGTATCTTTTGGTGTTAAACTGAAATATTTGCACTTTTTATAGTCTACTTTAATTAGCCCCTATCAAGGATGTTCCATAGAAGCTGATTATGACCCCTATCACCCCATGGGGTAGGGCACAGGATAATAGTCTGAGTTATAGAAAGGCAAATTTTGATTATTAGGAAAAATTCCTAACAGTAAGAACATTTTAACAGTGAAACTATTTCCCTATAGCGTTATTCAACTGCCTTTTGCCAGATGGCTGCAATAGAGGCATCTATCAGGGTTACACTAATTTAGATTGCTAAACTGAATAGGGCGTTGAACTTGACATCTAAATGGAACCTTCCAACCCTAACATTCTATTAAAATGTGCTTATGTATAGAAAGCATTTTAGTTCCATATAAAATAATTACACATATCTTTCCTGACCATATCTTTCATTCTTCAACATGATTTTGGCATAAAGACATTTGACAGGAATTTCTCTGCTCCTTCCCCATATCTCTGCCAGGAAAGACTTTACCTCTTTATTTGACTGTCTAAAAACACAGAAGTCCTTGCTGTTGTGGTTTTGCTATTGTGATTTAAGGCACAAATACCTACCCCACTCCAATCTGGCCATTATAGGTAAGTACAAAGTACTATTTATGCTAGGATAGATTGACATAAGATTCTAATAGGATAAATTTTCATCCCAGGAACTGAAAACATCACTAAGTTATAGTCATTGCTATGGCAGTATAAGGCCTGTCTTCTTTGTAATGTATTAGCACAGCAGTGGTGAATGACAGTAAGAGACTATAGAAGTCCTTGGCTTACAACTGTAATTAAGCCCAGAACTATGCTCATAAATTGTGCTGGTTATTAAGTGGGTTATCATATGATCATGACTGTTGTTTTTGTGGCATTAAGCAAACACAGCTGTCATTAAGCAAACATAGTCATTAAGCAAATGCTGTGGTTGTTAAGTGAATCCATTTGAAAAAATCCGAAATGGGCATTTTTCACTAGAAAGTGGAATACCAGGTTCCACCATAAATGTGACCACAGGATGCTTCAAAGAGCCATAAATGCAGGTCAGTTGCCAAATGCCCAGAATGCAATTACATGACTGTGGGAGGGGTGGGGTGGGGTGGGGAGAGTCATCAGAACTTTGAATCTGAGTTGTAAGTAGCCCTGGCAAATCCGTTGTTAACTTTGAATGGTTGCTAATTATCAGTCATCAGTGGAGGATTACCTATATAAATTCTTGATATAGAAGCAGCCTTGGTCACAGAGTAATTCTGGTTGAAGCTTTGCTCTATCTCAGTGTTTCCCAAACTTGGCAATTTTTCCCAGAATTCCACAGCCAGCAACGCTGGCTGTGGAATTCTGGGAGTTGAAGTCCTCATGCCTTAAAATTGTCAAGTTTGGGAAACACTGCTCTATCTATTCTATGCCTGCAGCATCGTGCAACGTCATTCTTAATGGGCTAAGGATCCTGGTGTTAGACAAGCCAATAAGTGAGGATGTGCCCATAGGCCTGAGCAACATTCTATAAAGCCTTCTGGGCGTACATCTTACCAAGACACTAATATACCCCGGCAATATTTCTCTTCTTCCATGTTCCTAGAAAGTTACCTTAATCTCTCCCCCAAATAGTATTTCCCTCCTTATTTCACTGCTACTCAAAGGCAGCCTCAAATGTGCAGACCCTGCTAAGATTCCTCACACCTTACTTTGAAGGGAAATCAGGTGCTTGGTATTGACTGGAGAGAGAAGCAACAGAGGCAGGCAGCCACCAAGTTCATGCCACCATGGTCCTTGCAGACTCCAGAATGGCTGACAACGCTTCCCTTCAACTGTGGAGAAAATCCTGTGGGTTGTCCTGCTGCAAAGATATATTTAGGTGAGAGTAAGTTTGAATTCAGCAGGGTATCCCTCCAAGTACACCCACACCTTGGGTTTCACAAGAAGACATGCAGATTTCCTTGTTAGGCAGCTAAGTTCGCTGAAATAATCGACTGAGGTTTAGAATGGATAGCATGATCTATATTAATCTTCCCTCCGGCTTTCTTTCTTGGGTTTCTAACAGGCCGGCCATTTGTGCCAATTTCTGCCAGGCAGCCAGGACACCCCCCCCACCACCACCAAATAATAACACGGCAACCTTGAGAGCCGCTATTGGCTCAAAGAGCGCTGAGGTCACCCGCCCTGAGCCTTAAATACGAGATCTGGCGGGAGGAATGGCCGGGCGGTGATATATCAATTCCGCAAGCGGCAGAAGAGGAAGGCGCGAGGGAGAGCTGGCCTTTCTTTTCGCAGCGGAGCTCAGCTCGCCTTGCCAGCTGCCGTCCCAGGAAGCGAGCGCGACCAGCTGCTGGGGCTGGGTCGGAAGCAGGCGCGGGACAAGGATCGTGTCGGCGGGGTTTGCTTTGTCTCCTTCTTCTCGCCATTAAATCATTTCCCGACGCTCTACTCGTATCCGGCCATCTCCTCTATTTCCCCGCCGCGGCTCTGCTGGCCTGCTCCCGCCCCACGCGCCGAGCCTTCGGCTGACCCCTTCCTGCCGGGCTTGGCTGGGGACTGGAGTGAAGCTGGCCCCGGTTCAGCGGAGGAAACCGGCAACCCATTAAAGCAGGTGTCACATGTTTCTTCACCTGGGTCACTTGGCATGTGCAGACTGCAGAGTTTCCCTTTAACAGCCTAACTTGCAGAGGCCAAGGAGAGTAATGAGTTGCGGTTCCCATCGCATTTCTGGATTTCCCCCCCCCCCGCACATAAATGTGCGCACACATACACATCACTGAGGGGCCCAATTAAGTCTAGCATGTGGGAACTTTTTATATTCCCACCCACTGTTTTCCACCATATAGCAGCATAATAGACTTGTGCAGACGCTTGTGGGTTTTTTTCAATCCCCCCCACACATTATAATCATCAAGTATTGTTCCCCAGCCATAGAGCTTCTGACCTGAACATCAAACCTGCAAAACTGAAAGGGGCTGCAGATGCCAAACCAACAAGAAAGACATGAGTCATTGGAATGAGCAAATCAAATCCCCAGCCAAAATGGGCTGCTTTGGATGGATCCCTACATAGAATAATTGTTGAAATCATGGCAATTCCCACATGCTGGGTCACAAGGTGTTCAGAGGTGGAAAATTTTTAGGAAGTCATCAGTCTGCCAGGACTTACACTATAGCACAAGAAGTTGGAATCAATGTGAAAGTTATGAACAAACTTAATTTGGGGGGGGGGCTTCCTTAACATTTGCAAAGCAGCAGGATGCCTGATTTCACCTCCACCAAACTGGCAGACCAAAAGCTGCAAATTCTCAGAACATCAGCAAGAGTATGCGTCCCACTGTGAACATTTCAACACGCTACAAGCTGACAATTAGCACATAATAAAACATCAATAAAACTACAAGTGGGCAACAACTGTGCAGCCAAAACAAATATGCTATATCAGAGTTGGCTAGAAAGGACATTCATAAAAATGTTTGCATGCTGTTACCAATATCTAGCATTGGAAGATTTCAAGATGTAAGAATTAATGTTCCTTATAAAAAAAATACCCTAAAATCACAGAGATGTTTTGATTTTTAATGCTATCTGGTAACCTATAGATTCTGTGTGGTTTCATAAATCACCCCTACTTTTGGATGGCTGCTTTCAAACTCTGAAAGCTATCTTCCTACCTAAGGCAAAAAAGATGTCTCAACACTATCCTTATCCTTCCTGCTAATTTTAGAAATTATTTTCCTTGCAAAAATGAAGGGAAACTATGCCAATTACTGGGATGGCTTCCCATCTATTTTGCCATATAAGAAATTACTCTAGGGGGAATTAGTGTTTTTTTTTTTAATTATTGCTGTTGATGTGATCATCATTTTCTTTCCCAGACTACAAAACTACTACAGTAATAAAGGCACTGCAGTAATTTGATGGATGGATGTTTGTATCATTTTAGAATTACCTTTCCTGAAATAAAAGGACCAAGCCATTGTAAAATATAGCTATGAGAAGAACATGGCATAGGAGACACCAGAGCACAAAATTCAAGTTAGGAATGTGGACATCACATTCAACCACTTTTCTTCAACCACTCCATTAATATGTTTTTTTTTTAACAATATAACACTGGATCCTATTTCCAAATTCAATTCAAAATGCCAATTTTGACTTTTAAAACTTGGAGACCAAAGAAAATAAGGCATCTAAAGAATCTATTATCTCAACATACGCTGTCCTGTGCATGAAAATTTTCAGCTAAGCACTGTAACCAGTATATCGTATTATATGGCCATCTCTTTGATGGAGACCCTATGGTTAGAAACCCATGTATCTATTCTGATCCTTCAGTCATTTCTTGCTCTAGTCGCAAGGGGGAAAATAGTAGATTTGTTTTATCTTGGCAGAATTTCTATTCTGCTGATTTTATTAGTTCTGGTATATGTTGATTTTACAATAGTGTATATAACACATCTGTGGAGTTTTTGATGCTCTCTGAGCTTGGTTCTTTGCTTGCTAATATTTCATTACTCAGCTAGTAACATCATCAGTGTGAATTAGAATGGGGTTTTGCTGCCTGTTTATACAAGGAGGAAACTACACCTCCACCAAAACTGACAAGGCAAGCAATGGCAAATAAACAGCCAGCAAACCCTACACTTACTAGCAGTGAAGATATTACCTAATTGGATAGTGAAATATCTGCAAACAAATAACAAGCTCAGAGAGTACCAGAATATAGTCCAACCCTGAACTACGGATATTCTCTTCTACTAGAACATAAACGTTTGTGATTCTGGTTGATGTTAGATGCTAGTTACTGGGCAGGTATGAGATTTAAAAGGATGAATGAAAGATGGCATGTGGCAATTTCAGATGAACAGCAAGAGTCAGAAGACATTATGCAGCAATGCTTTCCATCAAAATAATTTTGGAAGAAGCAGTGGAAAAAAGAGTTACAAATGAAAGACTTCCATAAAATTATGAGAATAAGGCAGGAAAATGAGATGTTCAATTTGTCTGGAAACACTCACTGTCTGCAAATTCCCTATTATGTTATAAACTTACTGGGAGGTCACTGAAAAGGGTTAAGAATGAAGATCCCCTGCACAGTGAACTATTAAAACAGAGGGGGAATAAACAGCAGTAAAGATTAAGAGAAGAAAGCCTAACAGAGGGGGTAGAAAACACAAGTACTCTGTTGGTTCTGCTGCAATACCAGCTTCATGGAGTTCCTTCCTCTGCTTCCATTTCAAACCCAGCTCAGATATTATGTTCAATACATAAATCTCAGCATGTTAAAAGCAATGAACAATCCCTCTCTCAGTTATGCAGTGATGTCTTAACACTTGATTGTCTATGGCAACACAACAGTCTTCATCTCAGAGCTTTTGTGTCCATACAAAATCTTCCATGTGAAAGGCACCTCAAACCATGAGGACTTCAGCTCATGGGACAACATTCTAGTGTACCCCAAAACTCCAGGCTGAAAGCAATTGTACCCATAGAGGCAGACCCTTCAGTGACAGGAATAGCAGGAGTTAGAGAGTGGCAGAACCCCTCACTATTTCTCTCAGACTGAGATTTACACACCACGGGTATTGCTTGATCAGGCTTCAGACATTCTAAGTACTGTGAATTTTAAAAATTGATATTCCTTTGTCCTTCCCTCATATTTCTTTTTAGTATCTGCCTGTTTAGATCCTGTCAATAGTAAAGGAAGTAGTAGTCCAGAAATGCACCACAGACTAACCCTTGGTAGAAAAGCAATAAAGGCCTTGGGAAAACTACTTAAGATGTCATACTAAGATCAGAATCATGTAGGCAATGGTATTCCCTGTGATACTCTACTGAAGTAAAATTTAGATTTTGAAGAAGCACGATAGAAACTTTTAAATGCTAATGATGGAGAAGACTTGAGAATACTACAGCTAGCTAAGAAAACAAGCCAAGAGATCCTCAGTCCAAAATTTTCACTCAAGGCACAAATCACAAGGCTCAAATTACCATATTTTGAACACATTATGCAAATACCTAGCAAGCTGTCTGGAGAAAGCTATCATGCTGAGAAAGTAGAAAGAAAGAGAAGAAGGGGATGATCAGCAGCAAAGAGAATAAACTCAGTAACAATGGTAATGATGCACTATTGAAAGTTCTGAAGGACCTGGCTGGGAACAGATCATTTTGGAGAAGGCCTATCTTGAGGACCCTTAGTGATCATAATCGGATTTAGTTAAGGTAGGAAATTTAGGTGTATATATGTACACGTTAAAGCTTAATCCTTGACTTTAAAAGGTTCACATTTTGCTGCATGAGGATGATTTTGCTCCATGATTGGGCAATATTTTACAACCTAAACAAAAGACCTTCAGGCCAAAATGGAATACAAGATGAAGTCAGTAAGGCATGTGGCATAAGAACTTTCTAAGAGTGAAAACAACGAAGGATAAAGCCAAGATTTCTATCAGTAAGATATTTACTTTGGTCTCCCAAAGAATGACTAATGTATTCACTGGATACATCCACCTTATTCCTGGATTTTGATGAGATTGGAAGAAATCTGTACATCCTTCCTCTACGCCTGAAGGTTTGAAACTGCATTGAGCACACCTTTTTTTGAGCCCCCAGTGTTCACAATTTTCTTGGTTCTCTGGGACCTCACACTCAGAGCTGCGATGCTTCCTTCGGCACATTCCTCAGCCTGGGCTTGGTTCCCCAGCACAGCAGGCATTGTGACTTGATCCAGCTGGGCTGCATGAAGCTGTGTCTAAAACAGCTCTTCTTTACTCCATAGCAAGTTGGGAAACTTATGTGGTCTGCAATTTGCTGTCCTATTGGGCAATATAGGGTTAATGGCTGCTTTAAGTAATCACCCAATCATGTTATTCTGTAATAAAGAAAATGGGCTGCCTTTAGCATTATGAAAGGCCTATATCCATACCACTTCCCTGTAAACCAGCCTCACCCCAATTTGCTGACCTTTTCCAGTTCAGGGCTCCCCATAAAAATAGTTCTGACTCCATTGTGTGATTCCACCCTCATCCTGCTATTCTAATCCTCAGCTCTCTGTAAATAGCTCTGCTTATGCCCATGATTCCTGCAAACCTGTCCCTGGGATTACAGATGCAAATAACTCAGCTTCACCCCCTGTTTCTCATGTATAGGCCGGCAACCAACAATGCCAGTTCTAATATCCCAGAACAGCACTGCCCACAGCTCCAGTATTTTAACAAGAGCAAACCTGCTGTTTCTAGAATCTAGAATTCTGCCAATATTTTCCAGCATGACATGTCCTGCAGCTTTTAAGTACCGTGAACAAGCAGGATTCACATAATTTAAAAATGTGCAACCTGGCCTCGGAGATATCAGTGTTTTATTATTTCAAAAATGAAATCTATCAGAAAGAATTGGTTTCTTTTTTCTTGAAAAAATCCTGCTTATAAATCTCACTTTATAAATGCATGTGTTGTCAAGTTCCCAGGAATAAAAGTTTTGAAATATTACTCTCCATGTATTCAGATCTCCTTTTCCCATTCTGCTAGTCCACCACAGACTGATTACAAGACAAAGGTATGCATCCTATGCCACCACATGGATCACTCCTACTGCCTTGATAGTAGCACCTGCTCTTTTTGTAAGTACCCAAAACACTGTTTTTAAAAAATAGTATTTGAAGGGAAAACTCATGTGAGATAGTAAATAAGAGGCCAGGGATTGGTGATATCTGAGTGTAAACATCTGCTGTCTTTGATTGCAGGAAATTACATAGTTTGTCATTATAAAGCAAGGAAAGTGATATCTTTTTCTGCCAATGGAGGAGTTTACAAGAGCTGAAATATACAGAATTTGCCATTAGCACAATGGAAAGGTACATCTATGCCAAAATGTTCTGCAGCCAGCATTTCAACAAACTTGGGGTGGGGGTTGCAAAGCATGGCTCATTCACTCAAGGGCTTTGATTTCTCATTACTGCATCATGAGTCACTGGTTTGCATAACAAGAATCTACTGATGCAACTTTTCCAATTGTTGAAAGGTGCATTCAGGCAACCTGGAAACAAAAGAAGGAAAGTGACTTGTACCCCAAGTGGGTGAAGCCCCCCCCCCCGCAACTTCTTGGGTAAGCCTCTGCATAAACAAGAATAGCAGAAAGAAGAGGGGGAGGGGGGAGGCAACAGAGATTGTGCCTGGTTAAGCCCTGGGATAGATTGACCCTGACAGATGTTTACAGTGGTGCTGAAGAAGGAGGGTTATTACAGAGCCGCAGACTAAACAGATCTACATGCAGGGAGGGCCCGATAAACCCCCCCCCCAGTTCTATCAAACCTACATCTGAAAAAAGGAGAGGGAGATGACAATTCCAGAATGTGGCCCCAGGTTCCATGATGGGGTAGGAGCCACCTGGGGAAATTGGAAGCTTGTGGAAAAAGTTGCCCCAGTATTATGTTCCAGAGTGTTTCTAAGCTCAGGTTGCTGTTGAGGAATGAGCTCTTGTTTGCTGAACTTGGGGATAAGTCCTAAGGAATGGGCAGAAGGCAGCAGGACTCAGGTGAGAAGCTGATTGGAAGCAATTCCTTGTGGGAAAGAGAGGAAGCCAGGCAGAAACGATCTATTTCAGTGGTTCTCAACCTTTTTAATGCCGCGACCCCCAACCGGTCGTAAGTCGAGGACTACCCAACCAGTCGTAAGTCAAGGACCACCCAACCGGTCGTAAGTTGAGGACTTTCCCTGCCCAGGAGCGCTACGCATGCGTGGTGCCGCCCCCTCCGCCGGCCGAGGCGTAGCTGGCAAGCGGCAGAGACGGCGCAGGCTGACCACCGGCTGGGCCATCAGCTGGCCCAGCCCAAGGGAGGTAAGGCACCCGCTGGGCCCCACGCACGCCAGCAACCCTCCCTGCGCCCATCGGCCTCCCACCTCCCACCCCTGGCCCTCTTTTACTTACATTTTTAGTAGTTGCTCAGCAGGGAGGGGTGGAAACTTCCAGACCGTTCGCCTTCGCTGCAGACAACTTGCAGCATCGTTTGCAGAATGGGACTTTTGCGGGCTCAGCAGGGCAGAGACAGCCTGGACAATTCCTATTGGCTTTTGAAAGCCAATAGAATTAGACTATATTCAAGAGAGTCTATTCTATTGGCTTTCAAAAGCCAATAGAATAAAAGGGAGTAGCACAGCTAAGGAAAAGGGGGAAAAATGGCGGACTGCGTTGTTTGGCGATCCCCGTGAAATGGTCGTTCGACCCCAAATGGGGTCCCGACCCACAGGTTGAGAACCACTGATCTATTTCGACTCAAAAATTCTATGGATGCTCCTGACGTCAAAACCTTTATGAAACATAGGGAAAGGTCATGTCTGCTGGCAGAACATTTTGATGTAGCAGACATACAGTATTTCTTGAAAAGTTTTGGCCTGTGCATGCATGTGAATGGGATGGAATAGAATGGGATGGTGAAGGAATTCCCATCATTTCCCAGAACTAAAAGCTCCCAGGATCCTGGTTCCTGCCAGCAACTGTCTGTCATCCTAATTCACTAATCCAGATCCATGGAAGTATTTCAACCCTCAGTTCAAGGTCAGGATGTAGTTTTGGACCACCAGTGTGTTAACATTCCTCTACACATACAAAGCCTAGAAGAAACAAAGTTAATTTGCTCATGTCCATTTTTGCAAAATTGCATTTGAAGATCTGGAAGGAAGGAAAACATTCCTTCACTTTATGTGTGTTTACTTTTATATTTATACGCTATCCATTTTGGCTCTGTTCAACTCTCCAGAGTAGGGTTAGCAATTTGCCTTCAAAGCATTCCCTGCTCCAAATAGGTTGCCAGTCTTGAATGTCGTCTTTAACTGCATTTGCTGGTTGTTGAAATCAGCAACTCGATTCACATGTAAAACCATGGTTAATCAAGGATTTTTGAATATTCCACAATTAGGTGGATGTGCATAACCCACTAAGCTGTAGTACTGTAGTACTGCACACAATGACTAAATCAAATCAGTAACGTTATGTGAACTAGACCACAGTTTGACAGAGGCACTGGGACATTTGGACTTTACAAAAATGTAAAAGTGGATGGTGATGGGAACAAAATGCTTGACTATATAGATCATTTGTACAATACAGCAGGGCCATTCCTGAAAATAGAATTTTTGCCCACTTTTGTGTGATGGCCATTTATCTATTCTGTGTGTTATTGTGCCCTTCCTTCATTTTATCTTCTTTGGGTTAAGTTATTTAGTTCCTTGAATCTTTCCTCATAGGGCTTCTTCTACATACTTCTAACCATCATCATCAACTCCCTGTTTGTCAGTATCCATTCTCAGAAACTCCTTCACATTAATAAGCAAAAAGTCAAGTTTGATTTTTAAATGGACATTTAGCTGATCACTCTTCTGTGAGAAGAGATGGGGAAGAAAAGGAAATTGCAGCTTAGCGTAGACTTGGAGTGGGTAAGACAGGTTTAGCTAATTTAAATGGATTCAAGCCTCCTTGGCCAGATGGATTACATCCCAGGGTACCAAAGGAACTGGCAGAAGTATTGCAGAACCATTCTCATTATTCTTTGAGAATTTCTAACATCGTGGTGAGGTCCCACATGAAAGACAGCAAATGTCTGCATCTTCAAGAAGGGGAAGGACTCAGATAGTACAGACTTGATAGCTACAGTGTATTGAGCAAAATCCTCGAAGAAATTTTTAATAGCACTGCATGATCATGAACACTTGGAGAAGCATGCTACAATTAACAGAAGCAGCAAGGTCTATCACTAACAAATTATGGTGGATTATTTTTTTGACAGAGTTATTAGGTTTAATAGATCAAGGGAATGCCATAGACAGAGTCAAAGATACACAGGAAGGTTTTCCCTTCAAACAGAAGCTGGACACTCTTCTACTAATGCTAGAGCAACTAATCATGAAGATGCTCTAGTTTGAGAAGGAGGTTGCATTAAATAGCCTTCAAGATCATCATGATTCTGTGATTCCACACCATGATTTATCCTAAAAGAAGTGTGCCTTTTTTGCTTGGCTTGGTCCTAAGTGAGTGAAAAGTAGTTATAAATGTCCATTCTCAAATAAAACCATGTGGAGCTGAAGGAGAAGGGCAGACTGGACAAACAGGATAGAACTGGGCACTGATTAAATTTGCAGTTAGGTAGTAACGCCAGATTAAGGTCCAACAATACCTTTCTTCTCAGTCCCCACCTGCAATGATTACTGAGGATTCAGGTGCTCTGTAGTTAAGTCACAATAAGTTCAAGGCAGAAACTGACTCTGGGAATTGATAGGATTTGGTTCTCATTTATTTCAGTGTATGGGATAGGTGATCTCATATAGAGAGAAGGTAAGGCAAAGTTTAAGAAGAATTGTCCTTCCTTTTTTAGTGAGAACTTAACAAAAAGAATCCTAAGTACTCCAAGAAAGTCAAATATGGATTTAATTCACAAAATAGCAATTAGCAATCTTTGAGACCACATAACATTTTATAAATTCTAAGCCTTACATTCCAAACTAATCCCACACCAATATAAGCATAATCTTATCCACTTTAGAGCAGAGCTGGGTGGGGAGAAAGTTTGAAGAGGATTACATTCTGTATGGCTGCCTCTCCCTGTTAATAGTGTATTTTTCATATATGACCCCATGGCATATACAGTTTGCACTTAAAGGAGTTTAACCTAAGAACATTCCTGTTATACAGGTAGTCCTCACCTTATGACCACAATTGAGCCCAGAATGCCTGTTGCTAAGCAAAACAGTTGTTAAGTTGTTTTCCCCATTTTACAACCTTTCTTGCCCTAGTTATTAAGTGAATCAATGCAGTTGTCAAGTTAGTAACACAGTTGTTAAGTGAATGTGGCTTCACCACTGACTTTGCTTGTCAGTAGGTAGCAAAAGGTAATCACATGACCCTGGGATACTGCAACCCTCATAAATATGAGCCAATTGCCAAGTGTCCAAATTTTGATCATGTGACCATGAGGATGCTGCAGCAGTTGTAAATGTGAAGAATGGTCATAAGTTGCTTTTTCCAGTGCTGTTGTAACTTTGAACGGTCACTAAATGAAAACTATCTGTATCTGTACAACATGCAGAAAAAGCTGTGAAAAACATCTTTGAGGCATTACAGTAGAGCAGGGGTGTCAAACTCAATTTCATTGAGGGCCGCATCAGCATTGCGGTTGCCCTCGGGGGGGGGCGGGTGTGTGTGGCCAGGGTGGGTACGGCCTACTGGGTGGGCGTGGATGGAGTTGGTGTGGCCTACTGGGTGGGCATGGCCAGCTGTACATCGTTTCCGTCAAGGGTGCCTGTGGGGGCCTGGGCAGGAGTGGGACAGATCTGAGGGTCTCTGGCAGAAGGGAGTGGGACTGGGGTAGGCGCCAAGGCATGGTCCATTTCTTCATTCCTCACAAAGGGTAACACCTCCCCAGCATGCACCCAGGGGGCGGGGCCAACACGGCAGGGGCTGGTTCCTGGCTGTTTCCAGATGGCCTTGTGGAGCTAAGACTGAATGCGTTTCAGCATAGATAGCCACCACAAAATTGTACATTGGCTCCCGGCCGGCCTGGGCCAGGACCAAGGCAGCGGGGGCCATTCCCTCACTGTTTCCAAGATGACTTCACTGGCCACATGAAACCACTTCGTCGGCCGCATCCGGCCCCCGGGCCTTGTGTTTCACATGTCTGCAGTAGAGAATCTGCCTAAAGTGTTGTTCACCTTTTGAACTCTTGGCTTTAGCCAGCTTGCACTTCCAGGGCTTTTTCCTGAGTTTACCATTTCTGTTTCTTGCCTACACTAAGGCTTGCCCATTAACAGTTTATCAGCCACCCGCACACTAGTTGTGAGTAACTAGCAAAGATAGCCTGCCTGTAGCCTCCCCTTCCTTGAAAAGCAAGCACACAGGAATGGCTGATACAATTCTAAAGTGGCTGAAGAGTTGTCCTTTGGAAGATCTTTTTCTTCTTCTTGGAGATGTTTCATTACCCAAGCCAGGCAACATCGTCAGTGCTAGTAAGAAGTGGAGTTAGCTCTCAGTTTACCTTCTAGTGGTCTGCCCTATCAGGGAGTGGTCTTGGAGGTTCTTTGGTTGGTTGGGCTGTTTACTGTTAGCTATTTGTAACTGTCTTTTTGAACATCACCTACTGTACTGACAATAAGAAACAATGGATTCAGGCAGGAAATCTATGAGACTGAAAAACAACCAGTTTTCATTTCTGGTTCTGGCTTTTCCCAGAACCTATAACACCAGAGATGCTATCAGATCTCAAAAAAATTAAGCAGGGTTGGGCCAACTTGATCCCTGGATGGAAGGCCATTAGGAAATGTCAGGGATAGGCCTTTCCTGGACCGAGCAGTAGAAAGCCATTTCTATTTTGTTGTCAAGAAATTTCAGATATATCTATTGAAATTTCCGGTGGTTGACTCTACTTTTTTACTTTTACTTTACATTACTTATTCAACCCTTTGCATTATTTGCTGAAATAAGCTATGTCCCCCAAAGCATCTCCTCCTTGAATTAAAACTGAATATCTTCTTCCAAAATATTTTAAAATAATGAACTTCATGAAAAAAGAAAGAAACAACTCGACCAGGATGAAAATACCACATCACCTGGAGTAACAAATCAAGTTTCTTCTGTAAAATCTAGAGATCAATCTTCTACATGTTTACTGTGAAGCAATTCCAACAGAATTCAAACACACTTACTATCAACTGAGAGCAATTGTCAACGTCATAACCATAACATTAGTTTAATGGTATGGGATTGTTGCTTCCTGTTGCTTCCTGTTCCAGCCTAGCAAAAGCAAAGGAATTGCAGCATGATTCGTTTTGTGTGGTTCTTTCTGCTGATTTTCCTAACCTTATGCCACTAAGCTACCTGCCTCTTTGCAGAAAATACAGAGTCCTAGCCTGTATGACAGTTATGATGTAAGACGCTTCACAGATAGGACTTCGGCCTAAGAAATTATGGACTGGACAGTGCTGCCTCTCAAATTCTTTGTCTGCATGTGCGGATGCTGTTTAATGTTGGCTAGAAGGCAAAGGGGAATTATCTTTAAATAAACATGCATGTTTTTAGTTTGTGTTGGTTGCCCATGGATATAAGAAACAGAAAAATGATTCTACAGTGTAACTCTGTGCATGGGTAGTTAAAAGAAAATTTGTATTTTCTGTTTGTAAGTTGTTTTGGATAGCAGGTTAGCAGCTTAATCTTATGTATCAGTAGAGTAAAGGTTCTGGTTCTGAGAGCTTTACCATAGATGAGCAGAATTTCTGACTCTTGTATGATTTCAATTGCAAAATCCCTTCCCTTGAAATAAAGAAAGCTTAGGGAAACTGGGAATGGATATTTATAGACAGAAGCACCAGGAGCTCTACAGAGTTCATTTAATCCCTTTTATTCGACGTGTTTTGCACCTGGCTCCATTTGGTGGCTCTAGTAAAAAAAGATAGAAAGAGCGAGTTGATCTTCACATGTGTAATCTTAGCCACTCCAACTCTACATGTTTTGACAGAAGTGTTAAGGTTGGAGAGGGCACTTACAGTAATGCATTGATACAGAATTTTGCATCTTCACAAAGTGTTTGTCAAACAAGAAAGCAAGGAAAAATGAGACACAGGATTGGATTGTTCACCTACGCCAGCCAGGCCTTGCTGGTTAGAACTGTAAGTGGTAAAGAACGACAGATCTGGAAAAATATATCAGGTTAGGGAATGTTGGCCTAAGCTGAGAAGATTGGGCCTGGAGTACAATTGGAGTTCAGAGGGCAACTGCCACACCAGTACCTTGATTAATAGCAATGAAGCACTTTTCCATTCGACAGAGATAGATTTAATTAACCTAATACAACTATGCAGTGGACATAAAATATGAGAGTAAGAGATAGAACTAGATTCACATGTTGTCCTCTGGCTCCTGGCTCCTCAAAGCATTTATCAATTAAGTGTAACTTAGTTGAACTTGACCAAGGCTAAAGCTGATAGTCAGGACACCCAAGGTCTTTTGTAAAAAGCAGGTACATTCAATGTGTTAGAAAGATAAAGCCGCAGTTATTGAAATGTGTGTTATATAAAACGTACAAGAATATATAAAGAAGTTTATATAAAGTTATACAGAAGTTATACACTCTAAGAATAATCAGAGTGATTAGAAGGATGTTTTAGTTGCACACAGATAGTTGGAAAAGAAAAGGGAGAACTAAAATTAAAATTGAGGGGGTCAATTCATTCAGGAAGCCCTTAATTACCATAGCTGACCCCAGTACTACAATTGTAAGTCATTTTGGTTGTACGTTAGGGCACCCATATGACTAGAAATAATTTCTGGCCTTTTTCATGGTGGTATTAAGCAAACCCATTCATTTGAATGAGCATTTTTGCCAGAAACCAGCAACAACTATTGGAAACCAGAAAACAAATTGTGAATCACAGTCATGTGACTGTGAATTGCTGCTGCGACCAGTTGTAAAGCTGACCTGCCTAATATGCGGTCACATGATCACAAGGGGGATGGCACAACCATTGATGATGGCTGAGGGTGTTTTACAGACTGTAAAGCACCCGTCCTGCAGCCTCCATAACTTCGAACCTCTGTAAAGCAATAAGTCGTTAAGTGAGGACTTGTACATGAGATAGAGACATAAGAGGAACAGAACTTTTAGAAGGAAACTGTACTTCTTGGGACAAATTCTATTGAGGCAAGACAAATTACTAGCAGTCCTTAATCTTCACTGAACCATTGGAACATGCTAAAAGTTTTCTTTCTAATCCTATTTTCTGTGCGTGCTGAGCATTGAAAGCCTGATGTCTTAATAAAGAAGGCTTCCAATTTAGAACATAGTGCTGTACATCCTTTCTCAGCCTGAAGCTTTCCAAAGAGGTCAAAGATTATTTTGGAAAATTTAGGATGTGCGGCACACTGAAAGAAATGTTATCACTTTTTGACAGTTTCCAGGATAATCTTAGGTGAGAAAAAGATTCATTTACAAAGGCCTAGCAATAAAACATAGTTCATTAATGTCGTTTATCCTTCTCTGCTTGATTCAAAGTGTGCTTTTAATATATGGTGGTTGCAAAGAAACCCCAGAAATATGCTTGCTTGTGTAGAGTATAATGCAGGGATTTCTCTAACAGCCAAAAGAAGCCTAGCAGTGTAAAATGTCCAATGTCCCTTGGCCACCTGGGGAATAGTTCTGTCCTGCATATCTTAAATTCAAATGCCATCTCTGCAAACCTTTTGATGCTACTTTAAAAAAGCTCATGAAGATGGAATAAAGGCCATCAAGGATCATTATAATAGGTGTTATTACATAATCTTTTGTTTATTTATTAAATGTAGACACTGCACATCTCACTATCCAAGCAATTCTGGGCGGTTTTAGATACAGGTGATAAAACCATATAAAAGAAAAAAAACAGAATTAAAATAAAATGAAGAATGAAATAAGAGCAAAGTTAAAAGGTAAGTTAAAAAGTTAAAAATTTAGAGCCAGCGCTCTCAAGCGTGCCGCCAGCCCCCAGGGCTGTGTACTCTTCAAATCCCATGACAGTTGGCAGAAATGGTCTTAATGCTCTCTCGTTTTAATACTTACAAGGCCAAAAGAGTGGGGGCCAAACTCATATCTGGGGATAAGATATTCTATAGGGCTTTTTTTCTAGATCCTACCAGTTGAAATTCTATAACTGATGGGGTCTGTAACATATCCTCCCTGCCTGATTGAGTCAGATGGGTTGATATAATTGAGACAGACGATTCCTCTGGTTCCATGCCATGAAGGGCTTTAAAGGTGATAACCAGGGCTTTTTTTTGTCACAGAACACCCAGAACGGAATTCCAGCACCTTTTTTGGATGGAACCTTGTAGGGTAGGCCAGTGCAAGGTGGCCTGTATGACATGTGTGAGTTCCAGCACCTTTTTTTTTTCCCAACACCTTGCATTGGCCTCAGAACCAAAACATCATCCAATGCTGCTCATACAGCAGAGATGTTACATGCATGATCCTCAGAGTGCCCAAAACTTTTACCAATGAGCCATGTCATCAGATATATATTAATTATGATGGGTTGTTACTTAATGAATCTTTTGGAGGTCTTCTATCTGTCTATGGCACACTGCAAATGATATGACATCTGTTTTTAGCATCTGGACCCTTACAGGGAGTCAGCAGCATTGGCCAAATGCTTTTATTACCAGTTTCATTTTCAAAGCCAACCAACTGTGGTCTATATTTCACTGTGGTCTATATTTATTCTCATTTTGTAGACCCTAGACTGAGAAAATACTTATCCACTCATTTTGTAAATTTTTGGCCAACCCAAAAAGGAGCTGGTGGGCTGGGACAAGATGATTTGTTGTTAGTTGCATATTGTCCTTACATCTGTTTGGTTCTCACAAAGTTGTTGCAGGCTGAGCAAACAGAGGGGTTTGCAGATGATACTGGGGAGCCCCAAGCAGCCAGCAGGCTTGTTTGCATCAATGACAGAGTCAAGGCTATGCAAAGGGGGGGAAAACAGTGAAATTAACCAGACAGAGGCTGTGCTTTGTAAGGATTTTTCCATCCTGAGGTAAGCTGTATTGCTCCAGGAGAGGTGGGTAAAGTAGATAGTGACAAGGAACAGAAAAAGTGTGAAACTGAATGAGGTGCCCGGAAATTCCTAGATGAACAGAAGATTTCTGTAGACTAATGTGGTCTACTGAGGTATTTCCAGCTGTTTGTGTAACAGTAACATATTGAAGATATGCCAAGATGCTGCTAAGAATTAGAAAGCCTTTATTAGATCTTCCAGCAGATTTTAAGCTTCTATGTCAAAGTTAGAATTTTCTAATCACATTTGGGATGAAGGGTCATTGATTCCAGGGTAACTTGCTACCTGGTAAATATGTATGAGATTTCAGCCTTAGTGAATATATTATATTTACAGCCAATGATCGAATGGAGGACCATCAATAACCACCTACATATCAACAGCTGCAGTGAAGGGGAAATGTGCCCAGATTAGAGAATTGTTGCAAGGGATATGAAGACAAACATGGTCAGAAAAAAGCAGGAGTGGGCAACTATGGCCCTTTACAACCTGTGGACTTCAACTCCCAGAATTCCCCAGCCAGCCAACACATCTTCAAGCTACCAAGGTTGGAGGGCTGAGGAATCAAATCCAAGTGACGTAACACCAGATGAATATACAAATTGCTTTTAAAGTCGCTTAGTTGTGTGTTTAGCCTCACCGATTTATTTGCAGAGCAATATGCAAAAGATAATGGCAGAAAAGAATAGGGAAGCAAAATGCACTAAAGCTATACAAGTGTGCTCTTAATATTGTGCCATGCCACAGAATATGTAGATACTACACTACAGTTCCTTGACAGTGAAAAACAAAGTTACATCAGACAAGATTCTGAAGAGATCCTTTTGGACTAGTCTCATATCTGCAACTGAAAGCAAAGAAACAAAGCATTTCTTAGCTGGAAACTTCTGAAGCAGGGCCACCAAGTGTGCCCAGTACCCCTGGATTACAGTTAGCAAGGTCATGTCTAGACTATATAATGCAAAGATAACTTTAGATATGGATGCAGGTCAGGAAGATTGACAGTTCCAGTTCTACAATATAAAGAAAATGCCAAACGCCTTTCCCCCCTCCCTCTGCACCTTCCAGATCAATGCTGAAAGGATACTTGACATACTAAAAGCTGAGACTATAAGAACATCATGGTAGGCCTGCAGAACCCGAAAGAAGACATTCTGAACATAGCCCAAAGACTAGGAATGAAGCTATAGGCTATTCCTGTTGTGTGCTTACTCAATGGTAAATTACACTGAGTTCGGTGGAACGTATCTTACAAGCTTTGCATTTTATTGAGTGTTAGTCTCCCCGTAGAAACTTAAATCTGGGAAGAATGAGCCTAGGGTTGTAGTCCTACTTCTACTCAGTGTGCTTAGCATCTCATTTTGTGTATAACAAGAGGCTTCCTGCAGTGTGACATATGATGGATTTCCATTGAAGGAAAGCAACTGTTCTGGATGAAAGACCTCAAGCATGCAGAGAACAAGCCCATGTGTTGAAACGCTGCAAGGAAACACTTTATTTCAATTGCTGCATGTGGTGAAGGGTTACCAGATTTTGGCACTGGATTTTATAGCAAGGCTTTATTCTTAGGAATGAAGTATTGATTGGAAGCACGGACTGATAACAAAGGACAGAGAGCAGTTCAGGGATTGGGAAGCAATTGAGAGTATAGTGGTGTTTCTTTGAAGCATTCTCTGATGGCTGCTTTTGCTTTATAAAAAACCCATTCCCATGCTTGCTTGGAGGTAAGCTTTCTTGATCTCAGTGGGATTTACTTTGCGTAAACTTAGAGTAGAAGAGGCCTGCACAGCCTCAAAACTGTCCTCTGCCACAGTAACAAATTGAGGCCCTGTTTAATTGACTGCTTTCTTGCAGGAAGGCTCCATAAGTGCCTTTCTCTATAGTTAAATGCAGAAGCCAGCGGAGCTGAAGTAAACACTGAGCTGAGCTCTGCTGAAACTAAATCTGACCAGCTTAGTCTAAAACCACAGGGTGATGTGAGCTTCCAAGAGTATCAAGGCTAGAAGGCGGGGCAAGAGGAAAATCCAAATTTCTCAAAGCCAAGAGGGGGGAGGGGCAGAAGCTGCATTGAGGAGAAGCCCCTCTGTACAATATGATTTGATACAAAACCACCATTTATTAATCATAAGCAGAAGAGAAATTACTAAACTTAAATTCTAGTGCCCATTTGGTTACTTGAGACATGTGCAAACAAGAGCTAGCAATGACTTCCTTTAGATCAAGCACAGATGATCTTAATCAGGTGAACCATCTAGCTATGAAGCAGGCAGTCAATACAAATAGCTGAAGGCATCTATGGAAGTTTTTCCTTTTGGGATGCAGCAGATTCTTTGACATGGAAATTTCAGGGGTGCTTTCTGGATTTTTCTGACTGAAAACTCTCAGAGAGTTGGAAGATTAAGGCAAATTAATGCCCTTTATTGTGGACTTGTGGACTTTTCTCTTTATTGCAAATTCCTTGGGAGAAACTAAGCAGTTGGCAAGAGCACATGAGAAGCTACTTCCCATGGAATTTCAAAGTACTTGTGAAAAGAATGGCAGGGTAATTTGGGATCACCTTGTTCAAAGAATGCTGGGGGGGGGGGAGTCTTCATTAGGGGTTTTTCACTTAGTGTAGTGAATCTGGTATTCTAAATGCTTTTACAGGGATTCACAGCTGGATTTGTAGATTAACTCTGAAGATTTACAGAAGAGATTACAGACAGAAGGAAGAGCCAACAGGCATAACTATCTCTTGACCTAAGTAATTGTATGCCAGAGCACAAGAATACACAAGGCATACTTGCAATAAATAGATTCTCCCATTATTACAAGCTAAACGAGAAATCGCCAGCCTTTTCATGAACTATCTATATCAGCGTTTCTCAATCTTAGCAACTTTAAGATGTGGACTTCAATTCCCAGAATTCCCTAGTGAGCCATGGTGGCTAAGGAATCCTGGGAGTTGAAGACTAAACATCTTAAGGTTCCCAAGGATGAGAAACACTGGTTTATATCAATAATAAAACCAACACTATGAATTAGACATTAGATGGGGGGAAAATAATCTTGTGTTCTAGTTTCTATAGAAAGCAAACTGTCCTTCTGGATGGGATAAAGAGGCTATAGATCAGTGGTTCTCAACCTTTTTAATGCCGCGACCCCCAACCAGTCGTAAGTCGAGGACTACTCAACCGGTCGTAAGTCGAGGACTACTCAACTGGTGCAGCACCGTTTGCAGAATGGGAATTTTGGCGGGCTCAGCAGGGTAGAGACAGCCTGGACAATTCCTATTGACTTTTGAAAGCCAATAGAATTAGACTCTATTCAAGAGAGTCTATTCTATTGGCTTTCAAAAGCCAATAGAATAAAAGGGAGTAGCACAGCTAAGGAAAAGGGGGGAAAAATGGCGGACTGCTTTGTTTGGCGACCCCCGTGAAATGGTCGTTCGACCCCAAATGGGGTCCCGACCCACAGGTTGAGAACCCCTGCTATAGATTGAGGGAGGTGGCTTTTTTCTTTTTAAAGTGAGGATAACATCAGGTTAAAGATTCTACCTCGTTCTGCTTTTCTTTTAAAAATCTGCTGTGCATTTCTTTATAGGTGCAGCAAGCCAATGGAGGCTTCACATTGTTATTTCACTGTATTTTAAAAAGCAGGAGATTGCCTTGCTGTAAGTTGGAAGTACAGAGCTGAGAAAGTTTCCACAAGGAAATGAGTTGTTTTAATGCCCTTGCTGTTCTGGAGTAGATCCCAACAGGTGGCAGCACATA
This sequence comes from Crotalus tigris, assembly GCF_016545835.1. NCBI lineage: Eukaryota > Metazoa > Chordata > Lepidosauria > Squamata > Viperidae > Crotalus > Crotalus tigris. The sequence goes on along the minus strand of NW_024096618.1, from coordinate 1,377,293 downwards.
GCTAGCCCTCACCAGTCTCAGAAAAGCTAACCAAAAGCATCATTCTGGTTAGTTCTTCAATGGGAGACCACTAGCCCGGGGAGGAAAAGTCTTATGGAAAGAAAGTGATGATGGCTCTCATTGTATTGCAGCCTAGAAAACAACAAGGTCTATCTATGTACCACTTGGACTGAAGTCTAAAGCAAGGGAGTCTTCACCTTCTACTGTTGTGTAATTCCTTCTCTGCAGCCCAAATTCATTTAATAATTTAAGACCCATTTCTTTTCTCTGCAAATGTCCTGCAGAGGTTCCAGCCCCTTTCCAGAGTACTCCTCCAAAAATAGTACCCCTTCAGTCCCCTCTTTTGGGACCAAACTCGCCAGCAACTCCCTACCTTCCTCTCCCTCGGGTTCCCCATTGATCTCCTTTTTATGAAAATGTCCTCTCTCCCGGGGCTCCTCTCCCAGCCCATCTGTTCTCTTGTGTCGCTATTACTACATTCAGACAATTGTGTGCCGCCGCCACCCCCCCCCCACCCCCCCGCACCTTTGTGTTCTGTTCTCTTGGCTTCTCCTCAAGGCCTCGTGAGACTGACCTCTTTGGTTGCCTGCAATTCAGTGTGGTCAAAATTGAGCTTGATTTTCCCATATATAGTCAGGGTACGTACCACGTTGCCTTTTGTTCAAGACCTCAGATATCTCTCTCTCTGACTAAGTTCCAGTGACTAATTGTTCCACATCTTCTGGGCTATCATCCAAACGGCCTCTTGCCCATGACCCAGCTTAATATAGATTTGCTGTTCCTACCTGTGATATAGGCTTTCCTCTCTCTCTGCCACCCATCCTTGCCTAGTTAGGCAAGGCCTATCATTTGGACCCCCTTGCTTTGCTTTGCCAGATCTGCCTCTCTGCACCTTGAAAGCTTTCCAGTGTTGGTTTAACAATGTTGTCATCTTGAGGCTGTTTGTCTTCCTGACATCCATTTTTTTTCTCCCCTTGATGACACCTTAGGGATCACATTTCACCTACAAAAGTGGATCACAGGTGGCCTAACAAGTTGCACTTGACATTTGTCCAAGAATGAACTAACTATTCTTATCTTTCAGGAACCAGGGAATATCTTCTTGTAAGAAACTGACTTTTTATAATCCTGGCTTCTTCTAGCTCTCGTTAAGAAAACTAACAGAGAGTTTGATAGGAATAGTTATATTAGTCATCAGGATTTTTGTACTGGACCCTTGCTCCAAGATTTAGAAGGTGCCTGGGCTATACAAAAGTGAAGCTTTTACCTGATCTTGGTCATAAGTAGCTAAAATAATTGTGATCACAGAATTATTGTGTAGACATGTTATACTTCTTGTGGTCTTGGAAGGGGAACTGAGTTTTTCCTAGATTAGTTCTACAAATGGAATGTTTTCAGAATACCTACATACACCAGAAAATACGAGTGGTAATAATAATAATAATAATAATAATAATAATAATAATAATAATAATAAAGTTGGAAGAGACCTTGGAGGTCATCTAGTCCAACCCCCTGCTCAGGCAGGAAACCCTATACCATTTTGGATAAATGGCTGTCTAGTTTCTTCTTAAAAATTTCCAGTGTTGGAGCATTCACCGCTTCTGGAGGCAGGTTGTTCCACTGGTTAATTGTTCTAACTGTCAGGAAGTTTCTCCTTAGTTCTAGGTTGCTTCTCTCCTTGATTAGTTTCCATCCGTTGCTTCTTGTCCTGCCTTCAGGCGCTTTGGAAAATAGCTTGACTCCCTCTTCTTTCTGGCAGCCCCTGAGATATTGGAACACTGCTATCATGTCCCCCCTCATTCTTCTCTTCGTTAAATTAGACATACCCAGTTCCAGCAACCATTCCTTATATGTTTTAGTCTCCAGTCCCCTAATCATCTTTGTTGCTCTTCTCCGTACTCTTTCTAGGGTCTCAACATCTTTTTTACATCGTGGTGACCAAAACTGGATGCAGTATTCCAAGTGTGGCCTTACCAAGGCATTTTAAAGTGGTATTAAGGTATAAGGAGAACGACTGGATATCTCTAAATTTGAAGACTAGGTGTGCTGCTTTCTCTGTGTAAATGCCATGGCATCATTCCTGTTCATGCTAGTCACCCCATTGATGGAATTAATAAAAAGCACAGGAGGTACTTCATAGAAAAAGCATTGGCCTCTTCCCAGAGCGTGCCTAATTATGTGTCAGATCTGGCCCATGAAACAGTTTATTAAGTTTTGGCAGTCTCATCTGTTTTAACCATGTGGTATACATTTTGCCCCAATTTTTATATCTAAGCAAAGGAAATTTGTTTTCAAAGGTTGGGAGATACAAAAAATAGAGATACTTTTAGACCTTTGTTCACAATTCATTGTGATGCCCTGGTGATGGGTATGCAAAGATTCTGTTCTTAAGTCTGGCCACCTAGGTTATGGATCAGACTATATTTATGGCTTCCCCGCCGCTGCTTGGAGGATAGATTTTTTATTTATTTATTTATTATGAAATTTATATACTGTCCATCTCACTATCCAATGCTACTCTGGATTACTTACAACATGATAATATACATGCAGGAATACATTGTCCACACAGCTAAATCTACAGTTTCCAGACAGTCAAGTCCTGGCAGCCTTCATTTGGGGTATGAAGCAATATCTGTGTCAGAGTATTGGAAGAACTGTACAGAGATCTTTGTATAGGACAGACTGTATGAATTAGTCTGCTTCCTGTCATGTATCTGATTGTCCTGACACTGATTGTTTACATTCTGCCTCTTTGCTAATTTTAAATAGCCATGTGGAGATTCAGATAGGCTGGGTAAGAGAGAGGCCTGTGAGATGAACAAGGACTGATCTTATGCAGATTCCTGCAATTCTCATGCATTTTTTAGATGTTCTCCCGCACTTCAGTTTGGAGCAGGGCCTGATGCTACCATTTCTATTCCATATATATATATATATATATATATATATATATATATATATATATATATGACATTCATGTTCATTTTGCAATCCAGATGCCAATATCTCTCCAAACCATTGGACGATAGCATCAAATGTGTTTTACAGCAAAACAGCTCTTCAACTGTACAGTAGTCATTTTCTCTCTATACTTCAAATCCATTCACAGTGTTGATATGTCCTCAGTTTGTTTGCCAAATTGATGGTGGTCACCATCAAAGCTGACACCAGCCAGAACAGAGAAAAACTCAAAGAAGTAGTCAAGATCAAAAGATGTGGAGACCTGGTCTATAGAAACGCCGAGAGTTAATGTCAGACCTGCCTCAGCCTGAACCTCTAAATAAGGTGGCAGCTGACAATCAGACACAACTGAATGGATATCATCATCATCATCTTCATCGTGATGCTAAACCAATGGTGGGAGCCTCCTTGCCCTGTCATCTCTCAGCTGCAAGATAAATACTGCTGCATAGAGAGGAGATGCTGATGTGGTATATACATGTTTGGAATATGTATATGCACTTTCTTGATAAGGCTGTTCATATATATAAAGCTGAGTATTTGGCTAGATAGGCTTTCAGTTTAGGTATTTGCTTCCTAGATACCTTCGTATCCCTGTCTGTATCACAGAATTAGCTTTCTATTAGGACACTGGATTTCTAACCATAGTATTTCTCAGTTTCAGACAGAACTGCAAGCTCTCTCTTGGGACAAAAGGCTCCTACCTTTTCTTCCATGTGCTATATAGGTTCCCGTAATCCAGAGAGCCCATGTGGTGACTCAACAGCTTGTGTTGGCTATGTTATGGGGCTGGCACACAGGGTGGAAAAGTACTTGCCAAAAATTGAAGATTTCATTAGTAAAAGGTGTCTTTTTGTCTGACTGGACATAGCTGCATGCACACTTGAATAATCGTGCACGTATGTGTGCATGCCGGTAAAGAGAAGGTGTTGCTTATAAAAAATTATACCCTTTCCTAGGACCTAGTCCCTTTTTACCTATTCCCTCCATGAAACTTTCCTCATAGCTTTTCTAGCGTACAGTATGATCCACTCTTTGTTCTGCTACTCCATTACTATCAAGTTGGTCTAAAGCTAGGCTAAAGCTTTAGAAGCCATGAGTCTAGCCATGCTGGCATGTTGCTGAGGAACATTTTCCCCTAATTTTGTCTATCCTAGGAAGAAGAAAAAAAACTGATCCCAGGTTGCTTTTTGCAACTGCCGAATGGGAGTGTTAGAGGTGTAAAAGTTTATCAGTTGGATATCTCTCTTCTTCTCTTCTTTAATTTTGCTAGCTAACTCAGCCAAGGATCAAAACCGTCTGGCTGAAGAGAAACCTCTAGGGGCAATGGGCAGCATCCACTACACCTAGCTGTAAGAGTTGGGTCTCTCCTTCATTACGTACGCTCTGGGTTTGCCTGACTGCTCCTGGAGGAATGAATCAAAGCTGGCCTCCCGGCCTCACGTTTTCCGGCATCTTCCCCTTCAGTTTCCTTACTCAGCCTTTTCCAACATTCAGAATGAAAAAAAAAAAAAAAATCCAAAGACTTTTGTTTTGTCTCCTTTTTAAAAACAAAAACAAAAAAAATCGTTTGCTCTTTCTTTTTAAATAACTAATTCTCTGGGGAGCAAAACAGTTGCCTGTTGCTAAATGTCATGATTAGATTGTCAAAAGAGCCAGTTGGGGAAACAAACTGCTTTTGACCTTGTAAGGTTTCTTTTTACATTTCTATTTTATTTAAACACAAGCCCTCTCCCAGAAAGCCTGGGGTATTGTCTGCAAAACACAAAAACCCCATTGCTTATAAAAATTACACCCTGCAGGAAAAAGAACTCTCCTTCTAAGTAATCTCCCCTCTTCCAGCTTTTCAATCTTCTCAAAGTAGCAGTGAGAAAAGTTTTGCTAACCGGGTTAAAATGTTAAAACTTTACTAAGTAACAAAAGCAACACTCCAAACCACTCTCAGAAAGCACTCAGAAAGATTCAGACACTTCCTAAAGTTGCGATCTCCCCCCCCCCCATTTCCATTCCCTCCCAGAGAAGGACATTTCCTCGTTTTGGGGGGAAAAAAGTGTTTCGGGGTGGCTTTTCTTCCCCCTGTCCCGTTCTTTGTTTAAAAAAAAACAAACGAATAAACTATCTTTTTATTTTAGTGACCAAACTTTCTTTCTCTTTTGGGAAAGCATTTCACTCAATCCATGGAGGGGAGGGGGACCCTTTTTAGCTGTTGTCTAAAATGTTGGTGACTTTGATTTTCCTCTGTCAATTTGGGATGATATTCCCTTGCTAAACTGCCTTCTCCTCTCTAACACCCCCCCCCCTTTCAGTAATCACAAACATACATGAAAAAGAGAGAAGGGGGGTAGAGGGAAAGTCTTAAATCAGTCCCAAAGCCAGACAGACGTTTTAATCAAATCAAATTAGAATCAGCAGCGGTTGGGGGAGAAAAAAAGACAAGGCGCACAGCAAGACCCCCACCCCACCCCCCTTCTCAAAACGGAGCGAGATGCGAGCCCTTACCTGAACCCTCCCCAGCAACACATAGCATAGTAGACTCAGAGTGTGGGCTGGGGGCGACACGGCGGGTTAGCAGACCAACGGTTGTGCTCCGAATGATCGCTGCAGATCCCAGCGCGGAGTGAAAATTTCCCTTTCTCTCTAGCTGGCTCTGCCCCGGGTTCCGTTCCTTCCTTCCTTCCTTCCTTCCTTCCTTTCTTCCTTCCTTCTTTTCCCCCCTTCCCTATTTGTTTTGGTTTTTGTTTGCTGGGTGTTAGGTGGGAATAGCTGTCTGTACTTTGTTGTGTATGTATGCAAAGTTTTCACCACGCACTCTCTCTCTCTCTCTCTCTCTCTCTCACACACACACACACACACACTCTCTCACTCTCACATTCTCTCTCTCCTCTTCCACCTCCTGTGATTTGTTCTTTGATTGGTGTCCAGGAATGTAGGAGAAAGAAAGAAAGAAAGAAAGAAAGAAAGAAAGAAAGAAAGAAAGAAAGAAAGAAAGAAAGAAAGAAAGAAAGAAAGAAAGAAAGAAAGAAAAAGGGGAAAAGAAGGAAAAAGGGAAAAAGGAAGGAAAAAAGAGAAAGAACAAGAAAGGCACAAGCTTCTTAAAGTAGCTGCCTTTTTAAAAACTTAAAGTGTTAAACAGAACCAGGTTGCTTTCAAGAATATATTTGATACCATTGTCTACAAGCACCCATTCATTTTCTCTCCCCCCTCCTGCTTGCTGCTCAGCCTGAGGTGCCCCACTTCCAGCTCTTCAAACTTTGGAGAGGGGAGGGGTACAGGAGAAAGGTAAAAGTCCTAGCAGTGGGACTCTTCTGAAAGGAAAGAAGGAAGGGACTTTGCTTGGGTTGTTTTTCTAAAAACTATCCAGAGGAAATGCCAGCCCACCATACTCCTCCCCACCCTGTTCTCTAGATCCCTGGATGCTGCCAAGTTTTGCTAGTGGCATTTCTTTTTTAAAAAAAAAAATAATAATACAGGTGGGGGGGGAATTTCTAGCAAATATTGGAAAATCCAATGTATTGCAAGGTCTTCCTTTAGTTTCTGAGTGAGGAGAGAGTGGGCAAATTGCCCTTCTGGATGGGGTTTAAAGAAAGGGACCACAGGCTCCTACCTGCTCTCCACGCCATCTGGTTAAAGCCCCAGTCCGATGCGGCCCTTGAAGGTAGGTGTGTGACTGGATGCTTCCTTTCGCCAACGGGGTCTGCATGGAGTCTGCTGCTTCCTTTATTCTGGGCCAGGATTAATAATCCCATTTGCCAATCCCACTCACTGGGGTTTGGTTGTGGGATTTTTTTTTTATTTTTTTTTTGAAATGTGGATGTGTGCGTGTGTGTAAGCATGTGTAAGTTTTAATTTGGAGAAGACAATTCGTGCAACCTTTCTTCTAACCCCCCCCCCTTTTCTGACGTGTAAAGCTTTAACCACAAAGTTAAGCCCAGTCCCTGAGGGGGGGAGTGTATGTGGGGGGCATAGGGGGAGGAGAGGTCCTGCAGATTGCCTCCTCTCCCCTACAAAGAGACAAGGCGAGGTGAGTGTGTGAACCCACCCTGTCTCAAACTGAAATGCCAGATTTGGAAAGGGGGGGTGAAAGGGGAAAAGGGGTGGGGATAGAGGAAAGAAACTGACCCATTCTTCTTCTCCATTTCTTTCACCTCCCTCCCATGCACTTCCCAGTCTTTGCCTTAGAGTTGCCTGTCCATGACTCCCTTGGACCAGACCTTTGGCCTCGACTGTGAAAGGCTTTTCCATCACATGCCAGTCTGAGTGCCAGGCACTGGGCTTCCTCCTGATGCCCCACTGCCCTTGTGTAGGAAACAAAGCACAATTGCTTGTTGGTGGGTTGCTTCAAGGGCTTGCCCCATTCCCATAAACTGAGTGGCCTTTAGTCATTGGCAGGTGACTAAACTCCACTCCCCCATCCTGTGGAAAGGAGGGTGTGCCCCTAGTTTCTGACTGCAGGAATATTGGGAGCAAGAGGTGACCTCCCCTCCCTCCAGGCAGAACAAAACAAAATAACACAACATACACACACCCAGCATTTTGTACCCACTTCTCTCTCATTCAACCCAAGATTGTTCTTCTCTTCCGCTAGTTGTATGCCTCATATCTGTGGGATCCAACGCTAATTCATTACTCAGCAAAAGTTTTTCTAGTCCTCTTTCACAACGGGTGACTCAGCACTCAGCTCTTTGACGTTGGGGGTAACCTCTCTGACTGGATGGGTTTCTTGGAAAGGGGTGCAAGGAGGAAACTGGGGAAGCTGCCTAAAACTTTGGGCAATTATAGGAAGGGGGAAAGGGTGGGTGGGGGGAATCTGGATGGATGGATGGATGCTAAAGAAGAGCTCCTTCAAAAACCCTACCTTGCAAGTATAACCTATACAAAAGAGAAAGAATTCTCTGCAAAGTTAACAAACAGTGCTTTCATGTATTCTCAGAAATGTGCACTATATGGGCATGATCGTTTTAGCAAAAGGTAGCCCTGCAGAATTCAACAGGATTTGTATACAGTCAGCTGAGTGGAAACCATCAGGTTTTGGAGAATCCCCAGTTCTGCAGTTCTTGCATATGCAGCATCTCCATTAGCAAATTAGCAGCATAGGTGGTTGTGATCCATCAAGCTTTCCCTGCCTTGTTTTCTTCCTTCCATACTGCTTTCCAAGTAAAACATCTTAAAAGTGTTGAACTTTGAGATTTTAGTAGAATTCCTTTTTGCAAGGATTCTGAGCAGCATTGAACTGGTTTGTTTGTTTTCTTTAATTATGTCTAAAAAGTTAGTTGACCAAAAAAAAAAAAAAAGCCCACTCTAACCCCTTCTCTGGATTTCAATAGTCAAACAATTGTTTGTTTTCAATTACCCTCCTTTGATTAGGACCGACTTTGCTGATGGGAAGCTTTCTAACTAGATGAGGACTTTAGAAGTAAACTTTATATTTAAAATAAACTGTCACATGTTATTAAAGCTGGCATGCCAGGTATATGGCAAAAGTGGAAAAATACCAAAACTCTGTTTATTCTCATTACTAAATATTTACATATTTACCAAGCCCAAAAAAAAAGTTTAAAAGTTTTGTGTTGTTTGAGGAAATCCAATCACTTCATCCAGAATTAATTGCATTTGTGAATATATACGTTTTTTCATTGTTAAAACCTGTCTCGCTATTTACATGGAAAAACTATTATAAGGCTTTGAACTTTAAGGAGGAGGGGGATGGAAACCTATTCCTTTTTTCTCCTTGCAGGCTTTTGCGTAATGCTTTGTGTAAAAACAAAGGAACTCACAGACACAACTAATTGTAATGCTTTTTTTCTTTTTTTCTTTTTTCTTCCCAAAAAGTGTTTTGCGCCTCCAAAAGGTAAAATTCAGAATAAAACTCAAATATAGTCTGCGCTTAAAATCCTCAGAGTTTTAAAAGTTTTGTGTCCCAAATTCACCATAGTCTGGTTTTTATCTGAAATAACAGTTCAATCATCAAATGAATATTTATGTATGTCTAATTTGGCCAATGTAAGCATAGAAAAATATATTTATGGTAAGCAGCGCTTGCTCAATGTATATACTTAATGGAGTGCTGCACAAAGCTTTACATATTTATTTATTTATTTGGTCTAGAAACAATTTTATGTGTTCATAAATATATAGAGATTTTAGAACAATATACTTGCTACTTTGTTTTTCAGCCCATTACCCAAAATTATAAAATAAACTAAAATGGACTATTAGGGGGCAATAGGGAACAATCTGAAACCTAAATTGTGAGCTTTTAATCTTTACCTAAAGAATGGATACTTTTACTGTATTTGTAAATGTCCCAAGTTTGCTTTGCTAGGAGGAAAACACCAAAGACAGAGCTGGAGTTGTTTTTAATATAAAATATCATTACAGTAAAAATGTGTAATGTATGTTTTGTCCTGGAGGATTGTAAAATTGTAGAGCAAGAAACTCTCTTTGAAATAAAGAGTATCTGCAAAAATACATATGGGTGACAAACAGCGAGAACTGATTTTGTATGGTGTGTTATGTATAAGTTGCCAGGAAAATTCATAGTTTCAAAAGTAACAATGCTACTCACAACAGTATACTTACTTTGTACTAGGTACAACTGTATTCCTTTAGAGCACAGATTGTTGGCAATCCTTGATAAACTACAGGCTTGGATCTAGATCCCAATTCATAGTTTCTCATTCTTGAAAAGATGATGGACATGAGGGCATTTCCAGGCTTTAGGAACTACAGTAAAAAAGTGAAAGAACATAATTATTTCAAGCAAACTATTTGTCATGTGCAACCTGATCCAATATATATCAAGATATCTAGGACAGAGAAAATGCTAACTTGGCCTCTTTGGTAAGTGCAACAAATGTGCCCCCCCCCCTCGCTACCCAAAGACCTTGTTATCTTGCCTTAAAACAGGGGTCTCCAAATTGGTGGACCTCCCCATGCTGGCTGGGGAATTTTGGGAGCTGAGGTCCACAAGTCTTAAAGTTGCCAAGTTGAAGATCCCTGCCATAAAATGACTTGAGTTATTTCTTTCAGACCATGAGTGAGGAACCTCTAGATATTGCTGAACTATAATTCCCCATAATCCTAGTCAGTATAGCCATGCTGAAAGATTTTTGGAATGTAGGTTTTTTAGGTTTTCAGCTAAAGTTTTAAGTCCACTTATTGCAGAGATGGGCTCCACAACTAAGAGACAACCAAGATTATATTTGTGACATAAACAGCTAATCTTTTGCGACCCAAGATGATAATCTTCTTCTGTTATTTGAAATTGGACATATTTTGTACACTGCCACCTACCTGAACAGTCTTTTCCTGTTGTGTAAGTCTTGGGACCATCAAGTTTTTGTAATTATAACGCATAAAAAATTACTGCTAGGATATTTCATATCTGTCCTATCAGGAAGCTCAATGTAAAGCAGTAATTTTTAATGTTTTTTTGTTGTTGTTCAAGGAAGATCTGCTACCAAAGGCCTATATGTGAGTTGCTATTAGAACTTCCAGGCTTTTGAGATGTTAGAAAACTCTATCTTCCAAAAAATAGACACCAAATATACTTCTAATCGTGATCGCTCTTACTACATAAAAGGTGGTGATGTACCTCCCCCAAACCGTATAAAATGGCTTCTCTCTTCTTCAGCGGCATATTTGACAGAGGCAGAACAGCAAGAGGAAAATTCATTCCTATTTAACATCAGCAATAAGACTATAGTAATACAATTCCCCCCTCCAGATCTGTGAGTAAAACCCATCATATGCTAATGTATAAACCAGCAGAGTATCATACATCTTGTGTGATAATATTCAAGAGTTTTCCCTTTTGTGGGAGAAGAAGGAAACAATGTGCATCCTTTTCTGCTCCATCACAGGATGGTAATAACTATGCCTAAGAAAATTTTCTATAACTTCACAGACTGATTCATGTTTCTATGGCAGGCTTGTGCCACAAATGATATGAACAAGCATTCAAGGAACTGTACATTTTAGAAACACTTCAGCTGAAGTTATAATGCAAATTGTGTCCTTATAGTACACTTTTTATATATTTTATTCTGATATTTGAAAAATGGGACATCTAGGATATCAATAATCAGCAGCACTGGGAGATTGGAGCCTGATAAGATACACAGAATGAATTTGTAACCCCCCCCCTCTCTTTAGAAGCAAAGGGTTTTGAATTTTGAGGGACATAGGTTGCTCCCTGGTTTTAGATGTTTTTAAATGGGTGGTGGGGGGGGAGAGAGAGAGAAAGAGAGAGAGAGAGAGAGAGAATGAGAGAGAGCTTTTACAGTTCACCTCATAGATATAAACAAAAGATTAGGTATTTTTGTGTTTAAAACTTCTGGTCAATATAAAGCACAAGAAAGATGCAAAAGCCACTTGTGGTGGATATCAACAATGGAAATTGTTTGAGTAGATTATTCTGTGTCTTAACAAAATGCATCACTTGGACAATGCTGTTCAACTCATTGATTTGGAGTAAATTTTCCATCAGTTTTCTGTTATTGCTTTCAGCAAATGGATTGAGCATATTTGCTAGATCATATAGGATCGCACAACTAATTATAAACCATGCTTCAGTAAAGGCATGTTTTAAAATATAATCGATCTTGATTAATCAGTCTTATGAAGGTCTCTTCAAATCTCCTATATTTTGAATCTGATAGCTCTTTTCTCTTTTTAGTGTTCACTTCCATTGGACAGGGTTTCATCTGTTTTTTTGTGAGGCCATCTTCATACAGATAATTCAACATTAAGCAAGGTTAATGCATTTAATAGCCTCTAACTTTTATACTATCCACACATTAAGATAACATGAAGATGATACAATTTCTATTCCATATATTTGTGCAATATAGAGCTCATAGGTCTATGGCGATTCTCCATCATCCAGGTCACAGCTGCCCTCAAAGGTGCTTTTTCAAAAGGCAACTGGACTTTGTTTTTTGAGGAAGAGGAAAATGTTTTGCTTCTCATCCAAGAAGCTTCATCGTCATGCCTTTTGAAATAGCGACCCTACATTTCTCTCTTCAAGTGTTCCTTTGTCTATAACTCTGTTGTTCTTTAGGAAGCAGAGTAGGAAGAATTCTGGAATTCTTCCTGTAAGAGCAACAAACTGTGTTTCTTGGGCCATTATGAACAAGTAGTTCTCGACTTACAACAGCTCACTGAGTGGCTGCTTAAGTTAAACAGCATTGAAAAAAGTGACTTGTAACTTTTTCACACTTATGACCATTGGAGTGTGCCCATGGTCACATGATTAAAATTCAGACGCTTGACAATTGACTCATATTTATGACGGTCGCAGTGTCACAGGGTCATGTCATCACCTTTTGAGACCTTCTGACAAGCAAAGTCAATGGGGAAGCCAGATTCACTTAACAAATGTGTTACTAACTTAACAGATGTAGTGATTCACTTAACAACTGTGGCAAGAAAGGTCGTAAATGGGGCAAAACTCACTTAACAACTGTTTTGCTTAGCAACAGAATTTTTGGGCTCAGTTGTGGTCATAAGTGGAGGACTACGTGTAGCGCTTACGATGGGTGTGAGATGTCAAAAAACAAGGCATATATTTCTGTGGATCTCCACCATGAGTGTTTAATGCTATATGGATTGTGTATTAGAACTCTTTTAAGTCCCCACAGCATCAAAGCAGTAATTTCTGGTATATATGCCCAGAGCTTCTTTATAATGAGGAGAATCATGACTGGTCTTGCACAGAGATGGAAAGATTTGACACTACCCAATTTCTCATGTTGGCTGAGAAATTCTGGGAGTTGAAGTCCATGAGTCATAAAAGGGCAGAGTTTGAAGACCCCTGCAATAGGAGGAATGGTTAGCAAAAGAAGGATCTTGCTGAGATGAATAAACTAACTTCCTTAATTAGAGTAAAGAGTAGATTGTCTACACTTATTTGTGACTGAAAATCTCTTATGGACGTTTGTATAAAAATGAACTTTTGATTTATGGCTTTGATATATTAGAAAGGCAGATTATAAAAAGAAGATACAGGTAGTCCTTGACTTATGAGCACAACTGAGTCCAAAATTTCTGTTGTTAAGCAAGATAGTTGTTAAGTGAAGTTTACCCCGTTTTACAATTTTCTTGCCACGGTTGTTAAGTGAATCACAGCAGTTCTTAAGTTAGTAACACGGTTGTTAAGTGAATCTGGCTTCCCCCATAGACTTTGCTTGTCAGAAGGTCTCAAAAGGGGATCACATGACCTTGGGACACTGCGACCGTCATAAATATGAACCCGTTGCCAAGTATCTGAATTTTGATCATGTGATCATGCTCCAATGGTCATAAGTGTAAAAAACAGCCATAAATCATTTTTTCCAGGCTGTTGTAACTTTGAATGGTCACTAAATGAACTGTTGTAAGTTGAAGATTATCTGTATTACGATATAACTTTAGAGAGCATTATTTTAGCATTAGATCCTCCCATGCTATGCAGCACATTGAGCAGCAACTTTAGAGAGATGCGTTAAAATATAATTGTACTTATAACTGCTATGAAGAATATCAGAAACCACTTTGTATCTTTTTTCTTTTTCTTCTATTTTTAATTTTTTTCTTTTTCTTGCATTTTTTGCTTTTCTTTCTTACTTTGTATTAGCTTTTAATCTTCTCTTATGAACATTTTTTAATTATCTGTATGTATAAAAAAGAGAATCATGACTTGTCTGATAGCTAGACAGCAACCAATGGCCTTTTCCTCTGACAAATTTTAAATCTCAGCCATCAAGTTTCTGCTTCCAGATGAAACTATAAACTCTTGATTTCTGTTGCTCTTTGTAGCTGATTTCCCGCTGCATTCTTCCAAAGTACTGGTTCTTTATGCCCATAATCCCTCAGTCAATCTTTTGATCACGGAAAATAGAAAGTTTTGCTATGGAACATCAGATATCTGGGCAGGCTGAAGATTTCCACTTTTGGGTTTTCTCGCTGGGAGCTGGTCCTGGTCAGAAGCATCCTGCTTTGACTTTCAACCCAATGCAAAGCTGAGCCATTCCATACATGGTTGTATGGGTCACCAGCTGGCCTTCCTAGCCTTGGCTGACTGCCTAGTTCTGCCATCCCCAGCCTTGCCTTTCTCACTTCCTCCCCCCTTTCCCTTCTGCACACAGGAAGTGCTGTGGGTGGCTGACCTCACCAGGGAAGGGTGAGTCGCTCCCTTGCCCTCCAGAGGCGCCAGCCCCAGCCAAACCTCCCACTTCCGACCTTTGATAGAGCTTCTTCCCAGCCTCTTCTTTGCCAACATGTGATGCCTTCTTTTCTTTTCTTTTTTTTCTTTCCCTTCTGGCAGGAAAGGGAGAGGGATATGCGAATCACATAGAGGTCTGGCTCTGCTTTCGGTCTGTAGTGATATCACCAGGGAGAATCCCACAGACATCAGTCTGAAATCCTAGCCATCAGTTACTATAAACCAGAGAGATGTCTCTTTACACTGGTTCTCAGTGATATAATTTTATGCTTGCTGTCACTGAAAGATAGTGTTCCCTGCCCTCCGCTCAGATCTTCCTTCGTCTCTCATCTCTTCCTCCCCCTGCACCACATGCTAAGGTTCTCTTCTGCTGACATTCCCACAGCTGCTCTTTTCAAGTCTGAAACCCTCATGCCAAGATTCTCTTTTTACTACTTCTTCTTCATCCACAAAGGGAGTGGCAAGTCAGGGAATTCTGTGAAAGGGAAATGATTGCCGGGTTGTTTTTTTTTTTAAAGCTGAACTTTTATTGCAGTGGAGATCGATGCACCCTGCAATGAAGAGTCAGATGAAGAATCACGGCTGATCTTGGGCCAGATGTCTCCGTAACAGTGGCACTTGTGGAGCACTCTGCAACCACCAGAGGAAAATCCATGCAGTGCAAATACAAAAGAAAAACCAAAGTTACATTTACACATGCGTTTTACTTCATGTTACATCTGCTTTTACTTCTGTGGCGTCTGCAGTGGTAGGTACTTCTACATCTCCTGTCCACATGGCAGAGCTGCTGCCAATTTCTGCTCCTTGAGCAGCATCTTTATAGGGCACATTCCGCTGAAGAAAACAGAACATCCGTGCGTGCTTGGTCCAGGTTCTCATGAGACTCGCAGTGAACAGGCTGCTCTACCATTCTGCAGCCTTTAACTCTAACCAGTTGTCTGTGTCTAGAAATCATGCCAGAATAAAATGGCAGTAACCCTGGAGAGCAACTATACTGGTTCTTCAAGTTGCAGATAGGCTCTTATTTATTTACCTACCCATTTTATATATGTAGCCACTCACCCTCCCATATTATGTTTACATGCTATGCATGTGTATGTATATATAATATATACAGTACACACGCACAGACACAGAAAGACAGACACACAGACACAGAAAGACACTCAGGGTATGTGTACCCAAAGTCAGGCTCCATAGACAATTATATAAATTACACTGAATGTCCCAATTGGCTGCCATTTACTTATTTGATGCATGATCTTCAAGCATTTCTAAGTACAGTAACATTGATGTTTGCAAATTCTAATGGTATGGTGGCCTTTAGATTGTCTATTGGCCTGTGCAGAATTAGGGACACCATGCAGGATATGTATACATACAAGCATACATACATACACACACATATATACATACATGGTTGCAAGCTTGTTTTGGTTTTTTGGGGTTTTTTTTAGTGAAATGTCTGACTTCCTGAACTCAAGTTTTATTGACTTCTTTGTGATTGTACAGCATGTCTACTTGAACCACAAAAATATTTTCAGTTATTAATGGGCGAGCGCTAAAATAAACAAGCAAATCCTGTGTATTTATGAACTTCTCCTATCCCCAAAGATGAAAACCTTTTAAGCTAGAAAAAGATCGAATTTTCATTGTGGTTTAAAGAAGCTGAAAAGGTAAAGCAAAGTTCCAGCAAATTATGAAAATGGAAAAAGAAATCAAACAAATAATGGTTTCAATGTGAATTGCTTTTTATAGCATGTGCATAAAACACCCTTAATTTTCCAGTGTGTTTATCCATTTATATTTCACCTGAAGTGAATGGATTTAGGAAAGTCTCCCCCCCCCCAATCTTCGCTTTCTGTGTTGCTTCATTTCTAACCAAAGGCTATTTGAGGAGACAAAAAGTTTGTTTGAAAGACTTCATTACATTCTGATAAGTTCCTTACTTTACCCGCTTTTATATTCATTTTCATGGTATAGCCTAGAGCTTGTTTACTGCAAACATTAAATGCTGCCCTGACTAAAGAATTACTCATCTTCCTTCGGGGTGCCCCATTTAAAGCCTCCTTGCAGTTCCTTATCTTCACAGCATCTTGATTAGGCACTTATAATGGAAAAAGTATCTACTTAATTTGGGATAGCTTCCTTAACATTCATGTGATCAAAGCTGGGATCTCCACCAGTTCTAGCCTTTGCTGTAGGCAGTAGATAACAGAGTTTGTGTTCTCTCTCTCTCTCCTCTATATCTATCACACTTCCTCTTTTCACCTACTAGACTTGTGGGAGAAGAACAGACTATTTTCCAAGGGGGTCTCACAGAGGTCTCAGCTGCCTGCCGGTAGGGATCTTCTGAAAGCACAACACTGCTCCAGTGCAAGTATCAGACAGGAGGACAGGCCTTTTGTGAGAAGATGAAAGAGAGTAAGAGAGATTTGTCTGGAATTAAGTTCAATCCAGGCAAACCCTCACTACATTCCAAGCTAGATTGGGTGAGAGAGCAGCTGGGAGTGGGATAAGAGGGGAGATGAATACTCCTAAAATCAGGCAACTCATCCTAGAGCCTGCGTGTCACTGCATCTTGTTCCACGGGTCGTCTTGTGTGGTTCTACGTACCTGGCTAAGCATTTTGCAGAATTGTTACTTTCACAGTTAACAATATATTGGATGAAATATTGTGTTAAGCCATGGTTCATCCAATACAACAGAACCAACTGGATTCACACTGTATGCTAAATAACAAATCCCACAGTTTACTGATCACAGTGGTTAGGTTCACAAAACAAACTCAGTCAAAAGCTAACAAACTGATTGCATGATTTGTTAAAATAGTGAGTTTTAGTTTTACACTCCAGGAGACATGTTTGTTCCCAGAGGCAAGACCCATTTCAGATAACCCTGATTTTTTCCTGGCCTTTAAAAGAATTCTCAAGGGGAGTCCTTTCTAAGATGCCTTTGGTGCTACAAGGGCGAGTTATTTGAAGCCATTGTCTCACATAATATAAAGCTAACAAGGATGTTTACCTCTCTGACAGCACTGAAACGACCCAGTTCACACATTCAAACAGCTATGCTAAGAATGATGGCTGTGATGAAGCATTCATGGGGTTCTTCAAAAAGCACATAGCTTGAACCACCCTCATAATTACTGTGCAACAACTAAGTGCTCAATGTGGCACAACTGGAGAACCTGGATGTTGAATTCACTGCTTGGCCCCTAAAGCAATTCTGACTAGTACATGAATTCAATTAATGGATATAAAAGCCAAGTTGATCATGCAGATTTAGTGATGTATTAACTTCCTATATAGGAAATGTTCACTCAAGACTTCCTTTACAGATTTGGGAGGGCCAAAGGAGCTCCCAACCTTGAGCTTTTCAGTTCTATTGAGGTTTTATTTTTCAAAGTTGGCTGGAAGCAGAGATAAAGTACTGTTTGAGTTCTGTATAAACCCTTAGTATTGGTATTCTGCTCTGAAGCAATGTCAATCTATTTGGCCTGCTATACATGTGCTTACAAGTACGTTAAGAAAAGGTGCCTATCAAAGTTAACAGACAGTGAAGCACTGTACATGTCTGAGCACAGGCAAGTCCCACTGTGAATTCATTCTAAGTAAGTGGCCATAGGATTGCTGCCCAAGTTTCCCGTTTGTGGTTCTTGCTCGCTCAGGATTCACAGCAAGTCATATGTATGACCAAAGATTTTCCTTTCAACAGCTACTCCTGAGTGTCGGATATTGATTTATGTTGCTCAGAAAATAAGAAACTTTAACTAGTGGTTTCTTTTTGCTGATTTACATTTAATTTTTTATCACAAAAATAAAAAATGTTCTATTAAATGGTAAGAACAAAAACACACAATGTGTGTTGCTGCTGCCCCCCGATATCTATTTCTAATAAAACATCTTGAAAAAATAATTTCCTTCTTTGTTCCCCAGCCCACTGGAAAGTAAGCATGCTCATAAAGATCAATTAGCAAAATCTAAAACAACAAAAACAGAAAGCCCTCTAGAAAATCTGAAGCAAATAATGACATGGAAAGTAAATGACAAAGAGGGGCAATCCTAGAGATAAGGACTAAAGTGGAAGCAAGCAATTCTCCAGCAGTTTCAAACCATTTTTCAGCCTATCTGCCAATAAGCTCAGCCTATCCAGTTCTAAAGATAGGGAGAGGTCGCTCATTGATTACCCCAATGACTCATCTCTTCTTCACATAATAACATGCTGATAGAAATATGTGTAGTACCTGCTTTGACTCTTAAAGAAATAAAGTAATACCTTTTTTCCAGTTTCATTAATATTTGCCTGTGATTCAACATTTCTTGGATCTCACTTGAAGTAATGATTAAAGTTGTTAGAGACAGCCTTCAGTGAATGTATACAAGAACACCTGGCAACTAATGCCCTTAGAACCCATTGTGTGGAAGGAGTTGATGCAGTTGGAACCCTAAGGCAATTGGCTGATGGAAGCGACACAGTTGTAACATAACGGTTGTATTTCATTTGCAGCCAAATCTTTCCTGATCAGTATGGTGAAATTGGAAACACAGCTATGCATATCCCTATTGGGCAAATTGATGGGATCAGTCTGCACAGACGTGTCTGTTTTGCATACCAGCTATTCAAATTTCAGATGTAAGTTGGCACTATCTGATAAACTTCAGAGATTCTCAGACATCGAGTCGAATAAAACCATAGATGGAGGGGGCATTAAGGCCATTAAGCCCAATCTCTTGTTCCTTTTTTTTAAAAAATAATAACTTTATGAAAGATTTGCAACACTAAAAACTAATACAAACTCAAAAAGAAAAGAAAAAAATGAAAGGTGAAGAAAAGAAAAAATGTAGAAAAAGAAAAATAGAAAAGAAAAAATAAGAATTTAGTAAAGAAAAAGAAATATATAAAGAAGTGACTTCTCCATTACAACAAGTATAAACATTTTTTCTCTTAAAATACAACAAATGATCTCTTCTTCTCATATTTCATCTCTTATCTATAAACAAGTCCATAAAACTTTGTAATTTCAATCCTGATGTCAACTAAGGGTTACTAGTGTTAGAAACGTATCTGTTTTAAACTTGATCGAATATGCTTTCTTTTTACTTCTAACAATCTTGATCTTTAGCCCCTTCAAATTACATTCTAGAACTTGATTTCTTTTAATATGTTCTTTGTCCTTTCTCACAAAATTCTTCAAAGCTTTAACAAGCCTCCTTTGTAAATCCAATATAGAAAAAATGTCTAGTTCACTTAGTTTGTTATTTATATACTACTTGTAATTGTTAAAACATCAGCCAATTTTTTTTTGTATGTCCAATGTAACATCTTTCTCCATGTCATTCTTGGAGCTTGTCATTTTTAAATTCACTTTCAAATCAGCCTGTTCCTCTTTCATAATATCTTTTAAACACAGTCTATCTATAAAGGCAGATGCTCTTAAAATTAACTTCTTGGCTAATTGTGTGTTGCTCAGTATTTGACACAATACTCAGGTTGGAGTCTGACCATCAAAGAGTAACATAGAATTGCATTCTGTTACTTGGAAATTGTTGATATAACCCAAAATTGC
The DNA here is from genome assembly GCF_016545835.1 of Crotalus tigris. Lineage (NCBI taxonomy): Eukaryota > Metazoa > Chordata > Lepidosauria > Squamata > Viperidae > Crotalus > Crotalus tigris. The sequence goes on along the minus strand of NW_024096618.1, from coordinate 1,357,554 downwards.
ATTTGCTTTTTCTGTTCAACCATATCACACTGCTGATTCTTATTAACTACTAGATATTTTTCACATATGTTAGCCCTCTTTCCCTGTGAATTTGATTTATTTTTCTAAATGAACAATGGTTAAATTTCATTTTTTTCAGCCCATTTATTTGGTTTATCAAAATAGTTTTGAATTTTATATGTTTTCTGGAGCGATCCCATCCAATTATGAGTTATCTGGAAATTTAGCTAGCATTTTCTCAAAATTCTTCATCCAAATCATTTATAAAAACCTGGAAAGATCCAGTGCCCCATTTGATTCCTCAACTTACTCAAGTTTCGGAAGGAGCTATTGATGGCTATTTTTGAATATGATTTTTGAGCCTGCTGTATGTAACTCTTAACTATCATGCCATCCAGCTCCTACAGTACTTGCTAATTACCATATCATGGAAATTTTGCACATAACTCTGTTATATCTTTATTTTTGCAAAGCATTTTACAATCTACTAAGGAAATTAGCTAACCAATAATAAGAAAAGATTAGTTTGGCAAGACTTGTTCTTCACAAATTGTTGCTGAAGTCTGGTAACTACTGTACTAATAGATTAATCTCCTTATCATCTGCTCCAGAATCTGATGAGATATTGATGTCAATGGACTGGTATGTAGTTCTTTGGAATCTCTTTCTTCTTCTTTTTGGAAGATAGGGGTAATATTTGCCCTCTTCCAATCATCAGCCACTTCACCACTCACCAGGGTTTCTCAGACTTTATAAACATTTGGCTAGCTCATGAGCAAATTCCTTTAATATCCTAGGATGCAATTTATCTGTCTCTGGAGATTTAGGTTCCAAGTAAATAGATATCCATTGACCATGGTTCTGTCAATCTCAAGCTTCAATCCCGCCTCTTTGTTCTGTCTTCACAACTGCTTTGTGGTGGACCACAAACTGCCTCCCAGAGACCAAATAGGAGTAATGTGTTAGCATTTGGTTGTCCTCTGTGAGTGCCCTGTGATTAATTCTTTTTAAAAATATAATTTTATTTAAGGTTTTGAAAAATAAGAAAAAAAATAATTCAAACTTAATACCAAGAGGAAGTAAAAAGAAAAAGTAATAAAAAAACTAAAGTGCAAAAAGAAAAAGTAGAAAAATAGAAAAGAAAGAAAAAAGATATAAAGAAGTAGCTTATGATCTTCTTTATAGCAGTTATAACAAATTCAATTGTTAAGTTTACATCTTACATACAGCATTAACCTTGCGAACTCTCAAGCTTCCTCCTTCCGTTATATATTCAAGATGGACAATATTTAATATTTATTTGCTACCTATATGTAGAGATGTGGGTCTATACATATTTGTTCATAGTATGTTTAGGTTTGTGTCATGTATGTGTTTTACTTTGAGAGCGGGCAACTAAATTTCATTTTTGATGTGTGCCATTGTGCCCACAGTATAAAAATGACAATAAAGGTTATCTTATCTTATCTTACCTTATCTTACCTTATCTTATCTTTCTCTAAAGTTATGTCATAGCTCTCTTCTTTCTATAAGCTAGTTTATGTAATCAAAATAATTCATTTTTAATTCATGTAATTGTTTTTTAAAATTTATTTTGAAGAATCTGATTTTTTTTATTTTTCGTAGTACTTAGCTTATTCCGATCTTTAACTTTCTTGATACACTCTCTACAATTTCAGACATACTTTATGCACTGCTTCTTGGTGATCTATCTCTCTTTCATAACATGTGAAATCAAATTCTGTAATTGTAGAATCAAGAAACACAGAATTATTGGGGTTGAGAGAAACCTTATATGTTATCTAGTGCAATTTCCCTGTTCAGGTAGGAATCTACTAAACTATCTCCAACAGGCTGAGCACCAGTGCAAATAAACCATGCAAAGTGTTTCAGTAATATTGCAAAGAGAACCTAGCCCCCTATTGCTGAGGGACAATCTTTTATTTAAGACTACACAATAAGCTACACAATAGCATTTCAACGCAATGATCACATTGAGGCTCTCATATAATTTATATTTCTTTATACGAGATCCCATCCTGGGGATCTCATATAAAAAAATGCCCCCCCCCCAAATACATTTCCTTTTTCATGGAAACAACTTTCCCAGTATATAGATGGGCCATAATTTTTCAAAGAAAAACTGTACCAAAATCATCTTTCCTCTATATTCTGTCTCTCACTCATTTGGTTTTTTTTTCTTATCCTTTGCAGAAAGAAGGATTTTGCCATCTGCAGATGCCCCCTTTTTTTTCAGCACTGCACCTCCTCCTGGTGGCCAGGAAGAGCCTCTCTGTGGATTCCCATCAGACATCCCAGCTCATTTTGGTACTCTTTCAGCGCAGACAACTTGGCAACTTCTCTTGCCAAGTTCTTAAAGGTTCTTAAAGGTCTCTGCTAAACATGCATACCCTGTAATGTCTTGGGGGCTTCCAATCTGCCCAAATGTGGACAGATTTTTCCTAAGGTCGACAAAAGCAAAGCTCTTGCCTGACACCAAAACGAAATCTCTCTATGATCATATTTCCAGCCATTACTTGAAATACGAAAGTGCTCCAATGTCTTAATGCTACTATTGAAAATGGGGGGGGGGTTGTAGATGAGAAACCACATAGCTATTTTGTGGCTCCAGTTATCATGTTCATAAGCATTAACCATTACAACTGAAACTGGATAAAATCGACCTGAGGGAAATTTATTTATTTACTTATTTATTTGATATTTTTAATCCCAAATTTTATTTCTTCATAAATAACTCAAGGTAGGAAAGATACCTAATACTATTTCCTTCTCTCCTCCTGTATTTATTTATTTGTATCCCACTTTTATTATTTTTACAAATAACTCAAGGCAATGAACATATCCAAACAAACAGTGGTGGGATTCAAATATGTGAACAATCGGTTCTCTGTGTGGATGCCGCTTCCGGAAGTCCGATCCGGGCCTGGACAACAAAAAATTAGCTACTGGTTCTGCCGAAGTGCAAACCAGCTGAATCCCACTACTGCGAACACACCTTTCTCCTCCTATTTTCTCCACAGAAATGTGAATGCATATATTTTGTAGGCAGATAATGCCAGGTTGTTGACTGAAAACAATGATACACATTGTATGATCTAATTGAGAATATGAATCTGAAAATTAATGTATCAAATACTAAAGTAGTTGAGGTTAAGAGGAAAAATGAAGAAAAATTGTAAATAGTAAAAACTAGAGCAAGTAGATGAATTTATGTATTTTGCTAGAATGCTTTAAAAGCTAGGAAAACTGAGAAACTTTAAGATGTACAAATCCTGGAAAAAATGGTAGATAATAATTTATAGTCTGTTGCAAGGAATGAATATGTGTTGAAAGCATAAAAATGATTGTGATAAGAGCATTATTGTCCATTTTGTTATATGGAAGTGAGAATTAGGTAATGTGAGGAGAAATAGTAAAATGAATACTTTACACAAGAACAAGATATTAAACAAATGCAAAATAAAATGAGATAAGAATGAATGGCTGCTGTAAGAATGTAGACTGAACAAAAGAATTAGAGAGCACTGCAGAAGAAGTACATGATGGTGGTTTAATCAAATAGAAAGGGGGAAAAATCACAAAACAAGGAAGAGTGGACGATAAAAAAAGGGTTAATGGGAAACTCATTGTTGGATAAAGTTGAAGAAATTCTCAGAAAGAGAGAGATTTAAAGAAAAGGCAGTGTATAAAATGGCGTCCTAAGGTGGTGGAAGCAACAATTTACAAGAACAGAAATATATGGAGAAATATAGTGATTGGTACTGATATACACTAGATTTACTTTTATTTTCTTTTTCTTGAGAAGAACGATTGTCCTACTTTCCTTTGGTTTATTGTTTCTAATGCTTTTTCAGGATTTTGCACATAGCTTACCCTAAACGGGAGCAATCTGATGAATATATATGTGTGAATGCATTACAGTGGATTTTATTATTATGTTTTATGACTATGTGGATAATAATCCTAAATAATTGGGTATATGCATATCTCAGTCTTTGACTAGCAGCACAGTATAACGTCTGGATTATGGTAGACTAACCATCCCTAGTCTGATCATTTCCAGATTCATCCATTCTCCATTTAAACTCTTAACTTCTGAAATAGGAGAATTCAATCAGTAATGGACAAATAAGTGAAAATGCTTGTGAAAATGCATGCTCCTGGGAAAATTTCCATTGTAATTACATGCATCCATTTAATTAAATTGAATACTAGGACATAGATAAAACATATTTATTTCCCAACATACCTCTTATATCTATCTCTCCACTCAACTTACATCTTTCTAAGCCTCTCTCCCATCTGAAGTACATCCTGCACTCACAGGAAGCACCTATTTTCGAAGCAATGGTTGCAGACCGCCCTCTACCGGTCAGGAAAAACATTAACAAAATATCTTTCTACAAAAAGCCAGCAAGATGAAAAGTGGCAGATTCTGTTTTTTCCCACCAAAAATATATTTCAGCCTTCTGTAATAATTTATTTATATCCATTCTTCCACAAAAATTCCAAATGTCTTGAATGAAAACTATAAAAATGAACAAAAATATTTTAAAAATAAAAAATGTATTTAAATATGAAAAGAATGCAAAGACAGGATGTTTATTGTTGGAAACGGGGTCTGGCAGATCCCAAAGAAAAAGACCATTCAGAATTATAGCTTTGTATAGAATAAACCTGAGAATAATTGTAACTTGCTGAAGAATGTAAAATATATTTTTTCTATAGTAATGCATCTTTAAGAATATATGGATTAAAGATGAAGCCCCAAAGTGATATCCTTTGTAAATCTTGCGCACATCAGCCAATCAATTTGCTGTAAATGTGCCTAATACAACTCTCATACTATCCATTCCCCCCACTTGTTCTAAAATAGCAATTTTTGACAAAGAAGTTTCTATTGAATAAGTAGAGAACTACTGAGGGTTAAATGTTTGCTTGAGCCTTTATTTAGTTTTTATTTAGGCATTTCCAACAGGACATCCAGTTTATTTCAATAACTAAAATACATTTGTTTTAAAAAAATCCTCCAAGTTTCAGAAACTGTTTATGATGCAGTCTTATATTCTGAAAATGTACAGGATTCCCTGTACAGAGTTAATTTAGTTTACCAGTTGGATTAATAATATAGTTAAGATAAAATATTTGAATTAATTTATCTCATGGTACATGTTTGCAGTCAGTTTAAAACCAAGAAAAGTTACTTGCCTGGATTGTGAAAAAGACTGATTATTGTTACTTGATAATGAATGCTTCTGTTAATTAACTAGATACCCTCAAATCTATTCCTGATTTTGGAGTCCATACAGTAAATCTCTTAAGGATTGTTGAAGGAGAAGTCTTCATCATGGTTCAGTCCAAGCCGGGAATAAACAACATGGCAACTGCTTTAAAAAGAAGGTTGCAGTTTATTGAAGAGAACCAGATAGAAAGATGGCTCTGGAAGAAAAAAGAGGGAGCACATGTAGGGAGTGGGTTTTATACCCTCTGGGGCTCTTGAGTTTGTTTCCTGTTCCTGTTTGGGGCTTTGTATTTCCTGTGTCATGTACTTTGACCTGAGTGTGCCCCTTTGCCATCTGTGAGTTAATCCTATTATGTCCTATCTTAAGAGTTTGGGTATGCAGATTTTAGGTCTCTTTGTCTTCCTAAGCTTCTAGCTGGAGGCTTCCAACCTTGCTAAATTGATTATTTACATCTGCATTTCTACAGAGCTGGTTTTTGCTTGGGTGAGGGAGACTTGGGGCTATTAAGAAAAACTGGGCATGCTTTTCTGCCTCTAAGATCCTTTGAGGAAATATAATATTCTCCCCTTTTAATATTTCCTTCTCTGGGGGGGTGACTTTCCACAGGATATTATTAAAAGCTACAGTACTTTTTTTCTGAGTGCATACTGTAGGATAGTTGATTTAGCCATGCATGATGCAATGAAGTTATAATTACCTTTCAATTATATTTTGCAATTTAGGAGCCAGGTTTAACCCCAGGTATTTACTTATGGCCTGCTGCAAATATACTCTAGTTTTAACACATCTATTTGAATTAATAAGATATTTTAATTTCAAAAGGAAATCCATGAGTTTTACTAGATATTGTAGTGCAGTTTCAGGGTCCTATTTAACAGTAAATGGGGTGATGGGAAGTAAATGAGATCATTTGGAATAAAACCCAATGTCTTGCTCTTGAGATGGCTTAAATGTAACGTAAATGTAATGTTGTTGTTTTTTGTCCTCTCCATTTTTCACAGCTCATTTTTTTAAACTAATGAAAAACATTCTTTAAAATAAAACAAATATCTTTAGCATGCCTATCTAGTACAGGGCACGTATCCAGATACAAAAAGTTCAGAAAAGTAAAAATATCATTTCCCCAAATAATGTTCTATCAAGAAAACTATCAAGAAATAAAGTTGAATAATTCTATCAATAACGGGATATAACAACACACACCAAAAATGAAATTTAGTTGCCAGCTCTCAAAGTGAAACACATACATGACACATACCTAAACATACTATATACAACATTAATGTATAGATCCTCACCCCTACATATACATAACAAATAAATATTAAATACTGTCCATCTTGAATATATAACAGAAGGAGGAAGCTTGAGAGTTCACAAGGTTAATGCTGTATGGAATGAAACTATGGCTATATCTGGATGTTCTTCTTCGGATACCACGAAGCCTCCTCCCAGACGGTAACAAGGAAAACAGGTCATGAAGAGGATGTGTAGCGTCCCAGACAATCTTATGGACCACCTTGCCCTTTTCGCTACTTAAAAGCAAGGCGAGATCCCCCGTTGCAAAGTAACTTCCTCCTTCGGTTCATTCAGCGCAGGCGTAAACCCTCCCCTTTCTCGGACTGCAGCCATAATCAAAGGATTAACAAGAATCAGAAGAGTCCTCAATCTGACCCCCTCCCTTCCCCTTCGTTTGAAATGACGAGAAACTGCAGTTTACCCTCCGGTCCAAGCTCGGCGTTGATCACGTGGGTGAAACTCCACAAATGAGATTTCACTGACTTTCCCACGTGCTTTCCCAGCAGGACCTGGCCGTCGTATTGTCCAATGAGAATGCAGGGTGGGTGGAGAAGAGGTTGGTTGTTTGCGTTGCTGTTGGAGGGAAGCGGCAAAAGAAGAAATTAGTGTATTATAATAGGAAGAGGTTTAGACGGTGTTTTCTTTTTGTGTAGTCCTTTTTTTTTTTTCTGGACAGGATTATGGAGCTTCAGCTTCTTTCTCATGCCTGGGGTCGCCATTCAGCAGTATTTAGCTTTGGGGTGGGGTGGTGAAGTCTTGTGTCCAAAGAGCATAGCGAAATACGTGTCCAGGTGGGAAATTTAGCATTCGGACGTCGGTGGACTGATGCCTTTCATACCAAGGTATCTTTTCTTGGATGGATGGATGGATGGATGGATAGTATTGCTTAGAATATTTGTTGAATTTGTCCCAAAGATCTCCTTTTTCCTAAGGGAAGATCTCCTTTTCTAATTAGGATGGGGTCAGCATCACAACCAAATTGTTCTACTGAAATAAATCCTATTATTCTCCTAGCAATTGCCTATATATGAACTGTCAAACCATCTACATCCATCTATGTATCCAGAATGCTAAACCAATTTTTCCATACCTCGTTAAGGCATATGATCTTATGAAACAGCCATTAAAAGAAAAGACGAAGAAGAAGCAAGGCTGGTGTTTTTCAGCTATTCAGATAGGCAACTTCTAGACTTGCTATAGTTCATTTAGTGACCATTCAAAGTTATAATGGCACTGAAAAAAGGACTTATGACAATTTTCCACAGTTACGACCATTGCAAAATCATCGCAATTCAGACACTTGGGAACTGATTCTTATTATGGTTCCAGTGTTCTAGTGTCATGTGATCCTCTTTTGTGACATTCTGACAAAGTCAATGGGGAAGCCAGATTCATTTAACAACTGTATTACTAATTTAACAACTGCAATAATTCACTTAACAAGTGTGGCAAGAAAAGTCATAAAATGGGGTAAAACTCACTTAACAAATTTCTTACTTAGCAACATAAATTCTGGGCTCAGTTGTCATAAGTCGAGAACTCCCTACATATAAGCACAAAATGGAATTTGAACTTAAATTCATATTCTAAAAAGCACATTTGACAATTTTCCATCTATTTAGGTGAACACATGATAAGCAAGATGTAAAATAGGTGGGTTTTTTTTATATAAGTCAGTGATGCTGAATAGTTTCTTCCAAAAGTAAAACCACCGCACAGCCTTTCCTGAAACCACAGTTTGTTTGGCACCCAAATGCTATGAACTGTTATATGTGTTACATTATGTGGTATAAAGAGGATCTTATGACACCTTCAGTGTTACATTGTTTGATCTTAAGACGGATTGTGAAAAAATGCAATATTGCAACTTTCATTATTCACTTTCTGAACAATAAAAGCTAAATACTTCACTTCCATGCATTTCATGCAACTGTTCAAAATCCAACTCGCCACCAATGCCTAGGCAGGCTAGGATTGATCTCCAGGACAATTTTGGAGGTGGGCAGCAGGCCTTCATAGAAAATTAGTTCTATGTGTTAGTTCCATGGAACTATACTTCCACATACTTCTATAATTTCTATCCAAGGCTTGGCACTGTGTCAATTTCTTGTTTTCTTCCACTAGAATAGGGGTGTCAAACTGCCAGCCCACAGGCCGGATGCGTCATGCAGAAGCCGCACCCACCCCACCTCCAGCAAGGGGAAAAAACTTGTGATAGGTCGCAACACGTCACATGACGCGGCGAATATGACACCACTGCACTGGAATAACATTGCCTTATTCAATTCACATGGAAACTCTGTTCCATGAATTAAGCTGAGAATCGTTTCCATACTCTTGTTAGTGATTCTGTAATTATTTTGTATTATATAAATGTATTATTTTTTAAATTTATACGTTAAATTAGCAGCTAACTTTGGGAAACAAATATGCAAAGTAGAAATCCCATGCCCTTCAAATGCCTAAAATGAATGAAGCTTATTAATTTAAATAGACAGTATGTGGATTTATTGTAAAAAAATGAAATTTTTGTGCATTTGTGTGTGTGTGTGTGTGTGTGTGAGATTTTCTCTTATTTTCTAGTATCTTCTTTGTGAAATACTTACTGGACATTAGATGAAAAGTAATCATGTGAATATTTTGTTTCTTCCCAGTTGTTCTAGAGTTCTCTGTGACATCTCTTCTTTGGCATGAAGTGCACAGTTACAGGAGGCAATGTGAAAGGTGAACTATGTACAACAATTTTATTTAGTTATTTATTTTAAAAAATTTATAAAGTTACTTAATTCTAGAACAGTGATGGCGAACCTTTTAGAGACCGAGTGCCCAAAAACTGGCCCCACCCCGCCTGCCCGCAGGGCCACTCACCGCCCCCAGGGCCCGCCACTCCTTCTGCCCGCGCCCCGCAGCATTAACTGTGCGTGATGGGGTGTGAGGGCAGAGTCTTGTCTACGCTGCCTGGCTGCCATGTCCTTGGTTGTGCTGCTCCACGTGTGCCACGCTTGGGGGCGACTCTCCTCCAGGGGGGCTACTGGTGAGGAGGGGGTTGTGTGGGGAGGCAAGGCTGGGGCAATGGCACACGTGCCCACAGAGAGGGCTCCAAGTGCCGTCTCTGGCACCCGTGCCATAGGTTCGCCACCACTGCTCTAGAAGAACCCTGGGTAACATACAGTGCAAACAATCATACGGTGCCATTAAAACAAATAAAAAACCCCCACCCAAATGCCATAGGAAAAGCAATCATTAAAAGACAAACATGTAGGACCCATCACCTACTCTAATCTGAGACTTGGAGAAACAAAGTAGATTTTCAGAGCTCATTTGAACATGACCAGAGTAGGCACCAAGCATATCTCAAGTGAGTTAGTGTTCCAAAGGCCAAGTGCTATGATAAAAGTTTCAAGGACCTATCAGATGACACTGTTAATGGATGGGACAAGGAGCATGATCATCTGGGCTGGGCAGAAACCACAGAGGACAGATGGTTCTTGATAACTACAGTAATGAAGTATTCATAGATAATAGCCAGTATCTTGAATTGCAACCAGAAGCAGTGCTTTTTTTGTTAAAAAAAAAGGTGCTGGAACTCACACACGTCATACAACCCGCCTTGCCTACCCTACAAGGTTTACCTTCAATTTTTACTGTATCTAAAAGACTAGGATTTTGTTCAAGGTAAGTTAATACTATTAATGTTACCATGCACTGTGTGGCTTAAAATCACAAGAAGGCATTTTATTAATCTTTTGGAACATTTACCACTGACATACCCATTTAGTTTAATGAGTGGAAATGTCAGCTTTCTATGTGGAATGAAATTGGCCCAATAAAACAAAATTTGGTTGCTTGTAAAAGATTAAATTATTTTTAAGAAGTTGTCAAACAAGGTGGAAAAATTTACATTTGGAGTTTAATATGGATATTGACTTAAAACAAATTAAAGTTGAAACTTTGTCAGTGAGCAGACTATTTTTAATTGACCTTTAAGTTAAACCCAATTTAATAAATAGATCTGATTAAACCTCATACTGTAGATCTACCTTTACATCTGACCAATACATCATTAATATATATTATTATTAATAATAAAACCTCCAAATCACAAGACATTGGCTTTATTCTTATTCTTCCTCTCTGCAGTTTGAATATAAAGTATAAAAGACTTAAAAGAGATTTTCGTAGACATCCCAGCCTTTGAACTACCCAAGGAACCGAAACAGCAAAGTTTCACTGTTGGGCAAGCTTCCACGCCTTTCTTTCCTCTCACTTCACCTCTTTTTAACCTCACATCCTACCTTCTGTAAGGGAAGGCAAAAGGCTCGCTCACCCTCTCGTGAAAGATGGCCTCCCATGTTTATGTGTCTCCCACCGCCACCATTGCCTTCTATACCACATGGTCTGACCCAGCCAATCAAGCCATGCTCTGACTGTGGTGCTCCAGCTCCTCCTAGAGGAGGCAGACAGCGCCGGAGGGGACCCTGCTCTCACCGTACCGCCAGCAGGGCATTTTCAAAAGCAAACGAGGATAGGAAGGGCAACAATAGGAAAAGAACGCAAATCTGGAAAATCCGTTGAAAAAAGGAGCTGGAACTTTGTTCCGGTGCATTCTATGACAAAAAAAGCCCTGACCAGAAGTATCCTGGTAACAGTGTAGTTCATGGATCAAAAGTATCACATAAGTCTGATGAGATACAACTATAATTGCCCACGATGCCACATTCTGTTGCAACTTCTGAATAACTTTCAAGGTTAACCTGATGTAGAGTAGATTGCAGTGGTCCACACACAAGATGACTAGAATGTGAGTGACTATCTCAAGGGCCTCATGGTTCACAAAAGGAGACAATTGGCATACAAGATGTCAGCTGCCACTTTGAGTCCAACTTTGTGAGTGTCCTAAATTTTGTGTGTATTAATTTCTGATCTGGTCCTTCCAAAAACAGGAGTATTGGTAGAGAGAAGATACTTCTAAAGGAGCTTTTTCATCAGTAAAATAACAATCTTTGCAGGATAGAAAGAGTAAGAACAAGTGCAGGATTAAAGAGAGAAAGGATGATCATTTTTGGCTTTAGTCTTCTCCACTGTTAACATTACATGCATCCTTCCCTTTTCCCCACCGAGAACCATAGAATAAAGAAGTAAACCTAGCTTTCATATAAATCCCAATAATTAATTAGTAGCAGGAGGGAGTTGTGATGGGTAATCTCCCTCTACACAGATTCCTAGCTAGTGTAAGAAACAGCATTTCACACTGTATGAGACTTCACTTTATCCAGTTGTTTGTGTTCTTCTATCCCTTGTGCAGCCCTGGGGAAAGCAGTACATGCTCTCTCCCGGATTGGAGATGAAATCTACATTGAACCACTAGAAGAAGGGGTAAGAGGAGACCTAGAGATATCTGCTGGGCTTGGAGAACTTTACAATGAATGTTATGTAAATGGAAAGCTACAGTTATATGAAAGAGAAAGTGCTATATATTCCACAGAAGACTTAATGCACTTTAAAAAAAAGTTAAATATAAAATGTTATGGGAAAACTTGGGTTTTAGGAACTAAATTCATTTGCCATTCTGATGCAGAAATATATAAAAATACATAAAAACTTGCAATATATTTTGAAAGATAGAACAAGATATAATGGAAATCTGTGCTAAGGTCATACAATGTATGACCTGTTCATTAGAGGCATATCCCTTAGGTGGCCAGGAAATAATTTTGTTTGCATAAAGATAAAGTCCTGGTAAGCACTGTCATGACCAAAGCAGGGCTACAATATAGTCTAAATTAGTATGTCTGTGTAGTTTATTTTCAAGTTTGTTTCATGTTTGGACAAGTTATGCTGAATCTTTACAAGGTATGTAGTAACTGACCAGGAAATGAGTGGTATAGGTAACTGAAAGAAAATAGCAACCTCAGTAGGCTGCACTGTGGTGAATGGCAAATTTCACTATTGGGAATGTAAATAATGTAAAATTATCTGGGAATGCTTTTATTTAATTCTTTTGCGTGCCAGCAGTCACACTGTGTATAATTCTGGTCAGAGTCCACTGAATAATTGGAGAAGAAAAAGAGAATCAGAATGCCTCTAGTAACTGTTGCTAGGAAATACTGGTATAAAGTTGCTGTTTACTGTAAGCATGCTGGCTGGGAGATTGTGGAAGCTGAAATCCACACATATTAGAGTAGCCAAGGTTGAGAAACACTGCTCCATGTTCTGCATGTGGGAGACACAGAGTGGGATAATATAATGCTGGACCCCATCTGACCAAGCATTCCTCCCCTAGCTGCTAGGTGTTAGACCAGGGGTCTTCAAACTTGGCCCTTTTATGACTTGTGGACTTCAACTCCCAGAACTCCTCACCCAGCGTCCACAAGTCATAAAAGGGCCAAGTTTGAAGACCCCTGTGTTAGACACTGAGAGAAAACTAAAGGCTGGAGAGATGGGGATTATTTCCTATCCTACTGTCATTTCCTCTTTTATCTTTCTAGTTGTCTTTGCGTGCAATAAACACATCTCGCTCTGCCTATGCCTGTTTCCTGTTCACCTCACTCTTCTTCCAGCACTACCAGGCTGGGGAATCTGGGTCAGACCCAGATGTCGCTGCTTTCCGATGCAAAGTGCTCATGAAGGTGAGATGCTCTTAAACATTGCAGAGAGTGTGCAAAACTCAAGTAAGTATTCCTCAAAACTCAAGTAAGTATTCCCCCTCTGGGTTCTTGCAGTCTCTGCATCCTTTTCAAGTCAGCAACATAGGCAGATCCAACCATTTGGTCTGTAAACTGTCCTCATTTTTTGGAGCGACCTTCAAGGGCAGATTTTAATGCATTTTTTTCGATGTTTATGGACAAGAGAGACTGATAAGGATTGTGTTTATAGTGGATGTAACTGGCTATTGGACAGAAGATTATGGAGACTGAATGAAAATTTTAGAATGGAAATACCTTTAAGAGGTGTATGGATAAGAGAAGGAATGTGTTTACTGTGGAGGAATTTGTTATTGATAAAGATTTAAACAGGTATAAGGGAATTTTAATGTCTTAAGTAATGTTTAAATATGTGTTTTGGGATAATAACATAAGTATCATATGAAAAGGCTTAGAGTATATTATAAAATGATGGATAATAATATAAATGATATGAAAAGGTTCTAGAGTATACTATAGTTTGTTTAAAGATTGGTTTCTTTTCTTTTTTTCTATTATTATTATTTTTAAGAGAAGTTAATTTGTTTAATTAAATTTTAGATAAGTTTAAATATAAGTATTTAGTTTAACTAATTAAATGAGTATCCAGTCTTAATGGTATAATGAATGTTTATATGCTTATTTTTGTGTTCTAGAGTAAAGAAAGAGGGAGATTAGATTAGATTTTATATTGTATGTATAGATATTTAAAGAAAGTAATGTTTAAATTTGTGTTTTGGTGATTTTTTATAGGATGATGGATAATAATATAAGTATAATATTAGAAAAGGTTTAGAGTATATTATAATATGTGTTTAAATTTAAGGTATTTAGATTTGTTTAGGATTTATATGTGTTTTAAGTTTTTTTTTATTTCTTATTTCTTTTGAAAAATTTTAATTAAGCCTGTACTCAGCTCTGGGAAGGTTGAGGGAGAGTATGGGAGAGGGGGGAGGGTATGGGAGGTTGGGGGGTTTGGGGAAGGGATTTGTTTTGTAAAATTCAAAAACTTTCAATAAAAAAAAAAGCTATTTTGGGGTTTCAACCTGAATCTTCCCCATCCTAATTTGACACTCAAGCATTATGCAGAATGCAGCACTCTTAGTGACTTTCTTTTGTTTGAAGAACAATCTTACACAATTGTGCCTTGCAGTCTTTCCTAGCTATATTCCGCTCAATTCCTGCTCTGGAAAAGACAGTGGAGAAATGTCTCATGTCACTGACTCCCAAGAGGAACCGGTTCCGCGTGCAACTGCATTGCAAATATGGTGAGCACTGGAAAAGAGCCCTCCTTGAACATGAAAAGGCTTAACTTTAGACAGCACAAAGGGGGTCATTTGAATGGAGGAATGATCACCCGTGGTTCAGGAATCTTACTGCTTATTCATATCTAAATGGGAGAGCAGGACCCAAGAGTGGTTCAAATGAATTTGGAAAAAGAAGTACAGGCAAGAGTAAAGAATCTATTAAAAATCAATATTAAAAGCCACAGGCCTGCATTACTTTATAACTGAAGTAATAAAAGGCTGCAAAGATCCTGAATGTTGAATGAAGAGTTCAGAGTTTGTTCATATGCTGAAGGCTAAGGAAGTGAAAAATGTGTATCTGATGCCTTCAGGAGCCAGGAACAGAACTTCCAGCCACACTGCCAGCAAATTCTAGCAGTTTTAAGAAGTTGGAACCAGAGAAAGTGATTTAGTCATTAGTTTGGGTTTTTTCCCCCACTCTCATCCATAAGAAGCATAACATAGAAAGAATGTATGAAGGAATACACAATCAGCCCCTGCTGATAGGTACTATACTACCCCTAATTTTCTAATTTCAGTGCTTACACAAATACTGTAAGTGCTTCTGTAGTTTCATTTAACTGCATTTTAGTTGATGGAAAAAAAGGATATCTCACATGTACAAAAGCAAAAGTAGTTTGAACTTGTGAATACCATTTTTCTGTACAGTAGCGGTGATGTGCTTAGCTGCCTCCAAATTATGCAAGCCGAATATATCCTTTGTTCTACAATATTTCAAAAATATCTTGTTAAGGAAAAATGATTTTACAAAAGTATACTGTGCAAATATAGCAGGGTGCCTTTGGTACAGCCACTAAAATAAAAATATTAAAACACTTGGAACACTTGAGCCTTCACGTCAAAATCTACCAAGATTTCAGATTGGAAGCATGTGAAATGATTTGGTGATAGCTATCTGCATCTATCTGTATGTATCTATACTACTTGTGCGCTATCTAAGAAGGGTCTACGTGTGTTGTGCTCACAGATACAGGTTATTGTGAACTCTATCTCTAACAATCTGAGCTTGGAAGCTAAGCAGCATTGTGGATGGGAAATTATCACAGAATGCCTGGGCTATAAGCTACATGGGGGCATTGAAAAAAAATACAGGTGTCAGTAGTAAACTAACTTTTCTACTAATGCTAAGAAACCTGTGTGGTCATATCTATGAACTCACCACAGTGAATTGAGCTCAGATCAAAGGAGATTTTAGCTTTTGTGATCTGCATAAAACAGGGAATGGCTGGCTTGTGAATTGAGTTTAACCTGGAAGAAGCATGAACTGTCTTAATAGCACTATCTTTAATGAATGCATGGGAAAGTGTTTCATTTTTTAATGAGCACATATTTCATCAGAAGCTTTTACTTTCCACCCCCCTCATCACTGTTACCTTTTTTCCTTTTGTCCTTGAAAGGAACAAATGCTGCTTTTTTTCCCTCTTAAATTTATCACATCTCCAGCAGCATTAGCTCAGGACCTTCTGAGAGATATGGCGTAGGCCAGGAGTAGGCAACCTTGGCTCTTTTATGACTCGGGAACTTCAATTCCCAGAATTCTTGAGCCAGCCATGCTGGCTCAGGAATTCTGGGTGTTGAAGTCCACAAGTCATAAAAGAGCCAAGGTTGCCTACCTCTGGCTTACGCCATTTTCCCTGACAATCTAATTGGCTTCAAGTATTGGGGTTTATTTTGTTTCATCTTATATGGGATCTAGTGAACTATGGCATAATCAACAAACCAGGGTTGAAAGGATGTCTTAGTCAGTGTAATCTCTCTCTCTCTCTCTCTCTCTCTCTCTCTCTCTCTCTCTCCCCTCCCTCCCTCTCCCTCTCCCCACCTCCTTCCCTCCCTCCCACTTATATATTCATTGCAGGGGTTGTCAAGACTCACGATTTGTCATTCCAGGAATGTGAACTGTTACAGGCTGTCTTTGACAAAACAAAATACGCCCATTTGCTGCGTGCTTCTCCCAGGTGGGATCATGATATGACAGAGAAAATTTAGTGCAGGGGGATGGAAGGCTATTATGGTTCAAATGCATCCGTAGGAATGGTGCTGACAATACTGCCCATGTATATGTTGTATGCATCTTTTGCACAGTGAATTCCACCATTCAGAGGCCCACTTTATCAATACGGCAGGCAATGTGTCAGCATGGCATAATTTACAAATGTTGAAATAGATGGGAGGATGTTTTGGAAATTATTTATTTTTATTTAATTATTAAATTTATATGCCATGCCTTTCACCAAGGCAACTCTGATTATACATTCCCCTCCCCCAAATTGACTTATTGCATATAAGAATATGTTGTGTGAGCAAATGGTTATTGGTGTAAGTCAATGCTATTGTCCCAATTACGTTACTAAAACAATAAGTACAGAAGGGAATTGGGGATGTTCAGCTATGAAGTTTTTCCTCTTCTACTCAGCCTTTTTCCTGCCTCTCTCCATCCAATTTAGGCTATTAGCAGATGCTGTGGTTCATTTCCCACTTAATCTGGCTGAGGTGACTCTGGGTGCCAGCCCTGGTGGGAAGGTGACTCTCCGTAGTTACCTAGAAGAAGACACAGGTGAGCTGCCCACCAGGCTTTGCTTCCAACTCCTCCCTCAAACCTGACAAGGCAAGGTTCCCTTAGCCTCCCTTAAGAAACAATTGCCGTGGCTAGAAGGTTCCAGCCTGAGGGCCTTTTAGCGGTGGTGGCTGTAAATACCTGACACTCTTCAGCAGTCTGCAGTTGTCTCTTGTGCCTTCTCATGGAAAGTGGTATGGAACGGAGAGAAGTGGTTACTGGAAGAGATGTTTTCTGATCCATCTCTGTGTGACAGAGCCAAGTCGAATGATGGTGACGGAAATGTGTATGAGTGAGGACGAGTTCCAGGTTTTCCACATCAAGCAAGAAATACAAGTCACTTTCTGCCTTAAGGAGTTCCGGGTGAGCATGCGTCTGGCTCCCTGCCTTCTGTGGGGCAGGCTGAGTTTGTTCTTCCCAATCTGCTTCATCGCTTTTCTCTTCCTTCTCCATTTTTAGGGTTTCTTGAGTTTTGCTGAGTCCTCAAATCTTTCCCTTGATATCCACTTCGATGAACCTGGCAGGTAGGACTTAAGCAGCTTAATGATCAAATAGATCCTCCTACAGTGACACTAGGCCATTTTAAAGTAAATATTAAATAACACTCGCTGGAGGGTATCCATATTGTTTCACAGGATTGCTTTGAGTGTTTCCAGAGAGGCTTCTCAGAGACCCAAGTTTGATGTAACCATCCTGCCTATACTCTTTTAAAAAAGGCAGTCTTTGTAAGCATCAGTGAACATTATTTTCTGTTCTGCTTCACCAGAGACTTCTATACCTTGGCTTGGTCAGCTTGGACATGTTTCCATTGTTGTTGCTTTTTCTTTGATTCCCATCCAGTTGAAATATGTATGGCCACCCTTCCCATATTTATCTTTACAGGCCAGCTATCTTTACTGTGGAGGATCCTGTGCTGGAACTACAACTGGTCCTGGCCACCCTTTCCGAATCAGAAAGCCATCTGCCAGCCAAGTAAGAAATATTCTACCTCCTGCACTAAACCTCCTTGACTCAGAGATAAAACGAGTTGCTGGAAAAGAACAGAGCATTTAACAGGACCTCCATCTTGGCATACAGGAAGGTGGTGTCACTTTGAAATGGGCAGTTTTGTTGCTCTTTCAGCTGAGGTGTTTTATCATTCCCCAGTCTTGATGAACCATCTTAAAGGATCTCCGTGGCTGTTTGGTTACATTGGGAACTGTTTAATATTTCAGCTTTAAATTAATTATTTCCTGCTATTCATCAGGCTGTGTCAAACCCCTGATGTTTGGGCTGCGGATTTAATTGGTAAGAACTTAACCAGGTGTTCCCAAGGAAGGCTTTCCCTAGGATAAACAGGACACCTACTCTAAGAAAAGCAACTAGGCTCTGTAGCTAACGGCCTGCCCCGATTTGCCTCTTCCAGCACTCACAAGCCAGTTGCCCCAGCCAGTGACTTTACCAGTGATGACATTGATACCTACATGATAGCCATGGAAACCACATGCGATGAAACAGAACCATCTCCCAGCCGTGCTTTCGCCACAAGACATCCCAGTTCTGAGACCAGGGAATCAGAGAGTGAAAATGAGGACACTGTCCTTGGCACACCACCACAAAAGAGGGTAGGTGATGCAAGCTTGTTCCTGCTCAGTGCATGAAAACATAGTGGAGGGTGTCAAGACGTTGGCCTGGAGAACCTCCTGACCCTCCACATTAAAGGATGTGAGAAGCAGGAGCATAGATGTGCTTTTCAATATAGGAAGGTGTGACCATTGCAGTACTTATTGGCATCTACCCACACATGCCCCTTTTGTGTGTATTGCTGACTACCGTAATGTATGACATATCACTTAGTTCAGAAGCAGAGAAGCTTCTAAGTCATACTGGAGCAATGTCTGGGTGATGCTACTGAAGTGGGTGGGAATTTCAAAAGATAATTTATTGGGGAAAAGATCAGTCCTGCAGGTGCCTGTGATCACAAATGCAGAGGTCATAGGCACTTTGCCCCAGTGTGTTAAGTGGATCCTGCTAGTCTATTGCTTTCAACAAGTTACAATCAACTATTGAAAGCAATAAAATAGCAGGATCCCACTTAACACACTGGGCCAAAGTGCCTATGACCTCCGCATTCATGATCACTTCCTGGCACTTATATATTCCCTACATCCAGCCATTACGGTTTGTAAAACATGGTCTAGGTTTACATATGCATGGAATCACTTCTGAATCATTCAGTAATGTGTGGGAAAGTTGATTGTACTTTAGTGTGGTCTATGTACCAACTTATATACTTACAAAGATATTCATCCCTTGCAGTTGATCCTAAATTATGACTAACTTGGGTTGGAGCTGAGCCATTATTTACTAACTTTTAATGGCAGCAGCCAGGCTTTGTTAATCATTCTATTGCATAATCAGTTTAAAAAAAGAAGAAAGAAATCACTTGGAAAGGGTGATATGTGTATGTGGTAGAGGTGTGGTGAAAAGTACATTTGGGAGCAGCTTTGGAGCAGTTGGGAGGAACAGGGAAAGGAGGCAAACGCTCAGCCTCTAGGTATGGTAAACTTTATTCTGAATATCATCTATACCTTTTCTTCTACATTTATAAAGAATATTGTTTTTGTGTGCTTTTTAGATTTGTTCCCATTACTAATTTGTGATGTAGAAACATTCAAGAATGCTTTCACCTTTCCAGCTTTCTCTCCCCTCCCCCAAACTATTATTTTCTTTTGCAGTTTCGTTCCTTATTCTTTGGATCGGTTTTAAGTGAGTCCCAGGTGGGGTCTCGTTCCTTTTCCAGCCAGGATGTACTAGCAGAAGACAGTGAAGGAGATTCATGAGCTCTGGATTGTTGCGCATGCAACACACCTCTAAACCCCAAGGAGTCTTTGGCAGGTTAGGATTCTAATCCAATCTGCTCCAGCAGAATATTTTCTGACCAGAGGCAGCTCTTTGTTGGCATTTTTTAATTAAATGAACAGTGTCATGGAACTAGTATTTCCAGTGTAGAATTATAACAGAACCACCATCTCACCCAAGCCTTTTTGTTTTTGTTTTTTAAAAGAGAGACAATTCTTGCTTTGACTTTGCAACTAATGTATAGCTCTAATACATTCATTTTATTAAAAAAACATATTTCTCAGTGTTTGATGTCAGGGCATACTGCTGCTGTAATATAGACCAACCTTGTAAGTTTCCTTTTAGAGCCTTCCACTGTTTGGAGCCAGCTTTCCTCTCATTCCCTGTAATTAACAAGTTTTACTGCCAAAAGTTCTCATTAGTTGGAAAGTATCTGGGAATGGAAAGTGAAATAAGGAAGAGAAAAAAAAACTAGGCGGCTTCGAAAGCTGCCATTATTCAGTATATATGGAAGGTGGCAAAGGACTGGACCTTGTTACTTCCTGGTGCTTTCCCTAGCTCAGTGGTTCTCAACCTGTGGGTCGGGACCCTATTTGGGGTCGAACGACCATTTCACGGGGGTTGCCAAACAAGGCTGTCCGTCATTTTTTTCCTTTTCTTTGGCCACGCCCCTGGCACCCGGTGATGTATAAGTGGTTGGGGGTCACCACAACATGGGGAACTGTATTATGGGGTCGCGGCATTAGAAAGGTTGAGAACCACTGCCCTAGCTGCTCAGTCCAGCTTTGAAGTTAAAAACTAAAACCACTCTTAATTAAAGGTCTTGTACAATGCTTCTAAAGAGCAGGTGTGCTACAGGGGGAAAAAAAACCCTCTTAGGATTTTCTTTTAGGCAGAGAAATGATTAAAGCAACAGTTCTAATCAAAGGATTGTGTCTATAGAGAAGCCATGACAGGGAATACAGTCCATAGTTTATCAGGTATTTCCCCAGAGGAGGCCTCATCAAATCAACGGTTAGATAACTTGAATTTGGTTGGATTTTCTGCCCATCTAAGAGGAAGCCCTCCAGAGCTGCTGCTACAACCAGATGCTGACTTCATTGGTACAACTTGTTCAGTCGTCTGTATGTTTTCCCAAATTAATCCATGTAGAATATACACTTTATTGTACAGGACAAGCACTAATCCTCCTGAAACTCTGTGCCTCCCCAGCTTTAAAGTAGAAATGAGGGGGAAAGTATTTTTGTCTCAAAACAAGAAGCTTTTTTTCTCCCAACCCTATAAAGAGAAGCAACTACATTAAGAATATTACATGTTTATTCAAAAAAAGATGTGGTACCCCCCAGGGGGGAAAGGAGTGCACACATCAGGACACAGTTGGCAAAAAAGTCAATCAAAAATACCCCCAAAAATAATGACATTCCCTTCCTAGAGAATGAGATTTTTTTTTTTTGTATTCAATCTCATTCAGATATTTTTTCTTTAAAAAAAGGCTGGATCCTAGCATTCTAGGTAGGCAGCCGCTGTACAGTGTAACCGCTATGCAAGACAGCCCAGACCCCTCATCTGAAGATGGAGGGCAGGCAGGACACATTACTTCTTGGCCTTGGCTGAGTTGCGTGGTGGGGTGACTGGGCGTCCACCAGGATTCAAGCCACTGAACTGACCATATTTGCCCTTGTTCTTATCTGCCGGTTTCAAGATCTGCAGAAAGGAAGAAAAAAGTTAAGAGGTTAGGGAGGTGGGAATTAAAGGCTTTTTTCTGTCCTTGATCCCCGGTGAAAAAATTCCTACTGATTTCATCTAATAATTGCAAATGTTTCAGGGTGACAAAACTAAGCACCAAACCTCCTGAAATTTAGCATGTATTAAAATTCTTATGATGAAAATGCAATTCCAGACATTATACCTTATAAGTGGCAAAAATAAAACAGCCATAAATTGTCTTAGTGTCTTAGTATAATGCAAGCTTAAGGACATGGAATTGCAGATCAAATTCCTTCTCACCACTTCTCTCTTTTTGTGGTCTTTAAGCTACAAGTTCCCAGAACAGTATGTTCTGTTTCTTATATAAATGGATAGTATAGGGCAAAAAAACCCAACCCCATTACATTCAATTATTTTTATTTTGAAAACTATGGGACTAAATTTATATACTCATAGATATCTAATCTGCTTCATGTACCATATAAAAAAGGAGACCAAAGTAAATGCAAAACAGAAAAAGGAATAATGCCCAATTCCTTTTAAATATGGGGATTGCTTTTGGCAAAGAACTTCTGAGGCCCTTTATCACATTTCCCTATTACCTAAGATCATTAACAATATGTGTGCACATGCATATTCAACCTGACAAAAGTATTTTTGCTACAATTCTAAAACCTGCTCATGACTTTGCCTTTGGTCAGTTCCAAAACCAACAAACCCAACAACAAACCCACTCCACAATCATTCCTATTTCTGTAGCTTTTGAATTTCCACCCATGCAGTGGCCAGAATGCAACTGGGAAAGTTGTTTTCCCAAGTATCCCAGTTTACTATAAACCAGAGATACACAGTCTTGGTAGCATAGGAGGAATTTAATGGATACAAAAATCCCTTTTAAATACATCTGATGCTTAAACATTGTGTTCAAGAATCCTCCAGTTGTTACTTCGTCACAAAATACACACCCTTGTGTCTTCAGCTTTTATTGCCTGCTCTGTGCATAAAAAGATAACAGCTGTAAAAGTAGCATCTTCAAAAGTCCTTACCTGGAAGGAGCACATGAGGGTCTCATCAACGCTCATCATTGCACCTGCATTGTCAAACTCGCCACAGTAATTTGGAGCAGAAAAGAGTGTCACCAGCTGCCGTTTGGCAAAAAACTCATAACCATCTTCTACCACCTAACCGGGGTGGGAAAAACCATCAATCAAATATATGCACATGCTCAACCCTATCTAATGTCCCCTTGCCAACATGCTTCAATTCTTCCTTATTTCATTGTCAGCTTTTGCAGCTATGTTTCCCACTCACCCGCTCTACCTTCTCTATTTAAAACTACATAACTTCCCAGACCCCTTCCTCCCACTCCAGCCAAGTGTTCCCTTCCCTACTTGCTTTATGCTCTGACCTGATGCGCTCTGCAGATCAGATCAAGATCATGTTTGTGAAGAAATTTGGCAACTACTTCTGAACCAAATGTAAAGGAGACCCCACGGTCATTTTCACCCCAGCCTTGCACATCCTTGTCCGGATCCGACCAGAGCAAGTCACAAAGCAGACCCTGGTCAGGCACATCTGTGGGCCTCATGATCCGCCGAATTTGTTCCATAGATTGGAGGTCAGGAGATAGTCCTGGAACACAGAATTTGCATTTATAAAGCAGATTATTTCAACATGCAGCTCTCACTAGAGGTAACATGTAACCGGCTGTACCAGGAATCACTATTTTACAACACACTTCTGTATGGGGTATTAACTGAAAAAATACATCTGACAAAGCTTTCCATACTCAATCCTTTAAGCCAATTCTTATCCCTTAGTGGGATCAAAATTGGCCTGAATAAATTTGTCATCTAAAATGCTGCATCAAAGAGGAAACCCTTTATAGGAAGTGAATGTGGTCTTTCACTTTTTCCCAGACTTCATTCCAACTCCCAAAGGAAACACGCCTACGCAATATGCAAAGGACACCAAATTCTCCACTGTGCTATTGACACTGCCTATGACTTGATTTCTTTTCCTGTTGACACAGATTGTGAACCATCTGGAGAAATTCTGCATTACTTCAATCTCTTGCCTACAGCACTGCTGGCATCAGTAGTGCAACCAGCTTCCTCACCCCAACATTATAGATACCCCACCTCCATGACAGCAGAAGATTTTCTCATCAACGATGGCAGCGATAGGTAGGCAGTTGAAGCAATCAGTGAAAGTCTTCCATAATTTTATGTTATATCGCCGTTTACCTATGGAAAGCAGGAAAGGGGCAAAAAAAATTAGCTGGAAAAAAAATAAAAGCTGAATAGTTTTGAATAGTCACATTCCTGCAAGATTTGTTGGGGATCTCCTTGGGGTTGGAGAGAAAGAAGGACTTGTGGCATGGACACACTATGCCACATACCATTTCCCAAACGTCTACCCCCATTATCTACGTATACTTGACTACGACATGGCCTCCTTTCCCACTCTGTAAGTCTATTGGTGTGATGCACTCACATTCATCATAGAAGCCATAGATACGGTTAATGCTTGCACACTCATGATTTCCACGCAAAAGGAAGAAGTTCTCAGGGTATTTAATTTTGTAGGCCAACAGCAGACAGATTGTCTCCAATGACTGCTTCCCCCGATCCACATAGTCACCCAAAAAAAGGTAATTACTCTCTGGGGGGAACCCCCCATATTCAAAAAGCCGGAGCAAATCATAGTATTGCCCATGGATGTCACCTGGGAGATGGTAGAAAACAAAAGAAGAGAAATGCAGACATAATCAACAATTTATACATTGCACTTATACATATGCTGTCTTCTTCCTAAGTGAGAATGGCAAGGTTGGGAATTGATTATCCCAGAACCAGACAGCCTGGCATCAATGTGCCTATAGACATCATCTTTAATGTCTGCCAGATTTTTTTTTGCCCTATTTTAAAATTGATTAAATAGGAAGGTGATACAATGCAACCCAAGGCATTGCCCTCTAGTATCTTGGTTTACATAGGCATGCTTGGAAAATTAAAATAACTGTGAGATGCTGCTCAATGCTTTGTCTAAAAGATCTGATCAGATAAAAAGAAAAAGGCAAGCTTCAGTTCATTTTGAAAGTGCCAGTACAGAATCTTCTGCTCAATATGTGTTTTTATGACTGACCATGCCTACGGAGGCAACCATTTTGAGAGAGCTCTAGCGAAAGAGACAGGAAAAAAACTGCAACAGCTTACCACAAATTTTGAGTGGGGCTTCTAGTTCCAACAAAATGGGCTGGCTCAGGAAGATTTCTCGTGACTTCAGGCATAGGCCCCGAATCTCATTTTCTGTGAGCTGAACATTCTTGCCTGGACGTGATCCTTGCACTAGGGGAACAAAAATTGATACTCCTATTCCCAAGCAAACACCTTCATGCTGGTTACCTTCCCGGATTTATTCCTGGCATGTTGCTCTTCTTTTGTTTCTACAAAGTTCTGGTGTAATAACCAAATCCTACCTTGTTCCCACATGAAAAGCATTATTTCCTTCTCCAGCTGAGAAAGGCAAAATCCATTAGCCAGGTCTGTACCTGAAGGACATACATTAACTTCTCACAAGTTACCAAATCATTATTGGCTCAAGAGACACCCACTGGGGAACTGTCACACAGTAAGCAAAATCTTAAAGGAGCTTCATAACTGCATATTTGTTTTAGTATAACATTTATTCTGCTTTGGGACTATGTTTTTAATGAAAAGCAGGCTCTGAAGCTAGTGGATCAGTTAACAGTGC
The DNA here is from genome assembly GCF_016545835.1 of Crotalus tigris. Classification (NCBI taxonomy): domain Eukaryota; kingdom Metazoa; phylum Chordata; class Lepidosauria; order Squamata; family Viperidae; genus Crotalus; species Crotalus tigris. The sequence goes on along the minus strand of NW_024096618.1, from coordinate 1,332,143 downwards.
TAGTAAAAACCTAACAGTATGGGATGACAGCACTCTCCTCACAAGCAGTCCTCTATCATTTAGAATAAACACACTTCTTAACACAATAATAATTTGATGTGTGCCTTTGTGCCCGCAGTATAAAAATGACAATAAAGGTTATCTTATCTTATATAATTGCAAAGTGATGGTGTTTCAAATTTCTAGTTACAGCAGATCAAATTTTATAATCAAAGGTTTCTTCTTTGCACTGCTGCCTTGCAAATAAACAGCTCTGAATCAAAAGCAACAACCTAAATCTATACAATCCAAACTTAATATTAAAATCCTGGCTTATTCTGCTGCCAATCTCTCTCAAACTCCACCCACCCACCCCTGCAACAGGAATAGATTTAACCCACCTCACAATTTAAATTCAGCAAGATTAAATCCCAAGCTTATCAGAACTAGGACACAATTGCATAATCTGGGAAAGCCAAATCCCACTGTGTTGGTTAGCAGAAAAGTAGACTCCATATCTCCGGAATTATATATGAGAGACAGACACCGAAGTGAACACTTAGGTTGGGGCTGTAATGATCTGTAATTATTTTTGAAACAGCAAAGGGTCTTTTAAGTCAACATTGATATATCGTCCTTTCTTGTTGGGCGTGGAGAATTAGGTAACTACCTTTTCATGCCTGGATAGGTCAGCTTTTGAAGATAACCTCCTGAAAAGAGCTTCAACTTCTGGTCCTGCTCTCAAGGCCAGAACAGCGTGTTCAGTCAGGGCCTCTGCAAGGCTAAGCCTCTCCCCTCCTCACCGAGCGCCAAAATGTCTTTCCCCAGGAGTAGGCCAGCACCTGCGCCTCACCCCGCCCTCCCTTTGCACCCAAGAGAAGCCAAAGCAAACAACTGCAGGAATCGCCTGGCGATTCGGCATCCATCTATCTCTTCGTTTCCACCGTTAGCGTTAGGAAACTCCGCTCCCCGCCTGAGTCGGGCTCATCGCCTTCATTCGGAGAGGATGAGTCCCCGACACTTGTGCAGCTCGATCGCTGTTATGCCTAGGATCGTATTTGCAAGAACATTCAGCCAAGGCTGGTAGAATCCCTCGGGCACCGGCACACCCTTCTCGAGGCGCAGGGCTCGCATCCGCCCCGACCCCCCGCTAAGCTTTCCCTCCAATCCTGCAGAATGTCTCTTCCGGACGCCGGCATCCGGCTCGTTTCTTTTAGCGAGAAGATCAGGAGAGAGGCTTGGCAAAAGCGGCGCTTGAGAGGCTACAAAAGGCGAGCCGCGGTGGGAAAATCGACGCAGACGAGGCGGGGGCACCTCCTCCAGGAGATTTTAGTCCTGAACCGACCTCGGTTTCCCGATCGTATAAACTAGGCTGAAGGGGATTATAAATGCCGCCTCGCCCGAGTAAATAGAGACACCTCGATCTGCGAGCACGCCAGGGAAAGGAAGGGTGCGCTTTCTGAGCCATTTCATCCCTCTTACGCGTGGGAGAAAATGCCGAGGCGCCAGCTCGCGCAATACAGCTCGATCCGGTTCCTCGCTCCTTCGGCCCAGATCAGGGAAGTAAAACCGCTGCTGGAAATCTTGGGAACTCCCCTGCGCCGGTCGAGAGCGCCTGCCGCCGGGAGAAGAGGCGCTGGAGCGGGGGCGGCGTGGTACATTCCAGCGCCGGGAGGGGAAGCGGGAGATCGGAAAGCGGGCAAGGTCCGCCGCTCGCCCTTCCCCTGGACTCTGTGCCACCCGGGCACTCCAATCGCTTTCAGTCACGCAAAGCCGGCCCAGCCCCAGCCCCTTACCTTCCAGCAGGCGCCCGATGATGGAATCTAAATTGAGTTTCTCGCCGTCCGACATGGCGTCCTAAGAAACTGAGATCGCCTGGTTGCTTCCTTCCTTCCCCTCGGCGCGCCCCCCTCCCGGCCCCCTCGGTGGTCTTGGCAAGCAAGAGGAAGGGAAAGGCCGGCTTTCTTTTCCTATTTCTTGCCAAGGAGTCTCCTCCTCCTCCGAAAGCAACCCGCAAAAGAAAAAAGGAAGCCGTGAACCTATAGGCCCCCTCGTCCTCAGCAGCCGCCACCACCACCTACAGGCTGGAGGGATCAAAACGAGGCTTCTCTTGCGATTGCGCGAGCTTTGGCGGATCCCAGGGAGGAGGAGAGGAGGAGGAGGAGGAAGAGGAGATGGTGGCGGCGAGAGGCTTCTGGGAAGTGTGGTGTTTACTTCACACTGGTCCCAGTAGAGTCAGAAGAATCAGCTGGCGGACAAGTATGCGGACCTACAACGCTTTGAAAATACGAAGTACTTTTGGCGAATTCATTTCCCTGAGAAGCCGGTGAAACTGATACCTATTGCATGCATCTGAAAGAGAGGGAAAACAGAGTAGAGAAATGGCTAGCTGTCTTAAGATGTCCGGTGCAAAATCCTATGGAAGCTGAATCCCCACGGCCTTCTTGCCCGCTAGCCTGGTAACAGAAGCTTCGTCTGCCAGAAAAGTGGTATTTCATCTTCCCAAACAGAGCAAGCCCTTCGAAAGGAATAGTCCCAAGTTGGCAACCAGCAGGTCCAATTGCTCTGTTGCAGGAACTGCCTCCCTCAGTCCAGCCCCTGAGCTTGTATACCCATGGCCATTTCTGCCTTGGCTGCCAGAGAGATCAGAGCATGCTCAACAAGCAGTTTTCGTCTTCCTTTCTTGGATCAGAAATATCAACCCTGTGGAATACCTTGCCATGGGTCACAATTTCTTTAGGTTAACCTTCATGCAGCAGGTCACATGCTCCCACCATTGCAGGCTTGACCTGCCTTGCCTTCCCCAAGCCAAACTGTTGCTGCACTTTGCTGCCTGACTTTCTCCCACTCCCTGCCTCAAGCAAACACAGATCCTTTGACTCCCTATGCCTTGGCCCTTTGCTGTCCCTTCCCTCTCTGCTGGAGAGAGCCATCAACATCCCCTCAGTTTGTGCATTAGACCTAAGGCAAGGCTATGTGAGCAAATAGTTTATGACTAGTGTGAAGATCCAGGCCCAGTGGTTAGCTTATGGTTCATCTTATAAAAGACAGTCAATTCGGTTAATTCACTAAAACATGATTCTGTGTGGTATCAGTATATTGTAAAAACACAGTTTTACATCACTAGTGCTAAATTTTTCTACATTCATGTTTGTTCTTTCCAATTCAAAAGACAGATGAAACCTTTCAGTAGCACACCTTGGGATGAGTCAAACAAACTGCAGAGGTACAGTTGAGCCAATTACAGCTGCCAATACACTACTTTCTATACAGTCACTAAAGAATTTAATTTTATATATGATAAAATTCCTCTACAGCAACCTTTCAGTTGTTTAGGAATTTGTAAAATCTGCATTTAAATATATACACTAGTGACCCATGACTTTTTCACCCTTTGCACATGCTGGGTTTAGGAACTCATCATTACACATAGCTGAATGTGTGCTAATATCTACTACTATTTAGAATATTTACAAACAATGGTGAATATACATGTCCCAGGATAATGTTGCAGGATCCAATCTGGGTCAGTCACCCGGACCAGAGATTTGGTCTTCTGAGCTTTTGGACTCATACTGGAGTCCATCCTCAGGGAACATCTCTCAAAGCACATACTCTGCTAGAGAGAAGTTCCTTGAGGATAGGCTCCAGTATGAGTCCAAAAGCTCAGAAGACTTAAACCTCCGGTCCCAATGACTGCTACGTACATTTAAAACGAAACTAGATTTGTTGATTTATTACATAATCTGAAACATGCATTCACTCTAAATCTTGTGACTAACAGAGAACAATCATGATTCCCACAGTAATCCCCTGTGTCTTCAAGGAAGTACAACACGTTTTCTTGAGATAACTATCCAACAATAGCAAAGGGGTAGTCATTTATGGTCTAGATCTTGTTGAGCAACCAGCATCTGTAATGGAATGAATAGAGCATAGAAAGTTTGCAGCTATTCCAGCATCTTCCAGGGTACCTTGCTGGTACTGTGCTTGCACATTTGGAGAGTCAGTCTAGTTCAAAGCATGACACAAATTTATCAAGGCTAAAAATTAGCACTATCCATTTATAAATTTGATAGATGAGGGTGAAGATTCATTCTCCAAGCTTGTGGCTTGGTTTCCGAACCTTTCATTACCAGGCTAGGTAACATTTTCAGTGGAGTTTAGGGGATGTTAGTGTCAGTGTTCTTCAGGTGTCAAATAAGGGTCTTGTGATGGGTCAGGTGTGAGTCATCAGTGAGAGGCTTGTGATGGGGAGGTTACATCAGGTCAGGGTCATTGGGAGAAGAACTGCTGGTGGGGGGGCTTATATGGGTTGATTGAGGGTTGATGTTGTCTGTGATTGGCTGTGTGGTTGATTTGGATTCTGAGGGGTTTGTAGGCTAGTTGTAAGTCAATGTGTCTGTTGATGGAATTGCTTGTAGAGTGCCAGGCTTCAATGAAATCATGAGCATGGCCAATGATTTTTGTGTTGCTCCAATCGAACTGGTGTTGTTTGGTGTGAGTGTGGGTAGAGATTAAGGATTTGGGATTGTGGTGTTTGACTGCCAGCCAGTGTTTGTGGATTCTGTCTTTTAATTGACATGATATTTGTTCCACATAGAATTGTTGCAATAGTTACTGTGAACATTTAGTTCCCCACCCCCTTTGCCTTGCCCATTTCATAGAGCTATGTATTACATCAGGAAATGGTTTGGGGAGGAAATAGCTTGCAGAACCTGTGAGGAACTCTTATCATAACAGTAAGGGTACGTTCATAGAGGCAATTTTCTCTTCAGAAGTTCCTGAGCCAAGGGCCTGCAGTCAACATGAGATAAATCACAAAATTGATGGTTTCAGTTGATTCAAAGGATCTGAATGGTAGGGAAGGATGTCAGACCTTTCTCTGTCGGCTGATAATGTAAGCCAAGCTATGGCGGAACTACCAGATGCCTTTGATTTCTCCTTGCGTGATGATGCCAGCTCTCTGGGCTCCGACTCTGAGCTGAATGGCATGGCTCCCTATCGCAAGACGGATCGCTTTGGCTTTATTGGGGGCAGTAGCCTCCAGAATGGGTAAGAGGCAGCTTCTACTCCACAGGTCACTGGAAGGGTGAGGAATGAGGGGATGGACCTTTGCTGGACAGAGGAATAACACTCAAAGGAAAAATGGCATTGAGCTTTGCTATAGACAAGTGGATGAAATTTGTTTTCAAGCTAGTAGAAAAAATTCATATTCTCTGCTACTCCTTTCTGTGTTCTTCCTACTTCTGGGTGCTTCATTTTGCAGAAATAATTTTCATAGGTATCAGATTGTTTTGTTCTAACTTGACTGGCTGCATCTATAGATACTAACAAAAATATTCTTTCTAATCATTAGCTATAAGGAGTCATTTCCGAAGAACTTTGTAAGGAAAGGTACTTAGTAGATGGGGATGAAAAAGTGAAAGGCAATACATATGTCTTGGTTTAAGGTAATTTTCCAAGATGTATTATTTACTTCAGATGTGGCAAGTATCAAAGGCAGAAGGGAGGTATATAAATAAGTACACAACCTTATTTTACCCTGTTGTTAGGTAATTTTAGACTAATGCCTTCCAAGGAAGGGGGCTTTTTTCCTCAACTTCTCTTTTGGAGTAAGCAAGCTGTGTTGAATTAGTGCCCCCTGCTCGTTCTTCTGAATGACTATCTCTAGATTTCTTTCACAAAATCCTATTATGGCATCAGATTCTCTTTGTAATTTTCTGGTAATGATGTCTTAGGAGTCTGCCTCCAATAAAATAATTGTTTAAAATTAGAGGTGAAAATTATTTTGCTATCTTTTTTGTATTTAACTTAGCTAGTATTAAAGGAGATAGTAATAAATATAAAATGAAAAGGTCTATAGCTTAGGGCAGGGGTAGGCAACCTTGGCTCTTTTATGACTCGTGGACTTCAACTCCCAGAATTCCTGAGCCAGCCATGCTGAGGAGAAAGGGAGAGGTTTCCAAGCTGAGCCATGCTGGCTCAGGAATTCTGGGAGTTGAAGTCCACGAGTCATAAAAGAGCCAAGGTTGCCTACCCCTGGCTCAGGGTAACTTTTCCCAAGAAGAAGCCAGATATTTTAGATTTAAATTCAGGTCTTCAATTAGGAAAAGCTGGCTAGAACAGAAAAATGTCACAAAATTGTGGTTATTTGGAAGGCTGAGAACTGATATTATTTTGACAGAAGGCAAAGGGGTTACAATCCCAGTTTCAAGTTTGGGGATCTGGATCTATTCCCTTTTGCGGTAGCTTTATGGTCATACTAGATAGGTGTACTTGGATTCTAATCCTCATGCATTTGGAGGGTATCAGGTAGGAGTAGGCTGATGTAAAAAGACTTGAGGCTTTATGAACTGAATTCACCATACCAAAAGATGCATTTAGTTAAGTCAGAGAGATCCAGGTGTTCACCTGCATTCATATCAATGGAGCACATGAGACCTGTTTGCAACTCAGATGCAACTTGCTGGATGAAGATGATAGGAAATAATTTTCCTCTCAAGGAAAACAGGCAATACAGTAATCCTGACCTAGTTATCAATTCATTTTGTAGGATAATAATTCTTAACTTTTTGTTTCTCACATTTTGCCAATCATTTTATCCAAGAACTTTGATGCTCCCGTGATAGAAACAAAAAGCTAACTTTGCCCATTCTAGTGCATCTACAGTATATATCTGCAGGCATTCTATTATTACAGTAAGATTAAACGACTTAACATTTTAATGATTAACCCTATGTCCCACCTAGATCACATGTGCAAGTGATTGTACACTGTGTTTTGTAATTCATTTTATTTACACATGAATGCTGATATTTACCAATCATGTTACTTATCAATATATATGGAGGCTTGGGAGACAACAGGTAATACCAGGATAGTAGGGTAGACAGAGAAGTGATAGAACTATCCCAGAATAAGACAATAGCAAACATCTATACCAATGTCAAGAAAACTGCATGGGAAATCACTAGGAGTTGAGTTTGAATTACAATGTCCTTGTGCTGCATCATATTTCAGGGGCTAAATGACAGTTATATTTTATCTTTTGAACCTGCATCACTTTAAACAATTTTATTTCAAAGTATATTACAATACATAATTCACTTCATTCTTGTATTTCTGGTGAATCTAAAATTGTTACAACTTCAGGGATACTTAAGGTTACAGTATGGAATTAATTGGAATGGAATCAGCAATGTTCTATTCAACAATTAACTCTTCAGGTTCAGTTGTGGAATGGAATAGACCAGCTATAAATGTTTGTGGAGATTCTCTGTCATCCAGGTCATGGTTATCCCAAATTTGATTTTCAAAAGGCAGTTGAACTTTCTTTGTTTTTTTTCCCCTTGAAAACATTTTCCTTCTCATCCAAGAAGCTTGTTCGATTCTGGCTGAATGGTGGAGAATGGAAGGATTTATATTCCTTAGCAGTCATCTGGTTGTTAGCACTCTGAAGTTCGGTTGTTAGCTCAGGGAAACCTGAATCAAAGTGCAGTTGGCTGTGGAATCTTCTTGGGACAATCCCAAGATGAGAAGTGAAACATTTTCAAGGAAAAAAGACCAAGAAAGTCAAGTTGCCTTTTGAAAAGCACCTCTGGGACAACCCACTGTAAACTTCTGAACCAGGCCTAGTTGTCCTTTTCATAACAGCTTGAGCTAAATTTTGTAATGCTTTGGTTCAGCCATGGAATGCCTCAATGGCAGCATATCAAGGATGAATACACTGAGATTCAAGAGCTGGATGCACCCAATTGCTCTTCCTGTAGAACTTGGAAATTTTTTTGTCACAATTGCCTAAAAACTGGTGGCAAGGTTTCCTGTCATCTTGAAATAGAATTGCAGTAAAACTCTAAAATTGGCTTGCTATCATTTAGGAAAGGGTCCCCCTTTATGGATTACTGCCTTGTCGTGGCGAAGGGGCTTGCGTAACTCAATGAAGCTATAAGCTATGCCGTGCAGGGCCACCCAAGATGGACAGGTTATAACAGAGAGTTCTGACAAAATGTGATCCACTGGAGAAGGAAATGGCAAACCACTCCAGTATCTTTGCCATGAAAACCCCATGGACAGTACTAAAAGGAAAAAAGATATGACGCTGGAAGATGAGCCCCTCAGGTCGGAAGGTGTCCAATATGCTACTGGGGAAGAGCAGAGGGCTAGTACTAGTAGCGCCAGAAAGAATGAAGCGACTGGGCCAAAGCCGAAAGGACGCTCAGCTGTGGATATATCTGGTGGTGAAAGGAAAGTCCGATGCTGTAAAGATTTTTTCTCCATAGGAACCTGGAATGTAAGATCCATGAATCAAGGCAAGCTAGACGTAGTCAAAAAAGAGATGACAAGACTGAACATCGACATCTTAGGAATCAGCGAACTAAAATGGACAGGAATGGGTGAATTTAACTCAGATGACCATCAGGTATACTACTGTGGGCAAGAATCCCTCAGAAGAAATGGAGTAGCCTTCATAGTCAATAAAAGAATAGGAAAAGCAATACTGGGATACAATCCCCAAAATGACAGAATGATCTCAATTCGAATCCAAGGCAAACCATTCAATATCACAGTAGTCCAAATCTATGCCCCAACCACTGGTGCTGAAGAGGATGAAATTGACCGGTTCTATGAAGCCCTACAGCACCTTATAGAATTAACACCAAAAAATGATGTCCTTATCATCATGGGGGATTGGAATGCTAAGGTAGGAAGCCAAAAGATAACCGGAATAACAGGCAAGTTTGGCCTTGGAGTACAAAATGAAGCAGGGCACAGGCTAATAGAATTTTGTCAAGAGAATACGATGGTCATAACAAACACTCTTTTCCAACAACCCAAGAGACGGCTCTACACATGGACATCACCAGACGGTCAACATAGAAATCAGATTGACTATGTGCTCTGCAGCCAAAGATGGAGAAGCTCTATACAGTCAGTAAAAACAAGACCAGGAGCTGACTGTGGCTCAGATCATGAGCTTCTCGTTGCAAAATTTAGGCTTAAATTGAAAAAAGTAGGGAAAAGCACTAGGCCACTCAGGTATGAACTAAATCATATTCCTGATGAATATACAGTAGAGGTGACAAATAGATTTAAGGAACTGGATCTGATAGACAGAGTGCCTGAAGAACTATGGATGGAAGTTCGCAACATTGTACAAGAGGTAGCAACTAAAACCATCCCAAAGAAAAAGAAATGCAAGAAAGCAAAATGGCTGTCTGAGGAAGCTTTGCAAATGGCTGAGGAAAGAAGGGAAGCGAAAGGCAAAAGAGAAAGAGAAAGATACACCCAATTGAATGCAGAATTCCAGAGAGTAGCTAGAAGAGATAAGAATGCCTTCTTAAATGAACAGTGCAAAGAAATAGAAGAAAACAACAGAATAGGGAGGACCAGAGATCTCTTCAAGAAAATTGGAGATATGAAGGGAACGTTTCATGCAAAGATGGGCATGATAAAGGACCAAAATGGCAGAGACCTAACAGAGGCAGAAGAGATTAAGAAGAGATGGCAAAACTACACAGAAGAACTATACAAGAATGAGCTTAACATCCCAGATAACCACAATGAGATAGTCATTGACCTCGAACCAGACATCCTAGAATGTGAAGTGAAATGGGCCTTAGAAAATCTGAGCAACAACAAAGCTAGTGGAGGTGACAGTATTCCAGCTGAGCTATTCAAAATCTTAAAAGACGATGCAGTAAAAGTGCTACACTCAATTTGCCAGCAAATTTGGAAAACTCAACAGTGGCCACAGGATTGGAAAAGGTCAGTTTACATTCCAATTCCAAAGAAAGGCAATGCCAAAGAATGTTCAAACTATCGCACCATTGCACTCATTTCACATGCTAGTAAAGTTATGCTTAAAATCCTACAAGCTAGACTCCAGCAGTATGTGGATCGAGAACTACCAGAAGTACAGGCAGGATTTCGAAGAGGCAGAGGAACTAGAGATCAAATTGCCAACATACGCTGGATCATGGAGAAAGCTAGGGAGTTCCAGAAAAACATCTACTTCTGCTTCATTGACTATGCAAAAGCCTTTGATTGTGTGGATCACAACAAATTGTGGCAAGTTCTTAAAGAGATGGGAGTACCAGACCATCTCATTTGTCTCTTGAGAAACCTATATGCGGGTCAAGAAGCAACAGTGAGAACCGAACACGGAACCACTGATTGGTTCAAAATTGGAAAAGGAGTCCGGCAAGGCTGTATACTGTCGCCCTGCCTATTTAACTTATATGCAGAGCACATCATGAGAAAGGCAGGGCTAGATGAATCAAAAGTTGGAATTAAGATTGCCGGGAGAAATATCAACAACCTAAGATATGCAGATGATACCACTCTAATGGCAGAAAGTGAAGAGGAACTAAAGAGCCTCTTGATGCGGGTGAAGAAGGAGAGTGCAAAAGTTGGCTTGAAACTCAACATTAAGAAAACCAAAATCATGGCATCCGGCCCTCTCAATTCCTGGCAAATAGATGGGGAAGAAATGGAGGTAGTGACAGATTTTATTTTTCTGGGCTCCAAGATCACCTCAGATGGGGACTGCAGCCAAGAAATTAAAAGACGCTTGCTCCTGGGGAGGAAAGCTATGGCAAATCTAGACAGCATACTAAAAAGCAGAGACATCACCCTGCCAACAAAAGTGCGTATAGTCCAGGCCATGGTTTTCCCAGTTGCAATGTATGGCTGTGAAAGTTGGACCATAAGAAAGGCTGAGCGCAAAAGAATTGAGGCCTTTGAACTATGGTGCTGGAGAAGACTCCTGCGAGTCCCTTGGACTGCAAGGCGTTCAAACCGGTCAGTCCTAGAAGAGATCAACCCCGACTGCTCTTTAGAAGGCCAGATCCTGAAGTCGAAACTCAATACTTTGGCCACCTAATGAGAAGGAAGGATTCACTGGAGAAGAGCCTAATGCTGGGAAAGATTGAGGGCAATAGAAGAAGGGGACGACAGAGAATGAGATGGCTGGATGGAGTCAGTGAAGCAGTAGGTGTGAATTTAAATGGACTCCAGAAGATGGTAGAGGACAGGAAGACCTGGAGGAACGTTGTCCATGGGGTCGCGATGGGTCGGACACAACTTCGCAATTAACAACAACAACAGGAAAGGGTCAAATTCTCCCCAGGAATCATAAAAATGGGTGACCCATTGCCCGTGTTAGTTAGTCGTACTGTTGCTCCTACATTCTCAAAAACATCAAATGTATATGATTACTCATTAGTGTGATAAAAAAATCCCTTTAAAATATACTTAAAGGATTCATATTTTTCCTTTCCTGTTGACTGATAATTTTAAATCACCAAAGAGTACCATTGTTGTATAATTGGTCTATTATTGTAGCTTGTTGTAATTTGAGTAGATCAGATATGTAGGGTTAGTAAATGTCTTTTTTTTTTTTTGCATCCTTTCGTTGTTGATTACAGATTAGAATAGGCCAAATAGAAAGAATCCTGTGAAAATCCTGTATACCTCTTGCACTTCTACAAATATTGTATATTATATCCTTGTAATATAAGGCAGCTGGAGTACTCTATCTGGATAATGGTAATTGTATATATAAATGATCCACTACATTCCTATTTGGTTTGCTGAATCAAAATAAAATTGTAATTGTCATCTATGCTGATTGGAATTATAGTCTGTTTAAATGCTATTATGTGTCAAGATAACAGTCTATACACCAGTAATGAGGAATCTATGCCACACATGTCAAAGGTGACAATTTTGTATCAATTTTTGATACACCAATCCCAAAAGGTTTGTCATCATTGCTATACAATCAGTATAGTGCTAATATCCTTGGTGAGAAAGACAAGCCTCTCTACTCCAACATAAGAGTCTGTGTGGTCAGCCAGTCAGTAGACTTATGAGAGATCAGCAAGCAGGAGTTATAAAAAGCACTCTTAACAATGATGTTCATATCAAGATTATTTGTAATGTAGAAGAGGGCCTGAGTGGAAAATGCCTTTGCCTACCTATTAACTAACATTTCCTGTTTTAGCAATGTAGCTCAGCCACATCCTCTCACCGTATCTATGACAACTTGTGCATCCTGAAAATATAGGTTGTGGTTATGGTGGCTATTGAGTGTGCTTTCTTGACTTTTTGGTCTACATGACTTTGGAAGGCTGAACTTAATACATTTCCATTAATTCTTTTTAGCCACACTAGAAGTTCCATTTCAAGATTTCCTGCAAAGAATTGTGAAACCACCGTCTGATGAAATGCAGACAGCCTTATAGAGAACTCTAAGCTTCTCTCTCCTAACTGCAAATCTATTATTTTCAGAACCCCTGAAAAAGAAAATATGTGTGTATGTGCCCATGGTTTGAGATAAGGAAGATGGGAGTATACAAGCCATAACCCACAGCAAGCAGGAATTAATGTGGGCACTCTTAACAGTGAAATATAGAGCAAGATTGTCTTTAATGTGAGAAGAGCCACTTAAACATCTCTCTCTCTCACACACACACACACACTTTTTGGCAGCCACTGGAATTTTCCCAAGACTGTCTCATTGAGATTATGAGAGCAGGGTTTTCTGTCCTTGAGGTGAAGATAAGCTGTAAATCATGATGAAAATAAGTAGTAAATTGAGATTTTTAAATTCCTGATGCTCCTGTTTTACTGTCCTTAAAAAAACCCCACTATTTTTGAAGCCTCCTGCCCTCCAGAGATGGGATATGTCACCACTGTTTCCCCCTAGTCTTACAGGCTGAAAAAGATAAAGGGATGCGAGTGTGAGAGAAAAGAGGCATGATTTCCAATTATAAAAAGATTCTTGCTTCAAGTTGGTGCAAAACATACCAAGGCAAAAAAACTCTCATTACAGGCATGATTAATTTCTTGTAATACCTTCATAGGTGTAAATGGGAAGGGAGATAAATAGGATTAAAATGACAAAAGCCCTACCCCTTTAATGGAATGGAACGGAATAGAATGGAACAGAACAGAACAACAGAACAGAATAGAATAGAATATTTGGCCAAGCGTGAATAGACACATAAGGAATTTGTCTCACAGTGTACATGCAAAGCAACAGAATAATAATCATAGTAATAATACCACCAATAAGAGGTGATAGTAAAGAAGATAAGAAGGATAATAATACTACAGCCATACTACATGAGTAAATCTACATAGACATTAGATGGGACTATGAGAATTAGATGTTCAGCAGATTGATCTCTGTGTCTAGCTGTTTTGGCATGCAATGTCGTGTGGCAGCATCCCAAAGGGAGGCATTGAAACAGTTTATGTCCAGGATGTGAGGGGTGTGTAGATATTTTCTTAGCTCTCTTCTATAGAAAGCAGGCCAGTTGCCTTCTAGTTCTTTCTGCAGTCTTAATTATCCATTGGAGTCTGTATATATCTTGTTTGGTTGCTGTACCAAACCAGACAGTATGTATTTTTAATATTTTAATATGCATTATATCTATCACATATAAAAAGGGGTGGGGCTTTAATCATGCAGTTCTGCTCACCATTTTGATACTGTTGACCCCACCCCAGATATCCCTCACACTTGCTTCAATTCTGTTAGCAAGCTCAAAACTCATTTAAAATGCAACCATCAACTAGGTTCTTTCCTGTTATCTGAACACCCAAGATGTTGAAGAAGGGAGTCATGCTACATTTCATTTCGGAGGGAAAGACAGGTTGTTTTTAATGTGATACTGTTTCTGAGAAAAATATTTGCACTGTTCAGCCTACCCAAGACCCAAGCAGTGGATCCTCTAGTGACTCAGTTCTTCCCTGACCTTTAGTATGCAGATGTTCTAGTATTCCAACATCTGTCAGCACTAAAACAAATACGATGGCTTGATCTACACTGAAATCTAAATCAATCCTATGAAGGCAAGAGAAGCCAAAGACAGGTATACTTTTATTATATTTATAATAGGGAAGACTAAATAGACAGAATTCCCATACTGTATTTATGATCTACTGTACCGTTTTTCCAAAGAACTCAGGATAATTTCATTTCACCTTCAGTGCCTGGGTTAATAATCTAGGCTAAGCTACAGAGAAGCAAATCGCTTGGGGCTTTGTGCATCATAGGAACTCAGAAGTGAGGTCATAGCAGAAAAGAAGTACAGCCCTCTGACTCAGAGAACAGCTTCCTCACCCTTTCCGGTTGAAGAACATTTTGTATGCATATGTGCTTCATATTAAAGATGCTTGAACTTGGCTCTTTAAAAGGCAGCCTGAAGATCACACCTCCCCCCCTTCTATTGGATGGTTCTTACTGGATAAATCTCTGCCTCTTTCTCTCTTTTCCATTCTAATTGCCTCACGGCTTTCTCTGCTGCTCCATAGAGAGTCTGTGTGCAACTTCCTACCAAAATAATGTGGCAACAAGAGGGTGGCTCCAGATCTTCCCCCGCTAGAAACCCTTGCCTTTAGCCCGAAGGAGGTTCCAGCAAGGACTTTCCTTCTCTTTTTAAATCAACTGCTCCTTCTCTGTAGAAAAAAAAGGAAGCTGACATTAACATGTCTTTTTAGTTGAAATCAATATTTACAGTATCTGATCCTGACACAATTTGTTTAAATACAGTCAACATGTGTGTCCTACCTGAATATGATTTTTTAAATATCTTCAAGATATTTACTATTAGCATACAAATGCTATTACTCAGATTTATTCAAATATAGCTAAATGTTTGTTTCAATGTAACTTTTAGTCATATATTATGTTATTCAATTTTTTTTCAGTTTCATAGCATTGTTTTGTCCATCAAAAGTTAGTATTTTGTACCTCTAGAATTTTTGTTCTACGGAGCACAATGAATTTGAGATCTGTGTTTGTAGTGTTGCTGTTGGGAATTTGTTTTGTTTTGTGATCAAAAGCCTGTAGTAAGCCAGTAGTAAGCTAGACTTCTATTAACCCTTCTCGCAACATTTGATTGAAATGATTTTCAAGATGAGGATGTAAAATGGACATAGATTTGAGCCAAAATATGTTTGACAGGAATTTATTTCCCTGGGCAGCACTGACCTAATTCATCCTGGAAAGCACACTTCAGAAAGAGAGAGGAAAGGGGGGCTGGGCAGAACATGCAGTGGAGAATCATGATAGTTAATGAATCAGTTCTCCTATCACAGTGATGGTGAACCTTTTAGAGACCGAGTGGCCAAACTGCAACCCAAAACCCACTTATGCATCGTTGGGTGCCGGGTGGGTGTGGCCATTGGCTGGGTATGGCCCATTGGGTGGGCATGGCTGCAGTGGTAATGGCAGACTGGGTGGGACTAAAAAGTTCAACCAATCAGTTCCAACTTTGCAAGATCTTTTTTTTTTCCCGCAAGAAGTTGAAATTGACTGATTGATTGAACCTTTTTTTTTTTTTGCATATGGCGGAAGACCTAAAGCGAAAAGGTTTTATAAAACCCAGCTGAAGGCCTAGGACTGGGGCGACGGTGTGCGTGCCCACAGAGAGGGCTCTGAGTGCCACCTCTGGCACCCGTGCCATAGGTTCGCCACCACTGTCCTATCAGTTTCTCTGCTCTTAAGTTAGGCTATTTGATCTGCTGGAGTAAACTGGGGGAGGAATGGAAATTACTCAAAAGGAAGACTGAGGCATCTGCAAATGCCATGTCTCCACATTAACCTATTTATGCTTTGAACTGGTGTGTTTGTGTGTGTGCCTATGTGGCGATAATCATAGAACTATTCTGGATGCAAGTTTATGCAAACACCTGTCCACAGAAGAAGCGTATTTTTTAAACCTGAGGAATAACCAATTTCAAACCAGATTTT
Organism: Crotalus tigris; assembly: GCF_016545835.1. NCBI lineage: Eukaryota > Metazoa > Chordata > Lepidosauria > Squamata > Viperidae > Crotalus > Crotalus tigris. The sequence continues at coordinate 1,316,398 of NW_024096618.1, read as the reverse complement.
CGTCAAGGGGAAAAGGGATGCATTTTCAGAGGACAATCAACCGGCAAAATGAGCACTTCTGTAGCTTATGCTTTGAGCAGGTATTGGACTAATACTTCAAATCATATTTTCTCTTCAGCTAGCCTCTCTCTCCTTTATAGCAGAGGTGGGGAACTATGGGCCCTTTATGACTTGTGGACTTCAATGCCCAGAGTTCAAAAACAGGCTCTATAGCAGTGTTTCTCAACCTTGACAATTTTAAGGCATGTGGACTTCAACTCCCAGAATTCCACAGCCAGCATTGCTGGCTGTGGAATTCTGGGAGTTGAAGTCCACATGCTTTAAAATTGTCAAGGTTGAGAAACACTGCTCTATAGGAATGGATTTAATTGGAGCCCTCATGAAGGGTAATAATGTCTTGCAAGATTTTTTTTTTCACTGTGGGAAAGTATAGTGGGGAACATTATGGCCTTACAGGAAATTTAGAGATATGCCCTAAAAGTTTTGCCTTTTCTCTCCTCCATATGCAGTCAAGATCATCACCGCGTTGAGCTCATCCGACACCGTGAAACCAAATGGCTGGAAATGACAGCTCACTGGGAGAAAACCATGGCCCGGCGCTATAGGAAGGTAAGACGGTATCTAGCATTTTCTTTAAATGGTGATTTCAGCACATCTTTTCCTCAGAGTCTTTAGAGACCCTATTATAATCTCAAGGGATGTTCAAAAAGTAATGTGCATTTGACATATTATATCAAATGACAGTTTGTTTAACCATGATTTATTGAATAAATAGCAAATGGTTAACTTCAGGAACAAAGTCGAGACCAAATATATTATACTGTGACATGGCATAACATCTGAAACTTATCAGAAGCTTTCCCTTATCTCTCTTTTGCACATACCAACCCCAAACAGAAACAGTCCAAACAGAACAATATAACGCGTTCCAAGATGCCAACTTTTTGTAACCAATGTTTGCAGTTTCCTTGAAATATTAATATTACAGCTTCCAATTCAATTGATATTTGCCAATACAACGCAGTATAAACTGATATTAAATTAAAAGGCCTGATGTTAAAAGCCCAGGGAAAAAAAATAAAAGATCTTTGCACGAAACCAAAAGGACAGAAAGTTAGGAAGACCATTCCAACAAGTAGATACTAAAACTGAGAAGTCTTCTTCCTGCATCAACCTTATGTCAGGTGAGCATGAATTACTCCAAGATAGATGTTCAAAGGCAAGCTTAACCGATGAGCAAATTCACATGAAAGATGAATAATCATTTTTGGCACAAAAGACCTTTTAACATTATGAGGCTTTTGAATCCTTCATATATTAATTGGATTGTGAAACTTGGCATTTGCTTTTAATTCTTTTGAATTTTGTCTTAATTACTGTTTAATATTGTGATCCTAAAATCTGTTCAAGGATCCAAATCTTTATCAAGGCTACCCAAGGTTACAAAATACTTTCGAGATTAACCTACTAAAGATATTGCCCTAATATGATTTCTGGAACTTTTTGTGTGACCAAAATAGCTTAGTATTTTGTATATTCTCTTGGGAAGCAGTTGGGAAAAAAACTATTTAGGGCAATAAAATTGTTTAGAAGGCAAGCAATGATAGATAGATGACAGACAGATAGACAGACGTGTGTGTGTGTGTGTGTGTGTGTGTGTGTGTGTGTGTGAGAGAGAGAGAGAGAGAGAGAGAGAGAGAGGGAGGGAGGGAGGGAGGGGGAGGGAGAGGGAAGGAGGGAGGGAGAGAGATGTAGGTAAGAATATGGATAATAGAAAATGTCATGTTCACTTCTGGAAGCCACAATGTCTTGGACATTTACTAGGAAAACTGAAAATGCAGATTCAAACAGCAGACTGCCCCTAATTTTTTTTACACCAATAGATATATTGTTTTCCAAATATTGTTGACTGCAATTCCACTATGTTTAATCACTGGCCATTCTGGCTACAGCAGGGAACAGTTCAGCAACATCCAGAGGACCATCCATATGTTACTCCTCCATGCTGTAGTATGAAGCCAACCAGAAAAGGCTAAATTGGTGATATGCATGGCAGTGACACTCCCATCTTGGAAGTCCTGAGCTTCAGCTCTTTAACTCCCATCCAATCCATTATTGGTTGCACACATCAGTTTACTCTTTGTAATGTTGCCCCAACTGAAACAGATAAAGAAAGAGTTTATTGATATGCTGATGATGGCCAATCACTGTTTAAAATTCCCTGGCAATTATCATAGATTTAGGTAGATATTTTATAAAAATGGAGAAAAAGCTGAATCCTTCTTGCTGTCTGTGGCCCAAATCTTGGCTAGCTATAGAGACAAGAGGTATTGGGATTCTTTCTAAGAGTGGGTTCTATACAGGATCATTATGCACTTAATTTATATGGTTTATAACGACTCAGGTAAAGCTGCTGTGCCGAAAAGGAATCCCTTCCTCTTTACGTGCACGTTGTTGGCCTCTGTTGTGTGGAGGACAGACCAAAATGGAGAGGAGCCCTGGAAAGTACCAGGTAAGCCTGCATCTTATAGAACTTATTCTAGCCTTTGAGGCAGAAGATATTCCATGTGTGTTAAAAGTATTTGGATTGGAAATGTTCTATTATTACATCAGCCAATAGGACAATTGCCTCTTCTGCTATTCCCCTTATCATTTCCATCTGTGCCATCTATATCAATTAACTGGCAAATCAACTTGGTTGTCTATGACATTCTCAAGAATTCAAAAATACTGTCTTGCTTCTTCAAAAATCAATTTTCACTTCCATAGAGTACTGCATGGAAAACTACTGTCTGCATAGTTCCTGATCTTTATGGCCATAGATATATCACATCTGAATATTCATTTGTACCCTACCAAGAGGTAGTATTTCTTGATTGCTGGTTCCTTTTTGTTCAATAACTGATCCTAACAGTTCAGTGTCATTTCTAAAGCTGGCCGTTGTACCTGTTGTTATTGGTCTGCTCTTTTTTATATTTAACAATAGACCTATTTTTTCCACTCTGCTCCCGGCCACATATTTGCTTTTGCCATGTAACTGAGCCCGTGCACTTCCTTGTACCAATAAAATAATCAATTTTATTTCTGTGCGCTCCATCTGATAATGTCTCTGTCTCTGTCTCTCTCTCCCTCTCTCTCTGTGTATACATATACGTACATATACCCACACACATACACACACATAAACATACACATACATACACATACACACATACATATATGCATCATTTTTGAAGACTGTGTTTGCAATAAAGGGGTCATTGGATTGATGGAAACTAATAAACCATTTTCCTGCTTCATTTCTGTTTCTTAGATCATACAGTTCAACTACATTTTCCTCCTTACTATTTTCAGTTGTGGCATTCCAGTCTCCAACCATATCTTGCTGGCATGATTTTCAATTTCATATTGAAACTGACTGTAAAACCCATCAACTTCTTCATCATGTGTTAAGATTCGAGGGATAAACTTGGATAACTGTTATTTTAAAGAGTTGCCCATTGCTTTTTATTGATATTGATATTATTTGATTACATTGTATCCAAGTAATACCTTTGCTGTATCCTTCCTGACTATAACAGCAACATCATTCCTTCCTTGTTTTTTATATCTTGTAGCAAACAATATGATTTTTCGGTTGAAAGTGTTTCATTCCAATCCATTTCAATTAGCTGATGCAGAAGATGACAATGTGCAGTCCATTTTTACTTTCATTTTTCTGTTTTCCTCATTTTTACATTCCATGTTGCAAAGTACAGTGATTCTGTCTTTCAGCTTTTGATTCTCCCCCCCTCCCCCGCATGTCAACATCAGCAACTAGATGTCTGGAAGGCTTTAATTTAGCCACATGATATCATAAACACTATTAATATACTGAAAAATCTTCAGCTGTCGCTTAGTAGATATTGAGCACCTGAAGAGCACATCATCTGGCACTGTATTATCAATCGCTTTATTGTGTTTATCTGTGGGGGTTTTCGTTAACAACATATAAAGAAGGGGGTATTGTTGGGAAAGAGTTATACAAATATGGGGCCACTACTGATAGAGGCCTGGTTGCTGTTGCAGGAATTGCTTGAGGTACCTGGTGATCCTCAGTGGGTGGAGACTATCACAAAGGACATTCACCGCCAATTCCCTTTCCATGAGATGTTCCTGTCTCCTGAAGGTCCTGGGTGAGTGGGATACAGTATGCAGAGTGGAATTTTTTGAGTAAATTATTATTTGTTCTGAAATAATACAGGCTGAAATATACAGAATAGTTGTCTGAAGAACTTTTCAGTCCACCATATTTGTTTTATGGAAAATAAATAATATTTAACTAAAATATAAAAATGCTTCATATACTGCCTCTTTTAATTTTTTCTTATTTTTATGTCTAATGTTTTGTGGATAAAAAAAATCAAAACAATTCCAAATCTAAATTGTAACATGCTTATGTGTTGTTCTATATGTTGTATAATAGCATCAGATCCGTGAATAGGTTTTTTTGAGAATTACAAGGCTCCCTGCTTCACTCAAATTTAACTTTAATTTTTAAAAAATAAAAAGGAAGTTAGCATTCTGCAGAACAAAGGGCTAACTTCTCTAGATCCCATTAGCATTTGTAGAAAATAAAAGCAGTGGGTAGCCATGGGCTATTGCAGTGATGGCGAATCTTTTAGAGACCAAGTGCCCAAAAACTGCCCCACCCCCACACTGCACTGCCCCCGCTCCAGCCCTGCCCCACCCCCACCCACCCGCAGGACCACCCACCATCTCCATGGCCCGCCACAGATCACCCAGGTGGCCCAGCAGCGCCATGGTGGCCACAGCCTCCAACTGTGCCACCACAGCATCATCGGTTTGCAATGGGGCACAAGGGTGGAGTCTTATCCCCACTGCCCAACTGCCATGTCCTTGGCTGCGCTGCTCCAGGTGGGCCGTGCCTGGGGGCGACTCTCCTCCGGGGGTGCTGCTGGTGTGGAGGGGGCTGTGGGGGGAGGTGAGGCTGGGGCAATGACGTGTGCTCACAGAGAGGGCTCCTAGTGCCACCTCTGGCACTCGTGCCACAGGTTCGCCACCATTGGGCTATTGCTTGCTTGGAAAAATACCTATCTGACCAGGAAAAAGACCAAAAGAAGCCAGAATTGGGAAGATTCAGTAGAAGGCTAAAGAGATGATGGGAAACAATTTCCCATGCAGAACATGGTATTATGGCACTCATTTGGTGAAAAGTCAAATTCTTCCATGCTCATCTTATTATAATAGTGCACTGTGCATGCTCCAAAAATTATATATGGTCACTGCCTTGTAAAGTGTACCTATCTCTGTCTAAGGAAGGGAAGGGATTTTGGATTGATACAAGAAGCAAGACTTCCTTCACTGAATATTTTCATGTAGAGGCTAGATAATAATCTGCCAGGGGTGCTTTCAGTTGGATGATTGTTTTGATGACTGAAGTGGACCTTTCCCTAACTGTGTCCCCACAATTCTTCACCACATCTTCTGAAAAACTATGCAGCATGGATAAAGACTGGCGCTCCTAACTCTGAGTTGTGTGTATGTAAGGCTTAATGGGTTATCCAAACTCAGTCTTTGTGTGGTTAATAGTTCAATGTGCTGTGTGACCTTAGAAAATGAATTAACTCAGTAACCACACTGAGTGTATTGCATGATTACAGACTATAATTCTTTATAATTAGCATGACTGATTCCATTTCCAACTTTAACTTGGCTAACCCCAAGTTGGAATTTTCCAGATGTACTGGGATACTACTTGAATAATCCCAGCCAGTTGGTTGGAACCTAGTTTATATGGGAAACCTATGAATCTATGGAAAGTGGACAATCCTACCATGTAGACTGATCATTTGCCCCATGGAAGAGTGTTGGGGAAGAGTAAGCCCATTTACATATTCTGAGACTGAGCAAAAGGTTGAATCCCACTGGCAAAGGCACAGCACAGAGTTCTACTTAAAAGCAGAACAAAGCTGAGCTGGATTACTTTTATTGAATTGGATAGGATCTGGTGAACCCAAGGCAAGGATGTTACCATGGCTTCCTCAAGCCTTCTGTGATCTCTATTCCCTTATAGACAGCAGGGGCTGTTGCAGCTGCTGAAAGCCTACACTGTCTATCGGCCCCAAGAAGGTTATTGTCAAGCTCAAGGACCAGTGGGTGCCTTGCTTCTCATGCACATGCCACCAGAGGTGAGTCTCAGGCAAAGCCATTCACCCTTACACTTATCACTATGGTTATTGGATTGATTGACTAAATGATCAAACAAAATATATGATCCAGTCCAATCTGAAAAAAATCTGGGTAGGGTGTAAGACCATATAACATTAAAATACTTCCCAAATAGAAAATTGATGGGGTTGAACCCAATTCCCAAAGTTCCTGAGAAACCAGATTGCTTCTACTGCCCTTCAACGTTAAAAGATAAATGACAGTGGTGTCTGCAGTTGGGGTCAAAAAAGATGCAGCTAGTCCAGAGGGTGCAGTTTTGGATCGGTCTGTTTTTATATGCATTGCCACAAATAAAAATTGGCAGAAATTTGACTGCACCATCATGACCTCCTGACTGCATCTTGACTTTTTTTTTTATGTACCCTTTGAAGATCCCTGAGAGAAACCAGGTGGCATCCCTCTGATTTTCCAAACCCTCTCTAGAATTTCAGGCAAGACGGGCAGGATCAGATTTTTCACCCCTTTTATCTTTCCTACATCAAAGTTATTCCATGCTAGATCCTCTCTATCAGCTGCTACTGTTTATCTTCCTTGATGGCTGCCTATTTATTTTTTCCAGCAAGCTTTCTGGTGCCTGGTACAGATCTGCGACCACTATCTGCCTGGTTACTACAGCCCCGAAATGGTGAGACATTTAGGGAAGAAGGGAAATCCAACAAACTGGAGTGGGACACCAGTTCTTAAGGCCTCTCTTTAGGGTTGAGTTAAAGTTCCATCCACCAATTTTTAATAGCAGAAACTATATTGAGATATTTTTTTCTGTCCCCACTGCTAATGCTTATCCTTCTTTCACAGCCTCTATTCCAGCTTGTTGCCAAATGGTGCCATCCTTTTAATCAAAATATCTGCAGGGTTTTGAAAATGAAGTCATGGGTTCAGACTTTGGTGCCCATCTTTTCTTCTCAACAATAGCAGCAGCCAGGAAAACAATGATGGGCAGGAGTGAGGATTTGACATGTGCTACCTGCTGGCTTGTGCTGGTTCATCAAATGCTGATCAGCTTTTAACAATCTGGCCCTTCAACTCTTGTTGAGAAGAATCCACTTAGCTTCTTATGATGTTTTCCATAAGGTTCCAGGGTGGTAGTTGCTAGAAAAAATGATTTATTAGGTTCCTTTGTTGAAAGCAACATCCTAGGCAGAATGTTCTCCAGCTGGAGATGATATTAATTATCACTGATTGGGGAGAAGAATGGAACCCCTAACATATCCCTCTTTCAATCTCTCTCTGGTTTTAATTAAGCAAAACAGGCATGTAATTAGAAGACTTTTGGAAGTATGGGACTTTGAAAGAGCAGCTCTTTCCAGATCTGGCATCTCAACAAGCCTACTGATCAGCTGCTCGCATCTTGTTCCACATAGTGCCTGGGAACCAAGGGGGGGGCAATAGAACTGCATTTTTATTTATTATTTTGAGCATTTTGAATATTCTATTTTAAATAGCTAGATTAAAGGCAAAAAGTTCAAGTGGTACAACTTCATATTTGACTCACATAAAGGCAGATTCACCCATGAAATTAAAGCCTAAAGCTCAAGAATTGTGCCAGGTGAGGATGGCAAGCAAGACTGTAATGCAGGGGTCTCCAAACTCGGCAACTTAAGGCTTGTGGTCTTTAAATCCCAGAGTTCCCCAGGCAGCATAGCTGGCTGAGGAACCCTGGGAATTGAAGTCCACTAGTCTCAAAGCTGCCACATTTTGAGACCCTCTACTGTAGTGGATGGATGAAACTGCAGGATGGAAGGATGGAAGTTTCAGAATTCCCTCCTGGAAGTGCTTTGTGTCTTCATACCCTGGCCTTCACACTCTGTCTATTCCAGTGTTTCTCAACCTTGACAATTTTAAGGCATGTGGACTTCAACTCCCAGAATTCCACAGCCAGCATTGCTGGCTGTGGAATTCTGGGAGTTGAAGTTCACGTGCCTTAAAATTGTCAAGGTTGAGAAACACTGGACTCTATTCTGTTCTGGGATAATGGCTTAGTAGTTCCTACTGCTACTACACTATCTTCCAGGGGCCATTTCACAAATTATTCTTCTCTTAACACTTCCTGTAACCTTAACTGGGCTTTCTCAGCCTTGTTCTCTTTCTGATGATAGAAAGATCACAATGCAAAAAGTGAAATTATTTTCCTAATGCCATTTCCTGACTATAGCATGGAGGCACGTGACTTGAAGATTCAGCCATTGCTTGGTAAATAGGCCATTTTCACGTCATAAAGGACATAAAATTTATTTTAAATAAAATCTTCAATTTTAGATATTAAAAAGAAAATAGTCAAATGGCCACTATTTAAAGCCTGATATCACAGCTGCCAAAAGGAAATGACAAATGAAAATGCAGTACTCAAGTCAAATCATAAGATATCACTGGTCTGCTACAAATGATGTGTTCTCCCTATGACGTGGTTTATATTGCAACATAAGTTTACAGAGGCAAGAAGAGTCTAATTCAGTGATTCTCAACCTTTCTAATGCCGTGACCCCATACAGTTCCCCATGTTGTGGTGACCCCCAAGTGGGTGTGGCCACCAATAAGAGGGAGTAGGACAGCTAGGGAAAAGGGAAAAAAATGGCGGACAGCATGGTTTGGCAATCCCCGTGAAATGGTCATTTGACCCCAAATGGGGTCCCGACCCACAGGTTGAGAACCACTGGTCTAATTAAAATCTCCATGTCCATCCAGAAGGCTACATGCAGGCTGAAGTTTAAACATCCTATTCTATCATTTACAGAAAAATAAAGAAAAAGTAATTCAGTGTTTTAATACCCAGCTTGCATTCACACTGTCAAAATTTTTATCGATTGTAAACAAATAGTTATAAGTCGAGGACGGGTGAGAGTAGGAAGGTGAGAGTATCAGAAGAGACTATTTGATTAAATGATGTAGCTGCATCTTTTTCCTGCAGGAGGCGCTGGTGCTAGACAGTGAAATTTTTACGGCTCTCCTCCATCGTGTGTGTCCCAAGGCCTTTAAGCACTTGCAGAAGCATGGGGTGGGGCCTTTGATGTACATGCCTGAGTGGTTCCTGTGCCTCTTTGCCCGCACGCTGCCCTTCCCCACAGTGTTGAGAGTCTGGGACGCCTTCCTGAGTGAGGGTGAGTGAGTGAGGGCAATGAGCACTTGGGGATTTGTAAGTCTGGACTGAGACAAGAAGCAGAATCATATTGCAGAACTTTGCAAGGCGACAACTGATGGCATGAGGTGACTGGGAGAATGAATTGCTAGAGTTTAACTCTACAGATGCAGGAGGCTAAAATGAAAAACAATGGCAGGAGAGTCGGAACAACCTTCCTTTTAGGAAGAGGTATCTTCTAGGAATAAAGGAAGAGATTAAAATCTTTCTGAAGTAAATTTAAGAAGAAATAGGATATTGGACGGAGAAGGACAGGGATACAGGGATGGTCATGATTTGGATCCAAGATGGACAATATTATGATGGACTCACACTTAAGATCTTTTGAAAGAGCAAAGTAGAGATGTTGCTCAGTAGGCAGAGTTTTGCTCTTGTGATTTCACAGAGACAGGACATTCTGTTTTTTTTTCTACATTTTGGAATGGAGGTATTCCAAAATCATTAAGCAAGATCATGTATGATAATTATTTAGATGAAGAACTACTAGGGAATTCGAGGGCTGTAAAATAGATAAAATGGGGAGTTGAAAAAACATTCAGGAAAAAGATACTAGCAGTGTTTCTCAACCTTGACAATTTTAAGGCATGTGGATTTCAACTCCCAGAATTCCACAGCCAGCATTGCTGGCTATGGGATTCTGGGAGCTGAAGTCCATATGCCTTAAACTAGCATATTGTTAGCTATGCCATATAATTGCCAAGAAAAGCTTATGGACAAATCCAAGAAGTGACCAAAAATCCAATGTTCTGCAGGGACTTTTTTGAGGTTTTCTCATTTTTATGTTATTTTAGGGCTTGTACTACATTTTTTAAGTGTTTCCACGTCAAAATAATAGGAAACATATGCTGATTTTCAGGAGCTATAGTTGAAGGACATACTTGAGATCCTGAATTTTTTTTTATCAGATTACTCAATCTTATTTTAGAGGGCCAGTCATCCCCAGCCTTCTATAAGTTCTGAGACTGTAACTCCCAGAATTCTCTGTGAGTGTGGGCAAAGAGTGGGGATTTTGGGAATTATAGTTCTACATTAGCTGCAATACTCTGAGTAAGCAGGATAGCTTGGTATCAAAGAATGACTTCAGTAAATTCATTTACCAGCATTTTGGGGAAGAAATTTGAAACACTAATTCTGCTTTCCTGGAGTTCTCAGATTATCCAGAAACCATAAGCATCACTATTGTTCAATGGAAGAACATCCAATTTGAATCCCAACACTTCCAGCCAACATGAAACCTGAAAGATGTTGCTGCTTGTCCAAATAGGCCTGGCTAGATGATTGGGGAAGAGTGTACAAGAGTGCTTGTCATGAGCTCAGCTGCTCTGGATCCTGTCCTGGCTTTCTCCCACAGGGGTCAAGGTGTTGTTTCGTGTCGGTCTGCTGTTAGTCCGCCTAGCCCTGGGCTCCTCTGAAAAACTACGTGGCTGTTCAGGATTGGTGGAGACACTGGAGAAGCTACGCAACATCCCATCTCAGTTTCTGCAAGAAGACAGCTTCATGGCTGAGGTAGAAACTACAAAAACTTCCTGTCTGGTGAAGCAGCTCCCTTTTGTGTTTCTTTCTAGCCACAATCAACTATTTTTGGTGTACAGGCATATGAGACCTGCAAAAGATGATTACAGTGATAATTGGGAGTTTTTGTGAAAGTGTAGGAACTCTCAAGTATTTGCCTCTGGTGTTTAACAGTACACAAGGAAGGCATACATTGTGTCTTTGTGTAAAGAGTGGGATGTTAAAAGACAGAAAAGAATGTATGTTCCAAAGGTGTTTTTTCCCAAAAGCAACTGGATTTTCTTGGGTTTTTTTCCTCATTCAAGAAGCTTCTTCAGTTCTAACTGACTGGAGGGGAATGGAAAGATTATATTCTTTGCCTTTTGAAGATCTGTCCTTAGCTCTCTGGGGGTTTATCTGCATCTGTAGAATTACCCGAATCAGAGTGTAAATGGGTGTGGAACCTTCTTGGGACTGCTGAAAGGACTGAGTAGTAAACAGGAGATACGTGGTGTCATACCCCTTCACCATGGTTGAGGGAGGGCTCTTCAGTTTTAACATAGATGGCCTCTTTGAACCCTCTTTCAAACTATCATCCTCTCTGTCCAGAATATGAACTTTGCTGTCTTCAAAAGAGTGACCCCTTTTCTTTCAGACGCAGATGGACTGCTCAACGGAAGGTCATGAAGACTTAATGCATATGCACGGATTTTCTTTGTTTGCAATATTTATTGACTTTCACATTATAAGACTTGGGCAGTTTACAATTAGATAGAAACAGAACCAATACAGCACATTAAAATACCAAGATAAATGTCGTCAAACAGCCAATTAGGACCAAAACATGATAGAATAAGAAAAAGATTCTGCTGGTTTGCAGAATGCAAGGAGGGAGATGCTACATATACATGTCCAGAAAAAGTGTATTTCATAAGTCAGGGGCCACTGCAGAAAAAGTCAGCCACCTGATCCAAGTCCCATATACTTCCTATGTATATGGTAGTGGCTCTCAAGGGGTAGTAAGAAGCATGGCTCTAATGAGTAGAATCAATTTTGTGATTTAATTCTGTGTCATGTTATATAGGGCTTTGTAAGTATCCAACACATAGAATTTGGCTTCTCTCCTTTATTTTGGCCTTTTTATGGTGGTGGTTGTTGCTGAAAAGTGCCTTGCTATTTTGCCACTGAATTCCAGAGGCATTTTTTTTAAAGTAATCAGGAGGTTGTAAACCTCAGTTTACCCATGGGAGACTTCACTGATTGGCTGCTAGGCACCCAGAAATCTATCCAGCAGTCCCAATCTATCATACACAGAGACCAGCTATAAGCCTGCAACATTCACCAATGCCCTTTCCTCATCTCTGTCGCGGAGGTGGGGAAATTCGAGAGCTGAGAGCTGCCCTTGAGTGATATTAAGCAAAGAAGTAACTTCACTCAAGGGCCTAGGTCCCATTCCAAGGTAGGGGTTTTGATTTTATTGTATTGCTGGGCTGCTGCTTGTTATTCCTAGTGTCTTAAATTTAAGCGAAACTTTATGTACCCGCTTTTAATTATTTTGCTCCTCCAAATGAGAATTTTTTTTCAGGGAGTTTGCAGCCCAATTTAGGAATGCCACTTATTGAAGTCATAAGAGCCATAAAAGAAGGAATTTATGGCCACATACGGACCCCGATCCCGACAGGTTTCACCCTTCCTTTCTTAGAAGTCCATTTACTGTAATGCAAGTAATTCTAAATTCCTATTTTCCTCCTTGGGCCTCACACCTAAACTTGTCCTTGTTGCTTTCTTCACCTTTGGTAGGTCCATGATGTGCCCATCTCAGAGAGTGACCTGGAACGTGAATGTAGAATCCAGCTGGGAAAACTGTGCAAAACTCAGCCTAAATTCCAGTACAGCTCAAAGCAGCGCCTTTCTGGTGCAAGGGCCATCTTTGACGTTCAGCAACTGGAGGATGCACAGAATAATAAGACAGAGAAGGAAATTCACTCACATACTTTCCACATCCCCAAAATCAAGGTAGACCCACCTCCATCATCCCCAGAGGAGCAGAAGAGGGCCACAGAGATGCAAGGTCAGAAAAAAGAGCAGAAAAGGAAGAAGCCCGACACACGGGGAAAGACTTTCCATGCCTTTGAGCATCCCAGGGGTAGAAGGGAAAGAAAGCTAGAACCAGAAGCCTCAAAGTGCAAGTCGTCTTTTTACTTGGAGGCATGATTCTCACTCAGGGCAGAGAAGACATGGAACTCTGGGACAACATCATGCAGCATTTTCTCACTGCCCTGCTCTGGTTAATGGATGAATTCAGGAGCTTCGACATAGCCTGAGTTGAAGGCAATCCTAAATTTCTAGCAAAAATGGGTTTCCTAATTTAGGAGCTTCCTCTTTCCGAAGCCTTTACCTATAACCCTGCTTGAACACACACACCCCCACTCATTTTGGCATAGTGTCAGAAGGAGTATCCTTGATAATTTGGAAACATGGTAGCTCTCATTTAGCAACTGCCTTGGACAGAAAGCGGTGATGAAAAAGTAATTGTGTGGGAATCTTTGCAGAATCTGTAAAGCAAAGGAAAGCTGAAGTAAAATTGTAAAATTGTGATGTTTTACTTAGTGACTGCTTTGCTCAACAACCAATTTGCTGGTCCAAGTTCTGGTCACTGAACAAGGACTATTTGTGTGCTACACCTTTCCATCTATTTTTGCTGTGGATGTTGCAATCTAAAGTTCAGGCCTGGCAATGAGGGGGAAAAAAGAGGAAGAACTCTAAGATCTTGGATGAATGAAACCTAATTTGAAATACATTGTGTTTAGTATTGCTCCAGGCTTTGAGGTATTTGGCACCTTGATTCTAAGGGGGTAAAATTTATTGCACATGTGTACATAAACCAGATTCATGTGAGTTAAAGAATTTAACTTTATTAAACATTCCTAGATAGGTCCAATAGACCTATCATAATATGTAATGATTAATTAGTTTCATCTTTAAATATCGTAGTAAGAAGTGTATTTACCATTTTTAATACATGGACTCATTGATTTTCCAAAACTGGATATTCTAATTTTTCCTTCCTTAGATTCAATATATAAATAATGCACTTTTCTTTCATTTTTTACTACCTTATAAAAATGAATTCTTGATATTCATTTGACTGCAGCCTCTCTTAATGAAGCTAAAATAACACATATCATGGAGGCTGGCAAAGTTTTCAGGACATATTTTTAGTTAGTATACATTTTAGTTGAGTATATTGCCAAGAATATATTGCAGATAAGCCAAACTCAAAAGACAATCTCTCAAAAAATTTAAAACAGCCATTGAAAATCAATTGATTTAAAATATTAAGCCATTATTTAGCCCAGGTATTCAAACAGAACCTCTTCCTTGCTATTTTCAAATTTGAGTTCTACCACATCAAGTTATCATGTGATTTGAGATCAAATCACAACTGCTTACCTATTAATAACCAAATATGTCTAGCAGCTTTCAAAGCTGGACATGATCCTGATTTAATATACCTATATCAGATATGTCAAACACAAGGCCCGGGGGCCAGATGCGGCCCGCAAAGTGGTTTCATGTGGCCCGTGAAGCCATCCTGGAAACAGTGAGGGAATGGCCCCCACTGCCTTGGCCTTGGCCCAGGCCAGCGGGAGCCAATATATAATTTTGTGGTGGCCATCTTGGCACTTGCCTGGTGGACCGGGCCTTGGCACTTGCCCAGGTCCTATCCCCTTCTGCCAGAGGCTCTCAGATCTGTCCCACTCCTGCCCAGGCCCCCATAGACACCCTTGACGCGAATGATGTAGAACTGGTCATACCCACCCAATAGGCCACACCCACTCCATCCACGCCCACCCAGTAGGCTGCACTCACTCTGGGCACACCCACCCAGGCCCCCCAGGGCAATCGCAAAGCTGATGTGGCCCTCAGTGAAATTGAGCTTGACCCCTGACCTAGATCCTAACACCTGCCAAGATTTCAGGGATGATACACATTTGCTTTCCAAATCAGTCCAGAAAAGGAAGTGAATACAATAAGTCTTATTCCAGAAAAAAAATGTTAAGATAAAGGCTCAATAATACAGTTGAAAATCTGCTAGGTTATAGCCATAAGATAACTGCACTTTGCCCAAATATATTTTTGAGACTTAGAGAAGAAACCAATTGTTCAACAACCAAATTAAAAATCAGACTGATCTGAAATCCATGGCCGAATTCATCTGCAAGGCTTCCTCCCATTAGTCACAAAGAAAATGATCTGCAGGCTATCCAATTTATTTGGAATTACTGCTCTGGACTCAAGTAAAGCCGCACAGGTGGTATTAAACACTGAACTTGAGGTTAGAGGTGAGGATCAGAGAATAAAAGTCCTACGAAGTTGCAAAGCCCCATCCATTTCGCTAAGCTGATCACAATTCCCAGATGGCTAATATTCATTTTACAAAGAGCATAACAGAAGAGACCAATATTCTGTAATAACTGAAACCTTTGCTATCCATGTGAAATGAATGTGTGTAAGAGAGAGGTCAATAGGAACATATATCTGCTCTAATTTTCCTTTCCTCTAGTGATTTAGGATTACTCCTCTTCAGAATCTCACTTGAGGTCCTTTCTTCTAACCCTGGGGACAGCGAAAAAATTATGCCAGCACATTTTTCACTGTGTTCATCACCGAAACCTATTCAGCTCAGTCACAAGCAGCTGCATCTACAGAGAGGTTCAGAAAAGTCACAATGGCAGTTGTGGTCATACAATCAGAGCCCCACTCCTTTTCGTACAAATGTCAATCGTGTGTGTATGTGCAAAAGGATGAAACTTCAGTCACATGTTATGATCCCTATTTTGAATTTTTTGACCCCTTCTCTCAGATACTTCTGGTAATAAGGGCAGGGGGTAGTTGTCCCCTCATATTTCTGTGGAGAGTCTCAGCCATCCAGGTCATCGTTGTCTCAAAGGTGTTTTTTTTTCTTCAAAAGGCAACTGGACTGTTTTTTCCTTGAGGAAGAAGAACAAAACATTTCGCTTCATCAGTTCTGACGAACTGGGGAAGGGGGATGGAAGGATAGGTAACTGACAGTTGAGATACATGCTGCTTGTAGTATGGAATAAATTAAAGAAAGCAAATGATGGAGCCTCTGGCTTTGTTTCCTTTCTCAGCAGGTGTCACCAACAGGTTGGGCAAAACAACCAGAAATTAGTCTCTTGAGCATGGTCTGGCTGGGGAGAAGGTCAGTTTTGACAGCAGTGATATATTTATTTCAGAAAACTTGTTTTGGTTTTGCACATGTGTGTGGCAAGGGAATCTGTAAGCAGTCATCAGAATGCATAAACAAACTTCAGGGGTTAATTTTTAGCAAGACCACATGCAGAAAACGGGGATAAAAAGACTTTTTGCAAATACCAGCTGGCTGAAGTTTAGTTGAACCAACTATCAGCTTCACTGATGATGAATGATTATCTATGGAAAACGTATGTGCTAATAACTGTGGGTAGGTGTTTGGAAGCAAGGCAAAGTATGTGTGGGAGCAACCATAAGTCCATTGGCACTTGGACTGAAATCTATGATGCCGTTAAGTGGTGGAACTCTTTGCTTATGGATAATCTGAAGGGTATGAAAGCTGCAAATAAGAGGCAACCCTCTTTGGCTCAACATGCTAATTCAATTCCATCAGAAAAACAGAACAAAACAATTTCCAGAAACCCCCCCCCCCAGCATGCTCAAACTCCCAAGACATCTGGAACACACAGCTTACAATCATCAGAACCTTCCCTTCCCCACCCACATTCCTATCCTGAATGGTGGCTGTCAGCTGTCACCTAGGGAGAGAAACAAAACAAGAGTAATCATTTTACCTAACATGACTCAGACTCAGACAGGACACAGACATAGAGACACTCAAACCAGGATACTACCATTTGCTGCCAATAAAGAGCAGAGGTAATAAAGGTAGGATGGGGATCATAAGTAGGGATTGCAAATGTTGTGTCCATATAGGCACCTGGCTGAGGAATTCTGGGAGTTGAAGTCCACAAGTCATAAAAGGGCCAAGTTTGAAGACCCCTGATATAGGTTTCTGCTGACTCAGGAAGTAGCATTTTAACTCAGCAATGGGGAAAGATCCTCACTAAAAGGTGATTGGTTCAGTGTTGGCTTAGCATGTTGTATAAATCCAGCTCTTAGGTCCCAGCAGGTGAGAAAAACAATAGCATTTCAGGCCCTCAGATCAGGCTAATATCTGCTATGAAAGTCCAAGGAAAAACATTAAGTGTGGTATCCAAAACCAAGTAGAAATCATGAAAGTCATTGCAAACAGAAATATCTGCTAGGGGGAAGGTTTTAGGACAGCTGTGGTTTCTGTATTCTCAGGAATTGTGGGGAAATAAAAAATATTCTCACCCACAATTTACACAGAACTGTGCAGAGACACAAACAGGACAACCTCTGAGGAAGACATCTAGTTCCTGCTGCTTAGTATGAGAATGAGGAAAAAGAGAAGGAGTAATGCTATTGTAAAAGTAATGTATGCTGTCTATTTAACCTGTTCAACAATTTCTTACACAAAATACATTTTCTATTGGAGGAATGGTGTATTCTGAATGGATGCATTATTAAAACAGATCACATCTAGTATTACTTTAATAGCATGTCTTGACTATTAACAAAGACAATTATTCCTGGAAGTAGTAGCAATTTTCATCTCCTATTCCACCCATTTTCCATGCTTTGGAAGAATATTAACATGCTTCCTAAGGCTTTGCTGTCCTGTCAGATTACAACAAAAGAGATCCTACAGAATGCTGACAAGGCAGTCTCCATTAATCCATTTCTCTGCCTCTCCTGAAACCTCCACTTTACAGATTGTAGTAGTGCTCCAACAGGATTAAGTCCACCCCAAAATTTACATAACATTGGAATTATTTGAGTCCACAGCAGGTGGAGACAATGAGAGGTGATCAGTCTTATGCTCTTCTAGTTATATTTAAATAAGAGCTAACCAAGAATAGAGACCAAATTTCTCCAGTGAGTGCATCACATTGACAGATCCGAGTTCCTAACTGATTACATCTCCTCTCTAAATGTATAATAATTCCAAAAATTGGCTGCTTGCAGTTGGCTTTTCTCCAGCACTCTGTTCCTTGTAGCCTTTCCTTTGGTCTCCAGGAAACCATAGCAGCGCTTGTCCTAAACTCAAAAACACATCATATTGATCAGAAGCATTGGGGCATAGCTCATTACTAATGCAGAGTTAAGCTGCAGACATGATAGAGTTGAAGGAAAAGTCTTTATAAGGGTCCAGTCCAAGCTGGGAATAAACAGCATGGCGACTGCTTTAGAAAGAAGGTTGTAGTTTATTGAAGAGGAGAACCAGACAGAAAGATGGCTCTGGAAGAAAAGAGACCACATGTAGTAGGGAGTGGGTTTTTATACCTTCTTGGGCTTTTATTTGGAGTTGTTCCTGTGTCATGAACTTTGACTTGAGTCTGAGTGTGCCTTTTTGGTATTCTGATGGTGGTGGGTTAATCTTATTATGTCCTGTCTTAGAGTTTGGGTGGGGTATGTAGATTTTAAGGGTCTTTGTCTTCCTGATCTCTTCAGCTTCTAGCTGGAGGGCTCCAACCTTCCTAAATGGATTATTACATCTGCATTTCTAAAAGCTGGTTTCTGCTGAGTTGTCTGGCTGGGGGGAGGGGGTGTGTAGAGAAGTTTCTGCCTTTTTAAAAGATCTTCTCCATTATTCCTTTGGGGAAATATATCTGCCTTTTTAATATTCCCAAAAATATTTCTTTTCTCTGGATTGTTCCCACAAAAGTGTTACTGTTCCCCCCCCCCCAAGAGTACAATCAAACTGAAGGCCCAAATATAATTTTTGCCTCAGCTGTAAACAGATTTTGTAGGGGTTGGTAGTATTTCCAAAAGCAGCATAGGGTGATCAAAGATTATAGCAAGTGAACATTATCCTGAAATAATGCCACACCAACAGTTTACACTATTGATCTATTTCAGATATGAAAGTTCAGCCTTTGTTTAATGCAAGATATATACTGAAGGATACAAATGTAGCCTCCCAGATACATGACTCCTAGCTTTTGTTTAACTGTCCCAGTAAAGGAGAGCAAACCCCTTTTCAATACTATACATTTTTATTATATTTTATCCTAAAATGTAGTTGCCTTCTGCAATCATTGGTTCAAAATCTTAACTAAGAATCTTCACAATTGTGGAGAGTTTATTTTTTGAGTATTTATTTTTATCCTATCTTTATTATTTTTATAAATATTTCAAGATGGTGAACATACACAATACTCCTTCCTTCTCCTATTTTCCCCACAGCAACCCTGTTAAGCTGAGAGAGAGGCTGGCCCAGTCACCCAACTGACTTTCATGCCTAAGGTGGGACTAGAACTCACCGTCTCCTGGCTTCTATCCTGATCCCTTAACTCAGGGGTCTTCAAACCTGGCCCTTTTATGACTTGTGGACTTCAACTCCCAGAATTCCTCAGCTAGCATGGCTGGCTGAGGAATTCTGAGAATTGAAGTCTACAAGTCATAAAAGGGCCAAGTTTGAAGACCCCTGTGTTTAACTACTAGACCAGACTGGGTTTTGTGTCTTGTGCCAGATTTGTTATCTTGTTTACCTCATGTTGTTTCTTATGTTGTAAGCCACACAGAATTAGTTTAGAATTGAGCAGCATCTAAATAAAATAAATTATGATCCAGCAGATTTTAGAGTGAAGAAAAGCAAATGTAAGATATGTGACAACAACTGGGTTTTTTTTTTAAATACAGAAATCAAGCTATTATATTGGGGCTGCAAAATAAAAATAAAAAAAATCTGACAGCACCAGAGAACATTCAAATCAATATTGCCATCTGATGGCTGTCCAGATTTTTTGCAGCACAGAGATGCTAGTCTAAATGGAAATAAAGGAATGAAAAACATTACACTGAATCCACTTGTCTTCTGGATGATGCAACAAATAGAAAATGCTTATGCAACTTATGTAACAGAGACACATAGGAGTCGCAGTAAAAGAAAAAAAATCAGTGTTTTGTTTGCTAACTACATTTATATCCCTGCTTTTTTCTCAAAAAAGGCCAATAGTCCTTTGCTTTCTATTTGTCCTCCCATCAACCCTGTGAGTAGGTTAAACTGAGGGAACAAGGTCAGAGGCACCCAAGAGCCCAGTGCCTGAAGAGGGATTTGAAACTTGATCTGCCAAAACCTCACAAGATCCTGCGCTGCTAAAGACTTTATGAGTACATTTTCATTCTTGTCTTCAGGCCAGAAATTTGTGTCCAGTTGACACCTGGAACCAATATCAACAAGGATAGCTGAAATGGATGCTTTCATCAAATGGTTCCTTTCCAAAAGGGCTGACATTTTATTAACAATAATCTTCTGCAACAAAGGGGGGGAAAAGAGCAACCGATCCACCACCCCTGGAAGAAATTTGGTTCATGCAGTATCTTGCAATATACAAATCAGCCACCAGGTGACACTGTGCTGCAAAATTGTTTAATTTGACTGGTAAGGACTGGATAGATAGAGCTGGAAAGGGACCTTGGAGCTTTCCTAGTCCAGCCCATTCCCCTCAAGCAGGAGAACCTATATACCATCTCTGACAAGTGACTGTCCAGTCTCTTTTTAAAAACCTCCAGCGATGGAGCACCCATGATTTCTGAAGGCAAGCTGTTCCACTGGTTAATTGTCCTCACTGTTCTCCTTAATTCCAGGTTGCTTCTCTCTTTGGTCAGTTTCCAACCATTGTTTCTTGTCTTGCCCTCTTGTGCTTTGGAGAATAAGTTGACCCCCCTCTCCTTTGTGGCAGCCTCTCAAATACTGGAATACTGCTATCATGTCACCCCTAGTATTTGTTTTCTTTAGACTAGCCAAACTGCTCCTTCTTCTCCTCTGAATCGTTCTTTCCCTTACAAAAACACTCTGCTGCACCTCCAATCCCTTTTCCTTCATCCCAGGTTGTAATGGTACTGTGCTACCATACAAGAATATATTGCACTTCCAATATCTCATTCATGCTACTCCATACCTTAGAATCCAGTTCAGCGCAGAGCTAAATATCTCATCTTATATAAATGAAACACCCTACTCAGGACCTGCAGAACATTACCCTGTACCATAAGTAGTTTCCCTGCTGTTTGAAATGCCTTGGACCCACTATTTCCTTCAAGTGCTTCCGCCCTTAAGCTATCAGCTTCAGTGATAAACACAAATGGTTATCAGTAATCCAACCTCTAAGTGGGTTGGAGATTCTTCCCCAGAGGTGAAAGTTTTTTCTTTTTCTCTCAGAACTACCTGAACAGGTAGTCCTTAACTTTTTTTTTTTTTTTTAGAATAGAATAGAATTCTTTACTGGCCAAGTGTAATTGGATACACAAGGAATTTTTCTCTGGTGCATAAGCTTTCAAGGTACATACAAGCAACAATTGATAAATCATGCTTATAATCATAAAAAAACATTCTTCATAAATCATAAGATACAACACTCACTGATGGTCATAGTATACTAAAGAGCAATCAACATAAATCATACTAGGATACTAAATAAAGCAATATAAATTGTAAGATACATGCAACAAAGTTACAGTCATAAGAAGATAAGGAATAGGTAATAGAAAAGAGGAGAAGGGTAATAGTAATACACAGTGCTTTTTTCTTTAAAAAAAAGGTGCCGGAACTCACACATGTCATACAACCCGCCTTGCCTACCCTATAAGGTTCCATCCAAAAAAGGTGCCGGAACTCCGTTCTGGGTATTCTATGAGAAAAAAAGCCCTGGTAATACAGCCCTACTAGGTAGTTTGACAATGTTGTGGGAATCCTCAATTTATGACCACAATTGAGCCCAAAATTTCTGTTGCTAAGCAAGACATTTGTTAAGTGAATTTTGCCCCATTTTCTTGCCACAGTTGTTAAGTGAATCACTGTAGTTGTTAAGGTAGTGACACGGTTGTTAAGTAAATCTGGCTTCCTTATTGATCTTGCTTGCCAGAAAGTTGCAAAAGGGGATCACATGACCTTGGGATACTGCAACTGTCATAAATATCAGTCAAGTGACTGAATTTTGATCATGTGTCCATGGGGATGCTGCAATGGTCCTAAGTGTGAAAAAACAGTCATACTGTAACTTGCTTTTTTTCAGTGGCATTGTAACTTCTAACAGTCACTAAATGAACTGTTGTAAGTCAAGGACTACCTGTACTGAGAACCTCTGTGGAATTTCTGCTTGTCAAAAAACAATCCAGCTGCATCCTCCAGTTGAGCCAGGACTGTAATGCACCTGAAGGACAGTAGAATGAATGGAGAAAGGGAACCACTGATCCCTTTAAGGCAGGGGTCTCCAAACCTGGTCGCTTTAAGACTTGTGGACTTCAACTCCCAGAATTTCTCAGCCAGTATGGCTCACTGAGGAATTCTGGGAGTTGAAGTCCACAAGTCTGAAAGCGGCCAAGTTTGGAGACCCCTGCTTTAAGGCTTAAGCAACATTTCCCCTCCTTCTTCACCCACTTCAGTAGCCTTCACTTACATTTCCCAACAATGCTCCTAACACAAATGTTAATCTATTACTGCCACCTAAACCCTTAGCCTAATGTCTGGGGGAGATAGTGCCACCCAAATATGCAAGGTTCTGATAGAGGCATTTACACATCCAGAATGCCTATGGTGCTACTTCAGTAAACACTCTGAAATGTGGGAGTCACTTTTACATTTATTTATTTACATTTATTTACAGTTATTTGTTGTGGGACATTATGTTGAGCTGGGTTGCTATCGCATAGGAATAATGGGGATTGTATTTGGGAAGACTTGAGGATCTCAAGATGTGGGACAACTTGTCCCTCTAATCAAAGAGGCAGATTAGCATAAGTGAGAAAAAGTCTGGCTGATTTATGTCACTCAGAATTGTAGCCAAAAGAAGGATTTGCACCAGGGTCTATATCCTAGTTCAAACAATTCAAGCAACTGGACCAAACTGGTGCTGAACATACAATTTACAGACCTTATGTGAAACACATTAAATACTGTTCTTTTGTCTTCCCAACATCTATTAGCCAAGTACATTTCCAAAGGGAACTTATCCATTTTCTGAAAGTAAAAGTCAAATGGCTTCCCTAGGGATTGAAACACTTTACCCAGATGTTTTTTTCTGATTATGCCATCAATTCCTTGAACTGTGTTATTACATTCATATTTATGGGCATCATTCAGCATCTCTTCATCAGCTGATTTGACTCATCCTTCTCCAGAAATCATCTTCAATTGGCAAATATTGAGCAGTTATATCTCCACAATCATTTGATTTTTGGGTTATGTTTGAACTGGAAAATCTTCAGGAACAAGCATCTTAGATCCCTTGTGAACTGGTTCAGTATCTTTTCTCAACTTATTTTATCATCAAAAGTTTAATTATAGAACTACATGTACACTACGTACATATGTACTTCCACAATTACATAAAAGGTACATAAGTCCATCTTATTAACTACATGTTTTACATAAATATTGCAGAAGTATCTGAAAATAAAGGGCAGAGATTTCATTTATTCAATCAATAAAGCAAGGAATCAACCATCTATTTCAGCAAAAGAAAAAGTCCCATTCACTGAGTTAAATACCTGTCAATGACCATGTCAAGCTCTGCACAATCAACTGGAAGCTTATACAGGTGTCCCACAGTCAACAGCAATGTGACAAAGTATCACAAACTATCTTTGCTAACAAACTGTACTTCTCAACAGAGAAATAATTTTAACACTAACTGAAATACTTTGCTATGAAAACAAAGGATATTGAGCCAATGTCCTTTTTATGATTGATGATAAAGAACAGAGGAAGTTTTTATCTGCTATGTAGTAGTGTTAAAACTTAAAAATTTTATTCCACTTTTGGAAACTGCCCTTGCTAAGGTTTGAGGCTGGATTATAAGTAGGATGGACAAAGAGCCAGAAACCTTCTCTAAAATATTCCTTCAGGAGATAGATAAGGGAGATAGATAAGAAAGAATCAGGTTCTTAAGGAAACAAAGGAAAATTGTCACCTGAACCATCCAAAAGAAATTCGGCCTGAACACATGGGAACTCCTCCCCAAGTCCCAACAACCACAACCAGACTTGAAAACCAACAAGAGTAGCTGCCAGTTTTGAGAATCAACAAAGCAAGGAATTTGGGGGGGGGGGGGTAAAAGGCATCCTGAAGCCTGCCTACTCTTTGAGTCATCTTTGGAGCCAGAGTTGATGCCTTCTGTCCCTCTGGCTAATGCCTGCCAGTCTAGTTAAGAAAAGTGTGGGTAAATATAGATGAGTGCATGGGTGCATGTGAGAAATAGAAAGTGTATATTGTAACCAGTGAAGTTTTGCTGTTACTTTAAATTCCCTGGGTCTCCATATATTCCAAAGAACCAGTTGTGCCTCCGTGTTGGGTTGAAAGTGATTTGAGAGTGGTGGTTGACCAAGGCTGTGTGTGAGCAAGTAACTGTAAGCTGAACCTGGGAGCATGCTTAACATTTCCAAAATGAAAATGTGTATTTAGAAATGACATTTATGCATTCCAAACCCTGAAGTGCTTGTGGGGTCAGCTGAGTTAGGAAAATATGCCCAGAGCCAGAGGGATGATGGTAAGGGTGAGGTGGGGGTGGGGTGAGCTTCTCATTCTGGGGAGGCCAGCAGAATTAGGTTTCAAAAGGGGAAGAAGCCAAGACAAGGAACTGGCTGGAAGGCAAAGGCTATAAAATGTCAATTCACCTGCCCAGTTGATAAAGTTACAACCCATACAGTATTGTAAATCTAATGAGAACACACCATAAAGCAAGCTGCCACTTTCATGGATCACCTCTTTCTCACACTATGGCTCATATGAAATATATTCCCATATCTGGGCTGTTTCCTTTTTATTTCCTCAGAAGAAATAATAACCTGTTCAGCAGAAAATGAAACTGAGGAGACACTGGGAGTATATGAACGCAGGCCTGGGCTTCTTCTCTGTCCTTAGAGGTGTCACCGACACATTTCCTTGACTCACTCTCTCCCCCCATGGCCTTCTGATCCTCAGCCCATGAATGAGGCAGGCTTAGTCATTAGTAGCTGTACTGGTGTTAAAGGGGTTTTTCTTCTTATGCCAATTCCCTCCAAGGGCAGGGACAAGATGTATACAATCTATTAAGCTTGTTACCCACTTCTGTACATCAGAAGAAAATCGAATAGCTGCAAGGGCCAGGAAGGGAGGCAGTAAAGACAGGATGGGTGTCAGCAGTGGGACAATAATTTTCACGCCAGTAAAGCGCTATAACTTGGTAATGGGGAAAAGCCCTAGTACATTTCAGGGTTTTAGCTGAGAGGGAGAATTCTTATCACTTGTCCTTTCTGCTGGGCTATAAGAAATGGCAAGGAGAGTTCCAACAGCAATAAGTCAGAGAAAGAAAGGATGAAATTACATGGAACAATACATTATATACTATTTCTAAACAACTAATTATACTGAAATCAAAGAGTTTTCATTAATGCACTGATGAATTCCACCTTCCCTTTACCTGTCATTCACAGAATAGAATTGAGACACGTGCCAAAAAAGGACTAAGAGGCAAATGGCATGGATGGCATAATATTTTTGTCACAGTGAGGGGCAACTTCTGCCATAACTCTTGTGTCAATTAAATTCCATTAACATCAACACAAGATAGAAAAAGGAATAGAATCAGAAGGGAAGTTGGAGAATCTATCAATTGGCACCCACAATAAGTAAGGTGCCAGCCCAAGCCCAGAATGACACAGCAAAAATCTAATCTAATCTAGTTCTTTATTTGCTTATACCCAATGGACAGAATATTGCCAAACTAAAGCTATAACCTTCTAAATTACTTCTAAGCTATCCTGAGAGATTCTATGGTATGGCTAGCCTGAACCTCTCCCCCCTTCCCTTATGGAGCTTATTGTGAGTCACCTATCAAAAGTGGTCAGTTGGAAACAGGAAATCCAGTAAAATGGTTTTCAGACTGTGACACATTGATCAATACTGCCGCAAGAAGAAGTAAATTTCCAAATACAGATTTTTTTTTTACAAAATTGGGAAAGGCCTTTCATCCAATATATATTTCTACAATATACCAAGTTGAGACATGATATATAACATACCAGTAAAAAATATTTTTTAAAACACAGAAATTGGGTGTGCATATATTATACATTTCTAAACTTAAGAGGCTATAATTTGAAACACACATATTCAATCTTTTTATTCTAAAATAGATGGAAGCAATCTATTAGGAGTTGCTATTGTTATAACAAAAAACTGGAGGATTTTTTTTTTTAAAAATCTTTACTGAGCTTTTTTGGTGTGCTCATTTTTCAAACAATGCTATTTTGCAAGATTCTTATATAATAAGCAAACCTACACCTCAGTGTTATCTGGAGTTGTATGGCAACCATAGCTCTAATATTATCAGTAAGCGTCAATGATAAGGAAAAGCATTTTCCACTCATGTCCCTCCTTTATAACACATTAGCAAAAAACTATGTGTTCAAAAAGGAAGAATTGTTGTTTTCCTATGGACATTTTGGATATGATACTACAATACCATAATTCACAGTTAGGAAAAGTCCTATGATGCCAGGTAACAACAACAACAATAACAGCAACAACAACAGCAACAACAACAATAATAATAGATGGAAGGGATCTTGGAGGTCATCTAATCCAACCCCCTGCACAGGAAGGAAACCCTATACCATTTAGACAAATGGTTGTCCAGTCTCTTGTTAAAAACTTCCAGTGTTGGAGCATTCACAGCTTCTGGAGGCAGGTTGTTCCACTGATTAATTGTTCTAACTGCTTGGAAATTTCTCCTTAGTTCTAGGTAGCTTCTCTCATTGGTTAGTTTCCATTGACTGCTTCTTGTCCTGCCTTCAGGTACTTTGCAGAATAATAATAATAATAATAATAATAATAATAATAATAATAATGCACTGAAATTAGTATATCAGGAAGGCTTACTGACTACTGGAGAGACCAAACTGGCCTACAAAAAAGACCAAATGAAGAACAGAATAGAGGCATGGGAAGACAAAGCACTACATGGCCAATACATGAAAAAAAAATAGCTGGGAAAGCAGATAATAATAAAACCTGGCAATGGCTAAGAGCAGGAAAATTGAAGAAAGAGACCGAGGGACTAATTCTGGCTGCACAAGACCAAGCCTAAGGACAAATGCATACAAAGTCAAAATTGAGAAGACAGCAACAGACAGTAAGTGCCGCCTATGCAAAGAAGCTGAAGAAACAGTGGACCACCTGGTAAGCTGTTGCAAGAAGATTGCACAGACTGACTACAAGCAGCGGCATGACAAAGTAGCAACAATGGTGCATTGGAAGATCTGCAAAAAATATCATTTGCTGTAAGCAAAAACTGGTGGGATCATAAAATAGAGAAAGTCATAGAAAATGATAAAATTAAACTGCTCTGGGACTTCAGAATTCAAACAGACAAGCACCTGCAACATAACACCCCAGACTTAATAATTGTCGATAAGAAAGACAAAAAAGTCTGGAGACAGCAGAGTAGAAGAGAAAGAACTGGAGAAGATAACAAAATACAAAGACCTACAAATAGAAATAGAAAGACTGTGGCAAAAGCAAGCAAGGGTAGTACCAATAGTAATAGGCTCCTTGGGCGCAATTCCAAAACAACTGGAGCACCACTTGAACACCATTGGCATTGACAAATTCGCTATTAGTCAATTGCAAAAGGTGGCCTTACTAGGAACTGCTTCCATCCTGCGACGATATCTGCAATACTATCAAACATCCACATCTGCCTATCCCAGGTCCTGGGTAAGGACTCGATAGGTAGACAAAATGCCAAATCCAGTCTGAACATCTGGCTGACTGTGCAATGATCAATAATAATAATAATAATAATAATAATAATAATAATGCCCCCAGTGAGGCACTACCCCCCCAGTGAGGCACTACCTTGACGTGGTTGTGGGGCTTGTGTACTCTGAGGAAGATGAGAGCTATGCTAGAGGTTCAACCATACTGGACAGGTCTCATCAGAGGAGTCAGACAAAGAGTGTCTCTTCCATAAAAAATATGGTGAGACGTAAATTGCAGAATGCCATACCGGCTCGGACATCGCCCGGGTTAACAAGGTCCGCGCTAGATATTGGAGTTCCTGGATATCTGGTGAAAAATGGGTTACAGGACTCAGGACTGTTGGCTGAGCAACCAGGGCCAGCAGCTGCAGAACTACTGGAAGAAAAAATGTTTACCCGTCGCAGATACACAGTGATGGAAAACAAAGAAATAATGATCTGTTACTACAGATCAAGTCCAACAAGAAGAGGATATCTAAAACGAATGCACCAGTTCTGGAAAGAACAACATCCAAAATCAGAAATAACAGAACAGAGACTAGCAGATCAACGCCGATTTATAACACGAAATAAAGTATTCACAGAAACAGAATTGGACGAACTGCAAAGGTTTACCCAGGGCAAAGAAATCAAAGCCTTACCAGAAGTAATTCAGAATGTAGAGGCAAACCAGGGGGAGTTGGCAGTGAAGGAATCCAGCAGAGATATACAACTGTTCTCATTTGGAAACCAGGCACATCTTCCTCAGGAAGAACAAAACCCTCTAACTAAAGAAATAAAAGAATTGAAACAAAGAATAACTGAGCATCTAGAACAGCACAAAAACAACAGAATAAGGCTACCTGCATTGAAGCTTGTTCCAAAGAAACAGCTAGCATAAGCATTAAAAGATGCAAATACTGCAATATCAAGTATAAGCACCAATTCACTGCAAGAAACAAACCAACTAATGTACAGCACAGCTGCAGTTATAACAGAATACCTGGGATGCAAAATCAACAAAAAAGAAAAACAAACAAACATTGCACCAGAAAAATGGAAGGTTAGACTAGAAAATAAGATCAGCAAGTTAAGATCACATGCAAGCAAGCTAGAACAGATGAAAGAAAAGAAGCTGAAGAACAAGAAGACCAAAGAATACCTAATCAAGAAATACTACTTAGAAACAAGGAAGATCAAAGAAGCACTGGAAATAATAAAGCAACAAATAACAGCTATAGCCAGGAAAATCAGTAGATATGAAGCTCGAATTGCAAACTATAGGCAGAACCTCCAATTTCAATCCAATCAGAAACGTTTCTACCAATCCATCAATGGAGAAACTGCAAGGAATCAGTCAGTACCTGACAAGGAAGAAACAGTGCAGTTCTGGAAGCAGATATGGGATAACCCAAAGAAATACAACAAGGATGCGGCTTGGTTAAAAGAGGTGGATGCAAATAAAACAGAAGTTGAAATGAAAGAACTAGTAATAACAACAAAAATGGTAGAAAAAAGAGCAAAGAAAATCAAAAATTGGTCAGCACCAGGTGAAGATGAACTGCATGGGTTTTGGTTGAAACATCTAACTGTTATACACCCACTCATTGCCAAACAGTTCAACAATATACTACAAGGAGGAGAAATTGAAAAGTGGCTAACAACTGGGAAAACCTACCTAATAATGAAAAATCCAGCAAAAGGGGCAACACCAGGTAACTACAGGCCAATTACCTGCTTACCAACAACTTTCAAATTACTAACTGGTGTAGTAGCTGATGCAGTGCAACAGCATCTAGTTGAAAACAATCTCTTTCCACCTGAGCAGAAAGGAAACCGCCCCAATAGCAGAGGAACAAAAGATCAACTCCTAATAGACAAAATGATCTTGGAAAACTGCAAGAGAAGGAAGACCAACCTGAATGTGGCATGGATTGACTACAAAAAGGCATTTGACTCTCTGCCACATGATTGGATAATAAAGTGCCTAGAAATAACAGGAGTCAGTAGAAACATCAGAAAATTTGTGCAAAGATCGATGGCACAATGGAAGACACAGTTGCAGATCAATGGTGAGAGACTGGGAGAGGTTAATATCAAGAGAGGAATATTTCAAGGAGATTCATTATCACCATTACTATTTGTTATTGCACTGTTTCCTCTGTCAACAATACTGAATAACTCAGGACATGGCTATCAAACATCAAAAACATCTGCCAGACTATCCCACCTCCTTTATATGGATGATCTGAAGCTGTATGGAAAAACATCATCTGAAATAGAATCGCTGCTCAACACTGTCCGTATATATAGCCAAGATATTGTAATGGAGTTTGGCTTGGACAAATGTGCCACACTTACTATCAAACAAGGAAAAATAGTGAAAACTGAAGGAATCAAGATGCCCCACGAAAATAACATTAAGAGTCTGGATGAGGAAGAGTACTACAAATACTTGGGTATCCTTCAAGCTGACAACATCAAGCACACTGAAGTCAAGAAAAAGATTAGAGGTGAATACATCAAGAGAGTGAAGAAGATCTTAAAATCCAAACTCAATGGAGGAAATACCATAAAGGCAATCAACACCTGGGCAATCCCAGTCATTAGGTACACAGCTGGAATAGTGGACTGGACTCAAGCAGAACTAAAAGCAATGGATAGGCAGACCAGAAAAATAATGACAATGAATCATGCCCTTCATCCACGCAGTGACATTGATAGACTTTATCTACCAAGGCAAATAGGTGGGCGTGGAATGCTACAAGTACATCAGATGGTTGAAGAAGAAAAAATGGCTTTGGAAGAATATCTGAAGAACAATGATGAAGATGCACTGAAATTAGTATATCAGGAAGGCTTACTAACTACTGGAGAGACCAAACTGGCCTACAAGAAAGACCAAATGAAGAACAGAATAGAGGCATGGGAAGACAAAGCACTACATGGCCAATACATGAAAAAAATAGCTGGGAAAGCAGATAATAATAAAACCTGGCAATGGCTAAGAGCAGGAAAATTGAAGAAAGAGACCGAGGGACTAATTCTGGCTGCACAAGACCAAGCCTTAAGGACAAATGCATACAAAGTCAAAATTGAGAAGACAGCAACAGACAGTAAGTGCCGCCTATGCAAAGAAGCTGAAGAAACAGTGGACCACTTGGTAAGCTGTTGCAAGAAGATTGCACAAACTGATTACAAGCAGCGGCATGACAAAGTAGCAACAATGGTGCATTGGAAGATCTGCAAAAAATATCATTTGCCTGTAAGCAAAAACTGGTGGGATCATAAAATAGAGAAAGTCATAGAAAATGATAAAATTAAACTGCTCTGGGACTTCAGAATTCAAACAGACAAGCACCTGCAACATAACACCCCAGACTTAACAATTGTCGATAAGAAAGACAAAAAAGTCTGGATAGTGGACGTGGCAGTGCCTGGAGATAGCAGAATAGAAGAGAAAGAACTGGAGAAGATAACAAAATACAAAGACCTACAAATAGAAATAGAAAGACTGTGGCAAAAGCAAGCAAGGGTAGTACCAATAGTCATAGGCTCCTTGGGTGCAATCCCAAAACAACTGGAGCACCACTTGAACACCATTGGCATTGACAAATTCGCTATTAGTCAATTGCAAAAGGCGGCCTTATTAGGAACTGCTTCCATCCTGCGACGATATCTGTAATACCATCAAACATCCACATCTGCCTATCCCAGGTCCTGGGTAAGGACTCGATAGGTAGACAAAATGCCAAATCCAGTCTGAACATCTGGCTGACTGTGCGATGATCGATATAATAATAATAATAATTATAATAATAATAATAATATAATAGTATAGTAGTAGTAGTAGTAGTAGTAGTAGTAGTAGTAAAGTTGGAAGGGACCTTGGAGGTCATCTAGTCCAACCCCCTGCTCAGGCAGGAAACCCTACACCATTTCGGACAAATGGCTGTCCAGTCTCTTCTTAAAAACTTCCAGTGTTGGAGCATTTACTGCTTCTGGAGGCAGGTTGTTCCACTGATTAATTGTTCTCACTGTCAGGAAGTTTCTCCTTAGTTCTAGGTTGCTTCTCTCTTGGGTTAGTTTCCACCCATTGCTTTTTGTCCTGCCTTCAGATGCTTTGGAAAATAGCTTAATTCCCTCTTCTTCATGGCAGCCCCTGAGATATTGGAATACTGCTATCATGTCCCCCCTTGTCCTTCTCTTCGTTAAACTAGACATACCCAATTCTAGCAACCGTTCCTTATATGTTTTAGCCACCAGTCCCCTAATCATCTCTGTACTCTTTCTAGAGTCTCAACATCTTTTTTACATCGTGGTGACCAAAACTGGATGCAGTATTCCAAGTGTGATCTTACCAAGGCATTATAAAGTGATATTAACACGTCACATGATCTTGATTTTATCCCTCTGTTAATGCAGCCTAGCACCGTGTAGGCTTTTTTTAAAACTGCAGCACACTGCTGGCTCATATTTATGTGACTGTCCACTAGGACTCCAAGATCCCGCTCACATTACTGCTATTGAGCAAGATACCACCTATACCACAGGTCGGCAACCTGCGGCTCCGGAGCCGCATGCGGCTCTTTGAGCCTTCCCCTCTGGCTCCCAGCCTCCTCTGCCTTTGCAGAGAGAGATAGAGACAGAGAGAGGCAATTGCGCTTCCCTGCTTCTCTCTCTCTCTCTCTCTCTCTCTGTGTGTGTGTGTGTGTTTGTGTTTTTGTGTGTGTGTATGTGTAAAAGAGAGTGTACTCACAGTGTTCTCCGAGGAGCTGAAAAGCTTTCTGGGCGGAGCTCCTCCCTTTGCTGTCTCTGCAGGAAGCAGGAAGCAGGAAGGGCAGGAGAGAGCTAGCTAGCCCAGCTAGGCTGACTCAGGAATTCTGGGAGTTGAAGTCCATGAGTCATGAAAGAGATGAGGTTGCTTACCCCTGATCTTGTTGGACAATAGCTTGAAGCTTGCCAGGTGAGCAGCAGATAGGAGGGAGGGGAGAAAGAGAGAGAGAGAAAGAGAGAGGGAGGGAGGGAGGGAGAGAGAGAGAGAGAGAGAGAGAGAGAGAGAGTGGGGGAAGAGGAGTGGCAGACCAAGGGCAGATAGAGAGGGAGGGAGGGAGAGAGACGAGAGAGAGAGAGACCCTTTTGACATCTAAAATGAAGATAACACTGCATATATCCTTTTTTTAACCTGTGTGTGTATGTAATTTTATTCTCTTAAAGCATTCTCTTGGTGATCATTGTTTTAATAGTATGGATATTCCCAAGAGTCATATTTTTACTTTTTTTTTAGTGTGTGTGTGTGTGTGTGTGTACACACACACATACATACATACACACACACATGCGCGCGCACACACACACACACACACACCTATAATAAAGGTAAAAAAGGATATATGCAGTGTTATCTTCATTTTAGATATCAAAAGGGTTTTGCGGCTCCCGGTGTTTTGTTTTTGGTGGGAAATGGGTCCAAGTGGCTCTTTGAGTGTTTTGGGTTGCCTACCCCTGACCTATACTATACCTGTACATTTGGTTTTTCTTGCCTAAATGTTAGATCACGCCCAGTGTTCAAGTCTGTCAAGATCCTTCTGTATCTTAAGCCTATCTTCTGGAGTGTTGCTATTCTTGCCAGCTTGGTGTCATCTGCAAATTTGATGAGTTCCCCATCTATCCCCTCATCCAAATCGTTGATGAAGATGTTGAAGAGCACTGGGCCCAGAACACAGCCCTGGGACATCCCACCACATACTTCCCTCCATGTAGATGCAGTTCCATTGAAGGCCACATACTGAGTATGGCCGGTCAGCCAGCAACGAATCTATCTGGTGGTGATGCTGTCTAACTCACATTTTTCTATCTTATCAAGTAGTAAGTTGTGATCTACTTTATCAAATGTCTTACTGAAGTCCAAGTAAATTATATCCACAGTATTCCTCTGGTCCACTAATTTTGTCACATGGTCAAAGAATGCAATAAGATTTGTCTGGCATGATCTGTTTTTAACAAACCCGTATTGGCTTTTGGTAATGACTTTGTTTGCCTCTAGGTGTTCGCTGATTCATTGTTTGATTATCTTTTCCAGAATTTTCCCAGGTATTGAGGTCAGGCTGATAGGTCAGGCTGATAGGTGATGTTCTTCAGTATCATACTGATGGATCTTGATTGTCACACTCATTCCTGGTGGTGCTGCTTATTGCCAAGCCCACTTTCATTACCCATTAAGAGTCACATCCAGAGCAGGACTGGACACGCAGGTGCATTTTCAGCTGAGTCAGGTGCCAAATGCTGTTTCTGTAGGAGTCCAGGAGCTCCATAACAATCACTACTAAATTTTGAACTCTGCCTTGATTATATTTAGGTCTTTTCCCTAAAGCCTAGCTTACACTTGTCATTACACTTAGTGACTGTTTCAGACAGCGACTGTTTGAGTGCCAAAAAAGTAATTTGTGAACAATGCCTCCATTTATTATGACATTTGCATCATCTCCCTCACACTCTTTACAGTCTGTGTGTGTGTGTGTGTGTGTGTGTGTTTTAAAAATTCTCTTCTCTCCCCTGTGGATAGTTATGTGTCTTTCTCAATCTTCTATCAGAAGCCTGGGAGTTTCAGGGTTCTGCCCCAAATCTTAGCATTTCATTGATGTTGTTTCAGGGATCTGTGGAGCCACAGCCCAAGTCCTCCACTTTGATCCTTATTTTCCACATCCTCTCTAGTTCCTCCTTCAGAGCTTGGTATTTCTCCAGCTTCTCATACTCTTTGGCTAGACCAAAGTGTTATCTAGACTCAGGAAACCTAGGTGGGAAGAAATAGGATGGATCTCTGTAGGGAAGGATTATCATACTCTATGTTGTACTTTAGGACTAATAGAGCCCTTCAAAATTTTATCTTTCACATTACAAAATTTGTTAGGATGCTAGCTCTTACCAATAAATGCATTCTAACATCCTACAATTATTTGTAATGGAGGTTCCCTAAAAGTCCTCAGTATTGTTGAACTTCTGCGGCAGCTCAGAATCGGAAGTCATTTACAGCAAATTTTCACAACAAGCTTTCTTCTAAGCTGAATCAACAATTGGCTTGGTCAAGAGTCGGGGTTCTCAACCTTGGCAACTTTAAGACTTGTGGACTTCAACTCCCAGAATTTCTCAGCCAGCTTTGCTGGCTGAGGAATTCTGGGAGTTGAAGTCCACAAGTCTTAAAGTTGCCAAGGTTGAGAACCCCTGGAAGACCATTGTTTCCTTCCCTCATAACAATCCAAGTAGAAATGTGTTTCATAAACCAGCTTGGTCTCTGATAAAGACATCCCCTTTATCCTTCAGTGGCTCAGCTGCTTCCTGGTATAAGTTTCTTGCATTCCCTTATTCAAGTCCTGTGTTGCCAAATCTTTTGTATTTGCAGAAACAAGCGCTGTTAATTGGGGGGATTTGAAATTTAGGTTTTGAATCCTTCTTAATTTTTCTTTAAGCCTGCTGGACTCAGATGGTGGTTTACAGATAAAACTATTTTCTGGCCTTTCTTTTGCTTCCTGATTCGATGATTAACAATTAACCCAAGCAAAAACACCAGCTGGAATGCTCCTGTTTGGTATCAAAACACAGGGTGATAAACACACATGAAAAAACATTGGCTGTTTTATGAACAGAATTTAAGGTTATGCTAGGCAGCATAGACATGAATGGAGGACTGGGAGGTTGCTACGTATGTTGTCTTCAGATAAGGGCTGCAGCATGAGACCAGAGAAATACATAGCCTAAAAGTGTAAAGTTTTTTTTTACAGCCATCATACACTGTGTTCCTGCACCTTTTGGGGATACTGTACCCATCCGCACATCAATATAGGCTGAACTACCGGTATACAAATCTGCTAGCCAGGTCAGAGAAGGGTGACATCACTATTGCAAAGATGGTTAAGATCATGCATTAAAAACCATGTAAATCCTTTCTATACGAATGCTAACTGTTGGTGGTATTGTTATTTGAAGACCTGTCTCTGGTGGAGTTGCATCAACTGGGCGAGTGGTGGTGACATGGTTCCGTTTCATTGGCAGTGCGAGTGTGGGGAAGGGAATCGGGCTATCCCCAGGAAGGGTTTCCTTTAAACCCCTTGCTTGTTTACAAAGCAAGAGACGAAAAAGAGCACAAAAGCGAGAAAGAAGCAATCACAGGCGGGCAGAACAGGAGCCTGGTATATAAAAAAAAACAAATGACAAGTGTTTCTTCCAACAAAGAATAAAGGCAATTCCCAGCCAATGGGGCCCACAGAGCAGTCTTTGTCTGCAGAGACTCAGGTGCCCCCGCACCATGTGGCTTGCAGCAAGAGGCAGCAGAAGCTTCCCAAGAACTCAGCGCAGGAGGGGGTGGCCGAGCAGAGAATCCGAAAAGGAGTTCAACTAAGGGAAGAATGTGGAGCAAACAGAACCAGGATTGCCTAGCTAATTCCATTTTCTAAGCCCCAGTAGCTGTGAGTGATTCATGGTTTTCAGTAACTTAGTGCAGAATCTTTATATCATTATTATATAACAATAGCAGTATTTATTTACTTAAAAAACATCTGCATCTTTCAAAGCTCTGAACACTTATGAAAATGGTATGGGCTATTCCCATACTCTTCCCCACACTTGCGCCTCCAGTGAAATGGAGCCACATTACTCCCATATTCACAGTTAATGCAACCCCAATGAAAACCATGCACAAGCTCTTCAGGCTAGAGAAGTAATATTCTGCAGGCTTATGTTCAAGATAGCTTTTAATGCATGAAATTAAACACCCCTACAAGAGCTGTATCACCCTTCCTTAGGTTAAGGATGGCAAAAGTTGTAACCTCAGAATATCTGAAGCATGCATCATGCTAGGGCGGGGAATATTAAATTACATCTCTGCCTGACTGGAAACCAAAGGAAGGGAGATGCAAAAGGAAGCAAGAATTGGAACCTTTTCTTTCTAGTAGGGAAGAAAGAATTCAGCTGACGGTAAGTATCTCTCCTCCCTTTTTCTCGAGAGGCAGGGGACATAGTCTCCCATTACCTGCCAAGGGATAAAAGCCAAAGTGACAGTTCTTTCTGCTCTCAACTCCCAGGACAATGCAAAGGGAATAAAGAAATAGCAAACAGAAATGTTAATGCATGGAACACAGACCCTGCTTAAAGATTTTTTTAGTCTGGCTCTGCTATGGCCATTTATCCCTTGTGGATTCGATATTCCATACTGAAACAGTTTTTCATAACCATTCCAATTGAAACTGCTTGACTTACAAGGAGGAGGAGACATTTCCTCCCCGCCCCCACCCCCAAATTATTGGAGCAAATCTCCAGTTATACAGTATGCATGGTAGCTGAAGGTGATGAGAATGAAATTCTGTTTAAGCAACAGATGAAGGCAGCATGGAAGCTGCGAGGGCAGTCCGTCAATCAGGCCCAAATAATCCCTTCATTTTCCCAGCAATTACTTTTGAGCTAGGCAACGTTATAGTAGAGAAGCACCACATTTCCATCCAACTAGTCCTATAGGACAAAGTTCTACAGGCAGAAGAGGGTGACTTCATCTTTACGCTTAGATTTTCCACTGTGCCCAGAGGTAATCCTATCTGCAGATGGGGGATTATGGTGATGCATTTAGAATACAGCTCAACTCAAGGGAATCTCGTTATAAGGCTTCACTGTATTCCCCATCTGTCATTCTCTATGCCCACTGGAGTTTGTCTTCTCTCTGTGATGAAAGTAATAATCATTGGTCAACCAGAAGCCGGGGATACAAATAAACAAGGTATATCAGGAGTTTCTTTGTATTGGACAAGGCCGTCTGGCTGAGGGTGGCCAAATGTGAAAAGGGCAGCCTTGTATGATTTTAGAAAAATGGAACAAAACAAAATACCCCAGGTGTGATCCTTTTGGAAATTACCTGTACTGGAGGCTTTGGTATGCAAAATATGTTACTTCTGAATTACAAGCAGTCAGAGAAAGATGTAGACACATCTCAGCATTCAGTTCCAATTCATGATCCTTTCTAATTTATTTATTTATTAAACAACTACATATGGCCGTTGAATAGACACACAAGTGACTCCGAATAGCTTGCAATATTAAAAATCCACAACATAAAAACTCATAAAAATTCCTTCCAACAATCCCCTGCCCCCAGGGCAGCAGCAATACAACATTAAGAAATAATATTTCGAATGTCCTCATGCCACTGGACATTTCGACGCATGTTTGTTGCTATTTCAAAGAAGACCCACAGATAGAATGTTTAAAATTACTTGCAACCTCTAAAATAAACATTAAAGAATCCTCACTATAAAAAATTGCTCTGACTCCTTCCTGTCTTCTGCTCAGGGAAATGCATCGGTTTATGGATAGTTCCATTCAAAACTTACTGCACAATTACTCTAACTTTTTTTTCCAAATTTTACAGAATGCCAAGCAAATAACACCCTACATTTGTAACATACCTACTTTTCCTTCTCAGCTGTTCATTTTTTTCTTCTTACAAGTAAAACAAAAAGATACGTTAAGGAGGAAAAAGTGTCTCCACAATGCCTTTTGAACTACTTAATGGCAAATATCCTATGTTGTTACAATCCCTCTTATTCTTCATCTAAAGAACTATAAACCTGGACAATAGCATCATCTCAGACCTCTTCTATCCTATTTTATTGATTATCATGCCTAATGAAAGGTAGTCAGGCTCTTAAAAAATTGAAGAGAATTGGTGAATGGACTCTTATGCCCAACATTCTGTTCTCACAATAGACAACCGGAGATCCTGGGAACTCCATCAGCAGGCTGGGAGGTCAGTAGGCCCCTCAAGAACATTTGGGTTTTTTTTTCTTCAGATAGTCCAAGTAACTGAATTAAAGTACTATTTCTGTAGCTTTGGGATGAAAATGTATTTCCTCTTTTTAGTTCCTTAGACTGAAAGGAATAAGAATATCAACTCTTACATTAACTCTACAATTCTTCCAAGGAGATCAGATAGAACATCATGTAAAGTTCTCTCGACTGGAACAAGGGAGCCTAGAATGGATGTGGAGGCTACAGCTTTTGGGCACTGTCTCAAGTGCCAATGAAAAAGGCCCATTTCCTTCTCAAGCACACAAATGCCAAGGGGAGCTCATTATACTCTAAGGCTACTAATAGCAATGAGGTTACTAGTGTCGCTCTTGCTTGTTACGCCACTGTTTCTATGGCTGCAGTATCTCTAGGGTTGCCGTGTTTTTCTGGCAAGACGTGTATGTCCTTCTGATTTAGCAGCAAAGATTCAGCAAGCTTTCCATAGAAGGGTTGCAATACTTGCTGAAATATTCAGCCCCAGGCAGGGATAAATGCAGAGAAACCCTCTTAGGAAATCATGGAGCATCTCTACAATGAAACTATTGGAGTTCAATCTGATGTCTATAAAGTGAGGTATATAAAGGGCTGACGGCTGGATAAGTAAATCCAGACTAATCCTTTTCCTTTTAGCAAGAGATAGTATCTCCCAAAGCAAAGCTATTTTAGGTTGCAGAACTCTTTGTAAATGCTAAATGATCCTGAGCCATTTCACCATGTTGACAAGCTTTTTCTTTCAAGGAAAAAGAATGAACACCTCTGTGTCCCAGGGACTGCTATGATGCCTCATTAGCATGGTGTTTGTGTACAGCCTCCAAGATAGAGGTGTGCTAATTGTTCTTAATGATCACTTCTCCACAAGTAAAACAAGTCAGCCCAGTGGTGATTTTGTTTCCTTTAAAAATCCTTTCTCCGCCTGACAAAATCACATGCACACAAGCAAACACATACACAAAGATGCTCTGGAACAATGAAATTTGAATGGCTGCAGCCATATTGTAGATAAATTGATACAAATATAGGCTTTCATATATGAAAGTCTATTCATGGGTTTTACAAACTTCATTTTACCATTCCACCTCTTAAAAGCAAACAACACTGTCCTTAAACACATGGAGAAATAACCTCAGTTAACCATTCTTGCTCTTTTTTTAGGGGTGCAGCCAGACTGAGAAATGTTAACATTGTCCTAGCAATGACTTTTTCCTATAAGTTACGGATAAAATTATGTTTTTTCCCCACAGACATAGACTAAATAGTTTTTTTTTTACTTCC
Organism: Crotalus tigris; assembly: GCF_016545835.1. Classification (NCBI taxonomy): domain Eukaryota; kingdom Metazoa; phylum Chordata; class Lepidosauria; order Squamata; family Viperidae; genus Crotalus; species Crotalus tigris. Next base: position 1,276,575 of record NW_024096618.1, on the reverse strand, counting down.
TGAAGCTTTCGGTTCATGCTACAGTTAAATGACAAAGGTCATTTCCCTTCAAGTGACTTAGAACATCTTCCAGAGTCATCTACCCTTTGCTGTATCAATAACAAGAATAAGGTTTCTATCATCTCACAATAACTGGGTGACTCTAGAAGATGCTGCAAGTCACTGTGAAACAAAATGTCCTGGTCAGGTGAATGAGAACATGCCTGTAGCAAGCAGGCTTCCTGATGGGGGGTGGGTTACAAATTTGTTTTGAATTCAGACAATTCTTTGTTTAAGCCGAATTGCAGTGTTTCTCAGCCTTGGCAACTTTAAGATGTATGGACTTCAACTCCCAGAATGGGAGTGAATATTGCTTTATAAATATGCTGGTTCTGGTCAAAGTGTTGTCAGGAAGCCTCCATCTCCCCGACACAGCCACCATTGGTCATTCAAATGCCTTCTGTCCCTGGGCAAAACTGGCCCAAAGGTTCAGAAGAAAAGCAGAATCAGCAATAGAAAGCTCAGGAAATACAACAAAGACCTTGTCACTGTATGGGCAAGGGAGAACCCATTGATGTTGGCCCCCAATGGTCATGGGGGTTTGAGAAGAACCAGATAGTTAATTTTGTTCAAACATTATTGGAAGGGTGAAACTTAGTTATGGCTTTCTTTGTCTTTGCTAAATGAAAGGGACCTTGCTAATTTTCTGGAATTTTGCCTCCTGTGCATTCCATTTTAAACACAATTTTTCATCTGTGGTCATCCTGAGAGGCATTTTAGCTGAACAATAGAAACTTTAATATGAAAACAATAACTTTTAGCAGAAAGATAGACATTTTAATATGAAGTGTATTTTAAGATAAGGAAGAAGCACTAGTTTTAAGCTTCTTGTTTTTAAAACACTTCACTCTTTGCTCCATTCCCTTCTTTCTATTCACCTTTTTGATGTTATTTAAGAGAAGGATTACTTCTGTCTTTGAGTCCTCATTTTCTCTCTTACTTGACTCGTTTATCTGGAAAGGAGGATTTGACAATTGTCTAAAGAACATTTGGAAACAAATATTTGCCTTCCTTTTTTCTTCCTTTCTTTTGTGAATGGATTCCTTTTATATTTTTTTTACCTCTCTGTTGTACTAAATAAACAAGTCTGTTTGGATTATTTAGAAGCATCAGAAGAAACTCCTCCTTTTGAAATGAAAAAACCTAGCCTAGATAATAATTGTGGGAAAAAATGCACGTGCAGTAACTGCTGTGCTTTCCCCCCCACAAACCTCATAACCTTTTGATACCCTTTGTCCCAGTGAAGCAGCCAGAAGGTCATACCCTTTTGACTTAATGCCTCACCTACCTAAACAAATAATATGTTTAAGTTCCTTCCTATCGCTTCCTGTCTTTGTGACCTGTCTTTGTTCTTACCTGGTCTTTGACCATGTAATGTATTACTAAAAAATAGTTGCTTACATGAAGACATTTTCCAATGAAGAAACTTTTGTCAGCATTTAATGGTAAAGCCTATGTATGTAACAAGTATATAAGAAGCAATAAACTCAGAGTTTGTCAAGCTGTGTCCTGCAGCTTCAAACCTCTGCTCAAGACATGCCTGCATCTTTTTCTTAGCGTCTTACATCTGCCGCCTGAACAGGGACAGCCCCCCATGGAGCAACTGGGACAGCCCCCCCCCCCTTCCAAGGGAGCAACAGCCAACAAATTTACCAGCATCTGGAATAGACCTCTAAGTGCACTTTCATCCTATGGGACCCCTCAGTGGTAAGTAAGGGTTGCAATCTATCTCAACACCAGCAGAAACATGTACAAGAACTCAGATTCCTGTTACACAAATCAGGCATGAAAGCGCCTGAGGCAGACAGAAGGAAGCTGGTGGATGAGGTAGGGAAACATTCCCCTTGATATCCTAAGTGCTGGACGCTTAGGTTACAAGATTGGGAAAAGATAGGGCATACTTTACATCTTGAATCTCGGGCTCCAGTACAGGTATTACATCAATGGCATCACTGCTATCAAGCAGTGGAAAAATTTGGCTCAGATGCTTCAGCAGGGCAACAATTAACTACAAGCTCCACACCTGATTAGGATCAAGTAAAAACTGTGCCTCCAAAAGCATCTTTAATTGGATTTTCAGCTCCTTCTGAAGAGGCTAATTCTTTTGTCTCCTTACGGCCATCATACATGGAACAATCTTGAAGTAGAAAAAATATATATGGGGAATCGTCAGAGGAATTTAAAGAAACAAATTAAATCAAAATGTACTCCTCTGCAATGTGTTTTGAACAATTGGGATGTTTTGAAACTTCAAGTTTAACCCGATCAGACAATATCTGGTAGTGCTTTGTGTTGATGTGTAGAAGTATAAATACTCTTTAATAAGACAACATTGAAAAACTTTGTAAACCTCCGGTTGGCTAGTTTATCTGATAACAACTAAAGCCACGGAAGAAAAAGAAAAGAAAATTCAAAGAACTGAAAGCAAGTTTTTTTTCTTCCCTTTCCCCCCTTTTAATCTGGCTCTATTCAATTCCCCTTTGTCAGAGGTGAGGAGAGGAGGCTGCTACTTTTCCCTCACCCTTCACACCTTCAATATTCCTTTTAGTCTTTCCCTAATGTCTTTTAAAGTTGCTGGGATAAATTGGAAGTAACCATAAATGTTCCCCTCCTTTTTAATTAAAAGAGGAGGCCTGTTTTAGCCTCAAACCCCAAATGGATGTGTGTTTTGTTTATGTATTTGTGTATATATGTTCGTCTGTGTTCTGTGTTATTTCCAAGACTTGGAAGAGGGTCAAAACCCCCTCTGATAACATCACACAAAAAGGCCTTATTTAAAAATAAATAGTTTGTCTTGAGAAAGTATGAAATGAAATATTTGCATGTGGAATTGTTTATACAAGCAATTAGAATGAAAATGAATGAATTAATTTGTTGATACCTAAGTGTGTGTGTTAGCCCTCAAACCCCACCCCCACCCACTCTCTCTCAGGCTGTGAAAGAAATAGAAAACTGCAGATTTTATTGTTGTAAAAGTAAATTGAAAAGCAATAGTAAGAGAAGAGTCCCATGGAGAATGTGTGAGAGAATTTATGGAAAATGCATGTGAAGGAGAGAAAACTATTTTTTAGTGGTGAGAAGTTTGTAACAAAAACTTTTCCTGTCTCTTTTGTTTTTCAACTGGCTGTGTTGCTTTAAGAGCAAGAGAGACAGAAAGAAGAGGGGGGGGGACTGTTTGTTTTAAACTTTTTTTCTTCTCTGCTTAGAATTCCGGTTTGCGAATGAAGATGAAATTTAATGCCCATTCTTGCAGTTTCAGATTACAACATTTTTACTCAAAAGAGGAGACAGTAATTGTTGGACAATTTTTTGATGAAAAATTGTTGAGTTTAAATTGTTTAGTTAGACCTATATATCTATCAACCAAAAGAAATGACTGAATTGTTTTGTTTAAGATTTGTAAATGTTTAACCTACTTAATGGAAATTTGTTTCCATCTGAATGGTATTTGATTAACTTGGAATTTAACTTATTGACCAAAGAGAAACTGCAGGCCACTTTAACTGACTGTGTTCAGCAGGTCAGCGGTTCAAATCTCACCGGCTCAAGGTTGACTCAGCCTTCCATCCTTCCGGGGTAGGTAAAATGAGGACACAGATTGTTGGGGGCAATGTAAATATATATATACATTGCTTACTGGTGTATACCGCTTAGAGAGTGCTTGCACTTAAAGCAGTATATAAGTCTCATAAATAAATAAATAAACCTGGAGATCTCATTGTAGTTCCACTTGCAGCATTTACCACAGTTGAGCAAATTAAGTACTTGAGTACTCAATTTGTGGACAGAATTCCACATAAAAATGGTCACTTAACACTTTTGATATTTCTTACTAGTAAGCTACTATCAGGAGTATTATCTGTGTTAGAAGCACAAAAAGTATATTGTATTGAATGGCTTTACTTATCCCATCCCAAAATGTTTTATCTTTTATCCAGGCTGTTGCTGAAATAATAACCTTAGGACAATCGAGCTTATCCTTGAAATGGGACTGATTAATTAATATTGTTCTTCCTATCCCAAAATTTGATTTTCAATTTTATTTTCAGAATAACTTATCTCTTCAGTGCTGATTATATAGGTTGTATTTCATATCATCTGCCTACACTGCAGTGAAATCCTCACCAAAACACTCAGAATTATCTGCTGCTATTTTAGCTTTCCACACCTTTTCTCAACAGACTTTTAACTTAATCTCTGACTCTCATTATGTGTGCCAACTTATTTTTAATTTTCCAGGTGCTTACATCATGCCCAGGATCAACCCCAATCTTATGACTTTGTTTTAACTTTACAGCAGCTATCCTTTGTTTCTCACATACGCATCAGTCCTTTAAGGACTGCCTTCACAAACAAATAAAAAAGGAGGGATCAAGGGTACCTAATTTGGCATGGATAACTCATCAAGTCAATAAAGTCCTAATAACTTTAAATCAGCTAAATATTTCTTTTCAAAAAAACTACTGCCTACCAGCGTCACTTTCAGCAGAAAACTGTGCTCCCTAATCCATTGGTATGTTATCGGCAATTGCCTGATAAAACCTGGTTAGGTCCAATTCCCTTACTAACTTGTGGGCAAGGCTATGCTGCTGTGCTTGCTCCTACAGGCCCTCTCTGGATTCCAGCCCAGTTGTGTGCGACCAGCCAAAGATGTCATGGCATCAAATCCAGAACCCAATACTGGAAATGAAGCAGGTGACTCTTCAGACAGCACAACGTCCCTTTCACTCTCGCCATTGCAATTGACCAACAACCTGGGGCGATGTGAAAAACCTAACATCCAAAGCACAGAAAGTTCTGTGGCAACAGGGAAAAGAACTTACACCAGAGAATTTATGTGCTGCCATATTTGTAGTTTTCACTGCAAATTCCTTAATCATTCTTTGCCTCTTTCCTTCTTAATTGCTGTGTGGGGGCTCAAGCTCTCCCACCTCATCCTTTAGAATCACGGATGAAATAATATTTGGGTGCAGTTAGCTAATGTCACACAAGTGACAGACTTTTGTATTTCTGAATCATATGATATGGAAAATCTACTCTCTACCTGTTTTATACCTTTGTGTGTTCCAGCTTCAGTTTTAAAAAAATTATACTGGTTTAAGCAATTTTCTATCAGACAATGAATTTCATTATGTAATTATGTCAAACTGGGTTCCTGCTTCTTACATGTTACCCCTTGATGCTATTGTTTTACATACACCAATTGTAGCTGTTCCTACAAATCTTACTTGTGCAAAAATTGTCAATTGTACTACTTCATCTAAAAAACCTCATTGTATACATGTCAGTCAAAGAATTTTAAATTGTACCTCCTTTCAAGAGGTATCCTTTAATTATGCACATATATGGTTATTCAATGTCTTTTTTTCTCTACTTTCAATTTTCCATACTAAACTACCATTAACTTACCTCAGGAACAAGTTATGTTTTGTATAAACAAATGCAAAGTTATATGTCCCCTGACTAAGACCCACTAACTACTCCAGCTTAGGATAATGTCCTCACTAATAAGATAGAGAAGAGTGAGATGTGGGGAAAAATGCACGCACAGCAAACTGCCATGCTTCCCCCCCCCCACAAACCTCATAACCTTTTGATACCTTTTGTCCCAGTGAAGCAGCCAGAAGGTCATACCCTTTTCACTTAATGCCTCACCTACCTAAACAGATAATATGCTTAAGTTCCTTCCTATCTCTTCCTGTCTTTGTCAGTTCTTTCTCCTTTTGATCTACCTGTATTTGTTCTTATCTGGTCTTTGACCATGTAATGTGTTACTAGAAAATAGTTGCTTACATGAAGACATTTTCCAATGAAGAAACCTTTGTCAGCATTTAATAGTAAAGCCTATGTATGTAACAAGTATATAAGAAGCAATAAACTCAGAGTTTGTCAAGCTGTGTCCTGCAGCTTCAAACTTCTGCTCAAGATATGCCTGCATCTTTTTCTTAGCGTCTTACAGATAATATTTCATGATCCTCATCTTACTTAATAAATCATGCTTACTTGTTTTTATGGATTGGAAAGCCTGTTATGAAACCAGATTAATTCTTTCTGCTCTGAACCATAATGAATTACTTTATATAGCATGATGAATATCCTATACAGAAACCAAAGGATTTCTTCAACTTCTTGCACGTGGATACTGAAAAAAAGTAGTCTTTATCTCGAGTCAGATCCAATGCCTTTCAGATCATCTGTAAGAGAACCACATTCCACAATTCACTCCTATCCTATGCCAAAAACAGGGCAAAGGAGAACTGCCTAGAAATGTATCTCACACTATGAACCTATGTTCTTCTCCTCTTTGAGTCCCAGCCATCACTCCTCTTCCAGCAATAATTATTGTAGTCCCCAGCAAATCTGTGAGACTGAGAGCATTGGGATATTCATATTTATGAGAGGATGAATCAGCACTTCTTAATGGTAACACAGATTTTCCTCCACTCTCCTTCCAAGACTGCCACCTGATAGTCCACAGAGTAATTTTCCAAACTTTGAAGCCCACTAGGGAACCTGGTAGGAGATAACTTGCCAACATTATGACCTCTATGGCTCTTGGCATTTTTTCCAGAAAGCCTGCCAACTTGGGCTTTTTAAACAACTTTTTGATACACGAAGCTTAAGTGCAAAAGATCTCAAGTCCAATTTGTAAGTTGGTGTAGTGTTGCAGCTAAGGTGTTAGATCCAGGGAGACATAAATTTAAGACCACAGAAACTCACTGGGTAACTTGGGGCCAGCCAGTCTTTTAGTCTATCATTATCAGGTTGTTACTGTTATGTATAAAATAGAATACATAACATTCTGTGTTATGTATTCTATTTTATATTCCTGGAGCAACACTACATCCCCTCTTCTAATTTTGTCCACACTATAAGACCCCAGGGACATAACTCTAATAAAAAAGGAAGAAAAATAATAATAATGAGTAGGCAGTTCACTGCTGATGGTGCCATAGAACACGTGCACCCAAGAAAGGAAACCAAAAGTTTCATATCCTATTTGGGCATCCTTTTTTTTTTTTTTTACATGGCCAATGCATTCTGTTAAAGGTTCTGTTTCTTTTATTTAGGGCACCGTAATAGATGTCAAGGTGGAAATCTTAGAGGCAGATACTTGAGTACACAGTCCGAAATATCACTACAACTGATTTGTTAGGCCACTTATCTTATCCTTCTAAGCCATTTATCTGATGTGTTCAGTCTGACCTGCATGGATAATATTCCATTTTGTGAACTTCCAGCATTCTGTTACAATATGAGAAGGCAAGGGGCACAGGGTCTCCCAGGGAGATGAATTACAGCTAAGCAACTACTTGAACCCAGGTCTCCCCTATCCACGAGCCAATTATCTTGAATGGCTCAATGAAGGCCAGCTTGTTTGTTCAACTAGAGAACATTGGTTACTGTAGTAAAACCTAAACCACACCTTCAGCTCTGTAATACTGCTCTCTTATTTGCAGTGTAATGCCATTATCTCTAATGGATAATAATGATCTCAGAGATTGAGGAATTCCCAACTGAAGTTGCAATTCATCAGACTCCAGCTGCTTCTCTTTGTATGAATGAAACAATGTTCTTTCTTTTCTGGTACTTCCTGGACAGTGTAACATCCACTTACTCTGTGTCATCAAGAGAATGTAAAGACTTTACTACCTAGGTGGGAAGAGATATAGGGAAACAAACCTAAGCAGGCAATGTTTGCAAAGGACCTCCTGGCCACATTGCCACCTGTCCTTGAGCAGGAGTTGTGAGTCTAGGGGAACCCCCAGATTATGTACCAGGTCTGTCTGTGTCCTGTCACAGGCCAAGTACACACAAATATACAATAGGGGTGGTTTTGTTCCCTTTAATAAACAAGACTTGCAAATATGCACATTTGCCATATAGAGATATGTTTTCCCCCAAAGTTCAGCAAGTTTGGCTTATAAAAGTTGCAAATTAAAGCAAAGGTCAAGGATTAAATCTTGTAGCAGATTCATCATGTAGTCCAGAATCTCAAAGTCAAGGTTATGAAATTCACAAGTTAAGGCACACAGAGTGGGAATTAATAGGTGGTTGTCATCAACAGAGAGTTTGTGTTTGCTATTGCATTTTAATAGAAACAGCTCCTTTGTAGCTCATTTAGTGGGGTTGGACTCCTTTCATTTAAGCAGTTGCTCTACTTTCTTTGCAGCCCATCAAGCTCTTGGGTTGGGAAGAGGCAATATTTCTGTGCCCTCATCTTCAGAGAGCAATAGCAGCTGTGTTTGCTGGGCGCTGGTTTGCCCCATATCCTCTGCCTGCTCAGATGACAGTCTCTGATGGCACTGGAGCTGGCTGCTTGTCATCTTTCAGAACTTCTGGAGCTGGAGCTGACTGCTCATCATCAATCCCTTCCTCTGACTCTGACTCTGAGCCCACAGTCTGGGGCAGTGCAATCCCATCTAAAACCAATGGTGGCAAGTCTCTGTGAACCAAAAGTCCCAAGCCCAGGGCCATTCCATCATGCCATGGTTCAGTTTCAGCCCATTGTTCCCCATCCAGACTTTAATAGCCTGCAGGGACTGCAAAAGGAAAGTCATGACATCGCTTAACTCACCATGAACTGAGATATACAGCTGAATATTATCAACATACTGCTGATATCTCACCTCATGGTGACAGATGACTTCCATGTAGATTACTTCATCCAGTGACTTCATGTGGATGTTAAATAGAAGTGGAGAAAGTAGGTCCCTCTGCAGGAGGGACACAGATCTAAAACATAGGTCGTTTTGCTCATATTCCCCAGGATTCTGACCACTCCCTCAAGTGCAACAGGATTAAACTGTTCTTGGATAACCGGGCAAAAACCTGTCTAAGATACCTCCAATGGACCAGCAGCCATGTCATCATCTAACTAGGAAAAATCCGGGCAACTTTGTTTCTCAAAAAAATCAGCAAATGCCTCAGGGTGCTCCTGCAGGTAGACCTCTGTATCTTTCTCCCCCAGAAGTAAGTGGATCATCTTAAAGAGGGCTGCTGGGCAATTATTTCCTGACTCAATGAATGTGGAGAATTACAATTTGGCACCTGAATTGCCATGAGGTAGGCTTCAATAACATCTTACCCATATTTGGTCAAATTAATTCTTCGGCTTCCATCAACGGTGCTTTAGATATTTCATCCCTCTTAATTCCTCTGTATACCTTTTGGGGGCAATGAGGACAATGGGTCAAGAGAAATTTTATTTGCACAATCCTATCCAAAGCCGCTGTCCTATTTCAGGCAATTACTAGGGACTTGGCTGAACTATGCAGCAAATCTTTGGTTATAACCCCTACTCCTTCTGAAACCTATCTGTGTCCATCAGTCACTGGGGACAGATCAATCTAATAGCTCCGGCCTCCCTCTGGAGGGGTACAGTTCTAGAGACGATCATGGCCAAGGCATGATTTGACCATGACAAGGGTACCAAGGATAGGCGCACCAATTCCAGATCACATAGGCACTGTTCCAACAAGAAACACCAAATCAGGTGTGTGACATATATTCTTTTATATGTCTATGATAACATATATTCTCTTCTATTGAAGTAAGATTCTAAGCACAGTTATGGTTTTATTTAGCAACTGCTTCATTTAGTGACCAAGTTGCTGATCCCAATTGTATTTGCTAAATAAGGACTACCTGTAATGAGTATCCATGTATTTTTTTTATCCTTTCTTGATCTTTTCAGCATCATTCAATGTGGATTTTTGATTATCTCAGCTTTCTAGCTCAATGCTGGAATTTTCTCTTTAATTCTAGCAGCAATTTAGTTACTTTTAGTCCCTCCAATATTTTCAATTTTTTGTTTCCTTGCAAATATTTTTGTAGTAGTTTTCTTTGTCTCATCTTGCAGTATGTTGGAAGTTTTGGTTCAGTTATACAATTGCCTCTCTTGTTTCTCTGTTTTTTGCTTATATGTTTCTGCACAAATTCAGAAATTTTTCCAATTATCCATTTTGGCCATCTTTGTTCCATTTTCTTCAAGCTCACTTTTTAAATATCTTCCCATAACTTTTCTGATATTTCCCAAAGGTGCTTTTTCAAAAGGCAACTATTTCCTTGAAAACATTTTGCTTCTCATTCAAGAAGTTTTCAAGGGAAAAAACAAGAAAGTTCAGTTGCCTTTTGAAAAGCACATTTTGGATAACCATGACCTGGATAATTGAGAATCGCCATAGACATCCCTTCTGATACTTGCTAGTATCCAATGCAGCAAATTTACAGAGAGCCTTTAAATTCTGTGGGTATATTTTTAAGGTCGTATTTTGTGACATTCATGATAGGTTTGTTCTGATGCAATTTTAGTCTGATTTGGACACTAATAGGTGATTATCTTTGCCACAGTCTGCTCCAGCTTTTGTCTTTGTGAATGTTATTTGAGCTTTTCCACTGTTGACTTCGACAGATGTAGTCAACTGATTTTTATTCAGTACGCTGGGCAAAGTCCACGTGTACAGTGAATGCTTGTACAGCTGGAAAGTGTTAGAAATAAGTGGTTGGTTAGTCTTGCAGAATTCAGTCAAATATTCTCCACTTTATTTCTATTGCTGAGTCCATACTTTTACCTCTTTTTATTTCCCAATTTTTGTATTCTAATTGCTCATAAATATTAGTATATTGTGTTTGTGTGTTCTCTCAGTTTCAACTTCCTCTTTTCTGCCTCTGATGTTGGCATATATAGCTGAATAAATGCAATTGCAATGGGCATTCCTCAAAACCCAGTAGAAAGGTGTAAGTGTTCATTGATTGCATTACATTGCATTACAGCTCTTACAAGCTTTTCCTTGGTTATGAATGCCGCTAGAAAAGATTTTTGAGAAATCATTGACAAATCAACTCAGAGTTCTCATTCAGGGCACAAATGACCAGGCTCCAATTATCTTACTTTGGACACAGCTATTTGTAAAAGATTCTAATGCTAGAAAAGGTGGAAGGAAAGAGAATAAGAGGATGATAAGCAGCAAGATGGATTCAGATATAGTGGTGATGAATGCATTATTGGGAGACATGAAAGAACAGGTTAGAGATAGATTGTATTGGAGAAAATCTATGTGGTCATTAGGAATCAAAACCAGTTGATGGAACATGATCAATCAATCAATCTATCAATCAAGAACATGAAATTATCAGAATCATAGTGCCCAATGCCAATGCATTTTTGCTTAATAATGCCCAACAAGTTAACTTGGGTGCATTCAATTTCATTCTTGGACCTTTCTAGCTTTATGCTTCACATATCCATGTAGGTCAGTGGTTCTCAACCTTTTTAATGCCGTGACCCCTAACCGGTCGTAAGTCGAGGACTACTCAACCGGTCGTAAGTCGAGGACTACTCATCTGGTGCAGCACTGTTTGCAGAATGGGACTTTTGGTGGGCTCAGCAGGGCAGAGACAGCCTGGACAATTCCTATTGGCTTTTGAAAGCCAATAGAATTAGACTCTATTCAAGAGAGTCTATTCTATTGGCTTTCAAAAGCCAATAGAATAAAAGGGAGTAGCACAGCTAAGGAAAAGGGGGAAAAAATGGCGGACTGCGTTGTTTGGCGACCCCCGTGAAATGGTCGTTCGACCCCAAATGGGGTCCCAACCCACAGGTTGAGAACCACTGATATAGGTTATCTTTATTCCTTCTGATCCTCATATTCAGCTATATCAGCAGTTAGACAAAAAAGAGCTTTGCTTCAACTAGAGCATATAGGGCAGCTTTAATATGACATATCCAAAATATTTAAGAGTTTTAGGTCCAGGTGTAATGAGCTGTAAGAATAACTTTGAGAAATAGGAGGAAGAGCTGCAACCAAAACTGTACAGATCAAAGACATTTGATTCTGAGGTAGAATTTGAGAACACATCTTAGGCTTGACCATCCCTAATTCTCTCGAAGATAAAGGGAGAGGCAGGGAGGCACATCCAGACTTGCAAGATTCTGTTACTGTAATCTTATAATCAAAAGTAGTGTTATCATTCATAATTTTGATTTCTTAATCTGATCTACCTCTAAGGGCTGACACCAAGTTCTGGGACAAACTATGTAGATATGGAATACCTGATGTTATAGATTGTGTTTTCAACTTTCATCAATCTCTGCAAACATATATCATTAATATGGCTATGGAAGGACCTTTTGCATTGTTTCAATCTTTTGCATTGTTTCGTTAAAGCAGGGGTGTCAAACTCGCAACGTCAAGTGATGTGTCGTGACACAATGCAACTTTTTTTCCATTGCCAGCAATGGGGTAGGTGCGGTTTCAGCATGACGCATCTGGCCCACAGGCCAGCAGTTTGACACCCCTGCATTAAAGGATGTGAGAATGCAAGAGATCAATAGGGATTTTTAAAAACACACACAAACAGTTTAGGCATCCTTAATTTTTCTCATTTTGAAAAAACAACATATTTGCATTATTATCCATTGACAACTATATTTATCTCATAGCACTTTCAGAACAAACATGATTTATTGCATCATTTATTGAATCTGGACAAAGGAATTAGAGCCAGAAAGCCTATAAATGGCACAAAGGATTAAGCTTGTTCATATGCTATTAAGTTCTTACTGTGTTGAAACAGGAGCTAGGGCAGATCATTAGGAGTTTTAATGAAAAACCAACCAATCAATGTAGAACCATGCTAGAGAATTCTGGGAATTGAAATCCGCATATTTTAAAGCTGCCAAGATTGGGAAACACTAGCAGAGTAATTGAAGGCACTACACTAGGAGTGGAAAACCCAAATTATAGTCCTCCTTAAGCAGGAAAGCAAGATGGGTGGCTTTGGGCAAATGGCAATGGCAAATCACTTCTGAACAAGTTGCCAAGAAAACTGCACGGACTTGTCAGGAACTCAATCAATCAATGAATCAGAATAGAGCTGGAAGGGACCTTGAAGGTCTTCTAGTCTAACCCTCTGCTCAAAGCAAGAGATCCTATACCATTTCAGACAAGTGACAGTCCAGTCCCTTCTTAAAAACCTCCAGTGATGAAGCACCCACAGCTTCTGGTTAATTGTTCTCACTGTTAAGACGTTTCTCCTTAGTTCCAGGTTGCTTCTCGCTATTCTCACTAATTACCCGAGTTAGGATTGATTCAAAAGAGAAGGGTCATAATAGTAACATGCACAGACAGGGAACCCGTAGTCGCATTCCTTTCGGTAAGAGGAAATTCTGACCTTACACATCACGTCCCCCCTCCCCACAATCCGCGAGAATACGGTAGGAGGGAGCCCTTCGCCTTTCCACTGCTGCCAGCAATCCCATTGCGCGCCCGCTCTCTGACCCCGGCATCGCGTTTCGTCTGGTCAATGGTGGAGGGCGGTCTCTGGTTCCAGCAAGCGCCCGCCTGCTTTGCTCCGATGCTTGCTAAACTGCCGCTCTTCATTGGGTATGCCTCTCCCGTCTCTCTATAAAGCCTGCCTGCCCGCCTGTGTGCCCGGATCCGCGGTCATTCTGGGCTCTTTCCACCCGCCCTCGCCAGCGGATCGGATCGTGCGGCTTGGCCTTAGCATCGTTCCCCTCTTTTCCAGGTAATCCGGGCTGGAGAAGACTGGAGGAGAAGTGGCGGGTTTTTTCCCCCTCCTCCCCCCCCCGTTTCAGCGTTTCCCGCCCGGTTCAAGCATCCGGGGAGCCCGGAGCAGGGATGGTGCTGCTGCTCACGGATGCGAACGTTGCCTGAAGTACCGAAGAAAAGGGGTGCGACCGGGAAAGGGGGGGGTACACTGGCCGCGTGGGCGCCTGCGCTCGGAAAAGTGTTAATGTGTGCTTGGCGGGGGGAACCGCGCTTTTTGTCTCTGGGTTGCAGGCGAGGCTCTCGTTTCTGTGGCGACTCGACCCGGGTGTGTTTGCGACCTGCTGATAGGCGCGCTTGCGAATTGCGACCCGGGAGCCTTAGACAAGGCTGAGGGTTCGGGCAGCTTCCACCTTAACCGCTCCCGTTGTCGCGACTGGGGCTACGTGGGTGGCAGCTCTGACCCTGCCTGTTGTGGGGGCAGGAAAAGGGGGAGTTTGTCAAGCTGCCCGCGGGGACCCTCTTTCATCTGAACTCCACCCCCGGAGCTCCCGCTCTGCCCCCGCCGATCCGTGTGTGCGCCGGGAAATAAAGGCGCCAAGTTCCATCCAGGAAAGGGTGGATAAGGTCATCGCTGTCCTGACCTGACTAGGATCCTGCTTGCTTTGCCGTAAAAGTATCCCCCGGCAAGAAACCATCGCCGCCTTCTTCGTGGCTGCTTAAATTGGAGTAGCTGAGTGCGCCTCCCCGCACACTTCTGGATCTGCCCTCTTTGGCCTTTGCTCGGACTGGAGTTAACATTCCTCCCGCGCAGGAAAGGTTAGGAAAGAATAGAGCAGTGGTTCTCAACCTTCCTAATGCCGCGACCCTTTAATACAGTTCCTCATGTTGTGGTGACCCCCAACCCCCCATCCAGCTGGCGGGGGGGTGTATCAAAAACGTGACCCCAAAAAAGGAAAAAAATGGGAAAGTATAGGTAGTCCTCGACTTACAACAATTCGCTTAGTGACTGTTTGAAGTTACAACAGCACTGAAAAAGCGACTTATGATCATTTTTCACACTTATGATTGTTGCAGCATCCCCAGGGTCATGTGATTTACATTCGGATTCTTGACAACTGATTCATACTTATGATGTTCACAGTGTCCCAGGGGGCGTGGCCAGCTGATCATTCAGGTTGCAGAGTGCCTGTGGGGGGGAATCTGTGGGTCTCTGGGATGGGACTGGGGTGGGTGCCTGCCTTCCTTCCCTCCCTTCTCTCCCCTTGTCCCTTCCTTCTTTTCTTCCTTTCCTTCACCTCCCTCTGTCTCTTCCGCCTTCCCTCCCTCTTTCCCCTTGTCCCTTCCTTCTTTCCTTTCTTTCCTTCACCTCCTTCTTAGTCTCTTCCTCCTTCCGTCCCTCTCTCCCATTGTCCCTTCCTTCCTTCTTTTCTTCCTTTCCTTTACCTCCCTTAGTCTCATCCTCCTTCCCTCCCTCTTTCCCATTGTCCCTTCCTTCCTTCTTTTCTTCCTTTCCTTCACCTCCCTCTTAGTCTCTTCCTCCTTCCCTCCCTCTTTCCCAGTCCCTTCCTTCCTTCTTTCCTTCCTTTCCTTCATCTCCTTCTTAGTCTCATCCTTCCCTCTCTCTTTCCCATTGTCCCTTCCTTCCTTTTTTTCTTCCTTTCCTTCACCTCCCTCTTAGTCTCTTCCTCCTTCCCTCCCTCTTTCCCATTGTCCCTTCCTTCCTTCCTTCTTCCTTTCCTTCACCTCCCTTAGTCTCTTTCTCCTCCCGATTGTTCCTTCCTTCTTTCCTTCCTTTCCTTCACCTCCCTCTTAGTCCCTTCCTCCTTCCTTCCTTCCTTCCTTCCTTCCTTCCTTCCTTCCTTCCTTCCTTCCTTCCTTCCCTCTTTGTCCCTTCCTTCCATTGTTCCTTCCCTCCTTCCCTCTCTCATTGTCCCTTACTTCCCTCCCTCTTCGTCCCTTCCTTCCTCCCCCCTCCACCCCCCATGCCTAGGAAGGGACAAGGGGAGGGGGACAGGCTGCCAGAGGCAGAAGAGAGCTCCGCCCAGCTCACTTGCTCAGCTTCGCCAGAAAACAAGCCACTTGCTAAGTTAGCAGAAGCCCCAGGATCAGCGCCGGGCTACAACTGATTCGCGCTTCTGCTAAATTAGCAAGTGGCATGTTTTCTAGCAAAGCTCAAGCAAGTTTGCTGGGCAGGAGCCAAGGAGAGCTGCTACAGCTGACCTGCTTCTTGGCTGCTCTGCAAAAGTGCGGATCAGCTGTAGAGGTTCGCCCCGATCCTGGACAAGAGGGAAGGAAGGAAGAACAGAAGGGACAAGGGGAACGAGGGAGGGAAGGAGGGACAAAGAGGGAGGTGAAGGAAAGGAAGGAAGGAAGAAAGGGACAAGGGGAGAGAGGGAGGGAAGGAGGGACAAAGAGGGAGGCAAAGGAAAGGAAGGAAGGAAGGAAGGGACAATGGGAGAGGGAGGGAAGGAGGAAGAGACCAAGAGGGAGGGAAGGAAAGGAAGTTCCAGCCAGGAGAGGCTTGCCAGCCCAGCTGCAGAGGAACAGAAGAGCGTAAAGCCAAGGGGAAGAAAGTGGCGGTTTCCTCCCAAAGGGGGCTCCTTTTTTCCACCCCTTCCCTGGGTTTCTGGGGAATTTCTCGTCACCAGCGCTGACAGGTGCTCCTTCGAGCCTGCCGTGAGCTTTCTCGCACCCTTTGCTTCTCCCCCCCTCCCCCGCTTTCATGAGGATTGTGGCGCCCTTGGGAAGCCGATCATGCTTTGAAGCTTAGGAGAGGAGGAGGAGTCCCTTCCTCCTTCCCTCCCTCTCTCCCTGTCAAGCTCTGGCGGGCTCGACGTGAACGGGCGGAGGAGGAGTCAAGGACGGGCGGGGTGGCAAAGGAGACCGGCGGCCGTTGCCAGACCTCCCAGCTGACAAGCGCAAGTTCAGGGGTCGCCAGCTGACAGGTGCAGGAGTTGGGTGCTGCGGCGGCCTCCCCTTTGCTGACCTGCGTGCACGAAAAGAAGTCAATCCAGTTGCTGCACAATGAGTCCCTGGGGAGGGCGGGGCCTTGCTCTGCGCCTGCGCTCTTCATGTGCCCCCTGCAGGGCACATTTGGTAGAGTTCATGCAGACTGCTGCCAAGCAGCATATTTTCCACAAACAAGTGAGGTGGAGCGGGGGGGGGGAGGGGGAGGGAGAGAAGGCGGTTGACAAGCCCTGCCTAAGACTATCGGAAATACGTGTTTTACAATGGTCTTAGGTGACCCCCGTGAAAGGCTTGTGTGACCCCCCAAAAGGGTCGCGACCCACAGGTTGAGAACCGCTGGAATAGAGAGAAGCCACAGAAATACTACTTCCTCCTTGATTAAAAGAGAAGCACTGGGGAAACAGCAAAATCTTAGTTGGCAGCTGGTTTCTACATTGTTGTGGGTGCTCCATCACTGCAGGTTTTCAAGAAGAGATTGGATAACCATTGGTTTGAAATGGTATAAGGTTTCCTGCTTGAACAAGACCTCCAAGGTCCCTTCCAAACCTGTTATTCTACATTCTAAATAAAGGTTGGGGTTTGCTTAGTCTTCGGCAAAGGAAGTGGCCACCCACAAAGGCTCTATCTCCACCTCAGGGCTTCTCAAACATGGGAATGGATTAGAGCAGGGGCTTCCAACCATTTCCCAGCCACTCAGACCTGTTAGTTTAAAACAAAACAAAGTTCCAAGATGCCCTATTTGAGAGGCAAAGCCCTAGTAATGAAAAATTTGAAAAGAAATATAAGTGTGGGCTTATTGTGTTTTATTACTGCAGAAATTGAACGTATCTGAATTTCACAAAAATAGATTCCTCAGTTGCTTGGCTTTTTCCTGTTTTCACCAGTTTCTGCACTGCATCAGTGTGTACTAATTACCCATATGTGGAAAAATATTCACATTATATAAATACTTGCTAGGCCGAGTTTAAAAAAACAGAATAGACATAATATGTCTATTTTGTGGGGATATAACTCTCTGTGTGTGGGGTGTATCAATGGTGGGATTCAAATATGCGAACAACCGGTTCTCTGTGTGGATGCCACTTCCGGAAGTCCATTCTGGGCCTGAGCAACAAAAAATTAGCTACCAGTTCTGCCGAAGTGCAAACCGGCTGAATCCCACCACTGGGGTGTATGATTGTTTAATATGGTGAAACTGAACAATTTTCCAGGAAAATCACCATTTGGGATATCTCTTAGAACAGCGGTCTCCAACCTTTCTGGCTTGGTGGCTCTCAGGGGGAGAGGATGGTTCTGTGTAAACGGCATGCAGCTCCATTTGTGCATGTAGCAGGTGTGTGAGCCCGCCTCTCACACAAATGGAGCTTCGCATGTGAGTGCAAGCGCCCACAGCTCACGTCCGGTTCTGAACAGGCTGCAGCCCACTAGTGGGTCATGGCTCGGGGGTTGGGGACCCCTGTCTTAGAATGAATTACTTATTGAGGATTGCTGATGACATGCAGCATAATAATTTTAAAGAAAAATAATGGATTAAGATGGTGAAATTAAATTGGATTTTTTCCCCCATTGTGCATGCCAAGCAGAAGGCACCTAAGCATCTCTCTACCTCCTGCCTGCCTACTTTTGCAAATGCAATTCTAACACGTGTTTATTCTGGAGAAAGTCTCACTCCAAAGGGATTTGAGGCACACATGCTCTGCAGCTTAACTATGAAATCCTAAATCCTTCTTTTTTTAATTCCAATACAGTTTATCCTTAAATAGGTATGCAATGGATGGCGCCTTGAAGACACAAACATACATAAAGGTAGTCCTCCATTTTCAACAGTTCATTTAGTGACCATTTGAGGTGACAACGGCACTGAAAAAGGACTTACGACCATTTTTCACACTTAAGACCATTGTAGCATCCCCATGGTCATGTGATTTACATTGACAACTGACTCACAGTTATAACAGTTGTAGTGTCCCAGAGTCATGTGATCCCCTTTTGTGACCTTCTGACAAGCAAAGTCAGTGGGGAAACCAGATTCACTTAACAACCGTGTTACTACTTTAACAACCGCAAGGATTCACTTAACAAATAGGGCCAGAAAAGTTGTAAAATAGGGCAAAACTCACTTAACAACTTTCTCACTTAACAATATAAATTTTGGGCTCAATTGTGGTCTTAAGTTGAGAACTACCCGTACATACAAACGTTACTCTGCAATATAAAAGAGATACATTTCCAGGAATGCGCAGTGCTTCTGTTTTGACCTTTTAAAATCATTCTGTCTCTCTTTGCTGAATGTTAAGACACAGTAATAACCACAAGGGGAAAAGCAGTTTTGGCAGTGGAGAGGGAGAGACTGCTAGCCCTTCAAGGTGGTCCAAATAAGAAGCACCACCAGGGGTACTAGCTTTATTTTTGTGGTAAAGGTTGCTTCCAAGGCCTGAAAGTATTTCTCCCCTCCTTTTTGTTCTTGAGAAAACTAGAGAGGGAGCCTGCTCAAACACTTCCCATTCCTGGACTGAGGTATCTTTTGCATGACAGTTGTCTAGTCTGCGTCATCTCCTCCTATCACCCAAGGTCATTCCCACATCCCATTATAGGGACTCACTGGCTATCACTCTTGCGCTGCAACCTTAGAAACTCCCTCCAATGGATTTCGAGTTCACTCTGGTTTCAGCTGTCCTTTAGAAAACATGACCTGCTGGGGGAAATGCTGTTCAGAGTTTGGGGTCAGGCTGGATGTCAAGTTTTGGGCCTGTGCTTATGAAGGGACAGCGGAAGTCAGCAGGGAGTGGAGAGAGTCAAGGTGTTTCCCCCCCACAGTTTCCATACAGAACCCCTTCAAGGGATCCCGGTTTGAAAAAAAACAAACCCAAGTTAAGAGTATCAGAGCATATGGACAGCAGGCATATCTGGAATAAGAACCTTTGTTGAAGTCACTCCAGGGTTTACAAATTCATAAATTTGAGAAAGGATTTATTTCTGTTCTGAATGTTACTTTACAATTGCCAAGGACAGGTAGTCCTTGCTTAATGGCCAGTTATTTAGCGACTATTCGAAGTTACAAGAGACGTCCCTAGAGTTACTTATGACACATGTTCAAAGTTCCAATGGCCTCACACACATCCCTGCAGTCATGTGGTCACATTTGGGGTGCTTGGAAACTGGCTCTCATTTAGGGCCATTTGCAGCATCACGTGATCACAATTTTCAGTGGGCCTTTTTTTTTTTTTTTTGGTCAGTTTCCAGCATTTACTTCTGGTTTCCAGCAAAAACATCCATTGGTGAAAACAGGCTGGCTTAATGACTGCTCTATTCATTTAACAATTGCAGCAAAAAGGCTCATAAAGTTGGGCACAGTCAGACCCACTTAATGACCACCATGATTTACAACCATAATTCTGGGCTCAGTTGTGGACCACCTGTAGAACAAATAAAGTCTCATTTCTATGTGGACCTTACAAGCGGGCTTTTGTCACCAACCATTACGATGAGCACTAGGGAAGCAGAGCATATGCCTGGCACTCAAAAACAGCTGGAGAGAATATGCCTCTAGGGCTGGACCAGCTGGAAATTCCAAGGCTGGAAAAAGAAGGGGTATCTGGGAATATGGGTGCCTCTCCAGGTAGCCTGCTTTAATCCAACAGTGCCATAAGAGAAATAAGAATAAATAAAACTTTAGAAAAAAAAGAAAAGAATTGATCAGGTGACCACTTAGCTAATATAAAGTAAGTTATAAATATTAAAGTTACTGGGCTACTCAGTCAAAACCCTGATTTAATAATCTCAGATTTCATGCTTATACTAATTATAAACTGATTATTATGAAAGAATAATTTTAAAAAGTTATGACAATATTAGCTAAGGGCTTCAACAATAGCACTCCTGGTTGAGAAGTTCATGAAGTTGGGAGCTAGGCACAGAAGCCAGAAAGTTATGTGTGCCAAATCTTTATTGAGTGCAAGGAACATTTTGTTAGAACTGCCACCAAAGTGTGAATACTTTGTTTGATTAGATCAAAAAACAAGTAGTAAATTGACTTCTATGCCCTTTCTAGGTTCCATCTTAGGATAAATGACAGTGCAGCTGGAAGGATCAAGGAATCAAGAGAACTGCCAGTGGATCAATGCTGAGCTCTTTGAGCTACAATTAGCTGACTTGATTTGCCCTCACTCTATCCAAGGAGGTAAAAAAAAAAAAGTGGATGCTATTCCGCCATACTTTTGGTTGCTGTAATACAATAGCAGCCTCTCTCCATGTCAATTCCCTCTCTAACCAGAGGTGATTTTATTACAGATATTTAATTATGGAAAATGGAACTGTTTAATTTAGTTCCACCCAGATATATGGAACAAAATAAATGGATAAAAAGATGAAGTTAAACATGCCAGGCTGAAAGAAAGTGCAGTGCTTTGGGGTGGGGTAGCACTTTTTCCTGCGTGCTGGTTCAGCTATCCTTTGTCCTCAAAAAGGAAAGGCTATCGGAATAGATTGGACTGGAATTCAGATATTTATTCTGGGACAGAAGTGAAAGCAGCTCCTGCAGTTCATATCACAAATAGACACACCCAAGCTTTATTTAAATGATTGTGATGCCCTTGTGTCCAAATTTTGTATACATGGCTACTTTAATTTTAATTATCAAGGTGGTTATTACAGATAGTCCTTGTGCTATGAGAGCAATTGGTACAGTCATAAAGCATGACATCACATGACCGCATTATTTAGAGAGAAAAATCCCAGCAGTCTCATTTGCCATTGTAACTCTGGATCATGTGGGTCATTAAGTGAAACCCTCACGACCTCTGTGAAGGAGGAAACGGGTCAGGCACAGAAAAAATTGTCAATAGAAATCACTTGTTTCTTCCCCTCCCCTCTGCAGAGTGGAGGAACTGGAGAGTAAGGGACTACAAGAGAATAGACAGGCACAGAGTACAAGAGAATGGAGAATACACCTGGCTGTTTGCATAGCTTGTTCACTTGAGTGCCAGTGCACTGCTTCCAATGAATATTCCTAATTGTGTGCCTGCTTATTCTCTTGAAATATCTTCCTCTCCAATGTATGTAAATACAAACATTAATTTCCTTCTTGCTAATTATCCCAGCATCAAAGTGAGCATTCCAAAGAGTTGGGGGAGTGGGAAAAGGAAAACATAGTCATAGTCATATGACTTCTCATTTAGTGGCTGCTTTGCTTAATGACAAAGCTACCATTCTCAATTGTGGTCACTAAACAAGGATTACCTGTATAACCAAATATTAGGCTGATGGGATAGTTACTATTAGACCAAAAGATGTCAACTTGTTAGTGTTTATTTAAATAAATTAAGTGAGCTGACACTGGAAGCTCAAGTGTCTAATGAGCTTCATCTCTAGCAGTTGAAGTACTCTATTTCTTAGTTTCCTAAACAGAAAATGTAGGATACACAGGCTGCTAGGATACACAGACTGCTATTCAATTATTGATAAAAATGTATTGGATGCATTACCTCAGTGTAGGTGCTAGGGGTATACATTACCAACTGAAAAGAGTAAGAGGATTTTGTTTGTCCCATGGAAAGCTCTGGAGAGAGACTAGTATGATATAATATTGAAGAATGGCATATTGCTAGAACTGGAGAGGATGGCAGGTAAAAATGGAGTTGAAATCTGCAATCCTGTTTATAGTAATTAATTCCAAATTTTGATTGGGTAAATGGATTGTGTTTTGTAAATAGATTTTATGTTGTGAATTTCATTGGGGATATGCAGTTGGAAGTTTGGAGCAGTTAAGCAGAACTGAATTTTTTTAACACAAAGAAAGGAATACTGGAATTTACAAAACATTTATACACAACAGTATATAGAAATATGTGCTCTGGGGAGCCATCAGATTCTTGCTGCAGGAAGAAGTATATTTCCCTTACTAGTGAGGTCCTGCTCAAACCTTTTCAGTAACTGCTGATAGCTTTGGTTGCACTGAAAGCTGCTCTTTAGGATGGTCATGGTCATAGTATTTCCAAGCTTCTCTATTTGGAAGCATGCAAAAAGGTACAAGTAGATACAAACCTTCAGACAAAAGTCATACAATTTCTTGATGTTTGTGGGGGGAAACATGATTGATGCCATCTCTAGCATTTTGATTTGCAAAAGGCTACAAGAATTCAAAATGCTTAAGACAAATAGCAATAGCATTTAGACTTATATACCACTTCACAGTGCTTTACAGCCTTCTCTAAGCAGTTTACAGAGTCAGCACATTGCCCCCAACAATCTGGGACCTCATTTTACTGACCTCAGAAGGGTGGAAGGCTGAGTCAACCTTGAGCTGGTGAGGATCAAACTGCCAAACTGCTGGCAATTGGCAGTCAGCAGAATTAGCCTCAATACTGCATTCTAACAACTACGCCACCAGGGCTTACATCATGGGTAACAATCATTTTACCATATAGCTTTTAAATGTTTTGGAGTTCCAGGTACTTGTCCATTTATTACTATAATAATAATAATATTATACTATACTATTGTTACTATAAATAATAATTGGTGCATCTTTCCACCAATCCCTTTCAGCTGATTAGAACTACAGTATTATCTGGTGAGGCCAGCTAGCCACTGATTCAGTCAATAAGAGCCTTGCGTGAATCTTCAGAGCTTGCCAAAGAGACTGGGAGTATACTGAATTATCTAAATTTAATTCTAACATTTGCTTTGTTTTATTCTTCTTTTTCTTTTAATACATTGTATTGTTTTGATACAATGATATTTATACAGTATTAATAGAAAATTATTATTATTTTTTTTAAATTTTACAATAAAAACCCCTTCCCCAATCCCTCCCAACCCACCCCAAAACCCTCCCCCATTCTTCCCAGAGCTGAATACAGGCTTAACTAGATCTTACAAGAAAAAAAGTTTTAAACCCAAATAAACCTTAAGCAAATATAATTACACTCAATAAACAAATTGTAAAATACTTTAACTCCATTATATATAAAAAACAAAAAGAGGAAAAAAAGAGAAAATTAAAAAAATTAAAGAATAATAACAATTACACTTCTAAATAATATCTTAAACTTATATAAATTATTCAAAAGCTAGATAATATTTTTTTATATCATACTTATATTGTATAAAATTTATCCATCTTTTCCACACCAAAAGATACTTCTCTTGCGATTGATCTTTCAAGAAAGCCGAAATTTTTGCCATTTCCGCTAAATAAGAAACTTTAAAAAACCATTCTTGCAAAGTAGGCAAAAATTCCTTCTTCCAATATTGCCCTATTAACAACCTAGCCGCAGTAATTAAATTTAACATTAAAATAATCTCTTTATCATCCCAATCAGAAACAATACCCAACAAAAACAATTGTGGAGTAAATTTTATCCTTCTTTTAAAAATTCTTTGAATATTCCACCATATCTTAATCCAAAAAGCTTTAATACTTTTACATGACCACCAGATATGATAATAAGTAGCATCCGAGCAACCACATCTCCAACATTTAGGCTGCAGGTTTGGATACATACGAGACATTTTTTGTAGATCAAGGTGCCATCTATAAAACATTTTATAAAAGTTTTCCCGTAAGTTTTGGGCTTGCGTGAATTTAACATTCCTCACCCAAATAATCTCCCATGTATCTAATAAAATCGGTTCATCAAAATTCTGTGCCCACTTAACCATACAATCTTTAACTAGCTCTGCTTCTGAATCCAATTCCACCAAGACACCATACATTCTTTTAATGTGGGTTCGACTTTGATCTCTAATTTGTTTTAACAAATTCTCATCCTCTCTAAGCAAGCCCAAATAGAAAGTTATTGATGTTCTATTGTTTAGATAACTATTGGAAATAAAGAAAGGAAGAGAAATATTTTATCAATATTCATTATAGTTTAGGATGTCAATATTATAAGCATAAGTTTATTTGATTTTTTTTTCTTCCAGAATTAAATATACCAGGGGAATGTGTGTGTGTCTGTTTGTCTGTGTCTATGTGTAAAGCATGTCAACAAAAGGATTTAGCAAAATTAACAAGTGTTAAAATGCCAAAAAAAATAAAAGAAAGAAAAAGGAAAAAGTGGGGGTTGGAGTTTCTAACTTCTCTCTTTTTATACATCTGCTAATTTACATCGTAGAAATGTAGGCCCTCTTAGAAACCAGACTGTAAGTGATGCTGCATGATGTATTGTATATATGAGAACATTCTTGCTTAAATTATTTAGCATTCTTCCTTAAGTCTTCATATTGTTGGAATTGTATCTTTCTTCCAGGGTTGGGTAAAATTCATTCTTATTGTTTTCTCTTCAGATCATATAAATCTTTCACCTTTTACTCTTATTTATTCTTATAAAATGACTTCAATCTGTGAGGGGAACTGTCTAGCAAAACATCTCTGTCTGAATACACATAGGTTATTCATCTGCCACTAAAAGACCAAGCTAGCACAGAGCTCAAGGAACATGTATACTGAAATTTTTTCTAAGTATTCTGAGTCATCTTCCCTTACATAATGAGAGTAAACATATACTTCCCCAACGCAATATTATTGCAATCCATATCTAATCAGGTTTTCCCCCTACTTTGTCTCATCGTTTTTGCTTTTTTGTAGTATTTTGTTGCTGAAGACATCTGAAAATCCTCAAACTTTGCATTGTTTTTTTTTTTTGGGTGGGTAGATGGATCTTTGAATCACTTTAATAAAGATCATAAATGTTGCACAATTTAATTTCTGCCAGTGCTTTAAAACACCATTATAAGGACTAAGTAGCACTAGGTGTGATGGAATTTACTGCCTAGTTCTATGAGAATTTCAAATGCTGCTCTGATATGTTTGTAAGAAGGCAAGGAAAATATGGATGTAACCAACTTTAAATGAGATCAACTGATCTTGAAAATGCTATCTCCAATATTTGTCCTTGTTTGTCCTATTTCCACAAAATCTATTTCAGCCTGTCAGCAGTAGGTTGCCCTAGGTAGAATCTGGAGAGAGTTGCAAAATGAGCATCAGAACGCATGCGGCATAACAATTGTTTCAAAGGAGCTTGAGATCAAACATGTCTTTGTTTTCAAAATGAAATAGTTAGGCATGATTTCAAGATAACAGTAGAAAAAAAAGATATTTATATTTAGTGGCTACTTCACTCCAAATGATTCTGAGCAATTAAAATACAATAAAATAGAGATCCCCAACCCCCAAGCCGCAAACAAGTGAAGCCCAATCCATGGGATGCAGGCAGCACACGAAACAATACCTCCTCCGGTCCATGAAAACACCTCTCCCCACGGAACCGGTCCCTGGTGCCTAAAAGGTTGGGGGCCTCTGCAATAAAAGAAAGTCAGGTCATAAGCATACAGAAGACAAAATAACAAAGCGTCCTCAGGAGTCCAACCACCAAGGTCTATGAGAACAACCATTTTTTCACTGAAACTCGTTGAACATCCTTATGGGTGGCTGTAGACATTAAATCAATCTATCTATCAATCAAGGTTAGAGTCCTATGGCTCTTGGGAGAACGCTGTTCCAGAGAGTAGCCAGGACAGAAGCACAGAAAACCTCAGAAAGCCAGATATGCTCTTATTCAAGAGTTTGGTGAGGGTACCTGCTGTGCCTAAGCTGCTTCAATGTCCCTTAAAGTTAATTGTAAGGTTATGGAAGAACATCCTCATCTTTTTTAAGGAGATTTGTGTCTGGGTTTAGGGATGAGATAAATATTTGGGTCACAGGAAGTATAAAGAAACTTGATTTATTTCTTCTTTTTTTTTCCTTTGCAGTATCTTCATCTTGAACAATGGTAAGTTGTTTTCCTTGCATCTCTTCTTTTCCTGCCTTTTCTGGTTTGTGTATGTGTTGCTGTTTCATGCATGCACACACAGAGACATATATTCTTAAAGAGAATATGTGTGCGTATTTTAAAGAATCTTTTAAGAATTGTTAAGAATATCCCATTTGAGATTATTTCTGAAATGAAGATTTGTTAACAAGTAGAAACTGATTTCTAATAGGTGGTGGCTGGTATCTTCTTCCTTTTTGCAGTGAAGATTGTTCTCATCTTGAGTCCTCTATAGACCAGCAGCTGAGACAGGGAAAAGCTCTCAAAATAAATGTCTCTCTGTCCTTGGATGGTATCTAAAGTGCATCTCTTTGCCTTTTTCTTGGCATATTTTTCAATACTTTGACTGCAGCTGTCTCTGGACCAGATCCACACTGAACCACCCCAAACACCCAAGGAATTGGATTGGGTAGAACAGAGCTTTCTTCCCCCCATGAGTCCGTTGCGCAGTGCCCGGCACCGAGATACACTCCTGGATAGCAAAATTAGCCCTGAGGATGCACAAGCCAAGGCCTGGACTGCCTATTACTATGACTTGTTGCAGTGCAGCTTACAGCAGCAAGGGCTCCCAGAAACCATTGATCTCACCAAGGAGCCCCGATCAGGTGGGTGTCACATTATATTGGTCACATGTAGAATACTGATTGGCTTAATGTACACATAATACAAAGTCAAATGTTTTTAACCATAATTTATTGAATAATTATATATTTAGTTGCCTGATTTGTGCATATGTTTAAACCATAATGGCTGATCCTTATGTTTGGAATCGGGATGTAAAATACAAACCTAAAAAAGATAAAGACTCCTTGAACGAAGTTGATGGCTTATGAATGTATTCATGTAGCTTTCTGGACAATGATAGGGGATTTTTAAAAAATCATTTACCAGTTTAGTCTATAAAAATACCTCGGTCCAAGTACTAACTATGTCCAACCTATTTAGCTTTTTTTTTTTTAAGTTCAACTCTGATGGGCTGCCACCTGTGAAGAAAAATACAGAGCTTTTGTGCCTGAAAGCTGAAGGAATGAATAGAATAAAAGGAAATATAGAGGACAGTGATGGCGAACCTTTTAGAGACCGAGTGCCCAAAAACCGCCCCTGCCCTGCTCTGCCTCCCACCCTGCCTGCTCTGCCCCCACTGCCCCCTGCCCCACCCACCTGCAGGAACATGCACTGCCTCTATGGCCTGCAGCAGATCACCCAGGCAGCCCTGCAGCACCATGGCAGCCACGCCCTCCACCCACACCCCGTAGCTTCATCTGCACACTATGGGGTGCGAGGGTGGAGTCATGTCCCTGCTGCCCGGTTATGTCCTTGGCTGCACTGCTCCGCGTGGGCCACACCCAGGGGCAATTCTCCTCCAGGGAGGCTGCTAGTGAGGAGGGGGCCACAGCGGAAGGCAGGGCTGGAGAGATGGCACACTTGCCCACAGAGAGGGTTCCGAGTGCCGCCTCTGGCACGCATGCCATAGGTTCGCCACCACTGATATAGGATAATAATCTGTCATCCTGTTATGGAGTAATCCTTGTATTTGAGCACTTCAACTGCCTTTATACCTGTAAAAAGATATTTACAGGGATTCTGCCTTCAGGACCTAGGAAATGACCAGATTGCAAAGAAAGAAAGAAAAAATGAGGTTTCCAGTTAATGAACCACTGATTTTGTTCTTGTCTTATTTAGGATTTGGACCCTCAGATATAACCATGTGTGTCTTGGGTTCCCCTGCTTCATATCTGTCAGTGCTTCTGGAAGGTGGCAACCAGTGTCCTGGTAAGTTCTTAAATTAGCATTTTGCTTGAGCTTAGCCTATCCTTAAGGTTTGCTCAGAAGTGCTAAGCTGCTGATGACCCGTATGCTCTTCCACTTGATAAATTATATGTGAAAACTCACTACCATCAATTAATCCTCAAAATTTTGTTTCACCCCAAACATATTGTTACAAATGAGCTATATCAGTGCTCTTCAAGCTAGTGTCTTCCCATATGCTAGAAGTGCCAGAAGATATATGCCCTTTCCTTGCCAAGGATGCCTTTGAAAATCAGCTGTGATCTTCAAAGATGATAAAGGGTAGCATCCTCTTAATCATATGATAATTCGGATTCTGAAGATGCTAATCATTTTTTTTTCTTTTTCTGTTCAATCATGTCAGATTCTTGGAAACTGCCTGAAAAGAAGGATTAAGTGGAAGAGTTTTTGAACAGCAGTGACAATTAAACTAGATATTGGGAAACACTATTTGTGAAGAGCTGCCTGAATCCTCTTTGTCTTAATTTGTTCCTGATTAGATCTTTTTACTATTTCTTTGTTTCAGGAGTAGAGGCTAAAATCAGATTTGGTCGCCATTTTGAATAGTTAAGGAATTCAAAGTTGTATATTAAACTGGAACAGTTTTTGGTGTTCCAATTTAGAGGGTTAAATCTGTTTTCTAAGGAAGGCAAGGCATCTGAATAATTTCTAGCTGCAAGGATAACACAAAGAACCAGCTCTTTCTTCTCCCTCCACTTCCCCTTCAACATTTTTGGGGTCCATCAGTTTGGGAGAAAAACCAGTTTGTCTTCTCCTTCCATGATAGTCCAAGCAGCACAACTAATGATCAGTGCTGATGAGAGCTGAAGTCCAATAAGGAATGAGGGCTACAATTTCCCATCCTTTGCTTATGCAGTAACTTTTGTCTCAATGTTTTCAAACAGGCAACCTTGGTGTGCTTTCCCCCCCATTCATTTGAATAAGGAGACTGTCTTTTTGAGTTGGGAGGCAAACCAAAGACTTTCCTCCAAAAGGGAGCTGAGCTGCTTTCCGGGCAGAGAGAAATGAGCTGGCAACTCACAAGCCATTTTTGCTTCTTTGTTTATTCTGTTGTCTTATCCCAACATCCTTTCAAAAACAAACAAGCACATCCTTTCCAACAAATAAAATGAAAAAAATGAAATAAGTAGACACCAATTAGGAAGGCCTACCTACACATCTTTAATTATAAATGTGATGCTTGTACCTTTGGGGAATTGATGTTGGCATCTTACAAATTGCATGTTTAGCTTTCAGAATGCCTTCTGCATATTGTAGGGGTTGGATATGACGTTATTAAGTCAGGGCTTGTGGTACTCTCCTCCAAAGTGTAGGTGGGCATTTTCCTACAATATTTTTCATAAATCTTGAAAGGCTATCACCCAAACAGTGAACAACCCATTATAATAGAATGACTGGCTAATGCATAATAATGATAAAAAACAGAATGACAATGTGCTAATGATATCCTGAGAGATTATTCTATTTTCCTAGTTTGGTCTCACTAGGTTCAGCGGTGTCATGTGGGAAATACTGTATGTCAGGATAGCACATTACAGAAACTGGAAGGCAATTTGCTGGTTCCAAAGCCATTGTCAGAGCCAGTAATCAGGGTGCTGGTGGCACACAGTATGTTTTTCACTGTTTTGTACTACCAGTCCCTGATTACTTGCCCCGGCAATGGCCTGGGAACCAGCAAATTGCCTTGCTGTTTTTTGTTCTGTTACTGGTTATTACACAGGCAATACATCTCTACATTTTGGTTTGTTTAATTTTTCACAACAACCCTAGTTTCTCAGATATATTCACAGGCTGGATTTCCCATCTTCCCTCTCCCTAGGTAACATGCTGCTATGCTTGTCACCAGCCTGGCTCTCCAAGGTTCCATCAGAAACTCATCCCAGAGAGTCATCTTTATATGTACTGAAGGCTGTGACATTTGAGCTTGGTGGTCGCACAGTGCTGGAAGAATTTTCTTCCCCACGTCGGGTCAGCTACTTCACAGGGAGCTTTGAGCCCTGCAAGTTGCAGGGCCAGTCAGCAGCAGAATTGGCCCGAGATCTTGATTGCCCCACGGGTGGTTCGGGAGAGTTGACTCGCCTTCTAGAGGACAAGTTGCTGACCCGGCAGCTCATGGATCAGAAGGGAGAAGTAGCTGTGCCCCCCACCCTGGCTTTCACCTTCAAGCGCCCAATGCTCCTGCACAATGTGACAGAAGAGCAACGCATCCACTTGGTTGAATTGAGTGGCCGGGAAGGACAAGACAACCTCCTGCAGGAGGAAATTACAGCCTTCTTGCAAGGTGGTGCAATGGAGTCCTACAAACAGGTAAGAGGTGCTGAACTGAATTGAAGGGTTGCCACAAAGAAGAGGGGTCAACCTATTTTCCAAAGCCTCAGAAGGCAAGACAAGAAGCAATGAATGGAAATAATCAAGGAGAGAAACCAATCTAGAACTAAAGAGAAATTTCCTAACTATTAGAACAATTAATCAGTGGAACAACTTGCCTCCAGAAGCTGTGGGTGCTCCATCGCTGGAGATTTTTAAAGAAATGATTGGACAGTCATTTTTCTGCGATGGTATAGGGTCTCCTGCTTGAGCAGGGGGTTGGACTAGAAAGCCTCCAAGGTCCCTTCCAACTCTGTTATTCTGTTCTGTTGTTAGAAAGCAAGACAGATACCAGGTGAAGACAAGGGCATTATAGAGCAAGAGCACTGCAGTTCTTTCTATTCAGATGAAAACTTAGCATGAGAGTTGGAAACAGAGTACAGAATTGTGAGAAAAGAGCTGGGATGCTTAAGCCTTGCTGTTACAGGTATTATACTTCCACAGGTGGTGGTGAAGCCCTCAGGCTGGCGGTGCAATGGAGCCCAGGCTGTATCGTTTCATGACAAGTCAGAACACGGAAGTGTCCTGCAGGTTGTCCTTGCCTTGCTGGAGACTCTAGAGGAAGACGAGAGCATTTTGCTGGAGCCTTTCATTCCTACTGCTCAAATCCTCCGATCTGGGCCTCTAGTTACAAACAACTCCCCAGGTAAGTTTGTCACAAAGTTAATTATCCTTCAGCTCAGTACCTGTAAAGCAGGGGTGTCAAACTCAATTTCACTGAGGGCCGCATCAGCATTGCAGTTGCCCTGGGGGGGCTGGGTGGGTGTGGCCAGAGTGGGTGCAGCCTATTGGGTGGGCGTGAATGGAATGGGTGTGGCTACTGAATGGGCATGGCCAGTTCTACATCATTCGTGTCAAGGGTGCCTATGGGGGCCTGGGCAGGAGTGGGACAGATCTGAGGGTCTCTGGCAGAAGGGGGTGGACTGGGGCAAGTGCCAAGATGGCCACCACAAAATTGTACATTGGCTCCCAGCTGGCCTGGGCCAGGGCCAAGGCAGCGGGGGCCGTTCCCTCACTGTTTCCAGATGGCTTTGTGGGCCACATGAAACCACTTTGCGGGCCGCATCCGGCCCCCGGGCCTTGTTTTTGATATGTCTGCTGTAAAGTTTAGTTTAATCTACTCTTCCAAGTCCCATACATGCTGGAATACAACTCCCAAACTACCTATAGCAACAATTGGGAATTCTAGGATTTGTAAATCCTTCATATCTAAAGGTACCAGCACAGTGAAGACTCAGTTATTCCATAAACTATTGTTTCTTCTACTTGCTTTGCTTTATTTTGTTAGCATCTCTTGCATGTACCAGGGCTTGAGCATTTTTGAAGATAAGCTTAGTTATGATGATTTATGATGTAGTAGAACCTGCACAGCTCACAATACTAGTAGTGATTGTAAGATTACCATCTTCAGATCCATTATTCTCCAAAATTACTTGACTAATAGTACTCCAGAGTAATATAAGCTTTTTATCAGACCTGTCTTGTTCTTTTCATTTTCCTCCATATATTCAGATCCTATTAATTTGTTTTTCTGATATCTTCCATTTCTCTTTCCTATTTTTCTTTCTGCTCTACATCTCCAGTTCCAGGCAACATATCTCTGCAGTCCAATCTGGCAATCCGAATTTGTGCTGTTGTATGCAGATCCCGAAAAGATCAGCCTCTGCTAAGCAAGGTAAAGGGGACTCTGTGCCCAACTGAAATGAAAAGAAAACAAGGAACGTATCACTGGTAGAAAAACCACAGATCATAGAAGAGCCATATATAGCACAATAGGTGATTAGTATATTCACAGCAATATTGGCGTCTCACTTTGTACTTTTCTATGGAACAGTGTAAAAATAATTGAGCTCACAATTATTGGTGCTTACAGATACAGCAAACCTTTCATGCCAAAACAATGTCTCGTTAAGAAATAAGCTAAGTTACTATAATCAGGGGGTTGACAAATTTTACTCTCCTGTTGGGTAGGAAATACTCTAATCTCTATAAATCAAACAGAACTGGAGACCTTTCTGTATTATATAGAAATAGCCATAATCCAATAAAGTGAACCCAACCCTTAGGACTGTTCAAATGGAGATGTTAAGGCAAGTTGACAATAGTTCAAAAAGATCTTTTTTCGTATAGATTTTATTAGTTTTTATAGGGTTAGGAATAAGGTGGGGTCGGGGTTGGGGTTGGGATTTGGGTTAGGGTTAGGATTAGGGTTGGGGTTTTTCCAAATAACATTCTCAATATTTAGCAAACAGCATAATGTCGGGGTTCATGTGTTTAACAAACAATAATAGATAAGTTAATTATCATAAACAATATGTTAATTAATCACTCAATAGTCTTCTTCTTGCTAATATATATTCAAAATTACATATCACATTCCTTTCTCTCTACTTCGTTTTTTAGCCATTGATAGAAATTATCCCATGTTCTAAAGTACAGAGTCTTCTTTCTCTTTTATCTTTAAAGTCAATCTATCAATTTCTGCACACTCTAGAATTTTCTTAATTAGTACTTCTTCAGCTGGTAAATTTTCATTTTTCCAATGTTGGGCAAATATTAAATATCTGCAATCTTTCTCATAATTAGCTCCTATTATTCCTAACAAAAATAATTCTGGTTTAAAGTCTGTTTGTTTTTTAGTCATTTTCTCCAACCATAAATATATTTTAACCCAAAATCTTTTTGCTTTAGGGAGTTCAAAAAGATCTTAAACCTTTTGGTTCTTTTCAGGTAATATGTGCCGTAGGTCCGGCAAATAAGCCACTGAAGCACCAGACCACAGTGCCTCAGACTCTGGAAAGAAGCCTACAGCACTGGGGCGTAAAAGATGAGATCCAAATTGCTGCAATCCATGCCCAGATTAAGCAAAAAGCAGAGGCTGCCATGAAAGCCTTCATGGATATGGAGACTAGTCTATCAGTTGAGCAGAAAGGTGGTCACCAAGCACAAACTGACATTATTGGTAAGCTTGTAGCATCAGTCATTATACCTTATCGTTTATAAGATATTGTGGGGTACTGCAGTTTGATTGCGCAATGAAACTGGGCCTGTCAGAGCAGCTGAACTGCACTTTTAGCAAAGCATGGGGCAGTAGTGTGAAGTGGCTTTACTGATTATAGTAACAGGACCAAATAGCATCCCACAGCATTAAAGAAATTCCTTTCCAGGTTCTCTGTTCTAGAAATAGGCTTGCACAATGTCTATTTTTTATGTTTATGTTAGCAGCTGCTTGCCTGATAGTGAGACTACAAGTCTCTAATAAAAAAAGAACTGCACGATATTTCATTTATTTTAAACATTGCTGCTGCCTGCCTTCTTGGAATAGAGGCAAATTAGGGTCTTCAAGTCACATTGTATTGATTTTATTTTTTGAGTATTGATTCCAGCCTCCGAGGGTGTAGTTGAGCAGTAGGTTCTGGTGCAATTTTTCCCTTAAAAACAACAAATTAAGAAAAAGAACCAAACTTCGTTGCCACCAGTGAATTAAACTTGATATCACTATCTCACTTTATCTGAAATTCACAAGTCCGATTTTTCTTGCTAAATTATCTATTTTTCATGTTACTACTATGTACTGAGCAAACTTGTCCCAGCCTCCTTAATCATTATTGACATCTTCTTTGCCTCACATAACCTCAACTACCACTTGATAACAAAAATAGGGGAACAGAAACACACCCTTGGTTTGCTATTTTTTTCATTGTTCATCTCTCCCCTCCCCCCCAATAGTGTGACTGATGTGACTGCTTATGATGAAAGAGAATTAATTATGAGAGGCTTGGAATATGAGTCAGGGCATTTTTTTGTAGAGCTGGATATTGGGTACCGTGTTTCCCCCAAAATAAGACATGGTCGAATATTTTTTTGCCTCCAAAAGAGGCATTAGGTCTTATTTTGGGGGGATGTCTTTTCCACTGTCTTCCCACATGCCAGTGGCACTGATAGCCCCATCCAGCATGAGCCTGCATGGCTGCCACTGGCTCACTTCTTCTGTAGCTGCTCACCACAGAAAAGGCCGGAGGGCGACGTGTGTGTCATCCTGGAGCTCCCTCCTGGGCTGCAGAGGCCTTCTTGAAGGCCTCTGCCAATGAAATGGAGGCTGGGGGCTACGCCCATGAGCGGCGGCAAGTGGCTATAGAAGAATTTGGCTGCCGGTGGCCATGTGGGCTCCTCCTGGATGGGGCTGTTGGTGCCACCACCATGAAGCAATGCAGGTGTCGGAGCATGAGAGGCCTGGCTGTGGGGGCCCTGAGGTAAGCGGTTGCGGGGTGCATAGGGCAGCTCCATCCCCCAGCCCAGCTCTAGCTTGATTTTTACGTCTGCGCCTCGCCTCATCTTGGGCAACCAGAAGGTGGGATGGAGTGGGCGGGGTCTTAACTAGGGCTTATTTTGGGGGGGGGTAGCTCTTATTTTTGGGGAAACACAGTAGGAGGGAAATAGGAATGAAAGAAGTGAAAGAACTGAAAGTAAAATATATTGGGTTTTTTAGTATGTTAATAATTAATATTTTAAGATATTTTATAAATTAGTGTTATTTGTTTAAACTTTGAGATGGTTGTATCTAATAGAAAGTTGGAGATCATTATTGTTGTATTAGTTTGATACACAATTTTTGTCACTTTTAATTTGTTATGTTATTCCCCTTCCCTTTTTCTTTTATGATAATTTGTATTATAATAGTTGATACTGAAATTTAATAAAGGTACTGTTAAAAAAAGAAATGAAATTAAAAGTAGAATGACTTGTTGATGATCTCTGGCAGGGCCAAGGAGGGAATGTCTTAGTTTTTCCTTGATCTATCAGCAGCTTTTAATGCCATCATGGTATCCTTCGCTGAGGATGGTTCTCCCACTCCTAAATGGTTTTCCTCCTTTCTCTGTGGTTGATTCCAGTTGGCAGTGAAGGGCGAGGAAGAGATCAGTTTCAAGATCATTGAAAGGGGAAGTGCTTCAGATCTCAATACTCTCACTCCCCTTTTTAATAGCTACATGAGGCTGCTTGGTAAGGTCACCCATTAATTTGCAGTTGGATATCTTCAGTATGCTGACGATACCCACTTATATATCCTGACCCCAAGCTGACCAGGTGATCCTGGGATGTCTCAGTGCCTGGAGGAAGCACAGATCTGGATAGAGAGGAACAGAAGCTAACCTTGACAAGAATGACTGGCTGTGGGTATTTGGACCATTCAGGTCTCAAAATGGTCCATTTTTAATCCGAAATAGAGCTGTACTTCCCCCTTCAGGACAACTGTATAATTTGAGGGTCTCCTTGCACTCACAGCTCCTTGCTCAAAGACCAGATGGCAGCCATGGGTCAGGCATGCCTTTGCTCTAATTCATTTTGTGTGCCAGTTGAGTTCATTCCTACACTGGGAGGTTCTAAGGAAAGTTACCCATAGTTTGGTCACCTCATGTTTGGAATATTGCAATGCCCTATACAGAAGGCTGCCCTTGTAGACCAATGAGAAGCTGCAGCTAGTCCAGAATGCAGCATTTTGGCAATTATGGACTTGGTGAGTGATTAGGCAGAGTCACCATGCTCTAGATTCCATTGATTAAACATTGTCACCTGATGGGGCCCAGCAAGCAAGCACTCTTTGTCATAGTGCCTATCCTCTAGAGCAGTGTTTCTCACTGTTGGAAATTTTAAGATATGTGGACTTCAACTTCCAGAATTCCCTATCCAGCATTCTGCTGCACCAGAGGGATGCCTTTGTTCCTTTACTCTTGTGTTAGGTACTATATCTAGGATCAAAGATGGCCTCTGTAGCCATTCTATGGGTGTTCATCAAGGCGTTAAAAATGTTCACTTTTCTTTGGCATCTTCTTTTCACAGGGGTGGATTTTCTTCTGAGCTCAAAGGACCAGGTGTTGCAATTGGTAGCCCTGGAGATGAACTCACAGTTGTGCCTGGAGACTTGCTCAGCCCTTGAATCCATGGGCTGGATGGTGGGGGCCCCAGGAGGCGAGACAGCATGCGCCTTGATGGAGACAATGCTGCGTCGTGCACAGTGCCACCTGATGGAGGGCAAGCATGTGCTAGTGATTGGGGCCGGCGGATTCAGCAAAAAGTTCGTCTGGGAGGCTGCCAGGGACTACGGGCTAAAAGTAAGATGCAGAAACACAGACTTGTGCAGCCCTTCCAAGCTGCAGGATGGACTAGCTAGAGCAGCACCACCCCACAGTCCCTATCTGTATCCCATCAATGTCATGGGCATCACCTAAACAGAGAGGGGAGTAAACCACGTTACCCATCAGAAGGGCTTGCTCATTTCACTTTGCCCATAAAGCTGAGGAGTTGGCCTGTCCCATTTCCAGCCTTGCCATCTCTCAGGAGTACTTCAAGTGGGGCATTGGAGGGCCCAATCCAGAAGCAAGGTCCTGTTGGAAGAGTCACTGGGGATGGAAACAAGTTCTGCGGACTTCAGAGCTGCCTTCCACCACTTCCTGTCTCCATGTAATAATGTTAGGATGCAAATATGGGGCAGGACAGATGAGCTAGCTGTGGAGATTGTGTATTCCCACTTTTCTCAAGAACCATCCACTCCCATTGTTATTTTGGGATAGTTCCTAGTCTTCAGTAGCAGCATAAGAGGCAAAAACTGAAACTTTTTTTCATCACTGAGAATTCCCAGAATATCAGGCAGGCCTGCCCCCCCCCCATCTTTTCAAATATCTTTTTCCTGGTTTTTCCAAATTCAGGATATAAGTACTGTTCCCTACAGTCTTATCAGACACTGGTGCTTTCCACCCTTAGAAGAGGTAAAAATGCAGTACAGTACTGTTAACTATTTCAAGAAGAAGCCATCTTGGGTTTGCTAGTCTCAAAGCCCTATTTCTGAGACCTACTTATCACTTGTGCAACTGCCTGTTTAGAACCAGAAAGAAGGCCCCTCCAAATAAGTTGGATGTTGTATGGAAATTAGATGAGGGGATGTATATAATAGGTCGGGGTGGGAAGATGACTGGAATGAAATGAAAACTAACTGCAAGTGTAGAAGGATACAGACAACTCAGCCAGAGCCAGATTTAGTTTCCGAAAGCTCATTCTATTGTCCTTGAAGATTTCAAGTGCTTTAGTGTCAGCTTATTCCTCTGCGACTGAAGGATGAATTTGCCCCTCTTGGATCCTTGATCCATTCTCCAGTTCAGACCCTGAATTGAGCACAATGGGTACATGTGCCACAGTCTTATATCTACAACTGCAGCCTTCAAAGTGGGATGGTCTATATCCTATGCTTTATCCAAGT
Source organism: Crotalus tigris (assembly GCF_016545835.1). Lineage (NCBI taxonomy): Eukaryota > Metazoa > Chordata > Lepidosauria > Squamata > Viperidae > Crotalus > Crotalus tigris. Next base: position 1,238,815 of record NW_024096618.1, on the reverse strand, counting down.
TCCTCCTGGAAAAAATGGCTTGGCTCTGAAGTTATCTAGAGGCTTGACAGCCTCCAGGTCCCTGGAGTTCATTGATAAAAAAACACCTGCAGTGAAAGAAGTAATGTTGGCCCATCCCCACACCCTTGCTCTTAACTCACAAAACCTAGTGCTGGTACTTCCCTGATCTAGTCAAGAGTCTAGTAAAGAGTGGAAAATGAAAATGTGGTTCCCTTGTTCACACAGCCCTTCCCACGCAAGCAACAGGGTCATCTTTGATTTCTCAAGACTGAACGCTTTTTAGCCAGCCTGCCTACCAACATGGGTATTGCCTCAGCATTAATTTCTCCTCCCAAACCTAGAGGACAATGGAGCTCTTCCTTCTTAACCCTGCTGCTGCAGAAACGGGGGTCTAGAGAAAGCTCAGAAAGCTCAACCAGCTTGATGGAATGGAATGGTCAGTTCATTGGGGAAGCAGCTGCCTATTGATAGTACCTTCTTCTTAAGGGATTACTGTATGGTCCCTGACCCCAAGGAATTGGCCTTCTCTGATACTGCCTGTAGTGATGCATCTCTGATTTTTCCCCCCTCCTTCTCTGCATCTCTGCCTTTCCCACTTCCCCACCTTGTTTCTACTCCCCTTTCCTTCTCTTTTTCTCTCATCTTTCCCATCCCCAGATCCACCTGGTGGAGACTGATCCCAACCATTTTGCCTCCCAACTGGTGCACACCTTCATCCACTATGACACCACAGACCATACGAGGGATGAAGAGCATGCCCGGAAATTGCTGGGGCTTATTCAGGAGAGGGGCCTGCATCTGGATGGCTGCCTGTCCTACTGGGATGACTGCATGGTCCTGACAGCGCTGATATGTGAAGGACTGGGTCTGCGTTGCAGCTCCTCAAATGCCATGCGAGTGGCCAAGCAGAAAAGCCGCACTCACCAGCACTTATTGCGGCGGTGCAAGGAGGGGTCCCGCTGGTCCTCTGCAGCACTCTATGCTGTGCCATGCTGTCACCTGGAGAGCCATGCTGATGTGGAGCGTGCTGCCAGCCACATTAATTTCCCAGGTGTCATGAAGCTTGAGTATGGGGCTGGAGCAGTAGGGGTAAAGCTGGTGGAAGATGCCCAGCAATGTCATCTGCACTTTGACAAGATCACACAAGATCTGAAGGACGACTCAGATTATCTCGGCATTGGGTTGGGTTGGGGCAATAACATGCTATTGATGGAATATGTCTCAGGCACTGAGCATGACGTGGATCTGGTGATATATGAGGGACGGATGCTAGGGGCATTTGTGTCTGATAATGGGCCCACCAGGGTGCCCAACTTTACAGAAACGGCAGCCTGCATGCCCACCTGCCTGCCCCCTGAGAGTGAAGCACAACTTATCCATGCTGCTTATCAGTGCTGTTTAGGTTGTGGTCTCACTGATGGTGTCTTCAATGTGGAGCTCAAGTTGACAGCTGCAGGCCCCAAACTTATTGAAATCAATCCTCGCATGGGTGGCTTCTACCTCCGTGACTGGATTCGGGAGATCTATGGAGTAGACATCATGCTAGCTTCTGTCATGGTTGCCTGTGGAGTGGCCCCAGTCCTGCCCACACCCTCCTGTCCCCGTACAAAGCTTGTGGGAGTGATGTGCTTAGTGTCACAGCATCTTCAGGCTCTTAAATCCACAGCTAGCCTAGAGATACTTCAGGCCCTACATGAGCGTGGTGTCATCCGCCTCAACTTGCTTGAAGATGAGATCGTGTCTAAAGAATATGAGGAGCCTTACTGCAATGTGGCTTGTGCCAGTTCTAGTCGCCATGAGGCCTGTGTCAAGCTACTAGGCATCTGCCAGGTGCTGGGCATTGACTCCCTGCATTACCCTGTTGCTTACTTCCTTTCTCACTTCAAATAGCCTTGGAGATTCAGCTCCCTCAGGTTGGAGCTGAACTTGCATGTGTGTGAGAAAGAGAATGAGTGTGTATGAGAGAGAAACTTGTCTATTCCTTCTAAATTATCCTCTCCTTATTCCTAAGTTATCACCACTGGAGTTTGCATTACACAAACTTCCTACTTATTAATCTCTTTGGAGCCATCTCTGGGAAGTGCTCACACCTTGAAAGGGCTAGCTTCTTTTAGGAAAGGATTTTAATAACTGAAATCCTCCCCTTCTTTCTACCCTCTGTGTGAGGCAACTTTCTTCTATTTTATTTGTACTTGATTAATCTTCCTGGTCCCAGCCCTTGGTTTCTAAATTACTCATGCTCCTGACTATAGATAAAGTGAAGTTCCAGGCTCTTCACTTTCTCTTTCTTCCATTGAAAAAGGGGAAGTTCTTTTCAGATAGCCGTGGAGAGAACCTATCGCATACTTCCAGAATCAATGGAAGAGAAAGCTTGGGTCAAATCTTTTAGAGGCTGTACCATCCAATATTTCACCAGCAACATACTACAATGAACGAGCAAGTGATATTTCTGAAAGCACAGTTTTTCCTGAAAGGAACTGTTGTATGCAAACTCCATCCATGTACAGGTGAGCATCTAAAAACCAACCTACTCAAAAAAAAAAAAAAGGATCATATGCAAACATACAATAACAGATGTTTAGCAATAGTATGTAAGATTCAACAAGATCTGCTAGCTCCACATTTGTAAACTTTGCAATTAATACTTTAGTGCCTTTTGATCCGTTTTAGAGGCTAACAAGGACAACTCTGTTCTAATCAAATGACCATAAAATAATAAGAGGGCAACAGTCTTCATATTCATAACTGATGCTGGGAAAACCTATTCTATATATTATTTGTGCTTGTAAGGGTAACGTCTATAAACATCCCCTTACCTCTGTAACGTGCCAAGAATTCCACAAAAGAATATTACTATAACAATATTTCCAAGCACATGACAATAATCTATTATAATTATAACATTTTCCAGTGAATGATTGCATCCCTAACTTCCAATAATCAACCTTTCAATGGAACTCTAATGACCTTAAGTTCCTACAATACCAAGCAACCATAATGTTAGCATTATAGGGTTCCTGCAGTAACAAGCCATAATTTTGCTACCAAGCTGAATTGTGAACTCATTATGCTTTGTGCATAATCCAAACATCCCCAAATATGTAATGTTCCTTTAGTACATTAATAATATACTTAAGCATACTTCTAACCAGAGTAAAGAGCAATGTAAAAATAGTGTAAATCTGTGCAACTGAAAAGCATTTGTCTTTTTTCATGTTTTTTTTTTTACTACTTTCACAACAAATGGAAAATTCAGTTGGCAACTGAAAAAATATTGAGAACCTATGAGCTAACAGCTTGATCCTATTTGGATCAAAGAATTGGGAATTGGGAGTTTTAAAGTAGTCAGAATTGGCTATCAGTGGGAGCATTAGTTAAGCATGTCCTCTTAACTGGTTGGTGACTTTACCTGCCTATTTTTCCATAACTTCTGTAATCAAGCAGGTATAATAGTTCCTCCCCAATAAAATGCCATGCAAAACTATCAAGACTCCTGTAGTGTTCTTTACAACTGCACCACACCTCGTTCCCCACTTAGAAGTGGGCACATGAAAAGCTGGTGAAGACTCACCTACAAACTAGTGAGTGGTGGGAGGAGAAGACTTCAATTATACAGAGATGACCCTTACAGTCTTGTTAATTTCAAAGAGACTTCCAGGTGACCTGTTTCCATAAATGAGACAGAATGTTCCAGATTTTGGATTGATCACCATCTATGAAAATCTAGCATTGACTCCAAGTATTCCTATCAGTTGTTCTCTTCCAACTCTACTGCCATTGGCACTGACCTATATAGGAAATTTGATCTGGACTGGATTTTATCTCTTCCCCTCAGTCCACAAAAGGATGAACAGTTCTTCCTTTTTGAATCTTTGTCTTACCTGTTCTGCATGTTCAGGCAGATTCATCTGTTTCAACTATTCATGACAGGACTGAATTACAGTCAGGGTAAAGTTGGTATTCTGTAAGAAGCTAAAGCAAACAAAATTGTCATTTATAAGCATCACTTTCAATTCTGACCTAAATAGACCTTAAGATTGAATCGTTTCAAATTTGGATGAAATATGACATTTTCAAGACTTACCATCTGAAACAAGCTTCATTCACAGGATCTATTTCCCATTTCTTCTTATTGGTTCCACCAGAGTGTTTATTAATTCCGAAGATACAAGTTGCATTATGAAGTAAATCAGGTTAGGTGACAAGAATGTATAAGGCAGATTGAAAGAAATTAGACAAACTTTCTTAATTTGCATCAAATTTTGTTCTCAAGGAAGAACTCCGTGTTGCCAGGGATTTGTAAAATTTTGCCAATGTCTGGGGTTGCTAAGTAGTGTGAGAAAAGCACTTGAGCAATGAGTTCTTGGAAGGCAATAGAATGGCAGTCTTAAAACCAGAAAGGGATATGTTGGCACTGGGAATGGCTGTGGAGAAAAAAAGTAAGAGCCAAGCAATTTCTGTTTATTCATGAAAAATGTCTGAACTTTACATCCTCAGTAATTTCCTCCAGAAATCTTTGGAAATTTAAACTGCATGGGATCCTACAGTACTCTTTCCAAAATGCCAGTCATTGGCTATTTGCTGAGATTGTGGGCAGAAACAGTGTTTACAAACTGGATGTCAAAATTTAACATATCTTGCCCTATTCTTTAGATGCCATGGGCGGCTATTCTGTATGGAATCAAGCCATCGCCTACCTCATCATTGCTACACCAAGTAGCAATACTTTGGGCTTCAAGTAACATTCTGTTTCTGTATTGATGGGAGATGCCAGGGATTAAAATAGGAATCTTATGCATGCAAAGAAGATACATCACAATCATAGTCCTTTCCCGGATAGCATTTTCAGTTGCAAAATATGGCTCTGGGTCTATAACAGTGGTTCTCAACCTGTGGGTCGGGACCCCATTTGGGGTCGAACGACCATTTCACGGGGGTCGCCAAACAACGCAGACCACCATTTTTTTCCCCTTTTCCTTAGCTGTGCTACTCCCTTTTATTCTATTGGCTTTTGAAAGCCAATAGAATAGACTCTCTTGAATAGAGTCTAATTCTATTGGCTTTCAAAAGCCAATAGGAATTGTCCAGGCTGTCTCTGCCCTGCTGAGCCTGCCAAAAGTCCCATTCTGCTGCACCAGTTGAGTAGTCCTCGACCTACGACCAGTTGAGTAGTCTTCGACTTACGGCCGGTTGGGGGTTGCGGCATTAAAAAGGTTGAGAACCACTGGTCTATAAGTTCAGGGAAGGTGAAATTAAATTCTCTCCATTCAGAATCTGAAATCACTTATAAGAGGAATAAGAAAAAAAATAAACTGTTTCCTTGGGAGTTTTGCTGCTCTAGGGAATTATACAAAATGCTAAGTCAAAACTCCTTGGTGGCTTTGCATAAAACTTCAGTAACACTAACAAGAGCACTAACTTCTCTGATAGACCACCAGAGACCTCCTCTATCTACAAGGAAACCAAAAATAAAATAGCTCATGAGAACAAAGTTTAAGGATGATGGTATCAATTAAAGTAACAAAAACTCTATGGATCCAAAAAGATTAGCTGGGAACTAATTAGAACAACAAGACTAAAGAGGCCTTGAAGGTCTTCTCGAATCCCCTGCTTCAGCAGGAGACCTTACCATTCCAGACAAATGGTTGTGCAATATCTTCTTGAAAACCTCCACTGCTGGAGCACCCACAATTTCTGAAGACAAGCCATTCCACTGATTAATTGTTCTCACTGTCAGGAAATTTCTCCTTAGTTCTAGGTTGTATCTCTCTTTAATGATGTTCTACCCATTACTTCTTGTCCTGCCCTTAGATGTTTTGGAGAATACGTCAACCCCCTCTTCTCTGTGAGAGTCCTTTAAGTACTAGAAGGCCACTATCATGTTACCCCTAGTCCTTCTCTTCATTAGACTAGACTATCAACCGTTCTGTCAACCATTCATCATACAGATTAGCCTTCAGCCCCTTATTATCTTTGTTTCTCTCTGTACCTTTTCTAAGATCTTAGCATCTTTGTATCAAGGTTACCAGAACTGGACACAGTATTCCAGGCGTGGTCTCATCAGGGCAGTATAAAGCAGCACTATCACTTCATGTGATCTTGATACTATCCCTCTGGTGATGCTGCAAGGGAACATTCTGAACAAATAGTTATTCTTGGTTCATAATTTAGAAGCACCCAAGCAACAATCATTTGGTAAGCTGAAGCCTGAAGGAATACAGAATTCTTTCTATAAGAGGTACTACACTAGGATTTTTCAAACGGGGGTCTATGGAACCAGAGGTTGGAACCTGAACTTCTCAAGGTTCCATGGGTTAGAGGAACCCCCTTTTCTGCAATGGACTAAGGAGAAAAAATGGTTTCTTTAAAATACAGTAGGAAGGATGGGGCTTCTCTGCTGACATTCAAAAGGTTCACATCTCTTGATCAGAAGTTCTGGAATGGGAGTTTTGGTTTGCTTGTGTAATAAACAAGCTTTAAGGCTTGAAAAAAAAATGAAACCCCTATCCAGATTAAAAAAAAGACCCTATTACAAAACCTGTGATTGTAAGGCGCACTAACTAAAGAGTAAATTCTATTAAATTCAAGAAGACTTGGGTCCTTCCAGAGTTAGCAGTTTCAAGCATTACCCCATCAGCTGTAACTATAGTTTGGGTCATTTTCTCTTTGATGAGGTAAAGTAGTATGCATGTCATAAGAAACCAGAAAATTCATAAGTACGTCATATGAAAACCATTTTCTCATATTTTAATCAATTGCTATATGTGCACAAATATGCACAAATGTCCATAAATGTGCACTTACAAATTTTAAAAAGTATTTTATGGCACTGGAAAAAGATATTAAGGACCCTGTGACAAAATAAGATATTGTACATTGTGTTAGTTCTTCCATTCAAAATGTTACCGTATTGCACATACCAAAGCCATGCCCTTTCAAAAAACTGGGAGCATAATCTATCTGGTGAAGACTATATTATATTACCACCACACAGATACCCACGCACCATTTTTTTAAAAAGTAAGATTTTGTATAGTCTGAGAAAAGGGAAGCAGAACTGAGAAGATATAAGAAAATAAAGTCTGGATCATAGCACCATGTGTGTGCCCTGCAAAAAGCTCCTGAATAAAGCATGGCTATTCTGGAAAAAAAAAAAAAAAACATTTACTACAAAAGCACTCTTAAACAAAAAAAAATAGTAAAAAGGCCTCATGAAAATGTTTTTCAGGTTTGTTTTAACCAACTATTCATTTCTTGATTTTATTTAAATTGAGAGGAAAAGAAAATAATTTCTTCTTCTGTTACTACTACTATTAAAGGAATATGTATCACAATGTAATTGACAGGATTCTGGTTCAAATCTGTTTCTTACCTATTTCTAAACACCAATAGTCCTAACTCTAAGTGTAGATAATGTGACCACAATTGTGTTTGCGGTTTTACTTCAGCTTTCCTTTGCTTTTTGCTATTTCCTTCAACTGAACTGGGGTTCTGTCTCTTGCTCTTTGAAGACATCTGGGTGTGGAGTAAATAAGCAAGTGAAAATAAGAGCAGATTATACACACTGCCATATTAACTGACTGTAATGACAGTCACTGTCCAAAGCAGTTTCTAAACAAGAACGACCTGTAACATAACCTTGCATGCTAAAAAACATCCCCTCCTGTTGAGATAATAATTTGGTTCAGGATTTGCATTGAGTTACTCAAACATTTGCATCTACTTAAAGAACAAAATCCATGGGAGTCAACAGTACTCTTATGCTTTTCCTAATGTTATCCTCATTCCCCAAGTTCTATTGCTTTTCACCATCCCTGATTTTTTTTTATTATTTTAGCCATCAGAATTTTTTTGTTGTTGCATTACCAAAAGGGGAGAGAGGAATTAAAGGGCAAAGCTAAAGCTGTGAGGCCAGAGGGGCAGGGAGACAAAAATGATTCAGGAACAGTGCTTCATATTACTCTTACATCTTTTTTGGCTCAGGTAGGTTGGACAATAAACTATACTTCTGATCTAAACATCAATTTTAAGAATTCTTTCTATCTCTTATTATTCTTACAGTATCTGTAATGTGGCCCTGTTAGGATTGCAAATACTCCTCACTTAACTATAGTAATTGAGATGGGAATGTCCATCACTGAGCAATGCAGTTGTAAAGGCTGATGTCACATGACGATATTGCATATGGATGGCAGCACCTCCTCACCACTTCTTGCCAACTTCTGACAAGCAAAGTCAGCAGGGAAGCTGGAAGAAGTTGCAAGTCCCATGAGGCTTGCAAACAGATTGGCAGACAAGTAAGTGGTTATTGCTGGGTGGGTATGCAAGTGGCCACTGCAGTGTGAGTTTCATAGGGCTGGAAATGAGGGCTGCTGGGTGAGGGAGGCCAGTGAGGTGCAGCGTGAACACAGCAGAGCCAGTGATGGTAGCTGCTGGGTTGCTGAGACTTATTAGAGTGATTTGTACCCTTTCATGCCAGTTTCCCCATTGGTTTTGCTTATGGGAAGCCAGCAGGATTGATCATGTAAGCACAGGATGCTGCAACTGTCATAAATGCAAGCTGGTTGCCAAGCACCCAGACTGCAATCACCTGACCATAGGGGCAATGGACAGCCAAACTTTGAGGACTCATTGTAAGTACCCCTTGTTCAGGACTATTGTAACTTTGATCTGTCCCTGAATGAGAGGCTATTAACTGAGGACTATCTGTAACAATTCACAAATTGATCCTCTTGGTATTTTTTTTTTTATTGTAACAGATGGTTAAGTTGCAGCAAAGAATCTAAAAAAAAAATCACCTCCTAATTGCAGCATATTATACTTCTAATAAGCCTTAGGAGTTTTAAAAGAAAAATCTTCATCAGGGTCCAGTCTAAACCAGGAATAAACAAAATGGAGACTGCTTTAGAAAGAAGGTTGTAGTTTATTGAAGAGCAGAACCAGAAAGCTGACCACATACAGCAGGGAGTGGTGGGTTTTTATACCTTCTTGGGCTTGTTGTTTCCTGTTCCTGTGGCATGAACTTTGACCTGAAGTTCAGTGTGCCTTTCTGGTATTCTGATAGTGGTAGGTTAATCCTATTATGTACAAAAGGTCATATCCTGCTTCTCTGGGCTGTGGCTGATGGCTTACTTCCTGTGTTGGATTTCTTGGGTGAGGGATTGTTGATTCTAGGGATCTTTGTCTTTCTAATCTCATCAGCTTGTAGCTTCCTGGCTCCAAACTTTCTGAAAGGATTATTGAATTTGCATTTCTACAGAGCTGGTTTCTGCTGAGTTTCTGGCTGGGGGGAGGGAGAAGTGTCTGCCTTTTTAAAAAAGATCTTCTCCATTATTCCTTTGGAGAAATATATTCTGTCTTTTTAATATTCCCCAAAATATTTCTTTCTCGGGGGGGGGGAGGGGCTGACTTCCTACAGAAGCAAGTTAGATTCTTCTATCCTAGCAAATCAACCAACCTATCATTACTATTTCTATCTCCATAATACATAAAAACCAGTGCAAAAGTTGCAGATCTAAATTAACAGACACATCTACACTCTGTGCTGTATCATTGCTGATCTGTTGGCAACTATGATATTAACTCATTCTGAAGATTGGTCAATGCTTTTTAGCTCTGCATCCGAAACTAGAGTAAAGTTGGACTTTTCTGGGGCGGGGTAGGGCTCATGGACAGTTGGTGTTTCTCCTGGCTTTGCTCTTGTTTCATTATGTCTCTCGGAATTCAAGCAACCTTATCACTGACCCTGGGCATAATCTTTAAATCATTTTTTTTAATCAGTTTCTCGATCCTTTAAAATGGAATTGTTCAAATTGATTTTTCATGCTTATATAAACAACATGTCCTGCTTCTCAACTTCTGAACTCAAGTGAACCATTATTCTCTTCTTCTTCTGCCTCTCATACTTTGTGTTGTGTTGTGTCGCTTTGTGTTGCCACCTACAACCATGATAAAAGCTGTTGTGAAAAGCACCAGTTATCTTTTCAGCAACAATAGGCTTTTTCATAGAAACAAAAGGAATTGGTTTCCCTGGTAATAAGTACACTTTCAGCTGAATACAACCACTTTCTTTGAATGATTGTCTGCGTATGTTGTGGGACCAAGGTGATTTTTTTTCATTCAAGAATCTGTGGCAACACTGCAGGTTGTCAAACTGGCAGCCTGTGGGCCAAATGCAGGTCACGTTCACCCTGGCTCTACAAAGGAAAAAAAATGTCACGATATGTCATGATATGACATGTGACGCAATCGAGTTTGACACCCAACCAGTGGTACGGGTACCACCTGTGGTACATTGGCACGTGGCAGGTGGTACGCGACCATCCTAGAAAAGTGGTAGCAGGGGAGGGGAATGAGCTGAACCGGTGGCAGCACCGCACAAGCCTGAGCGAGAGATGACTGGAGCTGCAAGGCTGTCAGGGCTCAGCGGAAGCGCCAGGATCAGTGCCACTTTCCAGCTGATTGGTGCTTTTTTGGGGCTGTCATGGCTTAGTGGAAATGCCAGGATCAACGCCAGGCTCCAGCTGGAGCTCAGCGCTGATCCTGGTGTTTCTGCTGAACCCTGAAGAAGCACCAATCAGCTGGAAAGCAGCACTGATCCTGGCACTTCTGCTGAGCCCAGAAGAAGCACCGATCAGCTGGAATGTTGCAGCATCTCCAGGGTCTTGTGATTTACATTCAGATGCTTGGCAACTGATTCATATTTATAGCGGTCACAGTGTCCCAAGGTCATGTGAAGTGATCAAAACCTGCTGCAACCACCCAGCAGATGGGGGACTAAAAACCAAACACACCCCTACCTCACCCCCGCTGTCAATCCTCAACAATGAAAACCTCGGACAGGAGGAAGAGCGCCACCGGACGGGCAGGCAGGTGTCTTGCTCGGCTGTGGCTTGGGGGGCACTTTTTTCAGTGCCATTGTAACTTTGAACAGTCATTAACTGTTGTAAATCGAGGACTATCTGTACTTTTATCACTTTTTTCCTTTTGGGGGGGGTCATCAAGTTTTTGACACCTTGCTAGGTGACTGGTGGTACTCGGATATTTCCATATCCTAAAAATGGTACAATGGGTGAAAAGGTTGAAAAGCCCTGCTGTGGAGGATACTGGATCCACCGTAATTTCTCCTAAGAGCAGCTGAAGGGAGGAAAGATGAATTTATAGTGCTCTGCCTGTTCTAAGCATAATGAGAGTGGCAGACATGGTCAAAGATAGGTTAAACTGGTTTGTGAGCAATTGGTGGGCAGAAGTCGAGTGAAAGCCATGCTGTATAAAATTACACCATGAGTGCAGAAATTTTAAGGAACTTTATCCCAGGGACATTTATTTATTTCAATTTATAGAGCCATCCATCTCACTTATCCAACTTTGGGCAGCTCACAAGTTAAAATAGCAAAGGCAAGCTCATATAAATGCATTAAAACACATAATTAAAAACATAAACATTTGGGAAAATACCAATCCACAGCTCACAGATAATATAATTATTTTGCAGAGTCCCCCACATCCCTAGGACTCCCAGCCTTGATGGCACAACTACAGGGACTTCCTAAAGACCAGAAGATTGGGGCCAATCTAATTTCAGAGGAACGATGTTACAAGCAGTAGATGCAGTGGCAGAGAAGGTTCTTCTCCTGAGATGGAGCTCCTTCAAAGATGGGACCTGAAACATGTTCCTTCTGCCACATCTGATGGGACAGATAGATATAATGGGAAGAGGCAGCACCTCAAATAATCCAGTATCATGCCATGTAGAGTTTTATAGATCATAACCAGCACTTTGAATTGAACTAACAATCAATGCAACCCACAGAACAGAGCTGTAATGTGCATTGATCTTGGAACACACATAACTGCCTGTGCCACTGCATTTTGTACCAGCTGTATTTTCCACAATAGCACTTAGATTTATATACCATTTCATAGTGCCTTACAGCCGTCTCTAAGAGTCACAGAGTCACCATATTGCCCCCAACAATCTGACGCTCTTCAAGGGCAGCCCCATGTACAATACATTACAGTAATCCAGGGTGTGGATGACCAGGGTGTGAGTGACAGAGTAGAACCTCTCGATCCAAGAATAGACACAACTAGTACACTAGCGGTATCTGAAGTTGCACAAAGGCCCTCCTAGTCACAACTATTACCTGCTTCTCAAAGTAGGAGTTGTCAGTTCAGAAGAATCCCCGGATTGTGCACAGAATATATTTGGAGGAGAGCCATCCGTCCAGCACCAAATATAGTAAATGCCCAGATTCCAAAGGTCCCTAAACCACAAAGCCACTCAGACTTGCCAGGGTTGAGCCAGAGCTTCTTGTTCCCCATCCAAATACTACAGCCTTCAAACATTGAGTCAGGACCTCCACAGCATTGCAGTTCATCAGTGGCAGAAATGTACTGCTGGGTATCAATCAGAGTACTGTTGGTACCTCATCTCATGGAGGCGAATAACCTCATCCAGAGGCTTCATGTAGATGTTAAACAGGAGACAACTGAACCCTGCAGAATCCCACATAATCAGGGCCAAGAGTGGGACTTCCCACTCCCAATCAACACCGTCTGAAACCTACCACTGAGGAAAATCAGCACAATATAGGGCAGTCCAGTCCTAACCTCCACAGTTAATCCAGAGGTATACCAGTCAGTAGTATTGTAGACTGCCAAGAGGC